>NC_067295.1:12882500-14163324 GCF_020740795.1 Apus apus | reverse complement strand
TGTGGGATTCTCACAGCATGAAACTGTTGATTCAGTAAGTAAATCCCCTTAACCTGCCTGCAGTGTGACTGTGGCTCAGCCTTTAGCTACTGGCTCTTGTGTGATAGTCTTCAGCATACTGGCTACTTCCCTGAGGGCCTTGGTGGCTGGACATTGAGTGTCCAACCTTGGGGGGGCTGCCTGCAGCATCTCTCTCTGAGCCCCCACACTGCCTCCTTTCCCTCCTGCAGCCACCTTGCTCTTCACATCAAGTTATATGTGGCACAAAACATGGTGAGCCCTTTGCAGGCTCTGATTGTGTCTGGGCTGGAAGCCCTTTCAAACAGCTTGCTCCCCTCCTGTTGGAGACCAGAAGGATGTTTATGGCAGGAAATATTTCAAGCTTGAGTTAAGTTTTCACAACAGTTGCAGGATTTTGCTCCTGCCAGGAACAAAACTGGCCTGTCTGACTTGGAGAGCTGATCTTGAAGCTGTTTGTAGCCTTCCCTACGTGTTGTTAAAGGTCTCTGGGGTACATGTTCCTGCTCCATGCCAGGGGTGCCCTGGGGAGCTTCTCACCTACCTGTCTGACAGCTTTCAGAGCACTGGCAGGTGCTGCTTATGCTTCTGAACTGTGTGAGGTTTTTTGCAGGCTCTCAAGCCACTCCCAGGTCTCCTTGCCCTGCTGACCCTGTGAGCAGGAGCTTATGGGGCTCTCATGTTCTCTCCTTGCAGGTCTTGCGAAACAGAGGGGTTTATGAAAATGTCAAATACGTTCAACAGGAAAACTTCTGGATTGGCCCCAGCTCAGTAAGTGCCATTGGCCGGGACTGTTGGTGGGTGACAGGGGGCTGCGTGCTGCAGTCATGCCAGCCCAGGGACCAGAGCCCTCACTGCTTCGAGCTTGGTGCCAGCAGATGTCATTGGTTGGACTTCCCACTTGTCACTGGCAAGGTGCAGCAGTGCTTCCAGTCCCAATTGTCCTGTACGATGGAGTACCTGGAGGTTGGGGTGGACCTTGGCACTCCTGCTTTGCAGCCTGTTCCTGCAAAGCTAAGGATGGGGCTAGAGAAAATGCAGGAGTTTTGTGGTGTGTGACAGCTTTCCTGATGCCATTCTCCTTGGGAAAGGCTGTCATGCCCCAAAGTGCTTCATCATGGGCTTCATCATGCAGGACTTGCCCCAGCTCCCTTGATTCCTGATGGGGTTGCCCCTTGCAGTTCCCCCAGCCTGCTCTGCCCCAGGCAATCACTGCCTGCTCCTTGGGCTGAGTTGAGTGTTTCCACCTCTGCCAGGAGGCCCTGATCCACCTAGGGGCCAAGTTCTCACCGTGCATGAGGCAGGACCAGCAGGTGCACAGCTTCATCAGTGCCAAGCGGGAGAAGGAGAAGCACTCGGCCTGCTGCGTGCGGAACGACAAGTCGGGCTGCGTGCAGACCTCGGAGGAGGAATGCTCGGTGAGTGTGGTGGCTCCTTCCTGCTGTCTCTGCAGGCTCAAAGCCACTTCTGTTGATGCTTCTCTCACTCTGGGCTTCACGGTGACACCTCTCCTCTCCCCTGCAGTCCACGCTGGCCGTGTGGGTGAAGTGGCCCCATCACCCCAGCACACCAATGCTGGCAGGAAGCAAGAGGCAATTTGGGTCTGTTTGTCATCAGGACCCCAGGTAGGTCCTGCCTAGCCCAGCTGCCATCCTTGGCAGGGACAGGGCTGCTGTGACAGTACAGTCAGAGAGGCATAAGCTCCAGGTCAACTAATTGCTGGATGGAGCAGGAGGTGCTCTGGAGACCAAGGAATGTGGGAACAGGGGTGTCCTTGCCTGCCCTGATGGCTGCCAGGGAGGATGAGGCAGAGCGTGATCCTACTTCTAGCTGCCCCTGATCTCCATTGTCAGCTGCCCACCTGCACAGTATCTAGTTGTGAGCTGTGGGTGCCTTCCTCACCCTTCTCCCCCTCCTCACCTCCTCCCCACACAGGGACAGCATGGTGGGTCCCTGGGGATCCTGCCTGCTGCTGTTCCTCAGGCTGGTCCGTGCTGTCTGTTCTGCAGGGTGTGTGAGCAGCCAGCCTCCATGGAGCCGCACGAGTGGCCAGACGACATCACCAAATGGCCGGTGAGCATCCAGGGGCCTGTGCTGGCAGCTGGGATGGGGCATTTGCATCCTGCTGTGCAGAGACTCAGCTGTGTTGGTGGGAGGGGAAGGTCTCTGGTGCAGCCTCCTGTGTGCTCACAAGCACCAGATCAGGGCAGCCACAGCTTTGTCTAGCTGAGGCTCAAAGCCCTCCAACAACAGATGTTCTCCTGTGCCAACTAAAGCCCTGGGCCCTGCCAGGGTAATGGGGTGGTGGAGACCAACTCAGCCTCGGGGCTATTTTCATCCCCTGAGGAGAGGAGATGTTGATTGAGGCTCCAGTGGTTCAGGCAGATGGGGTGTCAGGCACCATCCTGCTGGCAGAGGGAAGTCATGGGAGGCCTGTGTCTGTGGGATTGGCTTCTTCCCAAGAGACTTCTTTGACCTTACCGAGGCAGCAAGCAAAGGCATGGCTGTCTGACTGCAGCCTGTTGGGTTTTTTCCAGATCTGCACAAAAAACAGTGCTGGGAATTACACCAACCACCTTCACATGGACTGTGTGATTACAGGTCGGCCCTGCTGCATTGGGACCAAAGGAAGGTAATGAGTTTTACCTGGATGTGTAGGGGTTGGTTGGTAGGGTGAGACACAGGGGGCCCTTTTCCTAGGTTGTAGACATAGCTGTTTGTTCTCCTTGTCCTTCCCACACACAGCCCAGAACGCTGCTGGGAAGGGGAGCTGGACAGGGAGCCAGGACAGGTCCCAGGTAGAGCAGGACTCTGGAGTGAGCTGTTCTTCCTTACATTGTTTCTCAGGTTGAGTAGTTGCCTATTGATTTGGCCTGGCTTTTCCTGGTAGGGAGAAAAATCAGTGCTGCCTTGAGAACTTTGTCCCTGAAAGTAATGACCAGGATGCTCTTGGCCTAGCTCCCCCTTTCCACTCTGTCAGTGAGGGAGGCACAGGACCCCCACCTCAGAGGCACAGCTTCCCCAGGCTCTGGTGGTTCTTTCCTGGCTGTAAATACCTCAGCTGTAGCACTTATTTTGGAGCCCCTGTGTGCAAGCGTGTTTGTCTGTGGAGGTGACTCAGGCTTGAGTGTGGGAGAGAAGCAGGAGGAGTGTAGGGAGAGTGGCATGGGGCTGAAGTGGGAGTGTGTTAGTGCATCTGCTGCAGAGACACTACAGCACATCAGGGGCAGCTGAAGGTATCAGTTCTCATAGGCAGACTTGAGATGAGACAAGGGGGAGTGGGTGGCTTGGGAGGGCACAGGATGGTCTGTTGAGCCTTCCATGTGAGACTTGTTCCTCATTTTGTTTACTTGTTCCTCCTCCAGGTGTGAAATAACCTCCCGGGAGTATTGTGAATTTATGCGGGGTTATTTCCATGAGGAGGCAACACTCTGCTCTCAGGTAAGTGCAGAGCTGGGGTGTGTGTGGCTGTCCTTCCTGTTCCCCTTAGCAGCTTGGCAAAATCTGGGGGTGACTGTGCTGCAGCATAGGTAGGAGTCCTGTGCCCTGTCCCAGCATGTGCCCAAGGGAAGCGGCTGATCCAGGCTGTAGGCAGAGCTGGCTGCATCACTCCCTCTTCGGAGATCAGTTTAGAACCTGGGCTGGCAGCTGCAAAAGCCCAGGCCAGGCCCACGGTGGGAGCAGCAGGAGGCTGCACCCTGCTCACTGGTGAGCAAGTGCTGGTGGCTCAGGGGTGTGGGTGAAGGAGGAGGGTGTAAAGCTGCCATAGGTAAGGGGTGGGGTTACTTGTGACTCGGTGTTGGTTGGATACACAGGTTGGGGCTTGGTAAGTGGAGAAGAGCAAGGAAAGCCTGAGCTAACTGCAGTCTCTGCTCTGGCCTTAGCAGCCAGCCAGGCAGCACACCTTACAACCCCAACTCTTCTGCCCTAGGTGCACTGCATGGATGATGTCTGTGGACTCCTGCCTTTCCTAAATCCAGAAGTCCCTGACCAGTTCTACCGCCTCTGGCTCTCACTTTTCCTCCATGCTGGGTAAGCACAAGTGTAAAACTTCCACTGTCTGCCCTGGGATTGGTGTGAGGCTTGTTCTGTCAGTCCCTTCCCTGGGGAGTACGGGGGGCTGAGCTGCTGTCCCTGCTGAGGTTCACCATGCTGTGTTCTGGGAGGGATCAGAGGTGTGGGCGAGGCCAGACCAGGAGCTCTCGGCAAGACTTGGCAAAGAGCACAAGCACAGGGCTGACTTCAGTAGCTGCTGCTTCAGTTCCTGTACTCTGAACTTGGCAGGATCCTGCACTGTCTGGTTTCAGTCTGTTTCCAAATGACGATCCTGCGGGACCTAGAGAAGCTGGCAGGATGGCATCGCATCTCTATCATCTACCTGCTCAGTGGCATCACTGGGAACCTTGCCAGTGCAATATTTCTACCCTACAGAGCAGAGGTGGGTCTCCTGTAGAATAGGGTCCTGGTAACAAGCCTTCTCTTCATGCCTGCACCTCTCTGGCAGAGACACAGACACCAGAACTGGGCTCATCTCTGCAGCACGTGCCCTGTGCAGATTTGTAGCTATAAGACAGCACCACACCATCATACAGCTGCTGTGCAGTAACATCCCCCAGAGCACCCTGGCCTTTTCAAGTGCCTGACCCCGTCTGGCTGCAGTAATCAATGAGGGGGTTTATCCAGCCACAGGATAAGAGAGGCCCTGGCAGACTAGGAATTGAGAGCTGAAATTGGTGCCAGAGACCCTCCATACGTGAGTGGCAGGCAGCAGAGTGGCAAAGAACACAGCTCACCTATCCCAAACTCTCCAGAACTGTCCCTGTCCATGTGCCACAGCTGGAGAAGTCTGGTGTGACTATCTAGTTTCTCCTTAGAAGACTGTGTGGCAGGACCCTGGGGACTGTCTTCCAGGTCCTTCAGTAAGCAAAAGTGCATGGTGGGTGGATGGAGCCCTGAGATTGCCTTCAAGGGCTTCTCCCCTCTGGTGACTTAAACCACATCTGCTTTCCTTAAAGTCTGTTCTGATTGCTGTCCTCACACCTGCCTTGATCCTAAATCAAACGAGGCCCCTTTACTCCCTGAACACCACGATAAGGATGAAGTTGCAGGCCACGGCATCTCTTTCCCAAGCCATGAACAAGGAGTTCAGTAACAAATAACTTCAGTGCCTGGAGCTGGCTGCAGAAGCCAGGCAGATGGCATGTGCCCAATGTTACCTGTCATGCTCTTCTTCTGCAGGTTGGCCCTGCAGGCTCCCAGTTTGGGATTCTGGCCTGTCTCTTCGTGGAGCTCTTCCAGAGTTGGCAAATCCTGGCACGCCCATGGAGGGCTTTCTTCAAGCTGCTGGCTGTGGTGCTCTTTCTTTTTGCCTTTGGCCTCCTGCCGTGGATTGATAATTTTGCTCACATTTCAGGATTTATCAGTGGTTTCTTCCTCTCCTTTGCCTTCCTGCCCTACATTAGCTTTGGGAAGTTTGATTTATATAGGAAACGATGCCAAATTATAGTTTTCCAGCTCATCTTCATTGCACTCTTCTCAGGACTTGTGATTCTGTTCTATTTCTACCCCATCAAGTGCGAGTGGTGCGAGTTCCTCACTTGTATCCCATTCACGGACAAATTCTGTGAGAAATACGACCTGGATGCACAGCTCCACTGAAAGGCAAAGACTGGCTTCTCGAGCAGGCACTGGAGATGGACTGTCTTTGCATTTGTGCCAGTCCCATGGGGACAAAGCCTCTAATCCAATGACACTTCTAACCCTGCCCGTGGTTAATTTAAACTGTCTCCTTAGCACTTGGCAGGCATGTTTTTGCCTTATCTCAGAAGACTCTGAAAACAGAACGTTTGTGCCTTGTTCAATTGTATTGAACCTTTTCTGCTGCCATTATTTTTATTATGCTAGTTTCAATACTACATTTTTAACCAAGAGTTGTTTTACTACTGCTAAGGTGGTGATTAAATGGTAAGGTAGCGTTTTAGCTACTGTTAATTGTTCTGCACAGCCTGTGGCTATGTTTGTTCCTTCATCTCACCTGTGGTGTTTCAGGTGCCAGTAGAACCCATCCTTTTCTCCTGCCCAAGTCAAAGTCAGATTTGCAGCTGGAAATAAGGGCCTTAAAAGCTTCAGAAAACTAAAGGGTCTCTTTAATTGCTGAATGTGCATTCCATGTACAGCTCAGAGGCAAACATTTCAAATAGCACCTGCAAAAAACATATGATAATGTCCATTTAACTGGAGTTGGTTCCTCTTTTGAAATGTTACAACCTTTTCCTCCAGGGAACTGTCGAATCCACAGTCTGGTCGTGGTAGGGCTGGATTCTCTGCTCCCTCTGTTAAAGAAAGAAAACATTTGGCAGTGACAGCAGTTACTGCATGCTGGGCTCTCTTATCACCACATGACCATGCCTGGGCAGGCTGGGGATGATCAGCCAGTGCCACAGCTGATTGCTGGTCACAGGCACTGTGGGGCAGACAGCTTCTGTGGTGGCACACATTTTATTACACTGGGTGCTGCAACTGTGGCAACATTGAAAGAAGAAAAAAAAAAAAAAAGCTACTGTGGTCACAAAGCACCAGTTTCTAGCCCAGCTAGCTGGAGCTGCAAAACAAAAACCCAAGCAGTTGAAAGAGCTGCTGTTACCACTGCTCTTTAGACACTGGGATTTTTAGATGTGGAGGGGAAGCATACAATTTTAAACTTACTAAGCTTAAGAGTCTTGGCCACATCTTGTGTTTGTGTGCACAACTTTCTAAAAATAGCAGTACAATACCAGAATTAGGTCTGTGTAGGTTACAAACAGGTAAATATGTGCTACTGGTGCTTCCTGTGCTGTAAGTGTTCTTAAATGCATCAGTTGCACAGACATACCCTGACCAAAAGTTGTCTAGGGGTGTGTCCTGTCTGGGAACAATGAATTGGTTGAATTCAAGTTCTATAAACCAGAAAATGGAGAAAGTGAGAGTAAAAAAAACCTACAGGATACATAAGCCAAGGTCCCTTTTCCTAACTCCTTATAGCTTGCAGCAGTTGAGAAAAATGGCTCAAAATACATCCACTGTGGAACAGCAAAGAACATGCTGTGTTTGCTTGTTGCATTTCCTTATGCACACCTGTGGGCCATCTCTGTTAGCTGCAGGTGCTTGGAATGGTGGAGAAGCACTAAGAGCAGGGTAAGAGAACAGGCACTCAGGTATGAAAGTCACACACACACAGAGACCAAATGACCTGGGTGATGGATTATCTCGGTCCTCCTGGGGGGTTCAGCACCCAGACCCATTCCTGACAGTGAGTGCCAGACATTTAAGAAGCCTCAAAGAAAGCAAGGTCCATTGGTTAAGGCTGGAAGGGACCTTAAAGATAATCATATTCCAATCTCCCTGCCATGAGCAGGGACACAACAGCAAAGGAACATGGCATTTAATGTGGGAGCAGATTCAGAGTCTAAACATAAAGATTAGAGATACACCACTGCCAGCACCAGCACATGGCTGCTGCTTCTGAGGTACACCAACTGAAGCAGCTGTATTATCATTCCCTGTCTCCAGAGAACACAAACACCACAACCAGGAGCTGGAAGCAGACCAGAGCCAGGGCACAAGCATAATGCAGACATGGGCATTCAGAAATGCTCTGCCACTCAGAGGACAGCAGCAACAGCAGCTGCCATGAGCTTGAACACTAAGGCCTGAGGAAGATGAAATGGTAGCTCTCAATGGATATTCAGGACTTACCTGACAGGTTACTTTCGAAGCTTCTTGATGAAGCTGACCTCGTCCCGGTTTCTGATGCCATAGCTGGACAGAGAGTTATGTTGTTATATGTCAGCTTCTCAGGAACCACAGTCTTTGAAAATCCTACAGCCTCCTCTTTCCCAGGGGGAGATGGACTCCTGTGATCACCTGGTGTGCTCTTAAAATCCTCACTTGTGTACATAGCTCATGCTGCCAGCACTGGAAGATCTGATCATCTGCCCTTTTAACTGCAACACCCCTGTAACCACAAGGTCTACCACCTGTGTCTCAGTCTCTTGAGAACAGCTTTGATTAGGGCTTCAGACAAACTTTTCTTGCTTGTCTGCACATGGGCTGGCATACCCAGCACTGCTGTATGCAACAGCTAGAGTGATCAGAAGCACCTCCTGCCTCCTTGGCCCGAGAAGGGGCATGGAAATGTGGGAGTGGTTCATCACTGTTGTTACTAGAAGGTCTCTGATAGGTGGCTGAGCGGCTACAGAGCCCAACACCCTTATTCTTTGCTCTTTTCTTGCCATTCCTCCATCCTCCTTCCTGCCTTTCCACCTCAGCAGCTCTGCCAGGTCCTCTGTGATGGTCACTGAGCACTGCAGCAGTTTGTCCAGTCCGCATTCTTGAAGATGCTCAAAGCCCACCTGGATGCTGCCCTGAGCAAGCAGCTCTAGCTGACCCTGCCTGCAGCAGAGGGTTGGACTAGGTAACTTCCAGAGGTCCCTTCTACCCTCCATCCCACCTACCACATGCAGTGTCCTGACCCCATCCAGCAGGGCGGCACCAGCTCCCCCCGGGCACCACAAGAGATCTCATTACTCACTCTCTCAGCTTCTTCCTGTCATCTGCCAGCTTCTCTCCAGCGTAGGTTAGGTGGTACGTCCTCCATATGTACTTCCTAGGGGGAAAAAAAACCACAACACTTGGGGCGGGGCGGTGGGAGGAAGCAGCTGCGGGGAAGGGCTGAGGGTAGGGGGGAGCAGGCCGAGCCCCCCGCCCCGCTCACCAGCTGAGGTGCTGCACCCCGCCCTGCCGGGCCTGCCGCAGCTGGACGTGCCGCCGCAGCGCCTTCTTCAGCTCCAGCACCGAGGCGTTCTGCACCACCACGACGGCTGGAATTGGGGGGGGAACAGCCCCGTCAGCGCCCCCGGCCCTGCTCCCTCCACCCCTCCAGTCCCTGCTCTGCCCCGCCACGCACGCATGGTCTCGCCGTCCGCCTTGCAGACCCGCACCGTCATGGCCTGCCCGTACTCCAGGGCCACCTGCGAGCCGATCTCCTCCGCCGTCACCTGCGGGCGGCAGGGGGGAGGCAGGCGAGCCGGGCGGGCCTGAGCCCCGCCGCCTGCCCCGGCCCCGGTCCCGCCCCCGCCGCCCCCGGCCCCACCTGCGGCGGGAGGTCACAGAGCAGCGGGTCCTGCAGCAGCCGCGCCAGCGCCGCCTGGAACAGCTCCAGCACCTCGGCGTGCGCCAGCTCCTCCTCGGCCTCCGCCATCGCCGCCCGCGCCGGAAGGGGCGGCCGGTGCGGCGGAAAAGGGCGATGCTGCTGTTCTGCCCGGCCTGCGGGAACGTGCTGGTGGCCGAGGAGGGGCCGCGCTGCCACCGCTTCGCCTGCACCACCTGCCCCTATGTGCGCAACGTCACGCGCAAGGTGCGGGGGCCCTGGGGGGGGGGGTGTGCGGGAAGGGGGGCGGCGGGAGCTCCCGCCCGCGTCCCGCTGACCGCCCGCGCCCCGCAGGTGACCAGCAGGAAGTACCCGCGGCTGAAGGAGGTGGACGACGTGCTGGGAGGCGCGGCGGCCTGGGAGAACGTGGACTCGACCGCAGGTAGGGCCGGGCCGGGCCGGGCCAGGCCGGGGCGGGGCGGGGGGTCGGGCCTCGGCTCCCCTCAGCTCACGGCGCCTCGCCCCGCAGAGCCGTGTCCCAAGTGCGAGCACCCCCGCGCCTACTTCATGCAGATCCAGACGCGTTCGGCCGACGAGCCCATGACCACCTTCTACAAGTGCTGCAACGCGCAGTGCGGGCACCGGTGGCGGGACTGAGGGGCCCGGGAGGCCTGAGGGGGCCCCGGAGGCCTGAGGGGGCCCCGGAGGCCTGAGGGGGCCCGGCCCAGGCGGCTCCTGAGGAGAGGAGCTCGGCCTGGGAGCACAAGGCCCGTGGGGAGGGGATGGGGGTGTCTTCTGCAATAAAAGACCTCGCTGGGTGGATGTAACCGTCTGCTGTGTGGTCGCTTCGAAGCCTGACCTGGAAGAAGGCTGCCAAACGCCACGGAAAAGGACAGGCGGGAGTTTTTGGAAGGGTGTTCGTCCCCGCGTGGCGGCATCAGGGAACACGGCGGGGCCCTTATTTCACAAAGTGCAGGAGTTGTAAAAGCACACATCATAAACTAATGCCGCACGCACCAAGCCACCCGTGTGAAAAATAAGAGACAAACTTGAAGATAACTAAGCATAGTTACCAAATCTTAGCAGAGACAGCTGCTGTGCAGCGGGGCAGAAGGCAGAGCAAAGGTAAGATGTTACTGCTGTGGCTGGAGGGGGAGGAAAATAACAGGGGGCTTTTGCTGTGCCTTGTGAAAAGCATGCAAGATAAAGCAGAAACTATGAATTATATTGCTCTACTGTGAACTATAGGCTCTACAAGCAATTACAGGTAAAAAGAGAATATACTTCAAGTGGAATTAAGTAACTGCTTCTCTCAATGTTAAGCTTTATTCTCAGTTTAAATACATTCAGAAGTAAAAAGGATAAATAACTTAATAAAAACTCGATGGAGCAGAAATTGTAATACTTAAAATCTGCATCAGTGCCCATTCCCACAGGCTAAAACAATTTAGTACAACTTGGCTTTACCTCTTTCATACAGGGATAATCTGCACCCATTTGTTCCAGTTCACTTCTGAGGGGAACACTCTTCCCAGCCTGAGAGTACAGTCAATTGTAGGCTCATAGTATATTGTTGGGGTTTCGCTCAGTTTGGGGTTGTTGAGTTGTTCTTCCACAACTGGCTGAGAAAAGAGTGACACCAGGGATGGCTTTTTCATGTAGAAGCGTTTGATGCAGCCAAGAGTTTCCAGACCCTGCAGAAAAATTCATGTTTTAGCTTGAGCAGTTGCTGAGGAAAAAAAAATAAATGTAGTAACTGCTGTTGTACCTAAAGCATTCTCAGAAATGCCATCCCCACAGTCTCAGTAGAAATTGTCAAAGATGACAGCACAACAAAGCAAGTTCACATAGCTGGATATATATGCTCGTGTGTCCTTTCAGCAGAGTGGTTGACATCAGGATACTAAAACATGTTCAGCAACAGATCTCAACGTTAAGGAGCAGTTGCAGGTCATTTAAAGCTGGTATAGGTGTAAATCCCAGAATTCTGGGTCAGTTGTTGCTAATGGGTTAGCAGTCATTGCACGTTGGGTTGTGTCTAGATTTACTGATATTTGGTATATTGCAGATATAAGCTCTGTCTGTTGTTTAAAAAACAGGTCTTATTGAATGTGTTGCTAGAGAAGCTAGATTCAAGTTCTCCAGTTTGTAAAGTGTACAGGTAATTCCTTGACTTTATGGATTTGAGTAAGAGCTGCCTACGGGTCTGTATTTGCTCTGCCACATGTCTGTGCCTCACCACTCCAGGCTGTACTGCCGACCTAAACCTGCCTGCTGCTGCTCTGCCTGTGCCCTGGTCCCAGCTACCCTCTTCAGGGCACGTGGACAAGCTGTGGTGGAACACCTAGGGCACAGGATGGTTGCTCAGTGTGGGATCAGTAACGTACACAGCTTGCATTGTTACCAAAATGCATAAGCCTTTGGACAGAAGTGTGGCACACACACTGCAATAATAATTTCCAGCGTTAACAGGGGAAGTCATGCTTACAGGAAGGACTGCAGTGTTACTACTATACTTAAGACTTTTAATCCTTATAGGAACAAAAATAATCATTCAGTGTTTGCAAAGCAGTAGTGGTTGCAGTTAACTTAAAAATGAAGGGGAAAAAAATATGAGAAATACTCATTTTCTCACCAGGTACTGTTTTACAGTTAAGGATGTATGTATTCCTTTAGCAGGTCTGTCAGGATAGGTCTTATTTACAGCAGTGTCTAGCACAGACACATTTCAGGCCGATTCTTATGTCAAAGACTACCCATCTAAATGGTATATAAGGAAAAAATAAATCCTGTGGTGATTGACACTGCAGTAAACAGCCCAACCTGGCATTTCTCAGTGCCAAGCCACCACTTCAGTAAAAAACTAGGATTTCCACTGCACATTGATGCATTTCAGAGGAAAGCTCAAATTTTAAAGTGACTAATACAGTCATTCCAAGGACGGGGAAAGCAGGCTTCCCTCCATCCTCATGTGAACAGTGACTTTCTCTGGCTTTGCCTAATTTACACCAAAAGGAGAAGGTTGTTTTTCACAGTCCCATTTTCCTGGGACTTGCAGCTCTTAAGAGCAGGAGCTGAAGCAGAGGGAAGCTTCCCCAGCTGATGATCCACATACCTGCAGTATCTCCAAGACAGCAACAGGCTGCAGTACCCCCAGGTAGTGCTGCAGCAACATGCCCTCTGTGATGCCTGGCTTTGTCATGATGTGGTAGAGCACAGCTTCCATCATCCCTTTACACACAGGCTTGTTCAGATTCCCATCCACAATCCTCCACGGCCTCCCGATGAAGCAGACCTTCTCACAGGCCCTGCAAAAGACAATTTAAGTTCAACTCTGCCAAGAATTATTCTTCTAGCTAGATTTGCCATCATAATTTCTGCATAATGGAGATTGTTTCTGCATCCGTTGCCAGTGCTTCATCACATCCCAAGGGAATTCTGCAGCTGCTCTGAGAATGGGCAGAGACCTGTGCTAATCTACCAAACAGTTCCACAGACCTGAAGTATTACACACTAGGTGTTCACCACCTGAGAAGCACTTTTCCACCACTGTACCTACCACCCAACAATTACCTTGAGTCTTGATTACCAGGAAAGCTTTTTGCTGTTTGTTATTAGCTCTAATAGCCTCCCAAAGTTACCCAAGACCTGCTTCAACATGCAACACTCAACAATGGTGCTCAGATAGGAAACAGAATTCCTCATTTTTTGCTTTTCAAAGTCAAAAGACAGACCCTGCATGGAAATCCAGGCCTTTCCTGGGCACATGGAAGCTGTGCCTTTCTGACACTGGACTTGAGAAAGAAAATTAGTTTTGTTCCTCTGTTATTTGGAGCTAGTGGGTTTTTGGAAAAAAAGCCCCACATACCTGATTTTTTTTCAGCATGCATATGAGCATGAGTAACATAAACAAGAAGAACAGAGGAAATGGGGTTTCTCCATCATCAATGCTCACTGCCCATCAGAGCATAAAACTAAGGTTTCCAAATCATTTGCTTCCAGGTATTATTTTGGTAGTGTTTAGTTACTCTGCTGACATCTCCATTACTCACCGGTCTCTGGTTGCCTGGGATACATCTCTCATAGAGCTTCCTGGAAAGAAAAGAACACACAATTTTTAAGTTAACTAGCCCAAACTCTCTATTTAATGGCAGGGAAGTAAATGGTGGCCAAGCAGTAAACTGCAAATAGAAACAATCACAAGGAAACTATTCTGTGTGGTGGTCTCAGTTTCATGGGGAGCTCTAAGCTTCCACTGGGATGACCATCACCTGTCTGCAGCATCCTCTCTGTCCCACACCTCCCAGCCACATCCATCTACTCCAGCCACACTTTCTGTGGTTCCATTCCCAAACCACAGCAAGAAGTTTTATTCCTAGGAGTCTGATGACAGGGCTGCAAACAAGTCACTCTGTGGGCTGAAGGAGCTGAGCTTCAGACAGAGCTGTGCAGGGTCCCAGCCACTCGTGTGGGTGCAATTTAATGCTCTTGGTCATCATGAGGAAGTTGAGCTCAAGCCTGAGTAGCTGTAGACTTGAGAATGCAGAGTTTGGTTGCAAAGTGAAGGTTGTCTCTGCAGTTTCCATTACACATTATGTCATGGGTTTTAATTACACAGTTACTTAAAGAAGGTACTTCTACCTCACCCAGAGGCTAACAGCTTTGGCTTAAACACATGTGAACCCTTCAGCTGGCCCTCATGGCTGACAGCAATAAGAACTCTTAACGCTTGGTAACATTTTTTCCATTTTTGTGTCACAAACAAGTAGAGGAAGTTAAATCCAAACAAGTACAAACACTTTACTAGTGTTATGTTAAGAACTGAAGTCTTTCCTGCTTAGGTGCCCTGAGTCTGTTTCCTGCAGGAAGGCTCCACTAACACCAGGCTCTAGGATGCCAGGGATTAGTCTGCACTGATCCACATGGCAGGCTGCCTCTTGTAAGGGTGGGTAATGGCAGATCTTGGCAAAACACATGAGCAGTGAGCTTGTGATTCCATCTGAAATCAGAGCTGATAAAAATGGAAAAAACAACCTACGTAATGTAAAACTTGGCAAGAACTACTGGCTTCATAAAGAATGTAGTATTTGCTTATAAAATGGAGCTAGGCATTTGGGATCAACTGATGATGAGCTAGTCTCTATTTCCTGATGTCAAGTGCTCCTGCATACCTTTAGAAACTCCTGGGTTCTCCTCTGAGTAGGAAAGATCATCATTCTGCTCACTGGCTGATTGTTCAAGGATCTGCTTGCTGTTCTCAGTGCTGAGCTCATCATTCTCTTCAAGCTCTTTGTTCTCAGAACAAGATTTATCTTGTTCCTTGTGAGTGTCCACATTCACCGTGTTGGGAGCACGTGCTGGGTGTTCAGCTGGGTGTTCTGTCTGCCCTCCCAGGGAGCCCATTTCTGCATCATTGATTAAAGCTTCCTTCATTGTAACAGGATCAGTAGCACCTGCATCAAAGTGATTGTCATCTGCACTTCCCGTTTCACTGTGTGAGCCCTGGCAGAATTGATTGCTATCTTGAAGTACATCATTTTGAGTCTTGCATTTCTTCCTTGGGGGTTCTTCATCACTGACAGATGGTGTGTCTTTTCCCAGCTGCTCCTCCTCTCTCAAACATTCCTCTCCCATGTTTGGTTCTGATGGCAGGCACTCCTGTTGCACATCTGGTAGAGTGGTTTCTGCACCTTGCTGATCAGAATCATCTGGTTTATCCTTCAGACATACTGAATGTAATAGCCATGGCTTGGCATATACTATTGCAACCAGTCTTAAAGTATGGCCTCCTACTTCTAAAACCTGCTGCATCTCAACAAGATCCTATAAAAAAAGGACAACACAAAAATTGTCTCAGGAACTTACACACTGGCAAATGTCAGCTTAACCAAATGTTACATAATTGCCACCTTTAACTGGCAGCAAAGAAAAAGGAAGAGCTCGGTAGAACATTCAATTTTCTGTATGGCTGCACTGAAGTTGAAAAGATGTTTTACTCAAACTTTTCTGACATTATAGCACAAGACATTTTTGTTCAGCTTGAGTTAAATTAACATATAACTGGGAAAGAGTATTTTGCTTTCAAAGATGAAAAGTAAGTACCTCTAGGTTTCTGAAACAGTTAATTCCTATCTTTGAGTAAGCGTGGCTTTAATTTTTTGCCTTCCTAACTCTGAGGTGAGATTGCTGTCAGGTATTGGTAGGGGACCTCTTGTCTAACACACATAGCTTTGTTCAATTTCTACTTGCTTCCTACAACCTGGAGGACTGTCCTATTCAAGGGGAATACTAAGCATGCAAGCATGAATGGAAAGCAGCTGTAAAACTACCTGAATGTACTGCTCCAGGCTCCTGGTGCGTTCAGGTTCCACCTCTTCGTAGGTGCAGAAACGTTTGCTGAGCTCAGCTTTGCAAATTCCAAAGTGGGAAGTTGCCTCTATTGCATTACGGATCTCCAAAACAGCAGTTGCATCTCTGGGATTATAGCCATAACGCTCTGTACACTCATGAAGAAACTGATTTACCTCATAATTTTCTTCTTGGACTTTTATCAGCCTGGTAAAAGTTTCTGGGAGGCAGGAGACTCCCACAGCCATGTTATCAAGCAGAGAAGGAACTGCAAAGGAAATAAAAAACAAGTGTATAAGCTGTGGAGCAGCTATTACTGTTGGAGTGTTGATAAATTGCAAATATTCAAGCTCTAAATATGAACAAAATTTATACAATACTGTAGGTAAAGGGCCAGAGCTTGGACACGACTATTTCAGGCACTTGCATGAGACAAGTGAATGTGAATTTCCATTCAAGGAGCTCTGAAAGATTTTCTTTTCTCTTAAGGGAAGAGAAAGCCTGGGTATGACATAATGTGGTATTTTAAGTTACAGAAGGGACTGAAAAACCTCCTGGACAAGGGATGACAGAGCAGAGGACAGACTTCCTCCTTGGATTAATAGTTTCACCCAACATGAAATACAGGCAAGGACTTGTTACCAGCAAAAGGTGCCTTTAAGCCAACCACCCATTTAGGTCAGGAGAGAAAGCATGACAAGGCAAACTGCACGTAATGAGAATGTGTCATGAAAACAGAACATTCCTGTTAAGAGGCTTTGTTCAAATCAGTTCCTCAACTCAGGAGTTCACTATCTTTCCTGCTCCAACCCGCTTCTGTGCGGGTTAGGCCAGACAGAAACTAACCTGGGGAGTTGAGTCTCCCTGGAACAGGTGTACATCGCAGCTTAACCTTCACCTGGCAGGAATTGACCACAATATTGTCACTGGGACTCAGGTTGCGCGTGCTGACAATGCCAGGGGCGTAGTAGCCTCTCATCAGGAGGTAATTAGTATGAGATGCTTGACGAGCTTTTACTTCTATCCTCCGTTTGCCTCCAGAGCTGTCATCTAAGTCATCATCATCGTCATCATCATCCTCAAGTCCTTCTTTTCCCAAACTACAGCAAAGAGAGGTGTCTTGTTTATTTTCCAAAAGAAGAGAGTGACTCATCACACTGAGAAGAGCAAGAACACACACTATTCTGCATTCTGGTATCTAGTCACAAACAGCTTGGGGTCTGTCCATAACAGGCTGATTTGAAGTGCTGCAATTACAGAAAAGAAAACACCCTAAAGGTTCCTGGAAAAGGAAATTTCTTTGCAAACAAACCCAAAATGTGTCATCATACAGTGCGGAACCTCTTTGGTTCAGCAGACCCTTCATCATGAGGGCATATCTGTCAGAGCACAAAGGCTGAGACCATGAGGGATGCTGCACTACGGGGCAGACATTGTTTATTTTTAAGGGAGAAAAGGAGAAGAATGAATTACAGACCAAACAGTTCAGTTGCTTTAAAAAACAAAAAAAGCAACACCAAAAAAGCAACAGAAAACAAACTGCCGAAAGCCTCAAAGTAAAGAAGGAATAGTACTAGCAGCCAGAATAGATTTCCCAGAAATTAACTTAGTCAAACCAACACTGTTTCTTTCCAGGACACAAGAGCCATTATGGATAAAGGTGAAGGCTCTGAACAAACTGATCTAACTCTGAAGTTGCCTCTGTTTTAAGCAGATTATGCCAGAGACACCAAAGGTTCTTTCCAGTCTTTTCTAAGATGAGTTAGACCTTAAGTACCTTCTCTTAAAACACATTTTAAACTAAAAGGGAACACATCATTTGGAAAAAAAATACTATGAGTACATAACCAGTTGGAAAACCAGGCTCAGGTCCCTGTACTCAGAAATGGGGCTAGTCCAGGGTTCAGTGTATTTTTGCTAATGGCCTGGGTGATAAAATAGTTTTAGTTTGCATGGGATCACCAAACTGGAGAGTCTGCAAGTTTATGAGAAGCCACGATTTGCATTCAGAACATTTCCAGCATAGTGGAGATATAGTCTGGAAAAGAGCAGGAAGAAATTTCATATGGACAAATACATGTTCTTTATATTACAATACTAGGCACCTCTCTCTCCACACAAAGAGGAAACAATTAATGGGGTAAAGAAATTTGTTACAGTGAATCACAACAATCATAAGCTGTATGTGAATCACCACACTGCAGGGGTTTTGGCTGTTAGTTTTTTGGTGTTTTGGTTTTGTTGGTTTTTTTTTTTTTTTTGGCAAGACCATGGCTGTTCCTCATCTTGGGATGATTAGCAGGCACATCCCCTCATAACATGAGGTAATTGGCACAGACCTGCCAGCAAGAGCATGACATTTGTTTTTTGACCTCAGTTCAGTGAAGGAGGAAAAGAATGAGAAAGACAGAGATAACATGAACAGCATACCAAAAACACTCGTAAAGGAACTGAAGCTGCTCATTTTAAATAATGGCATATTATGGGAGGAGGACTAGAACAACAGTCTTCAAATAGATAATAAGCTGCTCTAAAGAGAAAGAGAACCAGGTATTTTTCATGTATATATACAAGAGGAAGCAACAAGTTAAAACTACATCAAAAGATTTTCATTGCACTCAAAAAAAACACATAATGGTCGTAAAGATGACTGTTCACAGGATTAGACTGCCTAAGGAAAGAGTTGCAGTTTCAGTGGTTTGCAGTTACTGGAGGCTTTAAAAAAAATTAATGAAAAAAATCCAAGAGGAGACAATCCACAAAACCAATATTATGGAGACAGGTTTCACTGATAAGGCTGAAACCTTGTTACTAATCCTTCTTAGTCCTTGAAATGGGAAGGCACAATATTGATGAAAATGCTCACCTAGCACTCACTGCTCTCTTTTCCACATCAGCTCTGATGGCAGTGGAGTGCCTAGCAATTTAAATGTCACATTTGTGAAGACAAATGCAGTCCAAGGCTATAATGACAGGCACTAACTGAAGTGCCATTAAAGTCTTCAGAATGGTCCCTCAGAAATAAAAATCTAAACTATATCATAGTAAAACTGCCACAGGGCAGTGCAAAAAAGCTAATTCCTGTCCAATTCCATTCAGGTTATGCCCAAAATGTATTTACTAGTAGAAATGACTGTTTACCTTTTTATCACTTCATTTTCCACCATAGTGCTGTCCACCACAACTATCTGCTCTGGGATTCTCACATTCACAGATACAAGTCCCAGGGAAAAGAGGGAAAGCATTGCCACACACTGGCCACCAGGTCCATCCATAGGAAATGCAATCATTCCTTCAGATGCTTGGTTGTCTTCGTCTTTAAATGAGAATTTATCTGGCTGGTCAGATTTTTCAGCATCCTTGAGCTTCTCGAGGAACTGAAACGCCTCCGTACAAATGGTACCGGGAAACCGCCACGTGAACACTCTGGACAAAAAGACAAATTCAGAACCACAAAACTGGGATAATCCATGGCAGCACAGAGCCACGCCCACCACTGGGTAGGTTCTTTTAGTTGCTCACAGTGACCTTCCTGCCACTTACCTGTAGTAGCTCTGGGACAGCTGGTAGGACATGGGGGCAAAAGGCAAAGCCCTGCTCTTCTTCGGGCCCAGCGTGTGGTTGACTCGGCGGCGATTGACCAGGCTTCTCTTCTGACACTCCAGGAAAGCCTTCACAAGGATGTCATCCCGGTATTCCCGGTACAAACGGAATGTCTGCAAAAATTCCCTGTTCAGAGTTAGCTCTGAATCCACCGTCAGACTCACCTACTGGAGGCTTACATTAACTACATTATTATGGAGCTACAAGCCAGAATGTAAATGATACAGATAAATCCCCTTAACTACACTATTCTATTACTTTTATAGGATTCCAGGCTTTCCACAGTAAATACCAATTAAATTAACTAAATACTACACAGCACTTGATACTTCACAATGGGATCGGGCTCCCACTGGAGCTGTATATGTAGAAACAGTAATCTGCAACAGACTTTGGTAGATTCTTCTCATCATTTTGCCAGGAAAATTTGCTTCCATGAGCCTGTCTTTCTAGGCTCCACTCTTTCCCATGATGAGATATTAAAGTCCCCTTGAACTTTTAACTTTGGTTTTAAGTGCCTGACTGATAGATGATGTATTTTTGTGGTTCCCAAGGCTGAAGGAGAGCCTTCCCAACACCTGTGTCAGCTGAATACTAGGACTGTCTTTGTTATATCTCCTCCAGAGCATAATTCCAACTGCTCAAGTGGGCACTAAATCATGATACAGTTTGACCCAATGGAAGGGATGTGGGGTTTATTTCATACAGGCTTTGGGGGATTGCTTCAACCTCACATCTTGCAATCTTGGCCTCAGAGAGAAAAACAACAGACTGAAAATCTGCCTGGAATATATAATTTTCTAAAAGCAGGAGAGAAAAATCCCAACAGAATGGAAACATATCCAAGTTTCTGGGTTTCTTTTCTCCCCATTTTAAAAAGGAATATACCAAAATAGGAAGGAGAAACTCTCTGGAGTTGTAACACCAGCAAAGTTTGATCCAGATACCATACCTGAAATGACTGGCAAGATTTCATCTGGTTATCTGAGAGTGCCAAAGTGCTCTGAATTAAATTCTGTAGCACTAGAAAATGAATATCATCGATACTGCAAGAACAACAACAAAAATGTTTACTCATTATGATTTTTAAGCATGAGGTACCTATTAAACTAGCACAAAATACACCAGCTTCATCACCTGTTTCTAAAATAATGTGTAAAGGCATGAAATCAGCCGAGCATCACTCATGTAAAGGAACCTGCTACATTTTCCCTGACCCTCCACCCTGTATTTTTTGATCAGTCCAGAGAATCTGACACAAAACAAAGTTCTCTTTGTTAACATTTCACCCTCTTAATGTATAGCACCCACACAGGAAACACACACTGCT
Organism: Apus apus; assembly: GCF_020740795.1. Classification (NCBI taxonomy): domain Eukaryota; kingdom Metazoa; phylum Chordata; class Aves; order Apodiformes; family Apodidae; genus Apus; species Apus apus. The sequence goes on along the minus strand of NC_067295.1, from coordinate 14,142,898 downwards.
GTCCTAATGATAACAGACCACCATTCTGAGAAGGGCATTGCTGCTGTCATTTCATTCATCAAACCTAGAATCTATGTCAGAGGTCCCTACTGCGTTCTGAAAGTATTTTTCTATTAATAAATTTATGCACTTGTAACAAACAGATGAAAAATGTACTGAATTAGAAGACTCTATGAGGGCTGGCATGATCTTGGAGTCCCAATGGGAAAAAATGGGGCTGCTGCTACTCACCTGCTTAGACTGTCTTCTTTTGTGTTTTGATTTGTGTCTTCTCCAATTGCCAGAACTCGAAATCTAGTTAAGGGGGAAGGAAAAGGGAAACACTGAACAAAAGTTCTGTGATTTTGTATCAACCACAAAAGGCAGAGGCTGACAAGTGCAACTGCTAATAAGTGAGTTCCCCTGCACTATTTCAGCACTATCTGCTCCAGCAGCCCTCAGCACAAGTGTCAACAATTAAAAGAACTGTCCAGGGCAATCTCCCTCAGTCCACCAAGCTCTCTGGTGTCAAGGAGATTAAACACATTGACAGGACACAGTACAGACCTGGATAGATTTGCTATTCTGTTGAAGTTTTGGACTTCCACGTACCATGGGCAGCACTTGTTCTGTAACATACAGCTCTTCCCAAATAAGAAAACTGACAAAGGTGCTAGACTTATCATAATGTGGCTGGAGACCCAAATTTTCACACTTCTCTCCAAGCATTATTCATAATGAAAAAGCTGCATGATCTGGGGGCTGAAGAATGCTTCTACAAGGCTGAGTGCTCTTCTGTGTCAACAGTTTTGGCAGCACTGAGATAATTTACCTGAGCAACCAGCTACAAGTTGTGATATAAAACAAGGCCAGTTCATCTGGAAAATGGTAAGGGAACTCTTCCATTGCATTCAAATGTACCAACATCTCTAACAGCAAAGTTGAGGTTTAAAGGTTTAAAATAAGCAAATTTGTGCAAGTAACAGAACATCAATTACTTGTATTTAGGGAGTATGAATTGGGAAAAAAACACTTGTTGTATTTACTGAAACTTCTTTTGAAACTAAGAGTACAAGTAACAGGGTGTAAAGCATGCACAACACAGGTCTACTCTGAAGTGCCATCCTCTCTCCATCTCCACCCATGCACAAGAGTCAAAAGTGCCATAACTACAATACCTGGAAAACAGTTCCTGCAAAGTATCAGGAATCTCAAGTTTGGGATTCCCCAGGGTTGAACTGAATTTCTCTTTCAGTCTTTCCACAAACTCTTTAAACTCCTTTGCACAAACCTGTGAAAATGAGAGAGGAGAAATATTATCAACCTCAATTTCTTAAAGAGTGGGGAAAGACCCTCTACTTCTAAAGTGTTCATGGAAAATTCTAGTAGAAATAGCTGAATTTGAGCTGTCAAGTCAGAAAGAGGACAACAGGCAAGAGAATGCATCAGAAAAGCTCTGTGGAGGTTGTGTTTGCTGATTTATGTAACAGTTGCAGGTTCTGTCTGTAATCAAACCCTCAGCTACAGGCAACCCAACATGACCATATTAAAAACAATGACACTGAATTAACAGCATAAGATCTCTTGCTAGAGCTTTGTTTAAGCTTCTGCTTAAGTCTTTTTTTCTCTTCATACCCCTCAGGCTGTATCAGTGTTTCTCCATTATGTCTGTCCTCTGCTTGGAGGACACCTGTTACACAAGAGGAACAGTCCTGTTACCTCTCTTTGGAAACAAGATTTTATGTGATTCCAAAGGCAGACTTCAGGGATGGAGACACATGCATTTATTTCAGCAATGTCTCAGCAGTGAAAAACTGTTCTTCATTTAAACAAAAATGAATCATAACAACAGGTTGAGATTTTATGAAAGTAGTAACAATTGTCATTCCTGGATAAAAACAAAGAAAATCTTTCAATGACAGTTGTGAAGAAGTTTTGAAATTCAAAATGGAATTGTTTGCACAGAAATTGTAAACAACTTTTTCAATTTGAAATTGTTAATTTAAGCCGTAAGAAGCACAAAAATGAAACAAGATTTTTTCACGGATCAAAGCAAGGCTTCTCTTGTGAAGTTTGCCTACATTCCTGTATTAATCTACAGAAGCTAAGGCAACATTTTGAAATGCAAACAGCAAAAAATGTTTTCTTGCTCAGATAAGGAGGAGGCTGAGGGGACTGGAAAAAGAAAAACAGCCAAAAACACAAAACGGGTGCAAATGGATTCTCAGTCGTGGATGTTTATAAACAAGTACATTGAAAAACCAAACTTTGTGTTGCCTAGCAGTGCTGTCTACGTGCCTTTGGAAGGCTGCCAGTCCTCTTTAGTCTCAAAATGATGCTATTTTTAACAGAGCTAAGGGTACAAGGGAGAGATAAGGTATGAAATCACAATAATCCAAACAGTGCAAGTACTCAGTCAGCCAGCCAGTGTAAAGAGTGCTTTACATGACCTTTAGAGTACCTCCCTCCTACCTGTGGGTCTTCATAATTCTTTTCTCTGTTCATGAAGTCTTCAATGAGGGCTTTATCTTGGTAAACCTCAGCAAGACAAACTCTGCAACAGATACAATTGAAGGTGTTGTACAGAGCTGCCATGTTTCCAATTCAATACAGATTTGATAGCACTAGGGTGCAAAGAAGTGGAAATTTATATTCACATGAAATAAGACTAAACCATAGGAGGAGCATATCCCTTCAGTTAATTTCAAGAGTTTAGCCTATACCTACAACACAGAAACCTTCTTACTTATAATTAAGGTAGGTCTGTGGATTTCTGACAATGTAACGAGCTCTTCGTCCAACGGAATGAGAAGTTTTATCCAGAGACTCCTCAAAGCTGGCATGCATGATGTCCCGAACTGCTTGCCAGGGGACAAAGGGCCCTTTCACCTGTGTGAAGAACAAACGTGTTCAGAGTTCAAGCTCAGCTGCAAGGTACAGAAATGATGGTTAGAACCAGGATGAATGGACTGGTGGGAAACGTGTGCTCAGTACACAGAGCCTTTAAATATAGGCCCTGGAAGATACCTTTGCATTTAACACGTGGCTCGCGATGCGGCACAGCATGAGCAGACTGTCCTCCTGCACTGTCCAGGTGACACGCAGGCGGGTCATTCTCTGCAGGGCACTCTGGTCAGCTTCATCATGGTAACGGAGCCTCTTGCTTTTTTCCACAGAATCCTCTTCTAACAAACCCAGAGAAAAAGCAGTTATCTCAGCACTATTCTGATTAATCACAGGCAGAACCAGCGCCAGTTGGAGTTTGTAAGAATAAAAACAAAAATGAATGCAGAGAAGGAAGAAACAGTTGAGAAAGGGCTTTAATACCTCTCCCAGGAATTAGAAAACAAGCAGTTCAGTTACCAGACTGACTACCTAGAGCATCATACCATGAAAAATCTGTAAGCCTGGCACAGAAACATTCAGCATTTCTGTAGTTTGTACAGCACAGTAGGTGCAGTCATGGTTCACAGAGGGTAACACAGTTACAGCACCCTGCTGTTTGGCTCCAGAGCTTGTGTATGGCCCCAGGACATGTGAAGCTCTTCACTGAAAGAGCCAACCCAAAGAGATGGCCAGGAACCTGCCATCTCCCACACTATGTGACAGTCCACATCAGCTTTTCTAAAGCAATGTACAGCAGGCATACACGTGAAAAAGAATGCTGTTTTTTCTGGTGTGTTGTTACTCACCTTTCTTTTTCCTCTTTGTCTTCTTTCCAATGTCTTTTCTAAGCCTCTTCCTCTTTTGGCATTTTCCACCTTTCACTCGTTTGGTTCGATCCTGGGTTGGTTCTTTACTTATTTCAATACATTCCTCTTTCTGGACAAGTGACTCAGGTTCTACTTTTCCTTCTCCCAAAAGATTAATTTTATTACCTAAACCGACAGATATTTACAGTAGCAGAGCTTTACAGCAATTACATTCTACAATATTAAGATACAAAAAGCAAATGCCAAACATTCAGTTTATTAAAATAGAGATGCTCTCTCAGACTTGCCCTTTGTTACTCATTTCAAAAGCTGCTTCCCAGCAGCTCACACAGAATAAAATCCCACATAAACAAGGAATCATCAAGTACTTAATAAGTCTAGTGTACAGTGCACAAACACAAGGGAACTGAGTTGAGGTTTTATATTCAACCTGAAACATTTCCTCCCCCTTAGCTCAAATGTTAGGCTGTGCAATTTTAACAGTGCCTAGTCATACAAAACATCAGTCCCTCTAGACTTCCTGCAAACTGCACATCAGAAATGACAAAGGATAAAACTTATTCTTCTATAGGAAAGGAAATTATTTACCTATCCGTTTTACTGCCCCAGAAGCATCCTAGATCATCATAAGGAGACAGTATCAGCAATACTGGTTAAAACTTAATGTTCCATATATCCAGAAATAGGCAAGGAAATTATCTATTTCACTGCCCCAGAATCACCGTAGGGAGACAGGGACAACCCACATCATCCACACCGGGTTTGACAGCAACAGTAACAGCTACAATATAGTTACAGACCCCACCACCAGCATCACCAGCTTACCTCCAGTGCTGAGTGGAAGGGGGTGTTTGGTTAAGAAGGTTTGGAGTCTCATTGTCAGTCCATTCTCAGAAACTGTATTTTCCTAAGACAACACAGCTTTCAAAAAGGTGACATGCAAAAGGAGTGCACTGGTTTTAACATCACTATACATGACACCCTTTGAGTAGTGTCAGAAATATATTTTCAAAATAAAGGAGAAGACCCCTGGCTCCAGTGAAGAATTCATTTGTCTTGCTACTACCACATATTTAAATGGCTCTAGTGCTTTTCTTAAATCATACTGTAACGGCCAGTGATTACAAAGGCTAGAACTTCAGTAAATCTCAAGTTTTAAAGAATTCATCACTGGAAAAGAAACGTTTGTTTCTTTCACTGCTACAGAGGCTGAGCAGAATTTTCTGTAAAACAGGATTTTTTCAAAGCATTTTACATTTCAAAAGAACTTCTAAGAAGCACAAAACCAAAATGCAAACAAACATAGAGTAAATGCCTCCTACACCATATTCCTTGCATCTTAAATCCAAACCCAAACTGACTGCAATGTATTAGGAGTCTTGCCACCCTCAGCAAATCCATTTTTCTCTTGTGCAGAATTCATTGGTGATAAAAGTTGGCCAGGGACGTGGAGAGAAAAGCCAGGACTAAAGAACTGCAGCTCCTGTTAGTGCTGAGCAACCAGGTGACAGAACAGCAGATGAAATTTGGAGTTAAATGATCCTGCTTGAGGTCAAAACCAAGCAACTCTAATTTTATCACTGCTTAGGGTAGGGTAGTTACAGACAGTTCTGTGAAAGTACCTGTTCAATACTTGGCAATGGTTAAAAAGCAAAGCAAATGTAAGGAAAGGAGAGCAACACTATGCAGCTATGTTGACCACAGTCTGAATACACACTAGGTGATTGTATTTTAAATTTTAAAAGGGTATAATAGAACTAGAACAGGTTAAAAGAAAGGCAAAGAGAATTATTAAAGGCAGAACAGGTTCCACATTGGGAAGTTAAGTAATCTAGTAGATGCCAGTCTTTAAAAAGAGATGATAATGGGAAACATGAGAGACATTTACAAAATCAAGTGAAACAGAAAAGGCAATGGAGAATACTCTTCACAGCTTTCCTTAGTACTACAATTATTAAGGACCTTAAACCATCAAAAGCAAGTGGTGACATAATAGGACTTTGAAGCACTTTGCTACATGAAGTTTGGATACTAAAAGATTTACATGTGTCCAAAAACCAATTAGACAAATTAATACTAAAAGAAAAAGCTATTGAAAAAGCTTTGAAACATCATCCTCAAGTTTAGAATGGCCTTGAGCCAGACTGGCAGGCAGCTGGGAGAATATTCTGAGGGAAAACCACAATGTATCTCCCTTGCTTTTCCAGACCCCCCTACAAATATTTTCTTGGCATCCATCAAGAGACAGAACATTAGGCAGAGCTGGGATGGCCACTCAGATTTGCCTGTTTTGGGCTTCTTGCTAAGTAGCTGTTGTTTTCTGGTTTGTTTTTTTTCCTGTGTGCATTTCCTTGTTCTGAATATTTCAGTTTCCATCTGACAACTTCTACATTTCAGAAAGGCAAGAGGCACCACTAAGTAATCTAAACTGCTTGCTTAGTAAAGTATTTCTCCCTTGGTTGAATTTATTATCAGATTGAGCTTGGATAAAATTTCATTCACTTCAGCACCAAGATTTACATTTGGCATTCTTTTCTTTCCAGTGATGCCAAGTCTTACTGAAACACGGGACTGAAAAGCATGCAAGCAGTAAGAGTTTGCTATCAGTATCTCAACCTTAAGACTATAAACATTTGGACAGGTCATTACAGTAAATGAATTCTAAAATACCCACCTTCCTTGTCTTGTCGATGATGTAGCTTGTCCAGATCCAATTGCGTTTTAGATGCCCATAGAAGCTAGAATCCAGACCTGCAGCTCCTAACCCATCTCCGGGGATAGTTCCATCATCAACCACCTCTCTGCTGCCTCTAGGAGAAAGTAACAAAATACACAGTAACTATTTTGCAGGGAGTGCCTCACTGAGGGAGGTGTGTGCCACCTGCAGGACGCTCCCCTTGCCCTCCCAATTTAGATAGTGCTGGGAAAGAAGAGGAGAAACAGAGATGCTCCTTCCCTCACCCCTGTTCCAGAAGTAGCATGAGCACAATGCTTTTCCATTAAGTTTAATCCCTGATATTTAATGACTGAGATTTCAGTTTAAAGATCACACCCAGAGCAACTTCATTATTGTTAACTCAGTTCCAAAGGCCATGGTAAACTCTGTTCTCAGCACTTTTGCCACACCACTAGAGAAAATTCCTGCTTAGATGAAAAACCTTCTCAGGACAATGGTGGGGAAAATCTTCAATGGGAATTAAAGGCAACTGTAAGTCCTTTTCACACTGACTGTCAAGCACAGGTCTCTAGATCTCTAACAAATACATAAAACCTCGTTTAAATACACATAACAAGCCAGAAAAACAATGCCCTGCAATTCTCTCTCTGGAAAGAGGATGAAACTAACAGTGAACAGCATCTAATGGATGAACTGGTACCCTTCAAAAGTGAGATACTTCATTATTGGTGTGGTGTCACCAGAGTGCAGAATGAGAAAAAGAGATTTAAAAAAAATCTTTATAAATATGACACTTTGTAAGAAATCATGGAGACAACCTTACTTCCTAAAAAAAGATAAATAATCAAACTCTGAATGATCTTTGCCTATGCAGTATATACGACAGCTCTGACAATCCAGTAATAACACCCAAGAGGGTTTTGGAAATCCTGTTTTGCCCTATGAAAGATTTTTTCAATGCTACTATGAAAAAATTTATTTCAATCAAGCTTTCAAGAGACAACTCTTTCATTATAACACTACATCATCCATTAAATCCAAAAACTGTTTATTGACCTTGAAGATGTTGCAGTCATTTCCAGCCCAACTGCCAGTAAGCACCATATCTCCAATTATAAAGATTTCTTACCATGCAACAGAGGCCACATGTGAAAGCTGAGAAGTGAACTGAACAGAATTTTTTCTATCAGCAAGGATCACTGCAGTTAGGTTCCCTCAACTCCACTGATTTATTTGTTTTTTAAGATAGACTGGTATCATCTACCTGTAATGCTGAACTAACTGAAAATGCTTTAAACTAGCTGTTTAATAACCAGAACAGAATACTGACAAAGCTAAACCACAGTGCACAGCACAATGTAGAAGTGTATCTGGCATTCTGTGTGGCTGCCACAGGTTGTGAGTGCACAGTCCTCCCAAGCATTTGGGCTGTGATTGGGCAGAAGATGAAGTGCCCCCACTTCCAGATTTCACCAGTGTGCACCAATAGCATATTAGACCTCAAGGTGTAAACAATGTGCAGCAGAGTGCAACACAGAAGGACAGAAATTGGCATGTGACACAGGGGAGTTACTGAAGCTACAGTGTACTTGGAATACCCTGATACAAAGCACAGGAACAGAACATCTTTACATTTTCCCCTTGCATTAACTGGACGTAGGAAGCACTCAGCTTTGCTTTCCCCAAGACTCCTGCAGCACACATCTGCACCAATCTCAACGTGTTTTTTCCATTCTTCTAGCATAAAAACCTGCTTGGTAGACAAGTCACTTGTAAAGATGATACAGAACTACACATCTTTTTCAGCAGGTAGCTTCTGAATGACAAAGAAAGACCCTGCAGCACCGCACTGCAATGCTAGAGTATTTATTGCTTTTGAGCAACATCCTCAAAACCAGAGCAGTTCTTTTTGCCCACTCTATTCAAGCAACAAAGCCAGGGTGAGGATGACATACGTGGTGTATTCCAGCATTGCACACTTCCGTTCCAGGTTGTGTTTATCCAGTGCTGACTCCTGTTCCATTTCCAGTGCAGCCTCCTCCCCCTGAAGATTACTTCTCTTTGAACGAGGACAGCGGACAACTCCTACATGTACAAATGGTTTGACCATCAGTATGAGAAGGAAAACTCCACCCTGCTACTGCAAACTACTGCTCCCAAACAGTACTAACATTTAGACCACTTCTCAAGAAAACCTGCTGCCTTCTGCAAAGGCTAATGGTGTTCTGTTCACTTCCAGTAGAAGGTACTATCTTATCCAGAACTGTATTCAGGGCAGGAGTAATGGGAGGTTAGTATCCTTTATAAGGAGAAAATTTCAGTGGTTCATTGATACTCTAGGCATGGATCCCAGCCTTTCAGATACTCAAATATGGCAACAGTCCTCAAGAAATGGTGCTGAAACACAGTGTGAATGTTTTGCATGTCTGACACTTTCACATTGGAGATACATGTAGGCCAAGGAGTCATAATGGTTTTATAGTGACAGAACTCAGAAGTAGGAAAAATCCCTCAATTTCTGGCTTACTAATGCTTTTTGGCTACAAACACAAGAGGGCAGGACTCGATCTCCAGTGGATATTGGATCTAGAGGCTCAATATTAACTTCAATCCAGCACAGAGCAATTTCCCCCTCAAGGCTCCACATGGAAAAAACTGGAATACAACAAAGCTTCCATAAATATGCAAACTGGTGAAACAACATAATTTCTAAATTTTGGGGGCTAACAGTAATCATGGTCCAACCAGCCTGCAAAAGCTGCAACAATCACAAACACACTTTTTGGTAAATGTGTAAGGAGCCTTTTGCACAGAAGTGCTTCAATGCAAAAAAACAAGACAAATTTACAACTAGATCCTTTTATCTGGCTGACTAGATTACAGAAATAGTGAACAGTGTTGTCTAAGATTTCTGGAGAAATCTTTTACCCCCAATTTTCTTTTTTTTTGGATAATGTATACTTGTATATCCTATTCAAAAAACATAAAAGGACCAAACACAAAAATAAACTCAAACTGGGGTGTATAAACTCCCTTAACTTCCACTTCTCATCTAACTCAAGCTATCCATCAGAAGGACTAGCAAGATCTTTCTAAGGAAAAGGGACCTCTGTTTAAACTGGTAGAGAGCTAGGGCAAAAATATTCTAGTAACTATTTTCAAAAAGGCTTTTTCATAGCTGATCTAAAATCTTATGGGGCTGTTATCAAATGTGAAACTTCTGACAGAACAGGGATGTTTTCCTAATCACAACTTCACAGAAATTCTAGCTTTTTTTGATGCACAAGGCCACCAGACAAGAGACCAAATCATTGCAAGTGGCAAATCAGAGCCTGCCTCAAGCTTTAGGAAAGGAGGAGGAGTTGGGGTGTAAGAATGTACAATTACACCATACCCAGGGGTGTGTTGAGGCAGACACACTGCAGATCAAACCAGAAGTTCTCCAGGTCCTGCATGGTGTTCAGAACGTACAAGCGTCTCTCGAATGGGCGGCTGCTTTGAGCCAGGTTGTAGTGGGGGTCACAGATGGTGGTATCAACAATCACAGCATTTCTCTTCATATACACAAAGACCTGTCAAATACAATGTATTTCAGGCTAGTAGGGAAGAATCATTGAAACTGCCTAATTTCAGGGCACACAACTTCATCTAGTTGAGCAGGGTTTAATATTTTCTCAGTCTTGGCTGTTTGATCCAGTACTCTGACAGAAAATACACCTGTCCCCACCTGTCACATTATGTTCCCAAACTTCCCTTGCCAGAAATCCAGAAATTTTGCTTCTAGATTTAGAACACCTTGTTCTCCCCCTTGTGCACTGGATATTCCCAGTTTCCACAGAGAGTGACTACTTCTTACAAGCTCTCATTCAGGATTTGAACAGATGTGGTTTTAGGGCCTAATTATCTTTCTTATCCTCATATACTATTTGTTGAGACTGCCTTCTCCTTTGCATGTGTAAAGGAGAAAATGTATTTTAAAATGTATACAAATGTCATTATTTTAGTCTGATCAGTGACTTTATTCTGTGTCAGACATCCAGTGCCTAACACCTGGATGAAAAAGAATGTGGCATGTTCATTTTTTCACAAAATGCTGCCAGTCTGGAACCTCCCAGATCATGACTGTGTGTGTAACATTCAGTATTATACATCTGGGCAGTATCTTTCCAGACAAAGAGAGAAAAATTATCTGTACAACTTGCAATGTGCCACGTGGACCTGGAGGTTTTCACATACCTCTGAAACATCAGTGTTTTACTTAACTATTTAAGGTAATTACAATCCCCAAGTCTTGTATTTATTTCACTGAACAAAACCCATGAAGAATAATGGCTAATTATTATTTTTTTAATTACCTGGTCTTTGTCTTGAAACTTCTCTGTTGGGCCAAACTGTATCAGTCCCATGTAACATAATCTTTGAAGGTTTTCTACCACTGAAAAGATGTACCTCCTGCAGCAATATTGGGAGTATTACAATTAGCACTCATGGTAACAGTAAAAATGATGCCAGAAAACATGACATGTTGAGGCAGCAACCTTAAGTTTCAGAAAACCACTGCTTTTATTTAAAATACCAACTTCTAGAATTTCTGAAGTTGTATTTTTGTTTGAATTGTCAGGCTTTAGAAAACATATAATATCCCAGAGCTCCACATTTCTTTTCCTCAAATCACAAAGTATTTTAGCCAAATACTAACCAAAAATTTACTAGCGAAGAACAAATTAGTCAGGAATGCCATATGTAAAAATGAATTAAACAAGGTCAGAACACCTGCAGGTCTGCAGACAATTTCATGTAATGAGAAGCTGACTTGAGTTAAGAAAACACCACTGCTAACTAAGGGCTGATAAACCTTCCCACGTGTATACATAAAGAACTGGGCCATGATCCTTGCAGTTTAGGTTGTTTAGAATTACTGCTCCAAGAAGCTGCTTTCAGTTGCTTATAGCTTTGGCAGAGCAAGAAGTGCAACATTCCCCATGCTGTATATCTACTTATATGGCAAAAGTCTGGAAGCTGCAGGGAACTTGTGCAACACCTCGTTGCTGAGGGAGTTTGTCAAAAACCACGTTTGCTCACAGATAACTTCACCAAGTTTGTTCTGTGCAGTTAAATGGAAATTGTATTTTGCCACAGGTTTTACTGTTGTCGGATCTGAGTCAAACAGTGACAGCTATGTAAGAACATTTGACAAGCCCCAAAATATTGAGGCAAATTTGGCTGAGTTAGAAGTTTTAGGGAGTGGGGGCAAAGCGAGAGCATGGTCATGTGTCAGAATGTTTTGTGTAAACCTATCAGATCTAGCCTGCAGAATTCAGAAAGTATCATAAATCCAGTTTCCTTGTTCCTAAGATTTAGCAAGGAATAGGTCAGGAACTGCAAACCTGAGCTGTGCTTTCCCTTCCTTCCTTCAGTCCCATCTCAATTTTTAAATCTCCTAGATGAGGAATGGCAAACCATGGCAGACACACCACTGAGAGCCTAAGCAGAAACTGGATGGTATGTAGGAGTGGCAGGAACTGGGAAATGGGGCATCTTCTGAAAGATTTATGAAGGACAACAACATTTAGCCTCTATTAAATTCTGGATTTAGCAGCAGTCACAACCATGTTTTATATAGAAGTAACATCCTGCTGATGAGTTATGATGGACAGAACCTCCCAGCTCCCAAATGCTGCCTGACAGCATGCATGAATGTTGTTTTATTAGTTTATTGCCTCCTATTTGGGAGAGAAAAATACAATTTGGCACACTATCCTTAGAAGACTGATGATCATTGTCTTCAGTAACAAAGTTTTTTTTGACACAAACTGGATATAACTGAGAAAACAGTAGTTTGCTCCCTAGAGCCATTTACTTTGACTCATCTCCTTACCTTTTGTAGAGAAGCTGCTGTCGGACTGACCTTGGAAGAAATCTGATCAGAGTGTGCTTTTTTAGTGGATCATTTAAAAAATCTTCCAGACCATCCACCTAGAATTATTTTACAATCAAAATGCAAAACATAACTATCCTTTAAAGTGTCAGGCTTTGTTACCAGAACTGTCTACTGAAAAACCTTCTAAGCAAATGTTACTGCTTTTGTAAAATGCTTAAACATTATTCTTGTTAATCAACGAGGCAGAAGATTCAGTGAGCTTATAAAAAGCTCTTTGCAAAGTATTAGCTTAAGAATTTGCAGCATTACAGGGCTATACATTTTTTCACTGTGGCTGTAAAAGCAAATAACTTTTCTGTAAAAGACTTTCAAGAACTGAAGTGTCTCTCTCTGGTGGCTAGTTTTGTTCAAGCAGACTAAGAGGGTATTAGTTACCACTTATAGGTACCACTGGTACCATCAGAGCTTCAAGTAAAACAAATGGGAAACAAAACAGCACCATACCTTGTAGCTGACTTGCACTATCTGAACAAAGAGGGACAGAGGCAAGCACAGAAGAATGTCACTGACAAGAGCCCATCCAAATCCAAACTCTCTGTGGACTGGGAGAGGAGGGACATAGCGCATCCATGACGTATCATCCACATACACTACGAACAAGACGATTGGCTTAGATTCAGAGAGGACAAACCTAATAGCTATCCTAGGAGTGTTACTGTGAGTGTTCACGCAGAACACGTTTGCAGCTCTTCATCTGGAAATCTGAAAATCTAAAACTGTAAAATTACCTAAACATTATCTAAACTATCGATTGTCAACCTTTTTCGAAGGAGACTTTTGCCTTTTTTTCAGTGCTGAACCATGGCAAAGCCTGCAGCAAAGTCAGGATGTGCCACTTCTTACCAGTTTGAGTGGACAACTCTACTTCAGTCTCATGTGCAGAAGTTTCAGGATCCGCCACAGTTGGAATTTCTAAGGTCCCATCTGGTTGTGCTTCAAGTACAGCTGTGTTCACATCCAGCCCTTGTTTGCTGCCTTTTTTCTCACCATCACCACCTCCTTTTTGCTGGGATTCCTTTAGAGGGTGTCCATAAACTAAATACCACAGGAACATGTGGACCATTCTTAAACGGGGCATTTTGGGAAGAAAACCAAGAGAACGCCCAAGTCCTGGCACTGGAAGGGAAGATAGAGTAACAGACAAATAAAAAGAGCATTAGAACAGAAGTATCTACCTCTGCATAAATGATTGAAGGAAATATGGGCAGTTGAAAGTAAAGTTACAGATATTAACTTACAAGTAGTAAAGAAGTAGCAGAGAACACAAATATTCCAGTTAGCAATTATAAAAAACTCAAGGAGAGCGAGATTGCTTTAATGTAAACCCAATTTTTCTTCTATAAAAGAAGAAAAAAAACCAACACTTGTCTCTTAGGAGAGCCCAAGATCTGAAAGTGATTGCTAAAAATAAATGGGAAAGTGAAAGATGACAGAAAATACAAGGTTAGCTGTACCTGTAACTGGGTGATAGTTTTTGAGCTGTGTTATGCCCATTTTTTCATCCGCTTTTCTTGCCCGACTGTTACTATCAGCTTTACAGGAGCTTTCTTTTGTTTCTTCTGAATCAGGAACTGCATCTTGCCCCAGGTTTTCCTCCTCAGCATGGTCTTGGGGTGTCTGAGGAACTTTAATCCTGCATGAAAACCACACAGATTACACTTAATTTGGTAAAAACTGAGCGGAGTCCAATTCTTCTTCTTTCCTGATTTCAGGAAATATTCAGCATCTTGCTTTATTTTTGTGCTGCCATTTCTCTACTGCTAAAGCAGAGATTTTTCTTTTGCTTCCCTTGTGTTTATTTACTCTGCATATTTTTGCATGTATTAGACAAGCCAGGCTCCCCACACACCCCCCAAACCATTGCTGTAACTTGCCTGTTGGCAGTGCTGGAGTTGGAGATTCGGAAGCGCACCTGCTCGATGGCACTTTTTACCAGAGGGTCTTTAGGACTCACTGAAGGATGCACAACAAACTCTACCTGTTCAGAGCAGAAAAAAAAAAAAAAACAAGCAAAAGGTATTTATGGCGATAGTGGCTCTTAATCAGCTACCTATATTATCAGGGATTAACAGACAGTTAACAGTAGCTATAATGGATGAATCCTATGAAGGTGTAATAATTCCCAGAATATGAACACTTCTGGATCAAAACTCTCATAGCTAGTTTGTACTAAGAAAGAGGCCAGACCATGTAGTCTCTGTACCAATAAACAGTTCTTGTAATTTGTACAAACCTCAGCTTTTTTGATTTGTAAAATCTGAAATATTTGGAGAAAAAACACTTCAAGTTGCAAATACTAGGCTGAAAAGGATAAACGAAAAGCTGTACCTCCTAAGACCAAACCAATACCTGTCGTTGCTGAAAGTACACACAGAATTCAGATTAGTAAGGTCTGATCTGTACTCTACAGTAATGATGCAGCAGGTAATTTTCAATAGATTCTGTCCCTGCTTATGAACATTTCACACTGGAGTTACAATAACAAGTCTCAGCTTTACAAATACAGGCATTTTACATCCATAAACCTCAATAAAAGTGGATTTTTGTTTTTAAAAAAAGATCACATTCTATAGAAGCTAATATGATTTCTTATATACTCTTGGCTTTCAAAAGGGGATTAAAGAGAAATTAATGCAGGGAGAGAACCATGAATTGCATAACTGATAAGCAGCAGAACCTCTCAGAAGGGAGATTGAGAGACTTTGATCTCTGGGCTCTTCCTTGGTCTCACGATTTTCTGCAGGACAATAATTGAAAGCACTAATCTAGTTTTCACAGTAGCTTAGTTTGGGACACTTAGCTTCTGCACGGCTGTGGGTTCTGCTACAAAAAGTAAAGTCATCTATGTATTTCAGTAAAATGGCCCAAAACATTTTGACAAATCAGAAGGTTGTGAGAAGAGCAGTTTCTGCTACCACGGTTTGTGCAGTCACCTTTTTACTAATGCCATCCTGAATGACTGTAGTACGGTAGAGTCTGAGGAGCCCCTCTCGCGCCAGCTTCTGCACTAGCCGTATAATAGACTTTTTGCAGCATTTAGTGGAGACACCTTCTTGCTTCTCTTGATCCATGACCATTTTCTGAAGCCTAAAAAATGCAAAAAATAGCTTGCATTGTAAATTGAGCAAGGCTCCAAAGCAGTTTGTTAGAGGATGTGGAGTGAATGGGTATTTCCCTACTTCTAGCAATTATTGCCCACTTCACCTTTGCTGTAAGTAACTTAGCTTTAAATTTCAGTTCTATTTTCTTTGTAATCAAACTCATCCTTTTTACATGAGCATTGCTGTTCAGAAGACAGCAAATTCTCAGTGCCTGATCTCTCTGTGTATGGCTACAGTGGAGTTATGAATCCAGCCTCCCTATGCAGGGAAACCTGCATCTTTTTTTAAGTTGTGATTAAACAGACGCAGTTTGTTTTTTCACTTGTGAGCTCAGTTCAGCATGGGGCAGTTTCATTGGTGGTGTTCTGAGCTCACAGCCTACACGTGCACATCCCAATATGGATACACATATCCCAGCACTTGAAGCCAGCTCACGTCCTCCCTTGGAGCAGTCTGCAAGACTCACACCGTGCTCTCCTAATGCCCGTTTTCATGCATTTATTCACAAATGCCCCAGGCCCTATTTCTGAGACCTTCAATCCTGGAGAAGGATTGACTCTTTCTATCTGAAAAAGATATAGAAGGGTATCCAGGGAATGAGGCACTAAGTGAATACACACAGACTTAAACTTTTTCAAAAGAACACCACATCCTGGAAACTAATGTAATGGGAGTGATAACACCAGCAAATTTCCCTGGCAGAGACTGGGGAGGGGCTGGACTTTCATTGGTGCTGAGGGAACCTGCAAACTACTGAGACTTGAAATATCTCCTGAGCCTGCCCTTAGATATGACTAGATCAGTCAGTGATAAAGCTGGTGCCAGAAGCCAAAGCTCTAGTTTCACAACACTCTGCAGTTGAACTAGATGACAGATAGTTTCAGAATTCTCAAACCAGAGGAGAATAAGGCCATGATTACTTATAAATTCCTCTATCAAACAGCCCTGTGTGTTAGCATATGTGCCAGGATCTTATGTGCTAACATGGTGGATGGATGGTACAATCATATTTGCTACAACAGAATCCTGCTAATTTAGAAGCTGGGACTCCAGGAAAGCACCAGAAATTCCATTTCTCTATGAAGGGAAATATCAAAATGCTGAAAGATGTTACAACATTCAGGGAAGTATCTTTAGCGCAGACAAGGCAAGACATAAAATCCATCCCACATGAAGCTGCCAAGAAAAGTAAACTTTCAGCACCCCACTAGGATCCTAATGACCAGTGATGAGTGACATGAAGTGTCTGAGAGGTAACACAGGAACTATGTTGGAAACCACACGGAAATAAAACTTCTGCGGATGAAAGAATCCTCAAGCAGGGCAGTGCTGTACCTGCGAAAAGGCACGCTGTGAAAGGAAGTACAAAACCCCTCTGATCTCTATCTATGGAACATAAACCATATAAAAATGCACGTGTGTAATGATTTGTATAGCACTAGCAGCCTGTTCCCAGCCAGACTCACGTGAAGAGGCTCTCGATGAGCCGCAGGTTCCGAACCGCTTCCACGATGAGGTTGCGGCGCTTCAGCAGCCGGTAGGTCTCGTGAGATCTCTCCACTGCTGGAGCTTTGGAACGCTTTTCTTTCTTTTGGCCACAGGTCTTCTGGTGCACAGTATGGACAAAATAAAAATGTACATTATCTATTCAGTGTCTTCAGCCGAACGCTGGTTCCTCACACAGTAGCAGCTGAGGAATTCAGAGTTTTGATGTAACAAACTAGTCAGATGGAGATTATCTTTTATATCTTCTTCACAGGCAGGGAACCAAGGCAGAAACTAATATTTCCATGCAGTTAGATGCAGAGATTTGTGCACCTTCTCTGCTCATCCTACATTCTGAGCCTTTTGGATTTGAGAGTTTTGGCCTAGAACGCTGGTTAACTACCTTAACAGGGCACTTAGTCAGAAGCCAACACACCCTGTCTCTCAGAAAAGCTTCTTGCCTCAGGGTCAGTCCTGCAGCAGTGAGGCTACACAACTTTCATGTGAAACCCTTTTGTTTCTCCTGGTTTAGAGCAGACAAACCAGATGATATGCAGCATTTGTGTGCACAGACAGACATGTGATGACATATATGAAATCAACACGGAATTTGGAGAGCACCATGGAACTAACCTTGAATGAACTTTGAAATTAAATCTTAAAAAACCAAAACAATCCCATAAATTAATACCAAAAAATATAGCTTGAAGTCTTGCTGTGAAAGTATATAACTTAGCTCAGAGGGCCATGCCAACAAGGAAATATTGACATCATTTTACCTTAGGATCTTCTAGTCTGACCTCCTCCACCACAGCCACATCCCCATCTTCATCAGTGGAATGAGCACAGGTTGAAACACTGGGGTCCTGCTTTAGAGCTTCCAAAGTAGAACTCTCCCCTGAAACGTTGTCTGGGAGCTCATCGGGCTCTTCAACAACTTGAGGGGAAGGCAGCTTCTTCCCCCGAGACTTGGTAGCTGTTGGCTTTGAGTCTGGTTAAAGAGCAAACAGCCTTGTAATTGTTCTGCTCTCAGTTTCCTGTCAGTGTTCAGCTTCTCTCTCTATAAAAGGTCTTCCCCCATCCACCCAGGTAACTGTACTTAAAAGCATTCTGCTCCATTGTTCACATATTATTCTACTCTGCTGGAAGCAGTGGTTTGATCATTAATGACTGCATTCAGCCTCCAAAAGTAAAGATTTTTAAAAAGTGAACTCCCCACCATCAAATAATTCCCTCCATGCAGATGCCTCTTAAGAAGCAGACTCAGAAGACCAGGAAGGGCCTGATTAGCTTATCCACAAACTGCTGTCTGAATAAAGGAGAGTTTCTGTCACAAAGATTCTCAAGTTCTGCCAGAGGCTTGACTTTTCTGACTCAAGCAGAGTGAGAACAAGGATTTTTGCATGGGGAAAAGGGGAGAAATGACACAGGAACAAGAAGCAGCAGACTCTCCCAGTGCTCAGTGATAGAAACATTCCTTGGGACACACTTGAGCCCTAAAAATCTCCAGGGGTTACTACATCTACAGTATTCCAAAACATAACACTTTTGGTGGAAAGAGAACATCAAAAAAGCATGGAAATAATCAAATCAGTGTAAAAATAAATATATGATCAAAAACTTTACTGGAAGCTAGTAATATGTGATTCTACATAGAATTTACATAAAATCATCTTGGTTGGAAGGGATCTGGAAGATCATCAAGTCCAACCATAGCCCAAATCCCCCTACCATAACCTAATTCACCCATTAAGTGCTTAAATCATGTCCCTAAGCACCACGTCTATATTTACAGAGTTTACATTTTTCCTTAATGCAAAGATCCATAAGAAAAATGCAGGTTCTTTCCAGCTGTCAAAATCACGACCTACCTTTAGCTGGCGTTGCCTGATGGGCATCATCCTGGAGACTTAATTTCAACAGAGACCTAGGGTTGGCCTTCTGACCTTTTCCTTTCTTCTTGTCATCTTTCCCTTCTTCATTGTCAGACTCTGAGACCAAAGTATCATCTTCTCCAGGACACACGTTTTCCACAGGTGGGGAATCTTCTGGCACAAGAGCCAAAGTAACCGTAGCCAGCTGCTCACTCCTCGCCTTCTCTCTCTCAAACTGACGGTTTAAATCACTCTCCTCTGCAAAAATGTATGAAATATACTTGGTTGTCCTCTGCCGACCTTCATCCTCCATAAAGCCCTAAGGAAACAGTTGGAACATGATTTTACCACCTTACTTCTCAATTCTTACTGTGCTCTCCAGCATCAGCAGTGGGAAAACATTCCAGTTGTTCTCCCTTCACATCGAAAGATCACACGTTATTCTCCCCTTTTTTCTAAATAACAAAACTGTTGACTAACCTTAACATGGAGAAATCAAAAGAAATTGAAAAGTAAAGAAATCTGCAGAATGAAACACCTAGAGTATGGGGGATGTAGAAAAGGCTAAGGAAGAACAAACTATATGTATTCAGACTGGAAATGATTTTCTTTTTTCTTTTAAGGGAAAATTTTGTGTGAAATAAATGCAGTGCAGAACTTACCAGAGTGAATAAGCCTTACATTCAACTGCTGTTGCCCTGTCTACTAAAACAAATGCTTTCCAGTATTAAGAAACACAGCCTATCAGTAAGGGAAGGTGTCACAGCTAACATAGGAAAGTTTGTCTTACACCTTTTCCTCTATTCAAGTCATACTCTTTTCAATCTCACCTGGACTCTTTCACTGTCAGTTCTCAAACCACTGCTGTTTCTGTTGCTTGAAGTTAACAATGTTATAACATATTACCACAGTAACCACAATTGTATCCCCAATTTCAATAAGTATCTAAATTATTTTGTTTTTAACCTTACCTTGACAACTTTGTATCTCTCCAGAAGACGACAGAGCATCCTTGCTTCCAGCTTTCCCACATTCATAGCCAAGCGAATTTCTGCTTGAGAAATCCCTTTGGTTCCCCTACTTTCAACTGGCTCAGAAAAGAAAACCAGAAAAGATCTCAGGGAAACAATCTGACCAAATTATATATAAATGTAATTGTATATACATTCATATTTGCTCTGAATAATGGTGTATGCGAGGAGATAAAATGTAACATTCCCCACTAAAAACATTTTCACACACACAACATACAGTTGTATATTCTCCTAAAACACCATTTCACACCAAGAGGTACCCCAGCAGAATGGGGTTTGAAGGTGACACCTTCATATTAAAAGCAGGGGTGAATCTTTCCCCTGACAGCTTTCCACAGTTAGACACCAATATCTGCCTGATGAAAGAGAAAGAGAGAAGAAGAAGAAACACTGTCTTCCTCACCACCTTTTCTCATCCCACCACAACATCCTGTTTCTACCACACTGCTTTATTTGGGTGGTACTGGATAGTAAGCTTTTGGGGAGGACTAACAGCTGGCAGCACCTCTATCCAGTCTAACCTGAACATCTTTTCCATGAAAAATTTACTTTCTGATGCATAAAAAACAATTATAACTTAAAAAAACCCACAGTATGTACTTTACTTTTATGTATAAATGGAGTAAGGTGGCAATGAGAAAAATCATTAACATGTCTTACTACATTACTTACTTAGCTCATAAGCCTGGGTGAGCATATCCCTTTCACAAACAATATCCACAGGCTGAACAGCTTTTGTGATGATCTCTTCTTCATCATCATCATGATAATCTTCCATTTTCTTCCGAAATTCCTTCAGTAATTTAAGGCAACGGACCATGACATCAGTCCCTGTGAACAGGAATGTTTGTATCAACTCTAAACAAAACACAGGGGGTGGGTGCATCTTTAAACCATTTCATTTCTTTCAGCAGCACGGAGAGGTAATGAAAGACCAAACCCAACTGTTTCTTTCTAGGAAAGGTTTGCAACAGCTTTTCCCTATAAACAAATCTGCCTAAATACTGACTAGCTGAATTTTTGAGGTGCTCCAAACCTCCACATCTGTGTCAACATAAGGACTGCCCAACACAGTGATTTATGGGCAGGATAGAAAACACTGCAACAACAAGAGAAATTTCAACAGCACAAATACATCACTGAAAGCACTACATGCTGAGCCACAGTATTACATCTTTAGAACACCTATCTGACTGGGAGGTCACCCACTGGAGAAAAAAGAACACCTTTTTTTCTACAGACTCAAAGCATTTTTCACTTTCTATAAATGCAAGTCACACAATGAAAGAAAACTCTACATTTGAACATATGGAACTCATACAATAAGCTGCCTGGTTGTTAAACTGCTCCTTAACACAAGCTTGCCTTTCCTCAGCAAGTGATCCAAGTGGATCCTGGTTGGTGGGCCTTATCAAGTGCTTCTGCAAGTTCTCAGGATTTAAAAATCCCAGAACCTACAAGAACTGTCAGCTTATCATATGTCCTAGCACCTTCTTCTGTATTTGTATGCATGCATATTGGAGGAAGCACACACCAAGCATCCTGAAGAGAAGGATCAAATAGAAGAGCCCTACCCCATCCAGTAAGCATTTCCAGCATAACTAAAACATACAGTTCTGTTGAAAATGTCCAACATCACTTTGAGAAGAGGTTCTTCTCAGCCTTTGTCTGATGATTACACAAGTATCAGTTATATCATGGAGGCTTTATGTGCAACCATGTATGAGCAGCTGAGCTTCTAGATTTCTTGTCCTAAGTCCTCACCTATTCTCCACACCCAGGGAATGGCCAAGGTTGTTAACATATAGAGTGTTGTAATTATACACACTCCAATTATATGCAAAAAAATGAAGGACACAAAATATGCTCCCCACAACCACAAAAGGGGGATGTACAAGGACAGAACACAGTGCTGCCCTCCAGCCACAAGAGTCTCATACACAACTGAATTCCACATCCTAACATGTTACTATGCACAGGCTGTGCTGCAGCAACTCTCCACTTACTTTACCCTTCTGGGATCCCATAGAAGAGTGGGGACAGATGCCTTCAGGAGACGTGAAGCAATCCTGCTCCCTGATAGAAAGATGACCTGCTACCATCAGTGTCCTCCAGCTACTGCTGAACAGCCCAGTGGGAAGCTGGAACTAGGTGACTGTACATTGCCAGCTGATGGAGTTGCAGTGATTCAGCAGCTACAGCTGCTGGAACATCACAGCCAGCTCTACTCCTCTGATACAGCCCTGCTGTAAAAATGCCAGGTGAAAGCTTTAGCTGAAGTCATTAAGGTTTCAGCTGATGAATTTGTTCCTATATAGATCATTTACTGAAGCCTAGCTGACATCAAGTTAATCCACAGTAATTTAATCATGTGACTGAGCTCCAGGACAGATGATTCCATTATTTTACCTCAGTCTGAATTCTTTTCCTGCCAATACCCTAAAATACTGCTTAGGATAGTAATTAAGTGCTGACATTTTGGTAGGGCTGCAGGCACTGTTAACACACCCTCTGTATTTCTACAGCCCATTAATTTCCACTTGAAGCAGTATTTGAAAAAAACAAACCAACAATTCCTTTGACTTTAGCTCCATCCTCAGTGTGTCCCACTTATTTCTGTTTTCCTGTATAACTCCAGAGATTAAACTATCTTGACCTGATGAAAATTCCTCCTAGTTTAATATCTAATGTTTTTACAAGACCTCTCTGTGGATTTTCAGCTTTTACATCTGTAAGATGGAATTACGAGTCAAGTGAAAGATTCACCAGGTGACATTTTTCATTACAAACCTAAGTAGTAAATGCAGCTGCCACGGTGCTAGTCCCTGACAAAACATGACACATCTACTGCCTTGTCTTCTCCAAGTTGTCATGTTTTTATTAGCCCTTTCACTTCTTCCTTTATAATCACTCCTATTAGTAAAGACTATATAATTTGCAAGGTTTAGCTCATATTGGAATTATTTTTTTCCTACAAACAGTTCACTATATTTCTGAAAAAACCCACACTCTTAATCTTTTAGAACTATTTTCTTTTAAGTCTTGCAAATCTGCCTCTTAAGACTTCCAGTGATTAAAGATTTTGTTTAGATTTCCTTAAGCAATTGCACTAACTCCATTAGTGACACTATCCTTCCTCATACTTTCTATGATTACTCCTTGTAGTTTTCGCCCCATATTTTTTTCTGAGAGTTGTTGCACTCCCTTTGTTCCCATTCTTCATGCAATTCTGCTCTTTTTTATCTTTCCACTACATGTCTGGAAGTTACCAGCAGTTCTTGCAAACCTATTAACTTTGAATTCAAAACTGGTTACGTATTAAACTAGAGCTTTTTTGAATAGTAGTTGCTGGCAATGTTACTTAAAGAAGTCCAAGGCAGTGCTGTAGAAGCTTACTTTCATCATTTGATACTAACATTTCCACAGAAACTTTGCATGCTCCTGACTTTCAGGAAAAGATAGTCTTTCTTTAGCTTATTTGTAGTAGTCTTTTTTGTTTTATATAACTTTTTATATATTTGTGTGAAGTTTATTGACTTGTCATTCAACTTCAACCTCAAAGGTCAGCTATCTCTCCACACTCCCTACATTGGCTTAGGCAGCCTTACTGGGAGTCACAATCCACTGGAACAGCTTATATGGATATACAACAAACTTGTCTGCATCCATTTCTTAAAAACCTGGAACAAATGCTTAATTCAAGTGGGCTGCAGAGTTCTAGCTTCATGAACACATTTCTGCTTCTCATTGCACAGGCAGATTTTCACTTAGGCATCTTTTAAGATTTGAGATGTAGATAGAATGGTAGCAATGTAATTACACAAAAAGAGAGCAAAAATATGGTTCTAGTTACCTTTCTTTGTCTTGTAGGGTCCTCCATTGGGGTGTATCTCTTGTAATGGGATGGATACTACCTTGGCTAGGCCAGCATTCATCATATATTGATAGAGACGTTTGAAAGTTCTCTCACAAAGACCCTATTGCAAAGAGAAAGGGCAAAAGTGGTTGTAGCCTGAGTGTCTCACCTGTAGGTGATTAGTATCAAAGACTACATTCATATTGCCTGTTCTTAAAACAGTATTTTGAGATAGGATATTCAAGAAGGATCTTAGAAGCTTGCTAGCGCAGCCCCAGGCTGACATGAGATGCTTCTGGAGTGTGTCCTATCCCTCCAGCTCCCCCATCCAAACAAGCAGCAGCCACCAGCAGCAGCAGCATTGTGCAAGAACTGCACGATAACAGCCATGGACAAACTTTTCTGAACCTGTGGATGGAGCAGAACTTAGTTATGCCAAAAAGCAACTTGATTTTGATGGCTTTTAAGATCCTCCTTGTGATCTCCTACCCCCAAATTTTGTGCAATTTAAAAAACAGTCAATCATTCATACTGCCTTTGATACTAATCACCTGGATTCTACATGGGTGAGAATGTGAAAGAGTAATGAACCTCACCAGTTCTTCCCTCAAGTTTCCTAATGTTTCCATCTGGTTTGAACGAGCACTTAGCATACTTGAGAGCTTCTCCATCAGAATATCATATTTGCTCCTCCTAACCAAGAAAAGAAAATGATTTTAAGTGTAAGCATGCAAATAACTTTATCAACATGAGTTGTACCTTTAGAAAATGTCAGTATTCACTACAGAAAGCATGCTAAAGTGTTCTCCAATTGTTTGTGGAATTACAGTTCTGTGACTAGCACATGAGTTTGTCATTAAGAAGAGACTCTAAATGAGGGAATGGTGACTAAGCCCAGGCTGTTACTTCATTTGCAATCCATAGAAACACAAGTTCTAATCACAAAAAAAGACAGGAAAACATAACACCAATTAGAAGTGTGTTTGAAGTAAGAACACTCAACATGAACAGTATGAATAGTGCTACAATGAGGAGTTAGGCTGATGTGGGCAGGGGACAGGCACTGGACACAACCCCAAGACAAGTAACTTTTAAACTGTGCAGCAGTTGGAAGAGGAGTTAATAAGGAATTGAGGAGAATCAGTACCAGGAAACTGTGCTGGTTCCATGACAACAGAGCAAGCTTTCATCATGGTAAAAGGTCACAGTCTAGCCAGGACAACTCTGAGTGGCACAGACCTGTCAACATGGAAGCGAGTCAGGAGGAGAAGAATTGAGTGTTGCTGTGCTCCACTTGGCAGTCTTATGACATGGGACTGCAGGGTTATGAGACCATTTCTGTCCAGTACTCTTCGGTGATAATGAATTTTCCCAGCATCCACCCTAAAAAAAGAAAAAAAAGATGGCAATATATCCCCAGGCACAGACATTTCTGTACATAAGCTATAAATACCCACTGTCTTAGCACCCTTTACCTAAATTACATATGGTCTTAGTGAGAATGGTTTTCAAAGCGACAATCACAAAACTGGGAAGTGCCAAAATTAAAATAACCTGTGAAACTGATTTTCACAGTTAATCCAATTAAACAGAGACAAACCCTCTTTCTCCCTCCTTCCTTTCTAACTCCTGCCTACGCTGCAATCACTGCTCTCCTTTTGAGAGCTTTGGGATTCACCTCACGCCTTGGTGAGCTGACTCAGGCCACTGAACTGGCAGAAAAGTACCCAGAAAAGATTTCCTTCCCACCCCCATTGTCTTAGTTGCCTAAAAGAACTTCCTGGGTGGCAAAAGAAAACCCCAATGCCACTGTGATCTGCAAGACACACATGCTTTATCTCCCAGAAACAGGGAGCCCTCAACAGGAATGCTAATAACCTCCTGCACTGCCATACAAACCCAGATCCCCTCAGAGGCTGTGACAGGCTCCTCCATCAACAAAATGGTCTAGTTTGGGAGCTGGCAACTCAGGCTGCCCCTCTGGCCAGTAGAGAAAGATGTTACAGGGGATAAATGCTGTGGACAAAAGATGGGCATCCATGGATCTCTTCACAACTTGTGCAGGATAACTCAGCAGTTTGAAAAGGAAAGGAAAACCAAGCTCTTGCCCCAGATTTGAAGAAAAAAGCAATTTAGAGAAAGCAAGAACTTTCACAAATTAGAAACCTGTGTATTGACCCCACAGGCAATATCAGGACCCCATGAGAAAATGTCAGGAGGTGTGACAAGCTTGAGGAAGAGACTGCTACAATTCTGCCAGTGCAGGCTCCATGACCAAGAGCAAACCAGTGGAAACCTACTGGCTTCGACTCAACTCATACAGCAAGATACAAACTTACTTGAAAGCCCCACTGTGAAGGTCCCTCTGAAGCTCTCCTTGCCACCGAGCACGACCTAAACGCTCCAATATGCAGTAGGAGAAGTCAGGGAGCTTGAGGTCAGGGTCCCCCTCCCAGCCTATCAAAGCTCTGTAGCGCTGGTCCTGGGAAGCAACAATGACCAGCTTCTCTCCCCATCTAGGAAACAGAAAGGAAAAGAATATAAGATTAGTAGAGCCATAAAAACAGAAACAGGAATTATTTATTCCCCTCCCAACAGTATTCTTGATATAATCTGCACAAACTGAGTGAAAGGACTAAATTTTAAGAATGAAACCACAGATCTCTCAATGCCAGGTTTAAGGATTTCACTCACTTTTCAACAGCTTCTGTATAGGTATAACAGGGCTGCAAATCCTTCTTCCTTATTTGATCAGTGATATCTACTCTCTCTTTAAAATACTGGCAGGAACCTTGTATGCCATCCTTATTATCCAGAATCATGTGGACAGGATAAATATCATCTGAAGAAACAGGATCTCTTTTGGTTTCCAGTATTCCCGTTTCAAGGTCTATTTCTTCATATCTGAAATAAAAGCAGAGAACCAACATTTAACTGAGCAGTTTGGAACTGCAGGACCATCACACGCAGTGCTGATGCCTCTACCAACCACTTTGGAAAAATTAAACTCTTTCAACACCTCAAAACTGGAAAGAAAACACCCCAAAAAGCAGAGCTGCAGTGCTCAAGAATGACCAAATCTATCAGCTTGTATCAGCGTAGGGGGCAGGAGGAGGGGAACACACTGTATGATCCTCAGAGACTTAAGGATATTGAAGTATTGGTTCACAGATGAGGATAACAACAGGTGCAGCCACCCTGATGAACTGGGACCTATAAATTCTGCTTGTACCTAAGAGGGGAGCAGCGATTAGAAGGAAAATCTGGCCAAGGCTCCTAGAGAGGTCTCCTCAATAGAGGCTTCCCAGCTGCTCCCAGCACAGGCTGACCGGCTCCGGGGCAGAGCCCGAGCCCTCCCCAGCGTTCTACGGCCACCCTGCCCGGCAGAGAGGGGTGAGGAGCGGCGGGAAGGGCGGCTGGGCTGGTCCCCGCCGGGGCTGCCCTCACCGGTCTTGCAGGCGGAGCGGCGGGCGCGGCCGCGGCAGCAGGTAGAAGCGGAGGTCGGGCTGGGCGCTGAGCGCGGCCCAGAGGAGCTGCCGCGTGGCGGGCTCCAGCGGCAGCGGGAAGGGCGGGGAGCGGGTGGCCAGGCGCTGCCACAGCGCGGCCGGGGTGACGCCGTCCAGCCCCTCCAGAGCCACCTCGTCCAGCAGCGCCCACAGCGCCTCCATCCCCGCCGCCGCTTCCGCCGGGGCCGGCGCGCCGGAACTGACGTCACCCGCGCGACGGTAACCAAGGAGACCGGCAAACCGGGGGCGCGGCCTGGCCCGGCCCGGCCTGATTTAGCCGCGGCACCCGCCGCTCTTTGAGGGGGGATTTTGCTCCTGGGTTTCTCCTGAGTCTGGTGCCTGCCGAGGCACGGCGCACGGCTCTGCTCCCTCGGTGGGGAGAGCTCGTCAGTTGAGCCCCAACGCCGCGTTACCTCAGCGCGGGAGAGGGCAATGTTTTTGCAGAAATACTATGAAATAGGTAAGAGGCGAAATAGGACGTTACTTTTTTTTCCGCTACGAAACTAAAGTGAAGTGTTTTAGTGGTAGGTTCAGACTTCTGAGTATATAAGGGGGAGGCCTGCCACAAATTGGAGCAACAAGTCTGGGATGCGTGGTGGGAACTGCTTGGAAAAGTTCATGTTCCCTGAAAGGGAAGCAAGGCTAGACCTGTAATTAAACACTTTGGATGTATACGTCCTCTGAAATAAATACATTCTAGAATTAATTGACTGCCTGAGCAGTAGCAATTCACAAAAATAATCCTGCCTTTCAGCTTCTGCCCCTGAACTGACTTCCTTGTCAACTCTTAGATTATAAACTCATTATAACACATGCCTTCTATTTTTAGTATTTTTAGGCCCTTCAGTACATTGTGAAGGGTTCTGAAAAATAAGTAAAACAAGTAATGTTTGCTCTGTTCTTCAGGAACTTTATTTACTGTACTGACAATTTTATGCTTTGTTGAGGGAGGGACTTTTCAGTTTGTAGCATTCATGTCTCCTGAGAGTGCAAACCCAGTGAAACTCTCTAGTAAATAAGTTCTGTACTTCACTGTGACAATTATATTCTCTTTTTAGCTTTTTATTAAGGACATGGTGACTGACTTTGATGAAAAACATGATGAATACTTAATATCCCTTCAGCAGAGAAACCGGTAAGATAAGGAATCGTTGCCACCATTGGGTAACTTGATCTCTCTGGTGTACTGTCTAGAGTAGTATCTAATATCAGCAGTTGTGAATATTAGTTTAAAAACTTGATTTTGATGCACAGTCTGACTTGCTGTGTCTTAAAGCATTCAGGTGATTCTTTTTTCCTCCCTTTGTTTGCTAAGTACATCAAAGTTGTTATTAAGAGAGGAGATCACAATGTTTCTTCAGCACACCTTAAAATATAGATTTATTAATAAAACAGTTACTGTTTCCATGGCTTTTCTTTATATAGCAAGAGGTTCTAGAGTCAGAAGTAACAGTCAGCTCACACTGTGTGGGGATGTTGCTATGAGGCAAGATTTTGTCAGAAATGCAGGCAAAACTTGCTGAAGTTAAATGTGCAAAGTCAGGTTCTGTTAAGGTGGGAAATAAGGACATGTTTGAAACATTTATTTTTATTCATGTGAACCTTCCTGCTCGAGTCCTTGTACCCACAAAGATGAACTCCACAGGTTAGTTCTGAAGGGTCTGTGGAACTTGCTGGAGTTTCTCCTCTACCACAAGCAGTAAGATTTTTACTCAAATCCTATAACAAATGGAATTGTTTGGTGAAAAGACAAAAAGACAAAAAACCCCACAACCTACAAAAGCCACA
The DNA here is from genome assembly GCF_020740795.1 of Apus apus. NCBI lineage: Eukaryota > Metazoa > Chordata > Aves > Apodiformes > Apodidae > Apus > Apus apus. Next base: position 14,113,944 of record NC_067295.1, on the reverse strand, counting down.
GCTGTGTTAGCAGAACAGCTAATTTTTGTGTGAATAGTCTCCTAAAGAACTTTTAGGAAAGGATAAAACCAGGTTTTTAATGATTGAAACTAAACTTTAAGTATCTGGCATCTCTAACTGCATGATTGATTGGGGATTCCCCCCTCAAGTTTCAAAACACAATTTCTTTCTTTTCTTTTCTTTTCTTTTCTTTTCTTTCTTTTCTTTCTTTTCTTTCTTTTCTTTCTTTTCTTTCTTTTCTTTCTTTTCTTTCTTTTCTTTCTTTTCTTTCTTTTCTTTCTTTTCTTTCTTTTCTTTCTTTTCTTTCTTTTCTTTCTTTTCTTTCTTTTCTTTCTTTTCTTTCTTTTCTTTCTTTTCTTTCTTTTCTTTCCCTTCTTTTCTTTCTTTTCTTTCATCTTAAAAACACCTCAACCCTTTTTGAGCTTTTTGAAATTCTAAGTAAAACTCTTAAATATTTTCCAGAAGAATGGTTAAATGCCAAGTGGAAAAAACAATGTGAAGTCATGGAATGGTTTGGGTTGGAAGGGAACTTTAAGATCATCTAGATCCAACCTAAATCTCCCCTCTGGCAGTTTTTATCCATTCCCCCTTGTCCCCTTGCTACAAACCCTTGTAAAAAGTGAAATGAGAGACAATATAGAAAAAAGATTTCAGAAGAGAGAGGTTGGGTGAAACTCATACAAGGATTCCAGAACAGGGCCTTGTCCTGGAAGCCATGTGCTGAAGTGTTTGAACTTTGAACATAGTTTTAAGCTTTTGTGACATTGTGTGTCTTTGTATTGATTGCTAATCTGACCACCTGTATACGTCCTACCTAAGGATTGTTTTCCTTTCTACTTCAGGCTCCTGAGATGTCTGAAAAGGAGGGATCCCATACAAATCAAACTGGAGCAGCTGGAACAAGGATTTTCTCTGTACCTGAATGGAGCTAATTCGGAGCGGAGAAAGTGCCGCAGAAAAACCATCTCACGTGGCTGCCTGAACAGTGAGGCAAAGACCACCAGGACAAACAGTGAGTTACATCAGAGTTTTACAGAGGTTGCAGCCTATAACTATTTGAAATTTTTACTCATCAGAGCTGTAATTCAGCTGGTGAGGTTACTGGTGATGTGGAGACAGCAGCATTTGAGCTTGGTGGAACGGAATTCCATGGGACACTTCCACTGGGGTATTTAAGCTGGGTGTATGTAAGGAATGGTCTCTGCAACACCCTATAAATTTCTCAGTTGATCCCTAGCTAATTCCAAACTTCAATTTCCTCACCTCTCCATTTGTTAAACAGTTATAACTGAAACTAGAGGATTAGAAACGTATAGAAATTGCCAGTGTAAAATAGCAGTATATCTTTGATATATAAAACCATTAATAGGCTTTAAAATCTGATGGACTTCAATGTTACCTAAGTCTGCTGTCCTGTAGGTAAATGGCAGTTGATGACATAGACTGTAATCAAATTATATCCAGTAATAGCTGCATTAAGCTCATAAAGTACGTTTAAGCTATAACAGTCATATTGAAAAGACAGCTAATCTTCATTTAAATATTTGAAGTAAAGAAACTCTACCATTTTCTGCCAGTGATTAGCTGCCTTTATTTAAAACGTGTATTTTATTTCTAATTTAAGTCTGTCAATCATAGAGAGCAATGTAGTGACAGGAATAATTTTGCATATATGAAGTTATAAAGTAGGAGGTTACTGGCCTTCCAATCTATTTAGCATAATGAAAGGCAGGTTGATTTCCCTAAATCCCTGGGTACCAACCTTAGTCTGTTATCCTCACCTGAGCTACAACCAGTCTGTCACAAGTATATTTTTAAGCTGCTGCTATGTAGATAGTATTTACTTAAGCTTTTTTTTGCCACTTAAAAATGAATACAGAGTTTAAAAAGTTACTGAATATGATAATTGATTATGATTGAAAGTTTATTAACCTCAACAATACTGGAAACTAACATTTCTGAAACCTTTAGGTAGATAAAGAGGGTATAGGTTTTGTCAGCACCTGTAACAGGAGCCTGTCAAGAGGAATTTCCTCTTAAAGTTCTGCTTGCAGTTGTGATCTGTAAGCTTAACCAAAGCTGTTTGGTTTTTGGTAATGGTCACTTGTTGCCATTTGATTCAGTTCAGGTTGAATACTTCAGCTTGTCTTTCAGACCTTCAAAGACTTCAGTGACATTCTCTGTTCCTTCCTCAGCTCCATCAACTTAGAGACAGGTGCATTTTCTCTGCAAAAGAGAACTCTCTTTTGCTGTTTCTTAGCTATCCAGTGTTGTTATTTTAAACACGTGTAGCTGCAGGGAAAGGCATCAACTAAATCTTCAGCCTGTCATTTTAATTCTTCCATTTGATTTTACCACTGGAGTCCAAACTAGGAGTCATTGGGGATCTGGATGAGCCTCTTGCCTAGGTGTAGTACCTTAGCAATTTTGTGGTCTGTTTCATTTCTAGGCATTTCTTCTCCATGATTGAATACGTTTTTACTTACAGAAATTATTTCTAGCTGAGATACAGCACTGAATTATCTTCCTTCTCCATTTCCCATGGAGTTATTGCATCATTTATTACTCCTAAAGCATCCAATCATCTATAGGATTGGTCTTCACTGCAAAATTAGCAGTGTGTGATTCTTAATAACACAGAATGGGCTCTTTGTGCTTCCTAAAGGTGTCATCATAAATCTGTTTGGACTATTTTCTTTGTCTTTGTTCCCTCAGAGTAATTAATGATAATAGTGATGGATAAAATTTTTACACTGAGGGTTGGTCAGTGAGTTCAAATAAGGTAGTGAAGCTGGTCTCTAGGTACTCTGTGCTTTCTTTGCGTGTATAACCCAGATGTAGGTTCACAAGCAAGTGGCTTAAGGGTGTCATGGAGTCTGCTTTGATTATGGCTAATATTTTGATAATATACTACTCAGTTCTTGGCCACTAGAACAGGCACAGTCATCTCAGGTCTCCAAAACAATGACACCAATGGGCCTGTTTTGTGTGCCCAAACATGTAATGTTTGGTATTCACATCCCATCCATCCCATTAGAAGGATGTTTTTGTTCTAAAGTAATGTTTGTAGCTCAGCTGCATCAGCTTCTGCCTGGATTTGAATTACTATTTTTCCTGGTTTAGAGAGACCTGGTCACGTGAATCTATCAAAAAAAACTCAATTCCAAGAACCAAATACTCAGCAGTGGTAGCATAAGTCCTACCTGCCCCCTTGTCCTACTGACATTTGAGGGGCCTTCTGGGCAGTTGCTTAGAAGTGATGGGCTGCTTAGGAAGTGGAAGATGCTTCCAGTTCTGTCCGAAAGCAGTGCCTGAATCAGACCATGCTTCTAGCATTGTCATATCAAGGCAGTTCACTCTCAGTGCCAGCAGATCCCCATAGTAATCAGCACCAGTGCTAACAAGTGCCAAAGTATTTCTGGAGTTCCTTAGGAATAGCCTAATGGAGCAGCAGGAGCTCTAGTTGGAAGGGCTGTTTGCCAAACAAGGTATTATAGATCTTGTTTATTCCATGGAGCAGACCTTTCCTTTCCTCCTCTGTTCTTACTCCTGTTTCAGGCCTAAGAGACAGATACTTTGTGCTGAAGCAATTGAACAGCATCATGTTCTTGCTCTGTCATTTTATGATCACCCTGAACTGACAAAAGCATATCCTGTTCTACCAACATGGTCCTACCCTGTGCCTGTTCTTCCTACCTGCTTGTACCAGCCTATGTGCAATCTCATGGTGAACCAGATTGCACAAGTGACTACAATTTAAAGTAATCTTTCTTTTAGTTGTTCCTCAGTTATTGAGAGTTGTAGTGAGCAACCTGATCTAATTTAGAAGCAAGCCTGGCTTTGAATGGAAAGTTGGACTAGGTGACTTACAGAAGTTCATTCCAAACTAAATCTTTTTGTGATTCTGTGACCTTTGCAGGAGAACTCTGCTTCTTTTATTGGTAGTGCCAGTTTCTCCTGACTTAGGGTGACCATTAAATTACGGCTTAAAGAAAAAAGGTTTTGCATCAGCTGTTTTTTCTCCACTGAGAAAAAATGGAAGCTTTAAATCTGTCTTGGATATAGGAAATGAGATGCCTTTATTTAGGATGCTATTGAGAGTGTTGGTGATGTCCTTGCTCCATTAAGGATGCTAGTGTGACCTGGTGTTTGTCTGTTTGTTGTAATCAAAACATCCTCTCAAAAATCCATTGTTTGAACCTTTTGTTCTGCTTGACCATACATAGAATTTTTGCAGAAGTTCTGGAACCAGCTCTTTCTTCCCTTAGATATGAAGTAAAATGATTGTCCTTAATTTATGAGTTGTAAATGAAGAATCCTTCTCTGCACAGTGTCTTAAATACCTAATATATCCTTTTCAATCTGCCCATACTTTGCATTTGCTTAGTTTGAGAGTAAATATACACAATTCCTTTGTAAACTCAGCGTATCTCCTGTTGTTCCCTGGGACCCTGCCCATCAGAGTCTGCCTTCAGTAGTGTTGGCTCTGGGCTCAGCTGGCTTCCTAAGACAGCTCACTGCCTGCCCAGCTGGGAGTGAGAATGGTGTGCACCCCTCTTCTAGAATACATTTCTGTACTTTCAAATCAATGAATGTGAGGCTTCACTGGCTCTTAAGCTAGTGTATCTTTAAATAATTTATTCCCTTGGATACACCTGCTGAAGACTGTCCCTGAAGAGGTTCAAAACTCCTGCTACTAATACACAGCCAGCCAGCATTAGGAGTGGAATCATGTATTTTCAGTTGTTGATACCATTCCTATGTCAAAGACTTACTGTTCTGTCCTCATCTGGAGGAAACAAAAGAACATGAACTGAGGTATATATTGCCAAATACTGCATTTCTATTTTCTGTCTTCTAATTCTTGTCTCTCTGTTCTGAAAAAGCAACCCAGCTAGAAGAGTTGCAAGAAAGCAGCACACAGACTGCACCAAGCAAAACACAACGCAGAGGTTGGCTTCAGGTAAAAGGCAGTTTCAAAAAAATACATTTTTGAGCTAATTCTTAGATTGTAAACCGAGAAATTGCTTGCAACTAGTAGATCGTGGGTACTGTCAGGACTCTTGTAGAATCTGAGTCTTGTCCCATCAGTGAACAAATATACTCGAGGCTGGAGTCACAGCAGTATGAGCATCTCCAGCAGAGCACCTTTGCTAGTTCACTTCTCAATCACGTGTCTAGAAATAGCCTAGATTTATTGAGCCCTGCTATGTTGTCTTTCCAGCAGATACCAGGGTTTTTAAAGTACCCCATAAAGACCAGGATCTTTGAACTTGCAGTTCAGCTGGGTTGGTTGTTTGGTTGGGTTTTTTTGAGTAAAGTCTCATCTGTTCTTCCTGATGAGCAGGTCTATAGCAGATACCCACAATGACCAGCACTCATACTGGTCTGACCAGCATGATCAATGAGGTCATAGCCCTGTAACTGGATAGAAGTTTCTAATCCCTCCTGTTCATTCCCCATGTGTTTGTTCTCCCTCAGTGTAGATGCATTTCAGAGAGGTATCCAAGCATGTTGGTTCCATGCGTGGTCTCAAGTTGCACCAGGAAAGGTTTAGATTTCATGTTAGAAGAAACTCCTTCACTGAAAGGATAATTAACTACTGGAATAGGCTGCCCAGGGAGGTGATTGAATCACCATCCCTGGAGGTGTTTAGGAACATGGCTTAAGCACTGGATTTGGTAGACTTAGGTTAATGGTTGGTAGAGTTAGGTTATGGTTGGACTCTCTGATCTTAAAGGTCTTTTCCAACCAGAACAATTCTGTGATTCCCCAGAAGAGGCTTGAGTTTATTTCCCATAAGGCTGTTCCACTGATACTTCTTTACGTCCCTCCAGCTGTTTTGTTGATTGCTGTGTCCCTACTCCTATTGCTTTTTCACTTACCGAGTGAGGTGAGGGGGTGAGCCCTGATGGGCACTCACTTCGGTGCCAAATGCTGGGCCTTACCCACTCTGGGGACAGGAGCAGCAGCTGGGGAGTGTGGCTGGGGCAGTTAAACCATAATGCAAGGGCCCCAAGGTGAGCTGAAAGAGAACAGAAAACTTCCATGGAACAAAGGGAAAAAGTTGCTTGATCTAGATATTGTTATGTAAAGTGTGATGATTATTCTTTTTGTACTGCTGGTAGCAGAAAAAAAAAGTCTTAACTTCCTGGAATGCTTTTTTTTTTTTTTTTTTAACAGAAAACTGTGGAGATTAAAACAGAAACGGGGTCTAAACTCCGCATCAAACCTCCTTGTGAGTACTCTGAGGATTTTGAACCTTATGAAAGCTTGAGTGTGGAGACAAATGGTGACACTCCTCTGCACCACCCCCAGGTACAACTGGCATTTGCCTTTTGTTGTGCGTGGTAGTGTCAGCTGCAGTGTGAACGGGCTCAGGTATCACTCTCGACCCGAGCAGCAGACCCAGCGTTTCTTTCACTAGAAGCTTTCACATGGATGAGATACAACCTGAGGAGAAAAACGACATGAAAACGTTGGCAACTCTCATTTCAGTGGCAGTACGTTAAGCCCTGAATTCAGGAGGCACGGTGGGACGGAGGCACCGTGCCCGCTTCCAGCTGCAGCAGCTCGAGGCTGCTTCCCGCCCTTCCCGCCGCGCCTCAGGGCCCCGCGGCGCCGCAGGGAAACCGTGTGGTGGGGTAAAAGGGGCAGAAAACGGGGCCCGGGAGCCGGGACTGAGCGAAACGGGAAGAAACAAGCCCCGGCCAGCCCCCAGGGGAGAGCAGGAGGAGGGCGCCTCGGCAGAGATGGTGCTGCATTCCCGGGAGAGATCCCGACAGGGCAGGCGTTTTCCTGCAGCCCCTGGGGAAGGCCCCGGGCTAGAGCAGGGAAAAATATGAGGAGAAAGGAGCAGCGGAGAAGTTAGGAGCTGTTTTGAGCTGGCTGCAGCCCCCCATTCTCCATCCCCTCGCTCTCAGTGGGAAGAGGTAGAGGAGTCAAGGATGGAAGAGGGAGGTAACTCTTTCAGTTCACTCAGTGGTTGTCCCCATGAATGTCCCTCCTGCCTGTCAGGTTACAGAAAGCTTAAGCGACTTTTGTCTGGTTTTAGGTTAGTTTCTGAATAGTAAGTGCTGAAATTGTTGCATGTAATTTTCCTACCGAGCAAAAGTCAGAGTAAAGCTTTAAAAATGCAATCAACACAGTTGCTTTCCATCAAGGGTTGTTACTGTTGTGACTCAGTTGTTTGACAGTTCAGTCTTCCATTTGTTTAGTTACTGCAGTTTGTTCTAGCACACTTCACAACTTCCTTGTCCTTAAGAAAATGAATAAATGAACAAAAAATTGTGAATGTTTTTCTGCCTAACCAATTAATGACATTATTTAAGCTTTTCTGGGTAGTAGAATAGCAGCTATGTATGAAACTGGACAGATCTTGTCACTGACATCAGATAAACTTCCCAAGCATTTTTCCCTAGCTCGCATCTTTCTACCTTTCCTATATTAGTTTAGAGCTTGGAATTTTTATTTGCTCTACAAGCCAGTAACTTGTTGTACAGCAATGGATATCTATAATAATTTTTGTGAAAGTGGTAAGCTAATAATTTTAAACCAAACCCCTTCTTTTCTTTGCATCTCAGATGGAATTTTGGTTTTCCTGAAGCCATAATGTGTTTTCTTGAATGTCTTGTTGCAAAGCAGATGTCATGAGGTTTCAAACTGAAAGAAAGACTGTACAATTCCTTCTCAAATAGCTAGAAGTATTAGTCCTGACTGTGATAAAGACATGCTCAGTATCTAGCCTCAGGTTCCTTATAGACCCTCTTTTGAACCTCAGTTTGCCTGCTCTTTGCAATATGTTTCTGTCAACATGGAATTCCTGACAAGTGTAATCTGTTGCAGAAGAGCAGCTTGAAGCTTTCATTGCAAGCCAAACATGCTGTCACAGTTCATTTGTACCTAAGATAGCTTCAGGTTTTCATTTTACTTATACAGTTTGCTTACATATACTTACCTTAAAACCGTAATACCAAAAACTAGGGAAAAAAGACATTTAAGATCTCCAAGGCCTTTTTCAGTCATAAAACCAAGGCTCTCTAGCATCATCTGTGCTGTTTGTGTCATATGCTGAGAGAAGTAGGGCATTTTTTTCTGCAGTACATTTGAAAATAGATTCATTTTTTGCATAAAAACCTGTTACGGTGTGTCCAATTAAAAAAACCTCTGTGCAAATCGGAAGCTTAGTCTATGAGACTACATCACTTTTCTACTGTATTTTGAAGTACAGATATCTACAAGACAGGACTGTAATCATCTATTCAATTACTTAAAAGTTGCTGTTACATTAACTTTGCAGTCTCACAAAGGCATTAGACAGTCTGGATTGCAACTGGTTTTCAAATGGCAAACCAAAAAGTATTGTCATCTGTGTGAACCTGGAAAAATATATTCCCTTGCCCTTTCTATTACTTATCTCCTGTTTGTAACTTATTCCTGAAAACTGTTTTGCACATAAAAATTCCTTGGCTTACAGAATTTTTCTGCAAGGAACAGAGGAGCCATAGGATGATTTTCCCTTACAAATCCTCATCAGAGGAGTGAAGATAAGATATAGGAATCTGAATTTTTTTAGCTGCCTCATGTGTCTGAGTTAATGAGAAGATTTTTCTTTCTTTGAGGAGAGGAAGAAGCAGCTACATTGCTTAATTTTAAAGTACTTGTTTGAGCTTTACTGATAAATCTGTTTGAATTGTAGCAGAAATTGAGAAGAAGCTTGCACCTCAGCGTGGAAGAGAAAAGGATGGAAGAAGACGCTCTTAGTGATGATTCTGGCTCTGTTGAAGAGGATGTGTTTTCAGAACAGTCTTCTACTGAGGAAACCACTGCAAGCTTTGGAGGTTTCCAGCTGCATAGCAGTAGATCAGTGCAGAAAGAAACTTCTGAACATCAGGGCGCTGGGGGTTGCTCTCGCCTTGCTTCTGGTGCCCTTACTGTGTTGGGGTTCAACGAAGATCAGCATAGTAAGTCTCTGTGTATTATCCACTGCTACAGTATTGTAATAACTCTTTGAGAGCATTATTTTAAGGGAAAGGCTGCTGGTTAATCATAATCAACTTTATACTCTCATGAGTGTTCATGCTGTTCAGCAAACCTGTTGTTTTAATTTCCTGATCTGGGGGTCTTGCATCCTCTCACTACTATGTTAAATGTTTTGCAAAGACCAAGAGATGGCCCTGGTTAATGCACTTGGATCACCAGGCGGAGACACTTAAACTAAGATTGTCTCAGAGTGTCTGTGAGATTTCTCAAGAGATTATTATTTGTTTAATATGTTTTTGAACTGGTTTTGCATTGATCCAGGCAGCCAAATCTTCCCAGTCTCTGCTTCTTTAATTTCATGTTGTGGGTACTGGATACCTACATTCAAAGCATGTGCTCCTCCTCCCTGATTAAAGATACATTAATTAGAGAAAACAAATTTATCTGGCTATGAGCAACTTTTTTGTCAGGTCTTCTCCTTTGGAGACCTCAATAACCAAACCCCAAATCAGTCACCAGGTCTGAAATATGTTTAGCTTCTTAAAGTAGAAACTTTGGGCAGAAATCAGACTTGGACCTACATTCAGTATTTCTCAGAATTCCCTCCCCACCCATTTCAGGTACATTCATTGGTTTTAGTTTTTTGTTTTCTTTTCCTCATTAATTCCTTAACTTCAGAGGAACAACCTTGGAACAAATTGAGTAAAGGATTGTTCCTCATTACCAGGGGGTGGGAGGAGTGTGAATGGGGGGAGGTAGCAGAAGAAGAGATAGGAACAAGGGATGGAGCAGCAGTGAGAACAAGATCTTTGGGAGAGTACATGATTATTTTTTTCCACAGAGAAGTTTCAAAGCTGTGATGCAAACACTGGAGGTATTAATTCTCAAATTAAAAAAGTGGAGAAGTACTCTTATGAGCTACACTAGGCAACCTGCTTCCCCTTTGAAGCTTCTAAAGAAGACAAGATTTTAGTCTGTATTTTAAGAATTTATTTTGGTAGAACTATGTTAAGAAGTGACTCAGGACTTCTGGATTATTTTTGCTTTTCTTGATAGTAGTGCAGGTAAATACCTGGTACAGATGAGATCTGTTGGTACCTGGTCATGATATATTATTTTGCTTCACTAAGTCAGTGCAAGCCATGTGTTTGTACTCCTACCTCAACAGAACAATATCAATAGCAGGGAGGGAGGGTGGAGGCTGTTACTTTTACTATGCCAGCATAATTAAAGTGGCAAAATATTAGTCTGTAAGATCCAGTAAATTTTCCCTGGCTGGCTGCTCCTAAGTATCTCTGAAGTTGATTATTTTTGTTCCCTTATTATTTTGCAGAAGTGAAGCCACTTCGAGTTCTCTCAGCAAAACGGAAAGATAATGCTGAAATATACATTCCTGTCAGACCAGTCCTGGTAAAAAATAAAACCACTCGACCACTCTCTGCTGAGTTCTTGCAGCAGGAAAGACATGAAAGAGTTTGTTCTAGTAAGAAATAAGAATACATATATATTGTCAATAAGGAGAGTTTTCATGTTTTTTGTCCCTCTGGCTCAGATGTAATTTCAGTGCACATCTGTCACTGTGATTTTCCTTAACCGTTCTCCCTTTTAAAAAATGTTGTTTTGTTTGTTTGTTTGTTTGTTTGTTTTTCTGTCGGGCTTTTTGATATTGTTTTTACCACCTCAGTGTTTCTACCATCTGCTTGTGAGATAATCCAGAGCCTACATACCTTTAGTCTTTGGCTACATCTTTACTACCTTCCTTCTCTTTTTACTTCCACAGCATAAGATTTTTTTCCTCTCCCTTTCAGTCCTTGTGCTTGCTCTGTTCCCTGCTTTCCTCATGGAAAAGGGAACTAACTTCCCTCTGGTACTAACTGAAGTGTCTTCTCAAAAGTAGTGACTGATGACTTGGTGGAAGATGCTAACACAGTGCACTTCTAACTATCAAGGCATAGTTTTCCACAGCAGATCAGAATGAGCTCTGTTGCTCCTTGAGTCTGAACTTGAATTACACCTTGAACACTGCAGATCAGTCTCCAGTGCTGGGTGGATACACCAGTATCTAGAACCATACTGGAAAATATTTTTCACAGACCGGAGAATACCATTTTGAAGGCACTGCTGCTTGTTGTAGGGATCTGCTTGCTATGGTGTGATCTTTACCTGGGCTAGAAGAAACAACCCCCAAATTTAGGGGCTGAAATCATGGCTTTGGTTTTTATTTCAGCACAGTCCATAATTGAAGAAGTTTGATGAATTTGAGTTTTGTAAGGTTTTAAATGAAGTTTTCAGATTTACCATACCCTGTGGTTCAGACACTCTTCAGAAAAGCAAAATCCAAGCAAGCAATAAAGCTAATGGTTTTGAAAAGTCAAAATAATAGTTTTTTAATTGGCAGAAAATTGAATTGAGGAGAAGAAGCAAAGTCTGTTTGGCTCCAGAATAAATTGTCTTTATAGCTTGTGAGACCCTCAGCCACCATCTGTCTGAGCAGGTGCCTGCTTTGACTGTTTTCCAAAGATGTCTGTAGCATTTTCTCAGGTTATAATAGTGCTTGTTAGAAATGTTTCTGTCCAACTATCACTTTAAACCCTTAATTTCATTTCACAGGGATGGTAGACTTCCTCTGTCCCTGTATATGCAGAGATGACAAATGCTTGATGGAAGTTATCACGAGTGGAGATGATGTGAGGATTAGGCCATGAATGCACTCAAATCTCAATTCAGTTTTAACTTTCCAACTTTTCAGGATAGAGTTCATGTTATGGGCATCCATTGCCATTTTAATCTCCTGCTTAGTAGACCTCGCTGCAGCACTATTCTGCAATATTTTCACTTGATTTTAATTTCTATGCATCTTCAAAAGTCAAAGAAAGAAAGGAGACTGAAGTCCTTAAAATATAAGCACTGTGCTTTTCTTTTGAATATAACCAGTGTGCTTCTCAGATCCTGTATTGCTAAATATTCTTTATTTGCATTAAAATCTGAACAAAGCCAGTACAGAAAATCTCAAAGCATAAAAATTATATTACTAATTTTTCAGTTTTCCTCCTCTTATGATACTGTTTCAGTTGTTGTCTGAAGTAGATGTGACCTGGAATCTTAATATAAAAGCAAACTGGAGTAGTTTGGGCTCACTTGGGATGGTTAGAAGAGCATAGGTGTTTGAAACATCTGATTTAGTTACTGACACAGGGCTTTGCTAGCAGTCTGTAATGTTCCATACTTAAATGTCCAGAAAAATTAATATTCCTTCCTTCTTTTGGTGGCAGGACCATTAAGTCAACCAGAGAGATCACTTTCAGCAGCTCGAAAGACTGTGTGTGAGAAGGATCCTGATCTCTCCGTTTCAGCTGTCATTAAAGCAATGCAAATGGAAAATGAAATCCTGCAGAGACAGCTGCGGAGGCAGAGAACTTCCACAGGCCCTCAGAAGGTACAGCAGCACACAGAAGGGCTGTTCCATCACCTAGCAATGTCCCATGAATTGCACTCTCTTATACATTAAGATTGTGTTTGAATGAATGGTGATGCCTCTTTAAGTGTAATTTAATTTCAGTTATTCTTCCATAGGGTGGTTTTTTTTCCATCTGCTTCCTCAGGATAGCATCCCACAGCTCTCTCCTGATTTCAGGGACCACTGAGCAGCTGACAGACCAGTCACATGATATGTCTTTACATTCACATGCACAGCTGTAGGGCTGTTAGAGCCATTTGCATTCTGGAAGTTCCTTAAAATAATGTGTGATTTCCATGCTAATAAATCCTGCCTTCCTACTGAAGTTATTAATATGGGCACTGTTCCTGTTCATACATGCCCTGCTCTTGGAGCAGAGCTGTCGTGTGCACTGCTGGCTCCTAGTGAGGAAGAGCTTTTTTGCACTGATGTGTATACATCTCTTATCTCCAAAAACCATGTTTAAAAGCTATTAAAAACTCATGAACAAGCAAATCAACAAAAATCCATTCCCTTCTGATTCATGTCAGACTGTTATTCCTCGTTAAAGAATAAGGAGGTGTGCCTTGACAATCCTAGCTAAACTTTGAGCATAATGAATACCTCAGTTCTCCTAAAAAAAAGAAAGCAGATAAAGAAATTTGAGCATAAACTGAATTTTATTAAACTATCTGTTCTGGACAGTGTTCATGGATTCAAAGTCTCCTTCCAGTTGATGTTTAAGAGACTTCTTTTTATAGGAAGGAAAAGAGACATGCCTAAACATTCTTGGGAGTTACTAATTTGAATTCTGAGAGTTTCCAAGACAGCTGACTATTTTAACCTAAGCTGGTGCTCCCTGAAGTTGTGAGTTGATGTTATGGTGACTATGTCCCTCTTATCATCACTGAGCCAACTTTAGATTTCTGGGGAGTTTTGGTTAGGAGCAGAGGTTAAACTGTTCCTATATTACAGGCAAGTACTTTACATATGATTTCACCATCTAGGTCAAGTTTTCAATCTTATTCCTCTTGTTTTTGAGATATTTATGGCTTTATGATGGAGAGAACAAATTCCATTGAATATTCTCAGATAATGTATCTTTCTGCTAACATTAGGACTAATTCTAACATTGTTGTGCTTAAATGAAAAATAATTAAATAATACTTCAAATAGATGTAATTCTACCCTGACACTTGAGATGGAGTTTCAAAAACCCACTGAGTTCTCAGTCTTCAAGCTGACCTAAATAATTTTTCAGAAGTAATTTAATTTTGCAGTTTAATTTTACTTACACATTTAAAGAATTGTGGAACTTGGACTTTGATATTTAAATTTATTACAATGGAGGATTTTTAATACTAAAAAAGTAATTACCTTCTAAGCATTGTAAAGGTCTCTCACTCTTCAAAAATCACAGAAATGGCAGTGACCTAAGAACAGGACTGCCATTCTTCATCTGTCTAGTTCACTGTGCTGAGTATCCTGTCTCTGACAGAAGCTACAAAATTTTTTTTGAGAAGAATAACAAAGGGAGCAGGTTATACTTTAAAAAGCAAGGTACAGGCAGAGAAAAAGCCTGTAGCATTGTAAGACCTGAAGGACTTTTCCTCTGTTTTCTCTTAGCTAGGCACTACTGAGAGTCTTATATTAAAAAAATAAATCGGGGTGAGCAAAGAGCTTCTGGACACAATTAAATGTAAAAACAAGGTACACAGAGTTTGAAGGAGGGCCAGGTATCCTCAGGGGAGTATAGACAAGTGGTCAGAGAAGCAAGGGGTTGGGTAAGGAAGGCCAAAACATGGAGAGATTTGAACCTGGCACGGGATGTTAAGAACAAAAAGAAAGTATATCAGCAATGAGAGGAAGACAAGGGAAACTGTGGGCCTGCTTCAGAAGGAAACTCTAAACCTTGTTGTGCAGGACATAGAGAAGGCTGAGGTGCTCAGTGACTGCTTTGCCTCAGTCTTCACTGGCAAAGGCTCTGGTCACACCATCCAAGTTAAAGAAGGCAAAGGCATAGAGTGTGAAAAGGAAGATCTCCCCACGGGGGTCGAAGAGCAGTTTCTGACCATCTAAAGGTGCACGAGTCCATGGGACCTGACTGGATTCATCCACAGGTCTTGAAGGAACTGGGTGAGGAGGCTGCAGAGCCTCTGTCCATCATATTTGAAAAGTCTTGGCAGTCTGGAGAAATCCTGACTGGAAAAAGGGAAACATAAGTCCCATTTTCAAGAAGGGGAAAATAAGGAAGACCCAGGGAACTATAGACCAGTAAGTCTCACCTCTGGGCCTAGCAAGATTATGGTGCAGCTCCTCCTGGAGGCTCTACTAAGGCATGTGGAAAACCAGGGGCTGATTGGTGACAGCCAACACTGCTTCACCAAGGGCAAATCCTGCCTAGCTAACTTAGTGGCCTTTTACAATGGGGTCGTGGCATCAGTGGACAGAGGAAGAGCAACCAATGTCATCTACCTGGACCTGTGCAAAGGTTTTGACGCTGTCCTGCATGACATCCTGGTATCAAAACTGTGACAGTATGCATTGGATGGATGGACCATTCGTTGGGTAAGGAACTGCCTGAATGGTTGCACTCAAAGAGTGCAAAGAGCTCAAACAGCTCCAAGCTCAGCTCTTTCATTGCAAATCAAGACTAGTTCTATTAAATGGACTTCATGTCAGTACAGAATTAGAGTTTAGCTAAGGTTGGCAGAGATCACAGCTGGGCCCAAACTCAAATTTTTTTCCAGAGATGCAGACTGCTACTGTCTGGTATGTAGAGAACAATATAAATGAAGCTTGTTCATCTTTGTCTTACACAGAAGGAATTTTCTGTTTCATCTGCTACTTCTGCAGTGGCTGAACCCACAGAAGAAAGCCAGGCAAGGGCTGCAGTCACCAAAGCTATTGAGAGCTTTTGTCCTTTTGGAAGCAGGTATGTACGTTTCCTTTAAGGCTAGCTTCCTTTCTGGAAGGAGTATTTTCCAGTACAGTGCCAGGTGTAGTGTGACACCACTACACCTGATAATCTTTAGATACCAGAGGTATCATGCAAGTGGTAGCAAATCAGGGAGACGGTTCCAGCCTTCAAGCCAGACTCTGTAAATCAGGGAACTGTCAACATCTCCCTCTGCTTGTCTATTACCTTTATACTACGTTCTCAGACTGCCTCAGAACTAGCAGAGAACTGGAGCCCAGTCTTTTAACCAAACTCAGTGAATCTAAGGTGGGATGCTGCAACAGTTGTCATTCGTTGTGGGGATACATGGGATTCTTCTGGGGGGGGTGTGTGTTCATCCTGTCATCTCTTCACCAACAAATCTACTTCTAAAACACACAAGAACTGTGAGGAAACAACACATAAATGAGTATGTGTATTTCAGACAACAGAAGAAACTTGTGAAAGTTCTTCAGGAACCTGAGAGCCATTCTGCCTGTGATAAGGACTTGGTCCTCTCTGATGACAAAGCTGAGATAGATTCCGTGTTGCGAGAGAAGGTTTGTGTGTATAGGCACTGTAACTGTTGCTTCCCAGTGTTACTGAAATAAAAATGCAATGAATGATCCGTAGGCCACTGGTTCTGCCCACGCCAACCAAAACCCCTGGCAGGGTAAGAGAAGAGAATATTTCACTGTTCTTTTGTTGATCAGAATGACAAAGGAATCTGGCAAAGAGTGGAAAGCTGTTTTCTCCTTATGCTTTAGGGTCACTGGAATCTAGAAGGGTAATAAGTTATCTTCTTTTACCTTGCCTTAGATTTTCTGCCCCACTTCATGTGGGGCACAATCAGTGAAACCCAGAGTCATTGAATGTCATCCAGATAGCCTTGAGTTTACAAGCTTTTTGCATCTGACTCAACAGTCTTAAAAATCTTTATTTTGTTCCACATTTTATTGTTTTATCACTTATGTTTATACCATATTTCATTTCGGCCCAGGTGACAACCACTATGGAAGTATGTGATGCCATTTATGTGACTATGGAACTTCTTTCTAACTGGGGAGATCCAGTACATGTGGGCCTGAGCAAGGTGGAATTCTTTGATTTATGCAACAAAAAGATATTTGTGTCTCCTCATGATGTGGACATTCGAAATGCTGACAGCCCAGGGGATTTGTGCTGCTTGGTCAATAACAGCTTCAAAGTAAGACAGCTTAGTCCTGGATGTGAAAATTTCTCATTAGAATATTTCTTTAATATTCCATCACTAGCTTTTTGTTTAGAAACATGATTGCATTTGGAACCTGACTTGCATAACAACTATCTGATCATTCAAAAAATAGAAATATTTCTACAGTATGTCTGCTGAGAACCTGAAGTAATTCTTGTGATCTGAAGGTATAAGAGCTTGCTGACTTCTTCCAGTTATTAATAAGAATTTAGGTAAACTGAGGAAGAATACATGCTTATTTTCTCTTGTCCCCTTGCTATCCTTTTACCTAGGGAAGAATTATAGAAGAATGTGTAGGTAGGTAGTTTTGAACAAAAGATACAGAAAAAATGTGTGGCATGGTAGAAGTATTTCATGGCTTTTCTGTGAGACAGTAAGATGAGGAGACATAGAGTCCTTACATACTAAAGAAAATGGGCAAAAGACAAGAACTGGAGTGAAATCCTGTTCCTGCTGAAGAGGTTAGCAAATGTCCACAGCCCTTCATACAGCCATAATTTCACTTGTGCTGCACATTCACTGTGTGTCCTTTGCACCATGGGCCTTCAGAATTAGGATTCTAGTAAAAATTAGTGTGATTTTAGTGGATGAGAATACTAAATGATTGACTTAGTATATTAAATATATAATTTATAAGTCGTTTTATGCTAGTGCTACTTTTCTGGTGGCAGGGTGAATGGGAATAGAAAGAGAGCAAATATGCAACATTTTGAAATTTAGTTGAAGATCAGTATGGAGCATTATTTCTAGACAAGTATTTTTACTTGAAACATCTTTCTTACTGTCTCTTGAAAGTTGCAGTTTGGATGCCATATTTACCTATTCTCCTTTATAGGCTGTGCTCTGTGGCAGGTAACACTCACTAGTAGCAGTAACTCCAAACTTTCTAGATAATTATAAATTATGTGGTAATTTATTAATGAATCCATTACAAAGCTGTTATTCTCAGCATTTTTCATGTATTTATATGTCCCATTATTCTTAACTAATGAGGTTTTGTGTTTCATTGATTAATATATTTCTTTGACTTGTGACACTGTAATCTCTCATGAAGCTGAAAGGTGGTATTGCTTCAGGGAAGATGCAATCTGGACAGGGAGTATGGCCTTAGAGTGTAGGTATATAACTGGGCTGAACTCCTTCAGCAGCATTTCCAGTTTGTGTAAATTTCAGATTATACAGGAAAGTTTTTGGGTGTATTAGAAAAAAAACAACAATGAATGAATCTCCAAGCAACTGATATTTTGAACAGAATGAAAACGTACAAAACTTACTTTGTGGAAAACTCACTTTACCATGGTTAAGTGGTATCATTTAGGTGTACCTTTGTCTTTGGGAATAGGCATATGCTTATGCATAGGAATTTTATTAGTTTATTGATTATCTAAGTTCACACCAGAACCTATTGATTTCTAGGGCATCAGGTCTGGACTGGAGAGGTCTGGAGGTGGATTGCTCATCAGATGTCTGCTGTTAGGAAATAATTTTTTTAGGCATTCTCATTCACAATATGACCTCATAACATGATTTAGCTTAGGAGTTGATCCTGAAATTGGGTTCACACTGGTTTGAAGGCTGTCCTTAATTTCTTTGATGTTAAGAGGCTTTCTTCTTTTTTTATATAGAAAGGATTAAACCTGACTGGTACTCTTACAGCTGTTTATGCCCCAAACTGACATTCAAAGCAATAATTGTTCCTCAAAGCTCTTGGAGAGCCCTCTAAGGCAGAGACACAGTGAACAGTCAGAACTTGAAATACAAAGATGACCACTCTGAGAAGTATCTCTTTTCATGATGTCTGTGAACAGACTGGCAGAGCTCTGTCCTTAGCAGCATTAAGCACACACCTGAAGTACTGAGAAGGAAAGTTTTGTAGTTGCTGCCTTCAGGAAAACCTGAAAGACTCACTTCAAATGAAAGGATATGTTAAAATACTGACTGTGTGTACTTACTGTGTGACTATATGTACTGTGTATACTTGAAAATGGAAAGGGAGCTAATTTATCTACTTATCTCAGGTCACTGAAATGTTATCTGTGTGGATTTTTACTTTGTGCCCTCATTTGTCTCTGTTGTGGGGTAACATTCAACATTGAGTATATTAATATTCAGCATTTTGATTTTGAAACTCTTTGCTTCTTTCTGAGCTGCCACACGTCTTTTTCTTCCGTTTCTGAACATGTAGAGGTAACAATTCTAAAGAATGTCCAGAATTAGGCATTCTTTGGTACTTTAAAATGTCTTGATTGTCAGTTGTCTGTAGAGTTCATGTCGGGATTTTCTGTGATACCTTAGAAAATTCTGAGTGTAGAGTCCTAAATATAGCTCTGAGGAATAGATCTGTAAGTGAAATTAGTTGTCTGCAAAGCCTGATTAAGTAGAGGTAGTGAAATAAAATTCTCTAAGATTCCCCTCTTTAGTGTGCAAAACAGAAGTGTAAGCACTTTACGAAATCACAGAGCGATTATTCAGTGTCCATTGTGCTCTGTGATCTCCTCTAGTGCCTGCAAAGCTGATTAATTTGATTAAAATAAACTGGACTTGCTCTGACCCTGCATTACAAAGCATGGCAGGCTGCTTGTCATTTGGAAGCGTGCATATATCTTACTGGGACAGCAGCAGCTGACCTTTATCTAATTGGCAGGCTGTGGTGAGCTGTCTGACAGGCAGGAGAGACGGATTTACTGGTTGGAAATGAGGTTAAGGTTTGGCTCCTAACGTAGTTGATTTGGTGAAATGGTGACTTTTCTAATCTATGTATATTTAGCAGTGGGGTGGTAAGTTAATTAAAATATGCTGCTTTAGGAGAGACAGTATTAGTGACAGTCTGATTGTTCGTGTTTTTAGACTACAAGGGAAAGCCTCTGGATGTGCCCTTTCCATCCACCCATCCAACTTTACTTTGTTATCCGCAATCCCACCCGGTCACATGACTTTGGTATATCCAAGATCAAGATTTGGAATTACAACACAACAACTCCCAGTGTAAGTAGTCTTTTCTCATCTCCTCTGTGTGTGTGCTCTACCTTGCCTAGGGAAACTCAGTTTGATCTTCTTTCCAAAAGCATGAAATAAAAGTAGATGCAATTTTCTTAATAAAATAGGGAGCTAGGAGGGTTCCATGGCTACTGTGAAATTTGCTGTTGTCTTGATTGTAAGTGGGAGCAATATAATGTTTTCTTTGGCACAATGAGCATTTTCATCCAAAGCTACTAAAGTTCTCAAAAGACCTTGCAAAATGCTTACAAATTCTGTCAGTTAATCCTTTACTGTGGTGAGAAAAAGATATAAAGGTAAGTTCATCTTAGTATTCAGGAATTCCAGCTGGTTTATCACAATATAAATAAATGTGTTTAAATACGTGTTTTCTCATGTCTGTGGGGAGGAATAGGCTGCTCAATTTTTGTTTTGGAAAATATACTAACTACGTGTTCATAATAAAATGAGTAATCTAGTCTTTCAAGAGAGACATCTCATGGCAGATGGTCTCTTATTTGTGTGTTTGAATGTCACCATGGAAATTATTCTTGTTTGTATACTGCGGCGTTAAGAAAAAAATCCCAGGTACTGGATCAAAGAGGATTTTCTGTCCTGGATTATAAATAAGAGGCTTTATCCCTCTGGTTTTGCTCTCATCTATGTTCTTATATAAGCACATATGGTAATTAATACATATGGAAGCGGCCATGGAAGGGACAGCTTAGAGAAATTTACTATAACATGATTTATATTTATTTTCTGGTCTTTGATAGCTTTTTCTAGTAAAATCTGGGCTAGAGATTGTTCCATCATCATTAGAGAGTAGGAAAGGGACTGCTGGTTTTGGAGGTAATAGTATGATTTGTTTCCAAACCTGCTGAATACAAGGCAGGAAATACACATAAATGTGTTTTAGCGTTTCAAAGCACTGTTTTTTTAATAAACCACTCTAAGGCAAGCTGTAAAATCCATTAGGAGTATAATCCCATGGATTTTGGTGGCAGTGCAGCAGTCCACACTGACTAAAAAAAATCCCTCCTTATTCTTACGGCGGAAAAATAATATAGACCAGTTCTGCCTAATTCTGTAATTTGTCATGAGGAAGTTTTGACTAAGTACAACCCCAAAATATAATTAGCTAACAATTTTCTTCCTGGTAATGTAAATCTAGAGCCAGATCTGTGTCATTTGTGGTAACCATTTTAACCTCCTTCTTTCTCTCAAAAAGTGAGAGGTGCCCCAGTGTTTCTTAAACAGCAGACAAAAATTTAACTCATGCCATTGCTTCTGGGTTGTTGAGAATGTTTTAGATCTTCAGTCTGGAGGCAGAAATGATATGTCAGAATGAAGCTGTGAAAGTCAGATTACATCATTGTCAGACTCCTTGATCCAGTGTATGACGAGTAGTGTCTCAACAGAGTGTTTCATCTGGCCTTTTTGTTTTTACTTCAGATGAAGTCTATGAAAAAAGAGGTCATTTTTAGTCTGTAAGAACAGATCAAGTGTAAGAGAGGGCAGCCAGTTCTTTTCAGGTTTGTTGGAAACACTCAGGCATTTTGTAAATACTCGCTGCAGCCTTGAAATAGCACTGTTTCTTCATGCTATTAACTCTTTTCCTAAGATCCAATATAACATTTGTTGTGTGTCTTCATAAGTCTGCAAAGGGAATTAATACTTAAAAGCATGGATGTCTTACTTGCTCAGAAATTGGATCATTTTCTCTTTCAAGCAGTTGCCCATATGTCCTGTGTATGTGCCCATGTCCATTCTCTTCAGCTGGAGAATTTTTTCAGTGTTGAATTACTACTGGGGTGCATTGTCTGTATGTAGGCAGCAGCTTTGTTCCAGCTGAGTTAAGTTTGTAGAAGGACTTTTTTGTTTTAGTTCTCATTTTCTGTTGCTCATTCTTTTCCACTCCTCTCTGAGAAGTCAGGAAAAGGCAACTTCAGGTCCTCTCTCCAGGTGTAATTTGTGGAAAAGTGATTATGATTTTAACCTTTGTCCTTTGTGCAAAAGTATCACTGAAATGGCCAGAAATACCATCCCTGTTGCTTCGCTGGAAAGCACTATCCCAGCAGGCACTCCATGCAGGCTGCAGGTGCAGGCTGGGAAGGAACAGCAGGAGAAACAGTAGAACTATTTTCACAGTATCTTCCATTTTTTTCTCTCTGTTGTTGATACCTACTTGTTTATTCTGAGACATTCTGCCATGCTAATTACTCTCTGGGAGGAAAAAAAACTGCCTTGGATGAAGTGTTTGTTTGCAGGGTGGCTTCCTGATGGAATTACTAGCGGAAGGAAGGGATTTCTCCACCCTCCTACTGCTCACAGAGAGTTAAGCAGTGGTGCTAGGGATGTTAACCATTCTGCCAATCTTTCCCACCACTTCTGATCAGTAAGTAGTAGGAACCTCGGATGTGAGGTTATGGGGAATGAAAAAGAGCATTTCTTAGTCCTGTGTCTGCATCTATTTATTCTTTGAGTCCCTGAGATCTGTTTATATTTTTCCTGCCTGAGCCTCAGTCTGCTTAGAGTTTTGGTGCAAGAGATTTTCCTTAGCTGTTTCAGTCCTACTGCACAAACAATGGGTTCTCTGAGCTACCAGCTGTTGTTAATGCCTGTATCTGTTGTCTTAGAAATACCTGTAGCTTTGGCTGGTTCATCTTCATACAGTCCAAACACCACGTTAGGGGAAGCTTAGGTATATTTCTGTAGTTTCATGCAGTTTATATCTGTTCCCAGGTAGAAACACAGAGGTAAGTGTTGAGCATTCGTGACAGCAGTAAAAATTAGGATATTATGTAGAAATGTTGCAGTTATTCCAGATTTGACTATGAATATCCAGTATCTCTGGCATTTAAGGGAGACATTAACAGTCCAGACGTACAAAGATTCATAAAATAACATTACTGGCTCATCCTGATAGTCTTGCTCTTCCCCATCATAATTTCAAGTGAAGCCATGTATTTAGTTTTTAATATATATAATTAATAAAGTGTTTTGATCCCCTGTTAGGTTAATCTAGCATTGTCCTTGTTCAAGAGGAAAAAAAATCCCATGTTTTATGGCCAAATGCGTCAGTACAGGCATGCAGCACTTTATGGTACTCTTGGATTAACACAGGCACCCATGACATAATGGCCAATTAAACTGGGTTTACAGCTGTTCTCTGAGAAGTTACTGAAGGTTATATTTTTCAATCAGGAATGTGTCTTACATTTCCACACCTACTCCTCTACCCCAACTGTAGCTTTCTTGTAATATCTGCATCTTCTTCTCCTTGTGTAGACCTAGAATACATTTTTCTACTCACACATGTTATTTGGAAAGCAGTAGAATGGAAGCTGTAAAGACTTGTAAGCTGTAAAGAGTGCATGTGGGAGTGAGGAACTGGAGACACTTGTACTTGAAGGTGAACAAGTAACTGGTTTATGCTGGGGGTAGAGGAAAACTTAAATCAGTATTCAAGGAGAACTGGCATCCAGGAGATAAAAAATAGGCATGAAACTGAAACTTCTTACTGTCATGGAGAAAGCTGCTCGGTTCCATGAAAACAGAGAAAGAACAGAGTCTTTGAAGACTCCATGTGATGGATGCATTACTGAAATTTAGAAGGCAGAAGGAGATGGATTTTCTCATCATCTGTATTTTCTTTGAAGATACCAGTATTTTTGTCAAGAGGGAGAAAAAGTTAGATGCAACTGATAAAGAGAATAGGAAGAACATTAGTTCCAACTTCAGTGGAATGAAAATACCAGGATTAGTGGGTGTCACAGAAAAGGAGAACCAGAGATAAAGTTGTCTGAGATCAAGGCATTCTATTTCAAAGGCTAGTTAAGCTTGGGGAATAGACTATCAAGGCAGATTATTTTAAAACTATTAAAAACAGATTTCTTCACAATGGTATAGGTTATTTTACTTTCTTCAGTGGAATGAGGTGGACCAGATGATTTTACTTTTATGTCCTTTCTAGCCCTGTATTTCTATAACACTTTATAACTCCTTTTAACTCTAGTGGCTTTAATCTGTGTGGTTGCTGTGGAATATGTAATGAAAGTGGTGAATCTTAAAGATGCTGGAGTAAAATGTGCCCCTGGAATTTATATCCTGATCAAATATAATTTTACTTAATCTAGGCTTTTTTGTTCAAGCTTTTCTAAATGTTTAAGCCTTGTCAGCCAAACTGGTTCATAGCAATTCAAGTCTTTTTATCTAAAATCTTAAATATTCCACAGTATTTTTCAGTTTGAGTTTTTGATTAAAAAGAACATATTACAGATAAAAGGTTTTCATTGTTCTTGTCTGTTAATTGATTAAGCAATCAGAGTTTCAGAACAGTAGTATCTAATGCTTGAACAA
This sequence comes from Apus apus, assembly GCF_020740795.1. Taxonomy (NCBI): domain Eukaryota; kingdom Metazoa; phylum Chordata; class Aves; order Apodiformes; family Apodidae; genus Apus; species Apus apus. Next base: position 14,090,016 of record NC_067295.1, on the reverse strand, counting down.
CTTAATTGAAATCTTCCCACTTTTATTTTTGTAGGACCTTGATGTTGGAGTAAAGAAGGTGAAGTTATATGTTGATGAGAACCTTGTGTTTGATGGTGAATTAGAGAGAGCCTCTGGAGATCTCACTGAGAACAGCACGACTATTGACCTTACAGATCACAAGCAAGATAACTCTGCATATTCTTCAAATGAAAGGAAAGAAGTAAATGTACCTGCAGTCACAGAGAAGAAAGCAGGCCTACATTTTCAATGCTTACAGTCAAACAGTGCTTTACTAACCTGGAAATCTCTGCCAGAAGAAAATCTTCTTGAGCGTAAGATGCACTCTGTCAGCTTTACAAAGAAAAACTTGTCTGAGTTAGAGGATGATTCAGAGGTGTTGCCATCTCAAGTTTGTATAAAAGATGCCAAGGAGGATGCAACAGTACAAGCAGTTAGGGAGAGTGTTCAATCTGATGATGAACTTACTTTGAGTGAGCAAATGGAAAAGCTAACAGGAAGAAAACTATCTGATTCTACAAGTGCATTTCCTCCTTGGTTACAGTCGTCTTCCCAAGTAACAGAAAATCATCAAGCTACTTCCAGTAAGGAGAAGCCTCCCTGGCTTGCTACAGAATGTGGTTTGGGCTTGAGATTTCAAACACAGTCAGATGCACTAATGAAAAACTTTTCAGAACTGACTAATGAAGGTGTCAAATGGCAGAGAAATGAACTGGCAAGATCCAGTAGTAGAAATGCAAATGAAAATGAAAAATCACAATTGCCAACCAGAAGGGATGGTGGTGAAGGCTTGGACATATTGGAGCAACTTTCAAACAAAAATTCCTGCAGCTCACAGTACCCTACAAGTGGAAGAAGGAGTGTCAGACGTGGAAAAAAAGAGGGATTGAACACTATAAATCTTGGAGGAGATGGTTTTGCACTTGGAGGTAAGAGATCACAATAGGAACCTTATTGCGAGTGCTGATGTGTTCTCCATTTTGCACAATCATAGAATCATATAGGTTGAGATGGACTTAATGAGATTCCAGGAGGTATAGACAGTGGGATTTTTTGTGGTGTTTGCAGTATTCAGTTTTTCTCATTCATACTATGTCAATGCTCAGAGTCTCTATCCTTGTCCTATACCTGGTATGAAATGCTCTTGTTCTGAAAAATTTGCATTCTGAGTCACTGCTTTTAAATTTATTTGGAGAAGATGGAAGACTAAATTTCAGTTAATTGCATTATAAAAATTGACAATTGTGCAAACGAGTGAAAATCTGAATAAAAATCCAGAACAGTGGGACCTCAAGGTAGTGAGTATTTTTACAGAATTTGTGTCTTTCTCAGAATACATGCTGAATGTATTCATTCAGAGTGAAGGAAAAACTGTCTCTTCTCCACTTGTGACCTTATATACCTCTTTCAGATCTCTCCCTCAGACATCTCTGCTCATTTATGAAGAGTTTTCTAGTAAATTTAGCTATTACCTGGTCCATGCTTTTGATTTCTCCTTGTCATCCATCTCCAAACCTTTTTTGGTTTGCCGGGGTCCTGTTGGAGGGGCAGACCCAGATTTGTGTAGTTGTGTTCTCCCTCTGGCAGCAGCCAGCAGCGTGTCCCCAGGGAAGAGGGTGAGAAGTGGGCAAGTTCTGAAGTTCATCCTTGGCATTCTGTCGTTCTTCAGCATTTAATAATTTGTCTCAAATGATGAGAGTCTGGCATAACAAGGACAAGGCCCAGACAATGAGAAGACGATGTTAAAGAAATACCAGCTGAAATTTTGAGTATGATTTAGTAAAATTAACCATCAAAACAATTTACATGAAAGTGGAGCTTGTTCTGTATTGTATTTGGGGGTTTGCATTACAGTTATGGCCATAAGGGACAGGCAGTGTGCTGAAATGCAGGAATGCCAGCTCAAATTCTACAGCAGGTATGGCATGAAGTTTTCAGACAAAGGTGAAGAAAATGGCTCTCTCCAAACATAGAATGTCTGATTTTTTTTACTCCTTCTCTGCCTCTCTGTGGAGGAATCAGCATTTTGGTAAGTATATCTGAAATTACACCTCAAAGAAGCACGGCAGCTGTTGGAATCACTGCCATCTCCCTTTCAGCCACCTACTCACTGCAACCCCTATGCTGTGTCACACATTTTACAGTATCTCTGTTAGATTAAAAACTTGTCAACATTATGGAAACTGCAAAGAAATCCCACTTTAGTAATTTCTGCTCAGTTGTAAAAATTGTAACAATTTAGGAGTTTTAATGTAAACTGTAAGATGAGGGTTATCATGATTCTAATGATAATGTCCTCTAATTTTGCTCAGAGCAGATTTTGTCATCTGGTGCTTAAATCTCCCAGTATGTGTTTGTTCCTGGGAAAATGGCATGCCATCTAGCAGCTTTTGTTCTCTCTGTCCTGTACTGTGCAGGGTAAAGGATCTTCACAGTGGAGCTGAGTGAGCATTAATGACAGGGAAGCAGTTTTAAATGCTTCCCTAAGAGTGGTGAGTTTTAATTGGCACGGGCCGTGGGGAACTGCAGTTTCCCAACAACAGTATGTGACAAGGGAAGGCTGCACAACCTCATATGCAATGTCACAGCATGTCTTTGGTCATTAAATGAAGAATAATGAGAACAAGAGACATTAGAAATAGCACATAAATGCATGGTTGGCTTGAGTTAATGTTGCCACAAAAATGTACAATTTTTTCTTTGATAACTGGTTTCATGTGCAAAGAAAATAAATGGAAGGATACTGATGAAATTTGCAAATAACATGTAATTTGGGGTATTATGAGTTAAGAAGATTGAAGAACTGCACAGAAAGATGAACTTGAGGACTGGAGTAATAGCAGCGGAATGCAATTCCGTAGTAATGCTTGCAAGGTCATTGGGGGACTAATATAAAAAAATTAAGTTGTAAGCAGAATAATCATCAATTACAAATGACCAAGGAAGAGAAGGGTCTTGGTTGAGTAGCTGATCACAGATGAGCTGTGAAATCCTAGTGTGATGCAGGCGTGATTATAGCAGTGTGCTCTGAGGAGGTATCAGCTGAGGCATTTCTGTTAGGGAAAAGTTAATATCTCAACACAGGCACTCGTGAGACTTCAGTTGAAAAACTGCAGTTCTGATCATCCGTTTTCAGGAAAGCTGATTACGAAGTGGAACAGATACAGAAGAGAGCTTTTAGAGTGATTTGGGAAATGAAGCGTGTGATTGCAGCATGGAAATATGATTGCTATTTATAACTGCAGGGAATAAAAATGAGATTAACACAACAGAGAGAGAAGAAAGGTGTTTTTTGTTTTTTTTTTTAAGCTAGTGTTGCCCCAAGATGTAGTTTGCTCAAGTTTTGAGAGGAATTGTGTAGTGTGTGTTGCCATCAGAAGCAGGACAAGGGACTTAGTGATTCAAGACACCCCTCCTAAACCCCCAGGGGAGATGTATGTTTGAGGTGTTATTGTTTCTGGACGCTAGGACAGCATCCATCATATGGTCCTCTCTGGCATGGTACTTAACATTCAAAAAAAAAGTAAAAAAAAAAAAAACACAACAGGGAAAGGACTTCCAAAGCAAGGAAGGCCAATGGATGTCAAATACTCTTCTGTACATGCTCGTCCTCAAATATTCAAGCTCTAACATTTTAAATTGGTAAATGCATATACAATATCTTCTTCAGGTAGGTTGTGAGACTCTGGGAATTGTTTTTTGGGGTGACCCACCCCATGAGTATCTCTATGGACAATGGGTTTGAACAAGAACTTAAAAATTACTCTTGGTCTCTGAAACTTTTACCTTTGCTTCCAATCTGTATTTCCCTTGTGGGGTGGGAAGGAATGGCCAGGTTGGTCTCCAGTCTTTCATTCTGTAAGACAACTCTCTTCCAGGTAGTTTCCATCTGCTTTCAAATTCCGGGGTTTTTTATCTCAATTCAGTTTTTTTTAATCTCATTTGGCCCTGGTGTAAATGAGTATTGTCCATAGATAGATTAGGAACATTGCCTCTTTCCCAGTGTTTCCAAAAACAGAGTAAAAGTTAGTCTTGATCACTCTTTTGGGAAAACACTCTTTTGCATTTTCCTGCAATTGGCATTTATTCTTGATAACCATTTGTTTTAGTATCCACTCAAGGATGTTGTACAGAAGTAAAATCCAGCCCATGGGCCTGTAATTGTTTAGTACTTCATTTCCTTTTCTTAGTTTATTTGAAGAAAATACTTCAGTGACAGCTTTATTGAAAATCTTAGTTATTATCTGCTCTTAACTGTTTTGAGATGGAAATTAAGCAGCTTCCCAGTGCAGGCACAAGGAGAATCTGCTTTGCTCCCACTGTGCCCCTCTGATTTGTTGCCACAGTGCATCCCATTTGATGCTTCATCATTATCCCCCTTCTGCATTGCTGACAAGTGAGAAAATGGTTGGACATTACCTGCACGGAATGTAGTGCTCACCTCATCCTCCTGGTATGCTGAACCTGCTGCTTTTCTCACCACTTTGCTTTATATACATTTTTGTAGGAAGCACTGGCTTTTTTCTGTGATGCTTTAGAAACTTAACCCATTCAGCCATTTCCAGCTGTATCAAAGATCTGCAGAAATGCATACAGATTGTTTAAACTATTGTGACAGCCACACAATAAGTATTACTGGGCAAAATCCCAGTGTCTCTAGAGACAAGAATTCACAGTCTCAAACATAGTTGCGTTTTTGTATCTTGGCATGAGCTCTTCTCTTCAATACTTGACAGTGTTTGGTTTTCTTAAGTCTAAATGAGGAAGGGAAATGGGGACATGTAGCCCTCCTAACAGAGAGGCAGTATAAAAGTGGTGGTGTTACAGAATTTCACAGGAAGGGAAAATGAATATGAGCAGCGTAATTCTGGGAAGTCCATGTTGTAGTGGTTTGTCTCCAGTCCTGGTTATGCATTAAGTGCCTATGTAATGTTGTTTTCAGATGAGGACTTTTCTGTCAAGGACGTAGCAACCTCTAGAGCAAAGAGGCACAATGAACAAGAGCACACTCTGCAGGAGTCCTGGAACTCCTTGGTGAAGTTTAATTATTCCCATCGGGGCCGAATCTCTAACATGGATTTTCAAGGGGATATCTTTGATGAGTTTCTCCAGCAGCAGAAAATCAGCCGGCCTGGAGACAATCAGCACATGAGAAGAGAGGGACTACCAACACTACCAAAACGGCAAGAAGAAGAAAATTCTCTGGAGGCACATGATGGAAATGATTTTAAAATTCCCGTTTTACCTTATGGGCAACGCTTAGTGATAGACATTCAGACAACATGGGGAGACAGGCATTATGTTGGTCTTAATGGAATTGAAGTTTTCAGTTCTAAAGGAGAGCCTGTTCAGATTTCAAAAATAACAGCTGAACCACCTGATATAAATATTTTACCAGCTTATGGCAACGATCCCAGAATAATAACCAACCTAATTGATGGTGTAAATCGGACGCAGGACGACATGCATCTTTGGCTAGCACCATTTACCCCTGGAAAACCTCACTTTATCTTTATTGACTTTGTGAATGCCTGTCAAGTAGCTATGATTAGGATTTGGAATTATAATAAATCTCGCATACATTCTTTCAGAGGTGTGAAAGACATTGTAATGGTGTTAGATGAACAGTGCATCTTCAAAGGAGAAATCGCAAAAGCTTCAGGAACCCTGTCTGGAGGTATGCTGTCATTTTTTTATTTCCTTTCTGGAAGCAGCACTACAATACAAACAAATACATTTAGCTTGTTTGTTCTCACTTTGCACTGCAAAGCAAGCTGGCAAACTGTCTAGTATTTACTCCTTTTAATTTCAAAATGTAATGCATCCCCACTAATGCTTTCTTCAATGATACTGTGAATTTTAGTAGCATATGGAGCTAATCTCTGTTCTTAATGATGTCTGAACAACAAGACCATATTTCAATAACATGGGATCATATAGTCACTAGACATTTAGAAGTAGTAGATTTTGACTTGCTTTCACAGATACTGTCTTTTGGAAAAGGTGATGGAGGAGCTTTTTTCTCATTTTCTATGTGTTTGAAATTTGAGTTCTCTGTTTTTCTGCTATGTAGTATAAGTTTGAGAATGAACGTACCCATTTTATCAATTTACCATATATATTAAACGCTGTTGCAAATTAAATGTAAAAAAGGACCATAAATAGTTTTTATCACTCTATATATTCTTTTTTATGGTTTCTCCATTTAATTCTGTGTGTTGCCTTCAGCTCTCGAGCACTTTGGGGATACTATATTGTTCACTACTGATGATGAGATCCTTGAAGCAATATACTGCTATGATGAGACACATGATGGAGAAACAGAAAATGCCAGCTCCTTGAGATACGAGGAAGAGCTAAAGAGGCCAAAAACTGCTGACAGGGAGGGAGATGAAAGACCTTTTACACAAGCAGGTTCAAGAACAGAGGATCAACAGGTAGGGGTCTCTGTGTTCAGAACTCTCTATAAAGTCTTTCTGAAACATGACGTGGAAGTAGGAGACACTGTTTTCCATGACAGAGCAAAGCACTGCAGAAGTACTGATACAGGTATCTGTTTATTTTGAAATTTTTTTTTTTTCCACCAGCTTAATAGTTTATGCATTTTTTGAAGCCCAAAATGTCCTCCAAATTTTGAGTTTCCCAATTTAATTATAAGAAGGAAGGCTATACTGGAGTCTACAAATAGATTTTTTTTTTTTCTTTGTTGACCTGGACAGAGATTAGAGGTAGTTCTTTCTGATTTAGGTGCTCCTGAAGGTTTATGTCACTGTCAGTGATTTGTACCATGCAGTTATTCATGCTGTGGGTAGCTGTGCTCCCAGTTACTTGAAACCAAAGATTTTTCCATCTTTTCCAAACAGAGGATACACTCTCTTGTTTCTTCCTCTACAAACTGGGTATCTTATGTACGAAGGATCTCCCTCTCTCAACCCTCCTCTCATTTTTTCCTCTTTCCTTTTTTGACTAGCATGTTCACAGGTCTCTGTGCAGTTTGCAGTATAAAAATACCCCTTTACTATTCCATATGGTAGGTATTTTACTACTTGGAGGAAGGTGGTATTTTCAAGCACTGGAGTCTTGTCTCACTCCAGCCCAACAGTCCAGTGTCTGAGCAAAGATCCTGCAAGATTTTCTGCTCAGGATGGTGTGGGGCAGCCTTTGACCTGCTTTCAGTCAAATTGTCTACCTTACAATTTTCATGAACTGTTGCTTCAGTAAGGATGTAGTTTTCTAGGGGACTCACTTGGAAGTCTGTGAGGAGATCCAAAGCTGAACTAATCCAAATTCCAGCTGGTTCAGCTAAAGACTCCCCAGAGATATGTGGTTCCTAATGAGCCTTGTGCTGTTGTCAAGCTTCCCTGTTCTGATTTGTCCTTTTCTCCTGGTGGTTTATAAGACAGGGAAATGTCACGACATTGAAATTTGATCTCGCTGTTAAAATTGTGAGTCAGTGATTTCAACTCTTTGGCTTCTCTGGTGCTTGATTAATACTATCAACAGTAATTTTGGTCCCACCTTTGCTTGTGGTATCTTAAACTGTTCAGACACCTTATGCAGTGCTGGATTTCATGAACACAGATTAAAGCTCACCTTTTTGGATCAGTTGTTTATTGAAAGCATTCACCAGGACCCCTTCCATTGCTGAAGCCTAGACTTGGACTGTCTGGCCCTTGCTCAGAGCCTCTGCCTTTTATTTTGCTGTGCAAAGAGCATCATCTGTGATGCTCTTCATACTCCTTTTCTAGTTCTGAAACATGCTGTATCAGCAGTCAAATAACAAAAGCTATTGTGTCTGAGCCATTGTTCTCCTTGTCATTCTGTATTTGCTGGTACTACCAAGATTTTGTAGAAGGATGCATATGCTGTCAGAATGATACAGATCTACTAGGTGATTTGTCTTCCCCAGCATAACATTGTCATTCAGACTAGCATTGGGTTTGAACAGTCTCTACCTGTTGATCATTGACCCTTTTTTCCTGTAGCATGTTCAGTGGATGAATCATTGTTTTCCTGCTCTGTCTGCAAAACTTTTTCAAAAGCTCTTAGACAAGTGCCTCACTTCCTTGTCAGTATTACCTATGGTTATCTGTCTTTCCCAGAAGTTCACTAATCCTGAACATGTCAACTTTTATAGCAGGTCAGACCTGCAACTATTGCACTTGGCCCAACTCTGTGGCCAGTAGTCGGTACCTAGGGAGCATGTCAGAAGAAAGCAAACATGCAGTGGTGTTCCTCTGAAACACTCAGCCAGCCCTTAGAAATTTGTCTCACAAGAACTTTTTGACTTAACATTTGTGTTTAATGTGCTACCATGGAGTTTTGCCCTAATTCATCCAGTAGCCTTTTGAATCCATGTGCACTTTTAAAACTTACAGAGCTGACTGGTAGGTTTCCCAGCTTAACTTGCATAGCACTAAGAAACCGTTTCTGTTTGTCTCTAGGTTCGTTTAGTTTCCCTTTTTGTGTTGAAAGAAACAAAAAAAATTATTCTTTACTGCCTTCCTCAAGCCACTCCAGAGATACATGCCTCTCTCTTACAGTCATTTCTAAATCTCATTTTCCCAGAATGTTTAATCTTACTTTAGTTCTTCCTCACATGGAAGGCGCTATACAGTGTGGTCAGGCATAGGGGCATGGCAATACTTTCTACTTTTTATTGCTTTTCCAATAACTCCTGTACTATGGTGGTGTTTTGTTCTAGCCTTAAGGATCTAATAACACTGGTAGGACAATTTTCACAAGCAGAAGTAGTTGAAATAGTAGAAAAGTGTTCCATATCTGAAAGCAAGAATAGTGGGCACTGGTGGAATGCAGGGATCTGAGTAGCCAAGGAGGAAGAGGGAGAAAAGAGGAGATAAGGTGGTTTGGCACAGATGGTTTATGGCCTGCAAAGGAGGGCATTATTCAGCATTCTATAAAACGAGTAGCTTTATTGCATCCATGGGTTTTGATATTCAGTAGAGTTGTAAATTTTAATTCCCATGCTGGTCTTTCAAAGTTGCTTCGAGAAAAAATCACCAGACATCAAAGCTAGAGTCACTTTTTTGCAAGACAGGCACCCCCAATCCAAGGGGGTTTTCCATCTTCTGTAGGTTATCTGTCTGTGTTTAGTTCAGTGCACAGTTCTTGTTGCATTTCACCTATCTATTTACCACAAGGACATTTGCTACAACACAAAGTGTATTGCAGTCTTGGAACATACACACAGAAGATCCAGCACATCAGTAGTTATACTGCAGAGGTCTAATACAGCAGCAGGAGAAAAGTGTTGACAAGCCTTTTATTTTTCTTAGGCACAATATAGGTCCATTTGTTGTGTTCTGGATGACAGGGAGTCTGCTTTTAATGCTGAAAGGAACTATAGAGAAAGAGTCTGGCCTTGCTCTTTGGCTTTTTGTCTACTGATGAAGATTGAGCTGATGTTTTTGTAGAGCTACTTATAATCATGCTATGATTTCATTCTAATCTGCTGTTCTTTGCTTTGGAGCCCAATACTGTGTGTGTAAAACTAGGTTTGCTTTCCTCATATGTAGCATTTATGCATTTACCTACAGAGAACCTAATTAGCCATTTAATTACTCTCATTCAATGAGATGAAGTCTATCTTCAGTCCTTTGTAGTTACCCTTTGTCTTTACTACCAGAATTGCCCCAGTATGATCAGCAATTTTTACCATCTGTTTATTCACTTTATGATTTGCTATGTTGAAAAGCTTAGGCTTTTATGACCTAGTATTGTCAGAGAACAAGTGCAAGCTTTTGGACAAGTTTTCTTGTTTGTTCTGTCCCTTGATTCTTGAGAGGAAATTGTGTAAATCTCTGAGGTCTTCCTGCCAGACTTCTTGTCTCTGCAAGATACTTGCAACATGTTGCAAATGCAACAGTATCATTAGCTAATGTAAATCAGAGTGCCTTGAGAATTTCAGCCTCTTTAGGAATTGGTAGCTCCACCACTGCTCTCTATATGCACTAAAGAAACACCCAACCTCTCACAGTCCTGACTTGCTAAAAACCCAAATAATCTTCTGCATTTTGTGGCATGTTTTTAATTATTTGCCTGGGTGGTGAGACGAAGGGGAGATTGATATACAAAAGTACAAAAGACTGGATGGAAAAAAAAAATTAAAAAAGAGAAATGGACCAAAAAATCCCACCAAAACCACACCTTTTATAAACAATCTGTCTGTAATGTATATGTGGAATGTGTGTTCATTGCACCTGCTGTTTTACTTTTTAGGTTCAAGAGCTGGATCCCCTCTCTGAATGTATTCCCAAGGAATCAGGAATATTTACTGGAAAGTGTAAGTGCTTCCATTTACTTCTTACTTAACCACCCTCCCCCTGCATCATGTTATCAAGGAGGATCTGATTTGTCAGAGCTGTACAGAACTTTGTGACAGATGTAAAGTCTAGAATAGAGAAGAGTAATTGAATATTTAAGGCAGCTTTGCTTACTATGGCATTTAGAACATTATATTGTAACAGTTGGCATGTAATCTCAAAAAAATAACACTAGCCATTTGCTTAGTCCCTGAATGGGATTTGTAATAGCTGTGTCCATTACCCAGTAATTCTCTCCCAATCCTATGTATTTATGTAGACTGACTGAATTTCTCAGATTAGATAGACAACAAAAACCCTACAGTAAAACTAGACCAGAATGTTAAATCTATACCGAATTTGTTTATCCTGTACAAAAACAACTTCATGTAGGCCTTTACATTACTTTCCAGAGAGCTTTTGGATGATGCAGAAGTTTCAGTGTCAGTTCCTGGTCCTTTGAGCAGCACAAGAGAAACTGGGTTCTTGGGCCTGGCATAAATTTATTAGCAACCTGTGATGTGCTCACTGAAAATGCACACAAGGCCGTGGGTTATTCAGCCACCTGTCTGTGAACTCCACCTGGGATCTCTGATCTAGGACTATATCTAGACCTTTAGAGCATGACTGTGATCAGTTCATAGCTGTGAGCTCAAGATGCTTTTTCTTCCTCTTTTCTCAAAGTGGGTGAAAAGATAGTGAGGATGTGTCCAGACATCAGCAGATGCAGTCTCATATTGACAAGATACTGTTAATCAGCTGATGGGCTAACCTGTCTCTACCAGACAGGGAGGTTCTGGTTTCCATGAGTTCCTGCAGGGAGAGAACTGGAGAAAGCCAGCTGCATTTAAGGGAGGCTTTCCATGTCTTATGAAACACAAAAGAAACTCCAATTTACTGTCTTACACAGGAAAAATATTGTCATTAAATGCTACAAGGGACTGTCTTTGTAAATGACCTTGCCCTGTCCTGTCTGTACATATTGTTCCTTGTTCTCCTTAAGCTGTGAGGTGATTCCTTAGACCTGAGTTGAGAGTCCCTTTGCTTCTTGTTTTGGGGAGGTTACTGGGAGTTGTGCAAAACTTAGGATCAATATGGCCTTTATCATCAGGAACTCCTGGTAATAAATTGTGCATGGAGCCACTGAGGATTTGTATCCTTGACAGGTAGTTTTTTTCTCTCTCATACTGCTGCCAGTCATGATGTCAAGGAATAACAGTGCCTCAAAGTGTAATTATCACTGGAACAAAGTCCATTTAGGGGCCAGTTACTAGAGGTGTTCCTCAGGCATCAATATTATAGTCTACACTGATTAATGCATGTTTTTTTTAAATAACGTAGATACTGGAATAAAATGCAGCCTCAGCAAGGTTGTGGATGATACCAAACAGAGGAGTGGTTGATATGCTGGAGGGCAAAGCTTCAGAGAGACCTCAACAGGCTGAATTAGTGGTACCCTCATGATATTCCATCGTGTAAACTCCTGAAGTTCAGGGCAAATGCACAGGCCTGTGTGTGGGATGTAATAACCCTGCCATGGGGCTGGCTGGGGGCCAGGTGGCTCAGAAAGCTGCTTTGTGCTGAAGGTCCTGAAGTCCTTGTAAGACCACAAGTTGAACAAGAGGCAGCAGAGCAGCCTTGCAGTAAAGATGGCCAGCTGGTCCTGGGATGTAAAAATGAGAGTGCAGCCAGAAGGTCAAGGAGAGGCATTCTTTCCCTGCATGCCACACTTGAGAGACTGTATTTGGAATACTCTTAGTATGGAGCTCCCTAGGACAAAATGATTGACATCCTCATGTGAGTCCAGAGGAGGAGGGTGGCCAAGATGGTCAGGAACTACCTGAGTACCTGACATGTGAGAAAAACATGAGTGCTACATTGGTTTTTTCATCCTGGAGAAGGTGAAGGGGAGATCTTCTTGCAGTCTGTAGCTTTCGGGAGGGCACAGAGAGGACAGATCTCAGGGATACAACTAGGGTTGGATTAAGAGGCAGAAGAAACAACAAGGTAGAAGACAAGAATTTCCAACTGGATGTTAGGAATTTTTTTTCACCCTGAGGTCAGTCAAACACTGGAGCAAAGGCTGAGAGGTTTAGAAATCTGCCAGCCTTGAAGACACTCAAACTTCCACTCGTTAACTTCTGATAGACCTGATATGATGCACATGCTCTGATCTTGGAGTCAGATGAGAGACCTCCAGAGGTCCCTTCCATCCTGCATTGTTCTGAGATACTATGAAGGCACTGGCATTCTAAACCTGTTTCACCCTGTCTTTTCCTTTTTGTTTGAAAATATGCTCTGGCTTTGCCTGGGAATTCTTGCATACTTGCACACTAAGCAAATTTAATTTTAGCCTTGGGAATAACATCTAATATCAATGTAGCCATAGCTCCAGACTTGTCAGCTAATACAACTATTTATTTCTTAGTGTCCTTGCAAATGATAATGACATCTTACACCCAAGTGAGTTTGTTTATATCAAGACTTAGCCTTGTGTAAATTACTACAGCTATTTAGAGGTAATTGGGCTGGATGGCTTAATAGCTTTAATGCTTGTTTGTTTTACAGGGCATCATGACTACTGGTGCTTTTGTAGACATTATCCAACCTAATTATTTCTGGGCACCTATAATGTGTGAAATGGAAGATATCTTTAATTTACAGTGATGGATTTTTATGGAACTTGACCAGATGGGAATATTACTTGTTATTATCTATATATGCTATTTGAATTTTTTTCAGAAAGATATTAAATAGGTGGATCTGAAGATACACATACAGCCTGCTCAGTTTTTCTTTCCTATTTATTTTCTGGATATGCAGGATAAATTATGTGGCTGTTTTTCACTAATGCTGTCCCACTAAAGTACTTGCATGTGTTTAATTTTGGCATGAAGGTAGTAACTTAAACTCATTAGGTAAACCCAGTTTGGTTTTTGGTGTGAGTTGGTGTTCTCTAACAATTAATGAATTTCTAAGAGACTGGATTATACAAGTCTGTACAGTCATTTAGCTAGAAAAAAGATTATAGACTTCAGATTATTGGTCTTCTGTGTTGGCATAATCATCAAATCTGTCATGTAACTGCTTATATGTATTGTTGAATTACTGTCAGTCTACAGCCTGAGTAATGAGACACTTAACAGATTTGATCAGGGAGTAAGTGAACAAGATGTTGGTAGCCCACTGGAGTCTAACAGATTCCTGGAAGATCCTGTTCCATGGATGTAGACATGCAGACCAGGAAGTATCCAAACACAGCATATGGTTATTTAATGCAAACAAAGCACACATGCAGCTAATCCTTGGAGCTCCCATGCATGCTTATGTTGGCTTCTTTACTTGCAACTAGTAAGAATGTATATAGGGTTATTATATGTATATTCTTTCATATAGGCCTGCAGCTGAATTTTACCATGACCTGGGGAGACTCTCACTACCTTGGACTGACAGGACTTGAAGTGATAGGAAAGAATGGTCATGCATTAAAATTAAGCACAGAACAGATGTCTGCTTCACCCCAAGACTTAAATGATCTTCCAGAGTATACAGGAGATTACAGAACATTAGAAAAGTAAGTAGCAAAAGAGCTGGCTTGCTCAAGCATTTTCTGCAGGGCTTTTTCTTCCTTTGCCTGTTGTTTCCACCAACAATTCTGGAGTTTTATCAATTTTAGATGCATTTTACGTCAAACTTTATGAAGTAATAGAATTATATAAAGTTTTATTACAGTGACTCACATGAGCATGATTTTCATGCCATCACTGCTCATTCTTGCATTTCACAAGCTATCCAGGAACAGCTTGTTGTAGAAGCATGAATGAGATGTTTCCAAAAGATGGTGTTTGAGTTAGGAGATGGTAACATGCCTGGTTGGTATCTCTGCAAAGGACTTTCCAGGAAGAACTGTGGGTGTTCTGTAGCATCTGTCAGTGCATATGCAGTGAGATTCAGGCTGGATTTCTGGATAATTTCAAGGAAATGCTCAAATTGGTAAACGGTGGGGATGTATTAGGGTATTGCAGAAGTAGTTGCTGTTCTCTTGTTAGTTCTGCAAGTTTGTTGTTTGTTTTTTTCCCAATGACATTTTATTCATTGACAAATATACTTCCACAAATTAACTCATACTTCCTAGATGGTAGCAATGTAGAAGTCACAAGTTATTTGTCTGGAGAGGACCTGACATTTGTTGTTATTGAAGCTGTTTCCTGTTGTTTCTGAGTCCTATCTTGATTTTAAAGGGTATTTTCAGTTCTAATCCTGTCCTCTGATGTGCTTATGGTCTTGAGAATAAGTATGTGAATTGGGACTTTTCCAAGTCTTTGAGTCTTCCTTAGGATCTTGTATTTATCTGCATGTACACTAATTCTGTTCTTTGTAATTTTTGCTAATCTGACCAATACAGATGTCAAGCTTGTGTATAATTCCTTAGTTCTTCTGCCTATTTGTGTGAAAATCTCTTCTGCAGGCATCTAGATCCAAGAAATTTTCCCATGAGTTCCCTTGTGAAGAAATGCTGGTGGTGGAGTTTATTCAGACTCCACCATGATGGACCCAGATGCAAAGAAGTCATTTAGGTTTCCTGTTGCTTTTTTCTCTTCTCTGACTGCTCCTTTTACAGCCCAGTCATCTGTTAATCCTGCAGAATTTCTGGCAGACTTTCTGCCCCTGATGTATTTGAGGAATTTTATTTATGGTACCTTTTGCTTGCTAGCCTTCATACTCTTTTTTTTTTTTTGGCCTGTGCACATGCATTTAACCTTCCAGGGTTTATGATCATATCAATTTAAGGGTTTTTGATCATGACTTTAGTTGAAAGATGGCCTATAATAACTTTATACTGCCACTGAGCCAGGCTGCCTTTGATTTTTCAAGTCCTTCCTCTTTCTAATGTCTTTCTTAGTGAGCAGGATACATCTGTTCTGTGCTTCCAGTATCCCTTAATATCCTCTGCTATGTGTAATGATTTTATTTTATGTTGCTGCTTCTTTTTTTTTTTTTTTTTTTTTTTGTCCTTTAAACATATGTCATTTTTTTTTTTAAGAACCTTTTTGGGCTTCTTTTATTGGCTTTTGTTGTTTCTGCAAGTATGTTGAATTTGAGTACATAACAGTGCTCTTCAGCTTTGGCATTTGGAATAGGTCCTGTGTACTATTCAGGACCAAGTCAAGGATTATGTCTTCCCTCATGGGCCCCTCATCAGCTTCTCTGTGAAAGAGTTATTATTAAAATGATTTTCCTTAAGGAACTGCCAAGTCTGGCACTCATTCTTCCATAAAATTTCTAAATAAATGGTAAGCACATAGGGCAGTGTGCAGAAGTAATTACCATGGACAATTAATTCACATTCTCCTTTACTCCATCTTTGCATGCTGTATTTTGTGATAGGATATAAAGTCAGAATTCCAAAACGAAGGAATAATGGAATTAACTTCATTTGATCAGTCTAAAGTCCATGCTTTTATGAAAAGGCTTCATCCTGCTGGTTGAAAGCATTTTTTAAAAGTAGGAATGAGCCCAACTGTGCACACAGAGAAGGATGTGAACAAACTTTGCTTCTTGTCTGGGTTATCCAGCTCCTTGTCAGACTGAGCCCAGTTGCATTGGCACAGTCACAGTCTGCAGTGCCAGGTACACTAGTTTAGGCTTGGAACTGCATTAACAGGTTATATTATCTGGGTCTTAGAGTTTTGCCTTCAGCTCTTTGAGCACAAAGGCCATGGAGTCTGCCCCTCTTCACCCAAGGAAAACTAAAGGATTTTTCAGGTTTTCTTCAAACAGACCCAACTAAAGGAAGAAGAGGTTTTTTTGCTCCCCACTGTCTTGAATTCAACAATGCATATTATTTGGGATGTTTACTGTGGATTTTAGTTGTATGCATATGGGCACAATGAACCCTGGAAGTTGCAAGTGACATCTAGAAAAAAATTAACGCCTAGTAAAGTACCTGATTTTCATGAGAAAAAGAAGCTTTTCCTTTTTTGCAGCTAATGGATTTTTCTCTTCATAGATTAATAGATGGGACTAATATCACAGTAGAAGATGACCATATGTGGCTCATTCCCTTCTCTTTTGGAGAAGATCATCTGCTCACAATCCATTTTGATAAAATTGAAAGTATTGCAGGGCTTCGCTTTTGGAACTATAATAAATCTCCAGAGGATACCTATAGAGGGGTAAGTAAAAGAAAAGGAGCACTGCCAGCAAAAATATACAGCAGAGCACTGGAAAATTGGTACTGTGATAAATGAATATAGCTGCCTTAATGGAACACTGTAAATCTTTCTAGATTGTCTGAGTCTGAATTTTGTGGCAGGTATAATGCATTTCTGTCTCCATGAACAGCAAATATTGAAAAAAAGCCAGAGACAGTTTAAAGAAATCTTCACAACTGATTTTTCTAAGAGACATATACAATAGCACATATTATTTTCAAGATATATGGTTCTGAAGTGGTATCCTCTCAGTATCTAGTGTTGAGGCCTACCATATGGTTCTGTATTTCTTGGAACATGGAGAATTGTAGAACAGAGGACACTTTATCCAATAGAAATTGTGTTCAGAGAAGTTACAGGCCAGTCCACCAATACTGCCTTTTCCAAGAAGCAAGAAGAGTCTCTAGAACTCTTGACATTTGTTTGGGGAAGTTGACATCTTCAAACAGTTTGGCCAAAGGACTTAGCTAGAATTGAATAACATACCTCCTCTCTTCTTTTTCCAAATTGTGTGGTTTATGTTTTTTTCCCCTACTGAATTTTTGGAACTGGCTGACAACTGACACCCTTTGGAGACCATGTCACATCTAGCTGGGACTCGGAGTTTGGATGTCTCTTATTTGTCTCTTTTTTTTTCTCTCAAGATACACACATGCACTTCTAACAATAGTGAAGCAGTAGTTGCTTCATTAGGTGAAAGTTTAGGTGTCCATTTGTTTCCAGATCTTCCCCATCACATTTGCTGTTACATTCTTGATGTCCAAGCGCAGTCAACAGATAAGAAAAATGTTGGTCTGTATTAAATTAGAGAGAGACAGGACATAGAGAATGAGCAAAATTCTGGAAAAAAAAAATTAGAATGGAAATTGGAGGAATGGATCTTTCACAGGATTGGGCAAGACAGTGGCAAAGACTGCAGAACTGCTTCTGTGTGTCAATTTACCTTCTAGGAATTGCTGCAGTGTGAACATAAATAGATGTTCCCTCTCCAGGACAGAGCCTTGGCATCTTTTAACATCAGCATGGGGTGCTGCTGAGTGACAGTCTGGCCAAAGATTCCCAGAGGGCCAGAGCATAAGATCTCTAAGCTACAACTGAGCTAGAGGTTTTAACATTTGGCACCTGATTTAATAATTTACATGAATCCAACATGTTTGACATATGGGAAGGTGCAGGAGCATGTTGAGCTTACCATCTAAACATACCCCCTGTATAACAATTAGAGGTTTTAGGAAAACCTGGTACGTAATTAATAGGATTTGGCCTAAAGACAGGACCCTTCCCTGGGAGAGTAGTACAGCTCTGGGACAGTATGCAGTGATGGGAGAATTTCAAAACTAAATTTGACAAAGCCTAGAGGAACCTGATTTAGCTTTTCAGGCTTCTCTGCTCTGAGCAGGAGCTGTTACTGAAGACATCCAGAAGTCACTTCCAGCCTGCACCTTTCTGTGACTCTTGCACAAAGTGCAGTATTAAGAACTGTCTCTGAGTCGTGTGGAATCTTTTTCACCCTTGCTGTAAGCCCAAGCTTCTCCAAGACAGAGCGGGGGAGAAAAGTTAGAACATCAATTTTCATACCAAGTCAACTCCCTGTATGTGGGTCTCAGTTATTAAAGGAGGGAAAGAAATAGCCAAATCCCTAAAATCTAACATGGAGTCTGGTCTTCAGAGGCCAAAGCAAGCAAGGGAGAAAGAAAGGTATATTTTCACAGTTTACTTTACTAGATACAAAGAAGAGACATGTCTGATAAAGTATGCTTGCAGGTGGCACACCTCAAAGTCCCCTGACAGTTGGTGGGTACATTATAAGTGAGGAGTTGATGCCTGCAGTCCTCTAAAAGGGTGAAATAAATTATTGGGAAAACTGAAGATGGAAGGTTTCTGCTGGGCCACAGAAAAGAGGCTTTAGACTGTAAACCTCAGGCATGGTGACATCTGTCTCTTGAAGTATTGCTGTTCCTTCTAAGAAACAGTCCCTGGGTATGAGATATAATGACTTGCTAGGCAGCTGTAGACTGCTGGATTCTATTAATAGCTTTAGTATGAGAGGGTAATGGCAGTGAACTGTCAAAATGAAGGCTTGGCTGCTATTTCCAGCTCTGGGAAAAATTACCTTGTGGAAGCTTTGTTATGCAATTTGTAAAATGCTATGTGTGATGGTTGAGTGCCTTCTCAGATGATGAAAATTACTTAGAAATGAGGGCCGTAAAGGGCACATAAATATAAGCAGCTGTGGTGTAATGGGTAAGATTTCATCTCGGAGTCTCCAGACTTCCCATTCAATGTGTTTCCTAAACTAAGGAGTATTTCATTTTGTTTTTCACTTCCTCTCTTTAGCCTGGCAGACTGATTCAGCAGCATGCAGAAGAATTTCTGATATGAAAAGGATATTTCCTTTCTGTGCTCCCAAGCTTATTAAAGATTAAACCAGAAATAGTTATTTCTCCATACTTGGTACTCTTACAAACATTCCCTCCTAATTAAGCTTCACACTGTTTGGAAATGAACTGAGCACCTCCTCTAGTCTAGTACAATACCCAAAGTTTTCAAATCAAGAAATATTTGTGTAAAATAAAACCTCTTCCTGAAAATTCTTTGCTTTTAGGATATTGCATGTGTAGCTTATGGAAATTGTAATAGAATAAAAAATCATTTACCAAGGGAAAAAAATATGAAAACTGTTATAAATATCAAGTCACTGAGAATATATGGGCTTTGCAAAAGACTGTGAATCTTTTGAAGTTCTCCAGAGAGACACCTGAAAAAGGAAATTTAACTACAAATAGTGCATTTATTTTTAATAGAAATCCTAGTAATAAAAAATAAGTATTTGCATACAAAACTAAGTTAACTTCAAATTATCATGCGTACATCAGTCAGCATAAAATCCAGAGATCAAAAAACTGACTGCCTTTAGACTAAGTTTTCATTAACTAAATTATTCCATTTTGGCTCAGCCCCTTTTATCAGTGAGCTTTACTTATAGTGCCAGTTATAAGGCTGTCTTGTTATATTTTACAGATATTGTTCCTTCCTTAACCAGTAGTTAGTGCAAGCCACAGTACAATAAATCATAGAATCATAGAATCATAGAATCCTAGGGGTTGGAAGGGACCTCGAAAGATCATCTAGTCCAACCCCCCTGCCAGAGCAGGGTCACCTAGAGTACATCACACAGGAAGGCATCCAGGCGGGTTTTGAATGTCTCCAGCGAAGGAGACTCCACAACCTCTCTGGGCAGCCTGTTCCAGTGCTCTGTCACTCTTACAGTAAAAAAATTTTTCCTGATATTCATCTTAAACCTCCTATGCTCCAACTTGTATCCATTACCCCTTGTCCTATCACTGGTCTTCACTGAAAAAAGCTTAACTCCATCGTCTTGACACTCACCCTTTACATATTTGTAAACATTGATGAGGTCACCCCTCAGTCTCCTTTTCTCCAAACTAAAGAGACCCAGCTCCCTCAGCCTTTCCTCATAAGGGAGATGTTCCACTCCCTTAATCATCCTTGTGGCTCTGCGCTGGACTCTTTCAAGCACTTCCCTGTCCTTCTTGAACTGAGGGGCCCAGAACTGGACACAATATTCCAGATGTGGCCTCACCAATGCAGAATAGAGGGGGAGGAGAACCTCTCTTGACCTACTAACCACACCCTTTCTAATACACCCCAGGATGCCATTGGCCTTCTTAGCCACAAGGGCACACTGCTGGCTCATGGTCATCCTCCTGTCTACCATGACCCCCAGGTCCCTTTCACCTACACTGCTCTCCAGCAGGTCAGCCCCCAACCTGTACTGGTGCATGGCGTTTTTCTTCCCCAAATGCAAAACTCTACACTTGCTCTTGTTAAACTTCATCAGGTTTTTCCCCGCCCAAGTCTCCAGCCTGTCTAAGTCTCTCTGAATGGCAGCACAGCCTTCTGGTGTGTCAGCCACTCCTCCCAGCTTGGTGTCATCAGCAAACTTGCTGAGGGTACATTCTGTGCCCTCATCCAGGTCGTTGATGAAGATATTGAACAACACCGGTCCCAGTACCGACCCCTGAGGGACTCCACTAGTCACAGGCCTCCAACTAGATTCTGCCCCATTGACTACAACTCTCTGACTTCTTCCTTTCAACCAGTTCTTGATCCACCTCACTGCCTGATCATCAAACCCATACTTGATCAACTTATCTACAAGGATGCTGTGGGAGACGGTGTCAAATGCTTTACTGAAATCAAGATAGACCACATCTACCGCTCTACCATCATCTATCCACCTAGTAATTTCCTCATAGAAGGCTATGAGGTTAGTCAAACATGACTTACCCTTGGTAAAACCATGTTGACTGCTCTTGATGACCCCCATCTCCTTGATATGTCTAGAGATAGTGCCAAGGACAAGTTGTTCCATTACCTTTCCAGGGATGGAGGTGAGGCTGACCGGTCTATAGTTACCCGGGTCCTCCTTCTTGCCCTTCTTGTAGACTGGAGTGACATTTGCTATCCTCCAGTCCTCAGGCACCTCTCCAGTTACCCATGACTTACCGAAGATGATGGAGAGTGGACTAGCAATGACCTCCGCCAGCTCCCTCAGCACCCTTGGATGCATTTCATCCGGACCCATCGATTTATGGATGTCCAGATTATGCAACTGATCCCTAACCCAATCCTCATCTACTATGCCCTCACCTATCTTGACTACTTCTGGGGTTATATGAATCTGGGGCTCATGGGAAAAGCCTGCAGGAGTAAAGACAGAGGCAAAGAAGGCATTCAGCACCTCTGCCTTCTTCATATCCTCTGTCACCAGGGCACCCACCTCATTCAGCAGTGGGCCTATATTGCCTCTGGTATTAGCTTTGTTGGCTATGTATTTGAAAAAGCCCTTTCTACTGTCCTTAACCCGACTTGCAAGGTTAAGTTCCAAGGAGGCCTTAGCTTTCCTAGTTGCCTCCCTACATTCCCTGACAACATTCCTATATTCCTCCCAAGTGACCAGTCCCTCCTTCCATGATCTATAGATTTTCCTCTTCCACTTGAGTTTCCCCAGCAGTTCCTTTTTTAATGCTGCTTGTGATTAAGTTACTGCATCTTGCCCTGGAATTTGTTAAATGTGATAATTGTTGCTTCTTGATTGAATTGTTCTGTGACTGGGGTCATGTGTGTAACACCAGGTAGTGCTCGTGGGGGTGGGTGAAGGGGCCAGGACTCTTGCACCATCTGAAAGAGTCTGCCTGAATTGTTTAGTTTAATCTGCAGAGATGGTGTAAGATGTGCATGCATCTGTGATGTGGACATGGCTCAATTGTTTCTGCCTGCTATGAGTACCTCTTCTTTGTTCATAGGCCCTCAGGCTACATGTAGCCCTGCTTGGTAGAGGAATTTGCATAATTGTGGAAAAGTCCAAGTGCCACTTTACACAGAGATAAATAGAACTGAGGAAATCCAAGCTTTCTGTAAATGGAAGGGAGACACAAGAGAGTCTGCTTGTGGGAGAGCACCAGGTTAAGTGACTTCTTACAGGCTAGCTTCAGCCAGTGCTGAGCTGAATCAGGCTGCTCCAGCAGTGCTTTCAGGGACATGATGTCTCTCCAATCCCCTTGGTGACATATGCTGACCGTTGATGTGCGTGTGGATTACTGCAGGCTCAGGAATCATAGAATCACAAAGTCATTCTGGTTGGAAACAACCTTTAGGATAATCAAGTCTAGCTGTTACCCCAGCACTGCCAAGCACACCACTAAGCCATCTCCCTCAGCACCTCACCTACATGTCTCTTAAATCCCTCCAGGGGTGGTGATTCCACCACTGCCCTGGGCAGCGTGTGCCAATTATTAATAACCCTTTCAGTGAAGAAAGGTAGCTTCAGTTTACTGAGATCTAGTGAGATGCAATAATTGAAGGGTCTCTTCAACATGCATTTTTTCCCATTTTCCCCCCAAATCCTCCCCTCTCCCATCCCCATCCATGTCAGCTGTGATGCTCTGAGTTGCACACGATGCACTAAAACAGTCTGTTGGCTTAAGCTTTTTTTTTTAGGCCCAAGGATGTCATACTAGAGAGGAATGAAATAAAAGACAAATATTGAAATGATTTCAGCTTCTGAACTGAATGTGATTGTTTTGGATCTATTTTATTTGATGTAGTGTAAAGTCATGTCACATAATGTTCTGTCCTTTTAACCAAGGCTAAGGTAGTCCACGTGTTGCTGGATGGGCAGCGTGTCTCCCCACTGGAGGGCTTTCTTATCCGCAAGGGACCTGGCAACTGCCATTTTGACTTTGCCCAAGAAATTCTCTTTCTTGACTATCTGCAGCCCCAGCTGAGTAATAAAGTCCAAAGAAGGTAAAGTAGGATGTTTTTGCTATCTGGACCACAAAATTTCTCTTAACTATTGTGTGTTTTTTCATATTCTCTGTTGAAGTGAATTCTCTGAAGCACATGGATGAAAATATGAAGCACTTAGAGCAAAATTGGGTTTTAGGTATATACTGTTAATCAGACTTTACTGAGACCAGAGGACAGTCTAGTCCATAATATAATCTAGTTGTATCGGTGGGTGGTGTTTGTGAAGGCTTAGTTCTTTGATTTTGTTCTTTTTTTTTTCTGAATGAGCCAAGAGTACATAAAGATAATATTTTGTCTTTTTATTTTTTTTGGCAGGACTGTTTCAAAGAGAATGGAACAAGCTAGTATGGACTATGAAGCACCATTAATGCCATGTGGTTGTATCCTTCTTTGTGATTTTGTTAGTTGTCATAGAGAATATTTTAGAATTGCAAACTATAGTTATGAGACCTGAGCTTATGGAATGCAACTGTTTCTGGTGCCTGAGGAAATTAACAGGATAAAAGAATATGAGAGAGGCTTCCATTAAGTGTGAATTAAGAATAAATAAATGGAGCATAGTATATGAATAACCTGGTACCTTTCTCTCCTGCCTTTTATAACCTGCCCAGAGAGAGGTCACTTAGCACAATATCCAGCCAGCCCATCTAAGCTATAAGTAGTCTTCATATTTTTGTTCTCATTGAATGTCTGTCTCATTTTGTGTCTTTATTAAGGTTGGCCAGATCTGTGTAGTGTTTTTGCCTTTTTTCTTGGTGCTTGTGGCTTTTTAAGCTTAAAATTTCCTTTTTAAGCACAGCCTTTCTGTGATACTACTTACTTTCATGTCATCTGTTAGTTTGACAGCCCTTTTAAATCCATTAGGCTGTTCTAACTAAGTGTGGAGATAATGAGGTCTCAGCAATACTAAGTTTTTGAAAATTGGTGTCTGGGTAGACCAAAAGGATACAAATGGGTTCTCCATTAGAGAAATGGACAGCACAGGCTCCATCATTACTTTTTTTGCCATTCAGTTTAGGGCCATATTTGCTGGCCGATTATCACCTGTATGACACAAAACCAGACAAAGGCATATTCAGGAGACACAGGAGGGCAGTGAAGGCTCCAAATGGGAGCCATGGGGTTAATCAACTGCAGATTTTTTTTTTTTCACTCTCCTAAACGGAATAATTAGTGCCTGACATGCAGATATGGGCTGCACAATAATTGTTGAAACTGCAAATTAAGTAGTCTGTTAGAACAAAACATCAGTATAAAAATTTTCCTTAATATCTTTTTGTTATTTAGTTGTTTTCCAGTTTCAGCTTCTGACAAGCTGGGGTGATCCATACTACATTGGTTTGAATGGACTGGAGTTGTTCAATGAACATGGAGACCAGATCTTGCTGACTGAAAACAGTATCCTTCTACAGACCAAGCACCTCTGTCCCTTTCAGATACACAGTTTGCTCCCTGGCCAACTCTCATATGGCATCACTGGCTTCTTCTTACCATTTTATCCCACGTGATTACTCTGCTTGTATTCCTCTTTATTTGCTTGATGATACTTGTTTCTGTATGTTTTAATGTGTTCTGCATACTTTCAAAACATCCCTTCTCTGACTGGGAGGCACCAACACAGCAGGACAAGGGAAAGCTTAAGAAGGATATGGTATTTTTTGCTATCAACATTTATTTCTTCTATGATATGGAAGGACCAGAAAGTTTCATGAGCTATGAATACATATAAAAAGGCTGAGTTCAGTTCTTTGTTATGGAACCATTCATTGTGCCACAAGAAAGAAATTTTTCATAACTCTTGTTTCTGGAGCTTTAGGCTATTCTAGACACCTGATCCAGTTGAAAAGATAAGGACTGAGACTTTGAATTTGATTCAGTGTTCCCTGGGTAACCAACAGAGGGAATGAAGGACATGTTTGAAACATTTGTGGTCATCAAGGTTACACTTCAGTGCTCTGTATCAGCCAAAGTCTCTTAAGAGCTGAAAGCTTTGTACCCCAACATCTAATTCATCTAGTTCTGTCACTGAAAGAAATAGTTTCTTGGCTAACTAGAAAGGATAAAAAAAGCACAGGTGCTGCATGAATTCTATTTCTCTAAAGAGTCTCATTGCCTAATAAATAGAGGATACAATGAAAAAGGTAATAGAGGCTTTTTCCTGAGTGCTATGTTTATTTGTATCTTGTATGATACATGATGAACTTGAAATTTCTATAATGGGAAAGAAGCATTTTGAAATGGAAAAGTGGTAACAAATCGTTTTTAAGAACAGGGGTCTTTAACTTAGCTTTAAAATGATGTGTCTTTGTGGTACAATAGAATGGCAGGTAAAGATACCTCAGCTTGTTTTGAATGATCTCCTGTTTCTGTCTGTACAGTAGGTGCCGCTTGGATATATTAAGATCCCAAAAAAGCATATTTGTCTTAGTATTGACTTACCACATTTAGTACTGCACTAAGTTTGCAGCAAGCTTTTCTTGAACAGTTGAGGCATTACAGTTATTCCTTAAATTCTTCATTAATGCTTCCAGACTCAGGCCTTTTAGAAATTAAGACAAGGGAAAATTCATATCCCTCAAACTGGAGTGCTGGGGACTTCTAATTTTGATGACAGTGCCATCCATCCACACTTATTTGAAGGTCTTTAACATACATACATTTTCAGCATAAATGTTCTCTTGTGGAGAAAATCTGGTTATCCAGAAAGCCTGCTGCACAGAAGGCTTCATCTTTCCCTCACAAAGAACTGAAAGAAGGCCTTGTTAGACAGTTACTCTATCACAAACCTTGAGGAACTCAAGCAAAACCCAGTCTGACTGATGAGTACCTCCTGCAAGGATACTTTCTTGAGATATGTTTAATATGAGGAGTTTTCACTAGTTCTTGCTAAAAAAGTGGGGCTTTGTCACAAAAAAAAGCTGAGAATTGTCTGTCCCTGGTAAGGGAGCGTTATTGATGAAGAGATAAATACATATGTGAAAGTAGATTAAATATAGCTAGTTAATGTATTCCTATTTTAAAAATAATTTTGAATGCTAGAATCTCTAAGGGTTGTCCTGCTATAAAAAATGTGCCCCCAAGTTCCTTTGCTGCTTATGTGGAGTACTCAAGAGCAATTTTAAGTTTTCCTGCTCTAGTCATGGATACTCACCCATGGAATCTAGAAGAGCAAGCAAAAATTTTATTTGCGGCGTTTCTGAAATGTCCTTTTCCGTTCTTTGCACTTAAAGTTTGTTTCAGATATTGCTGCTTTTCCAGATAGTGTGAACATGTTAGAAGATGTATCTGGAGACATCCGAACTCCAGACAAGCTGATTGACAGGGTGAATAACACGACAGATGGCAGACATATGTGGCTTGCACCAGTTCTTCCTGGCTTGGTACCTTTTCTGTTTTCATTCCGTTTTAGTGATGTGCGTAAGTGCAGCTACAAGCATAAAGGAAAGGGAAAGCATTCGTAATTTTTAGGTAAATTTTGTATTAGTAAATTATGCTAAATCACTGCCTTTTAGAAGAAGTTCTTTATATGCCAGTTTCTCTTGACTGCACAGATAGAAGCAGAATAGATTTCTCAGGTTTGTAATCTCCTGTCTCCATGGTGCGACAGCAGAATTTCCAAAACCAGCGTAAGATGTTTTTTCAGTTAACTATGATAAAGATACTGACAAAGCATTTTAATATGCATGTTCTGTGCAATAAACACCTTTCTGACAGATGTGGGCTGGGATCTTAAACTTGTTCTTACAAAAAGCAATGCATGTTATTCCAGCAGTAAGATGTTTAAAAATCTTGTTATCAAATTCATAAAGTGGAGATGACTGACCTAGTATTTAATGTCCGAAGGTCCCAGGTGATTCAGCCCTTTTAGAAGCCCCAAGTTTAAAACTCAGGGTATCAAATATCTAACCAGAAAAAGCAGATGAACTTAGATGAATTCTGGCTTTATTTTGGAAGAGGACATTTTTCATGGGCCTTTAATGGGCATAATCAAGATATATTTATTTCTTAAAAGAAGATGGATTTCAAAAGTTACAAAATGTAAACCTGGCGTGTGATGTGTTGTAGCTTACTGTGTTGGAAATATCCTTACTTCCTATGTAACAGTTATGCCCAGATTGTCTTCTGGAAAATCACAGGTGTAAACATTTCTATTGATCACATCTATATTTCTTTCTCCAGTTAAAAAGCATAATGATTTATTAAAAGTGAGCATCAAAAGATGCTTCAGAGGATGCTAGAGATGAAGCTTAAGATATCTAGGCCTGAAGTTGATACAGCCTTATCTTTGGTCTTAGCATCTTGACATTAATGTCATTGAAAGTAAAGTGACCAACACCTCAAGTAATAATTGTTTAGCAAGCATCTGGAGAGTTGTCTCTATGTGCCTGTTAGTGCACCTCACATAACACTTGCAAAAATTCTGCTAGAGCTTTCAAAGTCGTGGAGATAAGAGAAATCTTAGTCTTGCAAACAGAAAGGTGGATTCCATTCATACGTAGTAGGAAGAGATGGGATGGGATAGGATACCAGCTTGTCTTCTGAAGCATGTGTCTTTATTTCGTTGATGGAAATACTCCTCGAAAGTGTCTCTATCCCTCCTCCAGTTGACCTAACAATCCAGGATGATAAGCTCAGGTGTAAATGTCATCTTCAAATGAATGACATGAGCATCTGAGAGGGCAGCTGTGGGATAGAGTCATCATTTGTGAAGTATCAACAGAGAGGATAACTGAACTGAAGCCCTTAGCCTCAGTTACCTGTCCTTGAGCATTATCTCTGTAAATATGGACCTCTTTTGATGGAACATGCATGAGAATTTCATTTCTTTGGAGAATTTGGGCTGTTAAATATGAATTAATTATATTTTACAGGTGAATAGGGTATATGTCATTTTTGATGTGCCTACTACTGTCTCAATGATCAAGTTATGGAATTATGCGAAAACTCCTCAGAGAGGTGTGAAAGAATTTGGTGTAAGTACTTTTTGTATGCATTTTGTATGTTCTGGTGAGTCAGCTTGCTTGATTTCTGTACTTATTTTCACAGTTTACTGAAGTGTGATTCCTTGTAATCTCAAAGGATGAGATTAATCTCATTTAACTCTACATTTAGTTTTAAAATGAGTAATCTATGCCAGTCATTTGTCCTCCCTTTCTTGTCCAGGCAAAGAACACTTTATCTGATGTATTTCTTAGATAAATGTCTTAAGATAGGATAATGCTTTCCTTTTTTCCACTGCCTATAGAGCAGGCCTTGAACTTTGAACTACAAACCTGAAATTTGGACAGCTGAAGTGAGATTCATGAATTCCTAGATTTAAGAGTGATTCACTCCAGTTGATGGAATGGCAATTATGTAAAATGTGAAATACGTTTTTAATTACCTACTTGAAAGCTGCATTAGAAACATCAGTGAGAAGACAAAATCTTGGGGGAAAAAAAAAGTAATAATCAAAACCCAGCAGTGAATAGAGAGAAATGAAAGTTTTAAGGAACAAAAGCTAAACCAGCAACCAGACTTGTGAAACAAATAGGGTAAAATGAGTTCTAGTTAATTGCTGGAGACAACTGCTGAAAGCAGTGCCTGATTCCTAGGTGTTTTGTTTGTTTCTTAAATATCTTTAGCTTCTGGTGGATGACTTGCTTGTGTACAATGGGATTCTGGATATGGTGAGCCATGTAGTAAGAGGCATCCTACCCACCTGCGATCCAGTGGTCCCGTATCATACCATTCTCTTTACAGATGATGAGAAGATTTGCCATCAGGAGAAGAGAACTGTTATTAGGTATGTGAGGGGCTCTTGATGGGAAGAAAGAATCTTTAAAAAAAAAGTTTGTATGTGACTCACGTCAGCAATATGTATATTCCTACAGAAAATTCCCTTCCAAAGCATAGTCAGCCTCATTTTATGAGAAATAACCAGTAGTTTTTTAGGTACTAGGACCAAGTTACCAGCTTTATTTGTAAGCATTGTTTAGCACTTACTGGGATTCATGATTCATATTTACTGAAGTTTTCATGGAAGCCTATAGTAATAAACAGGAAAGAAAGAAGTTAGACTTCCTTAGAGGAAAAATAATAAATCCCAGTGATATTACAAGGAGGAAGAAAAAAAGTTAATATGAAAGAACCACACATCAAAAGTAAAGAAAATCAAGTCCTCTAATTTGGCATGGGTAATAATTAAGGAACCAAAGTTCTATTTTGTGAATGTTCTAAAGTAATGAACTTATTAAATAAGAAGTTAATTGCATTCAGAGGAATGACACTTTGCAGGTACTAAGTTGGCAAGCTCACAGAAAATATGATGAAATGCAGTGAAAAATGCATTTATGTTTAGAAGGTCAGGGCTGATAGGGCCTAAAGAACAATCCCTAGCAAGGAAAATAAAAATTGAAAGAATAATTGATTTTAAATGAGATTGAAGATTAAAAAATTGAAAGCTTAGAGAAATGAACATTCTTATACATTGCACAGCTAAGAAATAGGATGTCTTGCACATACATCACCTGGGGGAAAAAAGAAAACAGTTTTGCATTAAAAAATGGCAAATGATTGGTTCAGAAGAATATTCCAATACTTGGAAAGAAATGGAAAGAAGGTAAGCTGTGCTGATTAAGAACTGCAGTTGATATTTGCCTAGGGGCTTTGTTTTTCTGTGTTTCTATAAAGCATTGGCTCTTGGCCACTGGTACTGTCAGATGTTGAAGTAAATAATCATTTGGGTGTATTGTGTTAGGCTCTTGTTTTTGTACAAGCGTTGTCATGGTAAAAATTGGAGCTAAACAGTTTTTCCAGTGAAAAAGTTACTGAAATGAAAATGTCTTGAGGGAAACATGAGTTTTAAGAAATTTTTCGGTGGGATAAAAAAAGGAGGAGGAGAAATGAACCTTTACTTTCTTCAGCTTAACATCTTTCTATCAATAAATTTATTTTATTGGAAGCCGACAAGCACCAGCTATAATCATAGATCTTTTTCACATAACTTCCTTTCACATAACTTCCTTCCAAAAGGACATACAGCATTTTATTTAGCTTTAAGAGGGATTTACTTTTGGGGTCACACAAACTGCACGTTCTGTTTTTCAGTCAAGAATATGCTGAGCCTTTTTACTTCTGTGCAGGAGCTTTCTTGGTCTTTCTTCTTAGCCTGTTTTGCAATATTCTTTTCCCTTTTTTCTTTTACTACCCCACTAAAATGAAGGTATTTCAGCAATAGAAGACAAATCCCTTACTACATCCTGGATAATATCCCTCCATTTGAAAATACTCCTGAGCTTTTTAATGTTGTTACTTCTGATTTTGGCCCATCCTCTTTCACGTGTCACTGGTCAATATTTTGTGAACCCTGAACTTGAGTCTGATCTTATGCTGAAGTACATCAGGCTTTATGCTATTGATGATAAGTTACCCAGTTTTACTCTGACAGTTTGAGGGACATTACATTTTTCTCCAAAACTAGAGACCTATTTTGTGTGGTATTTGTAGATAAAAGAAAAAAACACACTTTTTTCCTTCATGCATGTTTTGGTTTATCTATGTAAAAGGGAGGTGTTCTCAGTGATGTTTTCTTTAACTATCCATTCAGCTCACTTTTTTTCCGCCCTGTAATTTGTTTAATTTAATTTAACTTTGAAGTTCCTCTATCCCCAAAAGAAATTGTTAAATTTTTGCAGCAGCCTGCAAACAAAACTTGACATGGTAAATTAATTTTGTTTAGCTCAGGAAATTTTCAGGTCATGCTATATCAACATTACAAAACAGCGTTAAGTTCCATATAGGGATTTTTCTACTCTATTTGTACAGCACTGATTCAAAAATCTCACTTTGGTTAATGTGGTTCAAGCTGTGTAGGCAGGCAAGAAAACTGTAGAGTGAATATGATATTTAGAGTTGAATGTGTGCCTGGATGAATGCCACTAATTAAAACTGGCAGGAAATCCTTCAGGTGGATGCTGATAGAATGCCTTTCCTTTCTAGATAGCCTCATTTAAGGTGGCTGTGCTTCAGAGCTTTCTTTAGCCTCCAGGACTAAATAACTTGTTTGCTAACCTTTTCCATGACTCTCATAAATTTTCACAGTGTTGATTATTTTGGCTAATGTGCTGATTTTCATCTTTTCAGCAATCATGTTGGAGATCAGGATGTACGAATGATGAATGAAAATGAGGTTGTCACCAACAGCAAAAAGAAGCAGGTTGTGGCTGATCCAGGTTAGTTCTGTCTTCTACAGTTTTCTTCTGTGCTCTTTCTACAGAGACAGTTTGGGTAAAGTTTGTTATAGACCTAAACTGGGGAAAATGGGGAGACTTAGAGCTCTTTTGGATATTTAGCTCTACTTTTTCTACCATAGGAGGGCAAACCGGGAATGTCATACTCTGGATTTTTATTCTATATCTAAATTTGAAAGCAGGTAATATAAATCAAGACATTAGTGGCACATAACAGCTTATACCAACACATACACAGAAGTCCTCAGCAATAAAACTGACTAAAGATAAACAGAAAACTAGTGTTAATTGTGCATTTTCACAGCTTATTGCATGAAGCAGCTTTAGAGATGATGAATACGTGTCTCAGAATTAGCTGCTTGTTGCTCCTCAAGCAAATCCAAAATCACAGCAAGTGCAACAAGGGGGAAAACATGTTGACTTTATTCCTCCCACTGTCTTTCTGGTTGGTCTTTTCTCTTACAAAGTGAAAATTAAAAAGACAACCTCTTTTTTCCCAAGGAGAAAGAGTAGATAGTATTTATAGTCTGAAGAGTCCCAGTCACTCATTGTAAATTACTCAGAATAGCTCCCTGAATACATTACAAAGTCTCAGACAAGCTGGTATGTTTGTGATTGGTTTTCTCTCCTGAGCAGGACACTTTCTCCAATTAGTTCCTCTAGAAAATGTTATAGAAACTATTTGATGGCTTTTAATAACAGTTCTATAGGAGAAGGATTTGAAATGCCATTGCCTTTACCAATACAGCTTCCAAGTTGTTAGTGTATTAGCACTAGCTGCACCAAAAGGATTTTGAACATCTCTGTGCCTGTTGTAATGAAATCCTGGGTTCCAGTGCAGACAAACCCTATGTCCAGTATAGAACAGCTGTCATCGCCATGGCCATCTCATCTATTGTCCAAGCGTTAAGGACACAGAATGCCTGTGAAGTCAGCAGTTGAGTATTGCCTGTTGATATCTGCCCCATATCTCCTCTCTTGTACTTACTGGTGTCAGCCACAGGGTTAACAACTTGGATTTCTAGAATGATTTTGGTTGGAGAAGACCTCAGGGGTTCCCCTCCTGAGGAAGGGTCCAACCTCCTACTCAGAACAGTGTCAGCATTGAATTCACTCCAGATTCCAGAGGAAAGCAGTTCCATGGTGCTGTGTAAAAAATGGCATCAGTCACTGTCAACATAAGAAACATGACTGAGAAGAGCAGCTTAGCTTTCCTTCTGGGATGGAAGAGAAATGGGTGTGCTTCATCCTCATTTTAGCCTGTGGCTCCACTGTTCATACACATACAGTCTTAAAACAACACTCAATTTTCTTTGACAGCTTTGCGTCCAAAAACCTGCATATGTGAGAAAGGACCACAGAGGAGGAAAAGATAACAAGGGATTGTGATGGGAAAGTCCTGAGTACTTCCAGCCCCAGTACCTGCAATCTAGCTCTTCAAGATATGTACCATCCAAATGGAAGATTTTCCATGTCTGCTGTTGAAGCATCTCCTGTCTTATGAGAGGACCTTTTATTCACTACAGGATATTTTCTTCAGTAATGAAATTCAAAGCATTAATTCAATTTTTTGGTTTTTCAAATCATCGTTACTTGTATGATTGTTTTTCTTCCTTTCTTAATGGGAAACACAGGGAGGAACATAAAGGAGTGAGCAAGAGCCTTGCTGCTAACTGAGAGCTGTCCTGCCAGTTACTAAGGACTTGGGTGAAGCATGATGGTCATAACAAGAGGCTTTCAGAGTATTTCTCAAGCTTTAATTTCTAGACCCTAGCTGAAGGACCACAGAGCTCCTCATTAGAAGGAAGTGTCTGCTTTGTTTCTGATGCCTGTAAATAATTCTTTGGGAATTCACTAGAGGAAATGCTCTTTACCTCTCTGATTCTGGACTGCCACTGTAGGTTTTGATGGCAGTGCGCTTTACAGGGGTGACACTCTTCCTTACATTTGGAGAGGTTCCACTGGGTGTGCAGAAGTCTGAATGCTTTTAGTAAGTGGAGATCAGGAAGTGGGTTTATCAAGGTTTAGTAAGTAAGTTTCAGCTGTCACTTTTCATCTTTTGCAATGAAATAATTATTTCTTTCATTATTTCACTACCATGAAAAAAGCAAAATAGATGTTTTTGCCTGAAGTGCCATTGACAGGTGCTCTGCACATTCTTCAGAGTCCTCCTGCTACAGAGCAATGCTCTTTTCTCCTATCTTGCCTGAATTTGGTTATATGAACCACGAGTATCCCTGTGCAGTACCAACCTGATCCGTTTCCAGCAACACATCACCACTTGTGAGAAAAGGTAAATGCATTTTAACTAGCAGGAGGTAAGGAGTGAACAGCATTTTTAAACACAGAAGACCTTCCAGATGTAGTCATTTAAAGAAAAGCTCTAACCAAATACTTAATGCTGCAAGATTTTTAGCTATGCAAATGTACTTTTTACTGAAAATCTCTTGGTTGTAACAACCTGAAAATCTCTTCCATAGAAGATTCTTCCTTTCTCGTTCAGAAGTCACTGGTTATTCCCAGACAGAATTGAACACACTGAAGTCAGTTCATGCTTTTAGACATGAAACAGAGACTCCTGCAGCTGATGCAGAATCCAAATGTGCTGCTTCCCTTTCTGTGCTAAGTCAGAAGAGCATTATCTTGTATATTTGCTTAAAAAAGCATATTTCTTAGCTGCTGTTGGCTCAGCTGAAAAGACACAAGATAGCAATGCATTTCCAGGTTTCTGTTGATGAAGCCACAAAATGTATTTTGTACTAAATACAAAACATTTCACTTCTAAATGTAAAATACTGTGTATGAGTATATTGTACTTTGTTTAAACACTCTACCCAAAGTGCACTGACAGAAGAACCCTCTGTTATTCTGTGAACTGTCTCCCCTTGTGTGTTTACCAGTGTTCTCTACTAAGAATCAGGTAACCATTACCTGCAACTCCAAAACCAAAAAGAGGAAGAGCTGAAAGGAGGTTTATTGGTAGAGCCAAGAACAGATATAAATGCTTGGAAGAGGAGAGGCTGTAACAATGTTTTTAAGAGAATCACAGATTTGTCATATAAGCAATTTGTAGATGAGACTTGTTGCATTGTTTGTTCTTCTGAAAAAATTGCATTGAATGGGAAGAGAAATGAAATCTGTCATGTTTCGTGGCAGAATAGCATCTTTCTTATTGATCAGAAAATGTGTGAGGGGGAGAGGACTTTCTATGCTCATCTGTCTTCTCTCTATCTGTCTAGAGCATCTTGAGTCCCATGAGATGGACTAATGATTTTTTTAACCCTAATCCTTTGAGATACCTGCAGGTTTTGTAAATTATTGTAAAATGCTTGGTCAAGCTCAAGAGTCCCCTTTGTCATCTCTTTCTCTGCCCCCAACTCTTGCTCTCCAGTCAGTTGGTAACTGCAGCCAGTTTTCACACCTTTTGTCTCTGGAAAGCTGTATCCAGTCTGGCACAGAAACTATTAGCTTGTACCTTCTGCCAGCCCCTCCTAGCAGCTCTTTTTATCCATTCAAGAAATTCCCCACAATTCCCACAATTCCCACACTGTGGAAAGACCATCAAAGTATTTGAAGTATTTAAAAAAAAAAAAAATTGTGAAGCTGTGAAACATCCTCCTCTGCAGTGTTTGTGTTTGGAAGGGTTTGGGAGCCTGCTGTCTGCTCTGGGATGACATGCACCACCAAGGCCTAATGAAGTCCTTGCTTCAGGTCAGTCATATATAGAAAATAGCATAATGTTTAGAAAATATTTCATTAATCTCTGTGGGGCAGGAGATGTCAGCCTTTGCCCTCCTTAATTGATTTTGAGATGTAATGACCTGTTATATAACCAACAATAATTGTCCTAGTAAGTCCTATATACTCCAACATAGATATTCAACTCATTTCCACAGTGAATCAGAGGGTTTTTTTAAAGTTTTATTCCGTTTTCCACCTTCTTTTAACTAACAAGTTACAGGTACATTCATGTCAGACTAGCTTTTACAGGAGGGAGAAGAGGAAGAGTAAACATGCAATCAAGAAAATCCCCACAGAGCACTTCAGTCAATGTCAGGCACTGTTTCAGCAAGAGTAATCCAGCAAGAATGTGCAGGGTAACACATCATTTGACATTGTCAAAAGCATGACAAAGAGAAAAGAAAGATTAATATGAATTCTTGCTGAAGTCTTTGATGTAAATTATTAAACTTTTGCCCAGTTCCATTTTCTGGGCCACTCAGAAACCTTTTTGTCACAGATGCTCACCTTTCCCTGTGGTGACTTGCTTTAAAGAGGCTGGATCAAGGTAAAAGAAATGAATTTGTTTGTCCCACCGTGACGCTGAAAAGGGCAGAGTATAAAGAAATAATCAGTGAGGAAGTACATGTCATGCTGACTACTTTTTGATACTTAAAAAGATATTTTTATCAAGTCTCACAGTGTAATCTGAAAGCTAGAATGCCTAGGAAGGCCTGCAGCTTCTGATTTCAGTTTTTTTCCTTTTTGTAGTTTAATCCAGTAGAATTTAAACAGCACTGAGAAGCACCCATAACGTGGACGAGGGAGCACACAGTGGTGCAGACAGTGTGAAAGGCAGCGCAGAAGACATGGAATCTCATGTATTATTGAGTCAGGACAGTCATTCTCATTTTGGAGGATGAACCCCTAAGAGCTGCATGAGGAGCTACATATGGCAGCTAAATTAAACTGAGCCTGTCTTGTGGCTTAGGCTGGAGCTGGACATAAAATGGCACTGCAGCATCCTGCTTAGGTGGTGCTGTTTTTGCTAAGATTTCCTGGTCCTGTTGGGCTTTCACCAGGCTCCTGGTGTGCTGGTCATTCCCCACAGTGATGTTCAGTCCTGTCATTTCAGGGATGTGTGCCAGACTGGTAGCAACTGCAAGAGCCTGACAGTGCCGATGAGTGACGGGGAGTTGTGAGATTGGACAGAGATCTTGTGGACCAGGTAATGCCCTAGAGTGACCAGTTAGGAATCCCTGCCAGTGATGATGTAAGGATGAGAGCAGTGGGTGAGGGAGGCAGCCTTTCAGCCTCTTAGATTGCCAGGAAAAGCTCACTTCTCAGCCTGAGTCAGGTAAGAGCAAATGTGAAGTGCTTTATTAACGTCTGGATTGTGGCTCATGCAGGGGATGAAGTCTGCTTCCCCTTGATTGAGTCAGTAGCTTTTACTCTGTAAGACACAAGCATTTTCCATTCCTTCCTGCTCTCTGCTTTGGCAGTCCTCACCGTTGAGTGCACCTCTACACTGCCCTGGGGAACTGAGCAAGTGAGTCCAAGCCAGCACTGGTGTCAGCAGACATGTTGTGTTAGGTGTGTCTTAGGCTGGTCTCCGTGTTCTGGAGCTGCTGATACAGGAGGCTGAGCTGTAACAGGAGCCTCTCTTCTGGTATGAGTCACTGAAGTAGAACAGTCTCTTCCAATATTAATAAAAAAATGTGGATCCCAGAACACACTGCCTAGTAACTGGTTCACCAGTGCTATAGAGACTGTAACTATGCACATTACAGCATTTGATGCACCTCCCTGTATTCCCTTTCAGCTTCTTTTATCATGTTTATCTTTTGACTGCATCATTATGCTTAGAAGGTCACTCCTTTTGTCTTCAAAGCAGTTCTGAAGGTCTTGCTCAGAATGATGATTCTTTGGTTGCAGGCGTGACCAGCTTCTTTTGCTTTTCAGACCTATGTGCTCCAATGTATGACAACATCAGCTGAATTTTATCTAGTTCCCCATATGTAGGCCACTTGCTATCTGAGACCTTTGACCCCTGGTGACAGGGGGTGTCACCAACCCATGTGATCACAGTATGGCTCCTGTTTGCATAGGCTCCTCATTTCTAGGGGTGCCAGAGCTGCACGTCTGCCTGCTTGATTATTGTCCATCAAAAATGCTGCAGAGATAAACATTAATTTTGGAGATGTGCTCTGAGGTGTCTCCTCTAGAGAGCAGGGAGGGAAGCAGAGAGGAGTACAACCTGCTGGAGGAATGTTAGCTTCTGTTTGAGCACTGAGGTCCTGATATTCAGAGCACAAGAAGGAGGGTTCCTGGCTCAGAGGTCTCTTTGCCCATTTCTGTGACTATTTGCTTGTTTGCTGAGAAATGACTTACAGCCCATGTGAGAGACAAACATCCCTTTATCACGCAGCTTGTATCACCCTAATGGAATTCTGTCAGCTGAGGATAAAATGTGGACTAAGAAAGCAATTATAGAGTGAATCTCCTAGCTGCAGGAAGAGCTGGAAGATGGGGACAGGGTGCCCAGCTGGAGTAATTTCCTGTCCGACTGGCCTCTAAATCTTGCTGGGAAGTGATCAATTTTCCACCTTTGTCTAATAGCACCAGCCCCAGTCCCCCTGGCTCAGGACCCTGTGAAGTGCTGCAGTGTTTAGATCTAGGCAAAAGCAACATTTGCAATTTATGGCTTCTGTCTTACTGACCTAGAAATTAGTGGAAAAGGGGGAAACAAGGCTACAGACCTTCTGTCTGCTGGCTTGCCAGTGGTCCCTTTCTTAGGTCCTGGTTGAAGGAGGGGACTGACCATGCCAGTGATCAGGAGGATAGGAGTTTCCAAGCCTGGACTATTGCTTCCAACATGGTGTGGTTCTCCACCCATAGCTTACTGCTTTGGCTTTAATTAGGAGAGGAAAACCACTACCTCATGATCTCCTAGCAGCCTTCCTCAGGTATGCTGTTTATTTCTGGAAGGTCCCAATTATACAGTGAGACCATAGGGAAAAGCCTGCTTTCAGCTTCCTCACAGTCTCTTTGGTGTGACTAAAATTAACTCCCAAGTTCTTAGTGTGTGTCTCTGCTCTATTGATTGTGGGACTTCCAAAAATGTCAGCATGCACAGTTTGTGTGCAGGTTTCCCAAGGGAATGGGCATTCTGGGGAACCATAAACCTGAGAGACATCAGATAGATACAGTTAGCTTGAGCTCAACTTTTTCCTCTTACTCATATGTGACCTGCTGTTTCAGAGCTCAGTTGCTTGTGTTCCCCAGTGGATCTGTGTTTCAGTGGAAAAGGAGCTTCACAGGGGTTTTAGAATGTTCCTTATGTTGGAATAAATGTGTGGGGGTGAATGTCAGAAGGCTAAAGGAACTTAAACATAGGGAAGCCTCCATCTTCTCAGCAAAGAAGCCAGTTGCTACCTGAAAGTTGTCTTGGCCCTGAAGGAGGCAGGGGGTGGGTGCAGTGCTAAAGATAAGGTTTTGATCTGGACAGTGCATCTCAGAGCCATTGTAAGGGCCAGGAAAGAGTGAGCCCTGAGGAGCCTCCTGAGAGAGTGAGCCCAGCTGAGTATTATGGTCTGAACTGATCTCCAAACTGTATCCTAGTCAGTGTAGCTGGAGCTGGAACAGATGGTGATCAAAGGCTCAGATGGAAAGAAAGTGTGGTATGCTTAAGGGTAGGGGAATACAGAAGAAGCTGCTATGGTTGTGAAGGTTTCTCAGGGACAGGACTCCACAAAAGGGGAGCACTGTCCCTGGGAGAAGAGATGGTCCCTGTGGTAAGATAATGAACTGGAAGCAGTTGAGCCCTTTTATCACTTTTACTGAGATTTCTCTTCTGCCTGATGGCAGCATGAGGTGGCTGCCAGAATAGGTATTTCTGCCTGTAACAAACGGGGGAAAGAACTTTTATCTTGAGCAGGAGAGAGCTTGCATCTTGTATCAGAAAGGATGAGGACTGAGGCAGCTCAGTCCTGTAGCACAGGAGCTTTGCTGAGTGTCCAGGGTGGATGGCAGAAAAATAAGTCACCAACACAGGGAATGGAGCACAGACACTGATGCCTGTCAGCCCTGCCTGCCTCACAAGTGTGGCTTAGTAAGTGTAAAACACTGCTGGTGCTGTTCCTGCCCGTTATTCATAGCTCTGTGCTCCCATTCATCAAAGGTTTTCCTGGCTGCTTTCTGCAATTACAGAACTTTTTTTTTAACCTTACAGAAGTCAGGCCAGGTTACACAGAGCTTCATCCAGTTTGGCCTGGAAAACCTCTAGGGATGGAGGCTGCACAACCTCTCTGGGAAATCTGTTTTAATATTTGACTGTCCTAATAGGGGAAAAGTTTTCTTTTGACACATAATAATTTATACTTTTCCCTCCCTGATTAAAGCCTAGATCAGTCTGGATAAGACTTCTGGCATTGCAGAAAGGTCATCTCTGCTGTTGTCATCTAGCTGTATAATAATAAATTCAGTCTCTGAACTGTAATTTCAGATTTGCAGATTAGTAGAAGTCTTACGATCTGCCTCTTTCCCAGTCTGCTGGAAGCACTGCTAAAAATAGGGTGAGTAGCAAAGCTACCTGAAATTGTGTAAGACTAAACAGTGGTAAAAACTATTGTACAATGAAGGTCTGTTCTGGCTTGTTTCCAGAGGATTGTTTTTGGATGGCTTGCTATATACTGGAAATGGTTGGTAAGAATTAGTTGGTGAGCAGATGAATCAAACTGACATTTCCATTACCAACAGGAGATCTGTCTGTGGCCAGAATTCATGGAGAAGGATGATAGTAAGATGGTAGTAAGACTTTTCATTATGTGTAATATTGTCAGAGAAATTAAATAGCTCCTATTATTCATCTCTCTGGGATGGTAATGTATCTGAGTATTAACACAAAATGGGATATCTGATCAAAACCCACTGACCCAGGAAGACATAGATGTGTATTTTAATCACTTTCTTTGGGCCACTGAGAAAATGTGTTCCTCACAGTAAATCTGCAAGAATCTAAGATCTGCATTGCTCAGTAAGGTGTTTGGGAGATCAGTGCATGCTGTATCTCTGCGTGTTCTTCTGAAATCCTCTGTGATTCCCCAGTGTCACCCTTTCCTGGGCAGTAGCATGAAGGCCCTAGGGAGATCTGCACCTTGCTCATCTGCTTGTGGTTTGAGAATAAGGGTTGGCAAATGACTTGCTGGACACTGATTGCCTGTCAAAATCCAAGGAGAGGAGAGGTCCATAGGGGAGAGCTTCAGCCCATAGTGCAAAAGTAACCACCTGTAGAAGCAATGAGTGTAAGAAATATAAAAGGCTCTCCAGAGGCAGTTTCACCTTGGGAAACAAAGACTGTAGATTTAATGTGAAAACCACTAAATTCAAGTTGAAATGGAGTGTGCAAGAGGAACTAGGTATATAAATGTATAGAGAACACATCATGAGAAGCAGGCGTTCATGTAGGAAGACTGGAGAAAGGATTAATGGTAATTAGCAGTGCTACCCAAACTCTTGTGACTCAGATTTCAGTACAGATGATGCTAATTAATATAAAGATGTTGACAGTTGCCTAAAACTTGTTCTGTTATATATTTTAACTCATAAACCAGAAGGGCTGTTGTACTTCTTTTGCACAGTGTTCATGTTTTACAGGGATATTATTATTAACAGTATGAAGAGGTAAGCATGAGGTCATAAAGTGTGATTCAGTGATTGATTTTGACTGCAATTATGCATTAGAGATACTAATGAGAAACCTAAAAAATGAGTTGACAACACATACAGATCTAACGATAGGAAAGGGCCCTCCAAAACAGTGCCACAGAAACTTTACAATTTATCTTCTTTATCCACTGATGCAGTTATATATTAAGTTTCTACAGACTGATCAGCCTGTGGAGAGCTCCTGTCTAGATGAACTCCCAGCACAGTTCTTCTGGGGAAGCAAACTCAGGTTTTTCCTGTGGTGGATCCGATCTGCAAGTGATTCCACTGCAGGTTGTTTGCATGGCTTCTCTCTTTTTCTCTTTTTTTTTTTTTTTTTTTCCTTTTTTTTTTTTAGTTGTCAGATGTTTGTTGTGTTGCAATGGTTTAGGTTTTTGCATCACAGATTTTATTTTATTTCTTTTACCAGAATACCGTCTGATCAGGGGGGTTGGACCAGTTGACCTTCCCCAGAGACTCTTTCCAGCCTAAATTATTCTGGGACTCTATGACCACTATGGATCAGGATCCTCTCTTTAATATAATTTATCTGCTGAAAAATGTGTTCTGCCAGCTGAAGCCCACAGACCTGCAGCATGGTGAATATTAATTGGTTATTTAACACAATCAATCAGGACAAACTGCAGATCACTTGGGGCTGGAAAAAAAGTGTTAATGTGCTCACACTTCTGACTAGACACCTGCTCCTAGAGACAGCCTGTGTGGTGGCTCTTAGGTCCTCATGATGCATGCAGGGATAATTCATAGCAGACAGTGCACATTACTTGGAGCAGTGTAATAGTAATGAACCTCTGGATCTGGTGTGACTGGAGAATAGCAGATGTAATGCCTAGAGTTAGGAGAGGAAAGAAGAAATCATTTGGTCTGATATTGGGTCTTTAGACTTGAAAGTACATTTTCAAGTGAAAAATAGAGTTATACAGTTAAATGGGAAATAGATGGAATGCAGCATGGATTTATAGTCTAATTTTTCAATGTGTCTGATTGCCTTCTCTGTCTGTCTCTATACCAGTGAAGGTGATAACATTTTGGAGAGAAGGCTTGTTTAGGCTATGGAGCAATGCAGGCAAGGTGCAAATCAGTATGAATTGTCCAAGAAGAACAATGGCTGAATCTTTTTAACTGTCAGAATAATGGGACTGTGTAATTACCTTTCTGCCTGAATATCAGGCAGCAA
Organism: Apus apus; assembly: GCF_020740795.1. Classification (NCBI taxonomy): domain Eukaryota; kingdom Metazoa; phylum Chordata; class Aves; order Apodiformes; family Apodidae; genus Apus; species Apus apus. Next base: position 14,048,291 of record NC_067295.1, on the reverse strand, counting down.
GACCTAAAGTCTTAAGACAGAGCATGTTTGTAACAGGACATAGTTCTGGTGAGTGCAGGATGCTGAAAGTGACATTGAGACTGGGGAAGTGAGTGTTTCCAAGAAGTGTCCGTGACTCTCTGATAGGGCTTGGGTGAACCAGTAGGGCAAGGAAAGAGTATCCACTATTGGTAATGAGCAAAATGGCACAAGGACATCCCTCCACCCTCAACCGATCTTTACAAAACAGGCTACAAGGCCAGCTCTGTGAGCAGAACCTGATGGACAAGCTGTTGTTCACCCATTGCACTTCACTGTGTCCCAGATGGGGAGAAAGGATCTCCAGGGCCATTTTTCCTCTGTGTCTTCCATGACCAGCAGCCTCCTTCCTTTGGGCAGGCTCCATAGCAGCTGTCACCTTGTGGGGCCTTGGCAATGGACCAGCCCTGCAGCAGCATTGTTGGGGGAAGGCAAAGCACAGTTAAGACATGTGAGCTGATCTGTCAGCTCAGGCTTCAGACCTTTACCAGTGTCCCCACTGGGTTGGTGATTTAGGGGCACATTGCCCACTCTTACACCTTGGCACAGTTGCCCAGCATGGAGACCTGCTGGGAGGCACCAGAGCTGCTGACCTCGGGGTCCTGGTTTTCTTCCTGTCATAACCCAGGATGCAGATGGGCAGAGAAGGGTGGTTTGCTGCATGCCCAGATCTCATCCTAGTGTGTGTTCAAGTGATGTTTTTTTTTATTATTAGGCATGCAAAGCATTTTTAGACAATAAATAATTCAATAAATAAAGAATAGGCACAATTTTCTAACAAGTAATGTCATTTAATGAATGATATACTCTAGAAAATAGAAACTACCCCAATGCTGGTTGGTTGGTCTGTTTGGGGCTGGGGGAAGGCCCTTGCTTGGACATAGGATGCTTTTGCTGGATTCTTTTGTCAGTGTTTATAGTTGCTGGAAACAAGGAAATGTCCATATATTAAGAGACACTAAGGGGGCAATTTTTTTCTAAAATGTGGGAAGTATGTGGAATGCCTTCCCACCCTGTCTCATTGGGCAAGTGGCATGAAGGGCTCAGAGCTCACCAGTGTCTCTACGGGTGGTTCATACCTAAAAGGGATAGACTCAACCAAGGTACCTACCACAGGAGTTCAGTCCTCTAAAGTCATCGGAGACTTTGCAGAGCATTTTTGGGCTCTGGTGTTATTGCACTTCTTTCTGGATGCTTCTCTGCACGTGTTGTGTCTCTTCCCTCAAGGTCTGGCTGCTGATTCCAGGGAATATGCTTTTCAGAATGTCACAGTACACCATGTACAGCTCTGGGTCTATTTTGGGCTTGGGCAGAGACTGGGAGTTGTAGGCTTGTTCAGTGGCTGAGTGCTGTAACAAGTAGACGTCGCTGAAGAGCGCGGTTAGGATCTTGTGTGCAGCCTTGTAAGGGTCATCTTCAAACTGCACCATGGCCTTGAGCTCTGTCAGGGTGTAGCCGTTGTAACGCTTGCTGTCTTCAGCCAGGGGCTGCACTGTCTCACCAATGTGTCTCACTTTCCACTTCAGGCATTTCAGTTCTTCTTTTACATCCTCTAGTTCTTTCTCCATGGCTTCGAATTCCTTCACGGTTACGAATCTGCCAAGGAAAGAAGTGGCAGACTTGGTGTGGGGTTCAGAGGCTCAAAGGGGTGAAATCAACCCAGTTTGCCTGGGGTCAGACCACAGAGTCTGAGGTGTGGCAGGAGAGGTACTGGCCATGTCACTGCATGCCATCCCCAGCTCTGATCTGTCAGGCTTCATAGTAACAGCAGAGTTTCTCTCTGCTAATAGAGAGAGAGAGATGTGCTTTCTCATTGGGACGGAAATGAGGCACCTTGAAACTCTGCTCTGTTGGAGGAGTTGACAGCCTGGCCCAGGGATGGTCTGTAATCAGGTCTGGAGAACTAAATGAATGCACTCAAAACATGATATTTTGCTTCTTGGTTAACAGGGTTTAGTGGGAGCACAGGGTAGTTACTGGAAAAAAAACACTAGAAACATCTAAATCAGAAAATATACTCAATTTCTTTTCTGAGGGGCTCTTAATGACCCTATACCACGTAGAGTTATGTGTGTATGGTCTGGATACGTACCTTTCAAGAGCAGGATCTTGCAGATATGATTCAAAACCCTTTCCTGTGTTCATTAATCCAGTTTTAGAATAGCCAGGAGACGGGGAACTATCTTCAGGAGCCACTGTTGCTGGAGGCCTTGTGCTTTTCCTGGTTGGGGTCAGTGTGTGATCTGATGGTGAAGCTTGTACGTTTTGTGCTGTGTGAGGGCAAAAGGTGTAGAAGGAAGTTGCATTGGTCCCTGGACTGACTGGAGAGGAGTCAGAGTATTGCTGTGGCTTGGCTGAGCTGGGTGTTAGACTGAGCCTGGGGCTGGCTGGGCAAGGTGCTGGAACAGTCCTTGCTCTGACTGGGCTGGAATACAGTATTGCTAAATTTTTATCTCTTTGTTCAAATGAGTGAGAGTTTGGTGGTTCTCCTGGGGCCAACCTAGTGATGGAGGCAATGTCCAGCAGGGTTTGATCCTGAACCATGGAGATCTGGCTGGTTGATTCTAATGAAAGTGAAGAGCTGCTTGATGTGTTGCAGGAAGAGCTTGACGTAGCGAATGGGGGTATTTTCTGAGCATTATGGTCACTCCCGTTCCTCTGCGTGCTAGTGACATTTAGAGCTGGGTGTTGTGAAGCCCTAAAAGAAAGACAAAGACACACTTTAGGTGACTGGAAATACCAGAACACCCCTCCTGAATATTTTTTTTCATACTCGTCTCCTGGCTGCTGCCAGGCAGGAGAGATCCCAATGCTTTTTTTTTTTTTTCTTCTTCTTTCTATGGCAACATTTTGCTTAGTTTGGCAAGACAGATGGCAAGGGAGGACAAAGGAGTCCTGTAGACTGGAGTTGTCCTGATGGGAAGTGAATGCACCTAGAACTTCCTTCACCTTGAAGGAGAATACAGACATACCCACTGTGCAGATCATGATTCAGGGTTTCTAACAGCCAAAGGACATGACAAACTTTTGTAGCAATACCAGTGACCAGCTGAGTCTTCTTGTGAATCTGGTATATTTGAGTTCCTCTGATGGTGGAAGACAGCAGAAGATCCTGGTTTTGGAGAGGTTGAATGAGATCTAGTGCATCAGGTCCTGTTCTAGTGCTCGTGGCTTGAGTTAGCTACATATTTACTTCACCTCCCTGCACCTTTCTCAGTGTTAGATGCAATTAAATGCCAAATTTTTAAGGTCCTAAGGAACATGCTGCATGCTTATTGGCTTCAATAGGGTTAATTAAGACTTTGCTAGACCACAGAATAATTAAATCAAATTTAGAGAAAAGGAGGCAGTAACAGAGGTACTGCATAAAAAAAAAGAGCTGAAACAGCAAAAAAGGAATTATACCGAAAGCAGGAGAACAAACAGGAACGTGTCAGAGGGAACACACTTCCCCAAAAGTGCCATGTTTTCATAAACTGGCAGAATGGGTGGAAGACAGGAATTGCCAGCTAGATAAAAGGAAAAGGTCTTTCACCCTGAGGGTGTTCAAACACTGGGACAGAGACCTAGAGAAGCATTGAGATCTCCATCCTTGGAGGTATTCAGAATTCAACTGGACAAGGAACTAAGCAGCCTGATCCAGCCTAGTCTAGTGGACATCCTGTGAGCAAGGAACTGGACTAGAGACCTCCAGAGTTCTGTCCACCTTGTGTTAGTCTGTGATTCTGCCTGGCTCTGAAAATAACTTATTTCCCCAGCAGTTTCCCTTTCTGCTTTCACTTTTCTCCCTTCTGAGTCCCATCTTGACATCTTTCTCTTCCATTGGAGCCTCTGGGCTGCTCCCTTTTGTACTGATTTTATAGTGTCTGTTGCAGGAGAGTCCATCATAAATAAAACATGGTTTTAATGGAAAATATAGTGTTTCTTGCAGCTTCTGGCTCAGATGGATTCCTGCCTCTTCTTTGCAGTAGTCAAAGTCAGTAGCTCAGGGCTTTGGAAGGGTGAGCTTGTGGGAGCCAGGGTGGCCTGGAGCTGGGCATCTTTGTTGAGTAGCCTGTGGAAATTGAGTTTCTCTTCCTCAGTCTCTGCTGAAAGCAAGGAGTGATGTGGGGAATATAACATGCACAGTAACTGAAAGGCTTTTTGGGTGCATATACAATCTGAAAAACTTAATTTCTATGATTTCACATCTTTAGCAGTGTTGGACAGGGTTGTGTTTGATTTTTTTGGTGTGTGTTTGTTTGTTGCGTTTTTTTCTGCATAAATCCAGGATTAGCTGTAGGAGATGGAACATTTATTGAAAGATGCAATTTAAAAGTGGCAGAAAACATGTTTCCTAAGTAATCTCACTGAAGTTTATATAAGACACCTTTCCAATTTACCTGGAGGAAACAAAAAAGTATTCTAAACTGTTACTTTATTTTGCTTTCCTTTTCCACCTGATTGCACTGCTAAATATGGGACTGAATTTTCTTTTACCATCATGCTTATCTCAGAAGCAGAGGAGCTGGTCACTGAAGAAGTGATCTGAAGTGTGTTAAAGCAAAATGTCAGTCTGGGTTTTAGCAGAGGTAAATGAGGACCTGTGACTTTGGAGTTTCTTTGTGGGCCTGAAGACAGGAATGAAATGCCCACTGCTTTCAATATAGCAAGGCTGGATCTTGGATCTGTAACCATGGTGTTTCATCAGAAGGGATTTTTTCCATCTGTTTTTATGTAGTGAATCACTATGAGCTGAATAAATGACAGGAAGAATTGCAAGACCTGGGGTTGAAATCAATGCTGACATGAAATGGGGAGGTGATTGCAGCTGCCTGGTACCTCCACAAGGAGAAACCTTGACTCAACTTTGAGCGCCACTTGAAATGTGTCAAGCCCTTGTTGTCTGCCTTCTTCCAGCCCTGTGCTGCTCAGCATATAAAGCATGTTCCCTGTTGTCAGAGTGACCTTGTCTGCTGTCTGTGCCTTGCCCTCTCCAGCTGAGCTTGTACAATAGACTTTTTGTAGCATGGAGTTTGGAGACATTTGAAAGTTGCCTGCAAATCCAGCACTGCTTGCCTTCTGTGGCACTTGCAACTAAGAAAAAAGAGTGGATATTCTTTTTTTTTTAAGGAATCTTTTCCACCATGTTTTAAATCTAGAGTTCTGATGATCTTGTTTGAATAGAAAAAAATGGTAACAGGCTTTAGAGTGAAGCACTGAGGGGCTGGTCCCATAAATCTTACTATAGACAGGCAGGGGTAGGAGGATGGTATAAGAGCTGTGGGATGGACCCAGGGAAAATGCCTGCAGGGTGATGATATAAAAATAAATGTAGTTTTTATCAAGGCCTCCTCTTTGTCAGGTGACCCTCCTAAAGTGCCCACACTGCCAAAACAGTGTCTATATTATTTTTTTAATGCTGAATGACTTTTGAATAGTCTCTCAGTTTTCTACGAGAACAGCTGGTGTCCTGGACCCTGGGTTTATCTGTCTCAAATCAAATACCAACCAAGGCTTTAAGCTACAGACAGTAAGAATATTCTGTTTCCTGCTCAGCTCTTGGCTCTTCTCCTCTTTGGCTTTGCCACCATACCTGTCACTCCTTGTCCTTTGTGACATTTCTCCTGCCTCATACCCCTTGTTTTACATCTGTCACCTGTAGGACTCCCATCTGCCCTGTGGGTCCCAGGCACTTGGATCCAAACAGCAGGCTCATATTAATGCCTAGTGGTAGGAGAAGAGAAGTGGAAGTGGCACGGGCATACAGATACCTGAAGTCAGACACAATTGCTGTCTGGAGCCTAGCAGCAGTGAGCATTTCTTGGTAATAAATAACTGTGCAACAGGAAAACAAATCCTGATGTGAAACATCTCCTTTTGTTTTTGTGTAGAACAAGTGGTGCATTCAGATCTCCCAGGCCTGCACACCTGAAAGAAAAAGCTGAGACCTCTAAGGTCAAAAATGAGAGCAAATAGACTATTAAGGGTGTTCAGAGCTTTGCAATGGAAGAGCTAAGTTTAGTTTGAACAAAACATGACTGGGGATATTAGGTGTATAGAGGCCAGCACCATATGTTTGCACAGGAAGGCAGCTTGGGGAGGGCAAAGGATGCCAGTTTATATATAGAGCTCCCTGATGCTGTTCTTAGCCCAGCTCAAGCTAGACCCTGTTAAAGGAAAATTGTAGTTTAGTGATGTTAGTTTAGTTAATGAAACCATTAAATGGTTTAATATAGAATTATCAAGACTGAATATGCACTGCCCAAACAAAGATTCCTCTGGACTCATGCTTTTGAAGACATGTATAATTTAAGGCCACCTCTCAAAGTGGATGGCTTATTCTCACCAGCAGCAGAACTGGAGATCCTGCCCTCATCCTGGCCTGGCATAAGGCCCTTGGTGCTACCTGCACTCTCTCAGTGCTCCTGGCAAACTTTTAATAATCTCTCTTGTAAAATCAGCTGGCCTGCTGCTGTTTGTCTTTGATGACTGCTTAGTCTTGTTCTTTTATTTACAGTTTTTACTGTTTGACTCTACAGCAGCATTCCCCAAAAATCCTGGCCTCTCAACAAGCACCAGATGCCCTGTTTTGTCTCTGTGGATGGACAGTAAAAAGCCTGATCTCTGAGGATGAGTAAATATTCCTTATATGTTATTTGGTTCAAGTTAGAACAGCCTCAGAGCATTTCTAAGTGACGGCAGCTAAGTTTTCCAGGGAATGAAATACTGGTTGAAGTGAGCAGCAGGAAAGTCTTCTGTTCATAAGTCCTTGTGTCCTACTGGTACAGAACCACCTCTGTGTGAAAAGTTCAAAAAGAGTTCAAAATTGTATTCTGGCATTTACTTTGCTAGTGGGATGCAGGTGATGAGTTGACCGAGCAATGGTGAGGACTTGGGGTGACATGCCCTCTTCTTCCATACAAGCAGGCCCCTGCATCACCAAAGGGCCAGTGTAACCTTTGTGGCTGCTCTGACCAGCAAAGCATTTCTCTTGTGGTTCTCTTGCCATTAACAGTTCTCTGCTGGCCATGAGCCCATTGCATGGTTAATGCCACAGAGTAGAGGAAGAGTGTATGAAGCTAGGAAGAATGTTAAGGAGACTCCTCTGATCAGGTTCAGGCCAGTTATGGCTTGATGGGGCTTGTTCCAGGAAGGAGATTTTCATCTGAAGGTTTTGAGGCTTTGTGCCATCCTGAGCAGCACTGACTAATTTTTTTTTCCTCCCTAATAAACATGAATAATGAAGATTTGGAAGCTTAAGTTGGGTTTGTTTGTGAGAACAGAACTTCACTCAAGTCACTTTTATAGAATAGAAGAATCATCAAATTGTTTTGGTTGGAAAAGACCTTTAAGATCATCAAGTCCAGCCATTACCCCAGCACTGCCAGGGCCACCACTAACCCATGTCCCTCAGCACCACATCTACACGGCTTTGAAATCTCTCCAGGGATGGGGACTCTACCACTGTGCTGGGCAGCCTGGGCCAGGGCCTGGTAACCCTTTGGGGAAGAAATTTTTTCTAATATACAATCTAAACCTCTCCTGGCAGAACTCGAGGCCATTTCTGCTTGTCCTATTGTTTGTTCCTCGGGAGAAGAGGGCTGTCCCCACCTCTCCACAGCCTCTTTTCAGAGAGTTACAGAGGGTGAGGAGGTCTCCTCTTAGCCTCCATTTCTGCAGGTTGAACACCCCCAGTTCCCTCAGCCACTCCTCTGATTTCATTACAGCAGGTAACTGATGTGAAGCTGAAACTGATGTAATGTTGAAGAATGACCACTGTTCTTTAGCCTGATACTGGACTTACTGTTTGCAGTTTATGCTGATAGTGCTGCAAAAGCAGCTATGGAGGTAAACTGTGTGTCCTTTAAATTGAAGTACTGGGGTAGGGTTGGCCATAGGACCAATAGACCTTGCTCTTTGGAACACCTTATGTCAAGAACTGTTATTTGTATTTGAAACTAAGACATTTGGACAGTCATCATAATGAAATAAGCACGTTTGAGCACTAGCCAGTAGCTTGGCAGGTAGGAAATTTTCTGGGGAAATATGACCCAAATCAATTTCAATAGACATTTTCAGGCCTCTGAAATTGAAGGATGTGGATCTGTCTGTAAAAAGGTCCAGGACATTTTCAAGGAGCAGGAATTACCACGTGAGCTGATGACAAACCAAGATGGAGAGCAGTGCTAGCACTGTCATGCCTGTGACCACCTGCAGTGACACAGGACTAGAGAGATGTGGCAGCTGGTATGATGAGGGCTGAGGACCCTAAGTTGTTAGGGTTATGGACACCAAGCTTCGATGAGTATGTGGCTGAGATGTGCATCTCAGCAAGACAGAGGCAGCAAAATTCTGAGATCTTCAAATATTAATAGCACAGAAACAGCAACTTCCCAAGTCTCCCTCCCGCTGAATGAAGAATTACTTGCTTTATTGGCAAGGAAATAGATGCATGAAACTACATCCATATTTTCTCAAGAGTAAAGGAAAAGTATTCAGAGCAGGAGGCATGCTCCAATATTTCTCCATATGTTGAACCACTGATTCCCATCACTGGAGGAAGGAATATTTGGAAACGGTGAATAAAAGCAGAGCAATTTTCTGAGTAAGTGCAAGAAATGGCATTAATTATACAAATGTTATTGTCTACCAAAGCTGCTTTCAGTCATTTTTATATTCAATAGCATGCACCATCCTGAATTGGTGATAAATATAGATGAAAACAGCTAGTGATAATGAAAGCTATACAGGTGTAGATTAGAGTATATTTTTAAACTACTAGGAAGTCACAGCTTCTAGAGATAACATGAAATTATAGGATATATGCACATCCTAAATTAAATCCTGGAGAATGCTGCTCTGTTGGTGTAGTAGTTGATTATTGTTTGGGCAATGCTGTCTGGGAAAGGTACAAACCTCTATTTCCATAGCTTCCTACTCCAAACCTTATTCTTAACCCCAGGGAGCCAACGTGGGGACAGTCCAAGCCGTTGTGTATCAGACACATTCGAGCCATGGTCACTTACTATTTGGGGAGCAGCTATGGAGGCACTGTAACCTCAGGTCCCCAGCCTCAGCCCTCTCCTCCTCAGTCCTGGAAAAGAGAATATAGAAGTAGCACCTTTAACAGAAACAAAGGCTGCTCCCAAATGTACAAAAATATAAGGGTAAAAATCAGTAGGAGTACAACATACCTGGGCTCCTCCATCTATAGCCAGGCAGGCCCATTATGGAGATTGTAACTGTCTCAGGAAGGACTTGGTTCCACTGGCTTTGCCCCTCTCAGGGGAAAGCTCGTGTAAAGAGGCCACGTGGAATAGAAATGAAGGGCTCAGGGCTGTGTCTCTCCCACTCTTTCACTCTTCAGGATGAATCTAAGTGTCAGGGACTAACAACATTGTGCAGTGTAAGTATGTTGGAAGGGAGTGTGTTGCTAGTGCTACACCATGTAAGTGCCAGGCTGGGTAATTTTCCAGAAGAAACAGCTCTGCTGTTAAACCTTCCTGTGTTGCAGAATAAATCCAAGGCACAATGTTACACGCACCCCTGTGTTCTAGTGAAAGGTGAACAGACTGAAAATTCTTCCTGGTGTCCATACGAAAAGATACTCTGAGAATGGGAGGTACAGTAGGTCAGTAGCTTAAACCTGTTTAGATACCTAAGTGACCAAGAAGGAAATCAGAGCAAAAGGTTGGCATGTCTTTGGAAAGCATTGGTATGATCTGCACAACATCTTACATGAGTACAATGGAGTTACAGAAAGCAAGCTGTGAGTAAGATACGTTAAGAGAAATGTACAAAAAAGGAACAAATAGTGTATGTGAAAGATGATTTGAAAAGTTCTGATCCTTGTAGTGATGGGAATAGTCCTGATCTCTGCAATGGCTTTGGTCCCACTCTCTGTCTTGAACTGCTCCTAGCACTTCAAAACTAGATTTTCTATCCCTGCAGAGATAGAATGCAGAGGCATTTGGTCCGCACTGGTATTGATGGCGGTTTGAAATCAGTTCATTCTAGAATTTCACCAGTAACATCTGCCTGGTGATGGGTTGGTTTTGCAGATGAGAGTAAGGGCTCAGTCAGCAAGAAAAATGTGAGATCAGCTGCAGTACCACAATGGGTGTTGATGGACAGCTGCAAGTTGGCAAATGCTGTGCTATGGGTGAGCGAACTGTGGAAGGCTGAATCTTCCAGATTTACTTGCTAATTTGCTTCACAGGGAGCAAAAGGCTGGATATCAGACTGGGGACAGGGCTATGCTGATCTCTAGGGTCCCCTTTGCCACTGGTGACAGGTGGGCTGACCTCCTTTCTCCATCTGCAGTGGCTTCAGTTGCAGTGGGACTCAACACCCGCATGCACCCTGACCAGGCATGGATGCATTTCTAAGAGCTGCTGCTCTTTCTCCTCTTGTCAATGCTAAAAGAAGGAAACGGATAGTTCTAATTTTCTTGTGTCACTTCACTAACTTTTTGTTCCTTGCTCAAGACAGTGGCTAGCTCTCCATGAGGAGCTCACCTGGATTTGATTTCCACCCTTGTGAGTCCTCCTGTCCCTGACTCCAGGACTCATGTGCTGCCTTTTTGGACCCTCTGAATTAGATGGTGTCACATGTATTAGATGTTACACTAAGAAAGCTGAAGATTTGATAGTCTGGGTGCACTGAAGTTAGTGCTGTGCTGGAAGTCCAGCCCCAGCCCCCTTCTTGTGGGCCTTTTTTTCTCACGGCCTTGCAGGTATCCTTGTGCAGGGTGGGGATGAAAGCACAGGATGGCATGGCATGACCCCAGTTGTGGACTGGCTACAACTCTGGCAGCAGGCAGTGGCAAAGGGACAGTGGTCCTGGAACCATTGCCTGTGGGCTGCAGGACATTCCAGAAGCCTGGGCAGTGGAAGAGGAGAAGGTCCTGGCATGTTGATATGCTTTCAGCTGACTGTCACATAAAGCTTATCCAAGTATTATAGAAGAGAACAAAGAATCTCTGTTCCCTTGACTTGTCTGGAAGGATCCTCAACAAAAGAAGCAGGAAGGGATGTGGAGAGCTCTTCCTTTGGTAGCTGAGATGAACTGTATACAATAGACCATGCTCACAGGTATTCAAATGAAACAGAGCAGAAAGAGAAGTTGAGAGGGAAGGGAGATAACTATTATGAACTGACACCTAATAAACTAAAAAAAATAGCAAAAGATTAGTAGAGGTTATAGACAAATATTCAGGTAAAAGGAAAACCAGAGAAAAAGAGAGGGGAACCAATAACAGGACAAAGACTGAAAGCTGACATGTTGCAGGTAATTTTATAGAACATGTAATATGGGAATAATGCCTCCAAGCCTGTGTCACATACTGGTTCTGCTTAGAGTTACTGTGAGAGCCATCATTGCTTTTATCTGAGAGCTGTCATATCTTTTATATCTGAAGAGCTACAATCTTCTGGTTTTATGGTGTGAACTGCAGCATCTGTTTTGTCTGGGCTTTCCAAAGAATCCCAGGCCTGGGGAGGAAATACTTGTTGAATATTACCCCACCAATCTTTGCTTTTTTTCAGTGGCTGTTTCAGTGTTTTCCCAGTGATAGAAACAGGAGGGTGTTTAGCTGATGAGAGACAGTCTGTCTGTGTAGTTCAGAGGGTGTGGCTGTGTCCATGAAAGTTGCCTCTATGACTTGGTTGTGTTTATGTGTGGCCCTAGGGCTGGGCAATGACATGTGCTGTGTGAGGTGGAGTCAAACCAGGCTGTGGAGCAGCATTTGAGGTGTACACAGGGTCGTGCCATGTGCAAGCTCTTTCTTTCCTATGTTCTTCACAGCTGAGGCAGTTCCTGGGATGCAGAGACTGAGGGTGAAGCAGCAGCAGCAGCAAGGCAGGCTGAGCGAGGCTGGCTGGGGAGGGGGTGGGCTGCGCTGGTGGGGAAGGAGGGGGCAGGACAGCAAGTGTGCAGTGGTGTGCCCCATCCCCTGCATCTCCTGCACTGGGGTGTGAGTGTGGTGCACACTTGTTGAATTGCAAGGTCTGAAAGGAGCATTTCAGCTCTTTCATCTAATACATCTCTAGTAAATCTTCTGTCATTATATGCAGTTCCATGCAATTAAAATTAAGTGAAATAGAGTGATACTTTGTTTGACAAAGTACTTGCAAGATTAGCAGTATTTTACTGTCATTATTTCTAATAACATAAATGTCTTCTCTAGGAGTAGGGGCCTGTAAAAGAACATTTCAAATTTTTTTTTTTTTTTTTTTTTTTATCAGGCAAAATGGGGCTAGTGCTTTTCTTCCCTGTATCCCAGAAGATAAACTGCAGCTGTGGGGAATAATGATGAAGCTTTAACTTTCAGTAGAAATATTTTGCTCTTGGAAAACTGCCTATTGCACAAAGTCTACTCAACACAGAGGCTAGATGTGTGTGTACAGTGGATGCTGGATGTGTACTGAGGCAAAGGAACAGTGTACTGATATCTACAAAGTAATGGGAAGGAAGAAAGGCTGGAGGGCTGTGGTTTTTTTTTTTTATGAGATGCGAAAATGAACGTGGAGGTGTAGGAGTAGGAGGGAATGTGAAGTATCCCTGGGCATATGCACAGGAAAGGAGAATTTAAGTTATTTTCTATTTGTTCAAAGGAAGGTCGGAGCCAGGGGAAGGTGTGTGCTCGCTGGCACTGCTGGCACCCAGAGCATGCAGCAACACTATGTTGCTAATTGATGATCCCTGGACCTCCTGCAGTCTCAGAGTATTCCCAGGTCACAGTAGTGAAGCTTGTCATGAATATGCTAACTTTAAAAGAAAAAAAAAAAAAAAGAAACAGGATGAAATGCTGCACAGCTTTACATCTCTGGAATGATCCCATGGTAACACGGTCTCTGGGCTTCTTATTATGCACTCAAATACAACAATTAAAATAATGTGATATAAAAAAAGCAAGTCATAATCATGAAGTTTGGGAACACCACATGCTTGAGCTGTGTTTGCCAAGCGTGTGTGGAGGGGCTTGGAGGATGTGACCAACAAGTAAATTGTTCACACAGATTTGAAATGAGTAAGGAAGCTGCAAGGACAGCACCAAATGTAGAGTCCAGTCATAAAGCAAGTGGTAGGGAAAAAGCCTTGTCCCTGTGTACTGGTCAGGGTGACTACAACCAGTATACAGAGCAGTCAAGAGGAACAGGCTGTTTTGTATGCATGCTGCCTAGTATGGAGTTTGTTTTGCGTGATCCATGTAAAATAGGAGTTTAAAACCACATTGGTTTGTACTGGGAGGTGGGACTTGTCACTCACCTTGGCATATGTATGTCAGATACCCTGCTAGTTCTGTAGGTAAGATCAAACCTTCTTCTATAAGACCTGAAAAAGCCTTGATGCTTCAGCTTGGTGTCATTCTTTGGGGCCCTTCACCTGTTCATCTAGGGTGTTGGGGTGAGGGTCTCCCAGATGACAACTTGTCCAATGTGGATTTGATTGTTAAGTATTACGTGGTATAGACTTACATGTATGTAAAAATGAGGGGTAGGCTATGTACTATGGTGGGCCCTGTGTGAGATAAAGAGGGTTCTTGTTCTCTGTGCCCTCAATGCTTTTGGTTACGTACTGTTCCAGAAAGGGCAGCAGTGGTACTTGATGAAGTTTCCTTAGCATTTCCTGGTGTAACTCAACATATTCTGTTGTTTAAAATGCTGCTAGTCTCTCATCTGCAATTCCCACTTCAATAATTCATCTGACTGTTTTCCCCTGGCTGGCTGTTTTCCCTCAGTGACTGTTGATTTCTCCTGAGGCACATACCGACCACTTCTTCACTGTGTTTGGGGACTTCTTCTCACATACAGAATCTTTTAAAATTCACTGTCATCTCTAAATGCAAAATTAGAAAAATTATGGTTGTTTGAATCATATCTTTCATCTTTCCAGACTGTCTAAAAGGTAGAGTGAAACATCAGAAGTTGGCAGAGGACTAACTGTAACTACAGAGACTATTAGTGAAGGTTGGGTAAATGAGCAAAGTGATAAGCATGAAAGTTCTCTAGCTCTTCCTGCTCAGGAGAGCTCCTCACTTTGCTACTGAAGTATCTGAAAATTTCAAATCTTCTGTCTCCTCACAGCTTCTGAACCCCTCTCTTCCACCACTGAGAAACTGCCACATTGGACAGAAGAGCAAAAATGAATCCTCCTGATATTTTCTATCCCCAAAATATCTTTACATTGCTTCCAACTATAGGCTTTTGGTGAGGATTCTCCGTGCTTACTGGCTCCTCATTCTGCAGAGGTACCCTTAAGGAGTCCATCACACCTTCCCTGCTCTGTGAGGTCAGTATTTATCTGTTTTTCACATTCTGCAGTTTTACAAAGATCCTTAACCTTCTTGGGAAAGAACGAGGGCAGCAAGTATTGCAGTGCAGCCAGGTGGGCTACGTGAGGTCAGCAGTGCAGTGGGTGGGCAGTGTGTAGTGACAAGCAGAGTGAAGACCAGTATCTCTGCGCCTTCAGGGCTCAAGCAGGATATAGAGTCCATCTAAGCCCCTGGTGCCAGTGTGGGTGGCCCCATGTGGATGTTTCTGCAGTGCAAAATGGTGTATGTGCTTTATGTGTGCAGAGGAGCTCAGGGGGATGTGTTGTGTGGAGGAGCCTAGGATGGGTTGTAGGCATGTGACTATGGAAGATGGCAACTCCAAAGTGGCCTGGTGGTGGCTGGAAAATGTCTCAGCAGCCCTTAGGATTATTGGGAGCTAGCCATTATAGGTGCTGAGAAAAGGGTGGCTGTAACATTTGTTATATCCCCACAATTTTACCTTTCCAGAGAGGGAAAATTGGCTTGCACTGGTAGCATAGCTTCTTATGAGTTCCTGTGAACCAGATGCATACTGTAAGGGCTTGTCAGTCTTGTGTTCTAATGATTATATAATGAAAGGCAGGCACTGGGACATCACAAAATTTAAGAAAAAACAGATCAAGGAGACCTTTTATGTTTGTCTTTAACACACATTGTCTCTCAGTATCTCAGACTTCACCCGCATGTGCTGAACTGGGTGAAAGCCAGGATTTTCTGGGACTGCTGGAGTCCCTGAAAACGTCCACTGATCGAGCAGCTGGCTGCACTGACCTTTCTCTGAAGTACTTGATGGCTTCCTGGTCTAGGAAGTTCTGCTCTTCTCGAAAGCCCAGCTCAAAAATTTTGCGCTTGTGTCTGAACTCAATGACAGTCTTAGTGTAAGAGTTCAAGGTAGTGACGGAGGCCGCCATGCAGCAGGTGAAAGAGCCCCATGCCAGACTGTGGAGAGAGAAACCAGCAGACAGAGCTGGGTTAAGACAGCAGCTCATGGTATATTTCTGAAGCCAAGAGACACAAATACACAGGATGTACCTAGGCAGGTAAGTCAGGGGTGACAAACCTATTCTCATCTTACCTCAGATAACATCTGGCACGTGCTCAGGCAAGCAGACAGGGGGCTGGGCACCACTTCTATCCCATGGAGAACCATATGGCAGAGTGCTAACGTGAACACTCAGAGCAGTGTGACAGGAGTCAAATACCTCTTGGTTTCCCTTTGGAATGTTTCAGAGCTTTGCAGACAAATGCTAAAATCTGCAGAGCAGTAGCAAATGCCTTGGAAGGAGTAATGCCCCAGAAAGCACGTCTTTGGGACCAGTGGAGGTTCTCAAGCATCCTTAGGAGACTCACTGCACAACACTACTGCAGGGATGGTTTCTATTCTAGTTTTTATGCCTTCATCAGACTATTGTATTTCCTTCTTTCCTGGTTCATGGACATTTCTAGCATTCCTGGTGTCTGAAAGCCTGACCAGAATAGGAAATGACATTTTCATTTTGTGAAGAGCTCCGATCTGAAGGCACTGTTCCAAGTGTGCAGGCAGTGCTACCCAATCTTGGTCAGCCAGAGGCAGAACACCTGCAAGTAACAGCCAGGAGCACAGGGAGGCAGAGGGAGGCAGAAAGTGGAAGAGAAAAAGTGACTGTCCCAAAGCTAGGCTGGAGCAGCAGCAAGTGTTGTTCGGGGTCTCCTGGCAAGGAGAGTTCAGCTGGGAGTTGCTTTGCTCCCTGTGCATTGACTGCTTCCCCCCAACTGCCCTTTGCCCTCCATGCACATCTCTCTTTCAGCCTTTACCTCGCTGATCTCAAATTCAGATTTGGCTGGGGGGAACTCATGGCTCCAAGGAGTTCAGATGCTGTTTGAGCATGAAATGGGGCTACAAAACAAGGTCCTGAATTCCTTCTTTTATCTTATCTGTGTTTGGGCTCCCCTTGACTTCACATTCAGCCATGAGCTTCAGCTACGTATAGTTTACAGTGGCTTCCTAACTACCTTGTATTAATTTAATCATCTGTGTCAGCTACAAACTTCACCTGCTCCTTGCTTTCACCTTTTCTATAACCAAATGGAACACTGATATAAATTAAGCAGAAGAGAAGGAACACAACCACAGTAGCATTATCTTAAAAATACACATTACCAACAGATCCCTCAGCATGAGCTGTTTTCCCATTCTGCAGAGGATCTGCAGACAAGAAAACAGTTTCTCATTTCAAATGAGATAAACCTGGAAAAAGAACACATTCATGAACGGAAAAATCTAGGGGAAAAAATCCTTCAACTAAACAGAAGTGGCTCATTTCAATGATTTCAAAATCCAGTGAGTAAGTCCTTCAGGGACTCCCATGGCAATGAAGTGTGCAGCCTGTTTCTGAGTCATTCTTGAACCTGTTTGTCAGATGCAATCGAAAGAGGAGGAAGAATAGGGAACCCTGAGGTGATGAAGATCCCTCAGGTTTCCCACAGTTGGGTGCAGAAGGGGAAAGGGAACTCGTGCTGTGTATGAGTGTCCAGGCTCAGGGAAGCCTGGCAAATGTCTTCCTCCTACATGGAGTGTGGACAAGCTCCAAACGTTTCCAGCTGGGCTCCTAAACAATATAGAGGAAGAAGCCAGCTGAAACCACATGCTTCACTGAGCCTGGTTGGTGCCTGGAGAATGACATAGAAATGTATCTTGGAAGGTTCTGATTATGTCTGATCATTAACTCAGAAATGCTGAAAGATTCAGAGAAGGAAATACAGATTGAAGACTCTGTGTGACCTCCAGTCTGGCATGTAGTAAATCATACTAATGAGACAACTGTGGTTGATGTTTTAGTTTTTATGGACCTTGGTTAAATGTTCTTTATTTTTAAGTGCCACGAGTGGTCTCCAACCTGTAAGAGTTACATCCTACCTTAGGTGAAGACCTCTAACAGCAGTGCCCCTCTGTACCAGCTGTGCCCTAGATGTGGTGGGACTGTACCCATAGTGCCTCCGATAGCTGCTCTGGGACAAAGCTGCTGTCAGGAGAGCAGGCAGTGCTGAGCTGCCAGGGCAGGAGGGGAACCAGGCTCTGGACACCCCATGTGGAGAGTGGGTGGGGGGGAGTGGGCCCAGGGAGGCCCCTGAGTATTGCACTAAATGATGAAATAGATTACTGAAGACAAATTAATAGTAAAACTTATTATTAACAGTCATAGACTTTTTATAAATATGTATATAAATATATGAACGCACTAATTTTATAGGGTCAACATAATATGCCATAAATATTCACAAAATAAGCTGTGTTTTAAAGATAATGCAGTTTATATTCTGTAGCAAGTTACTAAAATGTTAGTAACTCCTCCCATGAGACACAGTATAATGAGGGGAGAAGAAAAGACTAGTAATTCCCTGCAGTGCTGTGCATAAGAAGTATTCGTATTTATTTTAGTTAGCAAAGGTTGTTGTCTCTTCTTTAAGATGGAATGAAAATAATGTGCTGTATTTAGAGATGAAAAAAAAGGAAGTGTTTTTCTCAGTTATCCAGAGAGGCTGATGCCTCTAGAGGGATATGAAACTTGTTTGCAGGTATTTCTATTCTCCACAGTCTCCTGTTCTTGTTAAGCTTCTTATAACCTTGCAAGCAATATAAAACAGTTGACTTATCTTGGCCAAATTATTTTTATGTGATTTTTAGAAGATAAATGGGAAGGGTAAAAACAAAAATGTAAAAAACTCATCTCCAAAATGCAGTGTTCATTTTTCCAAGCCTTCTCCCCATGATCCACAGGGAGTTATCATGTTGCCAGAAGCACTGCGCCTTCCTCTGTGGTTTTGTTCAAAGTTGCACTGCAAGGTTCAACTGAGACATTAATTAAAAACAAAGCAAAAAAAAAAAAAGCTGAAAGTCTCTGAAATGCCATGGCAATTATGTACCTAAATTGAACTTTAATGAGAGTGTTCAGTCTGTGTTGGTAATTGTGGCTGCTGTTTATTTACAAATGCTGTGTACCTGCTGATCCGCACAGCTGCTGCTGCTGCACAGACACTGATATCTGTCCTCTAGCACCTCAACAGCTGAATGGCCATGGTCCTTTTTTGCTCCTAGCATTTTGGCAGCTGGAAATTCACATGCATGTTCCTGGAAATTTGACATGAGATGAACAATCTCCCAACAGACCAATGGAACAACGAAAAGAGTGAGAAGATATGAACTGGTGGTGACACTTACCAGAAGGACCATCCATAGTCCCATGAATGTGGTCTCCAGTCCTCTGGCCCAAGGCTGACTGTCACTTGGAAAACTTGAGTATACATCATGTGTGCCACCATCCCCAAGAGACCTGAGAAGCAAGGATTATAACAGGAATTTTTTTGTGTGCTAATGTTTTTATAATTCTTGAGATAGCTACTCCTGGAAGTGCTTTGAAAGCTCCAAAAAAGTCTTTGTTGTACTTTTATGCCTCCTATTCCACTGTGGAGGAGGGAGCTGCATAGGCAGAGAAAAGGTGTGATTGAGAGCTCATTATTTTACATCATACTGAATTCTCAATTAAGAGAAGAGTTAAAGAAAGAAAATGGTTGCAGAAAATGTTGCACAATTAGCATCAGCAGCAGCCTGGGTGCTGCGAAACTGGGATGTGCCACCCACCAGTTATCCCACTCAGCCCATCTCAGACAGGCCTCAGGTAAGAGAATAAGGAGGGAGACTTCTGTAGGCAATGCAAGATTGAATGTATTAACACCAAACAACGATATTTTATCTGAACAGTTGCTAAGATTTATAAATTGGAACACTTTCAAAACCCTTGGAAGTTACACAAGGAAGTTTAACTCTGTGTTCCTGAAGAGGCGTGGTGAGAGGATACCATAGGGATACTTTTGATGGTACAAAGTTGTTGAGGCTTTTGTGACATCATTACATTTTGCTGAGATAATCACAACTGGGTGAAGATGAGACTGTATTGGATACTCTACTCACCATGATGCTAAAGAACAGGTTTGTAGTTTGATCACTGAGTTTGCTCTGCCACTTTGCTGGCTGGTTCTTTTGCTTAAGCAAAAAGCTGCCTGAATTTTTACATCCAGACATCCCTCTGAGGAAAATCAAACCTCACTTTTCAAGAAGTGGTGGCCAGTAGTAGCTCTGATGTTTGGAATGTTTTCTAGCTACAGTGATTTGGGATGTGTCTGCTTTAGTAGCTAGGCAGTGTGGAATGATGCTCCCAGCTGAACTCAGGAGAAGCAGTGGTTCAGGCAGTGAGCTTGACCGTGGCCAGGGCCATCATCTCCCAAACAGACCTTGGACCTGCAGGTGCCCAAAGCCCCTTCTGCTGCAATAACAGCTCAAGGCACTTTGCAACACTGATGTTCTGCCACAGTGGGTACAAGGTTGGCCTGCATGTCACACTTTGCTCCTTAACCAAAGTCACCATTCACTGTAATCTCTGACCATCTACTGTTTCCCACAGTTGCCCTTCCTCCTTATGGCAGATGCTGATTTTACCTCCCAGAGCAAATGTTGTCTCTTCTTTCCTGCTCACTTTCAGAGCCTGAAGCGCTTCATTAGTCTCACCAGACATGTGGATGATTCAGGGCAACTCCGGGGGAGGGAGTTGGGGAATGTCATGTTTGTGTTGTGGGGATGTTAAGCAGGACCTTCAGCAAGACTAATGACATATTTGATACAAACAACTGCAGAGGCTGAAATAAGACATTTTATTACAAGAATCTGCAGTAATTTGCTCAGCTGCTTCGTGTCGGTGTGACACACTAGGAGGTTAGGAGGTGGAAGGAGCAATTCACATTGGAAGAAATTTTATTTCAGCAGGGTGGGCAGCCTAATGGGAGCACAGCAAACTAGTACACACCTTGCTTGTTGCTGGCTATATTTAATTTCCAGAATTGACTAGGAGCTTACTTTTTAAATCAGTGGATTTTTTTCTCCAGCTGGCAGTTACAGCATTGATTTTAAAGTTTGGAGGTTGCCATTCCTATACCTACTGTCATTAATTTTTCAACCTTAACAAAACATTACAGGCTGCCCTGAGACATATCACAGTCACTCAGAGCCATTGGGAGGCCTGACACGTCCAGGATGAGCTTCAGCAAGGCTGTTCTGCTCCCTTCTGTCCTGCAAAACCCAGGGGGGTTTCAGCAAGGTTCAGCCCTTCTGCTGTGTGGGAGGCCAGGGCGACAGTTGCTGACAGGGGTGAGTAGGAGGCCATCAGCAGGTCCTGCTGTAACCCAGGGATTACAGTGGTGCTTAGTGCTTTACCTGCCTAATGATGGGGAGGGCTGGGGGTGGACATGGCTGTGCTGTCAATGACATCATGCCATGGATAAGCTATAACAACAGGAGTCTTTCATTGTTGTGCTTCATGCACTGTTGGTTTAGTTTGCTCCTGGTGCCACCCCTTGGGCTTGGCCTATTTTAGATATACTTTGCCAAGTGCTCCATGGGGGTTCCCTGGGGTAGATTTATCTTGTACATTTAATGGTTACATGTTGGATAAAATTGCCTGGCTGTAACATAAGTCAGCATAACCTCCATTTTCAACATTACCTTTTCCTCCAACTGGCTGCTTAAGGCTGGACAGAGAACAAGGTGCCTGTATTCCCACCCACCTGGGGACCAGGACAACAGATGCTTGTAGGTGGAAATCCTGATAGTATGATGGGCTGGGTGGTTGGGAGTGCAGAAGCACTGCCTGTGTATAGTTGGCTTGAGATTATCAGCCTTGCAGGACCAGAGCTTTTTCTAGGAGACCTCAAGTAACTACATTTGGAAAACATTATATATTTTAAAGCATTTTCAGAAACCTTTACTAAAATTGTATTTATGGAATATATCACATTAATGAAAATGCATCACTAAAAACATTACATGAGAGATAGATATAAGCTGTTTCATTTGTATAAGGTTAAAAATAATACCAAAGTGTCAGTGTTGTGTGGTTTTTTTAATGACTCATAAGAGATTAAATAACATCAATAAGTGGCTATGCTGTTAGGATAATTCTTCCTAACCTTTAGATTTTGAGCTGTGAAAATGTAAAGATCCCCTTGCACTTCTAGGAGAGAACTCTAGTATGAATTTAACCAGAGCTGTGTTGCTCCAAGGCAAAGCCCTCTTTGTTATCTGGTTTTGATAAGGCTCTGTCATTATAAATATGCGAAGATTAAATAAATATGCTTTTCTTTTTTTTTTCTTTGAGGAAAAAAACCCCTTCCAGCAGGGTTTTGAGATTGGCCTTTTTTTTTTTCTTCCTCTATTTTTCTATTATTTTTCCTCTAAAATTTCAAAGTTTATATTTGGAACAATATGGCAATGTACTTACAAAAAGTAAAGAAAGAGAAAGAGAACTTCAGAATTCTTACAAAACTTGCAAGTGCAGCTAATGGTGAAGAGAAAGAGGAACAGCATGGAAATAATTGTTGCAATGATCAAGAATTCCCCATAGTTTGATTTTGAAAATGGAACTGATTTTTTAAAAAACCTAGATTTCATCCAAAACTGAAAAATATGCTTTGGCAGTTTTATCAGATTTTTTTTTGTCCTTTCAGCTCTTTCTGATCTAAGTTTTATACCACTAACTGTATTTCACAATTGGAAGCTAGCTCTGAAGATCAAAAGATGTACACTGGGTGTTACAATCTCTTTCAGCTTGACATACAGTAAAAAAAAAAAAAAAAAGCACTTTTTATTGCAGAAGATCTTTCTTCTGGAGACATCCATGCAGGAGTGCTCACAAATGCCAGCTATGGCTGGTTTCTTACATAAATCCTGGGAAGTGGCATTTTCAGCCAGCACAGAAATGAAGGGGCACTTAATTACATGGTGAGCTTTGGTAACTTCCTTTAGAGAAGTGAATTCCTAAAGTTCAGTCTCTGAAGGGCTCCAAGTACAGGCTGAGCATGAAAATAGCCTGAAACAGTTGTTCTCAGAGATGTACATGTCCCCAGATTACTCTTGGGGTTGCTTCTGAGATTACTAGAACCCTTTTCATTGTCAATTCTGCTAATGAACAAGATGGGCTTCTTTCTTTAGTTTGAAGCATCAAGCCTTCACCTACTTTTAGGACTAACAGGGCAAAAAAAGAATTTTCAACACAATGAGTTTTTCATTTTCTCTTGAATAGTTGCTGTGATGGTGCTGAAAATGGAGGCTCAGTCCACGGGTGTGGTCATGGCTCTGTGGGCTGATGGGAGGCTGGTTACTGCATTGCCATAGTGAAAGCAAGAATATGTATTTCCACTTCTCCCTGACAAGAGGCAAATGTATCATGAGGTCCTTGTTCCAACAAAAAATTGTAGTGAAAAATGTGCTAGTGAAATGGGGATGAGAGTCTCGTAGCCCCCAGCTGTTATTCTTTTGGAGTTTTAGAGGTTTGTTTTGTCTTGGCCCTTCAGCAAAAAGGGGAAGGGAAGGTTCTTACCTGAAAGGACAGTGAAGACAGCAGCAAAGGCATTTAGCTTGAGCCCATCTATCACACTGCTTGAATGAAAGAGCTCGAGGCACATAAGGCTGAATCCAACGACTAACAGCATGATGTATAACACCTCAGACACTACTGATAACCACAGGACACCTGCAGTGCACAAGAGCAACACCCCATCACTTATATGGTAAATATTTTCAAGAGGTAAAGTTGGCAAAAATTCATTAGGAAATCAGGAATATCTGGGAGTAATTGGGTATTGAGAAATTTTTAATTTAACAAACCACCACCCAGCCTCTGAAGAATGGCAAAAGTGGTGAAGGAAGATGTGAAGAACAGGGTGGTAAAGATATTGCAGAAAGAACAAGCTGTTCCTAAGATTCCAGCTTGGCTAAAGGACCCTTTTGAGAGTATCAAGAACCTCTTGGCTCCTGTGACCTAAAACACAGGACACAGACTCTGTTTTCCATCCCTATCTTGTGGTTTAGGTGAGCAGAACGTAGCATATATGTGGTGATGGCAGTCTATGGGCTGGTGAGATGTGAACAGGCTTGGATATCTCCTTTTCACAAGACTGGTCAAACAAAATATTTTCAATCCAGGTTTTAAAATGCTTATCACAGCTTAGTTTTGGCACCTGTTATTAAAACCTCTCCTGGAAACTGGTGTCTTGCTGCTCTGACAGGGTGTTTGGATCCACTGCACAGATCTCTGCCACTGGGATTGTGTATGAACACTGCCAGAATACCTGTGGGGTGGAGCCAGTTATTTATAGCATACTCCTTTGAAGAGCTGCAGGTACAAAATTTGAGCTGCCTTCTGTTTTCTCACCCCCTAGGTACAATCCTCAGGTGAAGGGCAGAGACAGACCCGCATGTTCTGCAGGACTCTGGGGTCATGCACAGGTAAGTGGCTCTGCCACCGTCGGTAGTGGCTGGCTGAGACCCATTCTTCCCCAGTAGATGTTACATTTGGAAATTTCATCACAAACCCTCTAGCAGGATCTGCTGAGTCCTTTAAAGTCACCAAGCCATGGGGAAAATGTGAGAGGATTGTGACAGATGATAATATTGAGTCCTTGCCAGATTTCCAATCACTGCTTCAGCATGGCAATAGGCTTGAATTCTTCAGTACATTTGCTAACCTGATTGCTAGAGAATTCACCTGGAAACAATGAGCAGTGATGGAAAATTTCAGCCTAAGCATTTGAAACATGCAAAGTTAAGCATCTGATGACAATGGCTTATATTAGAAAATGTTAGCTGTAACCATAGAGACTGCTACAGGCTTCACTTACATTAATACATTCTCTCCTCAGTGTAAGAACATATGTGTGATAATGCCTAGAGTTGAGCTGATCAAACCAGAGATGCACTCTCACTTTTACCAAATCTTTGAGTGTTCTCCTAGTGACGAGGATGATCCCAGCTCCCATTATGTCTGGGAGCTTGTCCTTTTCTAATTGCAACAAATTAATATGTGATGCTAGTTGTTGGTACCTTCTCTGACCTTTTAAGTTTTTAAACAATACAACAGAGGTAGCAATAAATAAACCTTTAATTTCTCACAATGACTTTATGTTTAATATTGCATCTGTCAGCAACAAACAGCTGTTTATCTCACTCCCATTAGTCAGTTTGGTATCAGGGCAACTGGCACGCTCTTCCAAAAACAAAGAGGAGTGAGACACTTGCTGTCTTGGTTGTTCTGAGTTGCAACAGGATTAAGAAGGGATTTTGCCTCATTTTCTCATAAACAGAAGTTTCTATGACAAGACAAAATGAACTGGTTTGAGTTGGGAAGAATTAGGTTTTGTAAACCTGACCTGTAAATGAGGCATCCGAGAGCCCTAACTAGTGAGTTCTAATTCATGAATGTTTCAGCCCAAACTTGCAAGATTAATATACAACATATCTGCCAGGTGTTGGTTGCCTTGTTTCATCTCCTGAGGATAGTCACTGCTGGTATCTACATGCAAGGGCAGTCCTGTAGTAGTGCCTGCAGCTGAAGACTGGTGAGGTTTCTACTTCCTTGGGTGAATAGCTGGCTGAAGGCTCAGGCTCAAAGAATTGTAGTCAATGGAGTAACATCAGGCTGGTGGACAGTCACTAGTAGTGCTCCTCAGGGCTCATTTTTACTGCCAGTTCTCTTGAATGAGTCAATCATCAGGAGGTGAGGGCAATGTAAGAAAGTTTGCTGATGATACTAAATTAGGAGACATTGAGTCCCTCATGAGTAGAGGGGTCTTGGTAGTTCTGAATACTGGGAAGTCACCAACCATATGAAATGTAACAAGGGCAAATGCTGGATTCTGCTTCTGGGACAGTGTAATCCTGGATGTAGAAGAGAAGGTGAAGGTCTTGCTGTCTACAGCTACCTAATGGAAGGAGACAGTGGACAGAAACAGACTCTTTGAGCTGAACAGGGGTAGGATAAGAAAAAATTTGCAACATCAGAAATTCCAGACTAAGCTGAGCAAAACTGTGCTCAAACACTGGAAGAGGGACCCAGTGAGGCTTGGGGATCTCTGTCCTTGGAGACATTAAAATCTCCACTGAACATTGCCCTGAGCAGCTGGATCTAATGGACATGGTTTCATCAGGGGCTTGGACAAAAGGCTCCAGAGGGACCTTCCACCCTAAATCATCCTGTGATCCTTTAATTGCACAGTGGCTCGATCTAATGTGCTGGGGGAGCAGCTGGAGGGAGGAAATCAGCTGGGGTTGGAATAACTGGAGTAGAAACAGAGTTGGACCATGGCTCTTGGTGAACAGCTCAATGGGACATCAGTTCTGCTGTCCTGTGGAATGTTTTTCCAGGGAGACACAAAGGCTCTGAGTTTTCTGTGGAAAGCACAGGCAATTCTTTCTTCATTTTGGGCCCTGTTCCTGTCTGGAAAGGAACTCTGTCTAACTCTCACATAATATTTCATGCTGTACACTGAGTATCTGCTCTGTGCCTTTTAAAAATGCATTTAATATGGGGGAAGATGTCACACATGCAGTGTTCTCATAGTCCTGAATGTGTCCTGCCTGCTTTGATTTCAAATTTCATCTGAAAGAGTAACATCCAGAAAATGCAAGCTGTATCTGGATTTTGCATCTTGCTCTGCCTACCAGAAGCAGAACAGTTGATTTGGGTTATTAATTCAGGAGACAGTGTCTTTCTGTTCTATGCTGATGGTGAAGTGATCTCCCACTGCTCTGTTCTCAACATGAGATTCATGAGGCAGTCACTTGGCATTACTTACTTCCACTTACAATCTCTTACAGCCTCCTTCCTGCAAAGTAGAGAGCTCCTTCTCTTGAGGAGACCTCAGTCATTCCAGGTGACAGGGAAGAAGTTCTCCAGAGGATTTTTCTCTCTCCCTATTTTATTTGCTATCACCTTTTCTGTCTTGTTTCCCATCAGCCTTTGTCCTCTGCTCCAGAGGTTTGTCTGGCTTAATTCAGCTTTTGTAAATAAATCTCTCCTTCAGAAGAGTCAGCAGTTGATTCATTTGGAGACTCCTACCTGGATGGCCTGTACCTGAGGGTCTGTATTCTTATAAGTTACTAGCTTTCTCTCATTTTTTGGTGTTTGTCCTGTTTATACTTTTTCCTTGCCTGTGCATCAAACTGACTGTTAGGTGTGCAGAGAAGGTGCTGTGGGCTTGGGTGCAGAGCTGAGCTGCCATGTGCCTGTTGTGCCAAGGACGTTCCTTGTTAATGCAAAAAGATTTCAGGTTCTGACCTGCCTCTTCCTTGCTTTGTGCAGCATTTGCCAGACAGTGTGTCATCCCTGCTCACCTTGTGGGAGCTGTGACATTGTGGCAGCAATGTGAGACCTCCTGGGAGAGTCTTTTACTTAAAAACACAACTAAATCAAAATGGATTTCACGTACGGTCCCATACACATTCTCACGAGCACAAGTATGTGCAAGGAGTCCATCCAGCATCCAAGCACCAAGGTGCATGCATTCAGCCAATTTTTCCAGGATTCCCTGAAATTAAAGGGGATGTCAGCTGTTGAGTCCTCCTCATGTCTTCTGGGCATTTTGTAGGTTAGCAAAAAAGTGCTAGGTTTGCATGTCCCTTTTTGTCCTGGCCTGGAGCTGACACTGACCTGTCACATCCCTGTTACACATCATGGTTTACTTGTCCTGTATCTCCCAACCTGGTGTCTGAGAAGTGACAGGTGGATGGACACTAGGATCTTGATGACCCTAGACTCAGTACCATCAACACCTGCTGTTCTAATACACCTTATCCTGCCATTTTTTACTCTAGTGCATCTACACCAAGCAGTTTCTTGTGTCCTGGGCAGTTACTGACAGTGACAGACTTCCGTGTACTGTGGGCCACTTGGGATCTTTGCCCCTGCCTCACAGATGCCGTGCTGGATGTCACAGGCTATGAAGCTCTTCTGGGAGGTAAAGGGGTCATCATCTTCAGGGCAACCTCCTTGTGAAGCGATGTCTCTGGAAGTACAGGACCTGGGCTGAGCTGCTCACCTGGAGCTTGAGATGGCAAAGCTGGGACTCATTGAAAAGTTTCACATAAGACAATTACATCATAGGACTCCTACCTCAGAAGGAGTTGTCACCTTCATACCATCTGATCCCAAGACAGGTTGCACTCTGTGCTCACCAGCTTAGCCCAAAATGGGAAAACATAGCCCTGCTGAGAGCCCATTTTTCATCTGTGCTTCTGTCATTGTCTGGAGATTTTGATTTCTCAAGATCACTAAACTAGCCAGGAAATAACTGAACCTCTTCATGTCTCTGAGCTACTGATACTTCCTCAACAATGTGCTAAGAAATTATTTTCTCTGTGGATTTCATGGTAAAAAGCATCAGTGCCACCTCCTCATGTACTTAGCCACTGAATCAGGATTATTGAATGCCAAGAAAATTCATTTTCCAGCAACCCCAAGAGAAGTGAACATACTCTTCATGGTGACTGAAAAGATAACTGTTACCCACATAGTTGCTGAAATTTTAGGAAGTCAAGTACATCATGAACCATCTGACAAGACCAGTTCCTCCCATTTCTGTCTGACAGTGGAGGGCAGCATCAACATTTTGAAAAAGGATTCAGAGATACTGAGTTCAGTCCTGCAAAGCTGATGATCCTGTGAAGTGGATCTGCTGGGGACAATGTGTTAACAGAAGTATATTGCAGATAACTCTAAATGAATGAAACAAACTGAATTTTTTTTCTGACAGTGAGGTAAAGAAGCTTTACCTCAGCCTGCAAAGAGTCTCAGGGCTCAAAAGTTTTTCACAAAACTTGAATTTATTTCAAAGTCAATCCTGATCACCAGGGAAGGTGCTGCAAATGAACACACCTCTCACCAAGGATCACTGTGAGTCAGGAATTTCCAGTGCTGACTTTCCTTTGAAATAGGAACTCTGAAAAAATTCATAGAAATTCTGCTTAGAAGAACTCAAGGCATCCTCCCCACATTTCAGTGAATTCCTGATTAAGGATGCCAAAGAACAGTCTGATTTATGACTTCCAAGAGTTTTGAGCTGATTTTGACTGATGTCTAAGTTAAGAAGTACAAATGTGAAACTGGGGTAGATGCTGCTGCTGTTGTCGAAGATGATTTGGTTGGAACACATCTGGCCTTTTTCCTTTGGAGTAAGAAAAACTAAGGGCCATTCACCTGAGCAAAAATACACACCAAAACATTAAGTATTCTTTGTTCAAATCCACTGCCATTTCCTACCACAAAAAAGCAACAGTTGCTGACTTGCTGACTCCAGGTTATCTGTGAGAAGCTCTGGTTAGACTGACTTCTAGAATGTCAAGAAGTTCCTGACACAGCTTCTGTGCTCTTTCCCCACAATTGCAAAGATGATTCTTAGTTGTCTTTTCTTGCATTATTAAAGCCATTCTCAGATTCATTAGCAATTTAGACTGAAATACCAAGAGCTTGGATACCATTTGAATGAGGATGCAGGATGATAGAAAAACACTTGCTGCTGTTTCTGGAACCAACAAAGTTCCATAATTTCAATTACTGATGTGTGTCAATACAGCCAAGAAACCAGTTCTAGAGAGCTGAAATGCACAGCTCTATGCCTCCTACCACCTCCATTCCCATGCAGTCATAGAGTTTTATGCTAAATATGTAAGATTGTAAACTTGTTGGCAAATCAGAAAAGTTGATTTTTGGTGCCAGCTCACTATGCCAACCTTTTTTTGATGCCAGATTGTGAGGTTCTATCTCCAGATGAAATAAGGATATTGAAATCCTCTCCTGGCTGCTTCTCTGGGCTGGTCAGATTAGGAAAATGACTGTGAAAAATCCAGTATTAGTACAGGTTCTCAAGGCAACACTGAAGAGGTGGCCAACAGAGAAATTGCTGTTTGAATTCAAAGCATTTTTAATCCATAAACATGAGCTATTTGCTTGTAAAGGATCTCTTCAGGGAAAATCATATTGCTGTTCCTGAAGGAGACTGCTGAGTCATGTTAACCATGTTATATGCAGCATAGGCAGGAATCGTGTGCATGAAAATGTTAGTCATGCCTTTTGGATAGTGGCTTGGAAATGATTCCAGCATAGAAAGCCCCATAGGTGGATGTATTACCTGCCAAGCCATGTGACACTGCCTGCTGAGAGCCACAGTGTCCCCTGAGCAATGCCCAAGAACAATAGTCCAGAGTCTGTATTGATTTCTGAAGGTCCTTTCAGACAGAAAATTTGCTTCCTAATTGGGGTAAACTCATTCAGAATGCCTCAGGGGGATTTTGTCCTTGAAAACACCTCCTCCCTCAGTCTCTGCTCTGCTGAAGAGGATCTATGGTTACTGCTTACCAGCCCTTCTGAGAGAGAACTGCTCTCTGAGCAGATGAGTTCAAGGGTCTGAGCCAAGCAGCCTCATTTGAATTGTCACATACTGTCCTTGACCAAGTAATGAGACTGGACAATGGCACAGACAGCCAAAGAGATCTCAAAAGGTTTATACTTGCCACGTTCCTCATAACTCAGTGTTGCACATCTGTTCTGAGAGTGAGAGGAGTCTGTCTGAGCTAAGCTGAGACGTCATCTCAAGTCAGTCCTCTGCCAATTCAACCTTGATCTATCTTAGAAATTCTGATAGAAGCAGGTGGAGGCTTTAGGGTTTTTTCTACATCACACTTCATGATATAACAAAAATCTTGATGTGCTAAGAAAGAGTGGAGCTGAGCAGTGTATGGTCCTTAATAACTATTGAGATTATCAGACCTGACTGATGTGAAATCCAGAGCACTGCCCTCAAAGGTTGAGCAGCTGAAAGACACGTCAGTGTCCAAACAAAGCCTTGTGCATCCATCTGACCTCCTCACTGGCATTGCAGCTAGTCCCAGGCACTGAAGCTGTTACTTGAGGAAGAAGGTCCTCCTGTTAGCCCATGGTTCATTGCACCCAAGATCCCTGAACTCAAGAGCCACACAGGGAAACCACGAGAAGCTGTCACTAGACAGATGTCAGTCAAGATGGGAGGAAAAGAACCATATATGAGGGCAAAACTTCTTTTGGGTGGTGTGAATTTTTATGGAGGAAGCCATGGTGCAGGTGTTGTTCCTTCTTTGTGCAAAGATATTTCACTGTTGTTCTTGCTCTCCATGCAGGCTGCAGCTGCCAGGGAGATGAGGGAGCTGTCACCCTTGTTCCTGTTTCCAGCAACAAGAAGTTATGGTGGCTTGCCTTTGACAGCCTCAGGTCTGTATGTCCTGCTTCATAGAATCATAGAATGGTTAAGGCTGGAAGATACCTTAATGATCATCAGGTTCTAATCTCCCTGTTAATGAACATGACTCTTGCTCAGGAGATGGGGGGAGAGCATCTGTGTACTAGATGGGAATGAGTCTCTCTCCTTGGTTTGTTTTATGATGATGAAACTCTGAAGTCCTCTCTGTAATGTACTGTGTTAGACCTAAACAGAGTGTGAGGGACCCACAATGTATCTTCTTAGTGGCTGAAAGACTGGGGGCAGGCCCTTGTCCCCCCTCCTGGGATGGGGGGCAGACATCCCTAATGATCCTCTTCCACTTCCCTGTTCTTTATCCAGGTGTGATTCTCAGAAAGATGCTGACCATCTGCAGCCTGTGGCACCCCTGATGGTCTCCCACATCAGGGAAGATCTAGTTATTCCTTTAATACTCAACTCCAGCTGCAAAGCTTGAAACAGGAGCTGGTTTTTATGGTGAGGACTCTGTAGACATAGTGACTGTTTGGTTTTTTTGCACTACTGATTTGTAAGGTGTTCTGTTTACCTACATAGAATGGCACTTTCTCTGTGTTTTTGCTCCTATCATCTTTGTTCCTCCTGGCCTATTTTGTTGTTCATATGTTTCTTGACTCTGGCTGTCATTGCTCTGCTTTTCCAGACTTAGCCAGAATGTTGGAGCTGACACCTGGGTCTCACTTTAATCTCTCCTCTTCCTGTTCAGTGCAAGAGAAAAAAAAGAGGAAAAACTATATAAATGGGTGCACGTTGAGAAATGTTGTGCATCTTGTTTGGGAAAACCATTAAAGTAGACTTGAAGGGCCATGTTAATCTCATACTTTCTCTTTCAGTTGCGTTCTGATGCTTAGTCACTTGCTCATCTCTGCTGCTCCAATACTGGGGATTACAAACCAGAAATATTGAAGTGATCAATTAAAAAAATGGTGAAAGGAATAAACATTGAGCATGCTGTTGTGGCTGGCATAGGGACTCAGCTCTGAGCAGTCAGCCCATCTGTTGGTTAATGCAGTCTCATCATATCAGACCATCTGCCTGCTCCTCTTGTGCTGCAGTGTAAAAATACTGGGAGAGGTAGACCACAAAGCTGTGAGAGACATTCCTCCAAAGCAAAGTAAGATTCATGATCTTAAAAGCCATCAGAGATACCTAAAACTATCTGTTATCATAGAACAACTAAGATAGTCAAGGTAGATAAAGGGCCATCACCCAGACAAGAGACTGGAGTTTGCCAACCATGAGAGACTATATGATAACCATAATCACCAGGAGATGCTTGGGTGAAAGAAGAAATGCCAGATCTTTTGATTTTGGTTAGCTTTAGTTCTTAGTTGATTTATCTTTATTGGACGATGAGGCAGATCTGTGAGCTAAATAAAATTAATGGTTTTATTGGTTATTATTAATGGTTTTAATGGTTAAGGTTGGAAGGGACCTTAAAGATCCAACCTCTGTGCATGGGCAGGGACACCTCCCACTGGTCCAGGTTGCACAAAGCCTTATCCAACCTGCCCTTGAACACCTCCAGGGAGGAGACATCCACAGCCTCCCAAGGCAATGTGTTTTCTATGACTTTTTATGCTTGGTTCTGAATTTAATTCTGCTTATGGTGCTGAGCTGGCTGGGAAACATCTTTGTGCTATGTCCTTTTTTTTTCCTGGTATGAAAGCAGTAGAGTAATATAGTGGAAATGACCATGAAAAAAAAAAACCCTCCTGTATGCCTTAATTAATAAATGAGGAGTAAATGGAACTAGAGTGCAGGATCTGTGGTGTTCCATCCTCAGCACTGGGCTGAGAAATGAATGATGTTCAGGCCTTTTTGCTCACGCTCCTCACAACACAGAGTCAGTGTTCTCCAGGCCTTTGGCATCACCAGCATGAAAAGCAAGGCAGTTGCTGCCTTTTAGGAATTAGGAATCTAGCTTGAAACCTGCTATTAAGTATGCCTTCATCTTTGTGTATCTAATTAGCTTTTAAAATTACCTTCAATGATTCACAATAGATGTGTAAGAAATCACAGATGAAATGTTAGTAACACATTTTTTTCCTGCATACTTAATCATAACTCTTCTAATAGAAGGGCACAGGTACTTGTTCATGTGGGTATGTATATACACTATTGCAGATAGTTTAAGAGTAATGTAAGCAGAATATGAAATGCTCAATAAGACAATGGGGACTGTTTAGGAAACTACAATTCTTGCAGAAGACCTTGTTACGTTTCACTGGATGCAGGTTTCTGTGTGGTCCTTCTGGAAAATCTATCCTCTTTTTTTCTTCTCAGGAACAGCTACCCAGTACACAAAAAAGTTGCCTTTTCAACCTGGCTATTACAAGTTTCATTTGTCTCTTTTCCAGCCAGAAATCTGTTCTCTATTGTCCTCACAAAATTATTCCCTCTCTTTGACCATAACCATCAAACTCCCTATGTCTTTAAATTTAATCAAAACTTTTTTGAACTGGGGCTGGCAGGGGAGGGATGAGAGGTGCACAGTGTGCTGTGGGTGGGCACATCATGAATATGTGTGGTGGCATGGTGACTTTTTTGTTTTGTTCTGTATTTCCTACAATGATCCTAATATTTCTTTTCGTCTTCTCTTAATCTCTGCAGAGCAGTGAATTAATGTTTTCATAGAAGTGTCTGTCATCACTCCAAGAACTCTACCCTGAGGGGTGAAAGCTAATTCAGAACCCATCACTATATATGTGAGGGTAGGATTACTCTTCATGTTCACCACTTTGTGTTTATCAGCACTGAATATTATCTGCCATTTTCAGTAACTTGGTGACTGAGAGAGAAAGATTTGTGAATAGTTTAGATGCCTGTAGTATATCTAGTATATTTAAAGTTTTCATGCTCCATTTGTCCTTTTAGCTGAACCTTTTTATTTCTTTTAATCAGCTCTTGTTTTTCTTACATTCCCTTTTTCACAACTTTAAAAAAAAACACAGCAACTTTTATTACTTCTGCAAGGATGCTGAATGTTTCTGTGCTAGTCACAGGTAAAAGGCATCTCATATTAACATTTTGAAGCAAGTTCCCCACACCACTCAGGAGTAAGTCAAGAATTAAAAGTTTCCTAATATTCCCATGCTCATTAAGGTTTTCCAAATTTTAGTCCCTACATCATCCCAAGTGTGACATTTTTGCAGTCTACTTCTACTGGGTTTTTTTTTTCTGTCCTTACATCTTCTCTGATACTGATTGAACCTTGTTACTGCAAACCATCCCAATGGGTGATCACTAATAGAATTCTGTATTTTTTATCTTAGCACAGAATCCATCCGTAGAGATTGTGTTACTCATTAATGACATTACCTTGTTATTCTGATTCAGCTTTACTACCTGACATCTGCTTTTCTTTCAGTGTAATCAGTATCAAGACGTTATTGTCCCACTAATTATCTTTCTCCCATCAAATTTCTGCTGCACCTATTATGTCAGTATCCATTAAAATCAGGCATCTAGTTTCCCTCCTCATTACTTGCTGTTGTAGTGCTGGCTTAGAAGCATGTACAGGTTTGGCTCAGCTTTCTCTTTTTGCTTCTGTGTTTAGGTGGGACTTGGTTTATTTGCTGTTTCCCATGTGCTATCTTAGTTTTGCCAGCTACTTTTCAGACAATACAGAATTTTTATTGCTTCATCTCTACAGGATGCATCCTCATGAGCTGTGTAGAGGACATGCAGAAGGCATCTCCTACCTCTGCCAGTACAACATCTAATTTAAGAAGTCCTCTGTAACATTTTTTTCCAGTACTTAAAGTGTGACTGTTGTCCTATTGTCCTTTATTGATAGTGAATGGAAACTGTCCTAAGAAATATTTGTGGACACAGAAATTTGCTTTTTTTCCCCTGGTTATTATCTACCATCACCAAGCTGAGTTTGCTAAGCAGATTTGGCACTAACAACCAGCAATACCTAATAAATTCAATGTTAGGCTTATAAGGGTTTGACAGATTGTTGGCAGCTGCCTTAAATGCAGGGAAGATCTCTCCTAGTGTGGGTTGGAAATGCTTATTTTTACCCTACTGTGGGTCTGTTTACCCCAAATTATGCTGCCTCCTTTTAGTAGATGTCATTGGTGCCATATATGCAAAGGGTTTAATAACTGGTAAGAAATATAATATCCAGCTACACTAGAGATCAGCACAAATAGTTTACAGGTAGGAAGCTCAGGCATAAGCTCTTACATTTGTACAGTAAGAATAAGAAACATTTTCATTTATGAATGCAAGATTTATAGTAGAGATGTAGCTGGGCCCCAGCATGGATGTTTCTGTTTTACTGTGAATGTTTCAGTGATTAGCTTTTCTCTGCTAAGAAGGTTTTAAATATTATACAGAGGTTTTATCCTGACTTGCTATCAATTGGTGAGGGGCTCTAGAAGAGATTGGCTACACAACTAGATTAAGCTTGTTCTTCAGCTTCCTTTTGGCATGCCTTAAAACAGGAAGATGATGTGCTCAGAAGTAGGCACAGGCTTCAACAGCCTGTATTCAGCTTAGAAGCTGGTTAGATAGAGGGCTTCTTTGAATCAGGAGAAAAGAACTGAAAAGAAAACTTGAGTAAGCCCAAGTGCTCAGTTGCAGTAACAGGGATGTACACATGGAGACATTTTAGATGATCAAAACCTCAAACAACCATGTTTTAGTGTAATTGATGCTAACAATGTGCAGAGAAACTGCAGAAGCTGAAGTCTTGTTGTGCAGGAGAGTTTGGTCCAGAGATTTCAAGATACACAATGAACTGTGAAAATGACAACCTATTTCTATAACTCCACTTTTTATATTGAATGCATTTTATCCTATCTCATTTACTTAGAAGGTGAATCAAGAATCTCTTTCAGCACTGAGTGTAACTGAGTAGGTGACAAGCCTATTACCATTAAAGTCTATGCTGGGTGAGAAGATGAAGAAATCAAGAGAGTAGGAGTTTCTAAGGAAAAGAGAAGAAGTCAAGAAGTTGAATTCTGCAGTGAAAGTAAGTTGAACATCATTGATATACAGTATTCTCTTCAAATGTTAAGAAAATATCTCTGGACAGTACAATATGATGGTAAAAAATTCAGAGTAACTATGTTGCAGTGTCCAACTTGGTCTGCAATTGTATATGAGTCAGATGGTCAGCACTTTCTATCTCCAGTTGAGCATTCTCCTCTCTTCTGTCAGTATGTCTTACAACTCCATGGCAAGGAACAAGTTTCTTTATACCACTATACCAAAAGAACCTTCTTTCCTCAAAAGAAAAAATCGAATAGTCTAGAAATATACACTGACATCATGCAGCAACTCTAGAATTCAACTTTTAAAAAATGCTGACAGCATTTCACACACGAAAAGAAATACTTAAAGTAAAGCACTAAATGCTGTTATGGAAAGTGTGTGGGTGATGCAGCTAAGCATTATGCACCGTAATGAACTGGTGGAGAAAATGGTTCAAGCACAAAACCATCCTATTGCCTTCATAGCAGTCACATCAGGCTTCTTTTGACTCTCTCCTGCAGGTGTCATGCAATGCCCACTAGTCCCTGTACTGGGAAAGGCAGTGAACTACCATTCCCCAGGTTGCCTTTTCAGTTCCTCTTCCATATCTGTCAGTGTCCCTTGTATCTCCTCTCCCATGTCTTTTCATCAGGCTGAGGAGTCTTATTCTTGTCCTTGTGCAAAACCTCCCATAGGCCTGATTATTCTTGCTGCTGTTCTCTGAGCTGAACTAAAAAGGACAGAATGGCACACTATATTTCATATAAAGGTGATTCAGAGGGGTACAGTCCTCATGCAACAGGATACTCTCTGCCCTGTGCTCAAGACCTTTCCTGATGCTTTCAAACAGATAGTTTGGGTTTTGACTGCTGTGAGTATTGAGCTAGTGTTTTCATAAGCACAGTTATGCCCCAAGGTCCCATTTGTGTGTGTAAGATTTAACTCGGAGCCCATTAGTGGTAGTAATCCCAAGATTTTTCTTCCCTCATGTGCATAATTTATTTACATTTACTTAAAATGAATTTCACAGAGACCCTGTTACTGTTTCTCCCACTGAAATACCTCACTGTTTTATTAATGGTAATTGCCCTCTCTTTCAATTTGTCCAGCTGATCAGCAATTCAAACTAAGAACAATTGTTCCTTCACCCCTTGCTGCCTCTCTGTCAGACCTGATGAAGGTACCATATGCCCAGAAAGGTTTCATGATTGTCTCAAGTGATCTAACAAAATATACTGCTTCTTTGTGCATACATGAATTTTCATCACCTGAGCCCATTGTTAGTGAGAAGGGCTCTGGGAGGCTCCTGTACTTCTCCAACTGAGGGCAGGGAGCAGGACAGGCTCAGCTGCCCAGTTTATTAAGTGAATACCCATTTTTTTTTTTCCTGATAAGTACTATTTTGAAATATGGGTTAAATTGCTATTAAGAATTTACAACTCCAGTACCAGGTTAAAGAAAAGCTTTGCAGCCTGCCTCCTTCTGTGCACTTGAATATTTTTTTTCTGAGTAAATCAAACAAAAAAGCATCTACATGATTCCCTCTCACAAAGAGACATTTGATACTGTGACTGCAGTTGTCTGACCATACATTTCTTTGTGTCCTGAGGAAACCATGTCCTTTCTCACTAGAGGAAGAAGGGAAATGTCTGTTACAATATAAATCTTGATTTTCTTGCAAAAAAAATCAGCTGAATGAAGAGAAAATGCATCAGAGAAATGATAGGGCTGCATGAGCTGAGTAAACTCCTGTCTTAAACCTCTGGCATTTGTTCCACCTTGGCTGTATGTAATCTGGAGGACATGTAGGTTGCTGTGTGCTTAGGTCAGAATATTTCTCCTGGCACTGAAGTACAAGAAACAATACTGATGCAGTTTGTAAAATGGGAAGAAACCTTGACTGCGTTGTCTTACCTTTTTCAGAAGCCGGGGCAAGGTCAATAAAACTTCGACATTTTTCACCTTTAAAAGAAAAAGGTTATTTTAAGAGACAGAAGTTGATTGGTTTTGCTCTACCTCCTCTTTCTGGAGGTGTTGTTGCCATTGCTCCCACCTGAGACTTTACAGGACCACTCTCACACAGAGAGCAGACATTTACCTGTGCCTCCAGCCTGGACCAAAAATGCTCTTCTCCCAAGGCTGGATTCTTACGGTCCCTTGATCAGGAGTTTAAAATACAGCTAGTGAAGTGTTCTCTCTGATGGCTGGGTCCCTGTGGCTTTTTGCCACGGCCAGGAATAGTGTTGCACTCCAGATGGAGCAGCACTGGGAGGGCACAGACCTATTTCACCAGTGCTTTCACCCTCCTCACAGTCAAGACAGCACCTGTGCCTTGCCAGGGTCTGACCCAACCTCCCAGTGCCAGGAGGCATCACCAGGGGCACAGATGACTCCATAGCTGGATATGACACATGTGACTAGGACAGACAAAACCTGAAGCACAAAGGAAGCTAAGCAATTGCACAGAATTAAAAATAAGAAGTTCAATAACCAGGCAAATGCCTTGCCATGACCATCACACAGCCCTGTGCCTCTCCCTCTGCTTTGTGGCTGCTGCACCCATTCATCATGGTAAATTAAATTTACTCTGTTTATGACTCCACCTCTGGTTTTGCAGGCACTCTAGAGAAGCCTATTGTTTCTGAGCAGGGTGTGTATCTTCAGGGTGGATGTATTGACCTTTCAGTTTACTTCCTCAGGCAATCAAAGAGATTATAAAATAACTCCTCTGCTTTGGGTTCATCCAAACACCAGATGTGTGTGTTCCCTTCAGTACTGTATGTTCCAAGGTGACCAATAGCCTGCCTGCCCTGAGGAATCCAAGCCCAGCCAGAGGTAATGGAGAATCCATTTTGCCCTTTAAGACTTTAAGTGATGCAAAGACAGCTTCAGGAGTTTTTTTACTAGTTTTGTTCAATTTTAATTGCACAGTGAAAAGACCAGCTTAGGAAATGTGAGCCATTAAAAAAGAATAAACAGTGAAATGCTGTAGTGATGTTGAAGTCAGTGTGTGATTTTTTAATTATTTTTCTCTGAGTTGCAATTAATGATATGTACAAACCAATATAAAATGTTAATCTTTCTGGTGTCTTTGGTGGTGGTGTTGAAATTAATGTAACCATTCAAATGATAGATTTGCTGAAACAAGCATCTATTATTATAATCCTATTACCATCACATTTATTCATTTTTTAATAGTTTTTAACCAATGCTTAAATATGCTAAAAAGTGTTGTGTATGTAGTCTGTAGACTGTCTCTGTATATGTTGCTATAAAAGAAAAGGTTCACTTGACATGGAAATGAACATTTCACTGTCTCTATGGCATAGGGAAGGGCTTCTACTCTGTGAATTCAGGCACTGTTAAGGAGACAGTCAGGAAAAGGAAGTGACACCTGATTTACTAAGCATCATCTCAATTCCAAACAGGCAGTCCATATCTGAAGCAGAGGGAATGGCATATGAGGAAGTTACCAATTTTGGAACAGACAGACTGAAAGAGGTATCTGGTGGATCAGAGAAATCACAGCCCTCCTAAAAGTATTGTGTTGGTGGACCCTGCAGGTCTCTTGCCCAGTCTCCTGTTCAGAGCAGGACCATCACTAACATCTGATCAGGTGAGTTGTGCCTTTGCCCAGCCAAATCACTAAATACTTCAAGAATGATGATACCCTTTCTTTAGTGACCCCTAGGATGGAATTTCTTCCCTGCTCTGGTCCCAGGACTGCACCACTCTGTATGTTTCCTTATGCCCAAGCCTGAACATCCCTAGCTGCTCTGTCATCTCTGTAGTCATTCTTCTTCTCTTTGTAGGAACTTGAGCTTCTTTTCATACGTGGTTTGTTTAGGCCTCTGACCAAGAAATCCAGATAAATAGGTAGACTATAAAAGATACTGTGCTGTAAGTAGGAATCATTTAAATCCAGAGCCTCTCAGTTTTAGTGCATGAGGTGTGTTAGGAATACATTGATATAAAATCAAGGCAATATAGGGAGAGTGACCTTTAGATTTGCACTTGATTAAGTAGATTATTAAGCAGGATTTTTCATTCTAGCCCTATGGATCTGTGGTTTGGTTTTGGTTTTTTTGGGGTTGTGTTGTGGTGTTTTTTGTTTTTTTTTCAGATGTAAGCTATTTCTTTTATCACAGCTAACTTGAAGCTAACTGGCTAGCACTGAGTCATCTTTCACCTCTGGTTGCAGTGAACCTACTGAAAATGTTGAACGAGTACCTGACTCTCTGGCATGTCATCCCAAGGCAGCCAAAGGAGAATAGCATTGGCTGCTACAGAAACTGCACAGCCTGCTCTGAGAGCTGGAGATAAACAGTGCCTGTCAGGTACAGAGCCTTTCTGACAGGTGTGGGTACTGAGGAAGCTAATGGGATCATAGTCTTTGGCTGCAGGTGCCTTGTCTGCAGGACAGATGCAGAGAATGGGATTGCAGGACATTTGGACTAATTTCCCTCAAACCAGCTTGTCCAGTACAACGTATCTCCCAGGAGAGCTGGCTGTGATTGAGGCCTCCAGTCTGGAGTGTCAAGAAAAAGTCCTTTTGGAGCCATAGCACAAAGAATGACTGTAGGTTGGAGACAGAGAAAAGCCTGGAATGAGGTCACTTCCCTGTCAGTGGCTAATAGCTAGATTGTGCCTGATTTACTTTTGAGGGTTGTGGTAGGAACTGCACAAGCAGTTCTTGATGAAGAACACTTCCCTTCCTTGTTCTTGTTGCTGGAGCACTGGAAACCCTTCTTCCATTTTCAGTGGTAACCACTGGTGGTATTTATAGACCACATTGATACATCAACAGGGAGACATGCATCTCATTGAGAACTGAAGATGTCAGCAGTGTTTTCACTGTTCCTCTTAGGATTTATTCTAACTTATTTTTGGGTATCTTGTATAACTGATCTCTTAAGCCCTCTTAAGTTTAATTTTAGACTTGGCAGAGTTTATCCTGCTGTGCTACCCTTTTCCAGATGAATCTTCTCCTCATAACCAGGCTCCTGGAGAGTCTTTAGGGAATACAGAAAAGGCTGTTTAGAGATGCCACAAGAACAGAACCTAGGATTCATCCCCCTGATAGTCCTGCCTTCATTCAGTTGTGGCAGCAATTCTGACAGGGGAAAAAAGTCAAGGGGTGATCTCTCCGGCACATAACTCACATGGAAAGAAGAGGTGTGACCTGGCTTGAATGTTCTCTGTTTCCATGCAGGAGCAGTGGCCATGCACAGTGCATGTGAAGCTTTCTGGAGCTCAGCAGTGTCAGGGAGCTGCTGGAGGCTGAGGGGAGAGGACTGACCAACCACATGAACATCAGTAAGAGCAGAGCACTTGGTACTGGCTTCTTCCATGGCTTCCCAAGGGTGAGGTAGAAACATGAGCCATGCAAGCCTGAGCAAAGGCATCTCCTTATGACCAGACTGGCTCTACATGGGCTCAGTTCTGTCTCTGCCAGGCTTCCTGATGAGGGGCCATGGGTCATAGGGGCCTGTAGGTCTGGGTACCAGCACCTGGAAAGTATAAAATTTTTATGTATTTTTCTTTAGTTAATCCTAATTAATTGATCTAATCCTCCATATGTGTATGTATATGTGTAATTGTAATTCACTAGAGAACTTCAAACTGAACCAGCCAAAGAGTGGGATGAGACATGTCAAGAAAGAGCAAAAGGTCTTGGTATGGAAAATAGACTTTAGAGCTCACTATGTGTGTTCTTAGGAAAGTGTACAGGAAGATGTGGATTTTTTCTCTATGTCAGTTCCAGGGTCACAGAAAGAAAGTTATGGCAGCATAAGGAGATGATCCTTGTCTTGCTTCCAGCATGCAGCCCCTGCTCCTTCTTTTCCTTGTGCTGCTTATAGTGTAGTGGGAAGCCCTGAGCTTCCAGCCCTTCCAACTTTGGGGCACATACTTGTCATGAAAATTTTCTTATTTCTGCAGAAATGCAATCATTTCAGGAATAAGTAGAAGGCTGTGTGAAAAGCAGGCATGATGCTGGCAGAGCTGCATGCTGGAGAAAGGAAATGAGCTGGTAAAGAGTAAGTCTGCTGCAGGGATGGGAAGGAGGCACTGCAGGGATGGGAAGGAGGCACTGCAGGACACTGCTGAGAAGCAGTGGCATGTGATGGAGTGGTCACCCACATCTCTCGTCACTTCAGATAGGCTGACCAGTCCCCCAGACACCTCCCTTGCCCTAGCATGTGGAGGTTGTGGGGCTGCTTCTCATATTCTCCACGGATGAGTCTTTAGAGTGTCACACTTTGGACAATTGTGACTGTTGAATGTAAGCAATTGTTCCTCCTACCTTCCTCAGACAGAGTTCAGAGTTCTGTACCTCCCTAGCCTGAACAGTAAATTGAAAGCAAAAGCTAAGAAAGAGAAGTGGCTTTTCCAAATCCCCCAAATTCAATTTTGTCAGAAGATGAAGACAAACTGGTCTGCACAGTACGCTGGCTCCAGGGCTGCAGGCTGGTTTTCCCATTATGCTCTGCACACCTTGTGGGCACAGGGACACTGCACTGCTGCAGAGCAGCTGTACCCAGCTGCAGCTTCCACCAGGGTGCAGGCTGATATTCTCCTGTGGGTCTATGGAAGACTCTAGGAAGCAGTTAGAGAGCTGGAAGGGCAGGTCTAGGTGTACATGGATTGTGTCTAAACTACAGCACACAGTTGTACTTCCAAGCTCAGTGTGCACACAGGAATCACTCTGGTTTTAAGCCTCTGGGAGAGACACATGTATTGTTCTGTATCTTCCACCTATTGTCTAAAGTGTGTGGTTTGTTTGCTCCTGTCTTCAGGACCACACACTGCCCAATGGGAATTGAATTTGGCCAAAGAATCCCTCAGTA
The DNA here is from genome assembly GCF_020740795.1 of Apus apus. Classification (NCBI taxonomy): domain Eukaryota; kingdom Metazoa; phylum Chordata; class Aves; order Apodiformes; family Apodidae; genus Apus; species Apus apus. Next base: position 14,006,015 of record NC_067295.1, on the reverse strand, counting down.
AACTAGTAGTTTAGACTGGAAATGGGGATAAGGGCAGAAAACACACAAGACCAAGCGTAGGATTGAAGACAACATTCTAGGTTTATAACATGGCTGTTGCAATAGCAAGAACCAGGAGCTGAGGTCTTGTACTTACTGTTCTTACATTCTCAAGGTCTCTCTGAGCCAGTGACAAATGCCTCATTAATAACCAGGAGAGCAAAATATAAACAATTCTGAAAAAAATCTTAGTTTGTGTGTCTTCCAGCTACACGGTTTCAAAAATGTTCTAGTTAATTTGACTTAAAAGGAATCTGTTAGTTCTGGCTGAAAGAAGGATCTCTCTTATAACCCTGCTTTTCATCTTGAAACAAAAAAAAAAAAGAGAAAGATCAAAAAAAAAGGGAAAGCTGTCTGTTTTCCCTTACTCTGCATAAAATTTTATGAGTTCAAAAGTACAGTTCTGATGGAAATTTAAATGATTAAATTAAATTTAAACAGCATTTCCATTTAGTAACACTCTGGCTTGCAGCCTACGGAAGACAAGGTCCCCTTTTTTCCTAATAGAGCCTAAGAAATCTTTATCTCTTCAATTATATCTGGATTCATGTGATTCTGAAAAGATCCCACATCATCTACTAAGAGTAAAATCACTGTATTTGTCACAAAAAAGATAAAACCCTCAAGGGATCTCAGCCTAGACAAGGCTGAGGACTGACTGCACCACACCTTCAGTGAGATAAAGCATTACATTAGGGAAACAGAGGTTAATGAGCTCACCCAAACTGAGTTTTATCAAGGTAATTAACGAGTGAAATATTCCACTTTGATTAAACTAATCCCAGACAGAGCATTTAATGGATTTTTTTCTAATGAGAAATTGAGTATTCATCTGCTAAATCAACATTTTCCAGCTGACCATGTTGATTTTCCTGGAGCGATATTTTCTTCCGGAAAATAATCAAGTTCATGCATAATTACATTAAAACATGTCTTGAACTATGAAAAAAATTGATTTCTCTCCCTCTGACAGCTGCCATTTGTGGCTGCTGCCCATCGACACTGCTCTTACTTAAAAGTAACAGGAGGATTTGTTCAGTTTCTCAGCTGAGATGACTCACAATCTTTTTCCCTTATGTGGTGGTTTTTAAATCTGCATGCTCTACTACTGTTGTTTTTCAGCAAACTCAAACTCTTAAAACTTTCTGCCTTTGAAAGTAGAAAAGCTTAAAGCTTTCCACTTTTTTAGTTCAGGCATGCATTTTTTCCTCAATTCATATATTGACAAAGACATGGTAGTAATTTCATCCAAGGAGGATCATCCGCTCTCTGGAGTTTCCTCTTGGTTTATTGGAGCAGTAGAGGGCTGTACAGGAGGCAGAGCAGGGAGTGTCCCAGAGCATTTGTGCTTACAGGGAATATGAGCCATGGCAAATGAGTTTTCTGCACTGAAACTCTCCCTGATGTGAGAAATCTTGCACAGGATCTGAAAGCAAATATCTACTCAGGCTGCTCTCAAATCATGTCTGATTGAAACACGTCCAAGTCACAAGACTCATCTGATTATCTTGGTAAGACCTGATGGATATGTACACACATCTGTCATTTGGAGAGCTGGAAAATAGTTCAGATTTCTAAAAGATTGGGAGAATCAAGGAAAAAATGGTGCTGAGAGAGGATTTCAGTGATTCTGGTATCAAATTAGACCTGACTTCATAATCGGAAAAATATTAAATCAGACAGAGTTCTGAGTTGCTTTAAGCATTTCTAAGCATGGAATTCAAAGAGGAAGTTTTTTACCTGTTCAGCCCACAGATGACCATCTGCCACACTGTGCTAATGGAAACATGCAAAAATCAACCAGTTATCAGGGCTCCAGTATCTATGGGACTGTCAGTTCATAAGGTCTCCCCAGAAAACTGAAAGACTAGAAATTATGCTCTTCACAGATGGTGTAGCTGATAGATAGACCTCATTGCATGAAGTCTGGCATCCCTTCTGCAGTCTCCTGTGTGACTGCATTAGCAGTTCCATTCAGGCTGGTGATGAACAAAGATTAAAGCAGTAAGTAACCAACAAGACCCCAAAGCCCTGGTTGTAGAAGAAGTGTGGTTCAATGGCTCCCACTATTTCCAGTCATTAGCTATGGATCAATGTGAATTCTCTTCTAACCATGTTGGTGTTTCTTTCCAGGTAATACCCAACAGGAGTATTTGCCTTGGATCTGTGCCCTAGCTCTTGAGATACATAAGCAGGGCAGGCAGAGATGAAAGTCACTGAAAACAAAGGAAACTTCTTTTCATGGATGGGATTACTCCAGAAAATGAGAACATCAGAAGCTGATGTGTGCCAAAATGGAGGGAAAGAGAGATTTGGGACAGAACATTACTCTGACAGCATGGCATGTCACTGGGAACACGAGTCCTGAGGATGCAGCTTGAAACACGTGCAAGTGTCTGTAGGTAAGAGGCAAAAGTGTTGCTGGAGGGGAGGGACCTTGAATGTCAGAGCCTGTACAACATCAACCTGTATTTCTTCTCCACAGTTAACACCATAACAGTATTTCTTCCCTGGTTTGCCCATCAATTCACTCTCTGTTCCTCTTGCCTGTTGTAACTTAGGCTGCCTGTTTCAAAGTGAACTCCAGAATCTTCTCTCACCTTCCCTACCCAGAGATGCTCAGTTGCTTTTTGTGTTGAGGCCTCTTGGTTTTTCAGGCAGGCACACCTGATTTGGAGTATGGAGATGGAAGATAACCTTAACCTATCAGCCACAGACTTGTAAAGGAAGTACACTGCAGCACACTGCAAATTGAATATCCAGTTTTTGAAATCAATTGAAAAAGTTGTGCTTGGATTTCTTCTTGTGAAGCTTATTTCCAAGCTTGTACGTAATAATTTCGCAACAAATTGTCATAGAGTGGCTTTTGGCCAGACAATGCACAGTGAAATCAAGCTGAATGACAGTATGATGTGGTTTTTGGTCTCTCCAAATCTAGTGAGTCTAGATATGATGGAATGGCTCTGCTTCCCAATCAATTTCTCATGTTTTAAGCATGGTTTGAGAACTATTCCCCACCAAATGCAGCCAAATGCAAGGTGGAACACTGTAAAATGAATTTTGTTTGCCTGTGACCAATCTACAAGCCATATAATTCCATAGTATTAACATCTGCTTCTTATTATTTGTTGTCTTCTGTAGTAATTTGTAAGCTAGATCAGCAAAGATTTATATTACTTTTGTAATTTTGTTTACTAACTAACAAGAATACTGAATAGCATTACACCACTTCCTGATTAACAGAGGATCCTGCTAGAAACAGCCCCATTCCTTTTAAGTCCCTATTTTGGGAACACTCAGTAAGCCAGTTAATTCCATATAAGAAGAGTTTTAAAAATGGGGGTTGAGTCTGGTATAATTTAAAAACCATGGGAATATAATGATGACTGATATTCCATTCTGTATTTTTTTTCTGTAACCCTGAATGCATCTGCTTATATGTTGCACAGACACTGGGGTAAGCATCTCAGTTCTCTTTGAAATATGGGGCCTATGTGTTAGTCTGCCAGCACTTGGAAGTTTATTCCATTTACAAGGAACTACTCAAGCTCCTCAGATACCTCCTTTAAGTCTATCAGGTTAAATGGTTGAGGACAGACACATCCAAATAGAAGGCATCACACTTCTTGCCCCTGAGGTAAGGAGCAGTTTATCAAATAAGGAGTGGCACTGCCTAGTGCCTTGCTTTACTCTAAGTGTCAGCCTGCAGGACCTTCTTATGTCCATGTTTTACATGGGAGAGATGCTCTTACAGCTAGCCTGTCTAGCAGGATACCTAGTCCAAAAATTCACCTGCAGACACAAAATATCCCAATCATCCTATAAAGGCCTGAATGTCTATAATAAAGCAATCACCACCACAAAACCCACAGCTATCATGTACCACAGGAACAGAGCAAGAGTCAGTGATGAACATGAGCAGATCCAAAGACTCTCTTTTTGTTTAAATTCCTATGGCCAGGCCTGTCTGATCCTGTAAGCAAAAAGCTAGGGGTTTGTTAGGCAGAGTTCACAAGAGCTTTTCTGAAATAGACCCTTCCCCATATTGTACAGAAAAGCACTTTTTATTTTATTATCCCTGTTACCTAGCCTGAGGGAGATTTCCCTTCTGATCCCAAAATAGATCGACAGTTTAATGTTCAGTGCATGAGCAAACATACCAATGAGATACTGAGAAGCTGTAATGACTTCAACAGCAGCAAAACAACCTCCTCACATACTGTCTGCACCTGTAGCCCATTTCTGACACTTAAGAGAAGGTGTAAAACCCTCCAGAAAATGTGATATACATCAAGTCAGCAGCTGTTTTTTTTCTTGGCTCCCACTGGTGACCAGTGGCAGCCCTGAAGCATGGATGCCATGTAACAGGATATAGAGATGGCATGAGCAAGGCAGTTAAACCAAGGTGGCTGCTTTCAAACCTCCATAAGATACCAACAAATCAACTCTGCAGGACTCCCTCCAAGCTTCGTCACGCCAGAAACATTCCTCTTGCCTCATATGAGTATCCATTTCAGCCAACGGATTTCCTTTGCTCACACTGCCCTCTGTGGAGGTGAAATCCAGAGACTCACTTTCTGGGAACTTGACCTTGGATTTTCACTTTTTTCTCAAAGACAAGTTACTTAAGTCATATCCTTTTCTTGATATTTATCCGTATTTATATATATATATATAAAATGTACAATCACATCCCCTCTAAAGCTTCTATTTGTTACACTAAAGTTTTTCTTTTTTTGTAGGAGATTGTCTTTTCCTAACTACCTTGGAAATCCCACTCTGCATCTATTTCACCTCCTCTTTTTCTTACCCTAACTATGCATGATAGCACTAACAAAATGCCCTGGTGTTACCAGTGCCTTGCACTGTGGTGCTGACTCTGCCCTAGAACAACACTTCCTTTTTATCACAGCATTTTGCAGTTGACAGTCACCCCACAGTCAAATACTCTCCCACAACTTGTTCCTTATCTTTTGCTCTCAACTGATTACTACTTGTGATCTCAGGGCTTAATGTTTGGTGCTTTTAATTTTTTTAAATTTGTAATTATTTTAATACTCATCTTACAACTCTCTCAGACCAGCTTACATTTTTAGCTATGCAGAAAAATCTCTCCTCTGTAAAGCAAATATTCCCAGACTTCGTGTCACAGCATATGTAAGGAGTGCATTTAAAGTAGGATTATTCTCTTCAAATTAGGACCTCTGTGTTAGAAATGGCAGCTTCTTAGACAGATTCCTTTTTGACCAAGGAGGAAAGCACATAATCCTGGGGCTCAGTTCATCCCATATAAAGAATTTAATCTTCTCCCCAAGAAGTACTCACTACTCTCTACTGACTAATGACAATGTTGATCAGTTCAGGCACAGAAATACACATTTGCTGAAGTCCATCAGTTTGCTGTGGGATTCACCTTGCCTTTTTTTTTTTTTATCAGTTAGGTGACATGAATTGTATTCCTAGTTCTTTTTCCTAAATCAGCAATAACAGAATCAGTCCCAAAACCAAATTTGAGGACAACTAGAAGTATCTGATCTCCATTATGATAATTTATCTTTTTATGTTACTTGCCATAGCCTCCTTGTAAGACTGGTCTTTAATCAGTTTACAATCAATTTATCCCCATCATAATAATTAATATAAAGTAAAATCTGCACCACAGACTGAAGCAAAAGGTTTGCCTGCTTCACTACCTTTTCATCATCATCCAGTAACAGACATTTAGGGAAGAACAAAAGGGTGAGCATAGGGTGATTCTGGTCCTTTACTCCCCTTGTGATATCAGTAGGTGGGGGACTTCCTGGGCAGAGGTTGCCCTTAAATCATCCTGTTAGTAACATGAAGTGATGTTTCCTCCCTGGACCCATGCAATCCCCAGTTTTGGCCTTTACAACGTTTCCTGTCAGGGAGCTCTGGAGGAAGGAGTAGTCCTTTTTGTCTGTTATGACTTCTTATTCTAAAATCACAGAAGCAGTCAATGATATTTCCTGTCTGATCTGTGTCATTCCCTGTTGTTCCCCACCAATATCACAGTTCTCTGTACGATGTGCCTTCATTCCAGTCTGAAGAGGCTTAGGCTGTTGAGCATTCCCTAGTGTGCAAGCACATCCATATCTATGACTACATTATTGCCAGTCTCTCCACTCTCTGTGGTTCTTCTGTAAAGAATTTGCAGTGGGACATTCCATCAAGTGCTTTTTTTTTTTTGTATATCCATAGAGACCGGGTCTAATACATTACCCTTGTCTAAGAAGTGATTCATCTCGTTAAAAGATTTACCTTTAATGAAGCCCTACCTTTGATAAACCCATTTGGTGCCTTGTACTGAGTCCTTTCCCTGAAAACTGTCCTACGATTGCTGGGTCAAGTGGCCTGTCTTCTTTGAGTACAGCAACATGCAGTTTCTTCCTACTAAACCTGCATTTTAATATGCCAATTATTTCAGCATCCTCAGATGGAGATTATCCAGCCCCCCCGTTCAGTTTCTCTGTTGCTGGAAATGTTATCATTAATATAGATCTCTACCTCCTCAGTTCCTTTTACCACTCTTTCCTTCCTAAACAATTTATAACCAGCAGTTTTTATATTCCAGTCACGCGAATAAACCCACCAGGTTTCAGTCATGCCAATTATATTCTATTTCTCATAATCCAGCAAGAATCCCAGTTCCTCTTGCTTTTAATTATATACTCACAAGGTGCTTCTCCCTGCTCCCTCTCTCTGGACAGCCACCTACAGGGACTCACGTTTGCTTGTTATCTCAGAGTGGCAGGGAAGAAGGGTGGTGCAGTACTGCCCTGGATCTATGAAGGTGTATAGCAAGTTCATGGCTTTATATGTTACACTTGTATTAATTTCTTATTGATTTGTTTAATTTTCTCTCTTGTTCTCTAACTCCTTCTCAAATGTACATGTAATGTCTATATTTATGGCCCGTTTTGATGCATCCTTACACAGCCTATAAGTTCCACTCTGCCATTTATTCCCTAAAGAGTACTAGGAATGATATGGTACAGAGTGTGTAAAAAGGTGCAGACCTCTTGCCCTCAAGATATAATTCCAAGAATAAAAAAAAAAGTCATCTGCATAACCATTCCTGATTTCCCTGACTTCTATGGAATATGGTAAGAAACATGGAAAGGCTCAGTTTATTTAATGGGACAGTATTCTTAAAAGGCACCTAGTCAGCTGCTTTCCCCTCTGAGTGTAGATGTTATTAGTGAGACTGCCTGTTCATTAGCAACTGAAACAAGACCTGAGTTCAAGGTTTTTTCTATTAAAATCAAAGCAAACACACTATAGAGCAAAACTGGCTAACTTGGTACTGCTTCCCAGCTCTCAGACTCCTTCAGCTGTTAGGATAAGTTATGCCTCCTTCCCTACTTCCTGTGTTAATTTGTTTCATGCCATGTATGTTCTCAAGTCACAGACTGTGCCAGCTATCTTACCACTGCTGCTGTTTGCACATCACCTAACTGATGTCTTGTGAAGTGTCCACTACTGGCACAAGCACAGATGTAGATTGCAGCTATGAAATAAGATGTGCACTCAGAGTCATACTCAAAAATGGAATTACAAGAGAGCTCACCTCTGAAAGGCCTGGCCATAGTCAAGGAATTAATGGCCTAGGAGGAGGCACCAAATTGCACTAGTGCAAAACAGGACTCATGACCAGCCCATGCAAGGGGGTTGCAACTAAATGATCTTTAAGGTCCCTTCCAACTCAAACCCTTCTATGATTCTATGGTATGATCTGCAGAGTTCACAGGGCTTTAGCTTTGTCCTCTTCTGGAGATGAGGTGCCTTGCTGTTACAGAAGGTACCTCCTCCTGTGTGGGATCCAAAGCATTGAACCCACTCTGAAAAGGAAAGCCTTCATTCTCTTTTTAGTAGACTAGGATTCAGCATACTTTTGAGTCAGAAATTCTACTAAATAATTACAGGACTCACCTGCCAATTACATATATATGCTTAGGTCCTTCTGTTCCCAGTGGGGACTCACAATTACGTTTCTCAGGTGCTGAATGCTTTTCAGATTCTTTAGCTGTCCTAGACATGCTGGATAAAAGTAAGCTCTACATCCACAAATGATTTCAGAAATAATCACAGCATTTGGTCTCTGTTAGCACTGTCAGTGAAAACCAGAAGCCTGAAACAAGATGAAGGCAGGCCTGCTTCACCAGTCTGTGCACAAAGTGCACAGCATGCTTTTTGCACCTCTGCCTCTGAAATCTAAGTGGATATTTCAGATAAGCAGCGAGAAGACACTCAAGAATTGTTTTTGACTGGAGCTTACATGTCAGTTTTAAGGTGTGACTGAGACCCAAGCCCTCCAGTGAGCTGAAAGATCTGCAGTCCTGTCCTTCCATTCTTCTGGGAACTTATCCTGTGGTGTCAGCACTATGAGGTCTGTGTTTCAGCTGCACCAGTGTAGGTAGCAGAAAGTTTGGACAGTGTAGGAAGAGATAAATAAAGGTCTGGTGGCTAGGTGAAGAACATGGCTCACAGCTGGGAATGGGAAGAGTCTCTGGAGAGTTTTGACAGCATCACAACCACAGTGAGTATTACTGGCATTCATGTGTTCCTGGTGGGATTCATGTTGCTTAGCTTCAGGCATCACCAGTGAGGAGTCAGGGATAGGCCAGAAGCTGTAGGAATGGTACTCACTATAGGGTATGGCCATACGTTCTGCTTACAGAAGTGTGAGGTTGTGGAGTGGCTACTGAAAGGATTTTGCCTGGAGGAAGGTTGTGGTTGCAGTCATTTTCAGTATGCTATTGGTAAAGCTTTAAGAAAGGTGTTACTGAAAGCATGGAGTGCTGTCAGAGTGGTGATTTTCACTACTTCAATACACTGCTGTCTTTGTGCTTAGTGATACTTTCTGGACGCTCTCCTGGCGTCCTAGGGTGTTTATTAACAACCTGGTGACTGTGTGAGTTGTGATACCTAGAGGACTGTAGCCACTAAGTGTACTGTGAACAGTGTGAGGAGCCTATGGGATGGATTACTCACTATGTGGAGTGTTGTGGGTGTATGTATAAGCATGATTGCAGTGCTGTTGGTTTGGGGCTGGCTGGTGCCTCACTGCTTGGGAGCTCAGATTAAAATGATCACCAGTCAGGCTGCAAAAGGCCATGACAATGTACTGACAGTCTGGTGTTACAAACACAAGTCTGAATCCAAGGTCTTTCATGGTTATTTCCTGTTGACACTCCTAGGGACAAATTTAGATCCATGTACATTACATAGTTCCTGTCATCAGAAAACTAAGGTAGAAACTGAATGAGGCAGCTGTCTGTCTAAGCCAACATATCCTTGTACCTAGCTGGATTATTTCTAAAGGTTGATCATTCCTGGTCTGCTAACTAAAGATTACTTCTTACCAAGTTAGTGTTTCAGGTAAGAGGAAACACACAAGTGGCTGCTGTGATGGTGTGGGAAGGGAGAAAACTCTCTCCTGCTTCACCACAACTTTCTAAAGTTGGCTTCCAGCTATCTCCTGAAATCACCCACTACAGCACAGCTTTGTTTACCCGGTACAGAATAGATCACTGTATTTCTCTTCTCCCACAGATAACTCAGTTTTCTGAGTGGGCTAAAGTCACACAGTTACCAGTTACCTCACACATAAATCTTGGCTTGGAAAGCTTTCAATATCTGCCAGAAATGTGAGCGTGCTTCATCATCCCAATCCCCACTAAGATTAAAAAAAAAAAAAAAAAGCCAGAGTCTTAAGCTGCTCACTGAGGCTGCTGTGGCCTAAGTTTATTTCCAAATCAGTAAGACAAATCATCTTTTTTCTATATTTTTTTCTTCCATCAAGAGGGTTACTTTGCTGCACTCATTTCAGCATGGAGCTGTTTATTAACAGTCCCGAGGTGGGAGGTAATGAACTTTCCTTTATACATTAAATTGAGTTTTCATGACCAACTAATTCTTGAAGTGCTATCCTCAAAAATGCCACTGAGTTTACATAGCACTTTGGGATGAAATGGATTGTGAGCTGCTCCCTAAGTTTGCTCCACTTTATACCACATCCTTACAGAGCACTTTTACCAGGATCTCATAAACTTCCCGTTACCGGGGAGGTTTTGTCCTCCGAGACACAACATGTGGGATGATGTTCCTCTCTGTCAACAGTGGTGGAGGACCAACTCCCTAGTCTGCTCCTTGGGCAATGGCAGGATAGAATGGAAACAGCAATATCCATGAGCCATCATCGTCTCATACTGTGTCACCTTTGTAAACTTTATTCTCCAGTCACATAATCTAGAAAAAAGCTTTCAAAATCAGAGTTTGGATGTTAGCTCTACCAGACAGCTCTGGGAGTAGGGACTCTCAGTTTGCCTCTATTGAGACCTAAATCAGTCCCATGGCTGCTGCCTTCCATCCACCCTCCAGTGTTTTATTTCCTAGTAAGTGCCAGGGTAGAGCAGAGGAAACAAATACACTGATAAGCTGGACAGATGTCTTCTCAAGTGTTTCTCAGCAAGTAAATGGCTGAGGAGGGAACAGAAATGAGCTTTCTTGAGCCCGGTTTTTAACTGCCATCTCTCTACTTCAATAAACAAAAAATCTAGCCAGCAGGAAGGGTTTGTGGGTGGTCATTTACTTAAGGGGTACCAGAAGTGAGGAAGTCAAGGCTAGAGCCTGATAAAAACTGTGACCTTTGAGCATTCCCTGTCTTTCAGACCACTGCCCTGGGGGCTATTTCAGGGGCAATTACAATTAGATGTCAGAACCTCCTTAGCAACTACCAGCCACTGTCTTTTGTGTGCTCCATGGAGCAGCTCCCAGAAGGGAAGCACTGACCAGTTTCTGGCTGCAGTGCCCGTGAGAGTACCACAGCCTGCTTATCAGAGGTTCAGCTGGCTTTAGAGCAGACCCTGCATCAGCCAGTAGGTAAACAAGCAAAACCTTGCTCTTGCTGGAAACAGGTTGCTTTTCGACAAAGAACTGTTAAAATCCTGCCTCTCTCTGCAGGGCGAATCTGCTTTAAGATACAGCACAGAACAGCTTGCCTGTGTGTTCATCACACTGAGCCAAACACAAAGCAACACAAGCTGGAAGGAAGTTGTTTAATACTTACCAGCAGCATTGATATTTTCCTCACAGGAGTACCAGATCCCAGTGTGAAAATACCTGAAAAGGAAGCGGTCATCTCCCGTCTCCCAGCTGTAATGAACCACATTCTGGTTTGTCTCATTTGCAGTCTCATTCCCGCTGTAGTTGAGGCAGTTTGTCTTCTTCTCTTTCCCACAGCTCGGCTTGGGGACCCTCTGTGTGCCCTCACACCAGTAGGTTGTGATAAAAGCTGTTGTAGAGAAGAGGAGAGCCATCAGATTCAGACTCACTGCTAGCAGGGCTCTGCATCTTCGATTTGTCTTCATGGTAAATCCGCCCTCCCTCCCCCTCCTGCTGAGAGAAGAAGTCAAAGGGGTTTGTTTTATTTGGGAGGGGGGGGGGGAGGTTCAAAGCCTCTCACGATTCAGAATCCAGTTTTCCAGGCATCAAAACTCTCAGCTTCTTCCAATCCGTTGTTGTAGCAGGGAAGGAAGCGCTGCGGCCAGACTCCCATTCTTCTCTTGACTTGCAGCCCTCCCGTCGCTCGCTAAAGGAGCAGCTGCAGGCGCGGGAGCGCGGCCGGCCCCTCGCAGCCCCTGCGCTTCAGTGCGCCGGCAGGATCAGAGAGGGTCTGTCTCACCAAGAGCAAGTGAACATCTGCTCGGGTGCCACACATGATCCCGAGGGGCTCCGCAGCCTCCTCCGCTGGGAGACACCTGCAGGCTGCAGGACTCGCTGTCCTCTGCTCCCGGAGGCTGGAGCAGGAGCAGCTCAGCGGGAGGCAGGCGGCAGGGACAGCTGCTACCTGCTGCCCCTGTCCTCGGCAGACCTTGGCGACCACTGCAGCATGCTGAGGGCTGAGGTGGACTGGGGGGAGGTGTCACATCGTGGTCCCCAAAAGAATCCTTATTTGGAGTTGTGAAATAGATTTTTTTTTTTAATTTTTATTTTTTGTTTGTATACCAGAGGGTAGAGGTTTGTCCAGGAGGAGGAGGGATGGAATGGTACTTCATCTTTTCTGCTCTGAGCTGGCGAGTACTATCTCAGGGGTTTGATTCTGCTGTCAGCATCCTGGTGTAATTTTCTGTCTTCAGAGGCTTGCTCTGGCAGTCAGCAAAGCCCCTAAGGAATTTAGTGTGTTCCACGTGAAATCCGGGTCTTTCAGAAGACCCAGTGGGACCCCTTTCTCAGGCTTTCATTTCCAGACAGAACCCATGCAGATGTTCTGTTTGAAGTGGGTCTGTAATACATTTTGTAGGTCCTGGTTGTGCAGACCAAGAGAATTAATTAGAGTAATCCTTGGCCTTTCCTTGCCAGATGCTGTGAGAGCAGGGAGCATCATATCCCATTTTCAAAGAGAAGTGTATTGTCCTATCTTGTTAGTTGGCTGACTCGTAGAGTTTATAACCTGTTTCCATGCTGTTCAGAGATATCTGGTGAATACTGAGTGCTGTGAGAAGACCAGGGCACCTGGTGGTGGTGGTGGTACAACCTGTAGGACCTTGTGTCTGAGTGCTGAGGTTGGCCACATTTGTCGCAAAACGGTTCTGTGTCCTTAGTACATGAATGTAATTTTTTTGTGGTGAAAAAGTCGCACAGACCTCCTGGGCTTTGAACTGAGTGATATTTCCTTCCAGGCTTGTTTGGACTCCCTTGCGTGGGCCGCAGGGGATGGTTGTGGCCTGTCAGAGCAGTCCAGCAATAGGTTTCCAGCAAGCCCAGGAAATACAGCCACGCAGGTTCATACTAGACAGGACAGTGCTCCCATCCCCTGCACTCAGCACAATGACTCAACGTGCAATGCTGATTCTGTGCCTTACTGCCTGCAGACATGAAATGTGGTGGTAGTTTCTCCAGCTTCTGGAAGAAAGCTAGAAATGACTGGGTAGTGTTTCTCCTTAGCAAGCCACCACACAAGACTTCAGGGCCCCCTTCCTGCCTCACAGGACTCTCTCTTTTGCCTCTTTTGTGCCTGTCCTGCATGTCTGGTTCCAACAGCTTGAGATTGTTCAGTATTTATACAGACTCACTTGGCTTTAGCCATTTTCTTATTTATGAATAAATGAGAAAGTTACAAGGAAATGCTGCTCTGTGAGAAGGATTGTGACAACAACTTTGCAAGGTTAGTGATACAGCTTTGTACTGCAGACACTTCTCCACCTAAGTGGCCTTCATTTTGCCCACTCCTGCAGGTACACGGTGAGGACAACCTCCTTAGTGTCAGATTTACCCAGCAGCCTGTGCTAGCAGAGTGCCTTTGTGCACAGTCTTCCTCATGCTATTGGAATTGTACTTCATCTCTCCATGTCCCACTCCTTTCTGTGTTTCATCCTGAACCAAATAATCAGCATTATTTGTTTGGTTCTGATTGTGTGCAAGAAATATGGAAAGTGGCTATTTAGAGGACCACAGGATTATTACTTCAATTATTTTTATGTCACAGGACATTCCACTCAGGAGTGCATTTGTATGTCCTCAGGCTTATCTACCTGCTTAGAGGAATTAACAAAGGAATTTAAACTTTGACAGGATGACTTCACAAGAAAGCTAGTGGTGGTCTCCTTCAGGATTGTCTTTCAAGTGACTGTCAGCATCTGAATCATAACAATTTTCCAAGTGTGAATACAGGTCTTTACAGGTCTTTTCTCACAAATCTTTGCCACCTGCTGCTCTGTGGTTTGTGTTTTCTGGTCCCAGCACCATCTCCTGCACACTCTGTTTCTCCCTGTGCCCATCTCCCTGAGGGATAAGCATCCAAGAGTTTGGTTATCTGTGATAATTTTGTCCTAAATATTTTGAGATTTTGTTTTTACTCCTAATCCTAACAGATATTTCTATTTATGTTCCTCCTTATTGTGTTTATTTTTGTTTTACATGCTGACAGAGCTGTTGAGAAGAGAGGTGATGGCAATGTGTGTATATATACACATATATATATAAAAAGAAAAGCAAAATAAAGCAGAAATTTGTTTTATTTTTGTGGTACAGAACTTTTAGAATCTTAAGCATTTAAAAATATTCAGCACAAAATAAAGTATGCTCAAAGTCAGGGCTTTTTTTGTTAACATTTTTTTATTTTTTCTAACAGAAGTAAGTTTGTTTTTTGTTACTTGTTGTTGTTTTTTTTTAAAAAATATTTATCAGACACCTCTAGCTGTATATGTTTGGATTACTTGAAAGGAGGGGAACCAATCTGTGCTATACTCACACTGTAATGCTCCCAATTCTTTCTCTTCATATAATCTGTTCATCAGATTTGTTGTGTATAAAAATGGAAATATCATACACGTGTTGCAAAAGCCAGTTCAGATGCCTGGATTAAGTTGTATTTATGTGGCTTTATCTTAAATAGTAAAGCAGAAGGGTTTGAATGCTATAGAGAAGTAGGTTTCATAGTGGTTACAAGAACCTTTAAAATCCTTTTTTGCAGCAATAGCCTTTCTCTGTTGTTGTGAGAAAAAGTACCTTCACTGGTTATAGATAAATCCCTTTTCCTGTACTATTTCTTATGTGATCATTGTAAATTGTTATTACTCAGTATTTACTTGAGTATAAAATGAATTTGACCCAGAGGATTTAAAATAATGATAGCATTTGCAAAGGAACCCATTCAATCAGGCAGTGTTTTTCAGTAGTGGGAAACAGAAGCAATGTTCACTAAAATGAGAAGAAATCCTAATTCTGGGTCCTCTGGTGGTGATTTGGGTAGGCTGGTTATTTATCTGATACCAGCAGTGTCAACTGCCTGGGGTTATATGCTGGTTTATAATACTAATTTTTAAACCCCTGTAGCTTTTATTTAAATTTTAAATTCTTACAAATTTGTCCTCCTGAGCTTCCTCATATGTTTGTATTGTCTTTTTCAAATGGCACTGTACTGGTCTTCCTGGCTTCTCCTTCCACCTTAGGTTGGACACCTCCTGGTAGCTCATCTTTCCTTTTCCTCTGTGCCACTTGTTCAATTCATTCATCTTCTGAATGGTTCAAAATCTCCTTTTATAGTCAGAATCTTCCTCCTTTGGCATGGAGATGTGCATAGCTATTTTTCTTGTTCTCTTTACCATGATAACTACAAATTTTAGGTGTGCTCCTAATATCCTTCCCCTGTCCCTGCTCTGTCCAGCAAAATGGCAAATTCTTCCTCACCTCAGTCCCTCAACAGGATTGACTGATATTTGGGATGAGGGTTGGGATGGAAATGCTCCCCACAATTCCCTCAGATCACTACCATGTATGCTAATCAAGTCTGTGTAGTTTATCTCCTTCCCATTCCATACCCAGGCTACCATTTGCTGGTGTCACCTCATCTTCCATTTTTTTTCACAGCCCTCTGTCCCAAAATAGTCTGTGTTTAGCAGCTGTGCTGAGCACTCCCAGCCCACAGGCTGAGCTGTACAATCCTGTTGATCCTGATATGTTTAAATTGTTACAAGGAGTTACAGGTTCACTTAAGAATTCTAGAAGCAGAATTCACATGCTCTGTTGCTACAACTAAGGAAGCATTCATGCACATCAAAGCCTTCCTGGCAACTTGTGAGCCTTTCAGTATTTGCAGACTCTGGTGAAATGGTAGCTCCAAAGCAAAGGTAGCCACAACAAACAGCAATGCTGAGGAACATCAAAGGGCCCATTACACAAGCATTCTCTTTTATAACCCAGGCATCTGATTTCCACATTATGTGTCAAGTTATGTGTTTATATCCCTTTGGAGGGGGATATGTGCCTTTGGAGGTGCCTAATCCAAAAAGTACAGATGAATTTGGTTATACCACTCCCACTTTCTGAAACACTGCTAGACTTACCCTGGTGCTACAAGAGTTAATCTAAATCTGTTGAGATCATACAGATCTCAGAAACATTGCATCTTAGCCTTGGTGACAAAGCAGTCTAATTTGAGGTGGACTTAATGAAAATTTGGCTGTTTCCTCAGAACAGACTCAAACTCTGAAAGAGCATTATAACTCCTCTCAGGTACCACTTTACCCTTTCCTTTTTTTTTTAAAGACATTTTTCCCTTTTAATATCAATATATTTATAGGGACAGAGTCTAGAATGTTTAAATGACTGTAGTTTTCAGTTTCTACCTGACAAAGGAGTAGACTGTGTACAGTTGGTGTCATTTATGTGAAGAATAATGTTGCTAATTTGTACGTCCATGTATTTAATTCCCATAATTAAGGTTCATCTATAGGCCCAGGCATTATCAGTGGCGTGATTTGGCAGAGATTTCAGTTCAAAAAGGAGCGTCCAGAGCTGTCTGAGAAACCTTTGCATCCTGGGGTTCATGTTTCTGTATATTCTCTGCAGAAATTGTACCCTGTACAAAAAGTGTGTGGGAAAGTAGACTTCACCAGAGCAGGAAAGGCTGTTTAGGTGTGGGGATGGCTTTTTGGTGATGCCAGTATGACTTGCAGGGAATGAACATGCATTCTGTCACTGAGGGTGTATTCCAAGCTAATGGATCAAGAGCCCTTAGGCTATGCTCATGTGCCCAAGTAGTGTTGCTGGCTCAGAGATAAATGCAAGCAGGGTAGTGATTGTGAAGGTGAGTGCAAAGTTAGGCAACCACAGGAAGGCAGGACAGTCAGGCTGGCTTTAGAAGCTAAAGCTGAGTTTTACAATGTAGTGCATTTAGTCTGCATTGAGACAGAAGCTACAGAACATAGCAAATTTATACATGCAGCAAGCAGATTTTAAATGTGCTATTTCCAAATCTCAATTTCAGCAGATGCCTTTTCTTCTGGGAAGACAGTAGAAGGCAAAGAAACAAAAGCAAAACAGAGAAGAAAACATGGCTTTTCATAGCAAAGTTAGGTAATTGCATAACTGTTCCAAGTGGAAGAGAAAAGGTCAAAAAGTAGATGACAGCCTGGTGCTCAGAAGGCTTGTGCCTAGCAGGGGACAGTATTTCACAGTACACTGGAAGAAAAATCAATGATTATGCAGAGGTGACTTAAGAAAATGCCAAACTGTATGTACATTATGAGAAGCTGGGAAGGCCTGAGTAAGACTATCCTGTAATGGCACCCAGTGTCATGCTGAGAGACATCTAAACTGCAGGACATCTGAGGTAGCACCAAACCCATCAGAACAATGGGAGCAGTGTCAGAATTAACAATGACTTTGTACCAGATGGCAGAGGAGAGAGTTAAGGCCAGGACTTGGCAAAGAGAGGGGAAATGTGAGCCATCAACCTGTCTGGATATCAGCAGGAGGGATGAGATAGATGAGCAACCTGGAGGATGAGCAGGACACTACTTAACAGAATGAAAGCACAGCAGTGATCAGATAGGGGTTATATGTATATATAGGGATTCCATCTAAAAAGTGGGTGGTGAGTTTGAAGACTGCAATATGTCAAAAAGTAGAGAGTTGCAACTGGTTTGTACCAAAGACCACTTTCACAGGTCTGTGTGAACACTCTGGCCTCAGTAGGGGGGCAAAATGAAAGAGCAACTGTTCAAAGGAAATATGCAATAAATCTTCTGGGAACTTAAATGGGAATGAAGCTGCAGGAGGGAAGAAGTTCAGCAGCAGCATAAGGACTGCCTTCTCAGCTTTGGAGTCTGGGGTTGTATTTCCAGACTCACATCTTATCAGGAATATTTACTCTTTCCAGCCCCTTCCTTGACTGAGTTTTGGATGGGGAAAAGTCCTTTCTATTCTCAGTCTCCTGTAAGGTCTCAGGTAAGGAGCAGTTTACTTCTCCACTTGGTTTCTAAGATTGTGTGCATCTTTGAAGAGATCCTCATTTTCTCCACCATAAGCTCTACTGGTAGTTTCCAAACCATTTGGGATTCACAGAAGTCTGCATATAATGTTCTGCCTATGTCCATGTAACAGGCATAACAGACTGCAGAGTTGGCTAGAGACACAGAACATTCAGTTAAAATAGTTCTACCAGTTGTGAACTGTAGAATATTTGTGGTTGGAAGGGCTATCAGGAGGTCTTTTGATCTAACCCCACACCCGAAGTTAACTTCAAACCTAGATGAAAACTACTGGGAGCTCTGACATGTTGAATATTATCCCCAGTAGAAAGCAAGTGTCCAGACTGAAGGAGACATTTTTTCACTGTGAGAGCAGCCAAGGTTGAACAGGTTGCTGAGAGAGGTTGTGCTGTTCACACTTTTGGAGATTTCCAAGCCCAGGCTGGTCTGACATGAGAGCTGATGCTGCTTGGAGCAGAAGGTTGGACTAGATACCTCCTGAGGTCTCTTCCTGGCCACGTTTGATGGCCCAGTCCTGACCCACCACCCTTATCACTGCAGGCCTGGGCCTGATCCCAGTCATTGACCTTGGACTTTCTTGTGTGGGGACTAGGGGAGATGCACCTTGTTGGGAGATGGCAACCCTGCCCACCATGCTGCCCATAGCCAGCTCACCTCACCTTGCAGAGTCACCACTCTTCTGGGTCAGTGGTGAGGAATGACAGACTCTGGGGTGGCACAGCAGCCTTTGGGGTGGGAAAAGTTATCTTTGAACACTGTTAAACACAGCTGCATCAGGAAAGCTCAGGCTGACAGTTTCCTCTGTTTTTTTCCAGGCTGAAGGTCTGCAAAGCAAGTGCAAGCTCCTGTCAGACTTCACTGTGGGACTGAAGGCTGCAGGGCTGAACAGGATGTCTTTGGGGAAGGATCACTGCCTGCTGGCCTGCACCATGAGAGCATGTCCTTGGCTGTTAACAAAGGTCTGTGTTTGATCGTGAGCAAATCACCAACGTTAAACTCTTCAAAAGTAGCCATTTCTGTACTAATAGCTAAATTATAGCCCATCCACTGAAATGAAACCAAATTAAGGCTCCATGTGCATTATATTTTTTGACAATTTCACTTAACCTTGCCATGTTTTAATTCCCTTATACTTTGATTTAGTAATTTCTGAATTTTTTTATAGATCCATTTATTGAGGACCACAAGGGACCTGAACTGTAATTTTCTTTCTGCAGTTTTGTACTTTAATAGCAACAGAATCATCTGTACATGAACTCTTTAAGCAGTAAACATCTTTATCTGCAGTGGTTTAGGTGTTTATTACCCTTGTAGCACTTCATTTGCAAGACACAGAGCTACCTTCTCAAGAAATTGAATTGATTTGTAGTGAAAGTAGTGATTTTAATTACTTTTTGATTTTGTAAGAAAAAAGTAATTTTCAAAGGGACAAAACATACTGTGGTAAAGCAGAGAAATTATAATTTTTCAAATTGAAGATCTCAGTTTGATTGGACAGTGAAATGATTGTATATAAATATCAGCCTTTGAAAATTGCCAACAGTAATATACTTTTAAGGAAATACACTTCACAGGAAAAATTAAGCTGTATTCTAGACAGTTTCATGAAGCAGATAATTTGCTTCCTTGCAACCAGTAATATCATGCAACTCTTTTAAAGTGTTCATATAAACACTTAAAGCAACAGTTTTTGTGCTGGTCTGCATTTAATAGGCTGTGTCTTTGAGCCCCAGTCTTTTCAGCATTTCTTCTGTTCTTACAAGGTCTTCAGGAAAATGTTTTTTTTGAAACTGTATCCCACAGGTTACACACAGCATAGAACAAAATTCACTACAAAGGTTATGTAAGTTTGTGCTTTATTTTCATGTGACCTTTTTTGAGGAAACTAAAAAAGAAGTATATTTTTGAAAGAAATGCAACCACTTAGTACCACATCAGTGGAGAGAAGCAGAGCAAAGTTCACCAGTGCACATAGTTCTTTGCTGCCATTACCTGCCTGGTCTTTCTTTGAAATGTAGCATCATGGTCATGGGAGAAAAATCAGTCACCAAAGGCAGCTGTTGCCATGACTGCTGAGGCACAATTAACTCTTGCAATGCACAGAAATTAAGTAAAGAGAGAGGCTGATGGCAGCTGCTGGTGCCAATGCCACCATGCCCCTGTGTACATGGATGGCAAAGGAATTGCTCTGGCTCTCTACCAACATTTTCAGGCTTAAAAAAATGCAGCCCATGCTTCAAAGTGAGAAGCTTTTCAGGGACTTTCAATCAACATCTCAAGTCTCCACAGGTACAAACTGGAATACCTTGATACAAATTGAATATGGTCTTGCTAAGATGGCAGGGGCACTTTTGCAATTCCCTGCCATCTCCCTATTGTAAGAAATTTTGTGTTTCTTCAGTTTAATATTGCCTGGGCAGTTTTGTACAACTGTTTAACCACTTTACTGGCAATGAAGAAAGATAAAAAATCTGTTATTGCAAATGAGAAAGAAACAAAAGCTTAATATGCAACTAGAAAATGATTTTTTTTTCAAGTCCTTCACTATGCAAGAGACCTGCTGGGCCCTTCAGTACTTGTCATATCAGCCCCTGCACATGCCCTTCTCCTCCTTGCTCTCAAATCTTCTCCTTGTCTGGGCCCAGCATCCTATGGGTGTTTGCAACTTGGCGTTTCTTAATTTATGATTAACAACCATGAAAATCAACCCCCAGTCTTCACTGCTCAGACTTGCCCAGGATTTCTCACCACATCGTTTCCTACGATTCAGCAGGACCACTCTTACTATTTAACACCAAAGCACTCTATCTTCATATTGACCATCCAGAAGCGAGCAGGGCAGGAATAAAACAAGCAACTGGGCTGCAAGAGGAAAGTGAGGTTCTAGCCAGGGGCGGGGGTGTGGACACAGAATAGTCCTGAGTCATTTCATCTTTTTTCGCAGTGCTTTGTTGGCACCTGGTGGCCTGATGGAAGATTGCAAGAATGAAATTTTAAAAGGCACATTCTTTAAGATGTGTTGAACCACAGAGGTGTCCAGCAGGCACCCTGAACAATCCTGCCCACAGGATTTACGCATCTTTTTGCCCTTTTTCCCACTTCTTGACCCCAAATTTCTCCGTCCCTTCCTTACCTTTCTCCACACTAGACCCCTCTCATTTAAACAATTCACCCCTCATTATCTTTTGCCTCAAAGGTCCTGGTTTTCCTTCATGCATATCCAGCTTTTGTATTTTTTTACAGCCTTGCCAAGGAGGTCTTGGCCTTATACTGTTAGTGATGCTACTGGTCTGGCAAAGCTCTGCTCCCCAGAAGCTTTGGGGAGCTAACCATACAGCGTTATCTGTCACACGCAGCAAATTATGATGTTGTGTCCAGTCACTGTCAGCACCCTTTTTACTAAGTGTAACCTCAGGTCAGGGCCTACAGCCCTAAAAGCATTTTTTTTTCCCCCCCTCATTCATTCCAGATGATTTAGCCACGTATATGAAGCTCCTACTTGTTGTTCAATTTCTTTAAAAAAAGCGTGACAAAAATACTGAGGATGAAATGTTTTGGAACCAAGGGACTTATCTCTATTACTTTGGTGAAATCACAGAGGTTGAAGGGTGGACTCTGCCTTTGGATCATCTGTGTGGCTGACAGGTAAAGGTTAACTCATGTCTGGTCATGGCTGTGGATATGAAGGGAAAGTACAGAATCTAGCATTTGTTACCTGTGATGTTTACTTGCATGTTATGCAGGTGGATGAAGATGCTGTGGAGGTGACCAGAGCAAGCCACACGCTCATCATACACACACCTTCGACTGCAGCAGCTTTTAGACACAAAGGAAACAAGTTACTTATTGGCACTCTGGGTAAAGTGACTGGGACACAAATTGCCAGCTCTGCTTAGAAGATCTGTTTCCATAGGTTGTTAGTTTTCCTGGTGCTCTAAAGTGCTTCCTGAATCCATAGCCGGAGAACTTCTTCTGAAGGTATCACACACACCATCAGATCACATTGCTCAGCTTCTTCACTGCCACACAGCGTCAGCTGGGTAGGGGACTCTGCTACTTTCTGAAAAACAAATGTACTCAGCCAAACCCTCTCAGGCTCCTGTGCCCTCCAGCACTCTAAACATTGATAAAGCAGAGTAAAAAAACTTACCAGTGTGTCTGGAAGGACAGCAATGGGGCAGCAGGAATACTGAAAGATTTTACTTGTTTTCCAGGTGAGGAAAGGCAGAGTCAAAGCAGCCACAGCAAAGCCAGCAGAGAAGATGAGGGCAGTAACCAGCCACATGGATCTGTCACCTAGAAACAACAGAAGCAGTAAAACTTCTCAGAGAGACTGTGAGGACAAGCCACTCGATGCAGCCAGCCTGCCTCCTCTGCAGCTGCTCTTCCCACCCACCCTGGTGAGAGACTTGGTTGGCACATTCCAGAGAAGGACACTAGTGTGAGTGTAGGCAGTTGCACTCCTGAATCATCCTTTCTGATTCCTTTCCCAAGGAGCAAACGGACAGCACATTTGCACACAAGACAGGAGATACTGGTTGGAAACAAAGAGTTCTGGGCTATCCTTCTTGGACATAACTACCTGGGGAGAGCAGGAAGGCAGGCTGGTCGTTACCTTGTGCCCTCACACACTGTGTCTGGCTGAAGCTGCTGCTCCTGTTGATTGCCTCAACGTAGGTCTGAGCTTTTACACAATAATCGTGTCCTGCCTCCATGATGTCCAGGTGAACCACAGATCTGACCTCTTTCATCACCTTCTGCTGCATCTGCCACAGGCCCAGGAGAGACAGCATCAGAACATAGGGCAAGGACCTAACTGAGAACAGAAGTCCTAACATCATGCTAGTTCAGGCTTTACTGAGAGGAAAGGAAGGAAAATAATAGCAGCAGGAGGTGTCAGAGATGATTGTATGAATATGAGAGGAGAGGGAGAAAAGCAGCAGACAAGGAAGCACAGGAGTGCACTGCCCTGGGGTACAGGCTCGATGACTGAGTAAGGTCTTGGCTGATCTGAGTTTCTGCTGGGGTGTCAAAATCATGTCTATGCCAAGATGATACAATAGGAGTGCCAGGACCATGCTGTGATAGGGGAGAGAGAGTAGGGACATGACTCTGAAGCACAGAGAGGTGATGGACTGGGTTAGTGAGGTGCAAGTCAATTTGGTGTGTGCAACTGTAATACCCTTCAGCAACTCTTAAACAGCATACAAACACCAGTGCATTATTTTCTTGCAGTAAATAGGACTCCATTAGCTGCTAGCAAAATGAAGTTGCTATTCCCAGTCATGAGAGAACAGGTTACAATTAGGTAGTTGCTTTTAATTTTTTTGCTCTGTTGCAGATGCAAAGCCTGCACTTACAACAGGCCTGATCAGCCAGCAGTGTAACACACGTGTGGACGCTTCTGACAAGCCAGTAGGGCTCTCCTGGCAGGGCAAGTCCATCTCTCCATCAAAACATACTTCTCCACAGAAACATGATCTTGAGTTTGAAAAGATTTCAAGGACAAAATCAGGTCAGTGACTACCTGGTGTATGTAACCTCTTGCAAAAACCTCAAATCAGACATGTCAGGAGGTCATGGTGGAGACCCATGCAGTTCTGTACTCACCCCTGTATTACTACAGATTATCAGGAAGAAAAATGAGAACTGATACATGGTAACGACACTAAAAAAACCACTTCAGAACACTAAAGGTGACAGCCAACTGTAAAGAACTGCAGGAGGATCTTGTAATGAAATGACAAAAGAAATTAGCACAGATAAATTTGAAATGATGCTCATGAGAATTTTTCCCCTTCATTTTTACACGGTCAGTGACTTGACCTGAAGTTGAGCATCACCCCTCAGAAATAGGAACTTGGGGTTCAGGTTTCATGGAATAGTTTCATTCTATAATACTAACTCATAGTGTTCCTGCACCTTGAACTGTGGAGGTTTCCTCCCTGCACCTTGGTAAAGGCAGAAAGAACTGGGAGGGTTTCCACAGGGAACAACTAAGTAGCCTGGGCTTCCTTGGCCTGGAAAGAGGCACACTATGTAAAACTGTTAGAGCAGTGGGTGGAGAAAGTGAATAGGGAAGAACTGTTCTGTCTCTCCTGAATCAAGATTTAGACTGCACAACAGTCAAGCTGTAGAACTCCTCACCACAGGAAGCTGAAGATGCTAAAGTTTACATGGCTTGAACAAAAATTAATCAAGGGTTATTAATGATAGCAGTTCTGGCTCAGGAATTCCTGTAGCTGTGTTTCTGAAATCTCAGAAAATAATCTAAGTGATAATCACAGAGGCCCTCCCCTTCCTGTCTGCCTCAGCCAGCTCCATTGCCCACTGGCAGACAGAAGATACTTTCTGGTTTGATGGTCCCACAGTCTGACTCGATGTGGTTACTTCCAGACTTTTATGTTCTTAGGTGCTAAAGAAGCACCAAGGAGAAAATAAATTTCTGTCTAGTGAAAGCAAAAGGACCTGAAAGGAACACAAATTGTCACTCCTCCAGTGTTACCCAGGTGTCAGCAATGTCTTCAGCTAAGCAAGTTGCAGCTCACTGTCACAGTCAAGCTGTTTCACAAGAAACTGTGACAGCATCTCTGTATGACACCTTAATCTTGGTCTGAGTAAACCAAATGATGTTCAGAGAAGGTCAGTATAAACACCTTCAGTTTCAGACTTCTGGTTTCTTTTAATAGTTGAGGTCCCTGAGGGGATTCCTCAGATTCTTTTCCCCAGAGAAGGAAATGTGGAAAGAGCAGAAAAACTTCTCCAGGAGGGTAGGAACAACCTACTGGTATGTGCAGAGGAATTTGGCACAGTGACTTCAGGCAGGTCCTCCAGCCTCACAGCAGGACCTGGGACTGGCAGACAGGCTGTGGGCAGGATCTGTGTGCTTTCACTCGAAGTATGTGGGCTCCCTGTTATGGCCCAAAACCCAAGGGTAAAAAAAACTCACCCTACTCTCCTGGCCCTTCTTCCAATAGAGAACACAGAACTGAAAGGCAGGCCCCATATCTTCCAGTTCCACTAGTAAATGATGCCCATCTGCTATGACCTTCATCAGAGGTGGGGTCAGGGAAGCTGCCAACACAGAGAGAGCACCATTACCACATCAGAGTCAATGCTTAGAAACAATTTTCCTTTGCCCAGCTAGGAGAGAAGGAGAAGCTGCACATGAGCATTGTAATATTAATCTGGAATAACAACTGGTTGATTCAGTGGGGCAGAAACTCTGCCCTACCTCCCTGGATGTCTGGATATTGTAGTGGACTTAGAGCGGGAGGAGAACCATGGGTGGCATTGCAAACAGGAGTTTGGCAGTTGTTGAGTTGCACAGAACTTGAAACGTTTTGAATTTTTTCCAGGCGTGAGGGTCCCATGTGATCAACAGCAGCAGAACCAGCTGGGCAACCAGAAGTTGAGACACCAGATCAGGCCAGTTCTTCTGCTCCAGGGCATTAGCTTAGCATTAACATGCAGAACAGGAGCTGTGAAACCACTGCTTCTTCATGGCAATTGTGGCTGTTATTCACAGGTGGAGAAAAAAGCAGTATTGGTCTCAGGATAACTGTGGCAGTTCACATGAATCCTGATTTTCTTTTAATATTCTACATGGTTTTAGATGGACTTGGGCTGATGATCTGCTCTGGCTTAAGTTTTTGTAAATGTATGCAAGTAGATATGTAGGTGATTTGCTTCGTGCTTACTTTGATATTCAAAGCTTAGTTTGGCCTGGGTTGCTGCTCTGAGGAGTGTTAGTGGAATGATCCGACTCAATTTAGCATGGATGGAACTACACACTGTACATTTGAGAAATGAGAATAAAGGCAACACAGAGATCATATTTACACTAATTATGTCATTCTTTATGACATAATTATCTTTATGACAATGTTGTAGCTGAAACTGGTTTCAAACTTCTTGCTTTCAAGAAAGGAAGGATAGGAATGTATAGGAATATACAGAAGAGGTGCTCTGAATAGAATTTGCTCTTACATTCAGTGAATTGCTATTAATACTGAGCAATATAAGAACATAAAATCCAAGTATGTTCATGATGAATGTGCCACAAATGGGAGGCCTGGGAAACTACTTTATGCTATTAAAATAAAAGCTGAGAATCTGCTTAACATGATGCCTCAAAATAATACAAAAAAAGGGTTAGCATGATTTGAAGGTTAAAAACAAATGTTTGAATAATGAACCAACAAACAGACATTGCAAGATGCAACTACTAATCAAATAGGAGCATTTACATTTATCTTTGTGCTTGCACTCTGGATACCAACTATCTGAATGTTGACAAATGAAGAAGATTGCTAAATTGATAGTTTTGGGAAGGTCATTTAAGTCTTTTCCATGTGTTATCATTATCTACAATTAAGGTTTTGACACCAGAGCTTGCTTTTTACTCCAGAAGCACTGATGCCCCGACTGTCTATGAACCACACACGGCACCTGTGCTTTGAATTCCTTAATTCCTCTCAGACTCAGTGTCTAAGTTTCCTAAGAGGTGTGAAAGCAGAGACAAAGGAAAGTAAGCAGTAAAAATGCATAAGGACAAGAACTTACCATGCTTTTTCTTTTTCCTTTAAGCATTTGTGCATGTACCCATACTGACATTGCAGCCCATTGCAGGCT
Source organism: Apus apus (assembly GCF_020740795.1). NCBI lineage: Eukaryota > Metazoa > Chordata > Aves > Apodiformes > Apodidae > Apus > Apus apus. Next base: position 13,979,547 of record NC_067295.1, on the reverse strand, counting down.
GTGTCCTTCAGTTCCTCAATGCTGGACTCAGAGAAATGAACACAGCCCATGTAACTCAAGGCAAATAGCAGGACTCACTTGTGATGCGATTGAAGAAACCTTTCAGGGTGCCCCACTTTGACCTTCTAGCACCAACATCTGCCCTCACACGCAGGTTATAGGCCACAGTGGCTGAGATGTCCTCTGTGATGTTACACACTGTGGCTGTGATGAGTGAACATTCACTGATGGGAATCCAGCTCTCATTGGCGTATTCTCGTTCATACTCCCTGCAGAGAGGAAAAGAAAGGAGAATTGCAACATTCTGAGAGGAGATGCATCTGTGATGTGGGCAAAGGCTGCTTGCTAGTTCTTTCCAGGTAAAACTAGTACTGGGGTACATTTGGGCTGGCATACCAGGACTGCATGAAAGCAGTATGAGTGTGTTTTAGGTCTTAGCTAGAGAAAATTTCCCAGAGGCAGCTTCTTTACAAGCCAAATGCAGCATGTTCTTGTTGGAGGTGGGGGTAGCAATCACAGTGTTGATGCATCAGACCCTGCCCACTCACTCGACTTGATCATCCTTGGTAAACCAGAATCCAAAGCCATACTGTGGTATAAGTCATAGCTCAAGAAGTATCAGGAATGTCTTGTAATGTGTGTGAAATGTTTGAAAGATGAATTCTGAATAAATCTCAAATGTTTTATCTTTTCTAAACTCTCGCTAATCTTCCTAATTCGCAAATTCTTAGAACAGAGGTAGTTTTCCTATATGGGCTTAATGCACACCTTGGATTGCTCAGGTGTCTATTAACCTGTAACAGTCTCAGAACTGGAGCAAAAGGGTTTTGTTTTTTTTCCCCACTTGTGATCAGCAGTGCTGGAATTTCAAAATTCTCGTAGGCCAGTGAACTGAATAGTGCTCAAGACATCCAGAAAGCACTGGATTTTAAGTCTAAGTAAATTAACCAAAGAGCAAAGAAGAAGAAAAAACCCAGAATTTACCCTTGAAACTCAACGGAGTATCTCACAGTTTCTCCTTGGATGATCACAGGATTCCACATTAAGAAGTGTTTCATGTTGGTAGAAAGAATAGAGATATTCTGAGGTGCTGGCAACAAAGTGTCTTCACCTAAAATTCCCAGCAAAAGAAGAAACAAAGAGGCAAACCAAAAAATAACAGAAAAAAGGTATGTAAATGTACTAGAAAAAACCTTGGAAGAATAGTACAAAACTGGGCTTTGCATCAGGAATACACACTCTTCATTTCACTCCTGCCACTGCAGTGTTTGAAAGTATTTTACAGAGAAGAAGAAATGAGAACCAAAGAGTAAATGACAGAGCAGTTAGGCTGGCACTGCCTACAGAAGGGCACAGTGTGCCTTTTCACTGCTTCAGAGTTTTTATTGTATCAGTAAAACACTAGGAAAAGGTCAAGCTTTTATAGAGCCACCCAATTCAATTTAATGAAGTCAAGTAACAGATATTCTGCTGCTCTCTCTAGACTGTGCCAATGAATGTCGGGTGAGAAATGTGTTAGTTCTTTCCAGGCTTGTCTGGACAGTAGAAGGTAATAACTCTGGTACAGCCTTTTTCATGTGGCAGGATTCTAATTCTGTAAGTAATGACCTAATGTTGTAGGCTGTTATCAAAGTACCTTTTAATAGAGTAAAATTATTCAATAGACTATAAATGAAATGGATGCGTTACTCTGAGATTATCAAAGCATAATTGTGGGATGGTACCTACAGGATAATTAATGGGTTTTATCCTGTGGCATCTTAATGTAAAGTCCTTTGCAGGGTTTGGACCAAAGCACAGAAGGTGGGATTCCCACAGCATGTCCTGTGCTGCTCTGTCAGGACAGACTTACCTCTGTTCTGCCACTTTCCAGTCCCAAGAAAATGACATTATTTCTGCTCAGCAGGGAATGGTTCCCAAAGAACCACTGGAAAGGAGGAATGGATGGAGCAGTTTCAACCAACCCAGTGTAGCAGTCATTTCAAACCCCTCCCAGGAACAAGGTAACTGTTCTATCACAATATATGCAATGTTACTTAAATATTATTTCCTAATTATTTTTTTTAATCACATCTATTTCACTTATCAAGGTCTATCTTCCATTAGTATTTAACTGTTATTAAAGGAGGGTGTCTTCCTTTAAGCTGTGTTTACAAAGTTAATGTCAGTTGTTCTACTCAGGATCAAAACCAGACTGACAATCCAAAAGCAATGTTTTAATGGTGATTTTTCTTCTAAAACACTGGAACAACATCATCTTCTTTCTGCCCTTATAATATTATCTGTATTCATATCTTTATGAAAGCATTAATGATGTGAAGAGGATGCCAACTCTTTTATGATTCTTTGGCATAAGTTACATGGACCTGTTGACACAATGTTCAGCTCTTCTTTAAAAGTCAGAGATCTCTGGGATGAGAAGCTTTCTTCCTTGCCAATTTAGATAGCAGAAGAATCACCACCTGAACTATCAGCAGTTTTATCCCTTCTATCCACTTGGGGGTCCATACTGGTGTCAAGGCACTTTTTGTCCTTTTTTGTTTGTTTGTTTTTAAAGTCTTTATTAACCTCTCTGCATCGTAAACACCCATTTGGTCTCTTTTACTCTCCATGTTTCTCAACATTTAGGTAATTTGCTACAACTTTTCTTTGTACTCTTGGTTCCCATGTTAATTTGGGAGTTGGCAGGTATGAATTAGGTAACAGCCCTCAGTTACATCAGATACTAGTTTTTCCACATGACTCATGTAAACAATTTTCCAGGTCTGAACAGGGGTGAACTGCACTGGATTGTTTTCTAATTTTCTAAGCACTTGACTTTGGGACTTTTGGAAAATATTTTTGTTTGATTGATTGATTGTTGTTTTTTTTTGGTTTGGTTTGGTTTTACTCAATAATACTGAAAATATCTTATTAAACTGTCTAGAAACCAATTTTAAAAGAAGATTGTTCTGAGTTGGGCTACCCAACTTTTAATGGCCCGAAGATTATTTTGTATGTGGTTGAGCCCAATCTTCATTTCCTGGCTACACTTAGCTCAGCACACTGTTTTCCTGGTTTGTTGGCAAAGCCAGTGACTGCTCTCTTGGCACAATGAGACCTGTCACCTCACTTTGCTGAACCATGAAACTTTGTCTACAGACACTAATGTTTCTTTATTCCTGTCATTAGGAAAAACTCTGGGCCTGACAGTGTTTGTGTCCCTATAAAACAAGTTCACACTGATTTAAGTTTCTGTTTAGTATTAATAGATTCAGAATGGGCACAAATTCTGCTACTCCTAAGAACTCTTCTCCAAGAAACGTAAGATATATAAAAAACGAATATTATGTGTTATCTACAGAGATATCTGCTGGTTTTTACAGGGTCTCCCACCTTCTGTGGCAAAGCCATAGCACACAGCAGCTATTCACTGAGTGCCATGGAGTGTTTGTAATTCAGTGCCAGAAAAGTAAGTCTCCAGCACTGCAGGTATGACAGTGGTGGTGGAGTATGGAGTTATGGGCATAAAATTCCCAGGAATGGTGCACAAGTTTGGATATCTGCTTTTAAATGAAGGGAACTGCATCTCTAGAGAGAGATATTATTTACCTTTCGTTATCAAAGAATATAGAAAGAGGTGTCTTTGTGGCCATAATTATACACTTGTGTGTGTAGCTGTTAGACAAAAATTGTAAGTTTTTGTGCTTGTAAAGTTACATAATTAAATAACAAATGCACTACAGTGAAAGTTACAATTCAGCTCTAGTATGTCTCACTTGGCTGTATGTACAGAGATGTTTGTAACTGCACAACCATGCCCTACTGCAAACACAATGGACAGCCCTCAGGACTGAATCCTAAAGTCCTACAGCTAAAATCTGGTATCTTTTCATCCAGTACACAAATTAAATTGGGTCCCTGAGCAATAAGAACAATGATGCACTTCCCTGCTTTCCCCCTGGGACACAGAGCCATGCTGAAAGCTGTAGTTTGGAAGAGAGGTTCAAATTACTGTTGAGCTAAACATAACACATCCTGTGTCATATCCAAGCACGTTACACTCCTTGTTTCTCCAATCCATCTGTTGCAACAGCCCACAAAACAATTGTAAACAAATACATGTTTAACAGACAATTCTAGGTTATATAAGGAGGGAAAGCACTGAGCAGGAACAGTGATCTATGTCCTTTCAGTGCTAAAATACTCCATTAACTTTGGTCTGTTCATTTTGAAGGGAAAAGAAACAACCATCTTACCAAGTGCAGGAGGCAACTGGACAGGGAGAGCAGGCCCATTTACCTGTGAGATTTGGTGCAGTCAGAGCCCAGAGGAAGAAAGAGAAGAGCTTTAGTGACATTTTGCTCACGCTTGTCACCTTCTCCCACATTCATGCCCTGATGTGTAGCTCAGGAAGATCCTTTCCTCGGCAGGGAGCCCTGGCTGAGCCAGCCATTATGGAATTGAAGTGGAGACTTCGGGGAATATTTGCAACACCCCTCCTCTGCCTGTCTGCACCAATGCCAAGGAGGTACACAGATTGTTTGTGAGGGTGTAGCTACAGGGAGGTGCCTGGGTAAACCTGATGCCAGCTCTGTACAGCTCTGTGCAACTGCTCCGACAGATGGTGTAACTCTGTTCCGTGGAGCAATTATATGCATTAAAGACATCAGAAGGAGGATGGAGCCAGACTCTGCTCAGCAGTGCCCAGTGACAGCACAAGGGGCAACGGGCACAGGCTGGAACAGGGGAAGTTCCATTTAAATATGAGTAAAAACTTATTTCCAGTGACGGTGACAGAGCCCTGGGACAGGCTGCCCAGGGGATTGTGGAGTCCCCTTCTCTGGAGATATTCAAAACCCCCCTGGATGCAGCCCTGTGGGATGTGCTCCAGGAGATCCTGCTTTAGCAGGGGAGTTGGACAGATGATCTCTAGAGGTCCCTTCCAACTCTGACAGTTCTGTGATTCTGTTAGGAAACAGGATTCATTGGGTATTTCCATGTAGTTTATATAGCTGTAAATGCTTGTTTTTCTGCTCATTTGCTAACTAGATAAATTCTGATGCTTCCAAGCCCCAGGAAGCCCCTAGTATTACTGAGGGATGCCTGTAACCCCAGAGCTTGCACAAAGAGCTGATGAAGGATTGTGTTCCTCTGGGCTGACAGAAGGGACTTGTGTGTTCTAGTTTATCTTCAAATATTGTTTTTATGGCAGCTATGTTGGGTGCATACTGAGGCAGAAATGCTGTTTTGAGATCTGATTTGGTGCAGGCATGTGTATCCCAAGGATTTTCCATTTTCCAGGGTCCATTGCTCTCCATTTTGCCTCTTCAGCAAAGACAGGCACTTCAGTTGGATCTAGCTGAGATCTTCTCAGAAATCCAACCTATATTCCTGCTCCAAGGCTGCAGCAGCTACCTTTTTAGCTGTTGTGGTTTTAATTTTTGTTTTCAGAGGCTGAACTTACAATAAAATTATGCTATATTTCCTTCATTGATTATAGCCACCTAAGGCACAAAGTAAGCATAGAAGTGGATTTGTGGGGCAACTTGAGGTGAAAGCTGAAGGTAAGTTGAGCAAAACAGAAGGTTTGGAATAAAAGCAATTATTCACATTACAGCAACAATAGGAAAAAAGTGACAAAATACCTTCTGAGATTTTCTGTTCTTTTGAAAAGCTGTATGGAAATATTTGGCTTGAAAGAGATAAAACTATTCTTTCAATTTCACTCTTTTGCTTTCAGAATTTGATCAGCTTTACAAGTAATTTTGAACTTGATGAAACAAATGTTTTGATAACTTTTCCTTCACAATTATGGTTACACTAATGTTGCTGTGAAATATTTTTGTTATTAAGCATGTATTTCTAAAGATAAACACCTTTCTGATCAGCTCAGGTTTGTAATGCTTGCCTTGTATTTGAAGTAGTTCAGGATGGTTATCCCAGTGAGCCTGGATGCAGGGAACTGATCCAGTTCTTTCCTCACTTGCAGATTTGGGATCTTGGACAAGCAACCTGATTTTTCATCTGGCTGAATCAGATGTCTCTGCACTGCACTTCAGTGGGACACCCACTCCTGCTCTCTTTGTGAGTTGGGAGCAAGGCTGACAGAAGACAATAAATGATTAGAAGGAGCAGTACTATATTAAAGCACAATTTTAAGTTCTTCAAAGAGAAGTTACAGCATTACCAGAAAGAAACTCCTGGCTGTGGTTAACTGTATAAAACATTTTCAAAGCTTGTTATAGGGAAGAAGTTTGGTCAGGACAGACAGTACATCCCTGAAACAGACCTTTAAATTCAGGAGTCTTGAAGGATAACATTGGTACATGGCTAGAAAAACTGCAGTGCTCTGCCTTGACAGCTGCTTGTGGGCTTCAGCATCCATGTAATAGGAAGCTTTCTCCAAACTGGGACACTAATTGCAAATAGTGCCTTAAGAGAGAAAACAAGGAATCAAGTGCTGAATGAAATGAGTGGACTCAGGAAGAGACAGTCATGCCCTGCTTTCCCATAATTAGTCAAAAAGCAAAACGATCTGTTTTATCCTCCCAACTCTCTCCCCAGGGCTCTCATCTCTACTCTTTTAGTGCTTCCAATTATGTAGGTATTCATTTACTCCTTCCATTGAATGGTAGTTTATAATACAGATGAGTACCAGAACTGCTGTGCTACTAAAAATTACGTTAGCTGAATGTCTGATTTTCTCCTTTTGTCTTCAACAAGCATTTTCTCTGTGAGTATTAGAGACCCACTAAGGGATACAGGATGGACTCTCAGGAATTTACACGAGTAAATACGTGGGTCCTTTTAATGGGCTAAGCAAAATAATTCTGTTTAAAAACAGGGCCAAAAGCTGTAAATGTCATTTTTATGTTCACTTGATCATAATCAAATGCCTGATCTCCTTTGTTAAAATATATGGAAACCCTGAAATCAGAATGAAAAATAACAGAAAAGTCACATATTTATTTACTGTCTGCAATCCCAAAGGAACACACAGGCTTAATTTCATGTGCAATGGTCTATTAGCCCTTCACTGGGGCTTCTTCCTGATATGTGAAGTCTGTTTGGCATCTAACAATACACAGCAATGTACATGCAAGTATAGATGAGGGAGTGAAACTTCATGTGGGTGCTGAATTTGGACAGGCTGTAACTTCCATAAGAAATATGAGGAACTGCATGTAGGTTCACTCATGTACTTCAGTGCTCTGGTACTGAGGCGTTAGGCTGCACACACTCAGTGTTGACTGTTTCTTCACTTGCTGCTTGGTAAAAGTGTTCCCAAAACCTATATCAGAATGAACCTGTATTTATTTTAAAACATCATAGTTTTGAACTGGCTGTTAGACCTGGTTGTTCACTGTGCTGATAAACAGGCTCCTAAGGTCAGGAAGGGGGCTCCTTGTGGTGTTACAGCACAGCAGCCAGGGGAGCTTTAGCTCTGCTCCTCTTCCAGTTTACTTTGTAGTTCTGCAGACTTAACTGGAAATTGTATTGACAGAGGTACAGAGATCTGGGAAAAGGGATTTCCCATGAAGTGAAGTAGGAAGTGGGGACTTTGAAGGAGGAAGTACTTGTTGCTCAGTTTTCAAAGTGAGACAACACATGAACAGTCTGAGCTTAATACCAGGACAGTAAGACAACTGAGTGAAAAATTAAGGAAAAAAAAAAAAAGGTTCTATCTAATCCTTGCAATTTGATTTGGACAGTGCACTGCTTTGGTCTGATTCTCAAACAAATTAGGAATTAACTAATTATTAAGTGTTTTGTCCCAATATGAAGAAAAGCTGACTTTTAAGGATTACCCTCAAAACATTTATGTTGTTAAAATGGCTGTGGCAATTACAGCAAATAGCTTTTTAGCCCTTTACCCACAGTGCATTGCAATATAAAAAAAGGATGGGGATAGAAGGATTGGGAAATTAACTGTGAATCAGAGAGGGTGACAGTGTATGCTGAAATTTGCTGGGTCAACAAGACAATAGATGGTCAAAAGGATTTAGGAATTGCTTCAGTGGCCACTAAATGTCACTGTTGCTCCACAAAATGGCTATAGACACTTTATTTTATCAGGTAGCTTTCCAACTAATCCAGCTAAGAAAAATTATTAATTTTAGAAAAACAGGCACTTCATTAACCCTGCTCACAGGACTTAAAAAAAATAAAAAAGGAAGCCTTTTTTTTTTTTTTTCTTAAAACCCCACTTATTCCTGGCATGTTTTCTAGACTCATAAATAAGGCAAAACTCTTTTTGCTGTGGTTGTTTTTTTTTTTTTTTTTTTTTTTTTTTTTTTTTTTAAATTCAGTAGAAGCAAGAGAAGCAAAATCAGGCACCTTTATATAAAGAAAAAAAATGTTAGAATGTATAATGGAAGAGATACATCCATCAACTCAGTGCCAAGAGATAATCTGGGAGTCTTGATTTTTGGGAACAAGCCAAATATATATTCTAGCAAGGATGAATATTTTCCTGTTTGAAAAAGTAACTCTGGGTTGGTTTCATGTTTAAATCATTCAAACTGATCCAGGAATTCCAAGCACGGTGAACAAGAATCTTGCAAAAGACACAACAGAGCTACAATTAACAAAGATGTTTTCTCTCTATGGGCTGAGGAGTTTTTTAGTGTTGCTGTGTATATGGCAGCTGCTTCTCATGAATTCCAGAGGAAAGGAAAGAAGGAAAGAGAGTGTACATTGGAATCTAGAAGGATTTTAAGAATAAATGAGTTAACAGGAAAGAAGTAAACATGGTTTGAAATATTTATGCATGTGTATAAACCAAATTGCAGCATTAAAAGCCTCCTGGAATTCAGAAGATTCAGCTAAGGGAGAATTCTTAGTATAAATCATGTTTCTTACTCATCTCTTTTTTTGAATTTGCTTATTTCTCAGGTCACTAACATTGGAATTTCATAGTTTTGGGTGTTTTTTTTTTTTAATGAAGTTTATCTCCAATTGCTGTCATTTTCTAAAACATGACTTAGATTCTCTGTTTCTTTACAAACTAAACCAAATTCACTGGATTTGCAGCAGTGAGCCTGGAGAGAATTTCTCCCATATGTGAGGTTACAGTCTGTGGCTGAAGAAATCATTGTAAGATTACTAATTTTTAATTCCCAAGTCCCTTATTGTGTACAGAACTCTGGCACTTTAATGTCTTTTATAATTGCAAAATGTGCTCATGAAGAAAGGTTTACTTTTCTGGTTTTCAGAGTCTAAAAATGGTGTAACTTTTGATATTATATACAACGTATGATATATATGGGGATATATATTTATATTCTCCATGGGTGAGAAAAGATTGCTGTTTATATTATAGAGTAAAATAAGAAGGACTCCAAAGCCATCTCCCTGTGGTCCCAGTAACTGCTTTTGGAAGTTAATAAGATCTTCCATAGTGAATACTCAGTGCAGATGCAGGACTGTGCTTGTGGATGTCTGACTCTGTCTTAATGTTTGTGGGTTTATGAGAGATCTCATTCATTATTGCTGTCAAAATTCTGTGTTTGGCCTGATGGTCAGATGTTGGCAGATGAATATGGAAGTAAACTCAGAAAACACTTCTCACAGCCTGCCCTCAGGACTGAAGTTGAGATTATAAGAATTTTTAAAGAACAGAATCCTGTTTCTGCTTGAGATGTTTTCAGGAATCAAAATAAAGAGGAATAAGGAAATATGAAAGATAGCATAACTGTAACCTGTGAGAATAATCCATCTGGCATTTGGAAATTGTGTTCTAGATAATTTTTAAATTATGTGCTTGAAAGGAAGCCCATTAATCTCACAAAATTAGCATAGATTTACATTTCCAATTTTAGTCTGTTACCTAGGTTCATATACTTGTCTTCTGATCACCACAGGCTGTCTAATTTATTAACTCTTTCCCTTAGAAGACTTCCTATTCCATAATATGGTGCTGCTGCTACTGAGGATCCTGCAAAATGCTTCTTTTAAAATTATTCCCTAGTATCTAATTAGTACTTATTGCTCAAAAAATACTGGCTGGGCTTTTCCTCTGTTGTTCTTCATTGACTTCAGCTACCAGTGCTTCCTGATTCCTGGAATGCCATTTTGCTATACACCATGTGAAGTTTCAGAGCATCAGAATTCTCTGGCCTCTGCCTGACTCTTAATAGCTTGGACAAAGGTATCTGCCGTCTTGTAATAGGTGCAGTTCAGCCCACTTGGTTGGTATCTCTTTTTCTTGACTGTACACCAGAGGTGAGCTCCAGTTACACAGATCTGCCTCCACCTGCTGACATCTGCCTGCAGTTTTGACTTAAGGCAAGACACCACACATTAAATAAATGGCTGGAGAAGTGGAAAAGAAAGGATAAGGGAGATAAGATGCCTATAGGGATAAGTTGCCTTACCCTCTGTTACAGACCAAGCACATCTTTGGAAGCAGCTGATATACCAGTATCATAAACTTCATGCTTTCTTCTTACTGTATGTGAGCATGAGGAAGTGATAAGGCATAGGCAATATAAGTTGAATTATCTTCCAGTTAGTTGAACTGAGCTTAATAGCATGTAAAATATAGTTCTGTCTTATGCTTCTGTTCAAGTAGCCTGCTCATTTTAACATTTGCATGGAAGAAAAATTAAGGCAACCTCAACATTGAGCAAAGCCAAAGTGTCTGTTTCCACAGATCATTGTTCTGTTTCAAAATGGTGTTAGCCACTTTGAATCATTAATGAGAAATATTTTTACATCCTTTCAATAAATTTGGACTAGATACAGACTCTAAGGTTTTATCATTTCTCTGGTCATCTTGCACTTAATATATCTCAGAAGTTCTAAACAACTCCCTTGGATTTTGCCACACCTCTTCCCCATAGTTCAAAATGGAAAGAATCAGAAAGAGAACTATTATGAACCTCCCTCTAGGTACCTCCAGCTTTTGCCCCAGAAGAAGATATTCTCTGTGCAGCCAGGTTCTCAAATAATAATTCTACTGTATTCAGTGGTCCAAAAGTTAAAACCCTTCTCATTTTTACTGTTCTGAGTGGCAGCAGCACTTGGTTCTGTGAAACTCCAATACGGAGGTGCCAAACAAACCTGAAAACTCAAAGGGTGTTTTATTTCCCTTTAAAAATTAGGCTAATAGCATAGATGAGAAAAATGCAATCCTGCTCATTATGAATAATCATCTGTCTACAGATTATACTGATTTACAAACAGGATGTACTTCGTTCTGATTAAAGGCCTCAGGTGATAGCCAAGTGAGCCTGCTAAGACAAAATATAAATTTGTTAATCTTGCTTGATCCTACTAGTTTATTGTTTAAGGACTTGGAGAAACTACAGAACTTCAAAATGCTTTTACTTGGAGAATTTCTTTTCGCACTGTAAGATATCTAAAGTTCCTAGACTTGTAGAAATGCAGTAAAAACCTACAGGCCCAAAGGTGTCTTTCCAGTGTCTTTCACTGTAATCCATTATCCAAGCCTTCACACATACTACATCATCAGAGCAATGCTCTTTGATGACTCCTGAGTTCTTTTATAAATTATTCATAGATCTTTTTATATCACCTACTGTGGCAGCCGCTAGGGACAAATATTACAAACATGGCACCAATAAAAAGGAATGCATAATCAGTCTCTAAAAATTCTTTATATTCTGTCAGGTTCTGCATTTTGTAGTAGAATACTAACAACCATGGAATCCCTCTAGTTTAAAAGTCCCCTTCTACAAAAACGTTGCTAAATATTATTTGACAAACTGCAGCCCATTTTCCACTTTCATAGATGTGACTGTTGCCTTTTGAACATGGAGCTTCTTTTTTTGTTTTATTCTGTTTGTTGGTTTGTTGTGGTTTTTTTGTATTTTAATATTAAGATTTTTAAATCTTATGAATAATAGGTATTTTGAAGCAGAAGTGGAACAGCAAAGCACACAAAAGCTTGAGTGAAAGATATAACTGCCATTACTGCTGCCTTTTCAGTAGGGTGAGTGAATTAAAAGAAAGATGGATTTGTGTATGTTGTGAAAAATACTCCAGTATGTTTGCATTACATTAGTACAGATTCCATCTGTATGTCTTTCCTCAGAAGGATGGACACTCAAACATCCTTGGTTCTATACTGTGTTTTCATTCCTGGTCTACATGTTTGAACCTAGATATCCAAAGAAATGTTGATTAAGGCTGCAAAGGTTTTGAAGAGCAGTTTAGAGCTATCTTGAATATTGAAGAAATGCTCTAAAGTGTGATAAAATGAAGCAGGGGAAGAAATTCAATTAGCTGCACAGCTAGAAGACAGAAAATACTGATTACTCCACCACTTCCCACTACATTGACAGCATTGATCAACCAAGTGCAGGAAATAATCCTTAACTTGTGGCTACCACAGTGAAGCAAGTTCAAGAATGACACAGCTAACAAGGGTCACACACAATTAATTTGGGATTGCAGACTTCCTGTCCTGGAGTTGCTGAGCCATATTCATGAGCAAACAATTTCTGATCACAGCTGTAGTCCTTGTGTGTGTGACAAACAAATTCACTGCTCTGGGTGTCAGCAACATAAGGAGGATTTTTAGAACAGGTCAATGAGACAGGATGAGTCAGGGAAATAAAAATGGTACAGGGCAGGTAACAGATCAGCTTTGCCAATGTTTTGCATAGGAGTTAAGGAGATCTCTTCCCTTTATTATGCCATTGCTGAAGATTCTTTTCTGCACAGTAGATCTGGTGACATATTAGATTAATCTTCTTGTGGTAAACATCTGCTTGAAAATTGTTCCTTCCTTCTTTGCCTTTTGAAATGTAGTACTTTTCTGACTCAGAATGGAAACTATGGAAACTGTTGTTTCCTATCTGACTCTACGATCTGGCATGATGTGTTTCTCATTAAGGATTGAGCAGTAAGGGATAGAGAAGGGAAAATGTGGACTCATTAATTTATTACTCTACTGAAGGAACATATATGCTATTAATTGCAGTTTCTACAACTTTTACTTGCTAGTGCAAATTGTTTCTTGTGCTTTATCTTCATTCTTTTAATTAGCATGACATAAGAATCCCCCTGGAATTTCTTATCTATTTCCTATTGCCCCATGAAGTTAAAAAGCTGTTCTCAGTAACCCAGAATTTAAATGATTCTGAGCTTTTTCTAAAAATGAAATTAATCTCTATGGACCCAACCTGCAAGGAAATGAGTCTTGTGAGAACAGAGCTGGAGACAAGAGAAACAAGACAGCTTTGATCAGCTCTAAAGTTCTTCTGGAATTGCTGCTCCCCTACAGTCCCTGCGCACCTTTTACAAGGCAATGTGGGAACAGGTTTGAATGTGTTTGGCTAACATAACTGCAGCAAAACTGTGGTAAAATCACTGTCTGTATCATCAGTGCAACCAAATTCACCAGCCTTCTCCCAGAGGTGAATGGATGTTCAGCTCTGCCATGGTTAGGTATGCTAGAGACCCCTGGGTTACCCTACAACTTCCAAACTCTCAATATCCTGCAGGTCCTAGGGCTTTTCTTACCTTCCAAAGGCACAGTATACTTAAACATCTAAATTTAAACAAAAAATGCTGTCTGCCTCATTTATTTTCCCCTGTAAATTATGTTTTCTTCTAGTTCCTGTTGCTGCTTTACTTTTATGAAGCATTTAATTGTTGTTTTTTTCCTTTGATGCATGAATGTAATGATGTGCAGTTTTGGCTGAACTTCTTAGCTCTTCTTCATTCAAAGAAGACTAAGTAAAATGGTGCCAAACCATGAAAACAATTTAAATGTACAAGGTGAGGCACTCCTTTAAATCATGAATGGCTGAAATTTTGATTTATTACTGTTCTTTTTCATATGAAATGACTGAAAAAAAATGAACCTTAAAGCTGAAATGCTGCCAGCATAGAATCCAGGGAGTTTTCTGCAGCAAAAGGTGTTGACTCACCAAAGCAAATGGTTGTTCTTTCTAAAACCATGGGTCTATAAAAGGCCAAGGTAGAAATAACTGAAAAACTGTGCAGATACAAATGTTAGGAGTCACCTCTCCATTTACAAACATCAGATTGTAGGTGTTTTGGACTAGATGAGCTCTATAGGTCGCTTCCAACCCAATACATTCTATGATTCTATGTTTTAGTTGGTCTTAAAAGAAAAACCTGATAGCTCTGCTGTACTTAACTGAAGTTATAGGTTAACTCTGTCTGGAAATTAGAACAGGTCTGGTGGAAGATAAAATGAATAAATAGCCCCTGTTTTTTTTTTCTTTAATAATTTTTTCTTTCTTTCTTTCTTTTGTTTCTGGTAAAGATGAATGTTCTTGCAGTCACAAAAGACCTACTTGAAGAAGAGGGAAGAAACCATGAGGTCCAAACTTCAAGCATCATTAGTGTAAAGTGTAATCCTGACTCTGGACATAATGGGCTCAAGGTCTTGTTGTATTCAGTGTAGTTATCTGTAAAGAGAAGGATGTCAGAAAGTAGCATGAGGAAAACTGTACAAATATAACTGTTTTTTTTCCTTCGGTTGGCTAGGTTTGCAATATTCCTTCTCCAAACAGGCTCAGACATTGCCAAGTGATCTAGAGTGATCTCTACGCTATGTTATCCATAACATCAGGCATAAATGGCTAAAATATACCTAGTGTGTAATCTCTTTAGTGCTGCTGTGAAGCTGACATAAATTAATTCCTTTAACACTTTATTCAACTGTGAAATACAACTGTAGGGAATATACTGGAACTGAAATAAAGCATAAACTATAAATTTTTTCCATTTGCAGCATTACCTCTGACTAATTAATCTAGGAAAAGAAAAGTCTAGGAAAGCTAGTTCTCCAGCTATTATCTTAGCAGGGTTGACATACACAGGCTCATTATTGCATTATGTTTTATTCAACAAAATCACTTTAATGTTGCAGCTTAAATTGAATTCACTAAAGCATCTTCATCTCTTGCCTAATGTGTCTCAAGTGCCTGCTTGCTGTTTGCATTTTCTCCAGAATTATGGCAGGGAATCTTTGGAAACAGCAAAATTATATGCAATCCACAAAACAATGTGGCTGTAATGGGGTAATCGGCCTTCAGCATAATTAAAGAAACATTCCCTCATCAAAGTAATTCTGCAAGAGACCTAGAGGCTCTATTGTACAAATCATCCACTTAGTAAAATTCTTTCTGATTTGCATTTAAAACCTAGTTATGCAAAGAGGCTTGCTTAGTGGATCACAAGAAATGTAATGACTTCTTTAAAGAAGTTAAGAGTGAATAAACAAACCTGCTCCTTCTCCATAAACCGTGGTGTGTGATTCCCTTTTATTAGCTCAGCAATATTCCAATTAGTCTGTTATAGAGGGTCTCCTGGAACTCCTTTGATGGACACACAGACATGTGTGACGTCCACTGTGGACATCACTCTTCTGCTTCTCTGAAGTTAAGATCATCCCAAAACACGGGATGATCGTGTAACATGAACATACAATGGTTTGCATCAGAGCAGAGGAATGACATTGGCCAAGTCTGGAAGCTTGATTCCCAGTTTAAAAGTAAACCAGACAGCTGGGAAAGGTGACGTGCTGGGGCAAATGCGGTGCGCTGCGGGGAAGGCTCAGGGTGCCTTGTGGCTGTTGGTGAAGTCTTAGACTAGGGTTGGCCTTGAGAGCCAGCGCTGGTGGGAGCCTCTGGCATCAGGACACCAGGTTTGCAACTTGCATTTGTGTTTTGCTGCTGCTGCTGTTCCGCAGCGGCTGATGCTTCGCAGCTGCTGATGCTTCACAGCTGCTGACGCTTCACAGCTACTGATGCTTCAGAGCTACTGAGGCTTCGCAGCTGCTGATGCTTCGCAGCTGCTGATGCTTCGCAGCGGCTGATGCTTCGCAGCTGCTGATGCTTCGCAGCTGCTGGTGCTTCACGCCCGCTGCTCTTCCCGCCGCTCGGGCCGCCGCGAGCCCCGCAGGCAGCGCCGCGCGCCTCCCGCCCCGCGCTCGCGGCAGCGCCTCGCGGGGAGCGCAGTTACCTCAGGAGGCGGCGGCTCGTCCGAGGGGACCCCCCTGTGCTGAGGGGACCCCCCCCCTGTGCTGAGGGGATCCCCCCCGTTCTGAGGGGACCCCCCCCCCGTTCTAAGGGGAGCGGCCGAGGCAACAGCGTCGCAGACTTCCCGAGGGACAGAAACGTACCCAGCTTTCGGTCGGACCCCCCCAAAGAGAACTCCACGGAAGTCTCAGGACGGCGCAGCACAGAGACAGGTTCTGTTCGTCCTATGGGCAGCATGGCCAAATCCTGGGTTTCGTTCAAAAACACGTGGGTCTGAATTTTTCATTCGAGCTCTGATGACTGGGTTGTGATTGGTGACCGAAACTTCTGTGTGAAAAGGAAAAGCTGTGTGTGAAAAGACTGGAACTCTTTCAGCAGAGTGAACAGTGTGCTGTGTGAAAAATTATGTGTGAGAAGAATAGGGTTATTTTTCCAGGTAAAGCATTAAACAAAACGAAGTGTGAGAACTTTTTTATTATTATTATTTTGTAAACATTTCAGTATCAGAAGCTTTCTCCCTAGTTAAGCTGTTGACCAAGGATGGACAATTTCAGTCCCTCTGAAATCTAGATATCTTTCAGTTCTACTATTTGTCAGTGTTTCCTAGCTCTACAGTATGTGTTGGCACAAGAAATGGCTCTACAAAAAAAAACAGTTAAAAGACTGCTGAAGTTAGGTGCAAGGAACACTACCTGTATTTTATTTACTGAATAAAAAGATATTGTATACTATCCCTTAAAATTCTTGCAGCCTCTGTCTGAGGGATAGTTGTGGTACAAATATGAAAGACGGTATCAGGATTTTATTTGTTAACCAGTTAAAAAGAGTGTGATTGGGAAGATTTCCTGGGATCCAGGTCCCAGGACTGTGCTCCAGGTCAGGTTAGATGCTTCGAAGGACTCTGTGTGCCCCTGAGACCGAGTGCGTGCTCCTTGGGGTAACATTTCCAAAGTGTGGATCTTCCCACAGGCAGCCAGAGTAAAGAGATCATTGATTGTACAGAGCTCATATATTTCTAGATCCATAGTTTATTTTAATAAACCTATTTGTTTTAGTAAACCTTTAGCAACTGCTGGGCTCTGGTGTGCTCCCTGCAAAACTGGAGGCAGGTGAAACTGACAGTGTTAGCAATGGTTAATGTAAATATTATTGTGTTCTAACTATTTTTTAAACTTACACTGTTTGTGGAAATTTACAAATTGCACTCTTTTTAATTCTAACTTCTTTCAAACAGACCAAGGGGTGACTCTGCTGTCAGTTTCTTCAATCCATAACTGCTGAGATCAATAAGACCTGTACCAGGATTCTCAATATGGGTGAAATCTGGATTACACCAAAAATGTCCCAGAGAGAAAAAATACAAAATCCTATGATGCACTTTTTAACTACAGTTCAGGTTAGTCATGGGTTTATTTGTTTTGGTATCAGTGTTTTTCAGGATCTTATCCTAATTCCAAATTATTTCTTTAGTGGATCCAATAGGTTCTATTTTTTAATGCAGTGATTGAGTTGACAAGTTGGAAATTTAACATAATTGGTTTATAGAGTTGACTCACATCACATGTATTGATCTGACTGAAACTGAAGTTTGCCATTTCCAGTTTACCACGGTTCCTCTGGAGCAGTCCTGTGGAAAATACTTTTCTTAAAGCTAATGTTAGGAAGAAAATAAAACAGGTCTCTTTATTCCGATTTTTCTAGTACATCTCACATTTCCATGTCTCCAGCATTTGCAGTTCTCTTATTCTGCCTTCTCAGATCCACGTGATATAATACATGGTATTCACACAACACAAAGCAGTATGTTTCTGGATCTGTTAATCCATTAACTAATGGGATAGGTGGCATATGCAAGGCTAATGTACCGACTGAACTTGCAATTTAATTGTGTATGAGTTACCACATCCAGCAATGGCCCATGAAACTCCTGAAGAGGTGAGGAATGCCTGATGATACTAGCTTAGAGCTGGGCATGGGAAGGAAGAGAAATGAATGGCTTCAGTTACAAGTGTACTACACAGGTTACTAAGAGTGTGCTACACGAAGGAAGGCTTCAGGGCAGCTTTTTTTACCTCTACTGTGTGTTCTGGCTGCACATCGTGTAACTGGTTCATAAAGTCCCTGCTATACTCATGTAGTGCTCTGTAGAAAATCTAGGAATAGGATGACACTGAGTTGGATACAGGTTTACACATTGTCAAAAGTGTTTTTGTTTTGTTTTCTTTTGAGGTATTATTTTTTCCCGTTATGGGTCTGCTTTGTGTAGGCTTGCAAAGCCTTGTACCGGATTGCAATGCCCTCCTGTGGTCAGTCTTTATCTACCCAGCAATGATCTGTTTTTAGAAAATTCAGCATTAATAAAAAGTTATCTGTGGGGTTTTTTGTTGGTTTTGTGGGGTTTTGGGTTGTTGTTTGTTTGTTGGGTTTTTTTTGTCTGTGAAACAAAAGACAGCCTCCTAGAAGGTAATAGATTATTTGCTTCCAATAGAACTGGTTTTCTTTCTTCCACTATACACATACCTGGAATGGGCAATGTAGGATGGTAGATATGAGCTAATTTAGTATGAGGAAATTGCCACCTCTTTTTAATTACCTATTGATTTGGGTAATTTGTGTACTGAGTTTAATCAAGTGTGATGAGAATAGATACTTTTACTTAGTTTGTTTGAATTTGAGGTATATAAATCTGATGCAGTTCATGTATATATTTGGAGTGGAACTTCCTGCTAGGAGCAATCAATATCTTCCCTGAAGCTTTGAATTCAAGTTGTGCTTCCATTTCATTTTACTGGAGCCTCTCTGTTACAAAGTTTTGTGTGTCAACAAAGATTTTGATCTTAAAATGTCAGGTTAGCATTACGATCACTGTATGTAAGTGGGTATGTTCTGGAAAAGATGCAGACACTACTCTTTGATAAATGAAAGATGATCCTGCCAGTTTTAGCTGAAGCCTGAAGTTCAGCTGTTGAGTGGGGGGACAGTCCAGCTGCCTTCAAAGGTGCCAGTTTCTTTGACTACTGGCTGTGAACTAGAGTGAGGAAAATATTCTGTTGAAGAAGCAGTTTCCTATAGAAAGATTGGGAGACAAATATTTTCTTTAGTTTGAAAATGTCACTAATTATTCCAAATTAATGATTCTAAAATATTTAAAAGAATCCAGACTTCGTAGGTCTATTTAAAAATGGTGCCACAAAAAAGAAAGTTTTAAGGTCTGATTGCTTTTCTCCACAGTCTCACTGTGAGTATTTTGTCCATATAATATTACTAAAATGCCTCTTTTCTCTGGTGATACCAAGTATTCCATGGCCTAACAGGTTGCACTATTAAAGTTTTAATATTCTAAATTTTAATCCTATTAGCTTAGTCCCTGAAGAGTCATCTCCTGCCTTAGTGTCTACAACCACCATATTTCAAGGTTATTGTTCCCTTCTGTGATTATTTAGCGAAGGTATTACACATTAAATCTTTAATTGTTTCTTCTGAAGAAATCCCTTTAGCCCAATTTGTTGTTTAAGTATTTGTGCTTATTGACCAGAGTGTATCTTCAGTACAAATGGATGCTGTTACTGCTAAGTAAACAAGCTTTAAATCAACAGGCTAGATTTCAAGTGCTTTATGCTAAGCTTTTTCTTAGCACTAGTGTTGGCTGGGTTCAGCAACTACCGGATGGTCTTCCACAATTTTTTGCAAGTTTTTCCATGATAAAAATCTCACCTGTTGGCATTACACCCTGGGAGTGGTACCACTGACTACTTTTTTGGTATTCTTTACTGTGAAAAGGTAAGCTCCTGGAAAAGGACTGCAAGATGATGATTTAATGCCAGGTGATCTTTGAAGAAAATAATGCAATGAAATGCTATGTAGTGAGAGTAAGTGTGGTGAGATCTGTCCCTTTAAGCACTTAAACATTAAAGTTGTATGAAATATTTAAAAAAACCCTACACCCTATTGTCAAAGCTGAAATGTGGAACATTCATTTTTCATTAAAGATTTTAAGTAATAGCTTTCAACTTGATACCTGAACTTAATTGTTTGCCTAGATGGTACAGAAATGATCAATCAAAACATTATAGCTAATGCTGTACATGTGTTCTAGCTGCTGTAAAAGACAGCATCATTATTAAATTTAGTGGCTTCTTTCCAGGACTTCAAATTCTATGGCATTTAATTACTTCCTTGTGTGGTTTGCAACACAAAGGTACAGCTGCTTGAAGACTTGATAAATAAAGGAGAGACCTTTACAGCTGTGAGATACAGAGGCTGTATCTCAATTTTAAACAGATCATTCAGGTCCGATTAAAATGCAATAAACAAAACTGCCCTTATTGTGGACCGTGCTAGCACATGCTGGCAAAGCATCCTTCCGTGTTGTGAAACCTGGCCACTGGTGTGGGTGCTCAGAGCACAGCTCTGGATCCTGGGGGCCAGGAGGATTTGGGCAAGAGGTTTTTGAGGGCTGGGGGCATTCATCTCTCTCTGGTAGGTGTGCTCATCTACATGTTGCTTGTGAGTACATGAGTGTCACAGCTTTGAACCCCACCACTCAAGTTTGTTAAAGCATGATTTATCAAGGCAGCAAAGATTCTCCTTCCCATTCTAAGCAGGCAGCTCTCATCTCTTCCCAAGTGTCTGTATTCATCAGGGAAGATCCTATCATCACGAAATCCAGTGCTCTAGCAATGACACCAGCTGTGAAGCCAGACTTTGATCTGCATGGTGCCTTAACCTGCTCCCCTATCTCTGACAAGATGAAGACCCCTCAACCCACTTTTACTTATACTCCCAGAACTCTGAAGTCCTGCTGGATCTCGCCCAGTGCCTGCTCTAGGGTGCCACTGGTGCCGTCCCACGCTAATTGTCGCCGCGCTCCTATGGGCTGCCGCCCCCCGGGGACCCATTACACGCGGCTGCCGGCAGATTGAGGCGGCTCTTGGGCTGCTGGCCTCGCCTCGCCCGGTTCTGCCGCTCCGGTTCTACCGGCCGGGGGATGCCTGTGCCTCCTCACACCTCTCGGGTTCCTCTCGGTATAGAGTACCATGTGGGGCTTACCTGTGCTTTACTGTAGTTGCTACTTCTGCAGAGGTACAGCTGGCTCAATTTTCCCCTTTCACTAAGGAGAACAAATAATACACTCCTTCCCTTGGTCCTGTTTTGGAGAGATAGTTGGGCTGATTCATTTCCATGAAGGTGAGCATAGGAGATGATAATTCTGTTGCTTAGAAAAATACATGCTGAAAGGTTAGGGCATCAATTAAGTCAAGGCTCATAGTTGCGCAGCATCAATACTTATTGTTATTTTTGTTTATGGAAGAATGCTATGGTTCAGTTATTTCTACTTCTGTTGCTTCCATGTTGATGACCTTTTTTTCAGACTCTACCAACTATTCACTTGATTAAACCAGTTTTCTTGAAATTGTATAACATGTCAGTTCAAAACTACACAACTTATTTACTCCCACAATATGGACAAGGAATATTGCTTTTGAGGAAAGAAGAGTCCATTTATTGTTTATATGGATTATGGTGGTATCTATTATGCCTAGTTATGATCAAGATGCTGTTGCATTAAGGCTTTTAAGGCATGAAGCATGACACCACTCATTCAGAAGGACACATGGCAGACAAAGAAAAGGGTTGTGATATACAGGCAAGGCAAGGACTACAAAGTGTGAGAGGGAAACAAAGCTTTTCAAAGGAGGGTTTGAACGAGGCTATGCTGAAGGGAGAGAGGTAAGGAGGAGGCATTGAAGACAGCAGAGGTTGTCTGAAGATGCTACAGTGGACTGGAAGACTATTCAGATGACAGTCACCATGACTGAATGTTCCTTTGTCTTTTCCAGCCATCTACTCAGTGCCTTTGTCTTCTGCTCCCTTACTAAGTAGCATTTCCAGTATTATGATGATAATGTTGGCTTTTGAGCTGACTGTCTTTGAAATCACTGATAACATTTCTCTTGACTCCACTGATCAAGATCTTATTGTAAACTGGAAAAATATTGGAAAGAGGAAGAACACCCCCCCCCCCGACTATTTTAATGAGGGCAAATTGCTGCATTTTTGAAGCTGTTTGTTTTGTTTCTTACTTCCTTGCAGTCTTGTGCTTTATCGTTGTTCACATTTATGCCAGTGAATTTGGGATGTATATAAGAGTTACAAAGTGAATTTTTGTTCAAAGACTGAGGAGAAGAGAGCTAAGGGCAGCTTTAGAAGTCTGAGCTCCTTCAGACATGTGCCTGGGTAATACAAGTAAGTTTATTTCAATGCATGACAGCTGTTGCTGCCAAATCTCTGAAGTCTGTTCCTAGCATGAAATGTAATGATGAATGAAATTAAGGCTTTGGAACTGCCAGTACAGTATTAGGTCTCAGACACAGATGGTGGGATAGAAAATGCTGCAAACCAGAAATCTTTATGGAAAAAAGAGTTGTAGAAAAGAGTTTTCTTGGTCACATTATGTAGGAAAAACTGATCTTTGAATCTAGAGAAGGAGCTTTCTGTATCCTTCCAGAGACAAGAGGTGGGCTTTGGTGGGCTTTTTTTTTTTTTTTTTTTTTTTTTTTTCCCAACAAGGAATAAGACTGAACTAGATTATTAACATTTAGAAATAAGAGTTTCATAGAGCTGATCTCTGCTGGTCCACATTACTGCATGCTCCTTCTTACACTGCTTATTCAAAATTTAACAAGAGACAAGGCTCAAGTGGGAGGAAAGAGCAAGTAAAACTACCTTTCACTGTTTCCCTCATCTTTCCTGGTTTGTGCTTGCTGATTGGGGTGGAGAACAATCATTTGGAAGCCAATTTGAAACAAGCGAGGCAGGTTGTTGTGGAGAAAGCATGTGTTGCTGCACTGGAAATGGTATTGAAGTTAAAAAACAGGAGGGAGAAAAGTGAAGAAAGCAAAACCTAGTAGTCCTCTTGCCTGAGGCTTTGTTGTGTAGTAAGACAAGCTGGTAGAAAGAGCTTATTTTGTGATCAAGGATGCTGAAAGAGGAACCGTATTGCTTCCTGTAATAATCATATTATAATCCCCCCAAAATATATAAACCAGAAGTAAATACATTGTTAGGCTGAGGTACCTTTTTCTTGGTTTCTATAAGAATATCCAAAAGATGTCCTGGACAATCTATCCAGGGGTGTGGAACTTTGTGAAGCTGCTGTCATGAGGGGCTTGCATTGCAAACAGCATTTGGTTTGCCAGCTGTCACCGAGTTCAGTGTGACACCTGTAAAGATGTTGTGCCAGGCAGCTTTGTAGCATGACAATCAGTGCCAGAACTTTCTCTTATACATACAGAAAAATGGGACTGCTTTTCCTGAATTTGTTTTGGATATTTTTTGTGGTAAGTTTATTTTCCTAGAAGCAACAGCTTGCAGAAGAAAAGCATGAACCAGCTTAAAATTTTTCATTGGAATTCAAAATGCAAGCTGTATGAGTCTTAAAATTTGTGAGCCAGCCTGAGATCTGCTGAAAATACTTTCTCTAACAGAAGCTCCTACTCTAAATACTCAATTTAAAAAATGTTAAATGGAAAATTAAACCTTTAAGAGGGCTTAATGCCTTGGAAAACATAAATAAATGCACATCTAAGTCTGTGAGCATATCAATAAGGTTGTAAATTACTTCAACTTTTTCTTGCTTTCACATATAGTGAGATAAAATATAGTACATGTTTTGAAATAAATACTCATTATGTATTTTGGTGCCATAATGTAGTCCTGTGCAACAGTGAAAATTGTATTTTACACTAATTATCTTGAGCAGTTGGTATGTCATCAACATGCTGAGTTACTTTGAAACTTGCATAAAACTGCTATAATTCTGATATATCCAAGTTCAAACTCCATTCAAATTAGAAAGTCTTTATCAAATCATGAATAGCATGTTTTGTGCCATTGCACAACAAAAGTCCAGGATTGGCCAACACAAATGGCTGGTGAATAAGAATGCTGATGGTCCTCAGGTTCTTACTGTGTATTTGTTCTATCTCATACTTTTTTATGAGGGAGATACTACAATTTAAGGGCACACAAACCAAAAATTAGCTTTGTGCTTAGGTATGACTTATGTGGCCGCATGAGCAGTATCCCATCACAGCCAGGGTCCTTTCAGTAAGCTGACATCAAAGCACAAAAGCTGCTGCAAATGACTAGAAAAACTTTCCCTCATAGGACTTAAATCTGCATGAGAAAACATTAGCTGTTTATTACCTGCTTAGGAGTTTTCTATTTGTGTATAGGTTCAAATTATTTGGGGGCAATGTTTTCAGGTTTTGTCTGTAGCCCCATCCTGTGGATTGCATAGGCCTTTGCTGAGGGGGAGAAATTGATGCTACTCATGCATGTTGCACCAACACCTGTAAGGTGCTGTGTAAACCTTCCTGTCAGTCTGTCACTCAGGACACTGCCAATCCATGCAGTGGGTTTACAGAGTATAGTTGTGTCAAAAAAGGATTCTGACCTTCTGATCCAAGTCTGTGATGGTATTTAAATATGTTTTTGTGTCCTGCCAGCTATAGTATTTTGTTCACCAGTGTATAACTTTTTTTCACCTGACTTTTTGATTCTCAGCTTTTGAAACAATAAGTATAACCACTTTTTAAAGCCTTTCTTCTATACAACGGGTTTTTGAGAATGAAAGAGCTTTTCCAGAATTCTCCCTACTCCCTCCCTGTAGTGCTTGCTGTCTTGCAGTAGTGGTTTGTTGCTTTCTGGCTATTTAAGATTCTCATTAAAGAAAAGATAGGAAGGACTGGGGATTTTGATGCTTTCTATATGATTTTAAATGTGATAGGATGTGTTTATAAAGCCTATAGTAACAGGTTGTCTTTAATAGATTCTCTCTATAAAATTCCTCTGACTTCTAAGGGTTACAGAGGTGGCAAGTGATGGTAGGGAGGGTAATGCTGATAATGGCATCATCTACTTTGTACTAAGCAGGAATGAATCCAGAGTAGCTCTCCTGATTTAACTAGATAATCAGAGATGGCTTCTTGCATTGTATTTTGAAATACAGGCGATTCAGAAGGCAACAGGTGAAAAGATTATTTCTCTCTCTGTTTCTGGTACAAAGCAGAGTGAGTTTATAGGGAAACTGCTATTAACAATGGAACTGGTGCTTCCAATGTTTGTCAGTGAACATAAAACAATAATAAAGAATAATGAAATATTTATAAGCTTTTAGAAGTAACTACAGTGATGAGAGGCAGCATTTAATTTGGAAACAATAGCAAAATACATGGAAATTAATTAATTTACTTGCTTACTGTTCTTTTTAAGACTTATTAAGAAAATAACTTGTCCTTCTTGTAGCAATAAGATATGTCAAATTACCTGATTAACGTAAACTTACAATTTGGTTCTCCTCCCATTAAAGTAATTTTACAAGTGGGTAAGGTGTTTGTTTTTCTTTCTTTCTTTCTTTTTTTTTTTTTTTAACAGAGCATGTATGAAAGGAGATCTGAGCTTTTACTGCTGATTATATTGCCTTTCATTGCCAGGACTGGCACTTTGTGCTCTTGCAACCTGAATAGACTTAGAGAGCCTGTGTTTTCACTATGGCAGACATACATTAGAGGGCTTTAAATTAGAAGATCAGTCTTACATTGGCTTGCAAACTAAGGTGAGCTAAGGAAATGCAACAAGTATTCCATTATATTAAACATCACGGTGCTCTGATATAAATGCCATTCTGAGGTAATTCCTATCACTTTTCCCAGTAAGACACTAAAATCATTGAATATACCAAACATCTATGTTATGGTGTTTGTGAACTCCTTGAGCTGAATTGCAAAATCATTTGGAAATGTCCTGACTTTGCTTACTCTGAACCATCCTGCTTTCAGTGGAAGCACAACTGGGTAACAATATAATCTCTTGCCCGATCTGTCCTTGGAACTTGAAATTCAGTCAGTGTTGTTTTCCTAGAAGCGTCTGACAAAGCAGTCATTGCCAAGTTTAAAGTCTGAGAAATTAAGTAGGATGCAAATAGTGCATCCTGGCATTCTCCAGTAGTTGAAGGTTGACCCCCTGAACTGAAACAACTGTCCTGGGTATTTTAGTTGTTTATTTGTATAGTAGATAAAATAAAATAAGCTTTCTTTATATCTGTGTGCTATGAGAATCAACCAGGAGGGTTTTTTTTCCCTTTCCACCTCTGCCAAAACCTCTATCCCAGGTTCCTTGCATACAAATTCCACAGCTCTTAGGCAGGGCTTACTGGAGGCCAGGCTTCCCAGCAAGAGACAGCACAGTTCTTATGCCTCTGGCTGCTTCTTGGCCCAGTGTGCTTTCTTGCTGCACAAGTGGAAATGGAAAAATGCAAGTTTCTTCACTGAGATTGTATACTGCACAAATGTGTGCACTTGTATCCAGAGCCACACATAGACTTGCAGTTGCTGTCCCCCATATTCATCCTAGCTAATGCTCCTGGTTTGGTTCCAAGTAAGCATTGATGTTATATTCTCTTTGTTGTTAGAGAGGACACCTCTGTGTGAAAGTAAACAAGGGAGAGACCAAGATCAGAGGGAATTTTAGGGTATTTTTTTGGTAACCTGTATCCCAGGATGTGTTTTTCTCAGTTGGAGCACTGGTGTCTGAATTCGGTACTCATAAATGCTCAACATGCCTTTTGTATTATACTTTGTGTGCCTTACAGTCCAAGAAGTGATGCTGACTAGAGTTGGACTGACTGCTGAGAATAGTATCGTGTATGATACCTATGGAAGTCTGGCTGTTCCAAGCCGAAATGTCGTGAAAGCAGGTTGTATGAGAATTCATGAGGCCTTAAAGCACTTTGTTACTCAGTTTGGCACACCTTCCTGGTTGATGGCCTCTCAGACTTTAGTGAATTGTGATAATTGCTCTATTTGGCTCATTATCAGTTTTTGCTGGGTTCTGTGAGGAACCCAGATGGGACTTAAAACCTGAAAAATGCTCATTAGGTATAAAGTGACTTTAGTCAAAAGAAGTGAATATGGCCAAGTCTAGTTGTTAAGCTAGCTATCTAGTCAAGTCAGAAGGTGAAACAGTAAATCAGGCTGACATTAAGCAAGGGGTGTAGTGATACAGATTAATGAAGGCAGCTAGATAAGTCTGTACCACTGGCTCTTAAATTGGTCACTTTATCCTTTTCTGAAAATCAAAAGATTTGGATCCTGTTCCCTGTTTAAGCAGGAGAAAACAGAACTCAGGTTGCCTTTTTCTTTTTTAAACCCTACTTCATATTGCCTTCTGTATTGGAAGGATGAGTTGAAGCAGCATGTTGCAATCTAGATGTGAAATCACTAGGTTACTGTTACTTTTTGAAAAAAAAAAAAGTCCAGATACTACACCAATCCTTTGATTATATGTCAGTGTTTTTCGTAAGCTGGCTGAGAGATAAAAAATTATGTCAAAACTGTCATGTCGGGTCACCCTACTGCCATTTTAATCTCATTCCTACACAGGTAGGACCAAAACACACTGTGCAAAATGTACAATATGGAATAGGGATTTAGAAGGTGCAAAGGTTATTTACAAAGTAAGGACACACTTTTTTTTAAAAAAAAAGAAGAAAAAGCTACAATGAAGTAATTTTGACAGGAGCTGTTTGAAAATAGTGATCTTTACCTTTTAATAAGCAGTAATTTTTGGCCGTCAATGACAGCATATAACAAAACAAGCCCCTATGTCCCTGAGGGCAGAGGTAAATTTGGATTTAAAGAAGTTGCGGCAGATATTTTGTGCTTTAAGGAAAGGCAATTACTCTGGATCAGGAAGAACAGAAGTACAAGGGTTTTGGCAATGTAAGCAGCAGAGTTGTGCGTACAATTAATATAGGAAAGGTTATTACTTTTTATTAGGTGCAGGGGGTGGGATCTAGAGAGAAGTGTGTGAGCAACATGCCCTGGCAGGTGTCCTCGGCGCGGTGCTACCCGCTGGTCAGGAGAGGGCGGCAGAGAAACAGAAGTGCTGTGTGCCGTTCCTGTAAAGGCTTCGAAACCCCACTTAAATTTTTAAAAGGAGCGAGAGCACATCGGAGCTCTCAGAAGCCAAATCCGCTTCAAAAAGGCAGCTTCATCAGTCTTTAAAAATAAAGTCCATAACACTTAAAAATGTCAAATTCCTGTGGCAGCCCAGAAGACGTGGTGATGCAGCGAGGCAGAGATGGCAAGATGAGAAGGGAGGATGTGGATGATTCTCAACCTGAGGGGAAGAGGTTGAAGCTGGGAAATGAAGGAGGAAACATAGGGAAGGACAGAGGAGCAGCAGCTGAAGAAATAATGCCTTGCTTAGGAAGAGAAGAGTCCATGCCTGATGGAGGTGGTGAAGGCAAAAGTGTAAGTGAGGATGTTTAGTAGCTCTGAGCTGCAAAAGGGGAAGGGCTGTGAGGTTACCTTTGAAATGATCTGTCATCCTGGAGTTGGTAATTTGGCATCAAGTAGTGTAGGATGAATGTGATCAAGTGTCCCATCTCACTGAGATTGTAAGAATGTTAATCTTCAGTTTCTTACCTTGGCTACATGCTTCTTAGTGCAGGAGTGTGTATTTTAATCTGGCTCTCACTGTTAGCTGCTTGCAAAATGTATGTCAGAAGTGATTTTTTGAGGGGTGAGGGGAGAAGGAATGTTAACTGCTAAAGCTTGTTTTTCAGCTTTCTGTATCTATTTAGAAATTGGATAACTGTTGGTATTGTGACTTGGACATTGTGGATTGCTCATCAGTCCATCCATTCATACTTCCAACTGCATTTATGTTGTGGAATTCTGTAATATAGCTGGGGGTGAAGGTAGACCCTCCAGGGGAAGAGGTGTTAGTGGTTAGAGATCTCATTTGCTGAGAGCAAATTTCATATGTTGAGATTTTGCAAAAAAAGAGCTGCTGAATATTTGTCTATATTGCCATCATCACATCTTTGTATGAGGTTAATTTTGTGTTAGCCAGTGCTCTCTGGCTGGTTATTCAGCTCAGCTGCTGTGCCTGGCAGATTCCTGAGGCATAGCAGAAAACCGGGCAAGAGAGAGGCAAACTTTGGAATTCCTAGCCAGACAAAGCTTTTCCCCTCTCGGTGCAATTTGGCCCAGGCACTTTTCTTCCTAAGTGCTTCCCTCAAACTGAAGTGGGGGGTGGGAGAAGTGTCTTGGGAGTAGGTGTTTCCTCTTTAAGTCTGTCATACACTGAGACCATAACTTCTAGAATTCGCTTAACAGCTGCTGAAAATTTTAGTATACAGGTTTTATCTAGAAGGTTTCAGAAATATGTTGGTTTTTTCTTTCCTGGGGTTGATTTCCATAATTAAGGTGCTCTTCTTCAAATGGGGAGTGAAGTAGATGATCCACATTCTGGTAGGATTTAATTTTTAAAATAATTTCAAAGTTAGTTTACTCAGTTTATTCTGGTAGAGTGTCATCTCTAAATGCAACCGTCTGAATACAACACTCACAAAAGTGTTTCAAATGTGTCTGGAGTGTCAGCTTATACAAGCAAAAATCTGTTTTATCAGTCCATGTAACTGCATATAGTTCCTCTTCAGTGTAAGTCTACGGTTTGGATTTCCAGTGCTTAGGAGGTCATGCTCTTAACTGTCAAAGTACCACTCTTATTTTTATACTTTATAGTATATATATTTATATTTTTATAGTTCTGGTAGAGAGGTTTGGTTTTGTTTATTTTTTTTTGTGGGTTTTTTTTGTTTGTGTTTTTCCCCCCCCCCCCAAAGATATTGGTCAAATAACCCTTGTTTTTATCTGTGGGTTTTGTTTTGTTTTCCTGAAGGTAAAGGCCTTAAATCCATTCCGCTTAAGGATAAGTATCCATGACTGAAATAATTGAATACCACTATGGGTTGGGGTAAAAGTCTTTTTGATAGTACATCTTACTAGAGGCTTAATTAGGAAGTTACTGAAAAATAAGTCTTGAGTAAGTTTACTTTGTCTTTTAAGGGATCAGTTTTAGAATGTAGAATACATTGGAATGATGTGTACCTAAATCACTGGGCTCTGCCCCATTTGTGAGGCTTGGCTTACTGCCTTTTAATATTCTGCCACTACAAGGAAGTTCAGTGGTAGTGGATACCTGTCCTTTTTTTTGTTGTTGTTCTTTCAGGGACCTGTGTATATCTGCTCCAACACTATATTCTGACTTTTCAACAAGGAGTTACTAAAAATATTAACAAAACAAATGTGAAAATGAGTAATTATGTTACTGTTTCTCCCCATAACTATTCTTAAATAGTTTTTATAATAAAGTAATAATTCTTATAAAAATCCTTAAATTAAACTGACTTTGATTGAAAGTCATCAAAGCTCACTGAAGCTATCCTTTCCACTCCAGCGGATTTGGGATGTTGCACTACATTTTGCATAAAGTTCCAGTGTGTTTTTGTTCTTCCCATTTAAAGCTGTGTGTCTGAGTTGGAGACATTATTAGAAATAAATGTTGAAATTCCGTTAACATAAATCTCTTCCTAAAAACAATAAAAACTTGTTCAACAGTCACTGTGTCTGTTACCTTGTAGAGAACAAGCTGCTGGACTGTGTGCCCTAAGGAAACACTAAAATGAATGACTTCATTTATGTGCTTATAAGAATCTTTATTTTAATAGGCATAGTGGTATGGGTAATCAATGCATGCACTGGAAGAACATTTCCTAGTAGTCCATTATGTCTTCTATTTTAAAGAATACCTTAAAATATATATGTATATAGGTTGTGACTGATTTTTGGACTTGTAATAAAAAAAATCCAGCACAGTAACTGTTATTTATTCCTCTGCTATTTGCCTGATTCAACACATTTTTTAGGTTTAGAAGAAAGGAACCTACCTAGGTCATCTACTCAAACTCATTGCTCCACTTGTTATGGCATCTTATATTATGACAGAATGCAGTCACCATCTATATTTTATGCATGTGAAATGGTGCATAATACTTCTGGGCATTTACTTGGCATTGTGAATTTATAAGAGTAGCTGCTGCTGTGCAGAAGTTGGTTGCAGAGGGACAGTTCAGCCACTGGCTGCACTGGACAGAGCTGCTTTGTTTGCTGTGGGAATGAAGGGCTGCATTTGCTAACGACTGGTTTGCAGTGGTATCTGTAGTGATTGCTTCACTTGGTAGTAGCTAGTTAATGTAGTAAACTGGGTAAAACTGTAATTGTTAATTTAGACATCTATTAAAATAATATGCTTCTTGTCTTCTCTTTTTATTACTTTCATTTTTAATGAGGGAACTGCTCACAGCAGGTGTAAATCACATAGGCTAAGGCCATGTCATTTTTTCCTTTTTTTCCTTTTTGGCATAGCATCAGAATTAAGTATTTGGTTCAGAACAAATTGAGTGGAATATTTGTAGTAAGGCTCAACTGAGAAATTTCTCATTTGGTACAGATGGTGGGAAATTAGCATTTGGAACAGCTGGTGAATCACCCCTTTTCATCAAAAGTTTTGGTAAAAACATTTAATCAGGGTCTCTAGAATTCAATCTTCCTTTTGTATGCCTGGAGGATGACCAAAACTGTCAGCTACATGTTGTCAGATGGTTGATCATTACCCAACCTATGCTCCAGCAGATACTGTAAATTATTTATTTTGTGTAAAATAGTATTTATTGAAGTAGAAAGCATGTGAAAAAAACAGAGGTAATTATTTTCTTTCAGGCTGACATGTCCTTTTCCTCACCAGCTTATACAAATAATGAGTTATCCATAAGGGTATATCCTTGTAATCCACGTAGCTTTATACTTAAAGGATACAGTCTTGTTTGGTCTCCCTTTAACCAACTGTTAGTTCATACGGCCTGGTGAAAGCTGTTTGGATTTTGGTGCGAAGACATTTCTGTATTCATGACTACTTTGCTATAAACCAAGCTTTTTTCCCCTCTAAAATATTTGTCCAATATTTATATAGCAAGACAAAATACCTGGGTTTAGTTTGACTTCACTAGTGTTCATCTAACATCCAGCATTGAGTGTGCTGTCATTTGTAATGTCACCTGTGCAGGGTTATGTAGGAGAAGCTTGAACATTTGTCCCTTTAAACAACCTTCAGGAAAATTTCATGCATTTGGGAATTAAAGCACTGTGTTAAATTTTTACAGAAATTGCCTTTACCTTTGTCAAGACTTGGAAAAGAGGAAAGTATAGAAGCACAATGAAGAGAAACTGCAACTTTTTATTGCTAACATTAAAAGTAACAATTTTAATGCAGTTTTGGGACTACCATGTTGTAAAAGGAAATCTGATAAAAGTATAGGAATATTTGTACTTAATACTTTTGTAAGAGAAGACTGCTTTTGCTGATTGACTCTGAGGAATTGACTACACTAAACTTGTAACAAATTACAAATTCAGCCTTCTATATTTCTATTTTTAATAGATATTTTAAATACAGCTTAGATGGGAAGATGTGACACACTTGTGTCCTTGTATTTGCATGCATAACAAATAGAACCTTGCCATTAATTCTTTGAACAAATAGTGATGGTTTTTTTCTTGTATTTAGTTTTTTGTTCTTTATTCTATGGGGCATTTGCATGGACATGGGATCTTGCAGAGTTCATCTGTTCCAGCTGCTCATTCCTCACCTGGAGACACAGTCTTTGACACTGCAATCATTTACACAGTAATTAATTGCAATCAGAGCAAAGGTGGTATTATGGTTTTGGAGGAGAGAGAGCAGCAGGAACTGATGAGCACTTAAAACTACTCAAGTTATATGTGAAGATCTCTGCAAAATCACACACAGTGGGGGAAAGATGAAATGGAGAAGTGACACAGACCGAGCAAGATGGTCCTTAAAACACTATTTTAAATATTTCCATCCCTGACCTGTCCCTCATCAAGCCAGTGTCAAATTAGGAACAGATCGAAGCTGTTCTGGGGCATGAACAGAGGTAGTTGGAACAAGGGAGATGTCAACAGTTGTTCTTAGACTTTTTATTTGTCTAGGGTACTTGTGATTGGTGCAAGACTTCTGCTATCTGGGGGAGGGAGTACTCACTTCAAAGTATGAATCAGGAGCTCATTCCATCATAGGACTAGTGGCTTGAGCCAGAAACCAAACCCAATTCTCACACAGAAAGCAACACACATCTCCATTAACTTAGTTTTAAATCCTAGAAACCTATTGTTTCAGGGACCAACACAGATCTGAATTGGGGCAACTATATATTTTTGGAACCTGATGTTTTGTAATATAAGTGATTGTGCCAGGAAGGGCAACTGGACTCTTGGTTCTAGCTTTGTCCTTCTGGAACGATGTAGCTGGTGGTTCTGATAAAGCGTGGCCTGAATCCCTCTTGTTGAGACTAGGAGGAAAGAGCTTAACTGCCTCTGCAGCACTCTAAATGTGTCTCTCCTTTATAATAACTAGCTTTCTTAATAACATAGTTTTTGTACCTCCTAGCTGTGAGAAGATCAAGTAGATTTAAGTTATACAGATGTTCTAAGAATGTCTTTGGGAGTTACCAATGGGCAGTTTTGCGTGTTACACTGTGTACAAAATACAAGGACAGGATTTTAAATCTGTGTGAAAAGTTGTGTTGAAGAGCGAATTTAACATTTAGATACAAGTCTTTGTTTAACTTTGTTGAACCTTGTTCCCAAATTCATTCTGAAGCCAGTGGATTTTCTTGTGGATTCCTTCAGTTTGCTGATTGTCAGCAGGGTTAGGGGAAGATCCCTTCACAATTTTCATGCGGATGAAACAGCCAATATAAAGCAAAACCTTGTCCTTTCCTCATTATAGTGTGACCTGAAGCAGGATATGATGAGATGCTTCCAAGTAAACATTTCCCAACAAGTGCAAAAGGTAGGTAGGATAAATCAATCCCTGGAAAATTTATCTAGTTGTACTGATAACTTGAAGTGCTGGAGGTGACTGAATTGTTATTGCTGACTTTGATGCATATCTGTATGTGTGACCTCCATTTACATGGCAGACTTTCCTTGAAATTGAGCTTTATTTTCTTTGCGGTGTGTGCAAAGTAAGTCGGTGTTTCAATCTTATAATTACGAAGTGAGATAAGATAATTAGTATTCATTTTTTTTAAAAAGGTACTTCAGAAAGCCATATTGCTTTGTTCAGATTAATCTCTGGATGCTGTTGGAGAGTGCTGGCCTGAGAGGCTGACAGCAACACAGTGATCTTTGAGAGCTGGTGAAAGATGTTTTACTGTGCATGTGCATAGACAGGTCATATCCCAAAATAACATGGTGAACTTTGAAATCCAAACAAAGTGCTGAGGCCTTTATCACATTACCTTCAATTAGGGGATAAATCAATGTTTCAGCCTAGCTGTCCTTTCTGAAGTTGTTTTTAGAATCTTGGTATTCAGGAATCCCCTATGACTAGGTCTT
Organism: Apus apus; assembly: GCF_020740795.1. Taxonomy (NCBI): domain Eukaryota; kingdom Metazoa; phylum Chordata; class Aves; order Apodiformes; family Apodidae; genus Apus; species Apus apus. The sequence goes on along the minus strand of NC_067295.1, from coordinate 13,945,250 downwards.
ATTTCCTGCTTGCATCTTTTCAGCATTCCCTCTGCCCTTTTGTCTCCCTCTTTAGCAGAGCAAATATGATTTACAGTATCCAGCACAGTTCTCCAGGGTTTTGGCTTTCACCTCTGAGACTTCAGTAGCTGGGAGAAAGAGCTTCTGATCAGAGAACTGACTTGCTCACCTCAATGGTCTATTCATCCACAAGATGCGTTTGTTTCCACCTCCTTCAGTGATTTAAATTGGCTAAATTTAGAGCCTACTTACATCTACTTGCTTTTTTTCATACATACTTGATAGCCATTTTAACTTTCCAGTGTAAATGCTGAAAAGCTACTGTAGGAAAGGAAATTATCCAAGTACTCCATGCTTTAAAGAATAAAGAAAACAAATAATCCTGAAGCTGTTATTCCTATAATGTATCATGTTCTTTGGGCTACACATTTGAGAGAAAAATAATTATTGGTTTCTGTAGCAATAAGGACAGTTGTATCTGTGGAGACTGAGCTGACAAATGTCACATTAATCATTATAAAAAATGCCAACAGTTTAACATTAAGAAATGCAAGAATTTATACAGTTAGTATGGGAAAAATGAGTGTGTATATTTATGGAAAACTCAATTATTCTTACAAGTATGTAGGATTTATCATAAAGCTACTCCTGAATTACCAACTCCAGGTGTTTAAAATTTTAATCATAGCTTTCTTCTCAAGTCGTGACTCTGCCTTCAACAATGATATTTTAAAGGTGGTAATTTTAGATTTGATTTTTGTTACCTTCTATATTTTAAGCTGTTTGGGGGATATTTTAGCAACAGATTTATCTGTAAGATCACAAACAAGCGTACATTAAAGGCTGAATTTTTAGTGAAGCCGAGTTTCTTAGATGATTCTTTCACTTCAGTAGTATGGAATTTCAGGAATAAACCAAAATGTTATTAGATATGTTATTTTAAAAAATAGAAATTTAGCAGCATTGATACTTGCTAGAAAGAAAGTAGTTTTAAATCAATAGAAGTTTCAAATGGATTGCTAGATCAAGCTTTACTGTGAGATGAGTTTATGTATACTCTTTATTAATAATCTTTTGAGTTTTGGCTTGCCAGGCAGACGAGCTCACAGCACTGTAGTCTCACCTCTTCAGAAAAATACAGGATGCTCAATATACTGCTGGCAGTAAGTGTGGGTCATTTAGTTTCTTTCATTAGTCTTTTGTAATAATTTTAGGAACTTAAGGAACATCTGAGGCAGGATGAATTAGAGCACTTTCTAGGAATTTAACTTAATTGCTTTTTTTGAGAAGGTTTTGAGGATAAGTGCTGAAATATTATTGTTGCTATTTTGAATTTTCTTTGAAGATAAATTTTAATTCTTACTGAGATTACAATTGAATGACTATTTTGCACAAGTTAATTATCTTCTTCCATTGCTGTTTATAAAGTATTCAGATAGTTTGAAAAGTCTGATTAAATACTTGGAGCTATTGTAGCAAGACAACTCATTCAACAGCTAATTACTGTTCTGTGCCTGATCTTGTAGATGGCACTTTGTGTGTGTGTGCTGTCATTAAGGCTCCACCCATCTGTAAAGTAGATAGGATCAGCATTTGTAAAAGTAATTCACAGTAATAGCACTTTTTTAGGAACAAAATGGCCAACTGCTTTACATTTTCTAGTGGAATCTGCTATGTAAGTGCAACACTTCAATTTATCAAAGAAAGAATAGGCTGTAGAAATAAAAACAAAATCAATTGAGAAAGCAATTATTAGAATAAAATGTAGGGGAAAGCAGTTATTAATAAAAAATGGGATAGTTAGCTTATAGTTGCCCATCTTCAACCAAGCTGGTCACACAGTCATTATCACTGACTCTGAAAACTTTATTTTAAACTGTAGATTCCAACTGTCTCTGCTGTTATTGCTAATTTCTGTGTATTGTCTACTTCTGCTGTTTACAGTAAAAGACTTTTCTAAGTTCATTCTTCCTTTTGTTCTTCCACATGATCATGCAGCTTAATTTTGCGCTCCATCACTACTGAGGGCTTATTTGTAAGGTCACAATGAAGAGGGAATAACCATCTTCAAACAGAGACTTTGATTTGGCCTAGGAAAGCACTTACGTGTGTATTTCAGTACTGTGTAAGTTCCACTTCAGTCAGTGGTACTGAAAAAATGCTTTAAAATAGAGTGGATGTAATCACATTCTCAAAGTCAGGTGCATGTCTGATTGCTTTGCTGAAGAGTAGAGAGTGTCATGTGCACACTGTGACAGAATGAAATTTTTCCTCCTGGGGTCACAGACATAGTGAAGAAAGTAATAGAACAATCTTCAACTGCAGCAGACTGATTCTAAATTGTGTCTTGGATCACATATCCATCTGCTTGTTCTTGAATCTGTATGGTGGTAAGCTTAAGCAGGCTTTTGATGAGGTGATTTTTGGGACTACTTAGGATGCGATGCAAATGCATCTAACATTCAAACCATGCTTACAAAGCTATTTCCCCCCTTTTTTTAAAGTAGCTGCCTTCTGCAACTTCTGGTCTTAATTTCAAAGTCCATGCAGGTTTCTGCCCAGTGAGTGGATTTCTGTGTTACATTTAAAATTGAGGCAGGATAAACTGTTCTCCCACAGCGTTATCAAGAAACACCTTGTGTCTAAGACCATGATTGCTTTAGGTTTAGTGATCATCTCCTAGCAGGTTAAAATGAATCTGTAGTAGCTGAGTCAGTTAGCAGGTGAGCATTTGGTTGTGTTAAACCTTGGTTGATTAGATGAGGTGAATATTGAGTGGAATGTGCTCACACAAGAACAAATGGATGATACAAGAATACCACCTGCTTTCAACATTTACTGACTGATTAAGCCATTTTATTACTCAAGTGTCTAACAATTTGCAGATATGTGTAATGGTTTCTGTGTCATTAAAATGCCAAATTTATAATTTTGCACTTCATGGAGCCTGTAGAATCCAGTTTCCAGACTGTGCTGTTGAAAAACAAGATGGCAAATCAATTACTTCATCTTGACACTGGATCTATTTGCTTTGCTTTAAGATCCTTGTTTCAGCAGACACTGTGAAAGTGAACGTGCTTGGGAGTTTGATCTGTTATCCAGAAACAACTACAAATTAATAATAACTTTGATCATTACAAAAGCTACTCTTTTTTTGACCTATAAGACAGCATGAAGGGCCAAGTTTTATAAACTGAAATTTATAGGCTTATCAAATCTGCCATTCAAGCCTTTCTTATCTGGAAAATTAAGGCTAATCCCACAGGCAGAACAATAGGCATTTTAAACAAAACCCTGTCGTTCACTGTAGTTTACTCCCTAGGGAGGCAAAATGCAGAAGAGCTGATTTCTGGAAAGCAGCTGCAACATTCTTGGCAGAAGTAACTTAACAAAATACTGCTTTGAAAAACAGGCATGCATTTACTGGTACTGAAACTTCCTTGCAGTCTGTAAAAACTAAAAAAAAGTTCAAATCTGATTTTGTTAGTGTGGTCCAAATGCTCTTTCCAAATTCTCAGAGACTTTAGTCTCACAGATGTTCTGTCTTCCTTTATGTTAAGATCATCTACTGCTAAGTGGAAGGTGGGTGGCCACACAATTAGGTTGTGTATGATACTACTGGAGTTTCAATATAGTGAATCAGCTTTGCTTGTAGAGTTTTTGTTCTTCAGTGTGTATTGCTTTATCACAGAGTAATAATGCTTAGGGATTTACTGTTTATTTTCTCAGGTTTAATATTGCAGCAGAAATCTTCAGCTGAAATTCACCACGTTCTTAAGCAAATCTTCCTGTATGAAAGATGATTTGTGTTTTGAGTGACATGATCTTGCTTCCTTTTAAAATTCAGTGCAGCCAAAATGTCTGGATCTAATACTATTTAGGTTTTTTTTTGCTACTCACTAAGGAAGTAGGTTTGGGTCCTTGTTTAATATTCATTAAGCATTAGTATCTGAAAAATCCCCTCCTTAGAAATGAAATTTGGCTCTCATGATAACAAGCACTTTGGATCTAATACAAAATTCAGATAAGTCAGTAGAGAGATTCCTGTTGCTTTTATACATCCATTGTTGGTTGTTTGAGTTAAATTTTAAGTGTTCTTTCTCTCATCATTGGGCTCAACACTTCTCAATATAAGCATTGTATTTAGTAGTACTTTTTTGCAGTGATGTGAAGAGATCTTGGTATGAACATGTCTTTATGGAGTTAAAGATTTTAGAATGTTTGTGTGGTATAAAACTGGGAACATATGATCACTTATTTCTGAATATCATAGACTTTAACTTGTACTCACCACTCTACCAAGTCTGGTAAGATGACTTGACAGAAGTGTGTTTCTTCCAGGCTGAAGACACCTTGTGTAAGGGAACTCAGACTGGATAAAGAGAATCCCTCACTTTTTTTTTGGGATATTTTTCTCGTAATGAATCACTGTGACTATTCAAGATTGTATGTAGCGTATGCCTGTTTTTTGTTTGGTTTTATTTCACTTCAGATTCTGGGTGTTGGTTCTTGTTTCATTTTCTCTGTACAAAATTTTCTGTGTAAAGTTAGACATGTCTTTAATACCTAGTATTTTTTCACTTATGGATCAATATAAATTATGTCCAATGCTGAATTTTTTTTAATTTGGAGACTGAATTAAGAGTATTTTTAGGACACAGGACTACAGATCTCTAAACAGAAATAAGTTTACATGGTTCTATATGGGCTGTAGAATCCTGTATCCTATACTTCTAGTAAGAAATGGAAAATATTGAAGTACATATAGAAATATATATTCATTATAATAAATTTTGCTTTGACTGATATGCAACTCCCAAGTAATTAAATGTAATTGAAGTGCTATGCCAGAGGATGTGTGATCCAAAAGTAATTGCTACTCATGTCATGCTCTGTAGTGTGATCTACAAGTTGAACTTAATTATGGTTGACCTGCATAAAACAAATAGCAACTACCATCTTATTGCGCTACACCTGTCTTTTAAATGCTACTTAATTGGTCAATATTAAACTAATAATGAAGCAGCAACAGGCAGTAGCGACTATATTTAAACAATTCTTAAGTTGTATTGAATATGTATCACACCAGCGTACTATCGAGGCAAAAAACTTTCTCATTTTGTTTTATAACTAAGAGCATTCCAAGTTTCCATATGTGTTCTTTCAGTGACATGAAACATCTCTGAATTTAGATTTTCTGAGGAAACGTTGCTGAGTCTAACCAAATAAACTTCTATTAGTAAGTATTTTTTGTATTTTACATTTAATAAGACTGTCTCAAAGCTTGCTTATTCATGAAATCAGGCATTCTTGCTTGTGCTGCATATGAGCCTATATAAGTAGAAGGAGACTCCCATTCTGCTTCAGTGAGTCCTAGACTGATAAGAAATGCAGAAAACTTATTTTCTTTGGCTCTTTCTTCATTAGCAAATAGGGAGGCCCAGTCAGAGTGAATCTTTAGAGCAAACCTGTTACTGCTAATGACCCACTGACATACCCACTTCCCTTAGAAACACTGAAGCACTTAAATACTTCTTGGAGTTGCTTTAAGCAATAACCAGTGTTTTCCAGCATGGAGTGACATGGAGGATGTCTGTTATGTTTTGGAGGTGATTCCCTGCAACTTGTAAAAGGAATCCAAAGATATGGTGGGTTGAAAGGTATTTGAGTACAAGAAATCACAAAAGGTTCATTACCTCATGGAAATGAAAGATGTAATTGCAAATCTAATCTGTTGATGCCTGAAACTTCAATAGCATTAATGCCAGGAATGGATATTGCATAAACTCTATTTTCAAGGTAGTCTGGTTGATACTTATTTGCTTGATTGATAACCTCCTCTTGGCCACTGTCTAGTGTGAAATTTGATATTTGGAAATTGGTAAAGTTAGATGTGAATTGGGGTTTATATTCTGGAAATAAAATCCGTGAAGTCTACTTGAGCTTAAACTGAGGTGCTGCAGTTGAATGCGGCAGTCAAGAGGCTGTTGTGTTATGTAACTTGTCCCACTCTCTCATTGAAAATGTATTGAAGAAGCCTTAGTTATTCCAATTAAGAAGCCTAGCATTTGAAAGCAATCAGTATCTGCTTCCATCCCAGTTCTGCTTTGTCTTGTAATTTAGGGCTGGAGGGATCCTAGAAATTTGGAGTGGCTCTAATACGGTTGTTAATAAATGCTAACTTCCAGATTTTTTTGTTTGTTGTAATATAGTAAAATATTATTTCCTAAATAAAAAACAGAGATAGATGTGCTTCGGAGTAGCCAGTAACTTGAACTTGCTTTTGAACTGTCAGAAGTCCAAGTTTGGCTCTCCCCTATCCTGGACAAGACAGAGGCACTGGAGGCTCTTATTTAGTCTTGAAATGCTACTTTCAGCCTGAGACACCATTCTTACACAGCACTTTGGCTCTCCTGTTATAAGTTGCTTATTTTGGAGCAGTATAATTATCACAAACTCGAACTATTGTGATAATAGCTTGGGTTTATCACCTCCCAATTAGTGGAGTCAAATATGCCTTGGGGAAAAAAAACAGCAGACTATTGCCGTTAGCCAGTGGGTGCAAACTGGAACATAGGAGGTTCCAAGTAAACATCAGAAAAAAACTTCTTTACTGTGAGAGTGACAGAGCCCTGGAACAGGCTGCCCAGAGAGGCTGTGGAGTCTCCTTCGCTGGAGACATTCCAAACCTGCCTGGGCACGTTCCTGTGTGATGTGCTCTGGGTGACTCTGGGGACAAGATGATCTTTCGAGGTCCCTTCCAACCCCTAAGATTCTGTGATTCTATGAAAAGCAGTAGGAAATGATGACTAAACATCCTTAATGACTACTGAAGATTTTAAATTGTACCCTTTTACTGAGGGCTGTGAGTTGTCAATGCAGGACTTAAGTTAGGCATCCGTGGATGGGGCTGATGTGAGCACCAGCAGCATCTGCATGGGTGTGTGGTCCTATACTGAACAATATTTCCATAAACTGCCACTTATGCAAGCAGAGGCAAACACTCATTATGCTGAAAAAAAGCGTATGAGAGATCTGCACATGCTGCTCAAATGTAAAGGCTTGGAAATGAGTTTTTCTGCTTTTAGCTCTGCTGCAGGGAGGCTCTCTCTGTTCCCCATCTCCCCTTTGCTGTTATGGAGGCCAGCATTGATATATATATATTTTTTCTTCCTTTCGTTCTATAGACCTCTGCTTGCTGCAGCCCCTAAGGCTCACTCTACCTATACTGGCTTTTTGGAGGACTATTCCCTGCTTCCCACAGACACTTCAAGAGTTGTGAGCCATATTAATATAGTTTTTTTTTGTTAAATAAGAGTCATTAATGTACCTCATTTCCAAATCTGGAGTGGGGAAGTATTTTATGAGTCAGAAGAAAAAAGGCCAGTTACTACAACTTTCTTACCACAGAATATGGTGACTTACTCTGTTTCATTAGATACAGTATGACACAATTAATTGTAAGCCATTCAGACATGTCCATAAATTAAACTCTCTAAAAGAGTATTAACAATCAGTATATATTTTATTTGGTGAGAGGAGATAAAATAGTTAAGTCAACAGTTCACAATAATGTATTTTGTGTTTTGCTGACAAAATAAACACATACAATCTTAATGATTAATAAACTTCAGACATATTTTGCAAAAGTGATCTTGATATGTAAAGTTTTAAATCTTAGTGCAAGGTAACTGACTTTGTATCCCCAAGTCAATTTGCTCCAGGTCTTCAAATGTGTTTGAGTGCCTTATTGCTGTTGTCAACTCTCATGACAATGTTGTCCTGAGTTACAAGTGCAAAAACGTTTTCCTAGGACTTGTATTTAGGGAAGCAGTTAAGCTCACTCTTAAATTTAAAATGTGATTTAAGATCTGCAAGTCTCAAACAGACCTAAGTCCCTGTGTGAGGGATGCTTTGCTAAATCAAAGAGCTAATCCTCCAGATGCTCCCCCCCTGCAATGTATCGATTTTTCTTTAAGATGCTGGCATGCATCCTTGGGAAGAGAGGTCTTTGTTTATAAACTGTGATCAAAGATATTCTCTGTGGTACATGGAGGTAAAAACTCTGTAGAGTTTTTCTGTCTAAGTAATCAGATTAATTTATAATTTGTCTACACAGTAATGGAACGACTAAACAAAAACTCATAAATAATTAAGATTTTTTCTTTTAGTCTATGAGACTTAAACAAGAAAACAAAATAAAACATTGGAACAAGGGAAAAGAAATGCAGCTGATGTCTGAATTATACATTGTAAACCCTCAACAATGAATTCAGGATGAATACTTGTGTCAAATTATAAAACCTTTGTTATAGTGAGTAGGCCACTGAGTTAGACCCTGGTTTGTTGGAGCAACAGTGAAGTTGCACTTTCACAATTCAGTAATTTCTAAAAATGTTATTTGTAAGGCTTTCTGCATGCCTGATGAGAAGGACCCTCAGCTGTTGAAGTGCATTTATTCAGAGACGTAAAACAGAAACAGGAAGGTTTGTACAACTTCAGTAGCCATAAATCTGTTGCGTATTTCTTCTTAGTTGCAGAGGCTACAGCTAATACCATGCTCTAAAACTTGGAAGGAGGGAAGAGTGATTTCTTTTTCTTCTGTGCATTAGATCACATATTTTGATCAAACCAGTAAAACCTTCTCAGTCATTTAGTATGTTTCTTTCAAGTGACTTATCTTTATCTCCTTTTTTGTATGTACCAGTCTGTTTTGTCAAGTATTGCAGTTCTTTCTTGCACTTGACTGAAAGCTACCCTTCCTGAAAACAACTCGGACATGTACCATGTACCTTTATAGAATGTAACCAGAGGGAAGCTGAAAAAGAAAGGCTGAGTATTTTGCCCAATGCTGTGCAGGCTTGTAGAAATGCCATAACATATAATAATGTAAAAAAGTAATAGAAAGCTACTAAAAGTTCTTGCTTTTAAGAATGCTGAAGATGAATATTGAGTAAAAGAGAAAGGCAAGACCCAGGTGTAATAAATAGCCCTGTGATTAACACAAACATTTATGGAAACTGAAAGTCACATTTTTTGAATAATCATTGATGTGAGTGGTATTTTGCAGGAAGTGGTGCCTATGAATGCCTAGCTGTCTAAAGGTTTTCTGTCAATGCTGCTTGCAGCTTTTTTCTATCTTGGATTTTCAAGTTGACTCCTCTTAACTATTTAGCTTTGGGGATAATTTTAACATGGGTAAACTTCTCAACAAATATGTTGCTTTTGACTGACAACCTGCATATTTGTCTTTTGTTAGATGTTTGAAATACAAGAGTAAATAAAACTAAGGAAAAAATAATTCAGTTTCTTGACCCTGAAAGTCAGGCAAGTAAAAGGAAGATATTGCTCTTATTTCTTCTGGTTTGAGCCAGCACACTTCTGAACCTGTTTGCTGATCTCCTCTGGCACAAAAACATACAACATGGCAAGAAGCTTTGCCAACAGATGCAGCAGATCATCCTTAACATGTTTCAGTTTTTGTTTGTATGTAAATACTACTCATAAGCTCTTTTTTACTCAGAACATGAGAAATGCCAAGAAGATACTATGATAAATGCTGCCCTAGGAGTATCTTATTTTTTTAGGAGACAGCTGAAAACTTGCTTATGAAGTTTTATTTCTGTTCTCCTGTCTGTCAACATCTCTGCTTTTGTATGGGGGGTTTTGTAGCTTTCTTACCCCCCAGGCTGCCATCTCTGTTTCTCTAGCTTTTAAAAAGGACATAAAACACCCTGCCTATATGATTGGACAAAATTGCAACATTAAGAAAGGAGGGTGAATGAAAATGACAGTATAAATGACATGTACTGCAGTAATTTAGAGTTTGAAGTTGTTAAACTCCTGAATTATGAGTGGCAGATGCTTCTGATACCTCAAAGTGTCTTTTTCTAAGACTGATGCTTTAAGACTAGTGTCGTGTGTTTCTCAGCCCTACAGTATTAATTTGATACTGGGCACATTTTTAACCAATTTGAACACAAAAATATGAAAGGAAAAATAGGGTCTTAGGGGAGATACTCTATTTGTAGACATAATCCCCATTGACATATTGTGTGAGCCTTCACAGTAAAGAGAACAGAAGATGGGAAGTATTTTTTTTCCCCCAACTTCGATTTGTTTGCCATAAACAGGACAAAATGGGCAACCTATATATGGGGAGATTCTGTTCTGGGGAATAGAAGGAAAACATTTGTGTATATGGGGTCTTTAATTCAAAGGTAACAAAACTATTCCCCCCCCCCAATTTAATAATAATGAGATGCCATTGAAACTACTTTGCTGTCTGGTGTTGTTCCATACTGTGGTGCTACATAGTTCTTGAACTGATTCTCTTATGGGATACAAAAAAGAGTTAATAAATAGAAGTGCCAGTGAAGCTGCAACTGCTGCTGACTGAGGATTTGGCTGTCCTGAGAAGTATCTGATGTTGCTGCAGGAAGTTTGATAAAATTCATTATTAGTATTGTTCTAACACAACTGCTCCATTCATCTGGAAGTAGTAATGTTGGAACTCAAGTCTGTGGGCTGGTGGTCTTTAGAGCCTACAGTAGCTCTCTGACATTGTGTAAGTCACAAAAGTAGGTATCAGGCAGCCTGAAACCAAGATGATTCCAGGAATCTGCCCCAGAGAAACCAGGCAGCCATTATAACAGATTTGTAGAGAAATTTACTTACAGTCTTGACCATGCAATGAGCAAATAAAAATATTTTAATACAGCAGTATGCATATGACTTTGAGACATGGATGTCTTATATTTAAAGATTAAGGTACTACCTTTAAAGGTTCCTATTAGGTTACTGATTTTCCAGTGAAGACAGAGTTCAGCTTTGTTTCTGAGTTTCAAAGACAATCTCAATGCACAACTTTCGGATGAATATAAGTGTGATGTGAGGAGGACATGGTCCTGGAGGACTATTTTCATTTTATCTGGAGGACTATTTTATCACTACTAAAAAGTAATAATTTATCTGAGAGAAGTGCCTATATCTTTTGTTGGAAAATCACTTCTGTCTCACCTCTGTTGCTTTAACATGTGATGATTTCCCAAGGCTGTTTCCTGTGTGCTGTAGATAGCTGAAAAAAAATCATATCAGATTTTGTAGCTGTTACCAGTTTCTTTAAACTTCTGTCCAAATTTAAAATTGCCACACTGTATAGCACCCTAAGACTTATTAGGTAAAATAAGGGTATGTTTCCAGCATGCTGAAAGCTCTCTGACTCCATTGTTAAATCCAAGGGCAAAGAATGCCCAGGAATTTACTGTAGCTATAATTTTAGTATTTTTTACATTGATTAGTAAACATTGGACAGACAGCACAGTCATTAAAACTGGTAAATGAGGTTCCAAACCTGCTATCAATAACAGATGGGCTGTGCTTCTGTATCATTATGAATCTATTTGATCGTAATGGTGTAGTCATTGATCATTTGAACTACTGGGCTCTTTGAGAGAAAAATGTAGCACATTGTTTTAGTGGGCTGAGATTTACTGGCTAAGAAGTTCCTAATTTTTAATGTTCTCATTTAAGAGCTATTTGACGTTTCCACCTCAGTATGATACTAAGAGAAATCTGAATGCAGGTCCTTGTAGTGAGAGCACTGCACCTTCCAGAGCACGTTCTGTTACTTGTCCAAACAAAGTTCATTGACCAGATTGTTTGCAGAAGGAAATAGCCTACAAAAGTTTACATCTGGTTTGAGAGCACTGTAAAGATCACATTAGCAGTTTTCCATCATAGCTTTTGTTATTTAAAACAAAATCCCAACACGTTTCCACTCTGTGTGGGTACTGCTTAAGTACTTAGATCTGAGAGAATAAATAGAGCATATATTTTAGCAATATTCAAACTTTAATAACTTGTTCCCCTTAAAATATTTAGAAAACATGCTTAAATCTTGCTGTTGTCAATGTGTTGCAGTGTTTTCTAATGAGGATTGCGTGTTGAAATTGGGAACAAAGCAAAGAAATGCACTCTGATATATTAAAGTTACTTTTATATTTCATTCTATGATTCTGTGGTTTTGTGCACTGGGAGAACCGTATCTAAGGATTCAGTTACTAGGTCATATACAGCTGCATATATTTTTGTCTCCAGAGGTCTCAGCTTCAGTGTAAGTCACACCAGAAGGCACTGGGAGACACTGGAACATGCACACTGGTACAACTATATTTAGGACAGAATTGCCAGTAAATCATTAGAAACTTGCATCCTGATTATCAAATCCAGTTTATTTTCAATTTCCCATTAGTTTTTCATCTGTGCCTGTGTAGCAAACCCTTCAGGAAAGATAGATTAACTTTTGAACCATTCTCTTCATGTTCTTTGGCTTTGAAAGTCAAAGAAATCTCATTGGATTGTCCCACTCATTTTATGTATGTCTTTATTTATATTTACAAAAATCTTTCCATCTTTTAGATATCCTAATAGCTTCTGGGTTGTCATCCTCAACTGCCCTGAGATTTTAAACCATTTCTAATAGCTGCTATTCTTCTGTTTACTCTCTTTTCAGTTGAAACTCAGCTACTACAACTCAAATATTTGTATAGGAAGAAATATCTGCACATTCAAGATATATTTTTCAAAGTAATAATGCAAAATTGCATGCAGGCCAGTAGCAAGTGAGAATAAGAAAAGCACCAAAGCTCTTAGCCTGACTCTTCTGTGACTGCTGTTTATACCTGGCAAACTGTGGATGGTCTTCTGCTGGTGGATAAATAAGTGAGAGGTGTTAAAAGCTCTTTCTTTGCTGGGGCAAATTACAGGGGGCAGACAGATCTGCTGTGCTTCACACAGGGAAAGTGTTTGCAGTGTGAAGACTGATTTCTGCTCTGTGGACCAGCCACAGTGCACAGTGAGAAATGCGTTTCTTCTACAGCCCCACGTTGCACCAAAAGGCCTCTCGAACACTGGGTGAAGCAATAGGTTTTCATAGGTCCAACCTGTGGTGCGTCCTTTGAGGTCTGCTAGCAGAGACAGTTGGGGGAGGTTGGTTGGTTAGCCTTGCAACTTTCCCTTCTTTCCTAGTTCTGACCCTGGGGATCTTGATTTAGCCTTTGGATTTCTTGTTTCTTGCATGAATACATGCTGCTTGTGTGCTTCCACAACACCTCCTAGTATTATCTATAGTAATGCAGAGGAAAGATACTTAATTTTTTCCTTAATCTGTATTCTAGTATAGGTCTGGCATGACACTTGTTTTTAAACCTTGGTTTGATTTCTGCAAATGAACCATTGTTGCCAAATGGCAACAAACCATGTTAGCAACTCCAGTTCTTTTCAATATTATTTTTCAAGTACATTTCTTCTTCTTCCAGAACAAACCTCAGTGTAAACTGTGCTTTTTTGATTTAGGAGAAAGTAAATCAGTGATAAGTAGTTGTTCAAAGAAATAATACAAAACATTCATTTAGAAGCTGGTGTTTTCAGGCCAGAAGTTAAGTCATCGCATTTAAGCTCCACTGTATTAGATTATTCACAAGAAGCATGTCTCAAACAATGAGGAATGTACCTACCTGAGTGAAAAGTGGGGGAAAAAGTGCTCTTGAAGGCAGAAAAGTACAAAGCAAACCTACTAAATTGGCTTGACTCAATGTACTCAAAGTTTGGCACTACCAGCATACTTTTATTTGCTATGCAAAGCTACTGCTTACTTTTTGACACAAGGATAGTAACCATCATTTAAACATCTCATTTTACACCATAAGGCAGCCTTTTCATTGTCAGTTTCCTAAGATGTCTTTTGTTTTAGCATTAAGTTTATATGTTTACTGGGGTATATTCCCAAAGGGGGTTGGCAGGTTTGTGTTTAACTGTTAACACTCTTAAGAGTAATTCACATAGATGAAAGGAGAGTAGCAGTTCTCTGTATATGAAGACACCTAAACATGGCTTTTTCAAAATCACATTTCAATATGTTGTTTTTTAGGGAAATATTTTAAATAAATTGTCAGAGTGAATGAGTGGTTATCTAGGCAATCTCCTGCAGTAACTAAGTAAACTGTTAAGAAGTGTTAATTTACAGAAACTCACAGCTTGATTCTTTTGAAGAAGACATAAGCACTTTCTGGAGGAGTTGTGGGGAATATCAGAGGTATTCAGCTCTGATGAATGTATTTGTACTATCATCTAGTAATAGCCCTTAAAGTGTTTCTGGCATGCCAAAACTAGGGCAAGGCTTAATTCAGTTACTGAAGTGCTCCTGCTGTTGCAGTAGCAGTGTTGCATTTCACAAGTAGGGTTGCACAGGGCTTTCTTAGGGATTGGCTTTAGGTTCAGCTTTGTCTATTCTCGTTTGCTGGCAGTTCTGATTAAATTGACTGTAATTAGTCCAGGTAATTTCAGATAATATGTCAGCTCCAGGCTTCTAATCAGTCAACTCTGCATGTGTTCCTCAATGATTACAAGTGCAAGTAAACCCCTAGTTTTATTTCTTATTAAAATATCTTACTTTCAGCATTTGTGCATTGTTTCACTGTGGACAAAAAGCTTTTATATATGTGAACTTAATTTATGATAGCTCTTGAAGGACTTGTGTCAGGGCTCTTATTCAGCAAAGATACTACCTTATTTTAGATAATGTAATTCCACTCCAGAATAGGTATTTTATTTTGAATAACAACAACATTTACTGAAAAATTTCAAGAATAGTTATTCATACTTAATATAAGTCTGATTTCTTTCCTGTTTTATAAGTTCTCTGTAGCCTCACTGGCTAAGACAGGTAGTGTGAAATGGATACATGCAGTGTTTTGAAGGGAAAAAAAAACCTGGTCTCAGTCCTGCAGTCACTGCTAAAATGAGTGATCTTCTTGAAGCCACTTACTTGTTATTAAGAGCCTAGGACTGGGCTTTGAATGCTGTAGCCTTCATATAATGAATAAAGGAACTTTTTTTTTTATTTAAAAGAACCAAAGAAAAAAACCTCCAACCCATATTCAGAACAAAAGGGAGATTAAATAGGGAAATACTCCCTTTTGTGGAACCCCAGATTTGTATTCTTTCAGCTGACACCTGCACAACACTAATTGACAAAACTACACCAACTGGTACACAGATGAGTGTAGTTCAGATGGTAGTCAGTAGAGATGTATAGAAACATAGATCAAAGGCTTTTCATTCAATTTCTTTCATTGTGTACATCACTAAGTCATCATTACCTGCAAGTCTGAAAGCACTGGCAAAAAAAAGTAGTGAGATCCAGTCAGAAGGTGTTCTAAAGATATGTCTGTCCTGTGAAATGAATCAGGGCATTCTGAGCTCAAGTGATTGTTTAACCTTGTAAATCCCTTTGTTAGAATGCACTGACAGGTGGGAGGTATTTGTGGCAGACCCGAAAACATGAATGCAGGAAGATGTGTGATCTAGCTTTATCTGAACCTTTGGTTGCAGCTGTGAATCTGTGTCACAACATCGAATCACTTCTGATTCAAATTAGCAGAGTGTGACTCTCCCTTTTGACACTTGAATGGGATGGAAGAAACTGATTCAGGTGGTTCATGTGTGCTTTAACTCTCCAGAGAGAGGAGCAGGAGGAAACGCTGGAAATCATAGCATATACAGGTTGTTATAGAACTGTTGAAAGCAAAAACCTGCATAATGTATGTCCTGATGAACACTATTCTGCTAGGGCACAAAACCCAGGCAACTTTTCAGGGAATAGAGGAAGGAGGGGCATCCCTGTGATGTAAGGGTAGACGTCAGGGGCTTATGCTTGATCAGACAGGAGTTCTACTTTGCTTTTTCTGGGGCTTTTTTGGCTACTTTATGTTGTATTAATCTGCATGTCATTAATTTCAATTGCTTAAAAAGCTGCTGGAAGGCAGTGATCAAGACTGGCTAGAATCATGCTGGTATAAATTCAGAGTAATCATGTCAAAGTCAACAGTTCAGCAGCAGGTACAAACACTGCAGAGCAGTACTGCTGTGTGGGTATTGCTGACTCGCTGGATAAGCTCATCCAGCTGCCAAGTGAGGGTGAATGCTTTGTCCCTTTCTGGAGGATTAATGATGCACTTTCATATCTCTGGATAGGAGGTGCTACAGAGTTTCAGATTTTCCTTTACTTTTGAGCTCAGCTCAGCAAATAGTAGCACCTTAGCTGAATTGGAGGGAACTTAGCCATTATAATAAATCTGCCTTTAGTTCATATTAATAGAATAAAAATTTCTGTAGTCTTCTGCAGGAGAATGCTGGTCTGGTATTGAATCACTCTGTGCAAAATTTATTAATATTAAACAAAACATCACAATTGCTTAAGCTTGTACCAGTAGGCTTTAGGACAGGTCAAGTCTTACCAATGTAACATCAGCTTTTTTCACTGAGAGACTACTGTTTAGCCTTTTGTATAAATTCTTACCATATTATCTGGATAATTCGACTCGTTCAGGTCAAGTTTATACTTGTGAGTGTTTCAGTAGTGCACAGAACTGGCAGTTGTTATGGTGGGATCATGGCTTCAAGCTGTGCTTATAATAATTGATGCCTGTTTTAATTTTTGCCCTTTTGGCCTTGTCTTGGCTTTCCCTGATGCTTGTGAAATAAATTGATGTCAAAATCAACACTGGACAAAATAAAGGGTTTAGCACTCCGTTTAGTGTCAGTATTGCTTTGAAATGAGATTTTAAAATCTATATTTAATTAGACAGTTATTGTACTCTGTGCTAAATAAAAGCTAATTGATAAACATGGAATTTATTGCAGTATGATAGATGTACCATTATTATCTCACTGTTTCCTAATTTGATTGTTCTTGATAAAACATAACCTTGGCATTGTGTTTGCATATGTGATTCATTGGAAGATCAGGCTTATTATTGATTTGTAGAACACAAGTACCTTACACACTTATTCAGTTGCCATTTAATTCTTGAATGCAGCAAGTGAACCATTGGTGATAAATCCAGCTAAGCTAAGTATCTCCAAAAACCTTAATTTCTCTCCTAACCAATTTACAAAGGCCTCTTTTGAGTATGAAGCTTCAGAGATATGTATTGACTTAGAAGGTGGTGCATCTTATTGATGGAGAGTGAAAGCTGCTCTTTGAATTGGGAGCATCTATTGAGTCCTTACTCAGCTTTCTTCGCAAAAATCCTTCCCAGAATATAATATTATCTCTTTAGTATCTGCAAAGGACCACGAATAAAAGTCCATCTAATGTATCAGGGTCTTCCTAGGAGCATTTTCTAGAATGTGCTGCTGAGTGTGGGCGTCCATTATTTTTTGCCAGAGTATCCAAGGGGTCTGTACTGGTAAAAGGGAAATTCTAGACTTTTTTTGGAAGAACTCTCGAACACTCTCTTATAGTCTTTCATCTTGGGTAAAGAAAAAAGCTTGATCGATAATTACTGGGCTATATTTGGAAAACTCGATGTCTGATGTAAGCAGGAGAGTTGGCAAGGAAGAAAAGATTGTGTTCTGCCCAGAATAAATATAGCATTTCTAATGGCTTTGCTGCTTCTTTTTGCAGTAGAGCCTTTTGTCTTTTAATGCTGCTTTTAGCAAGTTTGAAAAAATTCTCCTTTCAAGTTTTTTACTGTCTCTTATTATGCTCTAAGCTGCTTTTGTTTAACTTGAGAGTGATCTAATTATTTCCTGAAATGAGGCATCTCTCTGAATTAGTCGAGCCATAATACCTTGAAAGTGTGTGAAAGTAAGCTTGTAAATAGGAGGTAAGTTACCTAACTGCTTAACTAAATGCTTTAATGAGTTGGGACCAATGATGGTAGTGAATTGTAAGTGGATTTGAACCAACTTATCTTTAATATTTTCCTTTCTGGGATGTTCAGATGATGAGCAAGCATTTTTATGCACATCGTTTTGATCCTCTCAGTCTCAGGCATAAGGGAGTGATCTTTTTCATGCACACTTCTGTTAGTTCAGTATTTGCTTCATTGTCATGTGTCCAGGCACCCCAAAGGGATTATTTCAAGAGATCTCTCTGAACTGTCATTAATGCAAACCCATCTTCCTTTAGGCCAAAGGATGCAGAGTTAAAGGAGATAGAATTTTTGGGAGGTTGAGGCAAATTTGGTTGTTAATTCCTCACCCAGCTGTTAGCTTTAGACTCACATCATGCTCTTCATTTCTTTAAGACTTGATGGCTTTATTTGGACAGATGACTTCTGCTAGCTGAAGTAGCTTCTTGATCTGTTTGGAAGTCAGATGGACAATTAGCTTTTGTGGAAAAGGAAATCACATCTTTTGAAAATCTTATGTCCTTTATCTTTATCTCAACATAGGGAGGGATGCTGCCTTGAAAGAGATTAATGTTAAATCAAGGAGGTAAATTAGAGTAGCCATTGCTGTATTTTTATGATGGCAAAATAATGATATAATTATTGCCATATTTGTGTAAGCCAGGGTATGGTTTTGCTCAAGAAAGGAGGCTAGTAGAAAGGTTTTTAGAGAGTACTCACTTTCCTACATGTCCTACTTATACAGTTGCTCAGAAAAATAGCACTTGGGAGTTGTTAGAGAGAGGCTGGAAATATAAAAGAAGGAAGAAGACAGGATGGTGTGAGGACAAAGTTATCCTAACTACTCTGAAGAGTGCAAGTTCTGCTTGCAAGGGACACTGGAAAGTACACTACGAACAAACAAGCCAACACAAACCACATAAATCAAACTAAGCTAGAAGTGAATCTTACAAAGTGCTTATGCCACTTAAGAAGGGCAATGAATCTGCTCTAACAGTGTCGGCAGAGGTCTGTGCTTCAGAAGTGACATCATGGCCACAAGGTCTTGAGGAGTTTCTTGTGATACATGGAAAATGGTATAGGTGTGAAAATAAATATCTTCTGTGGCATTAAATAGCACTTAAAGTCTGAGGAATGGTTTTGATAACGGTGAATAAGAGACTTTAGGAAACCTTATTCCTCTCAGGCATCTCAATAAATCTCAGTCAACTGGCCTTTCTGTGCCTTGATTTTCCTTTGAGTGTGAATAATTATGTCTACTTCATCACAAAATGATGCAGAGGTTTAAGGTACACAATAGAGAAAGTGGACAAGAGTCAGGCAATTTAGGAGTTGTTCAAAACAGTGTTACTCATGAATAATCACCATTCTTCCTCTCACTGGGAAATACGCAGTAAAAAAGAGGAATAGGCAGCATTGTTTAAAGTTCTTGTAGTATGAGCCAGTTTGGAACAATTTAATCATGCTAAATTCATACTGTCCAAGCTTTTTGTGTTCAGGAAATCTTTATTTTGTACCCTGCCAATAATTGCTTTAATATGTTGTAACTCTGCTTTTGATGCCCATTGGGTTGTTTTTTTTGTGTGTGGAGGTGAAGTGGTTTCATGGACTTTCACCAGCTCAGTCTTTTCTACAAGTTGTGGAATAATGTTTTATAGTGATTTCATTGTTTCATATATCCAGTAGTGCAGAGTAAAGTACTAGACAGGGATCAGAATAACTGAGAAATAACCTTGTGAATGTGTACCTTAAAAAAAAAAAAATTTAAAAAATATTTGTTTTATATAATATATAAAAATATATATATAATATATCTTAAGAGGGACAGCATTTCAGCAGTGTGCTCATGCAATTCATCACTAAGGTGACAATACTGTAATGATGTATTAGTAATACATCACTGGAATGCATTCACACTATTGATGTGTTGGAGATCATAAACCACAGAGAGGGGCAGCAGACATGCTGACTGAAGTGCCTGCTAAGCCCTTTCCAAGCCTTTTCAAGTTATTTTATTGAGAGAGGTTGTCAGCAAGAATGTTTAGATTTTTCTATTCCTGCATGCGTGCTTTGCCCATAGAGCACTGGTGGGGAGGGCGAGTAATGCCGCAAGGATTCCTGATTTTGATGGCAGATGCTGCAGGCTCTATGTATGTCTTCAAATAGTGCAGGGACTCCTGATAAAATGGTTTGTCGACTGTCAGTCTGGGCCTTGGGGCAACTGTAAGTGCTTAAAAGGTTATTTACTTATTTTTTTAATGCCTCTGGCAGACACCATAAAGCGTCTTTGAGCCTTGACATCTCAGTGTGCAAAGACTGGACATTTGACATCCCCTCAAATGTCACGAGAGGAAAAATGTTCTGTCTCCATGGCAGTACATGCTAGCTGCTTTTCTGTTGGCAGCATGTGGTTATACTGTAATATCACAAGATTTCTCTCTTCTGGAGGCTGTATCAAAGATCATTCAATAAGATTAAAATACATTTTTTCCACCATTTTGTTGTCTGCTACTTTGTGTACGTTGTCCATAGGGTAAATAGTACACTTTCAGAGAAAATAAATTTGCTTTTTTTAGGTTCACACTACCTTCCCCATCCTTCAGGTATTCCCTCAGAAAACTCTCTAAATCCAGCCTGAGTAACCTTCAAGATAACATCTTAGAAATTAGTACCCTGTGGTCTGAGATCAACTTGAGGTGACAAGATTTCTTGCAGCAATTCTGCTGATGATGTATTCATAGACATCTCACTATTACCTAATGTTCTCTCAGTTGTTTGTTTTCATTTTTCTACAAGTACATTGTTGCTTCCTGGGGAGGCACCAGCTTTTTCTTTGTGTGCAAGTTGTATCAGGCAGCTGTTCCTGCTTCCAAGCACTGCAGCAATACAAATTATGGTAAGTCTCTACCGTTGCCTTAAATTCAAAACTGTTTTGACTTAAAATTTTGTTGCAAAACTGAGCTGAAGCTAATGTTGACTAGAAAATGAAGGTGTTAATAATATGAAGATAGATTTTTTTAACATCTTGTGAATCACCTTTGCTAGAAAAAAATGTATTGTGAACCTGGGACAGCCACAAGCCAATCAAAGAAGATTTAACCCTTTTTAAAGCTTCCTGAGCTACTCCTCCTCAATTAACTCTATTACAAAGGAATTTAATTGCAACAAACACTCCACCTGAAGGCAACAGTAATTCATATCCATTTATTGGAATTTCCATATGCAATACAACGTCATTTTAAAGGCTATGTTCCTGTGGACTTTGTTGTGTGGTGGTTTGTTTTTTCTTCTACTTAATTTGATTTTTATTGTACAAATCCATTTGTATTGAGAACATCTGGCCCTTCAGCTCATAAACAGTCTGCCCTTGCCTCTGTGGCATTGTGGTTTCTGGAGACATATTTTATTCTATGCCTTTCTAAGCATAGATTAATTACACTGTAATTCAGAGTAGATGGATTTTTAAAGCACCAGCTTCATTAGAATGTGTCTGCTTGAAGCATAGCAAAGTAAAATACACTTATCTGTATGTTAATAAGTTATCCTGAGTCCTTCAAAGCACATTAAAATAAGATGGATTTTTTTAACCTGATGCTATGAAAATATGTGTTGTTCAAAATAATTAATTTCAAATCCTTCCATTTAATTAGCTTTGTGAAGCCCTGGTGTAATGGAAGTAGCTCTTGCATCTGTCTCAAGTCAAAACACACAGTTAGTATTTTAGAATGAAAATTAAATTGCGTGGTCTGGGCTGCACTGTGGATGGCTTTAGGATTCCTTTCTAGCCTCACTGAGAAGTACTTAGAGAATTAAAGTTAATAGGCAGAACAAAGTATTCTCTGCAGGTATTACTCAAAGAGCATCTGAAATTTGTCTGATTTATCTTGATTTCACAACATGTTGCTACACATCTGTGGCTGTAAAGATGAACAGATGTTGGACTGGGGAAAGAAGTGAATGGGAGTCTTTATTCTTGATTCCCAGAAAGTAAAAATATAATATATAAATATAATATGAGTCAAATATAACAATAACAACAACAACAATAATAATAATGCACTGAGTAGCATTACAGCTGTATCTAGAAGCTAAAACCAGCCAGCCTAGATAATATAAGGCACTGTGTGCCAGGCAAGAGAGCCATGAGCCAAAGAGACTACATAGTAAACTGTGACTTGTGTATTGAAAGAAACATTTATATTTTCATTTTATAAATGACACAGGAGCACATGAAATGAAATGATCAGCCAAAGGTTATGTAAGGAGGCTGAGGCAAAGCTGGGAATTGATCTCAGATCTTTGGCATCACAGTAACTTTTTCTAGTTCAACAGTCATTCCTATCCTAGGTCTCCTTTCCTGCAACTCACCACTTTAGTGGGACATGTTGAAGGGAATAAATCCTCCAATTACTTTTCCAAGAGTTTCTTTAAGAATCCCCCAAGTTCTTTTATAGATAAAATGCTGAGTATATCATGAAGGTTTTACAGAGAATATAAATATGCATTTCAATCTCTAATTTCCTGCTCTGAATATTTCTTTTGACTTGCTTCAAGATATCTTTTTTTTCCCAAATGCTAATAGTTTCCCAGATTTAATCAATCCAGTATTGCTTTTCCTCTTGTGTGCATCACTTCATGTGTCACTTCAGTGCTTTTTTTATTCACACAATCTGTGCTATCACAGATATGTGTTATTTGCCTACCCTTTGCAGTCAGATTTTACCAACTTGACTGTCTTGCTATGATCAGCCAACTTTGTTGTGTAAGTAGATGCATAGTTAGCAAACAGCAGCCAAATATTTACCAGGTTACTTTTTCAATTTGATTCAGTGAACAGAATATTGAAAAGGCAAGTAACTGGGGAAATATGTGCAAGAAAGTCATTCAACCAAAACTAATTTATCAGCCATTCAAGGAACAGGCTTTTGGCATTAGGGATGTTTGTTTACTAATTGAATTTACTTGAGAAGTGATGATTTAGTCTCTCAAAATTTTCTGTATTTCAACATTCACCTCCTGTCTGAATGAAATCTGTTGGTGCTTATGGCAGGGTTCCCATTTCTTTCAGAGAGAGTTGCCAGACCATTTGTAAGAGGTTTTTGAAAGATCTGGATAGTAAAATGTTAGAGAAGATCTGATATTTTATTTACTTTTTGAAAATACAGACAAATAATGTACAAATTTATTCAATAATTTTCCACTCTATATGGAGTACTCATCATTTTATCATTTGTGAAATGATAAAACCTGTCACAGTAACCTGAATCTTCATATTACATGTTGGAGGGGGAGGGTTTCAAATAGTTCAGGAATGAAGAGCTATGATTTGTGTTAGAATCAACAAGGTACTGTAAAAAGTACTTATTTTTCCAGTGTGCTTACAGTAATTTCATATTCTCAAGATGTTGAGCTTCTGCAAGCTTAGAACCAAAATTTTCTGTAATCTGGCATAGAGTCCAGGCAGAGAAGTGAAAAGCATATTTAACGAACTGGTAACGAAGCGACCTGCAACTTATGACCAGCTCTGGTCCATGATCCCCTCATGAAATGCTCTTTCCCTAAAGCAAAGCATTCTCAATTCTAGCTCTTCTCAAGTGCTTCCAGTCGCCACATGTGTACTTTCTGTACGTTTCTCTGTATTTTCACCTGTATTCAGTATGAATTTTGCTGCTTGTGATGGTTCTCCCTTTACCCATCACTTCAGAAACCTCAAGTCTAAATTTGAGACTTGTGAATTTTGAGTGGTACTTTGATATTTCATTTTGTGAAGTGGTACTTTGATATTCATAGTTTATATTTTTATATTGTACTTGTCATTCAGAACATCTTCAATCCTTTTTTCATGTTCCTGTTCTCCTTTGATCTGCGTCATTAGTGAGTTCTTATTTTCTGTCTGGTGTTAGTACTTTCCCCCTTACCCTTTTATGGATTTTACCACTTTACTATTGATTTTCCCTTCTCTTTATGAGATTCTGCCTTAGTCCTTTTGGTTAGTTTTTTTTTTTCCTTTCTTAAGCTTAAGTGAAATTGTTTATTTTTCCACCTATTTGATCTAGTATCTTTACCTCAAGACATTTTACCTACAAAGTTGCATCATGATGGGATGCTGGCTCCAAATGTCCTCTTGGTCTGGTAGACTGTGATTGTTTCTCAGAGACAGGGCTTCCTGTAAAGAAAAATTCTGCAAATTTGTCTTGTAGTCCAGTGCCCTGCAGGTAGGGGATCACAGTTCTCTCTTCTACAGCCCTTTAGTGCATGACTTTGAGCAAATAATTACTCCATCCTTTGGTTCTCTTCTTTCAAAGCAATGAGGCTAAGGGCTTTTCTGTATTTCATTAGAGAAATCTGAGCTAGATGTGTCAAACTGAATTGGGATGCTGCAGTGCTCGAGTGTTGGAGGCCATACCGGTACCTAATGTGGACTTTAAATTTTAACTGACAATTATGATGGATTTTTGCTTAACGTCTGGAATTATTTTTTTATGGCTCTTAGACTTGCCAAAAGTTACCTCATACTACATCTGCATATAGAAGAAGTGGTGGCTGACTTGCTAATATTACAGAAAATGTTGACTCTTCTGTAGCAGCCACTGCAATGAAGGATTGTTGCAGGGAGTCAGCTCTGTTTCAGGCAGTATCTTTGGAAAAGTAGCAGCCCTGGGCTTGCTTCAGCAGAGTCAGACAGACTCTTCAGACAGGCAGTTTTTACAGCTTGCCATAGCATTTGACAATGTTTTTCCTTTCTTCCTCCATGCCTGTTCTCTGTTCCTTCTCACCAATCAGAATATTCATGGTCTGCTGATACATTTAGGAAAATGGAACATGCTATTCAGTGGTATCAATCTGTCACTTGGAAATAAAGTTTAAAATGTGTAATTTCTTGTTGTCAGCTTTCATTGTGCTAAAGAAACCGATTTACTATTGTCCCTTCTCCATTACTCAATTGTCTAATGAGCTACCTTGCAGTCCACTCAACATCAAACTTTTATCATGAATCACTGCAGGAATGGTGAGTACGTGAATCCCAGTTCCATAGTAGGTGGGTTGCACTTTCCTTCAATTAGAAATAAAAATTTCTTTTCTCTTTAAAAAAAAATAAATAACTGAGACAGGTTTTATGTATTTTCACTACTTTACTAAATTTGTCTTATTTTGTTTGTGATTCATGTGTCCTCCAACCTTTCCTGATTAAGTAGAAATTTTTCCTGTATTTCACTGTCAGAATGATACCTCTTATTTTTTTCCATCCTAGCAAATTAGTCTTAAAAACCAAAACGAAGCAGTCACACAGGAGAGCAAAATATAGTAAAAATATCTCTTCATTCTGGTTTTCTGCTGTCTCACAACAAAGCAGATGCTCTTGCTGTCTAAAGCAACTACCAGAATGATTTGTTTTGCATACCACAGCACAGTTATCCCGGCCTTCCCTTGCAGTTTCTGAACACTGCCCCAATGCAGATGATGATGATAGAGGCAAGAAATAAATGTAGTTCTACTGGTTTATAGATTACATGGGTACACTTGTTTGTTGTTCCCCATGAAAGGCCGTGGGTCTTGGGAGCTGTTGCTTAATCCTGCTTAATTTTCTGAAGAATGAAGTTTAAGAGGTGGTTTAAGAGGAACAGAATTTTTAGAGAAATTACATAAATGTATTCAATACAGGTAAAGGACACTACTCAGAATTTTAAGGAGGGGAAAAAGCTAATTCTTAATATTTCCTCTGAAATAAAAAGCTAAACATCTCTTTCCATGTTTATTAACATATAAACCTCTTTTAAAGTGTTCTCACCTCTGAAAATAACTTACAGTACATGTATATTATACCAAACCAATAATTTGTAAAGTTTATTTTCCTTGCAAATAGTGCTGTTTGGACTTTCTCAGTTTTTCCTTGCTTTTAAATT
Source organism: Apus apus (assembly GCF_020740795.1). Lineage (NCBI taxonomy): Eukaryota > Metazoa > Chordata > Aves > Apodiformes > Apodidae > Apus > Apus apus. The sequence continues at coordinate 13,919,647 of NC_067295.1, read as the reverse complement.
ATTAGCTGGACATAAAAGGCTCCATATTCTTGGGCTCACAGATGAATGAACCAACTTTACAAAGACAATAAAAGGGATAATATTCTTCAGGAAAAATGCACCAGAAAAATTTTATTTGTGCATTTAGTAATTAATCATTTTGTATATTAGGATAACTATAACATAAATCTTAATAATGTAATACACATGCAGCCATTCCTTTAATCTAGTTAAAAAACAGATAATGTTCTAGCCATCATCCTATTTTTTGCAACTTGCAATGTAGTAAAGCAAGAAGTTTATTGCAAGTTGGTGATAAGAACAGAAGTAATGGCCTAGAAAGCACAAGGGTGAATGAGTGACCAGTTGGAGTTTTCTCATTGGTTTTAAACCTATATAAATGTAATGGCTTTCTTTTAAATGTCTCTTAATGAGAAAAAGCAAAGTTTAAGTTACCTAATGGTACTGTGTTGAAGGGTTTATTTTCTTATTTAAATTTAATGTTACAGTGTATCTAGTGTATATTTATAGAAGTAATTTACATCTGACACATATACCCTTTCTGGGCTTGGAGTCAGCAGGAAGAAAAACTGCAGCGGTGTTATCTGTCGAGGGAAGAAACTGTGGCTGTATGAAGTATATAACTGGTGATGTTCAATAGCTTATATAGACTCTGACATAGAAGTATGGTAACTGAAGCATAGCAATAGAAAATACAACTGTCAGTTCTGTTTTTCTATGATCTCATAATTGCAACATGTATGATTGTTAATTGGCAACACTAGACACTGAAACCTCCTCAGTGTGCAGTCATGGTAAATATTAGAAGCACGGTGAAATGGTTTTGACAAGGACCCAGATCCTCAAGGATCCTCCTCTGTTAAGGTGCTGAGCACCCTTCTGTGGGACCTTGGTCCATGCTTACAATACAGAGGCTTTAGGGAATGTCTTGCCTAACATATTGTGAGGGCCTTGGAGGTATCTGCCTCTGCAAGAACTGATTCTTGCCTGCAGCCTTTGAAGACCTCTTTTATTTTACAGTCTGTGGCTTTCTGTATCTTCTCAGTTGTTCCTGAAAGGCTGTAAATTCATATTGGAAATCATATAGAGGGGGAATACTGTGCATGGTTACATATAATAAATTAACTATAATAATAATAATTTAAATTCTGTATTGTTATCAATAATACTTGATTTTTTTATTAATTGTTTTTTTAAAAAAACAATACCCACAGTTAAGTCTTTAGTATTTTTATAACAGTTTTTTGGGAGGGGGTGGCAAATAATATTTTGACCAATATGCAATATTGAATGGAAAAGAGCTCTAGAAGGTATAGCATGGAAGATTTCTCAATATTTAAAAGCAAAAGGGAGAAGTAAAAAAAGGGGGATGTGTTTTAATCAAGTCAACTATAAGCAAATTAAAACTTTATGGAGATAGTATTTTTTTCTAAACTTTTCATAGAAGCTATCTGTCATTTTTCACTCATTTCTGAAGAGTCATACATTGCAACTGCAGATTTTTCAAGGATATGAAGACAATGTTTTTTTAGTCAGACATGTAGGAAAAAAGATGGAGGGCTATGACTTGGTTTCATTTATGCCAGTATAGATCAGGTTTAAAATATCAGTTTAATTAGATTTGGCCTGATTTAAAGTTTAACATATCAAACCATAGAATCTGCTGAGGACAGTGGTGATGTTTCTTTTCAGGAAACCTGGATTTGTAGATGTCTATGCCCTTAGAACAAGGCACGGAAATGTCAAGGAAGATCTTCTTTGCACAGCACGCCTCTGAATAATTTCTATGAATAATGTTGCATACATCTTTCTTGGCTTATGAAACTTTCTGCAAGGCAGAGGTTTCCTTTCTCTTAAGTGCCAGCTTAAAAAAACCCCTGACCATTATCTAATGATTAACTTAAGAGAATCTTGACTGTATCACAATTAGCTGTATCTGCCAATTTTTTCAGCTTGAGTAAACACTAATGGAATATGTTTGTATGATAGATGTAATGGTTCTGCTAGCTGTTAATCTTTTAGCTGTTTGAAATTAAGCTAGTTTTCTACATAGTCATAACAGACCTCTTATTTTCAGAACATCAAGCTGTTAGCACAGCTAATTGTCCAATAAATATGTAAATGTTGCTATGCACCCCCTAACAGCAAGATGATTAGCTATCAATTCGATATTACATTTAGAAGAAAGTAGACTGACTAAAATGAAATAGTTCAATATGCACTTTGGCTTTCTTGGAAGGCTGGTTCCCTCAGGAGAGAGCTGTGGGTGTAATGCCTTGAATATTGGCAGAATTCTACTTGACAACTTTAATTTATGCTGCTGTTTTGATTAGATGGTTGTGACACTGCATGGATGCTGAATCCTAGCATCTTAGCCCAAGTGGTACTGCTATTTGTCTGCCCACAGGAAAATGTTACTATCTTGCTGAAAATCACCTAAGATAGATCTTTCTTTCCTTCTAATCTTTTTAGAAAGTGTTTGCTTAAGACATGAGAGCTGAACTGAAGAAACCTAACTGGCATTTTTGGGTTTGGGAACTATCCTGCTTCTTTTCTCTGCCTCAAGAACACTGGCCTGGTGTAAAATGGAGGTGAGCTTGAGGTTAAGGGTTCGAGCTTTGGGCTGTAGCTACCAGTAAGGTGTTGTCCTATCACTGGTCATTGATTTCTTCTATGACACACATGTATGGGTGTGGGTCACAGAGACAAATGCAGAGTGAAACAGCAGTAAAATCTCTGAAATAGGCTGTATGCATACAAAAAAAGTCTTATGCTTGCTATTAAATCTAGCTGTAAATGTGTTGCTGGGAGAAGGAGACTGAGCAATGCTAAAAAGTTTATGGTGTTACAAAATATAACTTGATGCATATAAATCAAAGCATGTAACAAACTTGAACTCATAAATAAGTGTATTGTTCACTCAGACTTCTGGCATTTCAAATTCTGCCTACTGGGACTGTAACTTCAGTATTTTATAAATCAATAAGGGTGAATATGAATATTTTGACCCAAACTCTGCTCTTATTAGTAAAGGTAATACAAGGATATGTAAGATGCACTGTAAAGGATTGTTGTCCATCAACTCTGAAAGCAGAAAGGACCGTTATGTGTGATCATCTTGTTGACCTTCTGTCTAGCATTGATTGTAGCACTTTGCTCACTAGCTCCTGACCTGAACCTGACAAATGCCCAAAACGCCTTACCCCCCATGTCTTCTGGCCACAGAGATCTTGTGGCTTCAAGGTCGTTTTAAAAGAAGCATCAGTTACACAGAGAGCTGTGTCTATTGTTTTATGAGTAAGAATCATAGTGATGTTTACAGCAGACTATACCTTTGGGAGGGATTTTCTCTTCTATTGTAGCCTTTAAAGTTATTATGAAGTCCATTTAATAGGCTGGGGAAGCATATCCTTGACTGCAGGCAGTATCGTCCTAAATGACCCTCACTGTACCCTCAGCAGAGACAGCAAGAAGGCATGGATCCTTTGTACCATTTACAGTTGTGTGTCTTGGCAGCTGCTATAGGTAGCAGAACAACTGTTGAGCAACCCAATGCAGAAATGTGCTTTCACAGGTTTTTTCCTGCCTTACTTTATGCTGAAAACTTTACCTGTTCTTTGAACAGTCCAGAACATGGGGTCCAATATGACTCAAGATTTTTTCCCTTTCTCCCTTGTGGGGAGAAAAAAATGTCTCTTAATTTTTTTTTTTTTGGGTGGTACTCTACTATTATGTACTTTCCTGCATTGTCCAGCATCTGCTTCAGTCCTTGGTAAAGCTAAGAATAGTTGCTCTAAATTGTACCTAACTACCCCTTGCTTTTAGATGCTTTCCAGGGTCCTGGAGATGCCATTCCACAACACAGCTCTGGTAATGTCTTTTGCATCAATTACACCTTCTGTAATAAAACTACGTGGAATAGGAGGAAATAAAAACGCTTTAAGATTCAGCTGGACTTCAACAATCCTTTTGGGGGATAGGAAAGGAAAAGGGTACTTAGATATACTTTGTAGTCCCTGGGTTATACGGGTCCTTTGAAGGTAGAAGGAAAAGTCTTGGGCAGATAAGAGGACCTCCTATTTATTCTTATTATTCCTAATCTGTTAGTTGTTTTTTTAGCTGTACAAAGACTTGGGTTTGAGTGCTTTTGCATAGAGTTGAGTATCTTGGTATAATAGTGCAGGACTCCATAATGTTTAATGGATAAGGAACTGGAATTCTTAAACAGAGCAATGCAACTGAGCTATAGAAAGAAGATTGAATTTAACCTTTTCAAACTGAGGAATTAAATAAAACACTTAATCATATACATGTATGGAGGGTTTAGGTATTCTCTGACATCAGTGATGTCTATACAGCTCTTAAAATGAATCTCTATAATTCCCATGATTTAATTCAGTCACAAGATAGCAGATCAGAAAAAGGAGAATGAATCACTGTCACAAATACTGTTCCTCTGTTTCACTGACAAGGAAAGATAAAAGAGAAAGAATGATTAAAACAAGGAATAATTTATGGATTTTAATTTGGATCTCCTGCTGAGAATAAGCATAGTCTTTTCCCTTACTATTAAGCAGGAGGAGAATATTCTGTCCTTATATCCCATCATTTGGTGTTATTGCATGAGTTAGTGCAGAGTCAGTAAATACGATGAAGAGGATATTAAATGACACGCTGCAGCAACACTCTTCCAAATTGCAATCCCTACTTGCTTTCCAAAAGCAGGTATTTGTCAGTGAAAATGAATTATTTCAATTTCTTTCAGCAATGGAGTGGAGCATAATTAGAGCCATGCAGATGGTTGATTTAGTTCAATGTGTGAAGACCATTCAAAAAACTGGAGATGGAGTATAGTTTAGACTGACAGCAAAGTTACAGTTTTGGATATTGCTAGATAAACTACTGAATTGTTTTAATTGAAAAGAATTCCCACCTCCTCCAGTGTCAGGCAGTTGCAACCCTTTTAAAAAAGTAAAAAAGGCTTGGGGTATACTGATCTTCCATCTTTGCAGGCAAAGGCATTTGGTGTTATCCACAGTCTGACAAAATGACACATCGTCTAGTCCTGCAGTCGAGCACACAAAGGAGGAGGAGGATGAGGTATTTGTGTAAGGAGCGGCTGTGAGGGAAGGTCTGGTTCTAATTATTAACTCTACTTGCTTCATGGTAGGATATGAACCTGGTGCTGCTTTTCCCTTAGCCAGGAGAGTACGTGATTTGATGTGCAATAAACAAGGAATTTTTAACTTCTGTATAAGAAGACACATAACTGGCTGAACTTAATGAACTACTATGCAGGGAATACGTCTCTGACTGTGTTCATTAGTGACAGGAGTTGCTTTGAAGTCAGCACTCCATCGTTGTTTCTGTCAGCATTCAGCTCTGCTACTCTCAGTCATGCTTTAGCCTGTTGCCCTCAGCTGTATTTTAATTGAAGCTCATAATATTTTAAGACTGCTTTGTCTTTCCAGATATCAAAGCAAATGGATTTAGAAGTCTCTTGACTCCTGTACTATACACATGAACTGTTTTTCCATAACATGGGAATTGGTAAAACAAGCAAAATGTCATTCACACAGGGCTCAGCATTTGAAGAAGTTCAATATTAATTCCCTAGCAAATATTTTCTATAAGTGAGTTAGTATGATGGCATTGTGTGGTTAGTGCAGGGTGAAGGAGCTAAAGGGAAAGAACCTAAAGCTGACAGGATTTCTAACAAAGGGCTTTTATAAAATTGAGGCAGATGAGTTTTCATGAAGGACCTATACAGGCTGAGTCAAGGTGAGGTGCACAGAATGCTATTATGTTAGTAATCAGATTAGCCTAGTACCTCAGTAATCAGACCTTGGCAGAGCTAGGGATGGGAGAATTCTTAAGAGGCAATACATGGAGTTTTGAGAAGTTTGTGTATCCTGCCTTATCACAGAATCATTGAGCTTGGAAGAGACCTCTTGAGGGCATCTTGTCCAACCCCCCTACTCAGGCGAGGCCACTGACAGCCATTTGCCATGTCCAGATAGCTTTTGAATATATTCAAGGCTGGAGTTGTTACAACCTCACTTGGCAACCAGTTCCAGTGCTTGGTTACCCACACAGTAAAAAAGTGTGTAACTTCAAGGTTTCTGTCAAGGTCCCTCTGGAAGGCAGCACTGGTGTATCAGGCATTCCTCCCACTTTTGTTCCTTTGCAATCATGCTTGAGGGTACATTCTGCACTAACCTGCAAATCACTAATACAGTTGTAAATCAGGATTGGACCCCGTATTTACCCCTGAGGTACACTGCTAATTACTGGCCTCCAACTAGACTAGGTGCCACTGATCACCACCCATTGGAATGCAATGTTCAGTCAGTTTTAAGTCTACCTCACCATCTGCTCGTCCAGTTTGTATTTCAGCTGTTCTATGGGAATCTGATGGAGACATCATAGAATCGGATGATGTAGATGATGTTCCTGAAGGTAAGGTAGACAATATCTACTGCTCTCCCCTTGTCTACCAAGCTAATCTTTCATTGTAGAAGGTTCTCAGGTTGGTCAAGCATGACTTGACCTTGATAAACCCATGCTGACTACTCTTAATGAGCTTCTTGTCCTTCACATGCCTGGGAATATTTTCCAGGATTATTTGCTCTATCACCTTCCCAGGTGCCAAGGTAAGGCTGGCCAGCCTGTAACACTCCAGGTCCTCCTGCTTGACCTTTTTGAAGGCAGAAGTGATGGTAACATTTTCTAGTTATTAAAAATAAAACATTTTTGAGAGTGAGCCTTGGATTCTGCAATTATGTAGAAATGTAAGACAAAACATTTAAAACTCTTCGGTATGATATAGACAATAGACATCTAAAATCCCCAAATGAATAATTTTTAATTTTCTAGGCTGTGTTCTTCAATTATTATTTTAACAAGGGAAACACTGAGAATTAGAAACACTGTATTATTTTCCCGCCTTTGCCACTGATTCTGGGCGTATTGTGGGAGAAGTGTTGTAGCGCTTCTGAGTCTGTTCTCTGCATGTCAGATAGGGTATATTGAGGCAACCTGCTTGCAAAGTATATGAAGAGTATGTGTTCGTACAGTGTGAGATAGAGAATTTATCTTAAGGGAGAACTGATGTGTGTTTGGGGCAGGATGTTGAAATCAGCTGATGTAAAATTTTATATCCATAGATAATAAGGAGAAAGATTAAGAAATACAAAAGGCAAAAGGGGAAAAATGGTATTCTTATCTTGGTCTTATTTTCATGCCTAGCAAAGTATGTAGCCACATACTTGAAGTCACAATTACGGTGAATGGTCATTTAGGTGACAGCTGTCATTGAGCAGATAACTATGAACGAAGATTTGTATTACTTAGAGCAAAAGCGGGGGCAGAGGACTGGTGAAAGAAGTGTATCAGTGGTAGGATCTATAAAATCCAGCTCTACAGCAGAGTGAAGCTGTGCTCTTCCTTCCTTAAGGAAATCAAGCATTAGATATTCCTGTTTTTTTTTATTATTTTCCATCACATTTATTTTCCTCCTACACCAAGTACTGCGAGCTTCTCTCACTCTGTTCCCCTTTCCCCTGCCATAATTTTGGTATCCATTCTTTCTGTGACTCAGTGTGGTCACTTGGGAAGCATTGCTTTAATGATTTGCTATTTAACTGCTCAGTGTTCCTTGCATCATGAGAGAAGTGGCAGCATTGACAAAGTACAGCCTGCCCGCAGGGAGTACTGTATCAGTGGAGAGACTGGTTGCTATGGTAATACATTACATAGCAATGAGGGATTTTGGAAGATGCATCTGACAGTTTGAGGTGAAGTATCATCATTTCCTTCCAGCTTTCAAAAAGTGGCATCATTTGAAGTTCAGTGGGCTTTTTTTTCACCTTTTGTTGTTGTTGTTGTTGTGAGGTGACATTTCTGAATAGCCCTGAGCATGCCACAGAACTAAAATGAAAAACATCTGTCCTTAAGGAGGCAACAGTTCAAATAAAAGCAGAGGGAGGAGGTCATTTCTGGGGCAATTAACGAACCATATAGTCAAATGGCTCAGGTTCTCTGTCTCCTTGCCTTGCTTTCACTTGAACACAGATGTTTTCATTTTATAGGCATGAGTGATGCATAAAAGGAAAGCAGAACTTGTGAAGAGTAATCACTAGTCTTAAGAAGTACTGTAAAATAGATTAGAAGAAAGTTCCTGAGCATCAGAGCCAGGGAAAAAAAAAAAAAAAGTCAGCAAAGGAAAAATTAGTAATAAGGAAAAAAACCCCCAAACACAAACTTGTTTCTCCAACAAGCATGGAAAAAATCCCAATAAGACATACCTTGAAAAGTAACACAGGAAACTGAGAAGTAACACCAACAGGTGTATCTTCCATTTTCAAGTTTTCCATATCATATTTTGTCTGAGTGAACATCTGTGTTTTATCCATGTATGGAGGCTGAAAAGGGATAGTGAAACAATTTTAAGGGCAGGTGTTTATATACTTACTTAGATACTAAATATGTTTTACATAGGAATATATCTTTGAACATTTACATTCTCTGTTTTTGAGAGTTTTAAGAATAATCCACACTTCAATTACTCCTGAGATTGTTATTTTGGACCTTCGGATTGTACTTTTGTCTGCACTGCACACCTGAGGAGTGTGGCACTTATTTTTTGCTTACAGCAGTTTTGAATTCTACCAGCCCTACGGAAGCTATCCTTTCTCTACGGAAGGTGCAGACACAAGAACTGCATTTTTGTGGATCTTAGTCATTCTCTTTGGCAGTCTGGATGCTTCTGTGCTTGTAATTTTAATTGATTTTCTGAATAGAATCCTGCAAGACAAGGTTTTCCAGGGCTTATACAGCCTACTTACATAGTAGTACATACATGTTTTTTGCTCTGGTTATTGAAGCATCCATGGGTTGCATGCCAGGATTTGTTTTTTTTTGGTTTGTGTGCTTCTTTTTTTTTAAAGCAGCCAGTATTACTTTTTTGAATATGCATTTCAATATCAGTGCCTAAATTCTATTAACTTTTTAAACTTCAGTTCCTGAGGCCCTTAAACAGTTTTGAAAAATATAGCCCATACATCAAGTGCTGAAAGGCTACTGAAGTAGACAATTCTTGACTTGGAGAAAAGTCCTTTTCTGAATTCAGATATCAAATTAAAGGTTACTGTACATCTTCTTAGCTCCAGGCAAGATTAGATGCTTGATCTAGGAGAAGACATTTGCTGTTAGAGGAGAAACTAACATGAGCTGTGTAACAAATCATTGCATAATATTAGGTTTGTCATAAATGTATGATGAATGGTATTTCCCTGATCTAATATCAAACCTTTGGGAGCAATGTGTTTGAGTGATGTCATTACATAATGTTGGAAGCTGTTAATATGATTATCTGGAATCACTGGAGAGGCTTGATACTTGAGGAGACTGCATAATAATTTAGCTGTACTTGTTCTTATAGCATCTGTACTCTTCAGAGTCTCAGTGTGGTACAGCTTAAACATCCTATTCGTTTTTCAGGATTGCTTTTTATTCCTGTTGCTAACATTGTTAGGCTGTGGCAGATGGTATTGCAGTTACAGTCTTCCAAATCATGTCAGGGAAAGAACCACAGCTTAAAAGCAAAGGTCTTTTCAAGCTGCAGAACATGACGTAGTTGTGAGAGAGATGGCGAGCTGTGATTAGCCAAATTAGCTCATTTTCCTCATTGTAATGTTTGCAGTAGAAGACAGTAATTGCTGTAGGCTGGTTTTTATTTTAGCAATTTCTGGAGCTATTATAGAGAGGATCACGCATCTGAGAGTTTGGGCACAGAGTAAAGGGTGATCCATAATAACAGAAAAGATAAAAAAAGTCCACTAGTTCCTCATTCTATTGTAATGTGGTTATTTTTCTGCAAGTGCTTGATTACTATCTGTCCTACTAAAAATGATGATAAATAAAAGCAAGAAAAATTATTCTCTTGATATTCACAGAAACTGTTTTGTTAAATAGTTTTGACCTGATTCTTAAGGTTCAATATGAATTGCCTTGTTCTTTCATAGCATTGTTGATTTATATCTTAAAAAAGAAAAAGCATGGGTTTTTTGTTTTGTTTTGTTTTTTCAAAATGGTCTAAATTGATTAAGTCTGGCTTCTGCTATTTGTGTATGCATGAGTACACTATCTTAAAAATGCATACACTGTTCTAGGCACATCTGTAAAATGCTCTGAGGCATGCTTATAGTGCAAATAGTATCATACCCTTCTAGTCCTTGTCTGTTGAAGATCATAGAAAAAATAAGTTGTCTTTGTTTTGTAAAATGGAGCTTTTTTACCAGATAATTTCCGTTAAAAACATTCAAGCCACACACACTGATAATGTGCAATATAGTTTGTGGAAATTAGATGTGACTGACTAGTTTTCTATACATACTATTTAGCAAATCTTTTTGTCACAGTACCAGTGACATCCTATGTGGAAACAACTGTCACTTGAAACTGTTTCATACAAAGCACAGACTGCTTCAGGAGTTTACTGCAGCCTAATGCTGAAGCACCAGTGGTGCTCAGCTTCTGGCAGAGGCTAGAATACACACTTGCTTCCTGGAATATAAAACCTGAAAATAAAGGAGTTGAATCAGGGCTTCATGTATCCTATACATATCTGGTTTTGTTCAGGCAAACCTGTCATTTAATGATTTCCTCTTCATCAATTAATTGTCCACATTTTAAAATCACAGAACCAGTTTCACTGATTCTTGGTACTTCTGCTGAGAAAGGGAGGAACACCTGTCTGTCTCTTCTTACACACTTAGTTCTTGAAATGGATTGAGAATGGCTTTACACTGCTGGGTTTACACTGCTGCCTCAGTGACAGAGATACACAATAAACAAAATGTTCTTCTTTCTCCGATTACCTTTTTCAGAGCTTCAAAAAGGCTTTGTCAAAACTAGGAATTGAGGTCTTGCACACTAAGGTTTCCATGCGCAGCACATATTTCTTTAACCTAATGTAGCTGTTATAACAATAATATAAGGAGTATCGTACTTAGTCTCATATCCTAGTTTAACTAGCTGTAGGCTTTGTGTTAACATACAAACGCTTACTTTGCAGCTAAGAATGGTTTAGGTTGATCAAAGTTGCTCACAGTATTAAGATGCATCAAAATTCGGCAATGGCTGCAAATGATTAAAGTATTGGAAGAGATTTTAAAACACGTTATGATAAAACAGTTACTGTTCTTTTCATTGGGAATTCAAACCCTAGTTATTTTTGACATTTCTATTAATTTCTTCTGTTTACTTAAACTACATACTTGAGCAATATTTTGGCTTCAGTGTTGCTATGAAGAAAGCAAAATAGTTTGGTTTTAGGTGTTAAGGTGTTATGCTGTGGCAATGGAGAATATGGTTTATATGGCATATATGTTGAAAGTGCATAAACTCTTTACTGTTTCAATCGTTTAGACAGATTAAGGTAACTTTGGGAATGGTAGCATGAAGATTTGATCTTCATCTCGGGAATCACAATCCTGCACCATATTTGACTCTGAATTTTGTACTCACTCTTTGAGGTCTCTGAACCTTCTATGAAAAAGAACACGCTCTTGTGATCAAGTGGGGTTTTTTGTTTTGCTTTAAAAATATAGGAAGTATCTTTGGCTTCTCCTGCTTTGGACGGGAGTTGCAGAAGTTGAAAACCTCTTGAAAAAAATCTGTCCATTCCTATTTCAGTCTGGTTGCACTAGAAAAAATATGGAGATTTATGTGAAAAAACTTTCACTTCTGCCTGGCTTTCCAGGCCAAAACACTTGGTTTAAGTGGGCTACCTAAGGTTACCTCTGTGTAAGCTGTGTATGCATAAATAGGAAGCAAGTTCACACCTTTCACTCACATCTACAACACACTCAAAGTTAGGAACCAGTCATAGTGTTGGGAAGTCAGAAATCCGAGCAGAAAACACTTTCAGTCACTGTGGCAGTTACTGGTGCATCATAGAATCATCAGTGGAACTCAGTGAATCCTTCATAGCTCTGCACTCTTTTAATCCATGTCTGACTCCACTCCCAAGAGTTTGTATTGACACTCTGGGTGGCTGCTCTCTCAAACAAAGCTGTGGATTAGAGATGTAGGCTCAGTCTTTCTGTGGAAGGAGAATAATGGAGGCTTCAAGGAGGGAGAGGAAGGCAGTGGCCCATAAAGCCTTTCACACAAGAGAAGGCAGCTGTATGTAGTCTCCAAAGCAGAAAGGGGTCAGAAAGTGACACCCAGTTATATGGGAGCAGCACAGTTGGGATGAGAGTTGGTGGGACAGTGTGGTAAATTCAGTTTAACACTGTGGAGTCTTTTTTTGTACCATTTAATCTTGGTAATTGCTCAAGTTCATTTCATATATTCCTTTAAGCAATCTAATAACAGGGTTCAAGTGTTTTAACATCAGTTTCGTCTTTTCAGTGGCTATTTCTGTGGTATTCTGTGCAGATACTATGGCCTCGTGTAAAAAAGCAAAAATCTAAAACCTTGGATGGCTAAAGAATAATTTTGGTGCTGGATAATAAGCTGGTTAGCACAAGGGACAGCTGCAAATGCATCTTTTTATCTTAGTTTATGTTGAAGTATCAACAAAACCTTCTGCAAAGAGTGTAACAAATGGAACAAAAATCTTTCCACCTTGTTGATAATCCTGTCTTGCCTCCTTGCATACAGATTTTTAGTCTGAGATTTTGAAGCAAGCTTTCACTAAGGACAATCTGCTTTATTTGTGTCACAGTCCGATGAACAAGTTGAGATAAATGGCATTGACCTCTATATAACTGTTTGATTTAGATATTGCAGTCTGAGTTAACTCTGGGACATTTCCATTCCTTCCTTACATTTACTGCTTTTTATTCTTTTCAAACCCAGCTAACTGTAAACTCAGAAAGAGAGAAACCCGATGATGCATCCACCTGAGCAGTGTGTGCTCCTGACCTTAAGCCCTGATGAACTTGAAAAATCCAACAACCATTAGTGAAAATGTTTCATCCCTCTTGCATCTTAAAGCCAGAGAGAATCTACCAGGCTTGTCCAGTTGTCCATGCACATGTGCCTTCAGTTCTAGGTTCTCTTTTTTGGTCTTCAAGAATTTCTGCTGTTATTTAAAGGTGATATCAAAGTTTCTTTGTTTCTTTCATTGCCATCAGCTATAGATGGAGGTCTTGAACTAAGCTGGATGGTACAGCTGTTATTGGCTTCCTTTGTAAAGTCCTTTTGTGATTTACTGTTGTAAACTACCTATGCATGTACAGCAATACTAGATAGTTATTTACATGCTTTCTTTAGTTCAACTTTTATTCTTCACATCTATTTGTAAACTTTAACTTCCCATGGGCTGCTGAGTTCTGTCCTGTTCTGACAGATGTTCCATGCACTCTTCCTCACCTTGATGCTGCTTATGCGACTGGCAAAAAGATTTCATGCTATTCTCCAGCCCTGTCATCAGCATACCAAGATAACCACAAATTAATCAAACAGAATTTATGTCCCTTTTAATGTGCAATTTTTCTTTACTAAAACATTGTTTAATTTATTCAGGTTCCCTGCTACAGTCTTGTCCTGTAGATAAATCTCTTCTGGCACTTGTCAGCTCCTTGGCCTCTGCTATGTCATCTGTTAGGTGAGCTCTTTGACGCAAGGACTACATTGTGACACTGAGCAGGGTGTGCAGTGGGGCTGCTGCAATTAAAGGCCATTGTACTGTGAGGGGGAAGCAGAGACAATGACCAGTCAGAGGGTGGCACGTGCTTCTCTTTAATGTAGCTTTGAAATAAGGATTTTGTGCAGAATTCTTAAACTGGAAAAATGAAATGCTGCCACCTGTGATTGAAGTAAAAGTTACTGGCACTTGTCTTTAATGGTGTATTCAGAACTTGTGCTACTGGAAGTGCAGGTTTCCATCATTACTGATAAGCTAATTCAGGCCACTGGTAAGCTGCTGGGTATTTTGAAGATGGTTTCCACAAATTTGCATGCTGAAGAAGTTAAGAAGCAGACACTCCTTTAAGTGCCTAACTGCTCCTCAAATCCATGCACTCAGTGATGTCAGCTCTTGGAAACTTGAGTTTCAATGAACTTCAATAGATAAAGGTGCTGAAAAGTCTGTGCTTTTTGTCAGCTTTAAAACGAAGAAGTTCAAATTTTTATGATTTCAGATATTTGCAGTAGAAGCCGAGTTGAGCAGTTTCACCTGTGAAGGACTCTTAAATCTACTCTTTTTATAAATAAATACATTTCTAGTCTGTGCTTTGTGGCTTACTGTAGGGTAGGTTTTTAGGAGATGACCTGGATAATAAAAGAAATGAAAAAAAAATGTAGCTTCTAAGAGCTCTGTGCAGATTCACAATATGGGAAAATTGTGATTTAGAAACATTTTTCATTGCTTTTTCTTTTGGCAGCATAAGACTAGCAGCATTGGAAAATATGTGTATGAAGTTTGAACATTTCTGTTCCCTTCTGTACGTAGAGAAGACTTTTTCCCCAAGTCATGGGGTCTATATGGTATTTCTTCTCTACATAGCACTCTCTTGATCACAGATTAAAGAACAAAAAAAAAGTTACAAGAACTACATCTCTTTGAGCCCGGTAAAAAGTGGTCAGGCTTTCAAGATGCATTCTGTACTCATCAGGCTACAGAAAAATAGAACAACATGGGGCCAAAAAGAAGAGCAAGGTGGGGGAGTTAAGCCTTGAATTAATTCAGGTTGTAGTGATCAATGAAGGGTGAAGAGAAAGATCTGAACACACTAAAGCAGAGATGGGGATAGAAGTTCCTTTCTTTTCTGTTTCTTTCCTGATTACAATGACAGGAGGCTGGTACTGACTGCAATAAAAGGAGACTAACACCATCTAATGATAGTCACATTTTATTTTTACAGTGAGAAATATTTCATAAAGAGCATGCTTCTGTGATGAAGGGCTTTAAGTCTCAGACAACTCCGTTAATATTCTTAAGCAAGCTTTTTCAAGTTCCTCTCAACATTCAGAACCTATTTATGCAATCTGGAGAAAAGTTACTGTTAAGAATATATATGCAGGTTACCATAAATTTACATGATGCTGAGGGAACAGGGACTACCCCGGGGAACTTAAGAAAAAATGCCTTTCCTAAATAGTCTTCCATTTTCAGAAACAAACTAGCTTTTTTCTAATGTGAGGACTGGTTTATCTATTGTTTCTATTCCAAGGACACCAGACTACAATTTCTTTTACAGTTATATATGTCAGACCCAGAAAACACTGGAGAAATGCAGGCATCTTAAAATGACAGCATATATCACAGACAGTAAGCATTATTCTTTATTGCATATGGAAATTCTTTTGGAGAGATATTAAGCTCAGTAATATTTAATGCTTCATATATATGAATCACTCTGGACCAGTCAAAAGACAGATTTATTTATTTATTTGAAACAGCACACATAATCACTTCTTTGTTAGCACAGGGTAGAAAGGACGGGGCAGTGAGAGAACTTGCCACAGCCAGCAAGATGCAGGTTGTTTGCTTTGCCTCAGGCTTCCTATGGGGCTGACTAAGAGTCACACCAGAGTATTTGGTCTCCTGGGAATTTTTTTGGTGAGACACAATTTGATTTGTAAATGCTGGTTTGTTAAAACAACATTGTTTTTCAGAAATTTACTAGTATTGAAGAACCTTTGCTGAGCTTCCTGCAGTTTTCTTGAGCTTTACAAGCTACATTTCTGAATCAGGCAACTTTGAAAGGGAGAAGCCTTGACAGCTTTCAAGTGACAATGTTTTCTGCTTCCTGAAAATCCAGAAAATAGTTTTCAAGAGTCAGAAAAACATTTTGGAGCTTACATTTGGATTCAGAAAACACAGAAACTTCTAGAAAGTCAGAAATACTAATCTTAATGACAAATTTTTGAAGAGTTAATGGCAGGCTTGAAAGATATTGAAAGTGTGTAAAAAATGCAGAGATTTATCTACCAAATCTTTGTAAAGTAAAAAATAAAAATACAGAAGGCATCTCGTCAACTTGGGTTTATACATATTCTTGTATATGGCTTTTAGGACTCATGCCATATTACAAGTCAAGGGTTGTCCTATTTACTGTTTATTTAACAAAATTACATAGCAAATCATAATCCACCAAAACCCCCCCAGGCTAACTTTAGACTTACTATGTGAGGGATGGTATTTGTTTTGTATATTTATCTTCCATTAGAACAGTTAACAGGTTAGAAAGATGTATTCATTCTGGAGGACAGAGTTTGCTTCTGCTTTGGAGAGCAGGTATGTATGATGGGGGTTGCTTGGTGAAAAGTGAGGGACTTGAGGTGCAACTCTGAAAGAGTAAGGAGCAAACATGAAGCCTCACTGGGAAGGTGACAGAAAGATAATTCCTAGAGCTTGAGAAGAGGCTATGTAAAAATATCTGTGATTTGGAAGGCCCATGTATTGCTGGGCTGAAGAAAATGGTTAGCTTAAGAAGCTCCAGGTGAGGAGGCCACTCAATCTAAGAAATAATGAAAGCAGATTTTCCTAAAGAACTCATGGTCTTGTGTAAACCTATTTGTGGGCTTACAAGACTCTTAACTGAGGGATAACCTTGTATTTCAGTAGGGAAGGGAAAAGATTTGCTCAATGACAGTGGGATAATAGGACAGAAATGTTGTTGATTTAGAAAAGTACTTCTGCAGTAACAGAAATAACTATGAAGTGTCTTCAAAACTGCCTAGGGTCATCATCCTAGTGCACAGAATAATTAACAGACACAGTGAGAGAAAATGGCTTGAATAAAGCTGTACAGCAGGCAGCATGGGGAAGGCTGACTTTCAGCCCTGCATACACTGAAGTAGGTCAGATCTGAAGTCTTGCATCTAGTTCCCCAAACACTTTATGAGCAGTGACTGTGAGGGATATATTGGGCCAGGTACAGCAGTCTGGGAGTATTTTCCATTTTCAGTAAATTAATCCTCTCACAGCATGAATAAAAAGATCAGAACATGGTGTTAAACCTCATTTTATATTTTAAATTACTAGAGGATAATTATTTTCTTTTTAAGTCTTGGAAGGTGACATGATCTGAATACTCAGATACCTGCTGCTTCTGCTTGCATTCCTGGAAGCAGCAATAGTTCAGCTGGGGAACTGCACAGTATAATTAGGTTTATTTTGCAGCCCTGTATGTACCATCATCTGGACAACAGTGTATCACTTGAATTTTAGGTTTGGTGATGTTGAAGTAGGAGTGCAACTACATGGACTGAATTTTGTATGTGGATTGGGAGCAGTGGAAAACAGGGCAGTGGCAAAGGGCTTTGGACAGTTGTTCAGTACTAATCAACTTGACAGAACAAGGCTTTCAAGTTTGTTAGCCCTACTTACAGTTCTGTACAAGTGAATGTGAGAGAGTAGTTCGAGGTTCTCAGAGAACAGCTATTTTTTCTTTTTAGAAGATACTGCAGGGTGGGTTTTGAAATATCACAAGTTTCCTGTTTTTTAGTGGAAAATAACAGGTGCTTTTTTTGTATGTGTTGTGTAAATGTTTATGCTGTGTGCATGATATCCTTTTATTGCATAGGCTTGCTTTTACAGTGATTTCAAATAAGTGAAATGTGAAGTAAAATGTGAAAGAGGCTAAATTTGAACATAACAGAAAAACAGCAAATCATAATAGGTTCTGGCATTGCTAGGATGCGAAAGAAGCTGTATGAAAAGTGTTACTAGTAACATAACTGCAAATAAGTAAGGCCTAACTAATGCCATGAAAAAGAATCACTGTTTAAAATCATATCAGGACAATGTAATCCTTTTCTGTCCAACATGTAGACTCCAGAGACGTGAAATTCAAATGCTTATGCTTTCCTTATCTGGATGCAGTCATTTGCACCTAATTTGGCACAAATTTCTGCTTCTCTCACTTCACTTCTTTGGATTCTATTAAAGTTAAGAAAGAGAATGTTTGGTTACTCATGATGCTTTTAGCATTTCCAAAAGTGTCTTCATTAGGAGACTCACCTTGGGCAGAAAATGAAAAGAGGCCAGGGTCTTAAAAGTTTAATAAGAAAACACAGTAAAAGACCAGTATCCCCTGCTAACAGACTTCCCATTGAAATTTGCCCATTGAGATATTGTGCAGTTATTTTCCTTATACCATGACACAGTCACAGGAAAAGACTGTTCCTTTGGAGCACAATAAATGGATGACATTTTTAGTACTCTGGGATACAGATATTGATTGCTTTGTCTCTTGACTTGAATGAGCAACAGCAGTGTTTATTTTTTTAGTTGCAACTGATACAAACAGAGGGGGAAAAAAGTAAAAGCTTTCTCATGTGCTTTCAGTTATATCAACAATTAACACTGGAGTCGTGGCACAATGTTTTAGTTATGCATCTGTTGGCTTTTTTAGGAACTGAAGGGGATAAAGTACTATTTCATAAAAATGAATTTGAGCTGTGCTTATCCTTCAAGGAACAGTGAAATTTTGGGATAGAATGCAGTGTATCCAAGGGGTCTAAAAGAAAAGTCAAACTGAAGGGGTGAAAGTGCAACAACTTTAGGGAAATTATATTACTTTCTTGGGGGACGGGGTAGGCATTAATGCTTTAAATGCTTTGTCATATAAAAAAATATATTGCTTGAATATGATTGAAGAGATTTGGTTTGTTTGTTGGGCTTTTTAATAGTGAAGTTCCTAGGACTTGAAACAACATGGAAATGTTATTTGTAATCACTAGACCCTGTGTTGGATTGCAGAATTATTTTCTTCCTCAAAGATGTTTTTGCAACTACAATAGGTGTTACTTAGATCTGTTATGTCTACTGAAATATATTGTGCATGTGCTGCTCTTCAGTGGCAGCAACGGAAGGGAAGATAAAAGGAACAGTAACAATCCAGATTACGGTTAGCTTAGCTTCTGAAAATTGCAATTTAGCTATGCATTCATATTAAAAATGAACAAATTTTGTGCCAATTAGAACAGTTTCAAGGGTTTTGCTCTCTATTTTCAGGTCTGGTGTTTATAATGGTTCCAGTTTTGGTAACAGCTGAGATAGGCAGCCTGGAGGTTATCTAAGTGATTATTTCCAAGGTAGACATTTTGGAAGTTTATTTAGTGTCATACTGGTTATGCCTTAAAGAGTTTTTATTTTAAAGATAAATAATTGTACTTATATATTATATCCAGGCCTCCAGGGCTCGCTTGCTGTTGACTTTTAATCAAAAGGTATCTTCCCATTTTGGAGAGAAGCCCTGTGTACATCCTGTCAGTCAGAAATGTCACTTGTGTGGAAGGGCACTATGGCGAGTCTACACGATCCCAGGTGATTGCCCAGGAGGAGTATGATACAGGTGGTGGGGAGGTCTTCTCTCTTCCCTTTTGGGTCTGCACAGTGTTGGTTTGTGTTTGTTAGTGCAATCCATTTGCTCTTTGTAAACAATTTGTTATATCTGAGATAAATTCATCCTATTGTTTTAAATACATTAGATTTCTTCTTCCTTTGCTCCCTTTGTTAAACCTGCACTTAGCTGTACCCAGCTTTCAGGGTTGCCTTTCTCTAGTGGTCAGTACTTGAGGATTTGTATTTTCAGCCTTGGAGCCTTTATTGCAGTGCTATGTTAGCAGCTTCAAAGTCTCTGCTATCATCTGTGCTTGCATTTTTGAGGACCCTTGATGTTTCCAACAGCCTTTAAGCTGTGGTTTTATTATAACATGAATATTTTATTAGCACAACCTAATCACACATGCAGCCTTGTGTAAGGGTCACTGAATGGCTTAATCTTCAAAAATAACAAAACATTCTAAGAACATTCTTACATAACTTGTAAGCACTCACAGATAAAATGTGTAATATGAGTGTGGTGGGATTTCAAATCTCAATTTTGAAAAAGGATATGAAAGGGAGAAAGGGACTCGGATTTTGTTCTTGCAACCCTATGCATTCTTTTTGTCAAGTTTAGTGGGTTTTGCACATGTGTAAGCGAATGTAGATGTTTTCTCTGTATTTTTCACTTTAAATGATTGCTTCTTAGAACACATCCACAGCAGAAGCTACAGGGAGGGAAATGGCCAGCCTTTTTTTTTTTTTGTGAAAAATCTAACTCAAAATTGAAGTATTGAAACTGTCAAGAAATCTTGCTTAGAGATATCCATGATGACAGTGTTTTGTTTCAGGTCTGCATTTATAAAAAGCTAAGAGCAGTACAAAAATCTGTCTGTAATTTACAGCTAGCACTGAGTGGCTTGACTGGTGGAGAAGGTAAGCTTTCCAGATAGACTAATATTTGGGGTTCAAGTCTCAAAAGTGTGGAAGAGCTTTTAACTACAGCTGAGTCTAGTAGAAGTTCTAAAACGTGTAGACCCCCTTCTTCTGGCCATGTTATGGTTTGGGAGTCTTTGGCCATACAGAAGTGATTAGCTGGTCAAAGAAAATACATTTATGTTCAACTAGGTTGTACCTACTTTGCTCTCTTTAAAAGCTTGAAGAGCTGATCAGAGGCAAATACTCACTTTGATCTTGCTGTCCAGGTTTCATCAGAAGTTTGATACACAGAAGCTGTGTTCAACATACTGCCAGGTGATTGATGTGGTTAGACACACAGGCCCTGTTGCTTTCCTTATTTTGCATAAACATCAGGTATGAAAGAAGTCCCAAATATTCTGGAAACATTTTAAGTTAACGGAAGTCAAGTTCTTAACCAAACTGAACTAAGAACCTGTCCTAATCAAGAATTCCTTCTTTTTGCTAGTTGCTAAATTATACAGATGTAGCAACATGTCTGAGGATAAAACAATAACTTTATACTGGAGCAACTACTTAAACTTCCTGTTCTAAGTAAAATCAGGGAAGAAAAATTCCTTTAAAAAGTTTAGGCCAGCCAAATAAAGCTTTGTAAATTCTTATTTTATTAATTTCTGCTGCTGTTTATGGCAAATTATGACTGTAGACCTGCAGCTTTATAATGAGCATATTAGATCTGTCTCTTAACAAACTCAATAGTTGTTGATGGAATAGGAAACAAATCTAGTGCAAGCAGGCCTGTTGTGAACTTTTGTGCAGACTTAAGGAAGCACGCACAGATTGATTGCGTTTTCGCAGCTTCAGCAACCTGACCTGAAAGTGCCTAATTCTTTTGGGCTTGCATGCCTGAGCTTGTAATTGTTTGGAAAGCCTATGTCTGTATGTGTAGGTGGGTGTGCTCCATCTACAAGTGAGCTGCTGCAAGGGCTTAGAATAAATGAACATGAAGAAAACAACATTTTTAAAGCAATCAAATGCAGCTGCCTTAATCACTAGGAAACTGAAACTAGTTTCTGTTACTTTAAAAATGGAAAAGAAATGGAAGGAAGAAGAAATAAAAAACAGTTGATAATTTGCACAAAGGTTTTTCCTCACGGAAACAACAATAGAGCAGTCAGATAATTAAGATGCATATGCCACATGACATTAAGCAGCCTTTTGTGAACTGTTAATTAAGATTTAATCAGCCACATTTTTTATTTTTGTTGAATTAGAAGACTAGTGTTAATTTCTTCTGGTGTTTCCCTATTCCCTGTTGAAGAAAGTCGATGTATTTGAACACAATTTAGTGATCAGAGCCTGGTGTGATAATATAAACAGACTAGAAAGAGGCTCACTTGACATTTTGGGTGATAGAGTGAGTGTGACTCAGATGGGACAATTGACATGAAATGAAGTTGCTGCTTTCTCTCTAAAAATTAAAATGTATGATGCAAGTATGTATAAAGTTGATGTACGTTAGAACCATCTCATGGTGGTTAATATAAGAATTAATGTTAAGATATTTTCCCAAATTCTTAATTTAATGAAGTACTATTTGATTTTGTGTTTACCTCATTGCACTCAAACTACAGGATTCAGATCTCAGCTCTATAGCACAAAACTAAACACAGCTAGAAACTCTGAATAAGGGAATAAATAAGCTTTGGATTTAAATATACTAATGTGGCTTTCCCTATGTGTGTTTAGCATATGAAAGTAAATACATTTCTTGTTTAGAAATTTCTCCTCCAAAATTTATATAAAGTAGGTGACTATAAGATTAATACACGGATATTGCTCTGTGTGAAGGCTATATGATGAGAGGCTTTAGTAGCATTCTGTTTAGTGTCTGTGAAATAGTATGAGTGGGGTTTATATAGTATATGTTGACAGTAACAGATTTTATAAACCAGAAATGCTTTTTTATGGAATGTTTCACATCTTTTGTGAAAGTTTTTTGGTGTTGGCTGGAAATCTAACTCGGAAGCCCCAAGCACTTGAAATCCTAAGCCAAGATTTTCCTAAAAGACTGATTTATTACTATTTTTTTGCTGTTATCCAACTTCTTGAGTATCTAATTTAAGCTGCAATCGAGGTACCATTTTCAGATTGGAGCATTCAGTACCTTTTAAAAACTAAAACATTTTACATGTCTTGAGCTTGAGGTGAGCACCTAAATATGCGTAAGTCTCCATGCTTTATAAAGCTCTCTTTGACCATCAACTTCACCACCCATGTGTCTACTTCCCGGTTATTTTCCCTCTGTAAAGACAATAGGCCCTCTGCCTTGGCCTGTAGGAAAGAGCACTTTTCCCTGTCAGACCTGGAGAGCAGCAGTAAGAGAGAAAATTGAGGAGCAGATTATTGTGTGCACAGATCTAGTGATTAACAGAGAGATGTTCTGCAGAAAACCTGTTTTCTGCTGCCAAAGAAAATTCAGCAGCAAATTGTCTGCATGCTGCCTCTCTTTTGATCGGCCTCCTGGTCAGCTCGACTTGTAACTCTTTCATGAGCTTTGTAGTTTGCTTCCTTATGCACATGGTCATAGCAGTAAAGATGAAGATATGATAGCTCTAGTTAGAGCTAAGAGAAGGACCTGAAGAGAGATCTTCCTGTATCCTCTCATAACTGTTTGTACAAGTTCTAGCTACTATGTGTATGCAGTCATTGAACTAATTAATTTTCTCCTCTCATCTTCATTCATGCTCAAGTGATTTGCACAGTGAAATCTGGCTGAGGTAGAACATTGGCAGATTCCTGCTAATGATGTTACTTTGCATGCTAACATTGTAGGGGTGATTACAGAACTAGAAACCAAGTAGGCTACATTAGATGTATTAGGTAGATCTATGTTGATTTCATTGCGGTTTTGGAAGAGGGAAAGAGTTCACTAAGTTGTTAAATGTGGACAGCACACTGTAACAATAAAATATTTTCCTGTGAATTCATGCAAGGAGGGTTATTGTCAAATCTGTTTCTAGCAGTTGAGTCTGCAGATAATTGCTGCTGTATATGTTAACTTAGTATAAATCTTTATCAAATGATCCATTTTTTAAAACTGTCCTATAGTACACAACACTTAAATTCTTCTTTATCCCCTTAAAGTACTTTAAGGCTCTCATAGTGGCCTAATGCACATAATTGTTCTAATTCTGGTGAAGTACTCTCAAATCTCTTTCACCCTGTTAAAGCGATTGAACTGTCTGTATTCAAGAAGAGTAAGAGCTATTCAGGGTAGGCTTGAAATAATATATAGAACTAATCTATGTGAAGAGCTTTCAGATTTTATTTCTTCAATCTCAAGAGTACTCACTCTAAATAGGAGAGTACAGAAAGGCCTGAACTTTAAATAATTGTGGTGTAAGTGTACATATATAAAGTTGAAATTGTCTTTCAGAAGCCTAGCTTCTGCCTGTGTGTTAATCTGACGTACCAAAATAGGATCCTAAGAGGTCCCTTTTATGTTGTGTTTCACTTATTTTGGTAAAATAAGTTTTGTTTTCTTGTATTGTTACTTCCCTCTGCATTTTTAACTTACATTGAACTAGATATGTCTTTCCTATTTTAGAAAAAAAACAAGATGCTTTCTCAAAACGTTTGCAGTTTTGATTGTAATGTCATTTCAATGGATTCTTTTCTGCTATATTTAATGAATACTGTAATAACTATCACAAATACTGTAAGGATTATCATTGTGGGAAAAGATCTGCTTATAATGCTCAGTCTACTCCAAGATTAAACTATGAACACCCAATTCAATGTCACAGTCATTTGCTACTGTGTTGGGCTTAGTGGTGGTCATTATCTTTGAAGCAGTCTAATTGTATTATTATGTTATTGAATGCATCGCCCCCTACATAATCCTCTTATCCTGAAATCTGTGTTTTGAATGTAGTAGTAATAGACAAGACATTTAGAAGTAGTAAGGAAAGTATTTACCTGCAGGACTACATATATGGTAGGACCATAAAGACCAACCTGAAACTCCTTGTCTATATTCCTCACTAACGAGCCACTACATGCTAAAGATACATTTCCATAATAATATATAATCTTTTCTCAACTGCATCTAATTGTGCTAGCATACTTATTTCACTGACTAGCTTTTCTTACTCTCTGAATGCCTTAAAAATGACAGCTTATCATCAGCCCCTTTTATCCATTATCATCTTTAGCCCAATTCTTTTCATGTTATTGGTTCTAACCAATGTGACTCATTTCTTGCTTTATTGCTTTATGTATTTCTGTGCTTTGAAGCTTTGATGTAATCTGTTCTTATAATCTGAACAGAATCTTGATAGAAATGCATTTCAGAGTCTTTTTGGTGGCAGATAGGTTTATTATTATGACAACATTACGTATACCAATTTAGACATAAACTAATCTCTTATTTATTCAAGTAAGGTCATAAGATTGAATTATGTTTCTATAAATTTTCTCTGCTTTCTTGGGGACATGTAAATTGTTTGGAGCTCTTTGTCATATTTTTTTTGCTCTGACAAAATGAATTACAGTAAATTTACTGCTTTGTACTGTGCTGTGTTTCTTAAAACACTACTCTGTCAAGTTTAGCTTGTTGGAGAAGGAAATGATTTCTCTGCTGCAGGCTCACTTTGTGAAAGTGTAACATTTTCATACAGTGAAAGGGAGAGATGCTGCACTGACTGTCCCATTACAGACCTAATGATTCTCCATGTGCTACCAGCTTCCAGGTACAGAACAACCAAATAACTACTACTGCCTGGGCCTGATCACCCTATTAGATTCATTTTATTCATTAATTTTTCATAAAATCTAGCCTCTTTATCTACCTACATACCCTGGCTGTATTGTCCTCACTTGGATTCAAGGACACTGGGAGGCAGTATTAAAGCTTTCCTACAGTTGAGGTAAATGACAGTTCCTACTCTCTTCTTATCCACAAATCCTGTCATTTTATTGTAGAAATGGTTGGGTTGATTGGGCACCATTTGGCCTTGGTCAGCCCCAGGTAGGCTGTTCCTGATCAATCACCATATCTGTGTTCCAGAAGGAGGTGTGCCTGGTGGGCTGGCTGGCAGTCCCTTGAGCTGGCCCTGCTGTGCTGAAACACTCAGCCCAGCTGCATGGCACCCATGGCTGTTGGTTGAGGGACCCTAATGCTCCTGAGTGGCCTTGTCCTGGGGTCCTAGAAGTGGAGCTGAGGAACCACTGACCTCATGGTGGCTGCGCCCTGATGGTTGTCCTGTCCTGCCCTGCCGTGGTGCTGTGAATCCCTGCTCCTGCCCAGGGGGCCTGAGAGTGAGGCTAACTGGGCTTGCCAGCCTTGCTGCCTTCCTCGCAGCTGGGCTGTCCTCCTGCCCCAGTGAAGAAACTCTTCACAGCTGTGCAGTTTGTGGAGTAAATCCTCAGGTGCTTTCAGTCAGCCATGATTAGCTGCCGGCTCCCTCAGACTAGGAAGTTGACGGCAGCACAGAGGCTATTGCAGGTGTGTCTGAGGGCGTCGGTCTGAGAGCTGTGGAGCAAGGAGTCTGTCTGGGCAGCTTTTGTGAGCCTTTCAGAAAGCACTAGACTGAATTATTCACTGCTGGCTTGAGTAAGCAAGGTTTGTATAGAAAGAAAATCTTGTTTACTTACATGTGCAAAAATCGTTGGATTAGTATTCCTTGAGTGCTTTTTCTCTTTGTGAAGTCCACTAGCTTCTGAGATACTGTCTTCTCACCCCTTGATCAAGCCTGTGGTCTATCTCCCTTCTTCCTCGGTTAAATTTCCTCCTGAAAGCATCTACTCTTTGAAGGCAGGAACTCATTTAAGTGAGTCCAACATTAGGAGGAAAAACACCTTTGAACATCTAATTGTTCGAATCTATTGCTTAGCTATGGGGTTTCACTGTAGTTGTTTTGATAGGGCAGGTTTGTCCTTGGTGTTGCTCTTTGTACTTCAGAAAAATTATATAATGGATGAATTTCATTATTTTCCACACTTGAGCAATGCTGTGCAAGGGGAATGGTATGTGCTAAGTCTATTTGACAACTGAGAAATAAAGTGCTCTAGAATGTGTGGCTATTAGGACCACTCGTTTTCTTGAGGAGTGCAACAAGCCTTATGGTGGTTGCAGTAGTTGAGGCCTGTGTGTGTCTCAGTAGTAGCAGGACTCTGTTGTGACAGGGATTGTTCAAGTTGTTACTTCCAAGGATAAATACAGAGTGCTAGCTCTGCGTGTATAAAATGCACCAGACAAAGTAGAAAGCAAAGGTGATTTGTGTTCTGGGATTGGATTGGATGCAGGAAACACTGGTCTCCTGCTGTTAAATATCTATCGGATCTTGGGTAAAAGATTTAATCTTCTTGCCTTAGTTCTTTGTTTGTAAGTTTGTGATCATAGCTTTTTAATTCTCTTACCCTCTCTATCTGTCCTTTATGTTAGAAGCTGTTAAGGGCAGAACCTGTTAGTTCTGTTTTCAGCATCTAGCACTGAATAGTCAGAACCTGTGTCTTGTGGTCTGCTAATGTTACTGTAAGAATGACTAGCTTGTTAAAACAGCTGAAAATATTGTCCCAAGGTTAATGTGAGCATGCCTGCTATCATGGACTAGCAACCTGCAGGACAGAGCCATGATGTGACTGGTCTAAGACTGTGCACATAGCAACTGATTTATTAGGCTGTGACTTCTTGCTTCATTAGAACCCTTGTCTGTTTAAGTGATGGTGGCAAATTGGGATTTCAGGCTTTACCCTAATATTGTTATATGTTGATATAATTTCTGAAGAATAAGCTTGCATTTTACATAGGCTTTTAATTTTCAATGCATTCCCCTGGTTGCCCATGTTGGTATGAATTAACTTATTCCATAATGTTTGGTATGTTGCTTCCCTTCTAATTTTAGCAATGTAAGATTAAGAGGTAGTTGTAAATAATGCAATGCAGTTTCCCAGGGGTCAGATCCTAGGCTCTGTAGATCTTTTAAAGTTCACTTCTTCTCAGTCAGGCAGAGTTACCAATGCTGAGAAAATTTTCCTTCTTTCAGCTTTATTTGGATTGTGTAAGGTGGGAGCTTATTCAAAAGTATGGTAATGACATGGGTGTTTTTGTCGATTCCATGCTTTTACAGTATGTTGGAGAATGTTCAGTATCTACCAACATGCCTGTAGAGATTTGGTTTCATATGCTTCTATCACAAATATTTGTGTCTCAAGCCACTGTTTTGTTCTAGCTCTCAAATGTTGAGGGATTGCATGCAAGTCATTGCACCATGGAGAGCTAATGGAAAGGAAAGCTCAGGGGTGGTGTTAGGGTTTTTTTGTTAACTTATTTTAGGAGGTGGGGGTCTGAGGGCCACAGGAGGTTTTGTCTTAGGAGCTTGTTTGGGAATTAATTATCCTGAGTGTCACAAAGGTCTGGGAGACTGGAGTGTTAATGAGTGTGAAAGTCAGGCAGACTTCCTGGAAAAAAGTCAGAAGCAGTAACAGTTACCTTTGACAAGTTCAAAAGTAAACTATTTTTAATGTTAAAGGCAAAATTGTCATGTATAATCTTTTCAAATTGAGGAAGCTACTGTAATTCATAGCATTTGAGACCCTAGGAAAGCATACCAGTGTGTCTTGCTCTGTCAAAGAAGATTACATCCTACAAATTAAGTCATTTTCTGAATTTGAGAAAAAGATTTCAAGATGTGTATGAGGTCTCTGATAAATTGCTACATTTTCTTAACCTTAAGTCCTGTAATTTACAGGCATGGAAATCTGTAGTTTCTCAGATAGGCAAGAAGCAGCTATAAGTTATGGCAGTGCATGGGGTGACCGTTTTATTTCATGACTTTGGAAACTTAAGAAGCAGAAATGTATCTAAATTTATTCTTTTAGGTCACCAAAAGAGCATGCAGTATAGCAGAAATGGTGGCCCTGGTTAATTGCATCATCGTTCGATAACAGGATGTAATTAGCACATTTGGATAAGGGTTGTGAGAGTGGCAGCCATTATTTACAGAGGACAGTGTGTGTCCCTCTACTGTAATCTGTCCAGCAATGATGGTAGCACTTGCTCATATCACTGTCCCTGCATTTGCATTTTGTACTCTGAAACAGAGCCAGATTTGTTCCACCTGTGACTCTGCTAAAATCACTTTTGTGTCTATTTATATTGGACTGCCCCATGACAATGTATTAGTGATTTATGATTGAATTAAACAAGCTTTGTTTAACATGAACAACAAAATTAATGTTTGTAATATCTGTGAAACAAAATCTAAGATAAAAAACAACTGCTCTGTTGACTTTTTATTACTAGTGCTTCCTACTCAGAAGCCACTTACAGATATAGTATTAGAAGTCTATCTTGCAACTGTGAGGTTTAACATCTTTGTCAGTGCTCTGGAGGAGGTGATGGAGTGCACCTTCATCAAGTTCTTGTGACAGACACCACATTGGGATGCACTTAATGAACTCCAGGACAGTTTTTCAGGGGGACCTAGAAAGGCTGGAGGAACAGGAAACTCAGGAAGTTCAACAAGGCAAGTAAAATTTCCTGCAGGTGAAATGCACTAAACCTGTCGGTGCTACTGGCTGGATGGCAGCTCTTCTGAGGACTGGGATTTTGGTGGGCAGAAGGCTAAGCAGGAGTTGGCTGTTCTGGCAGCTGAGCAGCATCCGGGGCTGCAGCAATTCAAGCACAGCCAGTGGATCAAAGGAAACTGGTATTCCTCTTTACCTGCCACACATTAGACCCACCCTGGAGCTCTGTGACCAATTTGTAGTTGTCTCAGTATAAATGTAGGTAAACTTGACTGAGTCCAGAAGAAGGCCACCTAGGTGTCTGGGGTTGAAGCACAGGATCTATGAGGAGGGGCAGAGAGATTTGAGGTTGTTTTCTGGGAGGAGACTGCACAAAGACCTAATCACTGTTGAACTGTATGTAAAGAGTTAGCAGGAAGATGAAGCAGGGCTTTTTTCTGAAGTCTATGGTGGGAGATGAGACACAAATAGAAGACAAGTGTGTTCCAGTGGGTGTAAGAGAAAAATAATATCTCTGTAAGAATAAGTAAGCATTGGAACAAGTTTCCCAGAGATGCTTTGGAATCTCCATGCTTGGAGGTTTCAAAGATTTACCAGGTCTCATGCTGCTTTGAGATTCAGAGATCCCCTCTGACCTGAATTATTTCTATCTTTAGAAGTCCTTAGAAATAGTCATGAATCCCTGCTGTATTAATTTTTGTCTGATATGTGAATGGAGGAATGTAGTTTAGGGTCATCAACTCATTTCCCCACATGCACTTTCTCTGCCTGACACTGGTAAGTCCTAAATTTGTAACAATGTTTGGAAGTTGGATGCTTTTCAGCTGCAGTTCTTTGTAATCAAAGTCTCTAGCTAGTTTCTAAGCTAAATTGTAAACTTTTCTACAGACTCCCTCCTGATTATTTAAGCCTCTTAACTGTAATCCACTTTTTTGACAAAACCACATCCAAATATATCTCTTGAAAGATATTTTTTTTACCAGTCTATGTGCTGTGCACTTGGTGCCTTCCAGGCATGATATTAGTGCCAATTTACTGTACTTAATAAATTCACTGACTTCATGGGCATTACTTGCAGCAAAATAAGAGGCTGATGATAATTGTAGATTGTGCATTGTTGATTTTTTTCTAGTTATCTCTTGAGCTGCATATAAGCAGGTATTTAACAGTCTTGTTCTGTTTAAGAGGTATAGTTAAAACAGTAAAGATAGATCTCAATTTGGTCAATTTACAGAACATTTCTGCTTTATATTTCCAACTTCATACTTAATGTGGAATGTTCTTGCCAGTATGCTAAATTGCTTTTAAACACTCAAAAAAAAAAAGCTTTTTTTTTCCACTAAAACACATTTAAGGATTTGATACATGAGTAAGAATATGGGCATTTTATTTGGGGATTCTTTGTTGTTCTAATAAAAAGACGGCATTTGTAATAATAATGCTCCATCAGTAAAATTGGTGCAAGTTCTGTGAAAGTTAAACAATAATGCTGCAAGGTTGTTAAAAAGATGGATTAGTGGGTGGTCTGAGCTGTTAGCAGAGACTAATGGAAAACAAAAGCAGCAGCATTCCTGATACAAAAGACTGTATCTGTAAAATCATACAAGAGGAGAAAAATGGATTGGTTACTGGAACCTTTGAGCATAGTACTTGATATTGAAAAGCTGTTTAATGGATGTGTTTATTTAATGAAGTTCTTTACTTAGAAATCAAATACAGGAGACCACTGAAACCTGAATTTCAGGCATGTTTCTAACTTCCGTTGACTTCAGTGGAGCTTAATTCTTTATCAGATCAAGATGCCAATTGTCTCCATTTTCTAGTCAAAAGTTAGAATTAATTTGGTCAACTAGATTCTATTTTTTAGGCATTGTGGAGCCCTAATTCTATTTAATTTTCAAAATAATATTCATTTGTCTGCATCCAAAGGACTTGTTTATTTTCATGTGTGTGCAGTGGGAACAAAACAAGATGTGTGTAACCTCATTAAATTTAAAGTGAAGTGGAAAAATAGTGTGACTATAGTGACTAATTCTTGTATGTATGGTTTTGAATACAGCTAAGTTAAGAACTAATGTGAAATATGCAGAGAAAACATAACTAAATGTTGTGTAGTGATGTGAAAATAGTATTTTAAATAGTTTATTTCTTCCTCAAAAGCCAGCAAACTGATGACTTTGCTGCTGTTACTTATAATAAGGAAAAATCTAAATTGACAAGCTGTTAGCTTTTCATCTTAGAATATGGTCCATTACAAGCAGTGCTCTGTAAACAGCTGTGACCTTTAGCTGTTCCTCAGTGTTGAAGGCAGTCTGCAAATAGATCTGAGTCTGTAGTCTGGGGAGAGAGAAGAACTGTATTTTTCCCTCAAATCAGTAGTGTTCACATGAGGCAAGGTCTATGTCTTGGTTACACCTTAGCATAATACTAATTTTTACTACTGCAATACTAAGAAAAACAATGAAGAAATTTAACTCAATTCCTAGGGCATTTCCAATTCAAAGTGAATCTCTGCAATCCCTCTGTTGTGCAAAGTTCAAGCTTTGCCTCAGTAAACTGACTATGGAAAGGCAGGAATGACATTTGTATTTTGGTGTTCTCCATGTCAGGTCTTAACCTTTGGGTCAAGATGTAGAAGCTTGGTCAAGCCAACCTCATGGTCTAAATAGACCAAGCAGAGAGGGCTCTTCTTGTGGATGCTTCTGTTCTGAACTTCTCAGCCTGTGACTGAGCTGAAAGGCAGCATCTGAGCAGAATGCTTGGCTTGGACTCTTGAGAAGGTTTATCTCTTTCCAGTGTAAAAATAATTGCAAACCTGTGTCAAAACAAATCTCACAATTATCCAAACAAGAAGAAAAGGGCAGAAAGAGCTTTCTGCTGGCCCAGATGGATTTCTGATGCTTCACATGTTTCAGGAGGGGTATTTTGACACCCAGCCAAGCAGAAAGCAGTCAAGTTTTAAATGCAGCCTAAGAGCATTAATAATAGGCATCAGTAATTTGCTTTGTAAGGAAGCTTTAAATGCCTGACATCCATTAAAAACAAAATTGGAAACAACAGATACTGGTCCCGAGTGTCATTAATAACAACATACATTGACAAGGTTCAGTCTGTACATATAGAGCATGTGGAAGAAAAAATATTTCCCTGCTTTTCAGTTGTATTTTCCTATTAAGCATTGTGTTTTTCCTCAGCAGTCCAAGTTTCAACACATTCTTTTTTGCTCTTGTATTCAGACCTGCTTAACAATTTGTTCATGGGAATCAGACCTCCATAGAGTATTTTTTCTTTGGGATACATCTTGTTTTAAATAAATTAACTTGTGTGTGTCAGGAAGACTGTACAGAGGAGTTTCTCAGTAAGAACTGGTTTAAGAAAGAAGGAATTATTGCAACTAAGGAGGCCTAATTCTTTATTTCTGGAGACAGTATGACTTACTGAATAGGGCACTGAGCTGACAGAAGACCTGCATCGTCTTTGCTCTTATGCTGCTGATCTGCTCTATGTCCTTGAGCAAGTCACTTCTTCACACTTAGTTTGTCATGTCTAGTTAGATTATAAATTCATAAGACCATAGGCTGTCTCTTGCCATGTGTTTGAACAGTAGCTAGACACCATGTTCTCTGCCAGGGCTTTTGAGCACAGCAAGGATCTTTATAGTTCATGTTGACACTCTTTCAACTACTGTATTGCAGCTGCCGTGCTGTAACATAGACACTGAGTAAAGGTGGGGAAAAAAAAGTCTTGTTAGGAAGCTTGTCGGAATAGTGACGTTTTAGTGTGCTTCATGTACCCCATTCCAGATAAATGGCATTTTGGGAACAGTATTTGATCTCTTAATACCTGAATTGTTAGTTAAGTGACAGAAAGATGGATGGTCTGTAGGTCTGCTCAGTCAGCTATTAAGGTATCTGACAACTTCTAGGTACAAACAGTAGGGACTACTGGATTAACCAATACAGGTTTTGAAGAATCTTGGATGATGTTTTTTTGTGTCCTTTTTAGTCAAAGACTGGTAACTAGAGTTCAGAGATTGAATGATCATTTGGGAAAACTTTTTTAGGTTTTTCTTTTGTTTTCCATTTACTTTGCTTGGGCAGGGTGAGGGAACTCTAATTGAGGCACATAGATCATTAATATTACTTTAGCAGCTAAAACTCTTTTTAAGTCCTATGAATTTGAAATGAGAGAATTGTGTAAGTTTTCTCTATTACTCCATGCAAGAAAATTCATGTAGGAGTGTGTTTACTGATACTGGGTGTGGTGGGACCTCATAGTCCCTTTGCTCTCTGTTTCTGTCCTTTTTAGTTGATGATTTTTCTTGCACAGTTTTATTCTCCCTCCTATTTTATCTGATCCAATGAAGAATGTAATCTTTTGAGCCTTGCTCAAAATAATTAGAGCTACCTGCTGCAGTTATTCTCAAATGCAATCACAAAGACAGTAGCCTTCTGCATGTCTAAAC
The DNA here is from genome assembly GCF_020740795.1 of Apus apus. Taxonomy (NCBI): domain Eukaryota; kingdom Metazoa; phylum Chordata; class Aves; order Apodiformes; family Apodidae; genus Apus; species Apus apus. Next base: position 13,886,444 of record NC_067295.1, on the reverse strand, counting down.
TAACACCTCTCCACACATCTGTTAGATCTGGAGGATTATAGATGAGAATTGAGACAGCTTCAGGTCATATGGTGAAACAGCATTTTCTCTGCTTAGTTGGAACAATGTAGTTCAAGTAGATTCTTTACATTTTTTGGATTTTCTCTCCCATTTTCTGCCTTTGTCTAATAAAGTATTACTTTAAAGAAAAAACCCAAATAAACCAACACAAAACCAAAAGTCTTAAAAAATATCACATTCACTTAGTTTTCAGAGAAATGAATTTTTTTCTCTAATTCTGACAGTCTGAGTTTATATTCTTTATACTTGTTATAGTTCTGTTTTTCCTTCTATCCTTGTAAGTGGGTTCCAGTTTAGCAAATACACAATAGCAACTGTTGCATTTAAAATTATAGTTCAGCCACTGTCAAGAACTGGGGCTTTCCTTCCAGTTATCTAGCATGTCTGGTTTGGAACTGTTTCACTTCCTAAGACAACCACTGATTATATCAATGGTGTGAAATGATGTCAGAATATGCTGTAAAGGATCATACTTCAATTTTATTCTTATGTATGTCATTGTTAGTCTTAATTAATTCTAGTATCTTTACTTATAAGCTTACATATATCAACCTTGAGGAATATAAGTGTATTATACCCTTAATGTTGCATGTTGTAGGATACATAGGTTGAAGAGCATGAGGGAGATGTTGAACACATCCTCATTGTAGGCATTCCTGCTAGTACGAGGTGGAGGTAAGATGTTACTAAATGAGAGTATTTGTTCACTCAGGCTGTGTTTATATAGACAGCTAGTCAGTCTGTAGAAGGAAGGAAAAATCAGTTTGTTTTAGCTCTTCCTCAGTGTTGTAAACAAAGAAACTATATATACAAAAAGCTTACATTAAAAAGGCTAGCAATTCAGAGAAGGTCTGACAACCTGAATATTACTCAGCATTTTAATAGTAAAATGAACATGGTCTAATAGCCTCAGTTTCAGCTTTTCATAGATTGTTTCTCCTCAAACAACAGCAGCCTATGAATATATATAGTGTATCTTGGTTGTGAGACGTAAGAGCTCTGTACTCCTCCTGCACCAATGTTCACCTACAGGCACTTTTGTCTGTGCTATACAGCCATCTTTGGGTCAAATACTGCACCTTTAAATGCAGCATGTGTACTGCTAAAAGCACCTGAGGTCTGGTACGGGTTGGTGACCTGTAGGTGCTGCAGCAAAATAAATCCTTGGGAACAAGGAGAGGGAAAAAACAAGTGCACATAGTATTTGCCATTTATTGCTATGTGATATATGAAGCAGCAAATGGCTGACGAGGTTTATTAGATGTCAAAATGAAGCTGAGTTTTTTAAACATTCTTCAGTCTACACTAGAATATCAGCAGGATGATGGCTTTTAAAGTGCTGCAAATTTGTAAATAGAAAAGTGTGGTTTTTTCTTTTTCCTTTGGTAGCCCTGGGAAGGAAGTGAGTCTGATTCTTTCAGCTAGCACACTCTTGCCTGTCTTCTTGAGGTACTAGTTCAAAGTCAAGGGTGAACTTTCTCCCAAGCAGCTGTGGAATCTGGATAACTGTTTGTTTCCATTTCTTAACCTTGTGTTATGTTAATGAAACCTGTCCATTTTGAAGAGAGATTTCTTCTGCACATGGAACAGTAGTTTACTCCTCATGGAGATTCCCATAAGGAATAATGAAACAGCATTCATTGTGTCAAGCAGTCTCCTAAGTCTAAATATTCAGCTTCTTTGCCTGAAAATATCAAATGCAGGGAAGAACCAGGGTTAAAGAAAGCATGGACTACTGGGTTACAGAAAGCATAGACAAAACAAAATCAGTATTTTCCCTGTGACATTCTATCTGGCAATACAAATGGAAAAGAAATTGTCCTTGGAAACCAGAGGAAAGTTGCCTGAGACATTTCACCCCATTCTCTGCTTGCAGAACCCTTCTGATTCGAGTTGGTTATATGTCTGGGAAGGAACATTGGGTGTGAATAAAAGCATGATCCTTAGTTGCACTTAGTGACTGCAGGTTTTGTTTTGTTTTTCACTTGTTGTGCTTGTATTTTCCATGCTTTAAACATCATATGCCTTCAAAAAGCAGCAGTGGGCTGCTTTGCTGTTCTGGGCTGTAATGGTGCATAGATTTTGACTCTTCCCAGGGACCAACTTGATTCTTTCAGCCTTCTTCCCTGGGTCCTAATGTTATTGACTTACGGTACTTATGTGCTGACACTTGGATAAGTGCTAGTATATTTTGTGAAATGGGACAGCAAAGGTGCTGCATACCACATTGAGTGCTATTCTGTAGGTGTGGATCTCTATTAATTCTATCAGTTCTTAAGATTATACCGAAGTCACCTGTACTGAAGTTTGTGGGGCAGTTCTTAGGATCACGGAAGTTCTTCAATCTTAATATTTTGCTTGAAGGATGCAGAGCTGTGCCAGACCACATGCCTTTCCTTTGTTACAATCAGAATCTATATAAATTGAAAATAAAAGACATTTTTTAAGCATAGCACAAAACTGAGGGTTTCAGTACTGAATCTTGAAGTATTTGGCCCATGAGAGTATAATTGAACCAAACTAGTTAACACCTTAGGGCAATGTATTTTTATTGATCCTATCTCTACACAATTATTATTGCTTAATAAGGAACTAATGTAATTTCTAATGAAACCACATGGCTGTTGGTTAGAAGAACTAATGTTTTATTTCCCTTGTGATAAAATATGCTCTCATCAATTAAAATCAAGGAAATAAAATGAGTACCAATGTAAAATTTTGCAAGAAACAGTATCAAGACTGAAGTGTTTTACTATAATTATAAATTACTTGGATAATGAGATTGAAAGCATTGCTGGAGAGCTTGGACAATTAATGAACTCAATGGACACCACCTAAACAGTGTAATCTGCAGAGGCAGTGGGAAGAATGGGATCTCTTTTTAATACTTCTACCTGACAGGTTATTTTCCATTGAGTTACTACTGAGTACAGGGCTTGAGTGTCAAACTCTAGGACATCTTTAGCAGACACATGGCATGGCCTGAGGGATGAATTAGTCTCTTTTGAACTTAAAAGGCAGATACGGGTGGCTGTGTTGTAGGTTTGTAGCATTTTCAGTTCAAACACAGGCTTGGATTAACCCATTTATCTAGAATATGTGGCCACGACAGTGACTTCTACTTTAGTTATGTAGTCCTCTTTCAGTTTTCATGTAGGAATGGTTCCTCCTTAATCCTCAACTAGCTGGCAACACAGCTGGCTTATTCTTCTGCTGTTTCTCTTGTAGCTTCCAGAAGATAATTTTAGGGCTATTTTTCTGGAATGGAACAAATACATACCACCTCTTATATTTAAGGCTGCACCCACCAGCAGTTAAGCAGATGAGTAGCAGAAAGGAATGAAGCTCAAGTATTCTGTCATCTTGACCAAAATTTCCAAAACAAAACATCCATTTCATGTAGCCATCCATTACAGAATTGTGAGTGGGAGGAAGGTGCCTTTTACTCTTCTAAGGTGGACCCCATTTAAGTCACAGTTAGAAAATAAACCTAAAAGGTTAGGACTGCATTTGGAATTAGAGAATAATTTTCATGAGGAACAACCTCTGAAGGTCTCTCTATCTGCCCTTTTTGAAGACAAGTGGCTCAGGTGCCTTTTTTCCAGTAATCAATGTCCTCCTCTAGTAACCATGAAGTTTCAGAGATGATGACAGAGAGCAACCTCAGAATTATTTTAGCATCCTCCCACAGCACTCCAATCCATCCCATCTGATACGATAGGCATGTATGAATAATTACTTTAGTGCTACCTACCTTTATCTCTGTTTTCTTTGGATAATGCCTCACTTCCACACAGCCTGCTTAGTGATCTGTCATAAATCAGGTGGTCACTCAGATAAGAGCTTGTATCTACTGCAGGAGAATTCTATGTCTGCAGTCACATTTGTATCGCAGCTGGGTGCTATGGGGTGTCCTGTTGGGAGGGGAAGGAAAGAACAGAGGAGGCTGTGAGGTTGCTGCTCTCATGTCCTGTGCCATGGACCAGTAATGAGAACACCTCAGTCTGACCTGTTTCCAGCTGTGGATACTCAGAAGAGTGAAAAACAGAACACTGTGGGATAATGAAATATTTATCAAATGAGACAAAGTGTAGGCTCCTGAGCCAGTAGCTATCTAATATAAAGCCCTAAACTGTATTCAATGCAGTAGCAATGGCTATTTTCTCTTTACAGTGGTCTCATTCCTCTTGGTGCTTTAGTCACTTGGCCATGGAATTGTTTTCATATCTCCCTCTGTTGTGGGAATGTATGTGTATCATGCAAAGTAGAATAGCATTTACAGAAGCAGTAGAGAACTGGGATCAGTAATTACCTGTGGCTGGCAGCATGAGGAATTATTTTTAGCAAGAGTGGTATTGTTATGCAGTCCTTTACTGTCAGGCCAGTCATTCATCCAACTAATTGCTGAGTTGTTCAATGGACACCTGTTCTTAAAGTTGTGTGGGGTGAGAATAAATACCTACATAAATTTCCCTGGTTAAAGCCCCCTAACCTGAATGACTCCTTGAGCTACTGGAATAGGTATTGTCCCAACTATGGCCTAAAAAAAGCACTAAAAGAAAGCTTTATTTTTCCATGTGTGTAATTTTTATCAGTACAAATACTGGTATAGTATAGTATTTTTCTCAATGGTAAAATGAATGTTATATGCTGTTGTGAAAATGGGTATCCAAGTCCCCTGGGAAGCTCTGAAAATCTTTTATACAAGATTTTATGCATGGAAATGGTGCATTTTCTTGCAGGATTGCTCTTGTAGCTATGGTTCTTTCAAAAAATTAAAATCAAAATTAAAATCTCTAATCACACTGTCCTGGTTTTGAAACTCCAAGCAGAAAGGACATGCCTCAAACAGCAGTTTTGCCAAGACTATTGCTCTTTTTGGCCTTGCTGCTTGGTAGAAAACCTGCTATGTAATGATACTTGCAAGGTATCTTCTGCCTCAGTAAAAAGAAAAATATCTCAAAATGATAAGTTAGTACTGTAGACTTTAGCTTGAATTTTAGAGCTTAGTTAGACAGTTTCCTAAGTTCAAAGGTGAACTAAGCTTGAAAACATTTTTGTTTGTTGTAATTTAATGCAGTAATTGCTCTGCAGTATTGTTTTAGTGAGCACCTAAGAAAACTGCAGGACTTGCAAGAATCAATTACAGCATATGCTGCCACTCTTTTTTTTTTTTTTCCTTTATTAGTACACTTAATGTGTTCAGTGTAGCTTGTGCTCATTTTCCTGCTGACTGCACTATATTTTGGAGTGGCACACTCCTTTCATGCATAATGGTAGATGCCCACTGTGGATCACTTGCAAGAAAATGTGATGACTCATAGATAATGTGAAGTGCTTTGTTGTATACTAATTTAAATTACTGCAATGTAATGATAATAACTCCTTTATGAAAAGGGCCCCATGTGCAATCTAAATGAAATCCTACCCTCAATAAACAAAGAGCAGTGTTAATGGGGGAAAAAAACCCAACAACCCACAGCAAACTGAGATGACTGGCCTTGGCTGTTCTGGGTTTTTTCTCCTCAGATTCCTAAATCCAAAATAGTTGTGGGTACTAGAACAAGTGCCCAAGAGCCAAAATGGAAATTTTTGAGCTCTGCCTGGAATAATACAAAAAGAGTTGAAAATAAAAATCTGGCTAATAGAAGCATGATTGACACATTTATTTTTTTTTTAACTATCAGTTTCTCTGCTATTTTTTTCTTTGTCAAAATGTAACCAGATGGCATCATTCTTTTCTGATGAATGCTAGTTTCTTGTCCATGTCCCAAATAGTTAAGGGCCTGACAAATCATCAAGTTAATTTACTTGGATCTAAGACTAATGGCAGAAAATATGTAGACCCAGCACATGCTTCTGGCAGCCCATCACATTGGTAGCTCACTGGATATGTACCAGTCTTCACAGGCCCTCCAGCTGATACACCACATGGTGTGACTGTGCTAACAGATGTGGCTACTTTTTTTCTTATTTAAGTTATCAGCATCTGTGAGAAATTTCCCATATTAGGACTGGTAATTAAAGTTGCAATGACAAATGGTTAAATACAGTGCAAAGTACAATAAAGTGGTTTCAAAGGACATATAGATTGGGATGGCAATTAGGTAGTTCAAATCATAATAAACAGCTTGGAAAGGACAAGACTGATGGAAAGGAGCTCTAGAGAGTAAAATAACTTAGGTGTTGTGATTTTGACAGCAGTTCTATGAGGACCTGATGTGATGCTTTCCATGCACGGCTTCAGGGTGACTGGTACAATCTTACTCTCTCTTCTCTACCCAGTGAGGATGGTCATTGTGAGCTTATCCTGTCAGAGCTCCAAATTCCCTTGGGGTTTTTTGATACTCCATTTCTAATTAGTACCTCCATGCAGTGCTTTTGGGTGACGCTTCTCTCACTGAAGTCTGGCATTCAGCACGGTTTTTCCCACTGGGTTTGAACAACATTTTGATACTTCTTTTGTTCTTCAGTTATTATTCCAGCTTCCCACCTTAATTTTTAGTCTGGTCTCCTTTCCCTCTCTCCTTTTGAAGGAACATATGCTGTTAGTATGGCAGTAGTAGTTGTGTAGTTATACCCCAAAGATGCCATCCAGGTGAAGATGCTCCTGCTCACTGCAGGGGGTTTGGACTAGATGACCTTTAAAGGTCCCTTCCAACCTAAACTGTTCTATGATTCTGGATATCAGCATTTACTACAAGGAAATTACCATGGGGAATCTTCATTACAGAAGAAGCATTATTTGGAGTAGTAGCATTTCTCACATACAGCTTTTAAAGGGGCATAATTAAAATAACACGTGAAAGTTCAGGAACTGTTCACAGAACTTTATCCCTCAAGTTTTTCTCATTGTATCAGCTAATTTTCATTTTTTTCAATGGGTTTCCTCCCACTCTCTTTTTCCCTCTCCTTTGTCCATAAACTATAGTTTGCCCTGGAGCCTATTTCACAGGTATCTTCAAGGTCTTTTCCAAGTTTTTGGCATCACACATAGCTTTATGAGAGTCAGCAAAGACTGGAGGATACAGATGAGGTCCTTGCTGGATGAACTCAGGTGAAAACATGGGAAACTGTGGAGGGAGACAGCAGGGCAGCTGGGCAGAGCAGATGTGGAAGTAGCATTTAAGATTTGTTGGAGCTTTTTGGAACAGAGACAACACTGCACACTGGTGTGTTTGTGTTAGCATTTTAAAACTGAGGTCTTAAAATGCTAATCAGAAAACAAATCTGTCAAGAGAATAATGTTTTGCTTGTTACTTTTTCCAGTATCATAAACTTTGCAAGTCTGGAAGGCACAGAAAAGGCTGTGGGATATGTCTGACCTCAGCATAGCTGTCTTTGGGTCCCCAAGAAGCAGTTCAATTGCTATTGGTGTGTGAAATTCCAATGGAAGGATGTTATCTCAGAAAATTTTGACCATTTAAATTAACCATATAATTTCAATTGACACTAACAGGAGCCAAAGACTGAGTTTGCTGTTTACATTTTGAAATCTCTATTGATCAATGTTATGTGTGGAATTTCCACCATCAGCCCTGTGTGACATGGATGAATAAAACTGCCTCCTGCATTTATCATTGGGTTGCTGTGTTTGCAATGAAACAAAATGCAGAGCTTGAATGTTGTGTTATTGTATAAAGTGTGAATTTTCTCCCTGGGCTTCTGACATATAATTAATATTTTCTGTGTTCTCATGCTTAGCTTGCCTTATGATATCTCTGGGAAATCGGAGGTCGCTGTGTAGTTTTCTTAGTATGTTAAAGACTTGACAGTCTAAGTTGACTCTGTATTTTTCTAATTTACTTGTTGTAGAAACTTATTAACCTTTATCAAATATGCAAGAGCTAAAACTGGCATCAGGAGAACCAGAGCCAGCTTACTGGATGAGCTTGACTACTGTATATCATGAATGCATGTGGATATATCTCTTCCAAACCACATGAAAACTGGCAAAATCTCTGCTCAAATCAGTCATGAAACATGGGTTGTTGTTTTAGGAGGAAACGGGTAGGAGAGTTGCTAAGAAAGCCGGAAACACTTTTTAAAAGCACTTAATTATTATTAATCTGGTTATTTATCATGCCTTGGTACTTCCTGATTCCAGAAAGATCAAGAGAGGGGAATAGCAGAATGTGTTCAGAGGGAAGTTAATGTATCCTGCAGGAGGATTCAGTAGATACTTCAGATGTTCAGGATTCTTACTTGATTATAACTAAACTTCCAAGCCACACAGAGCTTGCCTAGCCTGGTCCGTGCAGTACAGCTGACTCGTACCAAGTGCCAGACTAAATTTTTGTGTACTTAAAATTATGGACTTCCACCTGCACTCTCGAGGTGTTAACAACTGGGTTGGTCAAGGTTGTTTACCAGAGTGCTTTGTAATATGTTATTGTTTGGATTTGTATAGGTGTCTTACTATGGGTTTTGTTTGTTTAAAGATTTAGTTTTGTCTTCAGTATTATTTTTTTGCACAGTGTCCTGATTTTTTTTCCTTGGTGTTAATTTGTTTTTTTAAAGTGAGGATCATTGCCATTTAAGGTAAAGGGGATTTGTAGATTCAGACTGTAAGAAAATTGTGGGTGTCATCAGGTACAGCTACTGTTCAAAGCAAGGCTAACTTCAACTTGACAAGCTGTCAAGGCCTTAACTGACCAAGTTTTGATTCAAAGAGTATCTGGTGATGTTGATTCAAAACCCCTTCTGGGAAACCTGATTCAGTGCTAAGATGCTGTCATGGAAAAGCCCTTTTCCACTCTTGTTTCCAGTTGGAGTTCCCTAGGTTGCAGCCTGTGACTGTTGCCTCCTGCCCTTCTGCCATACACCTGAGAACTCTGACCTGTTCTTCTCTCTTTGGGTAGTGGCAGACTTCAATTATTACAGTATTGCATATGAGAAGCTATTGGCAGCGTATAGTAATAAATGGTTTTATTGATCCCGCAGACACCATGAATAATGCTGCATATTCTTGAGCACTGTCTGCTGCTGTCTCACTTACTGACTTACCATTGTATTTTAGCATACTACAGTAACTATTTTTTTTGCTAACAGATCTTTATTGTAGGATGCTCCTGTAATTATCTCCTTGAAAAAATCCTCACATGTTTGTTAATTTTCTAAATGGTATGTTCATTACAGTCTTTTGAGCCTGACTATGAGATAATATCTCATAATATAGAAGTGTTTTGCACATCCCATTCCAAAAGCTACTGTATTTCACACATTTTGAGTCAAGAAGATGTTTCCCCTTCTAAAAGATAACATCTTCTGAAAAAGCCTTTCAGAACCTTAGTCATTTTTACATTAAGTTTTGTAAGGTGGTTGAAATTTGAAAATGGAATTGCTTTTGGTAAATGTTAGTAGCTAATATTGTTCCAGCAAGTAGAGGGAGGCTTTGATTAAGAGAAGTTGTGACTAAATAGCAATCATAAATGATGTTCTTTCTCCACGTGTCAAGGTCAACATTACACGGTTCTGATCATCGGTTGTTTAAGGACAACCCATTGAAACAGCACACATTGCTAGTTCATGAGTCCATGGCCATCCTTTTGGTGAATATTTTGTTAAAGCACGTGGTCGTCAGTGGGAAATTGGAAATGCTGAGGTTTTTCTTGTTGTCCTTCTTCAGAAGAGCACTTCAGAAATGTTACCTTTAGAATAGCTAGTCCTTGTGTAGTGGATTGGATGGGAGACCTGCAGTTCTAGGTCCTCTCTTCCTCCATACACACTTGGTACCTTATTTTTCTGACTTGTATTAATTTGATTCAGGTCCTTGCAAGTAGAAGGTGGTCTGTTGGGATCAGTCTCTTTGCAGTGGGGGTGTAGGTACAGTAAATTTGATTAGTTAGTGATTCAACTAGTGCAAAAACTGTTCCATCCACAATGAGTTTGATTTTTATGCTTATATGTATAAATATAAACTATACTCAGTATATACTAACATAAGATTCCTGGAATCTTGTAACAGTAGTCAAGCATTATGTAACTGTTAATACACCTGTATGTAATTTATCTCATTCCATTATGAGAAATTGAGACACAGAAGTGACAGTTGTTTTCCCTGGGCCCTCTAAGCTGTGTGCAGTATACTGACATAGAAACCAGTGGCTCTGGCTTACACTTTGAGACCATTCATTTTCCATCTTGAGGAATGAGGAAGTTAAGTAATCAGAGTCCCTTATCTGACTTCATATACTTAACAGGTTGAAACAACATTGTCTGTATTGCAGGGGTTTTTACTTTTAAGTTTAATAGTTTAGGTTAAGAAAAATTCTGGAAGAATAATTCCATTCTTAAACCTTGCTCTTCCTTTCTCCGATTTGAGACCAAAACAGTTTGTTACTAGTGGGGCTGAAAAAGATTACATTCTTGCTGTTACAAAGAAAATATTTCCTGTTACACGGTTTATTGCTAACATGCAGCTCTGTAACTCTGTAATAATTCATTATGAATGTTTCTTTTATGAGCTGATAGAATTAGTAATGCAGACAGTGTGTCTGGACTGAAAATATTTTTGCATTTCTAAATCAACATCTGAATCCAAATCAGGACTTGAGTAAAGATGTCATTATTTTTCCTTGTCTCCTTTTACGTTTGCTGAAATTTGTAAAACTGCTAAGGAATTTTTGGACCTAGTGCCAGGTATTTAATCCAGTACTTCCAGTATTTTATCAAATGTGACCATGGTCCCTGCAGTGTGTCCCAATAAAGGAGGTGCTAGTTTTGAAGTTTCATTTGATGCAGTGATTTAGCACTTCTGGTGCTAGCAGTTCCAGTTTTGATTCCCTGATGCTACCTATGGTTGCTGCATGTAGGTGTAGAAATAAAAATTTGGGAGTTTAATGGTTATAGATCTACTTAAGTTTTGTAGAAGGTGTGTGACCAAGAGCTGATACTACTGTATACTTTTAGAAGAAATTAGTATTATTTTGTTCTTTATGATGGAGTTTTTTCTATGTAATGATTGCTTTGAGTCCACTGTCGAAGTTATCAAAATACTCAAAGAGCAGAGCTGTAAGCTTTGTGATAGTTACTGTGGATGAGAGGCATGAAAATGTTTTTTTCTTAGCACAGTTGTTAATTGTTTTGATTCCTCTGCTTCACAGCACCAGCTTTCACTACTGCCTGCTTGTTTGTCTTTTAGCAGTTTGCTTCTCCATGTGTCCTCCTACAGCCCTTCAGTTATTGCATAGGTCTAAAAAGTCTAGCTACTGTATGCAGTTCTGCAGTTGTAAAGCCATAGGAATTTGAAATTTTATTTTTAGCTGTGGTCTTGATTATCCTGGACTTTGTGGTGTTCCTCTGCATGACAGTTACAAGAATGTCAAAGATCACCCTGCTTTGACAACAGAAATGCTAGCATTTGCTTAATTAACAATGTGCTAATCTTTGAAAAAACTGGTAGCTTGAAATGCTGATTATTTGTTCGACAGGGAAGAAGGTAGCTGTTCAGATTGGTCTGTGTAGATAGAAAGCAAGAGCTATACGTGTTGGAGTTGTTATCAAACTCATTAAGATAGATTTGCATTGGTGAGAAATACAGTTGTTCCAATTCCATGTCCCTGAAGGGCACGGAGAAGTACAAACCATGCTCTGCTGCATGGCAATCTGCAGCTATCCAGTGTCAGGACAAGGAACTTCTCTTGATTCATCTGCTTCATTCCCCGTTGCTGCTGCTTTCATGCGGTTGAAGTGATGGTCATTTGATCCAACTTGTTTAGAACTGTTTGTGATAAGGCTATGAGAAGTAAAGATTAAAGGGTGAAGTTGTGGAGGTTGCCTGTAATTTTTTTGCCTCCTGCAGATAAACAAGTCAGTGTGTGGGCATTAGAAAAAGGAAATAAGGCAGTGTTCTGATACATTTTCTGAGTTTGTTCAAATAGCTTTTGTACTGCTTCCAAAAACTTGATTGTAACATGGAAATGATTGGATTTTGTTACAGTAGTGGTATAGGAATAGTTCACATTTTTAAATCAATGCCTGCTTAGGCTGGCTATTCCAACACTAATTTCTGCTCTTCTACTCACGTACACTAGATGTACTGTTCATAAGTAACCAACCTAAGATTTGCAGCTAGTCTGTGAAATACCATTTTCAATCTGAGTTGTCTTCTTTAGTTTCTAATGTAACTGTACCTACTCTATCCCAGACCTTCTGACTTGGAGTAGTGCTTAATGGAGTGATTATTTTCACAAGGGAGTTCTATTAATAATTCAATCAGCTTTTTTTCTCTGACTTTGTTACAAGAAGAGAAAGCTTAAATGACAGAGATGAACAGTGTCACCTCTGGGACTAGTATTAGTTTACACTGAAGAAAGGAAAGAGGCTACTTCAAGGAAGATTCTCACTGTGTAAATGACAGGCATATATGTCTTGTATTCATGTCTTGTCTGATCTCCAAAGTGAGAGGGTTAGAGGTGCTTAAAAAAATAAAATCACTGAAGTCTTCATTGCTGTTATTTGTTCTGAGCTAGGTACTCACAATTTGTCTCTGCAAAATGCAATAACTATAAAATACTCAATGAAGTATTTGCTTCTTGTCAGTAGACAGCTACAAACGTGATGGATTAATAAGCACAGTGTAGCTGGCATCCAGAGAAACACAAGAAATAACTTCCTAGAATACAAAGTTGTTCTTGTAAGTGCTTGAATCAGCTGTATGATGGATGTACCAAAAAGCCTAGGGCAAAGGAGGAGGTGTTTGTGCAGAACTGCCCTTTGAGGGGTGGAATAGTTAGACAAGCATTGACTTTCACTGATGTGTTTTAACTGAGCTGCTCAGGCACGTTCTGTGCCTCACAAGCTGGGATTTGTCCTCCTTGGAGTTAACAGCGAGTGGCTCTGCATGGCTGCATCTGTCTGCTGAAGAGGGGACAGCAGTGTGTGATGTCATGAGTTTGGTAATATACCGGACAATCTTTGCTCTTTAATTCACCGTGGAATGCAGCAGAACCTTGCTATTTATATTAGACTAGCGTAGAATTCAAATATGCAGGTCTAGAAGACTGTGTCTGGAATACAAAATCTTCTTGGACTATGTGCATCCTGAAGCTTAACTCTCTATCGTGCCAGGTGATCTCTCCTAATGATTTCCTTTCCAAACACCCTGTTCAGTTTAATCCCTTTTTCCCCCCCTACATTATCCCTTCCTCCCTGCTGTTTCTTCCCCATGTAGTGTTCTGTGTTCTTGAACCATCTTAAGACTAGCACTTAAGGTATATTCAGGCCTATTGAGCCTGTAAGGATGTTTCTGGTGCTGTTAAACACACATTTCCCCAAGGTTTAAGTCCAGAAAACATAGATCTTAGAGTTTAAACCCTTTGACACCAGGAGGTAATTTCCTCTCTGCCATACCGGGAGCTCACTGTTCCATCTGTAATACAGTTGAAGGCTATGGAAGAAATTATGTCAAAATAGAGTAGCTTTTATGTGTAAGTAAAAGACTGGGAATGTGTGTACTTCTTAAAAAAATAAAAGAAAAAAAATAAAAAGTTTTTGTGTAAAAAACACTGTGAAAAGGGAAGTGAAATTTCTGTGGAGAAGAAAGTAGTAATAATAAGTTAACAGAATTGTCTTTAAATGGATTTCTAGTGATCTATCAGCTGTTTATGAACAGTGACATGAAGGGAAAAGCTTGAGATTTCACAGTGTGCAGAACAAATGTGTCAGTTTTTAAGTGATTGTCTCATAAAATTGCAAGGTGGCACCGAGCAAGGCAGGTTTATGGCAAGGCGGTTGCCTCTAAAAAATGTCTTTGAATGCTGGCACAAATAGAACTGGCAGAAATGGTTATAGCATTTGTCTGTTGGAGACTGAAGCTAGGTTAATCAATAAATCTGTCTTTGAATTTCAGTGTGACACTTGCTATGATTGTAGCTCAGAAATGGCTGTTGGCTGGGAGCGCAGACCCGTTCCCAAAGCAAACGTGCCCTCTGCAGGGCACTGCGAGAAATGCGGCTCCTGCACGAGTGTGCCCAGAAGGGACAAAGCAAGGTATCTCTCGTGTAGGATGAGTAAATAAATGACTCTGAGATGTAAATTAAAGCAGAAGGAAAGCCGATGTGACAGCCACACACACGATAACACCAGGTTCTGCCTTCCAGCCTCACCTCCCTCATTTTGTTTGCTGCTTTTGCTTTAGTATGTTTGCCTCTGTTTTGAGGTTGTTTTGATAGGGTTTTTTTGTCTTCTGAATAACTGAGTTTTCCTGGCCTGAACTATCAGGAATAGAGAGTGTCCATAGACTGGCTTCTAAATTCTTGGTGCTTTCTTCCTAGTCTTTCCGGTACTGCAGTGCTCCTTAATAAGATTTTGCTCACCTGATTTATGGAATGTAGAATACAAAGGAAAGCAGTGGAGAAGTAGAGAAAAAAAAAAACACAAAAAAAGGGACAACGGAAAGTTCAGATGGGAAGTAGAAAGAAGTAAATAATGGAAACTAAATATGGAGGTGAAAGAAAAGAGAGGGGCTGGCAGATAACTTTTAAAAGTTGATTATGAATGTGACATCTCAGAAGTAGTCACTGGAACTGAAGAAAACACCACCTCTGTCTCTACGTGAGAAACAGCACAAACCAGTTAGTGATTTTTTGGTAACAATATTACCACTTTTAAAAATGAATTGATTATATTAAGTTTACTGAGAGTAGTATTCATGTCATATTCTGCTATCTAACTACAGAAAAGGAACAAAACCCAGTTTAATGAGACTTCTGTTTTCATGGCTCTCCATAAAACTAGAAGCTAGAAAGCATTTGAGTCATCTGAATTAAAGCCACTATTGAGAGAGAGCCTCAAAGCTGCTTAAGTGAATTTTGTTTTGGGAGTGACAGATCAGGGGAAAGTAGAAAGTAGGCAGGATTAGGATGTCTAAAAAAAAAACTCATGGCGGGGGTGAGAGAGGTGTAGCTGATCCAAATGTATCAGTTAAATCATTGCATTGCATTTTATATGCTCATATTAGCACTGACCAGATGTGTGTGCTTGATATGGTGGAAGTTGCAGTTAGATCCATCTCTGGATAAAGACCTCTGTGCCACAGCCCTGGCTGTTCAATTGAGTGTTATCCCAACTATCTAAAATATATTACTACTTTTCTGCAGGCTTGAGGGTATTAACTTACTATTTGCTCTCTGTGGTTGTTCCCATATAAATAAAATTTGTTTCCTAAAATGTTCATAAAAAAGAACGAAAGACGATTGCTGGTACAGCCAAAGTAAATGGATTTTCTAAATGGCATTGCTTACTCATGCTGAAAGCTCTTGTGGCATTTAAGTGCTAACATCTGATGTAAAAAATGGCCAGTAGAAACCCATTTTGAGTGTTAAAAAAGTATGTTTTATGAGTGCCAGAAACCTAGAGTTGGATAATCTTGATCTCACTGTGTGCTAGCACATTTATTAACTACTTCTTTACACAGTGAAGTGCACACCTATTAATGTTCTTAACCAAGACTTGTGCCACTGCAGTTAATTACAGCCAGGACAGAAATAGGCTTCCTGTATTCTGCCGGGCTCTTTACTGACTCTTATTTCCACTTCAGGCTATGAAATTCACTGGTGACACATGTTTAAATGGGTGAGTCTGCAAAGTGGCATTCCCAAACCCTGTTCATACCTCCACAGTTCTGTTTTGCACTGATTAAGCATGGCTTGTTTATGGCAAGAGGAAGTCTGAAAGTTCATGGATACTGTGCTTGTGAGGAACAGGGTGTGGAAAAGAACTTGTAGAGTGAGAAATAGTGGCTAAGAAACGTGAGAGAGGAAGTTATTACAGATAAACAGTCTTAAATGGACTTGGGTTTCCACACTGTAGCACAAAAGAGCTACATGGCAAGCCTGAGGTTCCATCTCAGCCTGTATCAGACCTTTGTTGTTCCTCCCCTGCCTGTTGGTGCTGTGAAATAATTCTGGGACCATTATTTTATTTGAGAACTTTGTTCTGCAGTCTTTTGTGTAGTTTTTGCTGATTCATAATGGGAATTTGGCTGTGTGTGGGCTGTAGGATCAGGCCTCAAGTTATTAGTAGATTTTTTTCTTTGTAGTACGGTTTTCGGAAGATCGAAGTGCACTTAGGAGACGAAGTGGTGTCACTGACTTTCTGTAGGTTTGATAATATACTTAGCAATTTTAGACAATTCTGCTCTTGGTCACCATTTGAACGGGAGCTGTGCGGGCAGATCGGGTCATGCCTGAGCACATTTAGGTAAATTAAAGGTTTGACTTAAGTAATTAGTGATATAATATGAGAGCATAAATTAAGTGCTGAACTTAGTCATTCTAGAGCTGCTTAGATGCTTCTGGAAATCTGAATTTGAAGATGGAATCCAAAAAGGTTCAGAAGGCAGATCTCAGGAAGCAAGTGTACATGCTGTGCAGAAGCAGAAATTTGTACTTGTGGTCCCCAATAGGAAGAAATGGGCATACAAATTTAACTAAGTGGGATCTTGGTGAAGTGACTTTGAGTGTGACACATGGGAGACATTTGTGATGAAGAAAGATGTGTTCTAAAACCACTTTACTAGCAGATTTATTTTAAACAGAAACTTGCAGATCTTATTCCCTGAGGAGAGGTGGTCAGTGTTGGTTTACCATTTGATCTATGACTGCAATAGCAAACCACAGGTAGATTTTTATTAATTCCCACTAATTATCCAGCAGTTCTGGGAGCTATAGATTTCCATCTGTGAAGATAATTGCCTGTGTCACAATGAAAGATCACTGCAAAAGAAGCATTTCATTCCTTAAATAGTCGATTAATACGTGATTTAAAATACCATAGTTTGCACATGACTGGTATTTCAGAAAAGGTTTATACCTGTTTAGGTACTATAGGAAAACTGTTAGAGTATTTTTTACAAAATAAGAGCCTTATAAAAATCTCTGTACCTTACTTTCCCTTCTAAATAAAGTGATGTAGAGTCTCCTAAGAAGCAACAGTTTTGGGCACTTGGCCATGCCATCAGCTTATACTAGGAAAAACATGCATTACAAAGGCCGTGCTAACAGTACAGGTGTGTCTCTGTCTTTGACATGTTCTTCCTAATTTCATTTAACTTTTCCAACGTCTTTCAGGTAAGGCCAAATGCAAAAAGTCTATCTGCTCTCTGGTGTAACAGCTACTTCTCCCAGTGCGGTGTTGTCTCTAACACCAAACTGAGTTTATTCCAAGATATTAGCAGGAATGACTGAAGTGCTTTCATTAAGTCACAATCAATCACAGAAAGAATGTAATGTTTTGTCTTGGACTGCCCAGGTCTCTGTCTGCCCTTCTTGGGTGGTGCTGCTTTATGTGGCATCTGTGGGCACAGGCTGCAAAAACAGCTTCTTGCAGATGAAAAGAACCTTGCAAGATTTTTGTCTCTGTTTTTTTTTGTCTTGGCATTGATTGATATTACTGGGATTTTTTTTTTATGTCTACCCAAGAGGTAAATGTAATAAGCATAGATCGTTAATGACAATATCAGTTGGTGAGACTGATGGTACAACTTGCCCCTCTCTCTGATGAGGCTTAGCTTACAACTGATACAACAATATGTTTGGTTGTAGCCATTACAGTTTAATGTTTTGATACTTTTTCCTTCCCATCTGAGATAATTCCTAATGTAAGATGTAACTGTACTGGAGAGCATAGCTACAACATCTTTGCTATTTTTACCACCCTTATTTTGCTCCTTGCCCTTTCTCCCATTTTTGTTTAACTTCTTTGTTTGCTACTGCTACAAAAATGAAATTAATCACCCATCTCATTTGTAGGTGCAGGGAGTAATAAGTACATTGAAAAGCAGCCTAAGAAGTGGATTTGGGCTGGTGTCATAGGCACCTATAGCTATGAGATGACTTTTTGTGTCCTGCAGGATGTCCTTGTAAATGTTTCTAATATTAACTGTTTTGGCTTTTGCTTGTTATAAACTTCCATGTAAAGAATCACTGGGATAGTTCCCTCCCACTCCCCACACTGCAGCTGAAGATGAATAAGAAATTTTATGCTTGTGTTAAGCTTTGTAGCTGGATTTACTTGCAAAACACACCTGACATGCATTTGTAATTATAAAAGGTGTAATGATTTTTTTTTAATGGAGTGGAAAAGATGAGCAAATCTCAGCTCCAAAAGTACATTTAAATCCCTTCTATCTGGAAACCTTTCAAATTGCTCAGTACTTTAAAAATGGAGTGTCAGCTTGCTGTCAGGGCATGATACAGAGTGGGAAATTGCTGTCTCTCGCCTTCTGCTCTCAACTGTATTAGGCAGGCTTTCTGATTCAAGACTTTACATCTGTAATAGGAGAGTTAATCACAGGCCTATTCTACATCTTTTTCTAACAAAGTAGAAATTTTGTATGTTAAATTAGAGATGATAATGTAATTGTAATCTTGATCATAATAGAAAAATACATCATCCATCAGCACATTCTTGTTTGGATCTAACTCAGGTCCTCAGATCTCATAATAAAACCTATCAGGCAATTACTTCTGCAGATGCAGATGACCATCCTTGTATCTTGCTTGGCTTTGGTGGGCATCTCTCTGTTCAGGGACAGTCCCAGCTCACAGTGCAACTGGGTGACAAATGACTTCCCGTCGTAGTCATTTCACAACCTGCTCAACAGGCAACCTGGAAGTTGGGCTTTCCCTTTGACAGGTAATTTTGTCTTTCTCATAACTGACAAATATGTTTGGAGTGTTACTCTCCTATAAGTTATTTTTAAGTTCTAATTTGAGTCAGAAAATAAGAATCTAATTTGTCCATGGGTTAATGAATGTCTCTCCTGTTGGTTACTCTGGGATGCCATTAGGACTGAGTTTGGTACATAATGTCAACTCTAGCAGCTACAATGACAGGAGGCAGATTACAGACAGATAGATACAAGGGTTGTACCCAAATGTGGTCTGCAAGCTAGCTGAAAGGAATGTCACGGAAAATTTTGGCTGTTTGTGAAAACAGACATGCCTCTGTAATTTTCCCTTCATTTTGGTCCTACTTGCACTGGAGGTTCCCTGTGGGTCCAGTCTTGTGGCCACTGGAGTAACTGCAAAATCACACTCAGGCTGGTCAGGTCTTTGGTCATCTCTTTGTCTCACTTGCATAGAAGGATCTTCTTTTAGCTGTCAGGTATGCTCACCTACTTATCTCCATGACTTTACATGACTTACTTACCTACTTTTATGATCCATAAGTCATTCTCTCCCAAAACTTATTTGTGCTAACTTTCAGCCATGCTGCTTCAGTGTGTTCTGATAGCTGAAGTTATACCTTTGGGGTTAGTTTATTTTTCCTTGGGGGCCAAAGCCTGAAGCTCAGTGGGAGCTCCCAGGTACAAATTGGTTATTAGGAAACAACCATTTGCTCTCCTAATTGACTAAGGTCCCAGAGCAAAGCTTGCTCAAGGTGGGACAATTCTGCTCATTGGCTTGAATGTACTCTAGAGAAGGGGGTGATGTTTGAACATGGTGACATGAGGGAAAGCCAGTTGTAGTTAAAACTTCAGTGTTGTTTTATATCTTGTATTGCTTTTAAACTTATATTTAATCAGAAACATTATATTTTCAAGTTCCTTAGTACTTCATGCATTTTGTATAGTTAATTCAGTGTACCTTGTCTGAAATACCTGCTTTTCACAAAATGTACAAATTTGGTACAACTACTTGTTAATTACGCATGTCTGAGTTTTAATGATGTTGTTGATTGGTTAGAATTTCCCAAACCATATGCACAGCTCTCTGTGGGAACTGGCACTCTGAAACATATCATGTCTACAGTAATTTCCTAGGGAATACTGGGAATGTTTTTGTAGGCAACTAGGCTGAAGAATTTCTGTATTTTATTCATTTCCTACAAGTACTGTGCAGCACTTAAGCATAAGAGCTTCAGCTCTTTGTGAATATTTGTCAACCAAGATAAAATGTACCACTCTTCAATTCCTCTTCCACCCCCATATATTTCAGAATCAAGCCCTGTCTGCGAAGGATACTTGTTTTTCTCATATTATTTTAAACCTAAAATGCTCAGCATATTTATAACTAGAGGTTGCAACTGAAGCAATACTCTGGGGCTTATGAAGTCTTTACAGAACATGAATTCTTCAGAGTACTGATATTTTGTTTCTGCAGGAGTTGCTACTTTATTAAAAAAACAAAGGGAATAAAGAAAAAATTTTGAACTTTTTAAGCAATCAATTTTTCTTACTATCAGCACTTATTCTTGCTCCAATTAATGATGTTAATCATGACCAGGATAAATTACAGATGATATTTCTGTAACAAAAATTCCATTCTCCCACCTCACCTTCCTCCCCTGCCTCCCAACCTTGTTAAGAAGTTCTCCTGACTTGGTTTTGCCAGTGTATATTTTTACTCTGATCAGAGGCATTTACTGGAGCTATTAAAAGCTACTGATGATGTTTTGATCTGTTTTTGGGTTTGTTTTTATTTTATTTTTATTTGGTTTAAAATAGATTGTCTTAGTTTATATAAAATGAACCATTTGGTTCTGAAAATACGATGCCTTTTAAGTAGCTCAAGTGCCCAGAATACCTACTTTTTCCAGATGATGTCCAATTCTATATAGGTAGAAAAACAGTATGAACCATTTAAACGCTCGGTGGTAAATACCTTAAATAAAGCAGCTTTTGAGAACTGTCAGTGTTACTTTTGAAGGCCCTAAAGCAGATGGAGACTTCTGTAAACCAAACGCTCAGATATTCTGAGCTGATACTGATCACGGTGGTCAGTTTTAAAATCCTTTGCAGTCAGTTTTAGCCAGTCAAATTATGAACCTAATTTTGTTAGTATTAATGGTTTCTCATGAATGACAGCATGCAGTAAAACTCATCAAAAGGAATTCTGATAAAACTGACAGTCTGGCAAAATAATAATTTCTATCAAGCTGGTAACAATCCAGTAATATTGTATGTGGAGGTTCAGTTCTGGGCAATGTTTAGACAATACTGAACGTTAGAAACCAAGAAGATGAGGTGGTGCAGCTGCCTGTTACTGGTGCTTGCTCCATTTGGGGGAATTTGGAGTAAGTTGGCAAAACCCTGGGGATGTCTGCACTGCAGAGGCTGCGTTGCAGTTGTGTTGCTTTGAGGATGTTCCTGTGTTAGCTGTGTTCTCTGCCTTTATGATGGTCGCTTATGACTGAAAATGCCTAAGGTCTGTAGAGCAGAGAATGCTGTCCTGACTTTAGGAACCCAAAGTCAGTGCTTGGAACTGAAATGTCACCCACTTTGTTCACCGAAGTGGTGCAGTGTTCACTCCTTAGAATCAGCCATTTGACATAGCAGGGACAACTGACTGTTAAAAGTGCTTTGTTTCTTTTTGGTTGGTTTGAACTCATTCAAGATTCTTGTGGTGCATATTTCATGCATTTACTGAACACATATGTACAAGCCCCCTTTTCCTCTGTGTACGTGTTGTGTGTGGCCATGCCTGCCAGGCCCCAGGCTGCCGTATCCTGGCAGAGCTTTCCTGGAGCTCAGTAGGCATCTCTGACTGATGCTAGATTCCAAAATTTATCAGATAGACATATAGAACATAGCTAATTTCTTGTGTCTTATCCTTAGCACAGTTTTATTTCAATATGTTTTTTAAAACTTCATATGATCTTTGATGTGATCTGCAGTCACAAATTGATTTGCAAGTAATGTATCCCTTTGAGATTTTAGTTTTCTTTCTTTTCTCCACTGTTCTTCACAGAGTAGTTGCATGAAAATATTCAGTATGTTAAAATTCTAGTATTTACAGCACTTCGTAGAGCTCTTAGAGGTGTACAAATATGATGCTTTTTCTCAGCTTCTTGTAAGGAAAAATAGCTTCGCAAGCTGCTTCTGTGCAAAACCACATGCAGTAAACATCCTTGTTATGGTCTTAATTTATGAAGGCACCAAGCCTATTGCAGTGTGTGATCTATAAAGGCATTAAAAAGTTCTTTAAGTGAGTTCATCTTCAAGTGGATGCTTGAGGAAAAAGTAGGATAAAGCATTATTCCTGTTCTACAAACAGAACCTGAAATGCGTGAACTTAATTCACTAACTGTATTGGGAATTGAGGACAGAATTAGTAACTAATTAGACTTTCTAAGTACTGGAGAAGCACTTTACTGGCAAGTTCTTCTTTCTTACCACCTTCTTTATTTGAACGTTTTCAGGTAGATTTCCAAAACATAAATAGTTGTAGTAGTTTCAATAGAAACATCTATTTATGTAATGAATTTTGTGGGTTGATGTACATGTGATTGCATTGGTAGCTGCAACTCTTGAGTATGTTATAAATTTATAATGATGCCTTTAATTATAAGAAACCCAAACTGCAAAATTCCCCATTACTTTTTTAGTTCTGCAGTAAAAAGCCTGCAGCCTGTACATCTTATCCTTTCCTACACTTGATTGTCTATTAACAGTCACTGTTTTTGTGACATTTTAATGATAGAACTCTTAAATATAATTTGCCTTAAAATATACAGAGACAAAGAATGTGCAAACATTAAAACAGGAATGTTTTTGGTAGATTTACTGTATATTTTTTAGCCTGCAGTTTTCAGCTCTATTAATAAAACATTGCTGATTTTTTTTTAAATAAATTAATTCAGCTGTAAGAAGCTTATTTCAGAAAAAGCTTGTCTTCTTGGTTACAAGGTTTCCTGTCGAAACTGTACCAAGCTGTTAGAAGTACAGTTCACTGGTTTAATGGCAATCTTTATCCTCACAGATGTTATATGCATAGCAAGTAGGGAAAAGGCAATTCAGGATCAACTTTGAGATAATTTAATTTCCAGCAGTTGTGAAAAAAATTCAGCGTATACTTTATGTGAAGGAGAAGTGTTGTGTGTGATCCAAATCCTGTAGGAGTTAATTTTATGGCATTTTGTATAGGGAAGAGTCACCTTTCTGATCACCAGAGCAGGTATTTTCAGAGAGTATTTTCTCTTTATTGGCTCATTTCTCTTTATTGGCTTTGTATATTGCCTTATTTAGATAGAAGGGAAAACATATTACAGATTTTATATCTTTATTTACTGGCATGCAACGGGTTTTGTTTGCTAACAAGCTGAAGGTAATGCGGTGATTGCTGGAAGAAAGAAAGGTAAAAACTGAATTCTGTCTGAAAGAGTTCTGAGTTTTAGCACTGATGTGAAAACCTGACATTGGGTGAATTAGCACTGGGGGAAGTGTTGATCTGGAAGAGAAACGGACTTGCCAGAAAGGAAGCTGTACATGTCTCACATGTTACAGCATCACCAGCAGAAGATTTTTGCCTCATCACATTTTTAAGGGGATCTGACAGCTCCTCTCTGTCTACTTCTGTTACACAGTGTATAAAGTTCAAGGCTTCTAAAGCGATGTGCTATGCATATGAAATGTTATTTCTTTCTACAAGCTAGTTTTAAAAATGACCATCTCAATGTCAGCATTTCAAAACAGTTTTGAAACTTCCAGCAAGTTTCTGAAACCATTCAAGTTGTGGAAGAGTTAGATTTGTTTGGGTGTGTTTTTTGTTTTGTGGACTACAGTTTGGTTGGTTTGTTTGTTTGTGTTTTGTTTTCAAGAGCAATGTTCTTACTTTCATTAGTCTTTTCAGAGAAGTTCCAGAAATACACTAAATGTGTGATGATCAAAGCATGTAGAAAGAGAATATGTATGTGGATCTGTAATGAAAGCCATCTCTGATAAGGTGTATCTTGTCAGATGAGAATTAGCTAATCGATCAAGCTCTTAAACCCATTTAAAAATCCTCATCAAACTTGAAAAAAAGAGAAGCCTTTATCTGAGCAGATTCTTCTGTGATTTGGAACTTAGTTTGTTTAGGAAGTAATAATGTTTAGTTTACTTAATGTTGTTTCCAATGCTCACACTTGATTTTAAATTAAATTAAATTAAATACAGTATATATTTGAATTTCATATTAGAAATTGTAATGTTTTTCAGTTAGAAGATCCTAGTGTTGTCACATTCCAAGCGTTAAGCAAGTGTGGTCACATAATTCAAAAGATTTTGTCACAGGCAAGTGTGTCAAAGCTTGTTTGGCAACATTCAGGGAGTTGCTATATCATGAGTTGCTCACTGAATTTGAGGTGAGGAGGACTTCTCGCTTTTCAATGTGCTGAAAACAAGATCAGGGTTTTGTTTGTCCTCAGAACACCTCTGTTTTAGGGAAGCAGTATGCTGAAGTAGGGCTGGAGAGAGACAAGGGTTGCTACACCTTATCTTCCACAGAAAACTCCACTTTGGCTGCTTCTGTTCTGTGCAGCTCCCAGCATAATTTGTAGCTGCAGCATAGCCAGACTATGGGCAGAGAAGTCGGTTCCTTGGGTGGCAAAATGGTTCTAGTCTCATCTGCTTGTGGTTGCCTCTGCCAGCCCCAGGCTGCTGCTGCTGTGGGTGACAGGTTAGGTATAGGTGAGCAGCACCCTGGGGTGAAAGCAGCCTCTTCCAGCAACTGTCACAGGCTGCCTGCATGGTCATAGACCTCTCAGAAGCTGGAACTCTACCTGATGTTGCTGTGGCCTGAAGCAATCAAAATTGAAGACTGCAAAAACAGTTCTGTGTTCCACTTTTGTTCAAAATGTCATCATACATGCAACAATAATTATATGTAGTAACAGCTAGCTAGAGAAGGTGTGTTCACTTTGACATTAGTATTTGCTGATCTTCAGATGATTTCATGATGGTTTAAATTAGGCTTCATAGTCCGTTTTTTTCATAGTCTGCATCTTTTTCAGTTGACAGTGTTACAGCAAAAGTTTAGATGAACAAGCATTTTGATGCTTTATCCTTCTAACAATGCCTAATAATTAAGTATCAAATACAGAGTTGTGAAAAGTTAGGAATAAAATGATGTTAAGCTGGATTTTTTAGATCCTCAGAAATAATTTCTATACTCTTACTACATAAGCTTGAGTATTGCATCTTTGTCATAGCGTTGGGAAAGTGAAGAAAATGGGTTTTTTTCAGTACTGTCTTGCCTTGGGTCTTTTTGCTTGAGGTTCATCTGAGAACACTGGATTTCAGCAAGGATATCCACTAGACAGCTCTCTGACAAGGTGATACCCTACCCGCTGCTGCTGTGATAACTGAGTTTCAGCCTGACCCCAGTTGAGCCATCAGTGGAGCAGCCCATCTCTAAATGAACTGTGTAGCCTAAAATGTAGCTGTTGCAATCTGTTACTCCTCAGTGGCGCTACCAATGGGGACCCCAGTGATGGACTGCACTCAGGCTTAAGAAAGGTGTCATTTCACAGTGGAAATCTGCAAATTATTGGAACAGCAGAAATTCCTCAAAAGAAAGCTACACATCATGGGCAGGGAAAAAAAAAAAGACTCAATATATTCAGAAAGCGGAGTTTAAAGTTTATGGTGCTTCAGATTATGCAGCACTGACAAGATGGAGATGAAACTCGGAGTGGGACTCAACTCAAAACCACACATTATGTGTGAAAATGTAAGCTGAAGTCTAAGGTGTATCTTTTCAACTTCCTTATTTGCAAGGTAATTTTAACATTAAAACAGGCAGTGCATTTTTGTTTCATCCTGCAAAAATTACTAGTGTGCCTTAGGCATATTAGCTTGTGCTAGAAACAAGTTTCTAGATTTACAGGTTTTGGAAGAAGTGCAACATTACTTGGTGTTATCCTGAATGTAAACATTTCCATTAATTAAGACAACCACTGAAAAAATATTTTGATTGCACAAAGCTCTTTGGGAGCAGATTAACAACTTTTACTCCCTTATGGTGTCCACCTTTTCATGACACGACCACACAGAAAAATCAAAAACTTAACTGAGGGACTTAGTACCTGTGTAATCATCTTGGCAGGGACATTAAAACTTATGTCATTGATGGCCAGCTCCACTGCTTTGTTCATCCACACAGACTCCTGTGCTTGTACCTGGGTGCTACACAGATGAGTTAAAACAGCCACAGAGTTGATGAGTCGCTGTAAATGAATGCTTGGGCCCCAACTGAGAGAGGGAGTTTATCTTCAAACGGGGTTCATTAGAGTTTCCACTGACAGTGGAAGTCCCTGGTGCCTTTCTAGCCCAGGTTGTTTCTGTGCTGAAGGTTTCTTTTGTTGCTCTTGGTGCTGTACCCGGTCTTTGTGCAGATTTGTGATGATTGCTGTAGATGGCAGCAGAAGCTAAATAAAATACAAAGATTTTAAAAATTAATTAAACCCCTCTCTGCTGCTGCCCTAAGTATTTTTTTCTCTTGGTGCTTGCCAGCTGTTCTTGAGGACTGAAGCAATTATAGGCAGAAGCCAACTGAAATAAATATGGAATTACAGTTTCACTCAGTTGGGGTTTTTATTCTGTCTGAGGCTGTGTTGGTTCTTGGTGTAATCTATCTCAGATACTAAAAGCCAGTTTTAAAGCTCTCCTGATAATCCCTGAATTCCTCCTTTCTTCAGTACATGCAACTGGTGTCAAAAAAAGAGCAGCAGCAATTAGGACAAATGATGAGGTCTAAGGGACCACTTCCTCCCCTGTAATAAGGCTGCTGTTTTCTTAGGTTTTTTTTTTTTTCATGTCCTTCCTTCCTCCTTTAGAACACTGACTGGCTGTAATCCGTGTCCTTGGGTGTCACCTCCTCTCAGTGTGCAGAACACGTAAGGAAAAAATTTATAATGTGACATCATGCTAATTAGCTGATAATAAGACAGCTTATTTCCTCTTCCCAATATCTTGCTATGAATGAGATGCACAGGGGACTCTCAGGACAGGCATTGGCCTGCAAGAAGTATTTAGATTATTTGGAATAGTGCACTGACTTTTAATGGAAAATTACTCCCAACATTAAGTTTATTACACAAAACAGTAGATGACTTTTGAATAATGAAAGGGAATAAAACCAAATGATTGTGTGAACTTGAAAGTGGGTTTTAGGGGCAAGCAATAAATAAATGAACCAAAAATCCATATATGACTGGCAAAACTGCTTGAAAAGAATGAGCTGTGATAGCTAGGGGTCTTCAGTCTTTGTTTTTACTCTGAAAACCATAAAACTCAATTTTCTGCATGGCAGACATAAAATTAGGCAAAATACAGTGCAGTAAAGTGATGCTGTGCTTCTGAAATATTTCTGAAATACCTTTATTAAGAAAAAAAACTACAGGAAAGTGTGGAACTGCTATTTAACAATAGTGTTCAATATATGATGGTGGGCACAAAGCTCTGGGTATTAAAGTTTATGAATGTATTAATGCAGTGCTTTGGGGGAATTAAACTTTAATATTGATGATAAACCTACCATAATAAAATGTGGGGAGAGCAAGAGTAAATCTCTTTGCAAAGTCCCCAAACTATTTAAATAACTGCATGCAAGCTACAGCATCTCCGGAGATATATTAAAAATGAACTTCTGCATAATCATATGCATACAAATGTACATTGTGCAGAAAGAGGGTTTTTAGCAGACTTGATTTCTGCCCTGCAAAAGATACTGTCCCAAGTGACTATTTCTTTTAAGTGATTGATCTCAAGCATTGATTCCACAATATTTCTCTCAAGATACGCATCACTCGCTACCCAGAGTACATACCAGTGGCAGAATTTCTGTTGACTGCTTTGAAACCGTGTAAGACTTCAGCAGTGGATTTTAATGCCAGTCTGACATTGTTATTTTTAGATAACATCATGGAAGAGATATTCTAACTGCTTAAATTGTGAAATGTTGAAGAGATAGAGGAAGCTGTAAGCTTCTGTGATCTGGAATGCAGCATCAGAATTTTGTCAAACAGATATATTGAAAAAAATCACAAACTCATGCTTCTCATCAAGCAGGAGGAGAAAAAAGTAATTTTCAGATAGCCATTATGACAAGTAAAGGTGTTGGAAAGTTATCCTTGAGCTGCAAGGAGGCAACACTCAAGCTGTTGTTATGGTTTGTGTGCAAGAGCACTGAGATGCTAACCTAAAAGTTTGTGTGACAAACCCAACAGATTCATACCTTAGAAACGGTTACTGACAAGACCAACTACAGTAATCTGATCATTTTAGGATGTTGCACTGTCTGTTTAGGTATCTGTCAGGTAAGTAGAGGATAAGTGTTCAAGGATTAAGAATCATAGAATTATTCTGAATTATGTGAGAATTCTACTCATGGAGCTACAGATTTCAGAGGTTGTCAGCAGAAGGGTGAGGGAAGCAAACCTGCTCTTCATTCTTTGCTCTATGGGCTGCAGTAGAAGGTATGAAGTTTTATGAGAGGCAAATTGGAAGCATAATAGACTAACCATCAGGGAGAATATTTATGAAAAAGAATGTAAGTTTAAGTGGGAAACATCTATAGAAACCAAAACTGGAGTGGATTTGTTCTAGGGTTTTTGCTTTCAAATATTCTGAGAAGTTGTGAGGCAGGGCCAGTGCCACCTTCTTTGTCTCTATAGGCTTAGCATGGAAAACAATTGCCAGCACCACTCATGCAATAATAATCTCATATTTTTGTCATTTAACTGGAGTCTTGGGCAATATTAGTAGCTGAAGTAGTTGTCCCTATGGAATGGGATTCTCCACAACTGCATTCCAGGAAGGACAGTGGAAGTTGTTGACAGGGAAGAAGTAAGCAGTTAGGTTCCCCACTCTTGCATGCTTTCTGAGGTGGTTGTTCATTTGTTGTTGTTTTGTTTTGTTTTTTTTTTTTTGTCAGCACTAAGTCCAATAAAGGCCTTTTGATATCTGTCCTGGGTTTGCAAACACTGTGAACATATTAACGTATACTGGGTTGGAATGGGACCTCTGGAGATCATCTACTCCAAACCCCATTACGTACTAATGCTCCAGCAACTGTGTCCTTCCTGTGCTGGTGGCCCCAGTGCTGAACACTGCAGCCAACATGATTAAAATGTCTTACAACAGTGAACATTTTAATCATAAATTCATTATTTTTTTCTCTTTTTACTTCATTGAGACAGTATATAATCCTTTTGAACTTCCCTAAATCTGCTAAGGTTTTCTGATTTCTCTTGAAAGGGCTGTATTTGCAGCATCTGCGAAAATTACAGTCCAGAAGACAAACAGTACTTCAAAACTTTGGTGCATAATAGACCTAACAAAAAAGCTTTTTGAAGATGTTAATCTGATGCCATAGCACAATATTGAAGTATTCTATTGCCTTCTTTGGCAGCTTTTATTTCAAAAGATTAACTTGTAAGTGTGGTTTTGTTTATTTCATTATATTGGGTTTTTGTTAGTATTTTATATTTCTCAGTTCCTGCAACTGTGGTATATTCTGGTACCTGTAACAAGCTGAGCTGTGCAGTCTCTGAAGAATACCCAGTGCTCTACACATGTCTTAGCATAGTAAAATATCTTGCTGTGGTTAGATCACCTTTTTGGGAGATGTCCTAATGACCTTCCAAGTCAACAAAATGGCTAGTGGAACATTACAGTCTTTTCATTTATACCTTTGCAAAGAGGGAAGGCATTTCTTAATTGTGATACTGGAAGAAATATATTCTTAATTTCTAGTTAACAGGAAATCCTTAAATCTGATCAATTCAAAGCATTTTGAAGCTGTCACTGCTATTACTGAAGTTAATCAAAACTTACTGCTCTGTAAGAAAAATCAATAGAAAACAAATGAGATCATATAAGTAAGGCTAATTCTGCTGCAGGGCTTCACCCATCAATAAGCAGGAGCCTGACTGCTAGAAGTTTCGTGTGTCCTACCGATGTCTTTATTAATCATCTGAGTGTCAAATCGTGCAGTTACTAAACTTCCTGTATCTGTGTTCTCAGTTACATGGTGGGGTTTTGTGTGGCTTCCCATACCTTGCAAAAGAGTTAGTTGTGAGCTCAAATAAATTTGGATGATTGCATAACACAAAGTGTATAAAACTTAGCCATAGGATCTTTCAGAAATGTCAAAATGCTTTCAATGCAGATGCAGTGTAGGGAGTTACAATTAGATCTGGTTTGAAAGGTCAATTTCTTGGAGACTTCATTCTGAGCAAAAAGTGAAGGGAATCTGCATTCTCACTTGAAGGTAAGTGCTTCAGATTTTCATTTGGAGATACCTTGAATTTTGAGTTTGATCTGTACTAAATATAATTACCTTCTGTCCTGTATTACTGTATTAATAGTATGTAATTATGGAAAATATGTATCTGCATTTACGATACATAATAGGTTAATCTTCACATATGTATATATTCTATCTAAAGTTATAGTGTTTTACATATGTAAATTTTAAAATACATATTAAGCAACTTATATAGTGGTTGCATTTCAATAGAAGGTCAAGCTACAGACTGATTTATGATTAGTGGCAGAACTAGGGAAAATCTGCTTTGTTTTGACTTGGTAGCATGTCTGTACAGCAGTTGTCATAGTAGACAAATACTTGGCAATGCTGTCTGGCGGTGCTGCAGGAAAGTGGACTTAACCTTTGTTCATTCCGTTTGGATTGTCCCTGTGCACACACTGATTAGTTGAACTCAGACTACCCATATTTCCTTTCTGTGAAGACAGTTGATACTCTAGTTCTAGGATACAACATGCATAAATCGCCCTATTTGTGTCTTAGCAATGAACTGGTTTGTTTTGCTTCCTTTCTGCTTCCAAATTAAAAGCATGATCTCCATTCCTTTTTCCCCACAGTGGAATGCCAGGTGGACTGAGCTGCAATTATATGGGTAGCTTGAGGGTCCTTCTTTAGAATGCTTTGTGCTAGACACAACAAAAAATCATATGATTATTTAAAAACAGAAATCCAGCTAAAAATTAGTTGTATTTGGAATAGTTCTTATGTGACTTATTTTTATCCAAATGATATAACATGGTTTATAACATATATTCCCTGGTTTTTTTATGCATTGCATGGCTTACTGGGCAGAAGCAACTTTGTGTGCTGTTGGTGGACTATGACCAAGGAAAAGGGACTACAGCTTTTTAAAGTTTTTGCCCATTTATAGAAGTACTGCTCACATTTAGCAAAGGATTTGGGGACAGTGGAAACAAATTCAGTTAGTGTGCACATTTAAAATGGTTACTCTTTCACTTGTCCTAATTATACAGTTTTGATTATTTTAGGAAATGCATTAAATGGTCTTTTAACTCATTTAAAAGGGGTAAATACACAGATATTTACATGTGTTTTACTGTGCATATAAATGTGCTTTAAGAGCATACTCAATGGAGTGTAACAGTGTCCTCGTAGTCATTAGGAACCACTAATGTGTGGTTAAAAAATAATAATTCTGAAGACCTATTTACCTGATAGATTTAATGGTCCTGATGGAACCATTAGAAACTAAATAACAAAGCTTTTAGAAATATCCTAAATATTTCTGCAAGACCTAATGCTTCCTAAAGAGCTCCATTTATAGTCAGTCTGGCAAGCTGCAGATGCCATTTAAGAAGCCAACGCTATTTGCAGAGTGAAATCATACAGGAATGAATAACCTGGTTATGATGCTTGCAGTCAGCGTGGCATTATGTAATTGTGGAATCAAATAATTTTGCTGAAATGAAGTTGTCTTTTAAAATAATAAAAAGAGAGTCAAGTACAGCTCTTCTCATCACATTATTTAGATGCTGGTTTCTTTCCATTTTCTCCAAGAAGAAAACTTAGGCCCCAGCTGGCAGCAAGTGCTTCTCTGGTAGGCTGAATTCTCTTGGGGGTGGGTGTACTGAAACCATGGCTGCAGAAGCAGAGACAGGTATAGATCATATAGCTACTGATATACCCTGAGAACGCTGGGATTTTTCATCTAAGAAGGTAGGGAGCTCTGTATTATAACAATTTCTTAGAAATTACCAATAATTTATCCTTCCTGATCAGTTTAGGGTGATAGTAGATTAGCTGAGCCATTAGTAACGGCTTCTTTTCTGCAGCCATTGTTCCCTCAGGTTCTGTGTGTGTGTCACCTGGTTCTGTCAAGCTGCACTTAACAAGAGGTGAAAGACAAGCTGTGCCTATGGATAAGCATTGTTCTACAGAACAGTAAGAACTGTGCCACAGAAGGATTGACTCTTCACCTGCCTTTCTTACACCCTGGAGTAGATGTCCAAATGTCGGTTTAAGTTCAGTGTCATCCAAGCCAACTTGTTAATTACCTTTCTGGGCTCTCAGTAGACTCCACCTTGTCCAGCTGGCACTGTAGTAAAGGCATATTTTCCTAAAGCCCTTTTCCTGCCATGGCTTTACTGAAGCACTTCATCTTCAGTATATTTTTCAGAAGTTTGCCATTCTCTTCCAGCACACAGCCTGAACTCCTGTGAAAGGGAAGCTGTATTAAATATAAGGATCACTGTAACCTTAGGGCCGTGATCCATGTAATGAAGCCATGTCCATTTTACTAAATGCACAGAAATGTGAATTCTGCCTTTAAGAACACTTCTCCATGCTTACAAATTTTCTTCTTCAGCTACGGTTCTGTTCTCTTACCACATGAATCATTAAATGTAAACTTTCAGTGAGACTGTACATCTGTATTTCTTGGGAAACCGTGTACTACTTTACAATTTTTTCCTTTGGTAAAACAGGAGGAACTCTTCTAAAAGAATTATCTGACTCCCATTTAAAAGCTCACCTCTGCTATGACACTGGCAATCCTCCTGGTTTGGCTGGACAGCTGGTGTGTTTTGGCAGATGCTTGTTTTACCAGATTTAGTCTCCTTATTGTTTCCCCAACATAATTTTTCTACTTACTGTCAATTTCCCTTTGTGCTTCCAGTATGCAACACAAGTAATGATGCCAACCAAGCACGGTGGAGTCCTGACTTCTGTATTGAGGCTGCTGTGCATTGCTGCTTGTATAAAGGATAATTCTGCAGTCAGTCCTTGGGTGACTTTGCATAGGATGCAATGCTGCTACTCAGGCTTGCTTCACTTCAGTGTTTTGTGACTCAAAAGACACTTGAACCCAGAGACAAACAAGAATTGTTATAGTAATTAAAATTGTTGCTCTAGATATCATGGAGTAGGAGACATTTCTGGTTTTCAGTTCTAACCGAAGAAATATTTCCTTGACAAATAAAGTTATCTAATGATTAATTCATTATGTGCTGTGGTTTTGCTTAAGAGTTAGACAAGCACATTGCAGCTGTTCTAGGGGAATGTACAGATATTTTAGTGGGATTTTGATTTTTAGTTATAAGGCAGGAGTTAGCTATAGTTTGATGTCTAATAATTTATTTTATGTAGGCTATATATTGCATATTCATAGTCTGAAAGTGAATGTTTTTTTTTTTTTTGCTGTGAAAATGGAATGCTTCAGCCACATACTGAGTTGTGTTGGACCTGATACTTAATCTTCCTACATCTGCCTGCTGTCTTTTGCTGATGTCTTGTTGCCAAACAAGGAATCTGGGAATATTTGAATGTGATAAATTATATGTTAATTTAAATTGGGTAATTCACGTTGTGCTTGCAGTGCAAACTGTGTCCCCCCAAGTGAGATCAGGATGGATTCTGACTTTTATTTGTAAGGCAAGAGTTAGCCATCTTACCTCTAGGCTGTAATGTACACAGTAGGAGACCATGCACCATATTTACATTTATCATACTGAGTGTTTTCACGAGGATTGAAAAGATTAGCATTTGTCAGCAGTTTCTGCTGGAAAAAGGCAAAAAAGCAGCTATTACTAATATTACTTCTATTTCATTGGCTAAAGTGAATGGATCCATTTGTGTAAACATGAGCTGAATGTAGTATAGATAGAAATAGCTCCCTGTTAATTGGGTAATTGATATTTGATTGATAAATAAAACTTCTAGCTGAACTACCTCTTGATTTTACTGCTTGAAAAGCATATGTACTGAACAGAAAGGGTTCAGCCCAGTCAGTTTCTAACCTTTATTGTTCTATTGGTTCTGCAATGAGAAAAACTTCTGGGCAGTAAAAGTCATGTTAGAAGTTTCCACATATCAAGATAAATTTCCAAAATGGATGAAGATTGGTAGAGCAGTTAGAAGAATAATAAATTTCAGGAGGCGAGTGAGATTGCTCCTGAAATTTACTAAACCATACTATATTACTAAGAAATAGGCCAAAACAACAAAAACCCCACCCCAAACTTGAAATTTCTTTTCCTTTGTTTTCCTTTTTTTGCTATTCTATGGAAGATTTAGAGTTGAGTTATTAAGCAATTGACCAAATTTATTTGTTAACTGGAGATTTTTGTCATTTATCGTCAGCAAGGAGGAAATTGGTTTGGATAAGTTGAGTGATTTGAGTATAGCAAAACATTACCAATGAGCATATAGAATGCAAGTGCCTGTGGGTGCAATGACTTGAAAAGTGCAGTCTTCCTTCAAGGGACTATATCCCACATGATTTTTTTTTTCCTAATCACTTCTTGCATGGAAATACTTTTGTAGCATAAGAAGGATAACAGCTACCTCAGCCTTATGGTTG
The DNA here is from genome assembly GCF_020740795.1 of Apus apus. NCBI lineage: Eukaryota > Metazoa > Chordata > Aves > Apodiformes > Apodidae > Apus > Apus apus. Next base: position 13,852,031 of record NC_067295.1, on the reverse strand, counting down.
CACTGAGGCATTTGCTACATTGTTAGGGCAGCCACATGTGAGTTATGAAACCCTGTGTGGGAAAAATCCATGTGGTGTACCTCAACTGTGGTCTGTGTCACCAACACTGAAAGTAAGAACCAGTACATCAGTCTATTGGAATGAAAACATGGCATTCTGCCAGAGAAACGGAAAAGATGTCTTTTGATTTGCCTGAATTTCAAACCTAGGAAGGTTTGAAATAGTTTTGGAGGAAAAATAGTTGAGGAAAATAAGCAAATTGGACAGAATCTTTCCTTGATGCCATGGTTGTGATTATTTCCTGCATGTCTGTTTTTTCTTGTATTTATACTGAAAGTCCTTTCCAGGTATCCATGTGCCTATAAGCATAAGACAGAAGTAACAAGATCCAACGAGTGGATGCACACACTGGGAGGATGTGAATTACAACAGGTGGCAGTCTGATCCTTTGTACCATTTGTCATTGCAGAACAGTTCTGTAGGGATGATGTTGGAGAAGAGACTTTTTAAAAAAATAATCTAGGAGACTTTAGAGATGGTTTTTAAGATTATTTACTGCAAAATCCTGCACAGAAGAAAAAATCCTTTGTTTCTAGAGTCAATGTGAGGAATTAGGGAGAGTTTGTGAGAAATGACTGAATCTGAACAGTTTTATAACATATTTCAAATTATAATTTATTGTCACACTGAGCTGAGGTGTTTCAATTCACATTAGAAAACCTTCAACATATGTTAGTTAAATACAGCAATTCCATCTTATTTAGACATAATAGACACACTCTGCTGAGTCACTCCCTATTGCTTTATGCAGAACATGATTTTCTTGTGCCTAAAGAGTGTTATTAAAGAGACTGCTGAGTACAGAGAGCTTTAACAGAGAGATCTCAAGTAAACACTGACATTTGTTACTGCCTCTGTTCAGTGCTGCTGAAAGTCCCTGGGAACTTGGGAAATTGAGCTGTCAGATCTATGAAGATAAAATGAAACTTTGTTCTATGGTTTCAGTCCCTTAGGAAAGTTTTTCAGGTCATTTAGCATTAGTATTGTGAGGAGGGCTTATTATTATTTTCCTAAAAATTATTCCGTCTTGTTGATAGATCGGCAGTGACAGCCTGGCACTGCTATTAGCCCATTTCTGTTTGGTTAAGGCAATGCCTTAAAAATTGACAACGTATTTCTCAGTCCACTTGCCTCGTCCATCAGCAGGACAGGATGACTGATGTGTGTCAGATGTAACCACTGTATCAATTGACTTGTAAATTGGAGTTAAGCAGATTCACAGTATGACTTGGCAAGTAAGCACAAAATGCCCTGGGAAGAAGATTCACTTCTCTCTATTTCCAAGCAGAAATGTAGCTGCTGTTTAAAATGGATAAAGATCCAAGGGAAAATGAAATGCCAGTCAAGCTAACATCTGATCCTTTTAAATTGTTGAGCTGGGCCTTATTTGAGATTTTGGGAATCTAATTTGGGAGGAAGAAAGGCTCAGTGTTTATAGGAGTCTTATTAACACTTTCTTTGGACTGCTGCTCTCACGAGCTTTTATAAAATGTGCATGTTGTATTGCTGAGCAGTTTCAGACAGTTACCAATGAAACACAACAACAATGCTTCATTCTGAAAAAATTAGTTCGAAGTCAAAGACACGAGACTATGTCCTAATTTTCATGGTGGTTTTCCATTCTGTGATTAAGGGCCAGGAAAAAACTCTAGGGACTTAAAAGTAGGGATGGAGCAGTTCTGACCACTGCTTTGCTCTCAGTGTTGTACTGTTTGAACCTGGGAGAATAGTAAGGAGCTGTTACTGGTCTACCAGTATTTCAGTCTTCATGTTCTGCTGAGCAGGTTTTAACTGTTCTTCGTTTGCACTCCCTCCCATAACCATGCAGGCAGATAAGTGCATAATAAAAGGTGAGGATTGTTGTTTTATTTCACAGCTCAACCTTCCCTCCAGTAAAAGTACACCTGGGAAGATACAGCTAGTCTCTCCACAGCCCTGGGAGATTAAACCGTGTAGCTATGCTGGTAAAAAAATGTAATGTAGACTTAGTATTAAATTAATGTTTACACCCTCAGACATTTGTACTGTGAACACTGGATATAGGATAGCTTCGGTGCTTATCAGTATTTCTTGCTGAATAAAAAGGGACATTATGCCTTCTAGTATCAAGTCCTGCAATCTGCATGCAGGATTCCTTTTTCTTTAAGACAATAACCTTTTTTCCATTGCTTGCTATGCTCAAATGGCTGAGGAATTACAGAGTAAATGTTAAAATATGAAACATTTTAAGATCACATATTTCTCAGTGGAGAGCAGGACATGAAGTAAGAAAATGCCAAACTTTATTACAGAGATGTTGTTTACAAACTGACTTGCTACTAAATTAATGGAAAATATTTTGGGACATGAAATTTTTTTAGTTCTTTGTACATTTTATTCAGTAAACTTTTGTCAATACTCCACCAAAGTGTGAACCCTAATATTGTTACCATTTTATTTAACTATTTATCATTTGCTTTATAATCCAGTGTCTCTAATTAAAGAATCAGTAAGCCTCAGATAACAGAACAATTCTCAGGTTGAGTAACTTTCTATGTAAATTCAGCTTAGTAAGTAAGTAACCTTGGAGCTCTGTATTTGAAACAGATCACACCACCAGGAAGAGTCAGTATTGGCTGCATAAATGCACCTCCTGTTGGCAGAGTGACATTTGGACAAGAAAGACAAAGTATAAAATGTAGTTCATCTGAAACTGTGGCTGTGTTTGAATTTACTTCCTGTGGGTCTGCAGAAGCTGAGATACCTGCAAGAAATTGAACATTGCAGTGCTCTCCTGTCCAGCAGTGAATTTCAACCTGAAACCCAGCTCTGTTGCCTGCTGCAGAAAGCAGCACACTGACTAAATAAGCTGAAATATTTACATTTACTTCTCCTGAAATACATGTAAGAGCAGGTTCTGCGGCTCAACTTGTGCACTGGCATAACGTGTGCATGAACACTCTGAGAATGCTCAGATTAAATATCTCGGCACAGACTGGTGTAAATTGTGGTTTGATGTTTCCTTCTCTGTTTCCATGTTCCATGTGTTGGCAGTAACACACTGGCATTATATTCAGTTTGATTTATTAAAGCCAAGCAAATGTTGGAATTTACATCTCAGTATCAGTTATCTGTTGGTGGCAGACTTGGCTGCAGTGACCACAGTACTGTGGAGTTTGGGATGCTGCTGAGCAGGAAGGTTAATTCAAGAACAAGTGTTTTAGATTTTAGAAGAGCAAACTTCAGCTTGCTCAGGGCTCAGTTGGAAGGGGATCCTATGGGAAGCTTCCATAGAGGAAAAGGAGCTAGTTAGTGCTGGGAGTTTTTCAAGAACACACCTAGATGAGCAAAAACAGTTCATCCTCTCTAAAGGCAAGGGAAGTAGGCTGAGCAAGAGACTCCCTTGGTTTAACTGTGAGCTTCTGGGTCTGCTCAGAACCAAAAGGGAAATTTACCAGAGGTGGAAAAGTGGAACATTACTGGTTGGAAATGACAAGGGCATTGCCAGGATATGCAGAAATGCAGTTAGGAAAGCAAAAGCTCAGCTTGAGCTGACATTGGTCACAGATGTCAAAAACGTCATGAAAGGGTTCTTCAGATGTTATCCGTAAGCAGAAACAGAGGAATAATATTGGCCCGCTATTAAACAAGAGAGGTGAACTAGTCACCAAAAGTGCTGAAAGGGCAGAGGTCCTCAACACTTTACTCACCTCTGTCTTCACCAGTACTTTTGGGTCCCATGCTATACGAACAAAAATCCAGTTTGATGCAGACACTGACCCCCTGTCAGTGAAGGAAGAGTTGGTGGGTCAACTCTTACAGGAGCTTGACCCGTACAAATCAATGGGCCCAGATGCCATCCACCCTAGGGTGTTGAGAGAGCTGCTGATGTCATTGCAAAACTGCTCTCCATAATCTCTGAGGAGAAGTATTTCACTTAAATTCTAGTCTTTGTGCATCCACTTCTCTGTTACAGTACTTGCTCAGGGCATCTGCTTTTTATTGCTTTTCTATTGTTACTGTATTTTTACTGCTGTCTGTCTTAAACTGACATTTACTGTAGCATGTTAGAATTACCTACATAATTTCATAGCTTGTATACCTTCATAAACTTACTGTGCAAAGTATTATTTCTTGCGAGCTGTATAGATTTGTTTTTCTTAAATACACATTCTAAATTGCCCTCAGGACTTGTGCCATTTATTCTTAAATTGAATCTTGTTTTTTTAATCCAGTTCCAACTGATAGAGCATTCCTCATATACTGACAGAAATAAACACAGAGCTGTTAGTGCTATCTTGCCAGAGAATTATATGAGCTTGTAATAGCTGCATGCAACTGAATTGTCATTTTACACTTATTTATTGGAGAGCTATCCTAGGATTTTGAATTAATTTTTTACTTTTGTTTGAATTTATATGTATTTCTTCAATAAAAAGAAATCTCCTGTTATTTCAGGCCTCATCAACCTTCCTGAAAAATAACATGAATAATAGTAGTACAACAAAAATTGAAATACATAACTGTAGTTCTCACTTAGGCCTGCAGGAAATCTTTGCTCAAACAGCAATTGTTCAGAGCAGAAGGTGGCTTTTAATTGCAGCTGTGCATCAAATGCCATTGAGAGAAAAGTTGTTATAATGTGTTAAAAAAACAACAAGTGGTACATACATTAAAATTTGTTTGGAAAAAGCAGATTTAGGGTTAAAACTTTCTTAGGAGGAACTGCCCAAGTCATGGGCAGTGCACAGCTCTCATAGGAGGTGAGGGAAAGTTATCTATTAAATATCATGACACGAGGTGTAGCATATGTATCTTTTTAAGTCCTCATACTTTAAAAGTCACGGATGTAGAATCCATGACATAATATTGCTGTTAGCAGGACAAAATGAAAATACATTTGAAAGCTAGATGCTGCTCTGTGGTGTTCACCTGGGGGCTGGGAAGCAGTCAGCTGTGTTTCCCAAGGTGGTTTACAGCAAAGAGTGGTGTGCAGCCATCTTTTAGCCTGGGTAGACTTATAATTTCCACAGCAGTGAAGTATTTACTCTGAGTCCAGACTCCCCCATGTTAGAATAACAGGTGTCCTACAACGGAGATTTTGCAATGTTGGCCTGCCATACACATTTTATTATTTCTGCCTATATATGAGCACAGGCAGCAATACTAAATGTATACAGTGCCTGGAAAAAAAAGAAGAATCAGAATGCCTGAGTCTGAAACTTTGTTTTTAAATTCAGTTAAAGAAAATGTTGGAGAATTAATGAATTTAATATTTCCTCGTGGTATGTTCCAGTGATGGAGTGCCATGGGAGTATGTTTGTGAGATTTTTAGCACAACACTTTTTGCTTCAGCTGGTGTAAACTAGGAGTAATTTGAGACATTATATAAGGCTGTTTTGAGTAGAGCTGCAGCTCTGCTAGGTTTCTCTGAGCTTCCAACAAGAATAAAAACTTTTTATTTCTTATTTGAACTCCACTGAAATGTTGTATTTTGAGGTCTACCAATACCCAAGGGCAGTGCTGATTTTCTAAGGTGTGTGGGGATGTTTACTGGCTGTTACAGTGCTAGGCTGAACTCTTCAAACTGTGAGACCTCAGTGATGATTACCATTACTCCACAGATTCCCTTCCTGATTGTCTTTTAACACTCCTGGATAAATGTCTGTGGGAGACTTGTAGTTTTCTGAAAGCTTCCGCCTCAGTAAACCTAAAATAATTCTACTCAAGAGGTGGATAGAAAATGTCAGACATACTCATCTTGGCATTTTTTTTTCTAAAACATTTTGAAAGTATTTCCTGAACTCATAAGTTTTGTCTTTTCCTTCAACTTGATTTCACAGCAGATCCTGCAATAATCTACCCATGTCACTGTCTGAGGGTTAGGAAATACTGAACAGTTGAGCTGAACAGATGTAGTTAGGAATATTCTAGGTTTCTTCTTGCATTGATTACATTCTCCATCTCCAGGAAAAAACTCATATTCTTTCCAGGGTTTCATTGTTCAGCATTTTGAAGCTTCTTTTTGGCATATGGAAAAGATAATTTCCCCTTATAAATACTTCCTCTGATTTCTTGCATTACTATTTCCTGCTGTGCATCTCTGATGTTAGTGTTGCATCTGTTTCCTTTAACCTTAACAAATACACTATTTATAAACACAGTCTTTCTTATCTTTCTAAACTTTGGGGCTCGTGATTAGCCTTTCCAGACTTCTATTTATTTTTCCACTTTGGAGTTTCATGCTATTAGACATTCAACTACAAAATGAATATCTGAATAATTTTAAATGATAAAACAGTGATATGCGTAACACTTCTGGTAAATCTCATATTTGTTTCTTGAGTCCTTGAATCTAAGTATATTGACAGCTTCTGACTCACACCCATCATATTTGACTTGTGTTAGTAAGATTTCAGAGTGGTTTACATTAAATCTTATTCAGGTCCATGGATTTCAACAACAAAAATTTTTCTTATATGCAAGAAATACTTTTTTCTACTAAATGACATTGTTCTGTGAATTTATATTTTCAAATTCATTTTGAAAAATAACCTTGGATTTGATTCACTGTTGAAAAAGGGAAGAATTCCTTATTATTTCCTTTAAAGATAATTTTTACTGGTATAATATCACAGGGGAGCTGTTGTATTCTAGAAATATATGCAAATATTATATTTTTTTAAATGAGGTTTTGATGTTTTAATTCAAATTTGTTGTCCCAGATATGAAATATAAAGCTGAGTATATATATAGATTATATAAAATTTATTTACATCCTATTGCTAATTAGGGATGGTGAAATAGCTGTAGTATTGACTGACTTCTAACTCAGTCTCTGATCTGAATAACATAGCTGTGGGGTTTTTTTTGCCTGTGTGTACAATAGGAGTGTATTTCTGCTGTGTAAAATAGGAAGTGAAAGCCCCTTCAGTCATTACCAGACCCTCCTACACAATACCCTGTGGCAACGCCTCAGGCACCACTTGCCAAAAAGCCACTAGAGGAGGATTCTGCTATTGTAGGGCCCTGCATGGGAATGGCATTCCTTGTATGCCTGGCAAAAAGCTTCAGACATTCCTTATTCTAGAGAATCTCTGTTAGGGAAGCCAAAATCGGTTTATGATGTAAATGGCTCTTGATGTTAAAACCCCTTTTTCTATAAACTAATTTCAGTTTGCTGTCTGTTCAGCCTTGCACATCCTTATGTTTTCAGCCCTCTTCAAAAGCCTTCAAGATATTGTTTTATTTCTGTTAGAGAAGTCTTGCAAGAATATGGAATCCACTTTCCAGAAACTTTTCATCTTTTTAGATATGACAGGCTTGGCATGTTCTTCAACTTCCAACTTTGACTGCTACAAAGACTTGGGATGTCTCTGCTGTTTGTGCAAGAACAACCTCTTCCTTAACTCCAGTTTTGTCCCAAATAACAATCCTTCTTGGCTACCTGGCAGCTCAGAATTAGTTTTTGTATCTAGAGAGGCACCCATGCTGCTGTCAGTTGTACATGGGAAAGGAAAAATTGTTGTTTTAGCCTTCTGGGAAAGAGCTACCAAGCTGGGGAGAAACACACTGACCAGCCCATGCAGTTTCATGGTTTTGCAGCTTCCCTGTTTCATTCCAGACATGTTACAGAGTTCAAGGTGAACTTTTCAGCAAACAGTGCATGAATATACAGGATCTGTAGAGTCTTCAAATGTAGTCTTCTGCTACCCTGAAAACCTATTAAGTATATGCAGAAGGAAGACAGGACTACTTTTGACACTTCCCCTCCCCCAAAAAGGGCCTGTCTCCATGCAGGCAGGGGAGATATTTTCAAGTTATTTTCCTTTCCTGAGTTGATAGTTTTGAGAGAAAAAAACGCTATTTACCCTATTTCCTTTCCATGCTGCTTTCCACTAGGAGGATTAAGGATTTCCAGTGTCTAGTAGTTTCCCCCACTGTCTAAGAAGTTCTTGTGTTGACACCCACTGTTTGTGGATTTCTGTGCAGAGTTGAGAATCCCTTGATATCCCAGAACTTTATAAGATACAAGCATCTTGCAGAATCAGAACCTTATATACACATGAAGCGTTCCATAGGTTCAGTTTACTGCTATAAAGCCTTATGCTTATGATGACAAGGGACCTGTTTTGTACCTTTTTTAAGGCTCAGATGGTACACTGAAAATAAGCTGTACTGTACTATATGTTACCTTCATTTCTGTGAAACATCACATATTGATGCCTTTATAGACAGCAACTTACTGTTTCAGAGGAGTCTGCATGTTACAAAAAGGGCAGCAGGTGTTATTTAGACTAAATTGACCTTGAAATTGATTTCTTTATTTTATGACTTACTGAGGGGAGATTAATACTTTTTTTTTTTTTTTTTCCGCAGCAGCCTGAAACAATTTACATGGTAATAGAAGGCATAGTCAGTCAAATAAATTGCTGGAAGTAGTAGTGTTCCAAGAAGAAAATATGGATCTTACTTGCATTAATTCTTTCTGTCCCCAGGGAGTAGCTAAGACTTAAAACTCTGGGGAAAGACTGCCGAAATTTATTTTCCCATTAAAGGCAGAAGAATGGATAGTAATGTCTGTACACTGACATTTACTGCAAACTTGCAGTTGGAGGGGTGGGGAAAAGAGTGTGCCCCCTATAAAATTTAGGGAGCTTTTTAATGCTATTTCATTATTTCTTTAAGGGCAGATGGATAGAGAAGGAAATGATAAGAAACATCTGACTAAACCTGATGTAGGGACAGCACAACTGCCCTTTGTAACTGAGTAACCTTGATAATAGTCTGTAAGTGATTGTTGCAAACTCCACCTTTGAGTACCAAGCAGAAACAGTCTTAAAATAAAAATGTTCATGGAAACAAGAAAAATAAAAGAAATGACCTAGAGTAGGCACTGATAGGAACATGAAATACAGTTCTATAGGAAGGGGAAAGATTTTTCCTTTGTGCTGCCATAAGTGCTGCAAGGCTGAAGTGATGGTTTTGTTTCCCATAGAACCCAAGACAAATGCAGGGTTAAATGGCTTGTCAGGGCCATAATGCTTTGCATAACCTGAACATGTCTAAGGTAGTACCTGAAAATGCATGTGAATGCAAGTTCACTAAACAGTTTCTTGTTTGTTCTAAATACAGTAATTGTGCATAGGAAAATGCCTTATATATGAAAATCATTATGACCATCCTGAGGCTGGGAGCAGAGAATTAATCTCTCATCTACCAGAAAGCTGTGCCTGAGTGCTATCATTGCAGCTGTAGTGAGTGATTATTCCAACCTTTGACACAAGAGGAGGAGATTGGTGTTTAACAGATAGCAGTCTGTCCAGACCAGGTTTCTGGAACTACTGGGAAGGACTCAGGTTCATGCAAACTGGCTTAGATTAGTCTGGACCATTGTAGGAATTTTCTGTCCCCCTAAAAATAGTCTTTGCCTGAGGACTTTTGCTAATTTTTTTATTTTCTGGCTCAATGTGCCCTGAATTATCACAGATGGCAAGTATGTTATTAATATGAAGCACATCACAAGCTTTCCAACTAGGTGTCTCATCCACAACATTGGTCCAAAGCTGTTTATTTCTTCCTGGTTCACAGAGCTGTGCAATGCCTGGAAATTAGCTGTGGGGGGAGGTATATTTTTAAAATACCTATTTAAAATGGCATATTTATTTGGAACTTGGGGCATTGCCTTCTGGAAAAGACAGTTGTGTAGAGTAAAATCTGGTGTCTATTTTCATGCCTGCCAGCCTGCCTCTCCTAGAGAGTTTCCCAAGAGCAGCACCCCTGCAAAATGGTTATCTTGTGGGGTTTGAATTTTTAGAGTGCCCTTTAGCAGCACTGTGAAACTATGTTCTAAGGTTAGCCATGCAACCTGTTGCATGGAACTCTACAATAAGCCAGAACATGCTAATTAGAAGACAGAATGGAAGGTAATGAGCATTGCATACATTCTGTATCTCTCTGTACGTTCTTCGTGATGTGCATAATATAGCAGAGGTAGTAAAATTAGTATGAGGTGGCTGAACTGTGGGTGGTAGTAATAAGATACATGGTGAAGGAAAAAATGAAAGCAGGAAAATGGAATAAGTGAACATGAAGGAGGTCAGAAAAGGAGAAAATGCAGAGCTTATCAGTGACACAGCAGCGAGTAAGGATTTGGAAAGGTTATTAAATTAAGCAGAGGCTAGAAAGCAGGTGATTCGGCTGGTGTTTTTGTTTGATGTCTGTCTCCAAGAGCTTGCAGCTTCTCACAGCTGACAGAAGTGAACATTTTCCTTTGTGGGAAACAGATGTAATTGGACAGAAGGAATTTGCCTGTTGGCTGATTTTAATGGTAATTTGGCATCTATATATGTCTTGTGAAGTCTGCTTCTTGACATTTCCATTGTAGAAGTCAATGTATACAACGGCCAAGTTGAACAGACGGCAAATATTCCTATTTCTGCTGCTCAGGAACTAGTATGCTGATTGGACTCTCACTGCATTAAAGGCCCTTTTGTGACTTGACTTGTAATACATGGAGGAAAAGTTAAAAAGAATGAGAATTTTTTTGTAACCACTAGAGATGTTAATTTTTGTAGCCCATGAATTCTTTTCATGTGTCAGTGGCAAAGGCCATGTGTTTCAAGCTGCTGTGTTTCTGTAACAGCTGTCTTTTGAGACAGCTTACAGACACTAGGGTTCTTTCTGGGTGAGAAGTGATATAGTCCTCCCTATCTTAATAGATAAACTGGGATGCAGAGAAGTGAAATGTGGGAAAGTCATACAGTAAAGTACCAGAAAATTCCTATCAGCTCCCTGAAATATGCTCTGTCTACTTGACTATCCCGTCTCAAATAAATAAATTATCTAGAAGCTTGATATCTGGAGGCATGTCTGAAAATAATAACAATAATAATTTCACAGCAGGTACTTTCTGCTGTCTTTGCCAGACATGCCTCAATTTCAGTTTATCAGACTTAGATTCTCAAACTTTAGGAGGAACTGCATAGCTTCCCTTCAACATGCACCTCTGAACTGATGGACAGAAAAAGCAAGAGAACGGGAGGCTGGACCTGGGAGACCTTTTAGAAATATACCCAGGAATGAAATGGCTGGATTCATTAGGCAAGAAAAAAAAATATTAACATGCCAACTACTTGCTAACATATAGTTTAAAAAATAGTTCTTTTAAAAATTGTCTTGCACTTGTGTTTATTGTGTCTGTATTTGGATACTGTGACACATCTATCACCACTTTAAACACCTCTCTAAGCCTTTGTTTCTGTAGTGCATTAGCAGCAGCCATGAGCCTGCCCCCCTGCCCAGCCTGTGCTGCAGTGGTTTGCAGCAACATCGTATGGCTCTGGCCAAGCAGACAAACCAGGGTCCTTCTAACAGGATATAGAGTAATTTTTTGTAAGATGCCAAGAGAATTTCGGGCAAATGAGAAACTGTCATCCAAACTTTCATGGTGAGGCTGTACAGACTTAGTTCAGGAAGTGCACTGGACTTTCTGATTGAGCTTCTGCAAGGCACTAGCTGTATCATCCTCCTGTCCTTCCCACCTGCACGCTTCTAAAATAAGGATGGGAGTACTGGCCTTCTTGGGCATCATTCAAGTATAGGCAAAGAAGTGTGCCATTAAGTAGAGAGGATCTAATGCACAAGATAAATGGCAATGAAAATCTCTGTAATAAAATGTTTTACTAGTGATTCCTCTGACTTAGTTATAATGGTGCTCAATGTTTATCTTTATTCCTGTTAAATCAACTGCACAGTATCCTGTTACATCTGATTTTATTTTTTTCCTCTCTTTTCAGGATTATAAATCTGATGTTATGACTCTGGTTCCCAATGCCAAGAACAGTCCTCAAGGTCCAGTAAGTAGAAGCATTTTGCTGAATAGATTAGATCCTGTAACTGAGTTTAGATCTTCTTTTCAGTTATTTCAATCATCAATCACTGGAACCAATTTTTACCTGTGACATCTTGTTGCTTTTGAAGTGACTGCCCTTGAATTTGCTTACAAGCTCTTTAATACTTGAATATATAGTATAGCAAAGATGTATCTTACCAAACTGAAGGCAACTGATTGGAGTCATTGCAGTGTAAGTTCATTAACAGCTCAGTAAATCTATGTTGTGTGCTACTAACTGCATTGTTATCATGGTATAGGCTTGGCTTCAGGTTGTCTATCCCTACTGTGCAAGGGAGGGTAGCAGCTGAGTAAACTGCAGCTCCCTCTTGTAATGGTGTTCCCAGCTCAGAGTAGATGCAGAAAAAGAAAACAGAAGTTTGGTCAAGTTCAGTGTGTGCAAAACAAAAGTGTTCACAAGAGTGATGTCACTGTTTGCTTGAGAATTGAGCAGGACTGGACCAAAAGGAGCTACCTTATATTGCCTTCAAGAATAGAAAGAATCTAATCTGTCTCTATCCTGCACCTACTTCCTACCTCATTTCCCATATATTATCACTTGGCAGGAAGTAAGTCTACCACAAAATAAGTGTATGCTAAGGTGTTATAGGCCTGATTTACAAAGGTGCTGATGAAATCCGGCTCCATTTGATGTCACTAAGACTTCATAATTTGTTGCAGTCGAGCTCCTTCAATCTCTTTTTGCCTCTCTAAAACACTGATATCATGGGGCCTTTCCAAGTACCTCAGGTTGGAAGTGACATAAGTGACACTGCTTCACTCTGAACATTTGGCCTTTTTGGTTTTTGTGGTTCTGTTTTTCTTCTGATTATCTCAATTGTATCCCCTCAGATTTCAGGTTGTAGGAATGTGGATTTATGACAGAATAAGGACATACACAGTATTTCATGTTTATGGCAAAACCTTTTTTCTGTTTGAGAGCATGATTAATGCAATTTTAAACATGAGCCTTAAGTGTTGAAAGTTCCTTGAAAGAAGGAGGTGACTGGAATTTTTCAGATTAACACTTTCAGTTTGAAATCACTGTCTTGTGAAACTGGCTGGTCGCATTGATGTAAATAAAAAAAACATCTTGAAAGATTAAATTAAATTTCTGTATATATTTTGGCTGATGGTGATGATTTGTCAGAAACCTTTTTTGCCCCATATACTGTTTTGGAAGAGTATCTTCTCTGAATAATTCTTTTTGTACTGACACAGGTGCTTCCTTCCAACCAGAAAAGTTTTCAAAGCTTTGGTAACCACTAGAGAGCTGCAGCCTTTCTATTAGTTTATCTAAAGTAAACTTGTAAAATGATGTTGTGGGAGGTGAAGGCTTATTATTACAGACTTGGTTTTACGCTTCACATATATGCATAGAAATTAGGTTTGCATTGGTTAAAAATGAGTGCTTTGAAGAACAGTGTAGTGTTTTTCTGGCTGAATGTGGCTTTTTTTAGATAGAAGATGGTCTGCTACAAGTGCAGAACAAGTTGTTTTAGATGTCATTTTGTATTGAAAAGCTCCCTATTCCCTTTAAAAAAAGAGGGGTGAAGGAGTGTGAGGTGGAGTCTTCAAAGAACTTCTTAGCCAAACTTAACTTGCAAGTTCTAATTAATTTATTATTTTACTGTACAACTGAGTCTTTTGGTTGCTGTTGCCTTTAAGAAAGTGTCCTGAAACTTCTAAGTACTGCCTTAAAAAACAGTATTTAAGCTTTCTTGCTTTAGCCTTGGTTATTTACACACTTTTAATCCATGATTTTTGGTTATTTTTAGGTCAGGGAAATTAAAAAGTCAAGTATTTTTATCCACTGAAGAGGACTGTGATGGAAAGAGAGAAAGATTTCATTTTTGCCGTTATACTTCTGATACTAGACAACCATGGCATAAAAATTAATGAGTTAAGACTTGAGCTTATTTCTCTTAAAATTACACTGTCTCTGTGGCTTGGAAAACTGTTTGTTGTGATGGATGAGAAGGAATACATAGATTTTTCAAATGTGTTGCTAGATCATTGCTTATAGAACAATCTGGTAATAAAAAGAGTTGATAGATGAGAATTCAAATGGATCCAAGAATGAATAATTGAATAATGCCACAGTTCCAGAGCCTGAAAAGTTTATTTCCATTTTTGGCTTGTTCTTTTTGTTTGTTTTTTTAAATAATTGTTGGCTGTTTTCCCTGCTCTTAGTGACAAATTTCATATGAAAGTCTGAATTTACTTCTGTTACTTAACTGAGGCTTTATTGCAGTGGCTGAGTTACAGTGATATAAAACTACAGTGGGGACTCAGTGGTGAATCAGATCTATCAAACTTCATGTTACTTGATAGGAATAGCTGCTTAATAGATTGTTTGTTAAATAATTCAAATGTTTCCATTAAACTGAGTGATTGTGCCTTTTGAAACCTTTCTTTTGTTCTTAAATCTCGTCAGGCAATCAGTTATATCTGTGGAGCTAAGAAAATCTAACTTGAAGAAATGACTCTTGAGAAGGGTTAGGCAGTTAGCAAATTGCTTGCTGCCAGAATCCAGAGGGCTGTGCCAGGATTCTGCCATTTTGGTCCCTTTTCTTATGCCTTCCTCCAAGTGCTGTACTTTTCTATCTGCAATTTCATATTCTTCTCCTAAGCTACTTCTTTAAAGGTTTGCATTTTCTAAAATGGCTTTGCTTTTTCCCCCCAGTCTCTATTTCTGAAATGACTGTCCATATATTTATATTCAATAACAAGTATATTGTACTGTTTTTAATCAAGAGTTGTAGAGAAAGGGCACTGGGAGTAAAATAGGACTCTTCAGGGTAATTCAGTAGGGAAATTATGAGTTTTGCTGAGAAATAAAATTGCTGAAAAAATTGCTGCCTGTGATCTGAACAGAAATGTGCTAGCTACCTGAAGTTACCTTGTTTCTGCTGCTGCTTTGGGAGAGGTGTTTATTAGCTGAATTTCCTTAAATTTTAGCTTTCTGTTGAATGGAATGTGTCTTGGCACCAGCATTCTTAACAAAAAAAATAATCTGTCACTGCCAGGGACAAGAATAGGACTGAAAGAAAAAACAGCTCTTCCCTAAGCATCACCAAAGAGCACTTGGATAAGATGTGGGGCAGAAGGGGACATTATTCTGCAGAGGGGAAAAAAAAGGAAACTACGTTGTGCAGATATCTCAAATGATACTGTAGAATGAACCTGACCTGGCAGAATAAAAACACTCTGGGGAAAATATTGATACCATCCCTGGAAGTATTCAGAAGCTGTGTAGATTGGGTACTTCAGGACATGCTCTGGTGTAGTGGCCAAGGTTGGATAAAAGCTTGATAGCTTTTCACTGCAAGCAGCGATAAATTTTTTGTGAGCTAGAATGTGCTCCCAGAGTTGGAAGGCAAGAAACTGCAGGAAATAAGGTGTGAAGAGGCGCTTTGCCTACATTGGTCCTGTAAATCTCTCCTTATGTAGTTCACATGAAACAAAAGGGAGTGTGTTCGTTTTGCTCAGCTTTTCCTAAGAATCTTTCTTTCCCTTGGCTTTCAGTCACATGTTACAAAATAGTGCTGCTGGAAAACAAGTTAATAAAATTATTAATTTGCAATAAGTATTTGCACAAGCAAGATTCTCACTATTGTACAGCTGCCCATCAAACAGGTTCTGTTTAGCTGTGCTATGAGAATTGCATGCCATTCATTTTGATGCTTTCGTTGTTCTCTTAAGGGCAAATACTTTGCATAATTAATATTAAAATATTTATAGATCTGTTAACGTTTTATTTGGTTTTATTTTGCATTTTGTTAATAGTAATAATGTTTTTAAAGAATCAAACCCCAGAATTAAAAAAAAACTAACCAAAACCAAACTCAGAAAACATGTCTAAAGGTCAGTAAAAAAACCTGTTAATAATTCTGATGGATGAGAAATATAAACTACAAAAGAAATCTCAAACACAAACAACCTACCCTGGCTCCTTGGGCCCTTTTGGCTCCCCTTAATAGTTTTGCTATCACTTTATAAATGCACTGCAACGTATACTGATTTTTCGCCGTTTCTGGGGTGGTTTCCAGAAGGACAGTATTTATTGCATAATGGTACACGGAACTGCAATTTCATCGGGACACTTCCCGTTCAGCGTTTTCTGTCTGAGGGGAATGGCAGCAATGAACTCAGATTTAAAGTGTGATGATAAGATGCCATCTAGTGACAATTTGTAGGAAATTGTAGTTCACAAGTTATTTGCAGAAATGTTTTCTCCTCTTTTTGAGGATTCCAAGATTGTACTTCAGAGCAGAGATTCAACAACCATCACCTTACTCAGGCTGATTTTCTGCAAAGTGTTTTGCACTAGGTGAAAATTCTGCTACCTTAAATGTGGGACACAGGTAGTCGGTTCCTTTGCTTCCTATGCTTGCCCCTGGTTTTGTTTTGCAAAGGCAAGTACTGCTACTTCTGGCTCCCAAATCATCTGCTGTCTTTGCTAAGCATAAAACACTTTTCTTGGTGAATCTGCTGGAGTAGTATTTTAGCAGTTCTACTCTCACCTGGCAGCTAATGTATGTAATAAATTTAGAAGAGAAGCTATTTGGAATATAGAAATGTTATTGTTTTATTTTAAAAAACAGATTAGGCTTGTGAGTAGTTGCATATTTTTTTCTGTTTCTTGTTGGAAGAAAAAAGATTGTTTTATTCACTTGCTGCTTAGACATAGCACATACATAAAATGTCTGGGGTTTATTGTCAGGACAGTTATTCTTGTTAACTGGGAAAGCACCAGTCTGGCAGAGATGGAAATTAGATACCTAGTATTTAAATAATACGTGATGTGGGATGGTACATGTCTCTTGCTGGTAATAGATATCTGGTTTCCCTGGAGAGAGAGCCAAATCTGGTTTGGAGGATGCTGTCTCACCACATCCTGGAAAATCACATCTGATATAGTTTCATTTTGTTCCAGAAATAATCTTTCTAGTGGGTTACCTGAGAGTGCACAGTGAACACTCTCCTCTTTGTATTAATAAGGAGAGTGCAAGGAAAATGTCCTTGTCTTTGTCAAATGATACTGAATTTTACAGGATATGATTTTGGCTTATCAGATTTCAAGTCAACAAAATCCAGAACATGTTAGCTGCCTCTCTGTGAAACTGCTTGTAATGGCCATCTTATTTATTTAGCAGAAAGGTGAGTGATCCTATACACTGTTTCTCAAAAAGGGGGACTCTTTAGAAAAGGGAAGATGACTGAAGATGTGATTTCATACATGTTTTCCTATCACACAGTATTTGAAGATAGCCTTAAGCTGGAGGATGTGAACGCTCCATTGGAGAAGATCAAAACATTTCATCATAGGCTAACATTTAGAAGTGATAGGTCAGACCCAGAATAAAAATTTGTGATGCACCCATTGAATAGACATAAATCGTATGGTTTGCATGTAAATGAGTTTGACAAATACAAATTCTGTGTGAAAATTAAACCAATATAATTTGCAGTTGCCATATATGAAAATTCTGGCAGTCTGAGTATATTTAGACCAAATGGCTGAAAATAGACTGTGTTCATTTTACTATTTGCAAGGGAAGGTGCTTTATTATTTATTTTAAACATACTGATCACCTTTCCCTTGAGTGTTCATGTAGTTCCATGCAAGCTGTGAAGGAAACGTACATTGAGAGACAGATTTGCTTCTGAGGAAATAGGTAAACATCCGTTGAATGCAGAAGAGTATTAAAA
This sequence comes from Apus apus, assembly GCF_020740795.1. Lineage (NCBI taxonomy): Eukaryota > Metazoa > Chordata > Aves > Apodiformes > Apodidae > Apus > Apus apus. The sequence continues at coordinate 13,834,384 of NC_067295.1, read as the reverse complement.
AGAAGGCAGAAAGAAAAAGCTCCCAAAAGCCTTCTTGTAGTATTGACATTTTTAAAAAAGGATGAGTTTATGAGAGTAATAGTAGCGATTGTTAATTCTACATGTTGCTCATCAGTGTTTGCCAATTTACGTCCTGAGAAAGCTACCAGTAATTTCCCGCCTAAGGAAGACAGAGATTGTTAAGAGCACAGCAATGGTTATACTTGGTGAGACTACAGTGTGTGATGTTTTATTATAATACGGCTAGAATTATTATAGAAGCAAGCAGATGTGCAATAAACTTCACTGTGTTCCTAAATTTCTCCAATTTATGATTTAGATATAGTGGGTTGTTAACAAAGTCTCCACTTTTGCCTTTAATAACCTCTAAGAAATATTTTTCCAAGATTTTAAAGAGATTTTTAACCCGAACATTTCTTTTGTGTCTCCGGCATCTTTAATTCTGCCTTTTGATCATTCACTTGAATGGGGCTTTTGCCTACTTGGGGAAGTTAGACAAGTCTTCTAAGTTTTAAATTTATATATAACATTGGAAAAAATAAACTGATTCTTCTAATTTTAAAACATTTTTAATACAAGTATTTATTATCTGTATTATATATCTAAATATCTGGTTTGCTCTACATGGTTTTCAATTATTTAAAAAAACACTGAAAAGTCTCTGAGTAGGCTTGCCAGTTTAATGTTTATAGTGAGTATTAGCTGTTACTAATGCCAAATATTGTCAGAGTAAACTGTGGGTTTGGTTAAACATTTCTATAATGATATTATCAAGGCCTCAAGCATCTGAAATCTGGTAAACAAATGTGTGAAAGTATCAGTAAAGGGAAAAGTAAAACTGTGAGGCCTGAAATAGATGTGCCAGAGTGTGGGAGTTTGTTATTCGATCTCCATTAATAAAACACTTCATGAATGTAGCAACAAAATGTGAGTCACTGGAATTGAATTGAAAGAACTGAGATTTAAGACTGGAATCTTATCTGTAAGCACCCTAAAAGCAGCAATAAATGGTGATATTATTTTACAATATCTCTGACCTTAAAATACTGATTTTGAAACATCTTTGGCTAAACGGAATAACAAATTTAATATTCTGGAATATTCATTGCCTTCAGTTAGGCAACCGATCTAAACTCAAAATGAGTAATTTAAGAAGAAGCCTAGTGAAACAAAAAATATTACAAAGGCTTTTCAAAAAAGGTGTTGTACTGCAGAGAGATGGAAAACCAGAAGCAGAAGTAACAAGTCATCATAAGAAAATGTTACATTGAATCCAGCCTGCAAAGTGAGCAGTGTTTTAGGTCTGAATCAGTCAGATGAAAGTTAAGAGACGGAACACATCAGTGTAGAAGAGAAATATGAACCAATGGCTTGGCAAGAATAGATTTTCTCTGTTACTTCTACTGACGTAAATATCAGTGATGCTGAAAATCTGTTCTAATAATCATATTGTCTTTTTGTTCATTACATGAACTAATTCCTACAGAACACTGGGATAAAGAAGAAGTATTGAACTCCTCTTAGCATCATATACTGTGGCTAATTAGTTGAGTGCAGGTGTAAAAGTATTTGAAGTTAAATTATCTTTTTAAGGCTGTAAAAAAAAGCCTTTCCTATGTCAAATTATACTGTTTCCACATTTATTTTTTATACAGAAAGTAGAATTGCTATTTTAAAATTTAAAAATACTTTATTTACCAACAACAAAAAAAAGTATTTACCCTGATGGGGGTGGGAGGTCAGAAGGGTCAATGCAAGACAGTCTTGAAATGTACTACAAAAAAGCAAACATTTTCAATTTTTTATAAGTAGTTCCTTTTTTCTGGCTAAAAAGTTTCTGTTGTTTCAGATCAAGGTCCATGCAGAAGTGTTTTAGATCACTGTATTTAAAGGCAGAAGGACAGATGACCTGTTTGCCATCTGTAGCCTCTGCCTCAGAGTTTAAATGAGTCTAGTTTTGCTTTTGGTCTTGTAGAGTTTTCAAAGGACTGTTGAGCTGGGTGTGTATATATTCCAATACGTATCTGCCCATTTGGTTTGTTCTGTCTTTCCTGGAAGAAAATGTTTTACAGTAATCTTTTCAGAAGTACAGTATTATGATATCTTAGTTGCCGAAGAATATTTTACTAGTTCCCTCAGTCCTGTGTAGCTGAATAAAGCCTCCACTGTCTGGTTTTTGCTTAGGCATTGTCGTGTGCTCAGTCCTGGGGATGTCTTGCCCACACAGAAGTAGAGCTTAGAAGAAATTCTTTGGCATATTAACGCTTTGAGATAGTCAGGGCTATGTGGATATTTCTGAATTTCCCTCCCTGTCTTCAGCAAGACTTGATTTCTATGTTCTATTGTATGAAATCCATACATTGGAGTCCTCGTTCTGGCTACACTTGTGCCAGTGGTTTATTTGAAAACAGAAGAAAGCTGATGTAATTTTGTATTTTAAAAAATGTAATATTATTCAAATCCAGAACATGTTCATTTCTAGAAAGTATCATCTTTATCACTGAAATCTGCAGGTATCTGTTCTTCTGTTCATTAGCATTTCTCTGTGACACAGGAGCCTTAAACTTGAGTTAAGACACATTTTGGTTAAATGGTGAAACAACCAAGAGCGGAGGTGTGGTTTCTGCTGTGCATGAGTTACAGTATAATTTCCCCTTATATATTCTCTGTCATGCAGATATTGAACCCTGCCTTTCACAGAGCACTGTGTCTGGAAACACAGCTGAAAACAATTGTTAACTTCTGTGGATTGAAAAGGAGGCTTTTTAGTTGTTCTCTGTGTGCTCTTGTGTCCTGCCCATTGCACAATGGAAACCTGGAGTTGTAATATGGTGGCCAGAGTTCCAGCTCTGTGAGTCTAGTTGGCTACTCTGAGGCTGATCTGAAAGATCATTGGTGGTTTTTTGTGGTGTCTGTTTTGTTGGGGTTTTTTTACATGTTTATAAAAAAATTGCATAAAAATAATTGCAGATCTTCGTTTTTTCTTTTAGAAACACTAACAAGTACTGTTACACCACTGACCCTAACGTAGCTTCTTGCATTTTTAGCTTTTCAAGACATGCTGCTATTTCCCAGTATCAAACACAACCTTTGAACAAAATATGCAGACTGTTTTGTACATAGAGGAACTTGTAAGGCTGGTAATTTTCATGATGCAAATTTCAAAGCAAAATGAACCCATTAACTGAATTAGCAATTCAAAAAGGCAACATTTCTTGGTAAAGAAACAAACAGAGCTTTTCAAAAGGTACAATTTTGTATTACTGTAGTCCAAGTATGTGCATAGTTTGTTTGGTTTAATTTTTTTGTCTTCAAAATAAGCTGACATATGACAAGAAAGCTATTTATCTAAAGTAAATTAGCATTTTAGAAGAGGAAGCATTTTTTAGGACACTGGTTTTTGGGTTTTAGAAAGCGAGGATTTCTAATCCATTGCAATATTAAAATAAGCAGCTGCTGAGTGTAGAAAAAAGAGTTTGCTTGAATAAGAGAATTCATAATTACAGAGGGTTTTTTTAATATGAGGAGGGAACATGCAGGGGAAAGAGAATCCCAGGCAGCAGAAATTAAACAGTTTTCAATGAGGACCATTATGCTTTTAATTTACACCCATTGACAGCCTTAGTATTACAATATGAGGCCATGACAAGGGTTCTTTAACCGTTGCACCTTTTGCTTTTTTCTTCAGTCATTACAGAAAGCATGTTCTTCTTACTCAAAGGCTTTATTCTTTGAAGACACTTCAACATATTGAAATGATTGTTGAAATTTTGGATAACATGATTAATTCATAGTTATGCTGCTTATGTCCCTGTTCAGAGTGGTTTCTTTGTTAAACTGTGGTTTTCCTTTGTATGTTTCATCAGGCAGGTTATCATTGTAACTTCATCTTGTAAACACTTCAAGGTGATGAAGTTATCATGGTTTGGGGATTTGGCATGATTGGGTTTTGATTCTTGACTGAAATAAGACACTAAAAGTGAGAATATTATCAGGAAATAGCAGTGTCTTGCACTTCGTTACTCACTCTTTTCTTTGCTTGCCAAGTTCCATAGGTGCTGATTTTTTAATATCTCCAAGGATGTGTACCCTACAGCCTCTCTGGGCTTCTCTTCCAGTATTTGGTCATCTTCCTGATTAACTTTGTTTTCTTTCTATCTGGTCAGAAGCTCCTGTATTCCAGGCTGAGTGTGTTGCCTCCTGTCACTGAAATCCTGTGAGAAGAGCCTGTCTCTCCCTCCTATAGGCTGCCACTAGGTACCCAAAGGAAGTCATGTCTCCTATTTACCTTCTGTTCTTAAGGCTGAACGAACCCCTTTGTGAGTCCTCAGTGTTGCAGTCCCTGACCACTTTCATGGTCTCTGCTGGTCTTGCTCTCTTATGTCCATGTATGTCCATATCTGTCTGGGAAGCCCCAGACTGGTTACAGGTGGGGTTTCACAAGGGCTGACTGTGGGGGAAGGATCACTTCTCTCAATCTGCAGGCCATGGTCTTGCTAATACTGCTTGTCATGCCCTCCTAACAATCATGAAATCACTAAAGGTAACTCCTCATTGCAAGTCTTAAACAACTAGGCCTCTTACGCCCAGCCATGGCTCCTGAAGTCATGTGATACATTGCTTTTTTACCTTTCTTCATTGAGAGAATTTCTAGTCCTAACAGTTCTTGAGAAACACTTGCTGTGTTGACCCGAGAACTCAGGAAACAGAGGTCAACTAGAGGCAATCTTTAATCTTAAGTAACTCTCCAGCTAGCTGCAACCCTTACGGGAATGTCTGAGATGCAGCGCTGCAAATAATTTCCAGGTTTTGGATGTGTTCTCTCTCATGAGATCTGAGGTTCTGTGCCTGACACATGCTGATAAGTCACAGAATAAGGACTTCTTGGTGTGCTCTTCCTTGTGCTGACTGTTTGAGGCAAGACAGGAAGTAACCTTCATGTTCGGAGAGAACTTTCACCACAACAGTTCAATTACCCCAGACTTAATTTTAAGCAAAACTGCCTCTTAAAATCTGTAATTTTCTTTCCTCAGTGCTGCCCTTATTCATTGGCTAGGATGTTGAAATAAGCTAAACTAGGGAGGTAAATAATAAAAGTGAGTAGTTCCATGCTCTGTGCCCCAGGGGTTTTTTCAGTATATCATGAACACAGAAAAGAAGTGATTATTTCTCAAAGAAGAACGTAGTTTACATATGTAAACTAGTTTGATATTACTATTTTGTGCATGGAAATTGGATGTGGGTTGGGATCTGAAAGCCAGTTTTGTGGTCTTCCACACGTTATTCCAGTGGCATAGAAACACGTCAGCAATGTGTTAATATGGGCTTTAGGCCTTATTGTGCTTTTTTTGCAATAAAAGAAGAAAGCTACTGGAAGGAAATTATCCTTAGGCAGGCTGAAAGAGCTGATGTGATGTGATGCAATGATGATACTCTCCATTAGATTCTTTTTGATGAAGTTGTGTTAAATGAATACTTAATAGCTCAGGGAAATGTATTGATACTACTAGTAGTATATAAAGGTGTTGTTCTGTTTTTAACAAAATCCAAATTCACATTAGCAATTTTACTAAGTGCCGGGTTGCCACTGGATATATAGAAAAATTTCAAGCTGGTTCATGTCTGAATAAATAATGCTAAAAAGTGTCTTCAGTTACAAATGTGAGACCTAAGAGCTACTTCACTTTTTTTTCTTTGCACTATATGTAGTTTATCACTTGTTCACATACATTGTGTGTAAGCAGTGCCATGGGAGATACCACTGTTGCTGATGTTAAAGCATGATCTATCAAAACAGTAAAGGAAAAAGCCTGAAAGGCAGAATTCAGTCAATTAGAATTATTTGCAAACTCATGCCAAAAAATGCTTGTAGCTGCTAAACAGAAACATTAGCACAGTTTCTCTGTTCTCTCTGTCCAGAAGCAGTTTGACAAAATAAAACTATTTGGAAACAAAACCCAATACTGTTGATATCTCCTTAGCCATCTTTGGTCTCCATTTTTCTTGCTTTTTATAGGAATTCCCTCTCAAAGCCTGGTTTGATGGACTGTAGCCCAAATGACCCCTGGTATCATATAATCATGCAAACTCTCAAGACTGTTTTTGTTAAAACCAGCAGAACACTTAACCTGTGCTTGTTAAACCATAGTGAATATTTTTTACAATCCTGTCTTTTGTCTCTTGTTCCTTATTTAAAACTCAAAACTAGCTGCTTTCCCTCTCCTGAGGCAGAGATGTAGTATGGCAGATCTGGGTTGCTTGCTTTATAGAGAGAGAAGTCTAGGCACTTCATCATCTCCTGACACCTCAGTGTTACTGGTCCCACACAGAACAGAGCTGAAAGGGAGTAGAATTAAGCCTCTATTTTGCAAGTGTGGAGTTGAAAAAAGACACTGCTTCCTGCAATTAAATGTGAAGTAATTAATTATGGGGGGCGGCGGAATCAATTCACTTTTGAGTTTCAGGCATGATTTTTAAGTGTGAAAAAGGATGTTAATCACCACAGTAATGATATTAGGAAAACCTTATTTAGTACTACTAGCTGCTTGAATAAACAATAATGCACAATGTTTATCTCTCAATCCATCATTCAGTTGTTTTCACTGTCTCTTTCTCTTTTTCCACACTGTGATATTTTTGTCTTTCAAAACAAAGGCATTCATTCCTTTCAATGTGAACATCTAAAGTATGCCAAATTCAAATTCAATTCCTGATGTCATCAGTCATCTAAATATCTAGATTTTTCATAGTAGAATGGTGCCATGTTGTTTTCTAAAAAGCCTTTAAAAACACATATTAATTTCAGGAGATATAAGATAGCTACGATTTACATACTAGGCAGTTTTACAACAGAACATCTAGCTCTACTGTGTTCTCAGCTTGTCTTGCTTTCTCCATAATTAATGGTGCTCTAGGTGTGTTAATAACTTCTGTTCTCTTAACTTTCCCATAACAAAAAAGTAAGATAATATTGTTTATTTCCCCATGGCATGTGATTTATAAAAACGAGGGTTTGACAGTGGTTGGCTCCCAAAATTTCTAGTTTTTCAGCTTTCTGAACATCCAGCATTCTGAACACCAGCCAATATTTGTGTCTCAAGTTCTCTCTATTCTTTCTATCTCAAGTCCATGTGTGGGATATAAATTCACAAAAAAATCCAAGTCCTTGGAATTAACTTAAAGGAATTATTATAGTTGAGGAATCTAAACAGTTTGTCAGTGATGCTTTTTTTCAGAGGCTGGTCCAGGTAAACTGTGAATTCATTCTTCTTTTTAAGTTGAATTTGTTATGTAGAGGCTGGAATTAGTGACCAATACGTTTCCTCTTTGTTCTTAGTACAAACTGAGATTATTTCTACCAAAGAGACCCTAAAGTCTTTCCATACTTTATAATACATCAAAATGAAGATTTTGAGCTCAGGATGTTAATGGAAAGACAAAATAGATACAGGTAATCTTCTTTAACAAGAAGATAAATCAGATGAGAAAAAAAAACAGAACACACCACATTGAAAAACAGAAAACCAGCAATAATTGTCTGCAAAAATTGATAAGTTGGTAATGATGAGTCCAAGTTCAGTTTTGATTTCAAGGGCAGGATGAATATAGTCCTATGGCAGAATATTACTTCCAGCTCTCTGAAAATCAGCTATCAGGAAATTGCAACATTTTATCCAGCAAATGCAGTTACTGTAAATCTTTCTAAATAGTGTATTGTCCAGCTGTAAACCTGTCATATGCATATGTATAAGTCTTGGATTCCTTTAAAAGTTCTTTTTTTGCTCTTTATTTAAAGTTCCAAGCAGGGGAACTGTTAGCAAGTTGGATGTCTAGCAAAATATACTAAATAATGGGCAGCATATAAGGGAAGAATTAATTAGCATTTCTTTTTAAAATGCCTGGCATTCTCCAGACGTTAATTTGGCAAATACTGAAGCCTGAATAAAATTTCTCCAAGCACTTCAAACCTCAGGAAATACAATAGCAAGATCTGGACCATTAAAATAGTTACCTCAATGTTTTTGTATTTGAACAGTAAAAGAGCTAAGACAGGGCTAAAACTCTAGTATAGTTTCTAAGTATTTATGTCCCGTTCCCCTTCATAAACTCATATAGATGTTAATCAATCATGTTATTTTGTAGGACCTCAGAAAGTTTAAAGGTTATTTAGTTGGTGGATGTGCTCAGGGTGATTACTTCTTGTTTGCTTATTCTGCACTTTTTTTTAAAATAAAACAATAAGATTTTATGCCCAGTAAGCTCTATTACTCCTCATTTGTTTGTAATGCTTCACTTCACATGCAAGTGCCAGGTACCTGGGTTATTATTCATTTTTGAAAAATGCTTAGCACTGTTCCTTCCCTTAGCTTCTGCAACAAATAGACTCTGATTAATCTTACTCAGCCGTTGCACCTTCCAGAACTGAAGCTGCAAGTGGAATGTGCAGCAACAACTGAGCAATGACCATAATGCTAATGCTGCTCATGGTGTTGGTACAGTCTGAGTAAGAGTCTTCCTGGTCAGAGGGGTGGGGAGGGGGTTACTGCCTTTGGGGTGTTTTGGATGTATTTTTCTTTAGGAAAGTTAAGTATATTTAGTCTTTTTTTCATGAGGCTGTTGTTGCTAATATGAACAAAAATTTTTATCAAAGTGCTTAAATGAGTGTTATCTATGATTTAGAGCATGTTTATTATGGAACAAAACCTCTCAAACTGTGTGCTCACTGTGGTGATCTGGGAACAGCCTTATGTTCCTCAGCAGAACAACAGCTGGGAGTCTAACATAAAGGTTTTCTTAAAGACTCTCAACCAAAGGGATAAAAACAGTCCTACCAATGTGTGTCAGTCTGAGGTGACCTTAAAGACTGGGAACCACGTGTGTTTTACGAGGATAAATCAATAGTTGTGATGGATGTACACACTCCAGCACTGGGCTGAGGCCAGGCCCTGAGCAAGGCATGCGTGTTAGACAGTATCATGTATTCATTTGGCCTGGCAGCTGCTGCTGGAAGGAGCAGTTTTGTGGGCTTCTTTAGCATTCCTGAGCAAGAGGCTTGCAGGTGCTGTTCGTGCCTGTACAACATGGCCTCCTAATGTAAAGGCACCTGTTGTTAAATCTGAAGTGCTGAATTCATTAGACCTCATTAGGAAGGTGGGAAGCTTTGAAGAAAATCAGACTTAATTATCTCCGTATTTTCAAATGCTGAGAAAGGCAATGCTTTAAACCTCATTCCTCTGTTGCAGCTGCTATTGACACAAGGCTCGCTGGTCTTGTATTGTCTCACACTATTGGAGAGATTGAAGGAGTGTTGACATTTTAAAACAGAGCAAGACCAGAACATATTGTCTTGTTGAACAATAGAATATTGTAGATTTTGTATTAACTTCTCACCTCTTTCCTAATTTCAGTTATGCTACTTTCCCTAAAAACTCTAAGCAAAAGTATTGTGAGGAGAGGCCAGGCTGCCATGTACCACATACAAAGGGTTTCAGTCAGTTTGTTCTTTAAGAAAGGATAAAACCCTGGCCAGGTACAGGGGAGTGAGGAGAAAAAACATGTGAGAACCACAGCCCTGTGAGCACCCAGATGAGAGCAGGAGGGGAGGGAGGTGCTGCAGGTGCTGGAGCAGGGGTTCCCCTGGTGCATGGGGAAACCATGGTGGAGCAAGTATCCACATGGGAATCCATGGAGGACCCCATGCCAGAGCAGGTGGATATTACCTAAAGAAAACTGCAGCCCCTGGAGAGCCTGTGATACAGCAGCTCCTCCTGACAGGAATGGCTCCTCATGGTGAGAAGCCCATGCTGGAAGAGGTTTATCCTGAAGGACTGGAGCAGTGAAAAGTGTGAGGAGAAGGGAGCAGCATAGAGGAGCTGTTATGGACTGACCATACTCTCTCATTCTCCTTATAAGCTCATGCTCTTTGCTGTAGGGTTGAGTTGTGTGTGCCTTTCTAATACTGTATCACACGTCTCTTTTCGAAGTAGTTGTTTGGCTTATTTACTTTGGTTAGAAATAGTAATGCAGATGAAATCTTCACCTGTGAGAGAGAATCCTTGAATAAACTGATGTGTAGAGAGAAAGAGAATCTCATTTAGCCTCTTGTACTTCCAAAGTCTAGATTTGTACAGTCACCTCTATAGCTGTTTCATCTGTGGGTCGGTACTAACTGAGGTTTTTATGAAAACATCTGGCAGGAATTGACATCTGTACTAGCAGCTGGCAGTCAGGAGGAAAAAAGCAATAGAAGAGGTTGAGAAGTTGAGGACAGGTGGGGTGACGAACTATGATTTATAAGTATTTGTGAAGTTTTCCTGAACTGGGCATGATCTCATTAATAAAATTAATAGAATAACAACCATTTGTGTTTATTGGATAATGCAAGAGAGCAGACTTAAGGCAGACTTTTGTCTTTAAAACAGTGCTACCATTTTATGGTGTATTTTTATGATGGACTATGAAAGATGTGAAGAAAAGCAAAAGGCAGAATTTTCAAACCTGGCTCCTGAGAGGGAACAGACACACATTACCTGGTATACCTGGCCTATTTTCCAGTAGTGATACCTCAAATTCCATTTTAAAAGCTTATTTTACTGTCTGTATGTGAAAATCAAATATAGTTCTGTTTTGAAGTGCTGGCTAACAGCAGTGCACCAGCTCAGGCAGCTGGCTGAAGCCTCTCTATAGTCATTGTGGAATGGAACTTGTTGAAGTGAGTCACTAGCAACCAGGAGACCGGTTATAATCTGTACTTACTAATGGTTGTGGCTGTCCTTATTTCATTTCATGATGAAATTATTAGGGGAAGGATCTTTAATATTAGGGGTTTCCTATAGTTTTATTTTTTCCAAGTGCAAATTAAGAGCTTTAGCTAATTGGTCTCCTGTTTTGTGGCACTGCTTTCTGGCTCTCAAGCTAGTCAAGCGACTGAAGACTTGAGGATTAACAGTCTTTTTTCATGAACAGAGAGACTCATGCAACTACTGTCCTTGTGATTAGCCATGAAGAACCATAATTTCCATGGCAGCACAGATTTCAATTGTGTTAAACATAGAAGAAATGATCCTTATCAACACAATTGCTTCTCCGTAGGATTTTTTCTAAATAGATGTTTTCAAAGGGAAATATTTAATGGATAATTCTTAAAAGCCCAATTCTTCCCCAAAGTGCAGTTGTTATGAGAGCGGAGTGTTTAACCGTTGTATTACACAAAGGATCTTTCTGAAGGAAACACTGTTGAATGTGATGAGAGTTCAGACCTGCCCATCAGCCTGTATTATGGTAACTGACACTCACACTGGATCGAAAACAGACATAGGAGATATTATTTCATTAGGAAGCATGTCTGTCCTGAAGTGCATAGTGATGTATACTTATACAATTCTGTAGTTACTGTTTAGGCTTTTACAAGCATTTTGTTGTGTCATTAAATTGTCATTGTGTTTTGATTTTTTCCTTTTTTTTTCCCCTGTCACGCTGTAGAGTGAACTTGAGTACAAGTCTTTGCTGTGTTGAGAACTAGCATGTTTTTATTATGGTTCATTGCTTTTATATAGACAGTACAGAGACTACGCTCAAAAAAACTATTTGAAGCTAAACCGATAAGCATCTGTAAATGATCACAATGTATCTCAGGAGATGTAAACAGTGCCAGCAAGGGTTAATGAGACTAAGATGAACAGCATGTATCTAGAAAGATGATGGTACATAGTAATAACGTACAGAGGAGAGATACCAAGCTGAACGTACATATTGCTGCACCCGAAGCACAGGCAAATGAAAGCAGAATTGCAACTAGCATTCTGAAATGGAAGAAGCAGTTCAATACATGATTTGCAAATGAGCGAAGTCTGGTAGGTAAGAAATGGGAGGATTTAGTCAAAGCTGAGCAAAGCTGCACCCTGAATGTGACTTTGTGCACCAGATGCTGGTTTTAACACATCAGGCTCAACACATATGTGCCAAACGGGGACTGTAAGTAACTTTCCTGCATTTCTAGAGTGTCATTGTCTGTTGTAAGTGCATGTTTCTCTGCGTGTCATTTGTATTAGTATTTGAAACATTAGTCTATATTGAGAAGTATATATGGTACACTTTCAGCTTATGATTGAGACTTGAGTTAGGACAATGTTAATCTGGAGGGTCATATTTTCTAGGCTTCATTGTTTTCTGCTCATGATTTCTAAGGTTATTTGCACTGTCTTCATGAAAAGGTGCTAGTTACTGTGCCAAGGTTACTGTTTTGGGAAGTCTTCTGTTGAAATGTCTATCTAGCAGTCACATTATCTACAGATTTATTGCCATTTACTGGGAAGAAGATTTGGCCTTCTAAATCCTGATTTCTAATTGGAAAGAAGCATTATTTTCTGGTGTTAGAACTGGTTTACTTATCATCCAGTCTAAACCAAGCAGCCTCCTTATCCCAACAGGAATCTCAGTGGCCTGTGAATTTCCAACATCTCATCTCTAGAGAACTAGCACTGTAAAGCTGAGAAACAACAGTATTCTCTGAAAACTATAAACTTTTTTTTCTTATTTATTTTCATCTAACAGTGAAACACTCTCGTGAAGAATTGTTGTGCTCCCAGAATAGTTCCTTATTTTATGGAATCTCTTTTCTCTTGTAAAATATTTGTCTAGGTAACAATTTCACATCCTTCTACATTTTATCCTGTCCCTTAGTTTTGCAGCTTTTCCCCAGGCATTCAGGACATGCTGTAATCATATTGCATCTCTTGGCTAAGCACATTTCTCAACCCATTGCTGAAAATGTTGTGCATTTAACTACAGGTATTTTTCATATATACAGTTACAGTCTATTTTGTTATAAGAAGACAAATGATAAAAATGTGAAAAAAAGCTTATACTTCATATCCCTTTAGGTAAATATATTAAAAATCCTACTGAAATAATTGAAATAAATAATGTTAGAACCACTAGATGCAGGGAGAAGACCAGAAAAAAGCAGAAAAGGCAAAAGAGCAGATACTGAAACAGTGCTGGTTTATCATTGTTGTTGGTAGTGGTTTGTTTCATTACTGGTATTATGCTTTCAATTAACTTTTTTTTAAATTGGCACTTCACTGTATTGAAGTCTTTTAGTCACTAAATCCTGGGGTACAGTCTGGTCTCTGTCTCACAACCAAATCAAGAAAGATTTCTTCTGAATTAAAAATATTTTCTGCAATACCCACTGAAAAGATATGTTCCTGTTCCTATCGTCACATCTGTCATTCTTGTGATCTACTCACCAAAGGGGTCTTACGGGACAGTCTGTCTCTGCTATGTAGAAGTACATCTCCCATAGCACATCCAAAAGAATAAGAAAAGGGAGAGTCTCCTGTCAGCTTCACCGAGTTTTTCAGGGGAATTTTTAGAAAAGGGACTGTGGTTATGGCAAGAGAGAAGTGAGGGTAAAACATGTCATGAGGTGAAAGGGATAAGACAAAGATCATTAGAACTGCCACAAGCTCAAACCTGTCAGAGTTTTACAAAAGAAATACTTGAGCATTCCCAGTGTTTCTAGGGATATATTGATACCAAAGCTTGATGGGATTCATAAAGAAATGTTTGTGACACTTTCCCAGATAAAAGCATTTCTCAAACCACACAGCATGAAACACAGGACTACCAGGGGATTATAGCATCTTCCAAGCTCTGCAAACTTTGATGGAGATGACATTGCAGACCAAAAAAAAACCAACAAAAAAAGACTTCTGACATGCACAGGCTTTTGGTCTTTGAATGTTGTACTGACTGAATGACCTTGTGATAAAAGGAAACTCTTCAAAGCATGATCTGTAGACGGACACTCAGCTTGATATTTGCAAGGTATGGATAAAGCAGTTACTAGGATTTAAGTGTATATGGCACTTTCCTTCTTCCTTATATGATTTGAAAGTGAAGCAAAAAGATGTTTAGAAATTTTTGTAAAAGCATTTTAACCAAAAATTATAATTGGCAGAACTTGAAATCATGAACAATGGAGAACTTGCTAAAGTAGTGGTCCCAACTCAGAGCACTTAAAATAAAAGTTTTGAAGTTGTGATAGTATCTATTCTATATATTTTCAAACTGGCACCTTTTTTTTCTTCCTCCCAAGTTGATTTGATTATGGTATTTTGAAATTTCAATTCAACTTAGGAACACATTAAAACAAAATTAAAAAAATAAGTCAAAAGCATTTGAAAACCTGTTTAAAAAAACATTCTGATTGACTTAAACTGACTAATTCAGTGCATTGAAATTTTTAAAGTTTTACTGAGATTCAGTAGGCAAACACATTGTGATATCTCTAACATTTTCATAGGCTGGGAAAAAAAACCACCATGTTTTCTGCCCGATCAACAAAAGAACAGGTTTTGCAATCAAGCACACATCCATTAGTTTCACTGAACAGTACTGCAGAACAGTCTTCAGCAGTTGCATCCATCTTTGAATGTAATTTCTAAGCCATGCTATTCTATGTTTGGTTTTGTTGGTTCTCAAGGAAGGGGGAAATTTGAAAGCAGTATACAGTTAGAATACATAGTGAGATTTCTATACATGCTCTATCATCCAGCATTTAAACTAGAACCTCCAAGTCTCTATCCTTCCCAGTTCCCTGTTGGTAGAGATATATTAACTCTAGAGATCAGGAGTTCAAAGAAATAGACATAATAGTTAAATAAAATATCTGTTACTGGGAGACCTGTGACCAAGGATCTAGGGCAGAAGAATGTCCAATTTAGAAAAGAAATATGGTTAAGTGTGTCATCTGCGTGTCTCTACATTGATAGTGGCTGTAAATGTAATTTGTATATAGAGTATCCTAATTTAAATATTTTTGATTGACATATAGAATATATAAGGTAGAGCCACTGTTACATTGTTTTTTGTTTTATTGAAACCTGTCAAAACCAATACTCTAAATTTTGAATGTAAAATTTGTGTTAGTATCTGGCTTGCTGGAAGTCTGTCTTGGAAATTAAACCTGACTTCTGCTCATTTCCAACTGATCTTGACCACATTAAATTAAGATGATCTTGGCCACATAAATTGACCAAGTTAAGGTAGTTTTCCACATCCAAATCTCAGCAAAGTGCTTCTGTTTTATCCAACCCAAACAAAGACACCATGGGTTTGTATAAGATGCTTTGGGTTCAATTTATATGTAATTTTTTTTTGGCCTGTTTGTGAGGTCAAATCAATGTAGTGTTTATAAAGAAAACTTTTCAGATCACCTCTAGCAATCTATTTGATTTTCACATTATCCTTTTTACTTCTTTTCCCTCTTTTTTTTCTCCCCAGTTGCATCAAAACCACTATTATAAAATGAAAAGTAAAAACGCAAGGTTAGCATTTCTCAAATGACTTTTTAATGAATTCAATATTTTTCTGTATCTCCACACAATCTCTGGTCATGAAATCAGTACCATTTAATGTTATAGATGTTCTTCATTACAGTGCTATGCAGAACTAAGTATCAGGTCTGCTCATAAATTAAGTGTGGAGAGATGACTGTTTGGTGCTGATATTGCTTTTGAATATGTTGATTCTGCACCTGGAGTTGAGAATACCCTGGAGATCTGTGATCTCTCCAGCACGTTAGAGATGTGACCAGAGGGAACCAACATGAACCACATGCGTATCTTCGTGAATCTGCCTGGTCTTAGATCTACACTAAAGCAACAAAAAGGAAAAAAAAAATAAATTGGGACTGGGATTATTCAGGGACCACTTAAGCAGGGTGTTTTGTATTGTATCTTTGTTAGACAATTTTTGCTTTCCTCTTTTGGATGTTTCTTTTGTTTAGAAATTTCCAAGGGAGATGAGGAAGAGAGCTGGTAATGCACTTAAGTCACTGCAGCACTGCAATTCAAATGCAAAGACACAGGAGAAGAAAGATTATAATTTTATTAGTGTAGGAAGATATTTACCAGACTGCAAAGATCCATTATTTATAGGAATGCTGTTCTTTTCTGTATGCTTTACTGAGGCACTTAAAATATTTGTACAAGAGATGAACAGTGCCTGTTTTTAGTGTATGCTATGGAGGTTGGCATCCAGGAAATTGAGCCAACAGAGGAAAACAATAGTATTAATTAGGAATGTCAGTCATGGGTGTTATGAAATTCAAAATTGCCAAGTTTCCATTGCACTTTGGTCATAATTATAATAGACTGTGGAGACAAGCTGTTCTGTTCCCCCTAAAGAAATGCAGAGCTTGATGGACTTGTTATCATAGTGCTAATGCCAATCCTGGCATTACAGTTACTAGAGTAAGTTTTGGATTTTTTTACATTTTGTTTCTGTTTACAAGGATCTGTTGCCACCATTAATTCATCAATAGTAGCACTTGCCTCCTTGTCAGTGCTGTTCATAAATTACCTCACTTGGCAAATGAAAATTTTGGCATAATAAAGCAAAATTAATACAATGGAGTTCGTCTCAGTTATCAACAGAGCTGGAAAGGGATTTGGGTTCCACCTGAGTATTGCTTTATTCCCTCAGAGAGTTAGAAATCAAAGTTTCACACTGCTGAATTTCTAAGGAATGGTTTCTGATCTGGTGGGCAGACTGCTGTAAGGCACGTACAATAACATCTATGTAAACCACACTTGTGCTTAGGATGCCTATATTTGCTATACAAGGACTTCCTCTCCAGAGGAAAGCATAGTATCTTCCACAAACTTAAAAGCTGAAAAACACTAGGAAGGAAATATGGACACCGTTAGCATGTTTTGCTGAAAGTACTTGGCTATTTGCAAGGTTGAGCTTTGAGACTGAAATGTAAAAAAAAGAGCGCATTTTGTTCATAGCAATTCCGTTTGTTATTTTTAATGAAGAAAAGTCTTCACAAAGTCATGCAAATTATAAGCAGTCTCAGAGTTTCTCTTGCAAAAGGAAAACATCCGGCTTGATCTATATTTGCATTTCACTAATGCATTAAAAATCAATTAAGTCAATTTGAATAGTTGAGGTAAATTAGTGGTAGCAAACTGGGTTGTCCTGACCGAGGATGTAATTAACTTCAGACTAGATAATTGTACAATAATTAGAAACAGTGTATGCACTCCATCTTGTCAAGATAATATTTTAAAATTGTTGGGAGTTGAAATAATAAGGTTAGATTAGCATGTGAGAAAGTCTGGAAAATAACCTAGAGAATGATCCTATTATGAGAGAGTATTCTCTTCTTCCTTTTCCATGTCAGGAAAATGGAAAGAATCAAGTCTCTTGTGTTTAGAGTTTCACTACAGTCCTTCTTTAGGACTAAAGTCCCAAAGTAACTTCTCACCTTAAGGATTTAATTCTAAACACTGTCATTGTCAACAGCAAGTGCAGGTGCTTGAAACTGATAAAGATCAAGGACTGTTCAAATCACGGTTTTTGCTACCGGTTTGTATTTGCAGCATAGCTGTTAAGTTTCTGAGATTTTACTGGTACCTGGCAGTTCAGAAATAATAAGATATTTAAATATCAAAAGGGAGGTAAAAACCTTAGACTTCTTGAGTGCATTTCTAGTTTTGTTTTGAAATTCTTGTACTGTACACCTGTCTGCAAAATTTCAAGTTATTAACATGCTCTGCTGCGAAATACTGAACAAATACTTTAACAGAAAAATGGTGAGTCCTCACTCAAGTCATTTGTGAATATTTTTTTATCGGCAGAAAAGCAAAAAGTAATAACAAATGTGCTTAGAACATCCAGATTTTTTATTTATTTTTAATTTATTTTAGAGCTTTATAAACTTAGTTAAACTCAGAGTAAGTGAGAAAGAATTGCCACGTCTGTCAGTTTTAACATAAAAGCAGGTGAACCGAAGTATCTGCAGTTCTAACTCTTCTAATATATGGACAAAATCCTTTATAACAATTGATGAGCATTTACTTTTCCTCAGATTATGGAAAAGACTGCAGTGCCACTTAGCTGCAATGTTTATTGCTCAAGTGTTTATTTTAGTATTAATGCTTAAAAGCCAATACAAATTTAATCTTTTTGTAGCCTTAGCATTTGATTCGGAACGAGTGATGCTCTGGGTAATGGTAATTTTGCTGATTGCACAAAACTGAGTAAGGAATACTTTCATCAGTGAATACATTACTGAAATATTCAAATGGAAATGCCAGCTTTCCCAGCCCTAGTTGTTTTTACAATTTGATGGCTTTAAAAATTATTTTTACTTTAAATTTGATTTTTTTTATTTTGTTTTACTTTTAGCTTGATTTTATTTTTTGAAATTTTTAATTTTATTTTTAAATCAATTTAGTATGTGAATGGAAATACAGTGAATAATCTTTAAAATGAAATTGTTGGAGAGAGAGGGATGATCAAACACTGAGTGTTTCAAGTGCTTGTGAGATAAGGAACAGCTTCAGACAGAATAAACATACAATGAATGTGGGTATCCTCTACAGTACACGAGCATTCAGCTTGCTTTGTTCAAGAAAATGGACTGAATTTAGCTGTGATACATCTCTAGAAAGAACTGTTGCTGATGTGATGCCTGGTAGGGACCTGTATGCAGTGTTTCCAAAGAGGTGCAACGTAACTGCCTGAGGACGTACTAGGCAGGTTTAAACTCTGCCATTCTGTTTAGAGTTGTGTTTCCTCTGGGTCTGTGTAGTCAGTCCTTTTCCATTGTCTAGGAACTTTGCAAAATCAAAATTGCCAGACAGTTCCTGGAAATAATGAAAAATATATTTTGGTTTTGGTCAGCTCAATTTTTATAATAGTGATGCAGTTTTGTGTGTCTTGAAAAGTATCACAATCTGAACCTGGTGCTCCTTTACTGAAAGGAATTTGTGAATATCTATCTGCCTGCACGAGGATCTTATTTATTTCAGAATTGTAACAATGCAGCATTACAGTTATATTTTACGATGAGATGTATATTTTATTACTCTGTTCAGGGTATTATTTGTTCCGGCCGCTCCCTCCTGCCCAAACCTCCACCATGCAATTTGCAAAAGGAAAAAGAGTGGTTATCACAGCATTGAAACTAGAAGTAAATGCTGTGTTGGAATGTGCAGGCTGATAGAGAAATAGGGGTAGAAAAAATATAATTATAACAAGAGGAATGGTGACAGCTATTCATGGTGGACTAGCAATACAATAGTGGATCACATCTAAGTACATTAAACTGAAGATCATTGGCAATGCTCAAAACACAGCTGTCTTAATCCTAGTGAAACCTACCCTTTAAGCCAAATAATAAGAAAAACAGAAAACACTGAGGGCAGAATAGATGTATAAACGTAAACATGAACATTGAAATTGAATGGCAAGCAGTGTTTGTTTTGCAGTATCACAAAACAGCAAATGCAGTGGGCTTGGAAGTAACACAGAATTCCAAGCCGGTACAACAGTTCCATCTGTGCTGAGAATTATGATTAATTACATATGCTGTGAGAAGAGAATATGGACACTTTTTCCTTCCTACTGCTTTTTAGTAAACTCAACTGATAAAAATGCATGCCGGTTCTTAAGACAATAATATTCCCTTTGGTAATAGTGTAATAAGTGGATTTTGCAGTAGGCTGTATAATCCTGTACTTGTGGAAATAGGATGTATGGAAGTAATCACATCACACTGATGTTACAAAGTTGAGCTCTTGGCATTTGCTGAGCAGTATGGCCACAATGTCTTTTTTTCAGGCTAATCTCTGAAGCAGTGTGAGCAAAGTAATCAGACTGAGATGAAAAAGTTTAAGTGAATCATCAATATGACAGGAACAGTTTTGAGAACCCTTCGAAAAATGGAATACTGTATCTTCAATTTCAGTTTTTAATCTCACTTGATTCTATTGTGCGTGTCTCAAAAATGGCCTATTATTTTTCTCAAGAAGAATTCCCAAATGAAACCAAAGTTCTGTGCTAATACACTATAATCAAATGAGGTAGCCCAATTTTTTGGCTGATGTAAGATGGAAATAAATTCAGTTACAAAAATCTGTGATCAAAGTTCAGATTTCAGTGTTGAAAAAGAGTATTTTTACCAGAAGCAAAACACCATAATGACTCATAGCAATAATTTCATTACTTGCTTTGAAGAAATAGTTATATGTTAATACAGAAATAGTTTTACAGAAAAGTGACATGAGCTATATACACAACCATCATAAAAATATAAATTGAAATTTAAGACTGAAAGCATAATGTGTCTTTCAGAAATGCACAAGCCCAAGAAATAGGTTTTCTTGTTAGCAGGATCAAAGGATAAGGAATACACATTTGAAAAGAATTACCTTTGTAATTTACTTTAGTTTGCATCATGACAGAAATGAATGGGTCTCTATCCTTTCATTAAGATTACATAATGTAACACTCTGTACACTTCTATTTCTTTCTGTGTGTTACATCTAAAATCTTAAGAACCCAGTGACTGCTTTTGGTGGGCTCTGGATCAAGTCCTGAGGTGACCGTGTCAATTATTTGACCAATATGACTTTTCTGTGACTGAACTTGCAGCAGAATATTACCATAAATTTGATGGCATTTAAATACAGAGATAAATAGGCAGTGTTTCAGAATGCGCTGTTGTATTATCTGGGCTGGTAAGAGTCCCTGTAAGGAGCAGGGGCAGTTTTGTCCAGGCTTTTGAGAATTACTGAAATCTATTAGGTGCCATTGATTTGCAGAGGTAGAAAGACTGAAGATCCTGGGTTTTGTAATTTTTATCTAGGTTGTACTTTCCTGCTTTGGAAGTCAAATCACTTTTCAGAGTTTGGTTTCAAGCGTTATGCAAAAACACGACTTAAAAGTTTTAACTCATGTAAGAACAACTTCTTTGTTAAATTCCCTTCTAAGTCATGGTGCTTTGTTACCATATGTTAAGCTATGTTAAAGAAATAAAATAACCCCCAAACTTTGCTTGCTCTCAACTGCTTCCCAGCTTGCTATTCCATCCTGATAGCATAACATCTATTTCTGCTGATGCTGGTAAATTGATATGGTCACATGCTTTTGGGCTCATTTACAAGTGTTCCTCGATTCCCCAGCTCAGTATGAGAAACCAGGAACATTTCCCTGTTCCTTCCCAAACCAGCTGTAAGCTTTCAACTTCATCTCTGCGGTTTGTGTCCTGGTGCAAAAACTTTGGGAAACAACCATGTTCTGTGACACAAATAAGCCTCAAAGATTGAGGACTGGCTTTTGACAGTAATTGTATTTTAGGTTAGGCCTTCAAGTGCTTAATTCCAAGCTGTAATACTGAGGCAGGGAATAAATTCAGTCATCTGCAGCTTCCCTCTGAGGGTACTGTGCCTTCAGCTTTCTCTCCCTGAAAGATATGGTTTTGCTTGTGTGCTATTTATATAAGCTTAACTTCCTTATGCTTGCTTGAGAAGAGAGTTCCTTTTGCAGCAAGGATGGTGCTGTTTCATCCATATATAAGCATGTGATTCATTGCAGTGAAGCGTCTTGTGTTGTATTTGCAGAATTAGTTATGGTTTTAGTATTTTGTATAGTAATGGGAAACCAATTATTAGGATATCTTTGTAATAGTCTCTTGATACAAATTCAGTTAAGGTCCTTATTTCTGCATTTAATATTTAATATTTAATGTTGAGATGAACACTACAAAGTAATTATAGTCTCGTGGCTGTAATGGACTATGGAACTGCAATTTTCTTTGTCTTCTACAGAGCCTCCTTATCCTTTATTCCACTGTAGGGTCTGGCATTTGGTACTGTTGTACAGTTTGAATTGCACAACTAACTTTTAAAAATTTTTATTTAGGTTGGTTTTCTTTTCATGCATTTGAAATTAATCATCTGTTTGATTTCTTATTACATTTCTAAATTAATATTTACAAAGCATTTGTCATACATAGTAATTTATTGATCTGCAAGAAGAGTAATTTGCAATTTAGAAAAACTGTGAATATCGCATTAGAGAGATGGTTACTAGAATCCATTTTAGGAAAAATGTGGCAGAAATCTATGCAGAGAAAAGCAAAAAGAGTTGGTGAAGGCCTGCAAAAGTATGAGCTGGAAGTAAGGAACTTAAAGTAAGTCTAGTAAGTTTGAGTTTGCCTAAGATTAATTGATGATGGTCTTCTAATATCCCCATAAAAAGAAAGCTTCTAATCCAGAAGAAAAAGGGGGAACAAGGTCATGTAATTATAGAATGGTTCAGATCCCAGAGAAAAGAAAGATGTAGATACTATAAGAGTGAGAGTAATTTAGCCTTTAAACAACTTAATTAGGGATGCAATATGCTGTCTGTTATTTGACATTTAATATGGATGCCTTCTGCATAGTACATGGCAAAACTCTGGAGTTCTTTGTCATACATAAGGCTGAGTTAGTAAGTTTACAAAGTATTCAGCTCTGACTTAAATTTAATGAATCAAAACATGGCCCATATGCCCCCAAATTTTAAGGGAATAAAAATTAAATAACACAATTTTTTCTTTTGTAGATATGAATTATACTGATATCTCCCATTCATTAATTCATAGGTATGATGGGTGATTCTTTCTGTACATTGCTGCTCACTACATTTAGTGGGGTATTTGTCTGACTTTTGGCTGGTATAGATCCTTCTTCTCTGGCTGTTTACTATAGCTCAGCACTCAACCAACATAATCTACAGTAATATCCAGTATTCTTTATGGAGCAAATGGGACAGAAATCAGTAAGAACATCTTTCATGTTAAGCCTTTCTAGTATAATAGGAGAATTCATAAAGCCTTTAAGAACAGCTTTTAAGAACAAATTAGTATTTATGTAATGCAATTAACCCTGTTTGTGTTAGCTTTTTTAATTAGACTTTTTGGAAAGTAGGAATTTATAGCAAGGTTGTAGTTAATTTGGTTCAATATGTTTCCCAAGAATATAAATGTATATGTTCACAGACAAATGTACTTTTGCATCATCATCTCACTCTAAGGTAGCCTTCAGTGCTTTCTCCATCCTGTCTTGTGATACCTGTATCTACAGAGCACTGTGGTCATGTTTGGTACTCTACAGATTGCTCCTGCCCCTCAAATATTCCATTAGTTTTCCTTTCTTCTCTGATGATGTTAAACATACATAATCTCAGTGTTACTTTAGCTAAGGCTGCCCTCAACCTTCACAGCTATTAGTTTTTATTTTAGCTTGTAGCAAGTCCAACAGAGCCTCTAGTTGGCTTATTGTCACCTCTGCTAGGACATTGTTTTTGACTCTTATCAGAAGTTTCCTGGATTGCTTGGTCCAGCCCTATTACCCCTCGAGAAGATATTAAGGTGGTTATGGTCCACACAAGGGCCTGTGATGGTGAGACATTGTACAGCTGTGTGAAGAAGGCTTCTGCATCTCAAAATGCTTGGTAATAACGTGACAGTATTATCTCTGTAGAAGAAAGTGTTTTCTTAATCTGTTCCCTTCTGCCCAGGGCTGTGGAAGGGGTGTCTGAGACACTCCTGGGTGGCTTGGGAGGGTGGGGCGGTGCTACTGGTCCCTGTGGGCAGCTCAAGCCCTAGGAAGCTGCATATGACCAGCCCACCGTCACCTCGAAGTGTCGGGTTGGATGGTGCCTTCAGCAACCTGGTAGAGTGGAAGACACTCCTGCTCAGATTAGATGATCTTTGAAGGTCCCTTCCAGACCAAACCATTCTGTGGTTGCTGTTCTTAAGTATTTGATGCTTTCCAAAATGAATCTGTACATCTAGATCTTAGACTGTATGCGATATTCCTATACTGTATCACATATACTGAACATGTGATTTTCATTACAGTAGACCCATAGGAGCTGAGGCAGTTTAAGCTCTAGTTTGCAAAAGTAAAAGTAAAAAAACCCAATAAAATAATAAATTAAATGCTACAATAAAAGGAAACATAATGAATGTAAGGCCTGTGACATGATCTCTCACATTTGTGAAGCTCCACTCATATCATTGGATGAATAATCAGGGTTTATAAACTGGTATGGAACAGATAATGAGATCTTTTTGCACCTTGAGACACAGCATGGTAATGTATGAGAATTACTGCTTTTCCTTTCTGCAAAAGGTCATGAGCAGTGGGAAGTGTCTGAAAGATGGAGAGGTGACTGATAATGAAATCAAAACCTGAAAAAGCATAGGGAGTAAAAAAAAAAAGTCCCACTGTTTAAGAACAGGTTAGAAAATGTGATTGAATTGAAACTTCTCTACCCAGAAGGGTTTTGTTTGCCATCCCCTGAGGTAATTAATTAGCTTGGTTCATTGTCCCTTGAACATCCTTGCTGCTACTCCTACTTTCAGGAGTAGGAAACTCCTCAGCAGCATACTAAAGCACAATGGCTGCAAGAGGAGGGGAGCATAATAAAGTAAATCCCTATGTTAAAAAAGGTGGTAGATTTTCCTGGGTGTTCATTCATGGATGTATCTCAGTGCAGGTGTTTACATTATTCCTGCCATGTAAGCAAAAGTGTGTGCTCAACATTCACCATGGCTTGTAAGACTGTTAGCATTCCTGGCACCTGTTTCCTCACCTCATATTTCTCTACACAAGACAAAGGAAAAAATAGACAAGTCAGGAGATGTTAACTAACCATTACTTCTAGTGTGGATGCTTTGCAATAATTTTTCCTTGAGGGCAGCCTGCCTGACCCTGTCTTGTCATGTCTTTCACTTTCATCCCACTGATTTCTCTTTAAAGCTATAGTTATAAGATTATAACATGAAAAATACTTACCATAGGTAGGAAAATGTAATTCATGCCTCTGCAACTGTGATTAATGTAGAACAATATTAAGTGCTTTGTTTTCATTAGAAAGCAAAAACTGAATGTTTGTATTTAACATGCTGACTACTGCAGTTGTTCAGCAGATAAGATGTTTGTGTTCTGAAAACAGTGTCTATTACAAGTACTTTTTATATATATACATCCCTAGGTATTCCTGCTGCAGCAGGGGGGTTGGACCTGATGATCTTCAGAGGTCTCTTCCAACCCCTAAGATTCGATGATTCCATAACTTCATAGTGGAAAGCAAAACATAACCTGCCATATGGAGAATCTAAATAAGCAAATGACTTCTCATATTTATTAAAACTGTATCATCTGAACTCAATACACCACTTAACTTTGTTCCTCTGTGGTCACATTGAGTTGTATCTTGAGCCACATGCTATACTACTAACAGAATTATGATGGTGAGAGTCATCATGGCTCAAAATCAGGTGATGTGTTAGATAAAATTATTTGAGATTATTTTTGTAGAACTTCTGTCTGTGGATAGATTCTGCTTTATAATAATTTCCATTTATCAAAAGAAAACGTTCTGACTACAAAGTGTTAGAGTGGAACTAGGTGTGAACTAAAGGAAATTTAGAGACTAAATTAAAAGATAATAGCTATTGTAGATGGTAACCATGTGCTTATGGAAGAATTCTTCTTATTTATTGTAGTTTTCAAGGTGTGGTTAAAAGGGCATAAACTTCATGAGGCTGATATCACTTTGCATTACTTCATTCAATTAAACATATTGCATCACATTGTGGTACAATTATTCCATCACTGTTTTTACTTTAAAAGAGTTTTTACACAAATGATCTGTCAGTTGCCAGCATGCAGGATAATGAAGATGCACTGAAATGATTCTCTAAGTGTAAGCTCAGTGCTTATGAAAAGCAGCTTTTGCCACCTTGGCAAACTGCTGTGTTACTATAGTTTGCTGCTAGCACATCTTGCTTTCTGTTAAATGTACCAAGTCTTTGATATCTAATTATGCACTTCCAGGTTTTCAGAGGATCAGAATGCAAACAGAGTGAGCTCTTACTTCTAGCTCTCCAAATTTTTTTTTTTTTTTTTTTTTTTTTAACTCGGGCAGTACAGCAAACCACACCAACAGCTGTTAATGTAAATTAATTGTTCCTCCTGCTGGCTCCTTTACAACTTACTCAGATGAGGGATTATTAAATGCATCATGCCTTACAAATTTGTGTGCATTAGAAGCCTTATACATGTGCCTGTGCACTATTGGCCTCCTTCAGAGGTCCAAAAGTTAAAAAATTATTCCTCAGCCATTTCAACTGGTAAGTGCTGGTCACTGCCCACACGGCTCTAAAATATAGCAGAGTTAGGTCATTCTGATTATAGACCCTCGTGATAACGGGGCATAATCCCTAACATTGAAGTGGGCGTGTGATTCATACTGCCCTTTTTTGTGGCTACTTTAATGCTACCATGAAGGGATGCAGCAGAATATTTTTTTCTGTTGTTTTTTTTGAAGTTTGTTTGTTTTTTAGTTTCCGATTCAAACAGGTAAACAAGAGCAGATGAACATGGTGACCCAGAAAAATGTAGGAATATAGATCTGGTGTATATCCATGAAGAGTTGAAGAACTATATAGGAGAATGTTTGTTAGTTGTTGTACCACTTTATTCTATTTTTACTTTGCACTGTGATGCTAAACAAAGATAGAAATTTCTGGAAAATGGAAAGCTGTAAAAAGTCCAAACACATTTCACATGTTTCAAATAATTTTGTTTGAGCACAATTTTAAGTTGTTTAAATTAAGAATGTTTCCCTTTACTATAATGTTTTTAAGTGGAAAACTGAACAAACTGACATTTCAAAAATAAAAACAAACCATTAGTTGATAAAATGCTGACATGACAGTTTTTAATTTTAACAGAAGAATTTTCAAGATTGACATGTACTTAGAAGTGCTCTGCAATAAAATAGCTATGAAATGTTATTTTTGAGGAAATCTCAACTGTTAAATACATTAAGCATACTGAAATAGACTTTCAAGTAGAGGTAGGTAGCTCTGGTTTCACTGTCAATGGTATATGTATCAGAAACAGTTGGTGAATGAGTAACAATGAAAAAGAAAGGGCTCTGAAGTATTATTGCCCAGATCCTTTAGTTGCTATACTTGTTTTTCAGTGTTTTGGACAGGAAGTCACCCACTCACATTTGTGCAAGAGGAAGAAGGATTAAGGGAGCTTTGGCCAATTATTTTATGAAGTCTATCTTTACGGCTCTTCTGCCCTCAGCTCAAGTTTCTGTTCTGTGTTCCTCCTTAACTCAGCTGAAAATGTGACGACACACAGTTAGCAAAAGTATGAATTCTGATGTTGAGTGGGAAGATCACATCCATGGGAGTTTGGAGACAGATGCTGAGTGTCTGCATGACTGCAGCAACTGTCATTACCTTAGTTTGTGTGTATGAGAAAGGGATGCTTGAGTGTGTCTAGATGTTTATAAAAGGTTATCACCTCCAGGAATCATCGTAATTGTCTCACTGTTAATAACAATAGTCTCTTACTGATTTCCTATCTCACATAACTCAAAAAGGAAAATAAAAATGTTAAAGATGTAGTTCATATTTTATTGAGGATGGGTTAAGGTATTTTTTTTTTCATATTTCCAGTATTGTTAGAGCAAAAACGGGCAACTTTCTAGTCTAGTTTATAAAGCCCTTTTTGTAGGTGAAAAGTTTATACATATACATCTTATGATCTCTCAAAAATGTCTCCCTATGACTACACTCTGAAAAATGTTTTCTTAGAGATATTGTTATATTTCAGCCTTTTAGAAGTGTTCAAAGCTTACCATCGTGCTTCCCTATGCTTGTTACGATAGTAAATGCAAGGAGTATTACTGCTATGTAAGAGTATTACTGTTACATAATACTTTTATTTTTGTAATGTTTTACTTTCCCATTTATTCAGTTTTGTATCACTAAATTCTTTGTACTTGTTTACATTTTTATAATGTCTGACTTTCTGCTTTTGCTGTTGGCTACATCCTTCCTATGTTCCCTGCTGGTCTGATTAAGATGAGCTCAATAATCACCAGAGAGTTTTGGAGAGTGGGAGTGTGTGGGCACAAAGGGAGGAACACACCCTTTGTTCATAGGAGCAACACTGCCATAAACATTACAAACCTTCTGAGTCTGGAGTAGCAGCTCTATTTTTCAATTGTGATGGTTTCTAAGATCTGGGTATGGCTGTTGTTAAAGATTGGGATCCTGTCATTTGCACAGGCCAACAGATCAGGCTAGGCAATGGAGATCTGCATTGTATCTTTCTGACCATCTTGAGTGCCCTTCTGGTACACATGAAGTTTAGATTTACTGTTTTTTTTCTGTGTTTGAATAATTTGCTCATGTAGTCCCCACTCTTCAGCTGGCTTTCTTTGTCACTGATCCAGAAGTATCTTGGCAGTTCTGCTTCCCACCACTTGTGGCATCTGTTCTTTGGATTCACTCTTGCATTTCTGCTTGTCTTCTGGCTTATTCTTTTCCTTTTCCGGTACTGTACCTCTGTCCTTTACTTCTCATCTAAGGACTCATGAGAGGAAGAGGGAGAGAGAAAGTGAAGGAAGAAAAAAAAGTAACTCTTCTTGAATTTCTTATTCATCCTATTCTGCATCGCTCTGCTGATTACTCTTGTCCCAAGTGCTGTTCATATCTTCCTTTTCAAGACTAATAGGCAGGCACAGATCTGTCCTGCCTATCATCTCTCATTCAGCAGATCAGTACTGAATTCTGACAGTGCACACCTGCAAAGCCATCTGAATTTTTTCAGGATCCATCTGCTTTGCTGAGAGAATTGAAATGTTGACAATAGAGGAACTGCAAATACTGTTGTTAAGGATTGTTTCCTCTAGTCCTTTTAACTTGTCTTTTCCTTTAGAATGTCAGCAAATCGTGATCAGGGTCCATTGTGGTTTTCGTGTTTGTATGATAGGTAGGACAACTGGAGATCCTTGCATTATAGTAAAGTAAACAAACATGAAGACTATAATTAAAGGTCCTTAAAATTAATTTGGTTACTTCAGACTTCATTCTAAAGGCTTTTTAGTCTATCATTAATTAAATTGAACCCTAATGTACAATTGAGCAGGTTTGTTTCTGTTAGTTGTTGAACTGACAGAGTAAGAATAAAAGCTGAGAGCAAAAATCAAAACTGATGTTAGAGTCTGGGAAGCTGTCCATTTTTCATAAAGCATAACTGACAGCCATGTGTTTGAACCATTCTGGTCATCTGGAGTCTTTAGTGTTTAAATCTTGGAAGATGACATCAGTTCTTAGCAGGGTGGCCGAACTATGTACAGGTGTACATGTGTTCATTGAATGGAGCTATTTCTTTCTGCATGCTAATTATTTTGAGACAGGTTTCTTAGATGACTTGATGAAATGTTGGCATGTATTTCACAATGTAATGTTTAAGCACGTGTCTTGTTCCCTGCTCATCCTAGCTGATTACTACCAGTTGGCCATTATTTGTTTTTGTTCTGCAGCTGAATTGAGTCTTAGGAGCAGGAAGCAGCAAGATGATAATATTGATGAAAATTTTAGTATCAGTTGAAGGATTTCCATTGCAGTAGCAGCAATAATTCTAGGTTTTCATCCCCATTGCTTCAAGTAATCTATGTGGGTAGAGAAAGATTTGTGTCCCTGGAAGAAGTTGGACTAAGTTAATGTTGAGCTTAGTAACATCTCATGGTTAGTTCTCAAAATGTATGTGACAAAATTGAATAGGGTCAACATGGAGTACTATCTCAGAATCGGGATTTTTCGTTTGTATTGCTCTTAGATAAAAAGTTGAGAGTTGAGCATATTTTCCTCGAGGTGAAAGTAAACTTCATTTTTATAGTGTCCATTGCAATAGCACTTCTCAGTCAATTATATGTGAATCCCTGGGGATTTTGGAGAAGCTGAGTTTATATATTCCTCTAATAAAGAAACACTAAACAGTTAATAAAAATATCAGAAGACTCTGCAGTGCACTTTGTTTCCTTGATAGCAGCATGTTTTGTGTCTGTTGCTACAGCATTCTACTGGGTGAAGATAAATGGATTTCATAATCTCACATTGGGGAGAAAAGTGAGACTGGAAAAGATTGGAGCTGCACTAGCTGGATAACTTAACATTATAGCTCTGAGAGGCAGAGCTATAAAAAACCATTAGGGGACATTACCTTCTTGATTGGGGATTCAGAAATTGATGCACTGCCTTCAGTCTTGTGATGTTTTCAAACTTTCATTAAGTTTATATCGTCTTCTACCTGGCCCTTATAAATTGCCAGTCTGAAAAGAAATAATCTGTCATAGTGTGTCTGTTACAAGTAGATTCATCTTCAAAACAATATTATAATTTCCTAAAGACTGGTTTTAAATCCACCAGCGGAATATGAGTAAAGGTGCATTGCATTACTTTGACATGTTATTCATTGAGATCATTTTGTGATGGATTTGTGCTTAATATGTTGAGTTATCACAAAGGAGAATGCTGGATCCATTATTGGTTTTAAGAAATACCACAACTGGTGATCATAACTTGAAAAAAAGTGAAACTAAATCTTAGTTTTGTGGAGTAGGCTCCTAAATTGACTGTGCCTGAACTAATGGGTGCCTGATCTCTGATTGTAAGTATGGATACCATTACAAAAAGATTTTGTATGGGGATAGGGAAAATTTGTCTTACAAGTATGATGCATTTAGTGAGACAAGTCCAGTTTACCAGTTTTCTAATTAGTTGCTAGACATATCCAGAGATATTCTGAAAAAACGAAATTGTCAAGCATGGTCAGCCATCTTTTAAGAAACACTCAGCGGATTGAATAACTTTTAAAATAATTACTAGTTCATTATGTATTATTCACTGGGTTACCATTTGTGGTGGGTTCACCTTGGCTGCCTACCAGGTGCTCACCAAGCTGCTCTTTCACTTCTCAGGAGAACAGGGGGGCAAAAGAAGATGAAAAACTCCTGGTTTGAAATAAAGGCAGTTTAATGAAAAAAGCAAAGGTCACATGCAGAAGCAAAGCAAAACTAAGGGAGATCGATTCTCAACTTCCTTTCAGCAGGCAGTGTCCAGCCACTTCTTGGGAAGCAGGGCCTTGGTATGTGTAGTGCATGCCCCTGACATGGGGAAGCCCTCTGAGAGAGGCCAGCCCTGCAGCCCCCCTACCAATGCAGATTACACAGGGCACTTCTTTGCTGTGAGTCACAGAGCCCTGGGCCAGGCTGCCCAGAGAGGTTGTGGAGTCTCCTTCGCTGGAGACATTCAAAACCCACCTGGACGTGTTCCTGTGTGATGTGCTCTGGGTGACCCTGCTCTGGCAGGGGTTTGGACTACATGATCTTTCGAGGTCCCTTCCAACCTCTAAGATTCTGTGATTCTGTCACGTGCTCTTGGTTTCATCATAGATAAGCAATTAGTCTGGACTTGTTTATGTCACCGCTCTAGACTTTAGTCTGACCACGTTCAGTGCCACTGGGGAGACTTCCTCCTCTTGTTTGTCTACACAAATATTTCTGTCCGTTACATTTTAATGCCCATTTTGGGGAAAAAGATTGTCAAATGGCCAGTTCTTTAAGTGCAATTTACTCATTACTGGCTAGGGATTTATGAAATCCCTCTATCTTCTGTCTTCTTGGTACATAAAGATAAGAGAGTCTGCTTAGGATGGGGATATGCTGGTACACAATCATGTTATCAAAATGAAGAATAGGGTTTTTTCAAACTCTTGTCAATATATCCAGTTGACAGTCTTCACTTAAACTTTTTTTTAGATAAAAAATTATCTTCCCATGTTTTGTTTCTATTTAAAACTTCTTGATTGTTTTTGACCTCAGAGGTAACATTCAGAAATGATGCAAATTTCAGGTAAATGTTGTAAAAATTGTAATTTTTTCCCCAAAGGATCTCCCAGTTTCTTACCTGATATTTAACTAAGGGATAAAAGGGACACAGGCGTCAAACTAGAAAACTTGAAGCCACAGAGACATTTCAGATGGGAGATGTGATCCACAGTGAACAGAACGAAAGAGCACCTTAAGAAGAGAAATTTGGATATCACCTGCCAAAGAGCATAAGTTGATAAGATGCTCAAATCTTACCTCTCTGTTTTTCTAACACTAATTTCAGAGAAAATGTAAGACAGCAGATTTGAAAGATATTGTTCTTGATGCTTCCTGAAGCTTCTGGCTTCTTTTGCTTTGTCTCTGTGCTTTTCTCAAAAGAAAATGCTGCTTTTAGGGCCAATCAAAACGAAATTTCTGCTGCATGGGAAATTGCCTATATTTCAAAATTTGTTTTCATTCTGAGTTGGAAGTGTTTTTTGATGCTAAGTTTTCTCCCACATCTAACTGGTATAATTCACTCCTCCCTAGGTAGTAACAGCTGGTCAATTTCCAGCATGGTGAGTTTCCATGCTAGTGACTCTCACTCGAGCTGCTTCATACATCAGTAAATCCCTTCTGGTGTCTCACATTTGAAAAGACAAGCGTGCTGCTCTCAGAAGACCTAGCACAATGGTAGACAAGGCTAAATATAGAAAGTGTTCTGAAGAGATCAGAGAAAAATTAAGTATATAACTTCTGGTATTGCCATTAGTAACTGTGCATTAAGTAGAGTGAGCTGCTGAATTCCCTGTATAGATCTGGGAGCCCACTACTGTCATCTCTGAAACGCCACTGTCATATGTGTTAGTACTTTAAACTGGTGATTACTGAAAAGCTGGCATTACTCTTACCCTGGGTGGGGTGATGTATCCTGAGCCTGCACAGAACTTTGGTTATTAGTCCTGGCTTACTCCTTGCCCACTGTGAAATGTAGAGGCAGACATGAAATGAGGAAAAGTATGGGGGATTCAGCCTTGGAGATTTAAAAAAATAAAGTGAAAACAGATAAGGTTTTAAAAATAAGTTTAAAAAATGAGTTGAGCTAATCCAGGGAGTCTATCAACCAAAGAATATAAGTTCTATTTATTATTTCCTAGACTTAGCTTAGAAGGTACCTTGGGAGGTCATCTAGTTCATCCTACTGAAACTTAGGAGTTTGATAATGTCACTTAGGATTCTCTGCTGCGGAGTTTGGATGAATCTGATGAATAGACATTCCACAGACCTTCTGGGCAACACATTCCTAATATAGAGAGTTTTTTCCCTGACATTAACCAGAACTTATTTTCTTGCAACATGTGTTTATTGCCTCTTGGTGTTTTGCTGTGTGTGTTTGAGGAGAATCTAGTTTTTCCTTCTATGTAACCATACCTCAGGCAAAACCAGCCCCCTTAATTTTCTAGCTTCAGGTTGACTAAACCCAGTTCTCTGTCTCTCCTGTCTTGTGCTGTAGCCCCTGTAACCGTCTTGGTGGCCCTTTTCCTCTGGACTCACTCCAGTCTATACATGCTTAGTCCAGAGAAGATGCAGTTTCAAAAATAACTCTAATAGAAGTTGCAGGTTTGATATAGATGATGTTGAATGAAACTGGGGTGTTTTACACAAGCCATCAGACTACAAGGTTTATTGTGGCCTTACTGTGGGCCTATGTGTTTTGATGGCATTGAATGTGCCAGGCTAACAACTTACCTTCCTAAAAGACTTGAGCAGCTAGTTCCCGTGGACTTTCTATTGGTATTTAAACATATGAAAAGCTTTCCTGTCATCTGACAGGCAAACTTCTTATCCTGCTTGCATATTTAGGGTCTTAAAAAAATCCACATACCCATCAAGTTTGGTACTTACTTGTTTCTAAATCTTTCTGACCAGTGTAGTTGATCCAGAAGAGTGAGACTGACATATTCCTGAAGACTTTAGCTCTGAAGCTATGGGCACTAAAACTGAGTTAAAGCTAAATAAGTGACTAAGGAGTTTGCATACTGTCTTGAACACTGGAACAACAATGTGTAGAACAAGCTGGAGGGATAGTAATTTACCCGTCTTATTTCCCAAGACTGTTATTCCTCATCTTGACATACCATTTAAGTAATTTAATTATCAGTATTTTGTCTTGTCATTAGGTTACTGATGTTTCCATTATTTATATTTCTAAAAACTTAGAGTGCCCAGATATAGACACCACCCCCGCACCCCCCCACCCCCTTTGAGTCATTTGGCAAATATTTGTATCGGATCCTCTTTTCTTCTGCAAACATCCAGTCTAATTTTAATCTCTGATGGGTGTTCTGAGGTATGATAGAATCCCCACTGAAGCCAGTGTCAGTCTGGACACAGGTAGCAAAGAGGAGAATTTGGGGGCTTAGTTAATGGTCTAACAATGTTTTTTGGGGGGGTTTTGTGCGTTTTTTTGTTTATTTAGGGAAGGGGTAGTATTGAGAACAATACTTAGGAAAGCTCTTATTTGTGGCCACTTATGAACTTGTGTAGCAGAACATAACAGTTTCTGTTAACATTTGGTAAATATTTGGTTCATGTTCAGAACCAATTGCAGTAAATAATTGCAAGGAGATGCCTTCTTGAACTCATCTGTTTGGGAGCATGGGCAAGGCAAGCTTCTCTGTTTCTTGGCTGCAGTGAAGAGTGTTCGGCACAGTCTATAGGATTTAGCTGTGTTTGTATAAGCAGTTCTGGTGTGCTTTGCTGTGGATTTGTTTCATCCATTGGAAAGAACAGCAGGACAGGAATTTCACTTAGATATTAATTTCAGCAGTCTATGTTCATATGCAGGGAGCATCTTGAGAGACTATGAAAGCTAAGGACCTAGCAGAGTTATCTTCTGTCTCAGCCTGCAAGTAGTACATTAAGTTAATACTTAACTTCATCTCTGTTAACTTTAGGATTGTGCAATGCTAGAGAGAGAGGGTGTTTTGTGGAAGACAGGCCCTGTTTTTATCTCCTAAGTACCCCTCAAAAAATGTTTAGCCAGACCCTTTGTCTATGCTTGGGCTGAGGACTTTCCATATGAACTTATTTCTTAACTAAGGCCTTGATTTACTTCTGTGGTAATTCATGAGAGGTATTGGAAATCCTTCAGCTTTTCTCAGTGGTCCCTGGGACTTGAGGCTCAGTGAATTTCTGCATGGGTTTAACAGGGAGCCACATCAATAGCTGTAGTGTGGAAATACATCAATAGTGTGGAAGCAGGAAACCAGCTACTTCATTCTGTTCTGTTTCTGAAGCCAGAAGATGAATGAGACAGACTGGGAAAATAATGTGAGTGACTTGTCCAGTGGACAGCTTTGGGAAACCAAGTCTCCTCAGTTTCTGTTTTAAAAGGCTAATTTGACAGTAGCATCTCTCAGGTCTGGTGCTAACACTCTAAGTACCAAAATGTTTCAAAATTCATTTTGTTCTTAGAGAGGCAGTGAATAACTCATCTTACAAGCACAGCAGGATGTGTATCCGCTGAGATTTCCTTTAGTCTGACAGCCTACAGATTTGTAGTGCAGGTAGTAGTTCTAGTAGAAACACTGCCCATTAATATGTAAGGGAACTACATTCTGAGCATCTTAGAGGATCTGCTCAGTTATTCACAATGTTTCTCTGAGATGACTGCAAGCAATTACATTTTTTAAACATTCATTTATCAGTATTTTTATGGAGAGAACACCTAATTCTTAGTTCCCCCTCCATCTCTACTGTCTTCATTTAACACTGGTTTTAAAAAATGAGCCAGTGGCACATAGTTGACCTTATTTTTTAAACTGTTAATTTTATTTTAATAAGAGTCACAAAGTAGAGCCATACTTTTTTAGAAGGTGTATCAGTGTATCTTTGTCCTCCTAGAGCAAGTCATTAGGTTTTTTAAGATTTTGTTTTACAGTTCACCTTTTCTTTTGTGTGGATTCTGAGAGTACACAAATACAATTTTTTTTTTTGTATCGTTGGGCCCGACACTGTTCTGTATCTTCATAAATGATCTGGGTGATGGGATCAAGTGTACCCTGATTTTTTAAATTATACCAAACTGAGTGGTGCTTAGGAACATGGTTTAAGCATTGGACTGGTAGAGTCAGCCTACTGGTTGTAGGCTGGTTGTACTAGTTCCATTTTGGTTTGATCTTAGAGGTCTTTTACAACCACTATGATTCTGTGGTTCTGCAATTCTGAGAGTGGGAAAGTAGACCCTTTAGAAGGGAGAGCCACTCTGCAGGAAGACCTGGATAGGCTGGAAGAATGGGCTGGCTAACAAGAACCTTACGAAGTCAACAAGGACCAGTGTAAGGTCTTGCACTGGAGAAAACATCCAGGAGTGCAGCACAGGCTTGGATCTACCTGGCTAGAAAGCAGCCCTCTGGAGAGGGACCTAGGGATCCTGGTGGACAAGCTCAGTATGAGTGAACATTGTGCTGCAGCAGCAAAGAAAGCCATCAGGATGCTTGGTTACATCAGTAAAGGAATCACCATCGAGATAAAGTCATCATTATCCCGCTCTACTCAGCACTTGTCAGACCAAACCTGGAATGCTGTGTTTGGTCCCCCCTATGCAAAAGTATGTGGACAGACTGAGAGGGTCCAGAGAGGGACCACGTGGATGATCAAAGGACTGGGAAGTCTGTCCTGTGAAGAAAGCCTGAGATAACTGGTTTTGTTCAGCCTTGAAAAAAGAAGGCTTAGGGGAGACTTCATCGTGTTCAAGTACTTGAAGGGAAGCTACAAAGAAGCTTTTTACAAGGAGTCATATGGAAAAGATGAGGAATAATGGATACAAGTTACTCCTGGGGACATTCTGATGGGACACAAAAGGAAAATTTTTCACAATAAGAGCAATCATCCACTGGAATAATCTCCCCAGGGTTGCAGTGTATTCCCAGTATTGTACACTTAAGATTCAGCTGGGCAGGGAGATGGGCCATCTTGTCTAGACTGTGCTTTTGCCTAGAAAGTTTGGACCAGATGATCTTTGAGGTCCTTTCTGTTCTATGATTCTGTGGTTTGCTCAAGATGCGTCTCTAAAAATGCAAATATGAGTTGGTCAGTAATTTCTTGCATGAGAAGCAGTATCTTTGCAACGCCTTAAATAATGTTTTCTTCCCTCTGTTTTGTTTTTCTCTTCTATGCTTATACCTACAAACACAAAGTAGTTAACAGCATTGACTTTTCAGTATGCTTACTGATGCCAGTGTTTTAATTTTTTTTTTTTTTAACTTTTACTATTTATCAGAGAAAACACTGCCACTCTTGTGAAAAGACAGACTTTTGCCATTGCTAAAGAACTAAAAATGTCAAGGAGACCGTACAAGGAAAGTAACACAGTTTGTTTTGGAAATTGTTCTATGACGAGTTCTATAATCATTTTGACAAAACTTCTCTAAACTGAAACCTTCGTACTTTTTCAACTGAATGAGCTCTGAAGGCACAATGCATCAGTGGAAATAGAAATTAAGCAGACTTTTTTTTAATCTCAGGAAAGAGTTCTGCACTCTGTGCCTCCAGAGTAAAGATGTTTGCTGAAACAAACAACATTTTTGTGTGATTTATTACAATGTGTACTGCTTCCCTGGGTTTTTATCCTTCAAGCTGCTCTGGAAGCAAAAGCTCCTTTGCATACTAATAAATAGGAGTGTTTGTAATTATTCAGTGGTTACAGTGGTATTCCTTTGAGATGAATCATTGCTACATTATTTACTTTTCTTTGTTTATATTATTTGAACCTTTAGTTCAACTATAAATCAAGGCTTTACTGGTGTTGTGATATGTAGTACTTTGATATTTTTTTCATCTGTAATGCAAGGATTGGAGCACATGTTTAGGATCTGACTCTCTGGAACCAAAAGTCACTTCACAGTATTTTGATAAGAAAATTTATATACATGGTGTAAAAATATATATATATATATATAAATCAACTTGAATGTCTTCTTCAATGGCTTTATTGGAAGTCAAAGATCAACCTCTGTAATAGACATTAATCGGAGTGTTAAAACCTAGAATGAGTTACCATAAATAAAACTTGTTAAAGAGTTTAAACGGTTTAATTAGATAGAAAGGTGAAATGAAATTTGCCCTGCCCAGACCATAATTTTATAATGGTCCTTTTTCATCCAGTTCAGGATTTTCTGCCAGCCAAGTTGATCATGTGGGCTAGTAGAAAGATTTGATCGCATAGCAGACAGGTGGATGTTGCCTGTAGCTCCACCTGGTTCAGAGGGAGCAGCAGTTACTGCAAAGCAAGGGCTCACATGCACATGTTGTCCCAGCTGCACGGACGTGAGCAAGGAAGGATCTTGCAGTGTCAACAATACTCCTTTTTCTTCTGCCATAAAGGGAGAGCTTGCTTTTTGCTGCCAGTTGGAAGTTTGATCCTGCCTGACATAGAATGCCCAGTCCAGGATGGTGCAGGGCTTCAGGAGCAGCTTAACATTGTGTATTTCATGGTGCACGTGCTAAAGTGCACCTCATACCATGGGACTGAAGTCCTTGGGACAGCCCAGGAAACAACACAAGTTCAGAAATTTGGCTTGTTTCCATGTGACTGGCAAGTAAAGGTTTTAATGAAGGAAGACTTTAGCCTTAAATACTTGTTACAAGCTTTTCCTTTACCTGAACAAGTACTAAATATTATCTCTTTGCCTAAACTGTCAATGCATGTGTTTACAATTTCTGTCTTTCACCTCTGCTCAACCTGAAGATGCTGGTTCTCATGTTACTTTTGCAGCACATTTTTTTCCCCAAAAAAAGTTTTCCTGAGGTTGTTAATAAGATTACAATGAGTAATATTTCAGAAGGGTTATTTAAAATGTAGTTTTCATAGAAGTTTTTCATTAGAGGTTTTTTTCCCAATTAGGTTTATACCACCATTTTGACTAGAGTATTTTGCAAGAAGGGACAGCTTTTTATAATTAAGATTTGCATTACTTTAATTTTCTTTGGAGTTTTCCTCAAATGTAAAATAAATCTATATATTCCATACTGTTTTCATTTTGTAGCAATAATTGCCTAATGAACTTAAATTAGCTACTTCTTTCAGTAGTTGTGCTTTTCCAGTAAGGGATTATTTTTGTGAACTTTATTTATTTTAGTTCTTCCTCTGTTTTTATAACGAATTTTCAGTTGATTTTTGAGATACAAGAAATGGTGAAGCCAATGTTGAAATTATTTCACATAGAAAACTACATAATCAAGATAATCTGTGATATTAGGAACATTTTTTTCCCAGTGAGAATGTAATAATAATGTTCCCTGTTTCTTTTCTCCTATGTGACAACTGTGTTACTGCTGAAAGAAGAGTAGGCTTCTAAATGTAATTTCTTACCACTGTTGCATGGCACAGAAACAACAGAATTGTATATAAAGTGTAATTTTCAAGAAGTTTGGGGATGTTCACTTTTCAGCAATAATCTTGCCCTTGATTCTTACATTTTATCAAAAATTAATAAAAATGGGTCAAGGCAATGGGAAACCAAGGGTAAAAGCAGGTTTTTGAGAAGAGATTTTAGAGAACTTAGGCAAAGTGAAAGTTAAGAAGCTGAACTTTCCCACTGTAATCACTGGGCAGCTTGAGAAGGAATAGTAATGTCTTAGTGCCTCCCTGGAAATACCACTGTCCCCTGATGCATATTTTTTGGGGAGTGCATTCCAGCCCATATTAATGCTTGTAGCATGTAGGGAAACACTGTGAGCAGTTCCAGAATTTGTCAAGTGATTTGGGATATTTTATACGATGTGGATTTTAACTGATGGAAGGCAAATTATGTGTAATACTTATGAGTTTGGTTTTTTTGATAAGCATCCCATGTTTTACTACACATGTGATCGGTTTGATAGTATTTGATAAAGCTAAAAATAGAATTGATTACAAAACAGATTATAGTTCAGCTGAAGTTAATTTATTTGAGCATAGGTATCATTTATGCTCTCATGCAGGTAGTGAATGAGAAGAAAAAGTTAAATGAGGAAACATGATTTTAGGAAAAACAACTGTTAGGGAAACTTTAACTGAAATCACAATCAAAGCAGTTAATTGACTTATTAATGGCATGTAATTAACTGGCAATCAGTGAACTATGCATTCAGAAACAATACATAAAACACAGTACTTGGTACTTGTGTGGTATTAATATGTACCCACAAATTCTAAACTCTCTTCTGTAACTGATCCCTAAATGTTTCTGATTCCCCATACACGCATGCCCTGTGTGCATGCAACCCTCTCAGTCATTGCTGCAGGGTACAACACCCTGCCTCCCTCAGGCTTAGGTGAAGGTTTTGATGCTGTTGGGGTTACTCCTGGCAAAAAATCAAATTAGTGTTAATGTCATCCTCTTTGCTCTCCCCTCTGTTACAAATTTTCATGCTGCCTGGGTATTCCTTTTCAAGCTGACTTCCTTTTTGCCTTTCCGTAATTCCTTCCTTTCTGTTTCATGTGGCAAATGATCGTTGATTGTAGCAGTGCCATCCAGGGGCACACACTTCCTCAGTTTTGGGTGTTAAAGCTGTTTCTTTCCGGCGATTGTGCAGCCATGTGCCAAGAGAGGGAGCCGTGTGCATTCCCCGACTGGGACCAAGGTTGCTCAAGAAAACAAGCAGAAAGGCAGCTGAGGTTCAGCTGATGAAATGAGTTGAGGTTAATGCAGATTGGTTTTATTCCCCACCCCTGAACTGCTGTGTTCATCTTTAATTTTCACTTTACAAAAGAAGTTGACTTAATCTGACATTTTCAGAAATCTGTTCTGTACTAACTTCTACAGGCTGCATTGGTAGGCAACAGTTTACTTGTTTTTCTTTTTTATTGAAGATTAAATTTCTTTTAATGAAGATAAATTCAGGGAAGGCCTTGGCAGGATGAGAACAGCGTTCAGCTGAGAAGTCAGCTCTATTCCTTCGACATCTGTTTCATCTGCTTTTAGTGCTCTACTTTGTGTACTGTATTTGTGAATAGACCCTGAAATATAAACAATTGCTGATCCTGCTGCTGGCTCTGATAACATAACTCATAATGTTGCCCTACTTATATTATAAAATGGTCAGGTCTGGAACTTTTGGTCTCTCAAGGCAGGTCTCCGATTAATCTTTTTCTTTTTTATTAGAGATCTTGTTATGTCATTATTTTTTGGGGAGGGATGAGAGAGCTTTATGGTATAGTGGGTTTTTTTAAGGCTTTCACTGATAATAGAGCAAGAAGACTTGAGAGTTAACAGGAACGTTGTACTAGCTACCTTTTTTTTTTCTTTTTTTTTAATATAGTCTGTAGTCATTGACTAGCTTCTGAGACGAAATATCATAGAACCAAAGAACAACCCAGACAGGAAGGGACCTTGAAAGATCATCTAGACCAAACTCTTAAAGCAAAGGGAGCCCAAATGAGATTATCTAGCACCCTGTCTACTGAGGTTTTGAAAACGTCCAGTGACGGTGACTTGTACCATCAGGGATTAATTGTTCTCACTGTAAAAAAAATTCTTTTTTATATCAAGATGAAACCTCTCCTGATGAAAGTTGTAGCTTTTGCTTGTTGTCTTCTCCAAGTGGCTCCTTGTGAAGTCAGAGCCTCCATCCTCTCTGGAGCTGCCTGTAAGTAATAGAATACTGTGTTGAGGTGCCCCCTAACCTTTTTACTCTCCAGGGAGAGAAAACTTAACTCCTTTGGTCTTTCCTTACTAGGCAGCTTTTCTTGCTGGTAATATTTGATTTACTTATGGTGTTAATAGTTATTACAGAGAAAGTGTCAGTCTTTAGCATGGTGCCTCTAGAGCTACTATAGGAAGAAAAAAAAGAGTAAATTTTATTAAATACATTATTGCTTTGATTTTCATAACATACTTGCTGACAGATTCTGTAACTAAAATGACTGTGTTTCTACAAAGAACATCTAATGTCTAATATGCTTCATAAGACATTCTGCTTTTCATAGGCAACAATTTCCCGTCTCTTCTCACAAATGTCTAGTATACCAGTTCTTACCACTTGACTTGGAAGAAGCAGAATGGCTAAGCACCATCCCTGGACCAATACAGCAAATAATGTATTGTTATTTCACTCTTAACAAGAACTGAGCACTTCATTGTGCTATTTTGCAACACAAATCTACCTGAAATCCTGTACTGCTTTCCTTTGCTTTAAACTTTCTGTATATGCAGCCCTCAAGGTGTCAGCAGAAATAATGCAATGGATAACTACAGATAATGTTACTATTTTGCTTTTGGACTATTCTCTTACCAAATCTAAATACTGTAATTATTAATTGTAAACACAGTAAAGACATGAAATTAGATTTCTTGCACCAAGAGACACCATTTGTACAGTGATACCTGAATTTCTTCCCCAGGCAATGTTTGAGACCTCTCTGTTAGAGACTGATCTGTATTTCTTGTGGCTAAGACAGTGACAGCTGCTCAGCTATGTCCTTGTTGTCTTTGATCAGGACATTCTGCCATTCTGAACCATGTTTGTAAACATCTTAAGGTAAAGAATGGTAGTTACTAGGTTTCATATTCTCAAACTTAAAACAACAATTAACCCCCTATCCCTCTTGCAAAAGACACCAGAAATGCAGAACCATTGTCAAGCTGTCCTCCATTGCTGAGAAAATTTAATCAAGTCAGACTTCTTAGTTTGCTTTCTGAGCCTTTGCTTTCAATGTCTGCCTGAAAGTGTACTGAGAGGAACCCAGCCTTTCATTCAGCACTGTCCAAGCACAGAGACTTTAGGGCTGCAGACAGAAGGGCTGCTGAGGATATGATTCTCCAAAAGAAGGGGATTGTGCAAGGCAAGAAGATTGGAGAGCCCTCCTCTACTGATAAAATCAGGGAGCAGTTCCTTGCTTGAATGTTCTTATGAATGAGGCCAATTTCCTGCTATTCTGCAGGTTTCTCCTTTTCCTTCTCTTCCAGTGTAACTTTTGATCCTCAGGGTAGAATAATCCAGGAACCCATGAAAATACAGAAGGATGCACTCAGTGCCCTTTGCATTCTCCCAATTTTCCACACATATGAGTATCCAGTCAGAGCTCCATGAACTTTGTTACATGAATTTATGTTGGTTTTTCCTTTTGACTCTGTGCTAATGCTGAAAATAGAATAGGTTCAAGTCAACCTGAAATAATGTTTTCTTTATAGTT
This sequence comes from Apus apus, assembly GCF_020740795.1. NCBI lineage: Eukaryota > Metazoa > Chordata > Aves > Apodiformes > Apodidae > Apus > Apus apus. The sequence continues at coordinate 13,791,675 of NC_067295.1, read as the reverse complement.
TTTATTGACAGCATCAAAAATCTGAAAGGTATAATTTTGGCTTAAATGAAGAATTCTATTTGATAGCATTCTTTTCCCTCCCCTGAAGAGAGCAAATGCACCTGTGATTAAAGCAAAGAAAATAAAGGTCTGGATCCTTGAAGTGGCTATTGCTGCTGTTCCTTTTAACCAAAATCCCCCCGCTGTGAAATCTGGGGGGGGTGCAAAAAGTCCAGTACTTTCCTCTACCTGAGGGAGTGTGTGTCTGCCAACACATAGCACAGTGTCCTGCTCACAAAATGTTCAGATGCAGTGTGAAGTAAAGGTCTCCTTCAGTCTTTGTTGCTAGTACTCTTACTTTATATAAAATAGGAAGATAATGTTCAAAAGTCTGCTTAATTAAAATTAGATTTGAACCACTGTCTGTTACAAAAGAAGTGCAGTAGCCTGGTTTGTTATAACACCATCTCTCTCCATCTTCCTTGAAGTGCTTCAGTATTTTTTTTTTTCCTAAGGAATGAAATATTTACTGAAAAAAAGAGCTAGAAAATAATTGTGCTTTATTCCAGGTGAGTGTCTAAGCCACTGAAATATGTAGTTAACCTTCTCTATCTAGGTCAGTGATTCTTAAATTATTTTATATATAATAGAGATTCTGATATAATCTTATTTTCCCATTATCTGGGTCTGTAGGTATAATGCCTGTGCCTCTACTTGATAAGCAGAGGTTCAAGACTGATCAATTCTTTTTCACTCTGAAAGGCTTGATATTCTTAAGATTAGCTTGTGGAAAAAAAAGAAAAAAATTGCCAGTCTTACAGAATGACAGTACTAGAGTTTGTTTCCTTGTATAAATCTGGAGTATATAAAATATGACAATGATAAAAATGTTGCTATGTGTTGTGGATTCAAGAATCTGTCTGCAATATACTGTCTTTTTGTTCAGTGCAACTCTAATGCTTTAATTCACCTTGTCTGTAACCACTATTCCTTGTATAAATTATCATAAACCTGAAAAGGTGGGCTATTTTTTAAGGTTAGTATAACCAGCATTGCCTTATTTCAAAGTCTAGTACAATTATGAACACACCATAACTTGTGGATGATTAAATTGCAAATTGTGGGTGTCCACCAGACAACTAGATATATTAAATGTGTTCACCTTCATAACTCATCTTCACACATACACACTGTATGTTTTTCAGGATCATGCAGAGATGTGCTTGTTCTGCCTGAGGTACAATCTATAGTATTTATGGTTTATCAGATATACAGAATATCTTCTTCAAGGATACACTCATATATCATTTGAACTTCAGTAGTTATTACATTGTTTTAATGGAAAAATGTTATAAATGGATGAGTTTATTCTTTTTGCAACATTAATATTTTTGAACATGGCTTTCTCAATGCTCTTATTTTTTTGTTCTATGAGAGCATTAAATTCTTGTTTATTACTCACTGATTTTATGAAGATGTCTCATTTTCTCCTTGGAGACCTATAAAGAGAAAGTCAAAAAGCAGAAGCTAAACAATCAAAGTCGTTTCATAGAAGTTTTGTGGAATAAAAGTGACACATGTTAAAAAACTAAAATCAAGGTATTCAAGACCAAAACTTTACCTCTTATTGACATTGTAATTGAGTATGGAATATAATCTATACAGAAAGTTTTGAAAATGAAGTTCTGATTTACAGCTGTAAACTAAGTGATATCTAACTTAACCCACATGAAAAATACCATCAGTTGTTATTAACTTAGACTGGTGAGCTCATTAAACTAAAGGACTAACTCTATGGTTCTTGTAAAAAGAAGAGAATCTGATGCTTCAGTGTTTGTAGATACAGCAGAGAGCTGCATTCCTGTAACTCTGGTGCTGAACTCATTTCTCTGATGCTGACACCATCAGTTTTAATGCTCAAGGTGCCAGACTTTCCTTGCCATTTTGATATGCTTTATTTCTGCTGGGTTCTTTTGCTACATACCATTATATTTGTGATTCTCAACCCAATCTCAAGAGCCCTACATATGGCACTAATCCTCAGGTGTTCGTGCTGCAGATACGTTTTTACCTGCAGAATTATCTTGTGCATTTTGTCTGTCTTCTGGGACACAGCATTCCTGGCACAAAGTGCCAACTTCCCCATGCTGTCCCAAGGCAGCAGCACTGCAGGCATGGAGACTTGCTCTCAGTGTATGTGGTAGGATCTTGTGATACATGTAGGTTGCTGTGTGCTTCTCTTGGTACCTATGATAGCAATTCTAACACTATGAGTAGCTAAAAAATTGTCGTTAAGCTGCAGCATGTTATCCAAACTGGGATTCTACACTGGGAAGTGGTATTTGAAGTAGGAATATTGATAGCAAAGGGAGCCAGAAATGTCCACAGAGTGCTTGTCACCTAGCAGAAGCTGTAAATTGGTAGATTCTGAGATATTTTACAGATGAAGTGGAGCCCTTGTGGCATACAGTGGGTTGGAAACAAGTCAAAGTAGTGCTGGCCTGTTTTTTTTTCCTGTCACAGGTTAAAGAGGTGAGGGTATTCTTGATGTCTTCTCCAGATAACTTAGTATTTGATTTGTCTTTTGTTTGTCTTTTGTGTAATTGCACTGGATAATATTGCAAAGTTGTATAAAATTAAAATTAAGTTTGAAATCCGGTTTGTTAATTACAGTATTTAACTGTTGTGGTTATTGTTTCCTAGGAGATTAATGAGGTGAATTATTGTAATATAATTAAACTACAGTATATCTAATCTCTTACATACTCTTGTGGTTTACTGTTATTCAAGTATCACTTGAAGGTTAATTTTTCTTAACTGATATACATTTGACTTTGGCAATACAGTTTCTATCAAAATATGTTTTTAATTATATTTGAAAGTCATTAGGCAACAGCTCTGCCAAAATTATCACTGTAAGCTTTGGTAGTGAAGGTAAGGACATAAACAGTAAAATCAGCAGACTCGCATCCATTCACAACCTGAATAGTGACATAAAAGTGAAAGTTAACATATGCTGCCACTTGGATGCTAATGGCATCTGCTGAAGGTTAAGTCTTCTCTTCTGATTGTCCACTCTGATACATGGCAATTACTGAATGAATCAAAGGTGAATGGCGTAAGCATTTAATTAACATGAAAGATATAATTACATCTGTGAAAATCCAAAATCTCCCTCATGATGTTTCTTACTGGAGTCTTTTACTAGCAGCTAATGAGTTCCTCATTTCACAGTCAAGAGGCTGTGCCTCGGGCTGTTCGAATCAGCTGAATGGCTGTTTTCTGTGGTACTTTGGCAAAAATCCTCTTGTCTTGCCTCATAAACCCCAGAAACATACAGCAATATCGTTACAGGAAAAGATGAAACTATAGATTCATCAAAGCATGCCTTTTCTTTCCACTGGAGAAACAGATTAGTTTATATATCTTCATTTTTTTTAAATCCCCAAAGCCAGCCTTCCTCCTCTTCCAGCTGCAAACCCAGCTTCATCTTAAATTCACTGTTTCTCATTTATTCTCATGCTGGATTTATTTAAAAGATGGACACTCTGTGTTATACTACAATACAGAAGTTCTTTTTTATTATTATTGGTTCCAGTCAGACAGGTTTTTTATATCAACTATTTGCTTTCTGTTCTGTAATCCTAAGAAATTATCTTTGTAACTCTCTATAATTTCTTTTAAACTGTGGTGCTAAAGATTTTACTCTATTGTTTTCTCTCTCTTTTTTATCTCATCTCATTCCTATATTATTTGGACAAAACGGAAATTCTGTCTCCAGAACTGTATTTAATATATAATCAAACCCAACAGGAGACCTTTTTTAAAAAATTCAATGGAGTAGTCTGTAATTCAGTAGTTATAACTATCAGCCAAAATATAGAAGTTAAAGTATTAGTGATCACAATTCTGAGTGCAGAGGTTAACTCATTTCTGGACAGAATTCACAAATCTTTGATGTCCAGAAAACAGCAATCTTGAGCATTTTTTTTGTTTGTAGAGATGTATCAACCAGTATTGAAACAGGGAAACTGCTCAGTAGCTTTCTTGGTCATTACTCAAAAGAGTATGATCTTCTTAAATGATGTCCCTTTGTGCATTTCTAGAATAATTTCCTATTTTTTTTCCTGTCTGCTTTTCATGGTAAATATCCCATATTTCTTTGCTTTTTCTCTGCCATTAGTCAGCAGATAATTTTTTGTGTTGTGCTTTGTTGTTTTTCCCACTTTACATGCACTCTCTCTGGTCACTCTCAAGTTTTTGTGGGATTGCTTTAGGTGCCTGCTCTCACCATGGTTTAGAGTGAAGTATGTGAGCCATGAATAAGGCTATAAACCCAAATAGTCCAGATAATTGTGAAATCATTTGCACTTCTCTGGTTTTGTTGCCTTGGGATTTGTGTGCCATTGTAATAATTTTGAACATAACATTTCCAAGGTCACAACTCTAGAAAATAATCTGAACTTGCCAGTTGTAATGTTGCCAGCAGCTCCAGTTCTCAACATTCAGCAACTATCTGTTTCTTTCTGATGTGTCCTTGAATCTATTTGAACTTTTTTGTCAGTTCTCAAAAATCAAATCTATCTGCTTTGTGGTAAAGTATCAAATGTTGTTCTTAATTCCCCAGAAATTGTTTCTAACTTTGCTGTTGTCTCCAGGTAGGAAAAATATGCAAAGATTCAAGTAAATTTGTCTACCATGACCTCCTTTTTCTATATATTCAACCTGCTATCATGGTCTTCTAAATAATGCATTTTTAAGTCTGGTTTAATAATATTGATAACAAAGTCCAGGATAAGAAGCTTGGGCTTTCTACGATCTTGGAACCTTTTAAAGTAAAAAGAAATACACTGACTGCTACACTAGTTCTCTTATACTCCCTTCTGTACTTAGTAAGTTATCACAAATCCTGCCAAGGGCTTTCTTTTTCCTTTACCACTTTTCTACACATTTCTTGTTTTTAATTCATCTAGGCCTGGAGCTTTGTCAATGTTTAATAGTTATAATTGCCTAATTAAGGTATCAGCTTTGGTAGACCAGAAGCCTTCTTTCTCCACCGTGTTTCCAGTTTTCCAGGAGTGTGCTGCTACTTTTAAATTCCTTCTTCCTTCATGTATTCATTAGAACTGTCTATACAGCTATGAGCAATCTGTCTCTGTATTTTAAAAATGACTTTGCTTAAAGATACTTGCCTTACTCATTCTTGTCAGACTACACATCATAGAATCTTAGGGGTTGGAAGGGACCTCGAAAGATCATCTAGTCCAACCCCCCTGCCAGAGCAGGATCACACAAAGCACATCACACAGGAACGTGTTCAGATGGGTTTGGAATGTCTCCAGTGAAGGAGAAATGGATGAACAAAAAGGATGAACAAAAAACCCCCAAAGTCACACACACAGAAAAATGGATATTACCATGTAACAATGGTAAGCTCAGTCACTTCCTTTGCTTTTTCATAAACTGTGTAATAAAGGCAGATGTATGCTTGAGAAGCAGAACTACACACTTGGGGACTGCATATAACCTACAGTGATAAGAAGGCATAGAGATAATTTATGTTAATTGGCAATAAATTAAGTCACATTCTGCAAGGTGAGTGTGTTTTGCTGGCAACAGTAAGAGGTGAATGATTTTCCTGTCTCTATTTTAACCCATGAGTTTTCTCATTCTTGGTGTTTCAGTTTTTTACCCTGTACTGCAGGAGGATGGGGGATTGGATGGGTGCTTGGCTGCCAGCTGAGGTCAACCCACCACAACCATTTACCTCAGAGTTTAAGTGGCAGGGAACAGAAAATAAGTGTATTGGCTTTACTCTATGGACCATGTATGGCTTAGCTTGCAGATCATGCAGGGAGCTGCAGTTCTGTCATATCTATAGCCAAGCAGTTCAGTTTTCTGACATCTATTGCTTATCCAACATCAGGTATCCATCTCTTGGTTAAAAAGGGAACTAAGATGCTTCTTTACAGGTGCACCTATACAGGGAAACATGGCTTTAGATTTTTTTTGTGTTAAATGCACGGTCAGCCTTTTAAAACATTGGCATGAATGCTACGTTTATATATTGTCTCCTTGAATCTTGCATCATTTTTCAAATTTGCTGCACAAAAAAGAGCTGTTATTTTCAAAGCTAGTATTTCCGCTCAGTAAATGTTTGTCCTTTGAAGTTCTTTTGCAGTGTACGAGAGGATGGAAACAGTTTCTTTCTTCCAGAGGTTAGAAAGAAAACTTCCACTCTGTGATTATGACTTAGGGGGCGTATATCCAAAAGGTAGGTCTTGCAGAGTTCCCTGAAAGCATCTGACAGGAAGCAGCAGAAAAGTGAACTGCTGATCTGCTCCACTATTACTTTTTTTTCCTCCTTTGTCTCTTGTATTTGGCTTCAATTTAGCTTGAAATCTATTCCAGTAAATATCATAATGTTTACTTTCAGGGAGGATGTTTAAAATCCTATAGATTTGTACTCTTTTTCTTCTTCTGTCTGATTCACCAGCTGTGGCCCTTATACAGTTGCCTAAATGTTTCCTCCAGGGAAGAAAAAGTGTCATTGAGTCATATTTCATACATAAGACTTTTGTCAGTGACACTGTGCCACCTCCTGCATTAAACTGATGGTAATGTGATGTGCCAAAATGACCTTCACGTCACTTAGCCCTGGTAATTGTCAAAGTCTTACATTAATAGTTTCTAGCATAGGCAGTGGCTTTACAAAGCTGAGTAAGTAGATCAGGAGGAGTTTCGGAGTATTATGTTCAGTACCATTTTTGCAATGTGTTATTTTCTAGCACCTGATTGTTTTTTGGTTAGTGCTTGGGAAATGCACTTTCCTGGAAAGAGGGACATAGACTGCATTAAATAGTGCAAAAAGAACAAAACTTAGCAGTATGAAATGCAGTGGAATTTGATGCTAACGAAATGTTCGGGTAGAAACTGAGATCTCATAAAATTAAAATGCAGAAGGTAGGGGCCTGATTTCACCAATAACAGTTTGTTCTGGACAGAAGTTAGCTGAGACTGGAAATATATGATGCGTTTTCTGCCTTCCTAGTAGGAATAGAGAGGACAACCAAGAAAATTGCTAAAATGGAGCTCCATTGGACCTGGTTGGAGGAAGCAACTGCTGGTAGAGGCAGCAAGGCTATGGAGTGAAGTACTGTAATAACTCTGGCATTAGAACATTCTTGGAGACTTGAGTGGCAATATTAATGTGCTTACATACAACCTCAGACGGATAGATGATATTTCAGTACTCAGTAGTGTTTGCACAGGGGCAGAGATTGTATTGCCAGGCTGAGGCCTCCCTTTATAGCTAAAGGGTCAGGTGAGAGCAGCACAAGAGGAGGAAGAGGCTTATGGCAGCTGTCAGAGTAGGTATGTGGTTGGATAATTGCATTGATTTTATATTTAAGTAGTGTTGATTCGTTTCTTGTGGGTGTTAAATGAATAACAATACTTGAGGCATGATTTACTAATGTTGCTAAAAAAGAAAAAGGCTTCCACTTCTATCTTCATATTCATTCCCCTGTGTCTCAGGAAAACTGGTTTCATGAGAGAGGCAGTGGTTTCAGTAGGCAGGAAGCAGGCTGCGAGGCTTTTAGCTCAGTCACACTGCTATATTCTCAGTATTTTCAAATAGCTATATCAGTTTTGCACTATACAGATAGTTTTGGAGTCAGGGCTTTCCGTGTGAAAGAAGCCTTATGGCAGGAAAGCAAGAAAAATAGCTAACTAGATAGAAAAGTATGGCAGAGCCACTTTTCAGGCAGTACCTTTTCACTTTCCTTTCAGGTTTCTCAAAAGATAGCTACCAGGCAGTAGAATCTGTTTTTCAATGCCACAATGGTCGATGATAATATCTGTAAATGTTTCAGAGGAAAAATGCTTATCTGGGTAACTTAAGAAACACTTAAAATAATAGTCTTTAAAAATATTCTAAAGCAGTCATTACCTTCTAAAGAAATGCATCTTGCTCATGAAAACAAAAAGTAACATAACAGCCACACCAGACATATTTTTCCTTTTTCTGCATTTGTTGGATAGTCATCATTTCTTTTTGTTATTTATCTGCTTCTTAAATTTTAGCAAGTAATTCTGCTTATAATTGTGATACTTTCTGATTTTGGAAAAAATTGGCACCTGCTGTGTGTAGGATAATAGCACAATTCAACACACTCTGTAGGAAGAACCGATTTGCTGCTCGTTTTATTGGGAAATGTCTGAATTATAAGTGGAGTTGCCCTCCTGTTAAAATTCAAAATTATTGTGGATGTAGATAAATGGGAGCAGAGATTTTTACTTGTATAACAAGAAGAAACCCCCAAATTGGTGTGATTTTCTTTGTTGTGAATGCAGAGAAGAAAGTACTAAAAATCAATTTTACAAAGAACAAGTGCTTATCTTACTAGGTTTCACCTATGACGTCAGTCAGAATGCAGCTGGGGGAAGATCTCTGAGGAAATGTAAATGGTCACTTTTCACCTATGATGAAATTTGCCCTTTGGAAGAAAAAAATGACTTATCAATCTAGGTACCAAATAACGTTGCTTTGATAACTCTGTATGCACACAGTACACCAGTTCTTCCTAAAATGAAGGGTAGATCCCAAGTTTCTTGATCAAATATTTATCAGGCCTTGCAGGCTAGTAGCAGTAAGGATAGCAGTTATTTCTGGGGTTCTTGAGGTGGACATCTGTAGTGGGCAAACACACACAGTGTTAAACCCATATTCTATGTTATCATTGCAAGCTTAAGCTTTGGAATAGAAGCACAGACAGGGTAAGGCTGTCTGCTTTCTTCAGCAGCCAGATTTTGTCATCCCTTGTGGGGATCTGTTGGAGCTGGAATTGCAAATTGCAGTTGAGTGATAAAGACAGAGAACTCGGAGAAAGCAAAGTCAGGGAATCCTGCCTCTTCCTTTTGCTCTTCAAAAAAAAAAAAAAAAAGAAAGAAAAAAAAAAAAAGAGTCAAGACAGGCTGTTTTCTGCCATTTTTCTGCAGGGCAGTTTGAGAACCCAGGACGTTATCCAATAGCTGGAGCAGAGCCCCAGCAGGCGGGTTAGCTCGAGGAAAAGGGATTTCCTCACCCAGGTTGCCTCAGTGCTTTTCTACAGATGCTGGTGGCCAAGGAGCTGGAATCCTTCCTCATACCAGAGGAGATGAGAGTCTGGTGTAAAGGCTGGATCCAAGGCTCAGCACGTGCTACAGAAGAGAAAAACTTTGTGATTGGCTTTGCAGCCCCATAGCTGGGAGCACAAAGATTTTGCATTGCCAAGGGGCACTTGTGAGGAAAAAAGCAAGGGAACACAGTTCTAAGTAAGAGCTAAAATGAAGAAAATCACACTGACTTTAGCTGTTGCATATCTGCTTGAGGCCCAGGGAAATCAGCAGCAGCCATTTCATTTTTGTTTCTTGCAGATTATTCTCCTGTGACTTTTAATTAGAACTTCCCTTAGGCACAGAGGAACCATTGGTGATCTTTGTTTTCTGGACTGTCTCAGCTTTAATTACCTTTTAGGATTTTAAATAAGCCTTCTATTTCCACCAGAGCATGTTTACTACAGAATGAAGGGGCAAAGGGATCTGCAGGGATATTTACTATAAAATCAAAACTGAAAAAACCCCCACATTTTACATGATGTTACAGTAAACGTTCCCTTCCCCCTCCTAAAAAACCCTGTGGCCAGCTTTAATAGTGTTTCCTATATTTTGAACTTAATAACTTGTGTCAAACCTTCCATTCCTGCACTATTCAATTTTTACTAGGAATATGATTACATTGAAATGAGACTCCATCAGAGAAATAAGATATTGGATGGGCAGTAGACCAAGGCGAATTTCTAAGCAGTTTGCATGAATGTTTTCCCAAACATAATAGCAGCTTCAGAACTTGAGCAGAAGAGCTAACTTATTAGATGGGAATTTCTGTTCATTGTTGCTCAAAATGTCTCGTTTGCCATAGAATCATCAGGTCTGGTTTGTGTTTACCTGCAAATAGATTTGATATAAAAAAAGCTCGAGTGGGTATAATGTCATTCCAGAACTGAAGAGGGGGAAGGTTTTTAGCCACTGATAACTGTGTATACACAGGTCACAATGTATTCATGCACTATTCAGGCTCTTGTTTCCAGCAGAAAGCATCACCAGTGTTCACTAATACAGTAAGCTTCCCAGGACAGCCCATCAGTGGAGCAGCATAGAGTGAGGGCTGGAGTATGTAGCACAAGGTCAGTAGGGTAGTCCTAGTCATTTCTTGTTGTTGACTAGAGTCGTGCTGGCAGGTCTGTGAAAAACAGTTAAATTGCAGAAGGCCTTTGGATAGGGACAAACATGTAATGCTCAGAAGAAAAATTTTGAAAATGATCTTGCAACTGAGGAGAAGCCCTTTGTGCTATCTATAGCAAGGAGTTCTTGTGCATGCAGTGGTTTTCTGCAGGTTCAGCTGCAGTTGGGTGTGCACTGCCAAAGAGGTAGATCACGGTTGAAGTACGTTCTATGTTTATAGTGCATGTATTTACACACACTGAAATTATTTGTGTATACCTATATTTCAAAAGGACACAATCTAATCTTACCCCAGCTCATCAATGTGTACTCTGCAGCTGAAGATGCTGTTTTTCACTATACTGTTTTATACAGAACTGAAGAAGTCTATGAGGGGAGCAAGTCCTTCTAGCACCTCAATGAATTAATGATATTTTTGTAGCTTTTGTTGATCAGATGATATTTTTAATATTACTGTTGGCTTCGGTCCAATGATCTTTTTGAATATTACTGAATGGCTGGCTGGCTGCTTGGTGTATGTTTCAGCCAAACAGAAAACAGAGTAAATAAATAAATATATAACTATTTATTTAATTTACTTATTTCTGAGCAAAAGTTTTCCCCAAATGCTCAAATGACAGGCTTAGATAGGTCTTGTTTTTCAGGTGGTTTAGCCATTGATAAACTAAAAGCACAGGCAAATATACTAAAAAATGGACTCAGATTTCAAGATGGTATCCCTCCACACAAATTGGTTTTTTGCAGGTGAATATTCTTTGTATTTGATTTGAAGTCTGCATATAGACTGTGTGCATTAGAGGTATTTAGTATTAAAGGAAAAGAGAATGGAAAAAGTATTTTTAAATGAATGGTAAAAAGCTAAGTGGTGAGCTCCTATTTACCCTTTCTAACAATATAAGAAGCCAAGGACATTAATCAAGAAGAAAGGCAGTAATTAATTAAGAGAGATACTATGTGATGCATAATTAACATGTGTTACTGCTTGTCAGAAGACTAATGCCAATAAAATAGTAATATTCACAAAAAGGTTTGACATTTATGTGGATAATAAAATACTGACAGTTACACTAGAGATTTAATTTTTTTTCTAAAATAAGCTCTCTTGCTTAAAAACAAATACTAACTGTCATTAGGAAAAGACATGCCCTACTGGTATCCTGTTCGATAATCATTCAATGGGAGTCAGGCAGTTAAATGCCTTAGAAAACAATCTGGCACAAAGTTACAGAGAGCTCTGTATTCTATATAGAAAATATTCTTGTGTTGAACAGCTTCCTAAATTGTAATTAATGAACTGCTTAAATTTGTATAAATGATTTCTGCATTCAAATAAATGGTCAGTATCAAGTACCAAACTCAGTTCTGACCAGTAGCTTCCTCTATCCCACTTGCTTTTCCCCCTCGTGTGCACACATCTCACCATGCATTTTGATTAGGAATTCTCTATATGGTGCTATTGGGATTCTGTGATTATCCAGGAGACACAACATACTGAGATCCCCACATTGTTATTCATGCCAGACCAAGGCATAACAGCCATACATTTGTACACAGCCTGTAGAAATGGGTAATGCTCGCTCTCTCTCTTTTTTTTTTTTTTTTTCAATTGCATTACTACTTGCTTAAAGGAAAACCATCTCATAAAATCAGATTTCTGTCAGAAAATCTTGGACTTACTATTTCTAAAAATAATCTTAAGATTATTGAAACTGAAAGCATCAATCTTGCAGTTATTAGTGCTTCAAATAACCTTAATATTGATGAAAATGAAAGGAGCCTTTTTCTTCCTATTTTTTTCTTCATTTTGGCTGGGCTGTGCAACTGGTGGTACTTTCTGTAGCATTTTTCTATATTAAAGGAGAAACTCACATGAAAGGCTTTTAAGAATATCCACAGGTGACCAGATGGAAATCCTTCTGTCTTTCTGTGCCACTGTTTCAAGGGAATTTCAGAACATAATTTTCTAACCATCCTTTCTTCTTTGATGGATTGAGACAAATGGTCAACCATTTTAAAGTTCTAATGGGAGCTATGAACCACCTTGAAAATCTCTGCTGCAGTAATTTGAAAGAACCAGTGTAGGAAAATTGATTTGCTTGAAAGCAGTTTATTTCAATTTGAATATTTTGAAATTGTGCTCGGTACCTAAGGTAGCATGCCTGAAGCAAGATGATCCTGTTTCCATGGTTTCAGGCTGAGATTTGGGTTACTATGGTGTCAGCCTTTACTTCTCACTGTGCAGGAAAGTATTATGTGACCTGGGCAAGGTCATTTAGACTTAAATCCTCAAAGAGGCTAAGCTGCAGCAACAAAAATTAGTCACTGCAGTGAAGGTCTTTTATGCATCTGCTGCCTAAAGGAGAGATTCCAGCCCCGTGTGCACTTTCTTATCAAGTACAGGGTATTTGATTCCTATCTGGGTAAGTTAGCACTCTCATCTGAGAGAGGGAGCATGGCAGTTTGTTGCAAATCACAACCCTTTTTTACTGTCCAATGTGTATTAATATCTTAGGTACCAGGAGGCATATTCCTTTTTTCCAAACTTTGGTGATTACATCCACTCCTGGAGATGGGCATCAAAACTGAAGTCCCTTTTAATTTGAAATGGGATGGTTCCAGGGACATCTAATGTTATTCAGCACTTTCATAACATTTTTGAGGATATACTTGAGGAGGCTCAATACTTCTGTCCTTTCTGAGAACTGCATCCATGGCTGTAAGGGAGTGACAGGGGCTGCTCAAGGAACACCTTTGGTTTATAGAGGTGTGTTGTGATCTGCGACCTTTGGTTTATAGAGGTGAGACCCAGCTGAATGAGGACCAACAAGCAGAAAGTGAGAGACAACCATGGGGCTTGAAGTTTGCAGAGAGGATGCCTGGAGCTGCAGTCCCTATTCCAAAGACTGTGCAGATTTTATACCCAAAAGTCAGTAAAATACAAACAGTTTTTGGAGCAAGAACTATTATTGTGAAACTGAAATGTGTTTTGATGTTTGTCACGGTTGCTGGCAACTAAGCACACAGCCACTGGCTTGTTTTCCCCTGGTGGGAAGGGGAAGAGAGTCAGAGGTCTAAAAGTGAGAAAATTTGTGGGTTGAGATAAAGACAGTTTAATAGGTAAAGCAAATGCCTCATGCCCAAGCAAAGTGAAACAAGGAATTGATTCACTACTCCCCATTGGCTGGCAGGTTCTTAGCCTTCTGCAAGGAAGCAGGACTCAATCATGTGGAATGTTTACCTGGGAAGACAAATGGTGTAACATCCCTCTTCTGCCCCCAACATTTTATTGCTAAGCATGACCTTGTTTGGTCTGGAATGTCCCTTGGGTCAGCTGGGATTAGCTGTCCCAGCTGTGTTCCCTCCCAGCTTCCATTGCACCCTCAACCCACTTGCTGGTGGGATGGAAAGAGAAGCAGAAAAGGCCTTGTTTGTGTGTAAGCACTGCTCAGCAATAGCAAACATAAGGTATTAACAATGTTTCCAGCACAAATCCAAAACTAGTCCCTTAACACCTGCTGAGAACAAAAAATAACTCCATCCCAGACAGAACCAGCACAACACTTGGTTTTGAAGCACCTTGTGTCTTGGTTGTGTTCCAGGCAGTTTAAAGGGCTGGCACAGTGAACTGGTGGGGTCTAGCTGAGGGGCTCAAGGGAACAAGTATCACAGTTTTTGGATTGGGTCGTGGTGAGCTTGACAGTCCCTCTGAAGGTTTTTCTGAGAGGAAGCAGCAATATAAATAGGAAATGCAGATTGTGGATCAAACAGGAGTTAGGTTTAGGAAAGAGCACAATCTGTTCAGCACCAAGAAAAAACCCAAACCTGATGCACAACTGTTCTCCAGGCCCAGAGAAACTTGTAGCAAAAATTTAGATAGCAACAGGGTTTTTTAATTATGTGGTTAATTGATTAGTTATTGGGGTGTGGGTGTCTTATTTTTTAAGTTTTTCATATGTACGTTTGGGTTTTTTTTTTTCCTTTAGGGAGAATTTTTAGGCTTGCATCCTGAGATATAAAATCTGTTTAAGTCTTATTGCAGGTTCTTAACTCCTATTTCAGTTTCTGCCTTTTGTGTTTTGATTTTGGTTTTCTATCTGTAATCTAGAAATACAGTTACCTCTGAGGGCTGCTACAATGATGATATCACAGGGTTTTGATGCTATGGTAATAGATGCAGACTTAGTATCATATCTCTTGAGTGCACCCGGAGTAGTACCAATTTATCTATTTCATCACAGCGAAGCAGCTCTTCCCTCCTGAGTGTACAGTTCTTCTTAGTGTTATTCCAAAGGAATAACATTATCTCACTAGTTTATACCTAGAGGGGAATTATGTGAAGTAGCAGTATATTATAATTATTTCAGTGAAAAGCTGTAGACCTGAGAAGAAATAAATAATTATATTACATGCAAACACATAGAATCATATACACAATTGTGATTTGATTATAAATCAATTGGAATGGCACTGGTCCAACCTTTATGATCCTGTGATTCTGTGATTTTGTGACTGGCATTTTGAAATGCGTTAAATACTTCACTCTTGAATTAAATTCTTTTCCTTTGAAGGAAACATTTTTTAGTATTCCTGCCTACTATTGCTTGTGTAAAAAAAATGTCTTGCTTTCTTACCGACATGCATGTCCCATTCTCACCAGTTTTCTTATGGCTGTTAGGCCACATCTATTCCTTAGCCTTATCCTGGATATTATCTTTCAAAGTAAGGAAAGGAGATGAAAGAAACAAGGAAAGTGCAGAACTGGAAATGGACTGCTCCTTAATATTTTGTTTCTCAGTAAAATAGTAGGTAAGGATATAATTTTGCCATACAATTGCTGGTACTCGTACTCAAGAAGACATTTGTAGGAAGATTCATTGGTTTCAGAGTCTTGTCTTCTCACTTTCCCTTCATTTACTTTGTTTGTTCCCACTGTGCTCTTCACTTTTTAGGTTCTGTATGCTAACCTTGGTTGTTATGTCAGCTTGAAGTGTTCCTTTTGCATTTTTTATTTTATGGTTCCTAGAAAATCCATCTCTGGAAAAGGAAGTGCAGTAGCTGGTTTAAGTGTAACATTGATCAATATCTGTGCTGCATTACTATGTTCTTTTGGCACTTACAGTCAAACCTTTGAGTTACTTCAGGATCTACCAAAGCATAAGCTGCCCAGAGAACTTGGCTGTGAGCACTTTTTTGTCTGGACAGTGTTTGAGAGGAGTGTTTCAAAGGCTCACCTGGCAGCAGACTTAGAGACAGGGATAAGGTTGAGAAGAAGTTGTTCAAATGTGAATTTTACTTTCTCACTGAAAAAGGAGCATTATGTCTTGAAAAATCAGAAGAATCTATTGCTTTGTTAAATGGAAATCTTTCTTGTTCTATATTGTTATAAGTAAATTTAAAATTTGTCAGATATTTGCACACTAGAGAGAAGAAAATCAATGACAGTTAAATTAGCAATGAATCGAAACAGTTCTGATTCTAGAAGACTAGATAATTATTGCATTTTTTCATCATCTCATGGTCATTGTTATCTAAAGTGTAACTAAGAATGAAAAGAGCACATATATAAAATGTCGATTTTAGGCTGGCTGTTTTGTTTTTTTTCAGTAAAATTTGAAAAGCTACTACTTTTTAAAAAATCCTTGTAGATTTTTAAAACACTTGCAAGTTTAAGGAACAGAAGATGTGGCTGACTGGATTTCAGCTGTAGGAACCTCAGTGAAGGACTGATGCTTATCTTCAATTCAATTATTTTATAGTAGCACTGAGCAAACAAACTGAGAGGAGTGCACTGCCGGCTGTAAAGATGGACCTGAAAAGTGATGTCTTAGTATTTAAGTACACAATTTTATCATCATTTAAATCATGAAGATATACTGGTACAAAACAAATAGGAATCTATGTTGGGATCTTAAATGTGCTGGTAATTTATGCAAGCTGACCTCAAACTCTCTTGTGTAAGCAAGTCAAAGGGTACCATCTGTAGCTTGCCTTTGAAGCTGTTATGGGTCATGTATAGCTTAGTATTGAGAACCAAACTATTATCTAGGGAAGAAAAATAGAAACTTGAAATATTTGCACTTCTAAATGAAATATTCCAGGCTTGATGGGTTTTGTGACAGTTAAACATAGAAGCAACCTCTCATTTATTTTGAGATTAATGCTTGAGCATGTGATTGAACTACTATGAATATCAGTCTAAGCTGTATTACAAACATAAGTGTTTCCTAGGTAAGATGTGTTTAAGCTTGTACTTCTATACTCTGCTAATCGTATGGTCTTTACTACAAATGCTTTGGCAGGAAGAATGTATTTTTTTTAAAGTGCAAGCAGTGTAAATAATACCCAGGACTGAATGCTCAGCAAATAGATTTTGGTAGCATCCTCTGATCTTTGAGTTGTGTTTTTTATTTGGTGTGTGTTTGGTGTTTGTTTTGGTTTTTGTTGTTGGTTTGGTTTGTTTGTTTTTTGTTTTAAATATATAAAGAATTGAAGTTAGGAAAGAAGGATTCATAGAATCATAGAATGTTTTGGGTCAGAAGGGACCTTAAAGATCATCCCACTTCCTGCCATAGGCAGGGACACATTTACACCAGTGTCAAGCCACCCTCGCACTAAAGAATTATAGAACTAATATATAAATTTTCCATCTCTCAGTTTTAATCCATTTCCCCTTGTCCTCTCACTCCCTGCCCTTGTAAAAGTCCCTCCCCAACTTCCCTGTAGCCCCTTCAGGCACTGGAAGGTGCTCTAATGTTTCCCTGGATCCTGCTTTTCTCCAGGCTGTACAACCCCAACTCTCTCAGCCTGTCTTCATAGGAGAGTTATTCGAGCTCTCTGATCATCATCTTGCCCCTCCTCTGGACTTGTTCCAACAGCTCCACATTCTTCTTTTGTTGGGGACCCCCGAACTGGAGACAGTGCTCCAGGTGTGGTCTCACCAGAGCAGAGGGGGAGAATGACCTCCCTCGATCTGTTTGCCTCACTTCTTTTAATGCAGCCCAGGACAGGCTTGGTTTCTGGGCTGCCAGCACATATTGTCAGCTAATGTTGAGCTTCTCATCACCCAACAGCCCCAAGTCCTTCTCCTCAGGGCTGTTATTGATCCATTCTCCACCCAGCCTGTATTTGTGCTTTGGATTGCCCCAACCCGGGTGCAGGACCTTGCACTTGGCTAGGCCTGCCTGCCAAGGTTCTTCTGATTGTTACTGCCCTTGTAAAGCTGAAAAGGTACTTCAAAGAGCAGTTTTGCAAATGTATTTTCTCATCTGGGAAGCAGTTTTGAAAGGATCCCATTCTAAACCAAGCTGACTTCATTATGCTGAGTTTTGAGGTTTTACATAATATATTTGGATCAAATTTCTTGAAGGATTTTTTTAGATAACTTAAATGAGTCAGTAGCTTATAAGTGATCCCTGTTTTCACAGAAAGGAATGCATCATTCTTCCCTCAGTTCATGAACATACAGGGCTTTGCACAAGCACTGTGTAACTCAGGGGCTCGCCAGAAAGGAAGTGGGAAGGATGTCATGGTATAACTGCTGCTAGGTCCACTCCTGAGGTCATTCATGTCAGCAAAGGACTCATGAACACTCTCAGTAGCTTCAGCTGGCTATCGGAATCAGCCAGATTTGAATAGCAACATGTAATTGCCAAGAACTTAAAAAAAAAATTAATTACTCTGGAGATTCAGGTTGTTAACTAATTGCTGATTAATGGAAAAAGGGAGCTTTTGCATTCATCTGGCTTAACTGGTAAAAGCCTACTCAAGTGTAATGGCTTGAAATCAGCAGTTATCAGAAACTATTAGAGGTAGAGCATGAGATCAGATGGATCATTCTTTTGGAAACAGACTTTTATATATCCTCTTTTTTGCATCCAGGCAGGACCTTTGCTCCCAGACCCATGGGACACAACCAGCTGAGTGGCTTTGCAGACTGAAGTTAGAACAGGGCTGTGTGCCACCCTGTTTATATATTGCAATGGGGAAATTTGCAGTGCCTGTATACAATAGTTAAAGACATTTCAGTGCTGGTCACCTGGTGTGAAATTATAACTAAAACCTGAAGATCTTAGTTTTGTTTAATAGGATTTTAATTTCTGTTTTGTCTTTGATACCGTTTTTACCATGTAGTATCGTGCAGTGAGTAGGCACACAGTGTTGTACTTGCCATAAGCGTCTTCACATTTCTGAATGTAATGAATGACATTTCATGTGTGTCCCGCTGGGGCTGCCTCTAACTTTCTGACTGATCTAGGCAGCTGCAAGTGCTTTAAATGATCCCAGTGTATGGTTTCAATCATACTTCTTTTACTGTTTATTTAGTCACTGATTTTTCTTCTGCTTTCTTGTACTCCTTTAAAACACATTACTGTATTCCCTCATTTAACTGCTTAAACTTTGTCTATTCCAATCTACTGCTTACTCTTTTCTGTGGCTTTTGTCATTTTTCACTGCAGTGCAGTAACACTTGTTAGGCCACTGTACTAAGAAACAAATACCTTTGTCCAGAAGGAGGATAACTTATTAAGGAGGATAACTTGTTGAGGAGGGTCGTGGAAATCTATTATCATTCACATCTATTTAGCTTGAGAGCTCTTGTATGAAAGGAATCTCTCATAAAACATGCAGCACCAGACACAGTTGGGCTGCAATTTCAGCTGAAGTGTATGGATCTATTGTAGTGTGTTTATTAAAATAAATTTATGATCTCACTCTTGATCCTTATTTCACGAATGTAAGAACCATGGCTGCATTTTTTACTTTGCATTTCCTGCACTTTTTGAAGTGTCTTAACACAACCCCCCCCCCAGTAGGACTGTGAAGGCTACCACTCAAATCATTATAATTCTTTTACTTACATGGAAAGAGTTTGTTCATGCAAAATACCATGTTGATGTTTCTTCTGGTATGGACACCCCATGGGGTCACGTGGGAATGTCTCAGCATCAGTGTTAGGTTTCCTTTTTCTCCCTTGCTCAAAAGACATTGTCTTGCCTAGCACAACAAGCACACATGTAGGTCATGTGTAGGGGGGTGTAAGTAATAGTGGTTCTTGTAGATAGTTGTAGATAGTCGGTCAGAGGTTATGAGACTATCACCTTGCCTTGAGTATATCCTCTGGAGCTTTGCATCCCTCATGTGGTTCCTCCTAAATGGCTACTCAGGTTGTTATTCCAGTAAAGGTTAATTGAAGGAAATTGTATTGTGCTGGTATCTGCATTTGCTGTATGTTAGTCCCACCTGTAGAATGCCAGATAAAATCTGAATACTTTTACGGTGTAGCTAGAGTTTGCTCTAGAAAAGAAAAACAAAACAACAAATCATTTACTAGCCTAAATAGAACATGTACATTTTCCTTTTTTAATCAGTGTTGAAAAAGACCAATCAAATAGCAAGTCTAGGTATATTTTTAGTACATCAGACTGAATTCACCAAGAACACTTTTAAAGAGTAAAATGTGATTAATAGTATTAATCTAAGAAAAACTTAAAAGAAGCAGATGGACCTATCATGACTATACTAACATCAATATATTTAGTTTTTTTCAGGCTATATCAAACCCAATTTCTGACTGCTGCTGTGTGTGGCACAAAGTGTCTGAGCACTGAGGAAATTAGGAAACAGTGTTTTGTATCATATCTTTTCTCAATTGTTTTCTGAGGAACTGAGAGTTCTGGACCGAAGAGGCTTCATCTGTCTTTCTGTGCCTTGTGGAAAGGCATACTGTAAATTTGCTCTGTTTTGATCTTTTGGTGTCTCTGTGACTTCTGACCAAGCGGACATTCCAGTTTTGACAAAACGGCAAAGAGCACTTGTGATCGTGTGCTTTGGTCATGTGCCCTCCAAAGATGTTGATTCTCAAACTGTCACTTAGGAATTTCTCTGTCTTCTGCTTAGGAATTTATATTTCAGACACTGCTGAAACCAGCAGTCCAAGAGTATCTATGTATAGTCATCATCACACACACTCTTGAAATGGTAACATTTTATACTCTGAGTACATTTTAAGAAAACAATAACAAAAAAATCACAAATCATTGGGAGCACTATGTAGTTCAGTGCAATAGATGAATAACACTGTGGATAATTTTAACGCTTCTATATTTAGGGAAACAAGGCCTCGTAACATGTTGGTAACAGCAAAACTTGATCAGTGTGAAGTACCAGATGGTGTTCTATAAATGCAGATCTTAGGGCAAGCATCCGAAAAACTCTTGTGCTATGTGAGTACCAGAGAAATTATAGTAACTGCCATTAAATGGGTCACTTTAAGCATAACAGTTTTTGAGTCTGTAGCATAACACATTTCCTTTTACTAATAGGAGTAAAGGGGAAAGCATGGTTTATCTTAGTGCTTTACCTGGAAATGTCTCTTGCAATGAAAACCTAGGTCCCCCTCATGGGTTTCTTGTAGGTGATCTCTACATAGGTGCATTGTGGTTTGTCACGCTGCAAGGCTATCTGTAATGGTGTGTCCAGTCATACAGTTTTAAAGCTCAAAGCTTTGTTTTGTGCTCTCGCTATTTTGACAAAATAAATGCTGAAGCATGAAGCCAACTGAAAACTAATCACATGGAATGAGATGTTCTAAACAAAACTGATCCATGAATGTCTGCCTTTTCAGCCCCATAGTTTTGTGGAAGTTGAGCAATTAATGCCAGTTATGGATTTAACTTAGTGAAAACTGTGGGAAGTTTCCCTTTTTAAGTTGAATGCTATATTAATGTCCTTTCTTCAGCTTGTACAAGCACTTGTCCAGCTAAATTCACACTGGCATATTCATATAGAACAAAATTCTCTTTCATTCCAAGAGAGTCCTGCCAAGATTTTAATATGATTATTAGCATAGAAGAATAGCATTTGCAAATGTACTAGTTTCCTTTTTTAAAGGAAGTGGGCAGCATGGGAACTTGATCTTCTTCCTTTGTGAAGCACAGGGCAGTGTGGCAGGGTAAGTAAAACATGCCATATGCAGGCATGTGCAGAATACTCCCCAAATTAAAGGGAGAAACTGGGAATCAGACAGAGACTCTGACACAAAGCCAATTTCTGGTCTTTTCTACAGGCAAATATGTGATCAGTCCCTTATTTAGATCTTGAAGTAAATCTGCTGGTGAGCACTTATCGCAGCAACTACAAGTGTATTGTAGCAACTCTCATTTGTAGCATCTGAGATACAGACTGATTTTTAAATTATTTTTAATGCCTTGTTTTTACATAGGGGAGCCAAAAATAAGTAACTTCAAGTTGAAATTTTGTAAATAATTTTATCATGTATTCTTAATGTGTTGGGAGCAAATGAGCATTATTGATAAGAAAAATCTTTTGAAAGGGTAAATTGTTAGACAGATTAGCAGCTGAATGAGAAGACATGTAGATTTTGACAAAATTTAAAATATTTGCACACATAGACTTCTACACACCTGTTCTTTGTTTTTTCCAACTGCAGTGTTAGCTAACAATAGCAACAATTCACATCCAAATGCCCATTAAAAAAATGAGATCTGTCCCCTGTGTATGCTTTATCTAGACCACACCTTTAAACTTCCTCTCAAAGTGCTTGGGCTATTGTCATAGAACAATTGATATCTTGACTATAAAGCACGTGTAAAACACTTTGTTCCCCCTCAGTTAAACTTGGTTCTTATAGGAGTGTACCAATTAGAAATTTGCTAACTGTCAGGAAAAGGTTTGTCATTCCAAGCTGGCATTTTTTAAGAACAGAAGACCCCAGGTAGTGGAAACCAATTAAAATGTTTAAATACCAGCCAAATATGAGAATTCAATAAAGAAACAAAGAAACGACAACAAAACTAACATGGCTGGGAGTTTTCTGGCCATTATTTCTCCATCCACATGCAGAGGTGCCTACAGAATACACTTGCACAGAAGGTGCTTTTAAAACTCTGCGGTGTAAGCATGGTCCCTACTCCAGAATTCCTACTGCTTCAAACTGCTGGCAGTGATTTCTGCCCTGCAGGAGCACCCTTTACCAAGATGTTTGAAACCCTGCACCTGACAACAGTTGACAGTGCCATCTCAGGTCCTAGAGTTTTCTTTTGCAGCTGTTTATTTAGCTGGCAACATCTCAACTACTTCCATTCAGTAAATTCTTAGGTTACCTTACTACTGAAATTGAGAGAAAACCCAATTCTTAGATTTAAACTGACTATGAAGTATACAAAACAAACAAAAACCCCTCAGTTACTTACCCAGCCTAGAGTGTTTACTGGAGTTCCTGTTGTTTGCCTGACTGGTATTTGTTCCTGACCAAGCTCTGTTTATTTTGGGTCAGTGGGGTTGGTTTGTTTTGTTTGTGTCCCTTCTCTTTTGCGTTGATATTCCTGGACAGGTAGGTTTTATTGATGTCAGCTTCAGTGACTGTCAAGGAACAATCTCATAATTTCCAGCTGCCTCCATTTTAAGAAAATAAATCAAGGACATAAAGGTTTTTAAGACAGTGACTTAATGGAAGTGTAGACTGATCATCCATTATATCAAGCACTCCTTCTGACCTACATGAAGAAAGTCTGTTCTTCTGCATATCTATGAATTTTTAGTTTTTAAGTTTACTTTCACTACAATGTGAAAATACCTTTGTCCTATAAACATTTCTCCTCAACCAAAATGAGATGAGCTGTGGTGAATAATGGAGAGCTGCCTGAGGGAAGGGAGCAGGCAGGAAGCATTACCAATCACTGATGCTAGAATTCCATAAATTTCCTTTTTTACAGCAGGTATGACTTCAGTAACGAGGGTCATTAATATCAGTATTCCCATGATCCTTAATGTCAATTAGGTTTTTTTCAAGTCAACAAAAAATAGTCTGGATTTTCCTCATTAAAGTTGGTGCCACTTCTGACCAAGGAATAGTATCTGTATGTAAAACTATGTAAAATATCACAGCAGTTTGCAGTGCTTTATTCTCTTTTTTTCCTATGATTTTTAATCATTAAAGAGTATGTAAAAACATATTTTATACACAATCTTTTATCTTACATTTATTTTTCTATCTCTCCATAGCAATTTATTGCAATAGATATATCACCATTACTATAGACATTTATAGTGCCATTAAAATTCAATGCCACCATAAATTCACGCTCCTTAAAGTGTTGACATTTGTAACAGCTTCCACAAGGACATATTTTATACTGAAAGTGAACCTTGGAGTAGAAACTTTTGTTAAATTTAAGATGTGGACATACATGTCTTTTATCTACTTTCAATGAATTCAATAACTTGGGCAAAACAAAGTATGTTATGCCCCACTCTTGGGTTTCATTTGCTCAGGCCACTTCAAGCAAGTTCAAAGCAAAGCTCGATATACAAAACAAAATTATTAAGCTTTTATTTACTGGCTAACACAAAAAATATAGGCAGTATATAATGAGCTATTTGAGTAATAATTAATACTCTGATTCTTCCTAAGGCACCTGAAGGGTCTTTGCTGTCCCAACAGGCATCAGTCAGGAGAGGAGAGGTTGGTCTTTACCACTCTCTGGGACAGACAGTGCTGCCAAGCTGCTCTCTTCCACAAGGTCAGTGAAAGCTGATGGTGCTGACTTTACCTGCATGGAATAATTCCTCAAACCTTTTGCCATCGTTTCTGAGGGTAGTAAAGCCTCCTTTAGCTCTGAAAGAAAGCAACATAAACTTGCCACTGAAACAAAACTGGTTTTCCTCTTCCCCATAATTACAGAATCAGGCAGGAAAATCTTGCTCTCCTATGAGTTTCCTTATTCATGGAAAAAATAGACTGCTGAGTAAGTATCAGCATGGAGTTGAATATAATGTGCAAGTGAATAGCAAGTTGGGTTTTTCTGTTGCTAATGGCTTTTTATATAAATTCAAAAGTGAAAATATGTTTTGACAGTTCAAAGTATCTTTACCTTGCCTCACCCTCCTGTTTTGACATGGGACGGAGTAGTAGAGAGCAGCAGCGTGGGTCAGATTGTAATGAAGGTAGTGAGAAGGTGCCTGCTTGGCAATTCCAGCCCCTCCAAAGGAAGGCAGCTATAAAAGCCATCAAAACCATCCCTTATGGCTTCACAACAAGGGAAAGGACTGTAGTTTTAGATGATGATTGGAATTTTGGGAAATATCTGCCAGTACCAGTATCGGCTGCTATATCAGTTCTCCCTGGAAGTGCTTTCCTTCTGATGTGAGCTTTTCTCCATTTGAATATCCAGTAGAATCCAGCATAAAAACGGACTTAATGGGGTCCAAACAGAGAGTGACTGAGTGCCTGCAGTTCTGCAGAATAATAATCCTATGGGATTGGCTTTATCAGGAGAGTTACCATGGAATTGTTGTCTATCACGATAGCTAATGGAAATTCCAGAGTTGCTCTTATTTTCAGTCTATTACTAGTTAAATGGCAGACATAACCAAATGTTGTATGTTTATATATCAACAAGGCATACAATTTTTTTATTCATAAAATGTGAGGAGTCAGTAGCTTTTATTTTTTTTTTAAGAGCTCCACTAGCAATATCTAAGAAACATTGAATGAGTAACAGGATTTCCTGTGTAGTATCAAGTAATCAGCCTGGCTTAGTAATCACTTTTGTTACATTTACCAATAGCAGTGTTTATATATATCTGTGCACAAAGTTGATAGGGAGTGGAAAGTGAGAAAGTTGCAAAGGTAAAGCAAAAGGAAAGGCTGAAATAGAAAATATTCAGTCATAAGCAGATTTTATCATCTTTATTTCATATTATGGGAGATGAGCTGTTTTGAAAATGGAGATAGCAGTGCTGTGATAAAGCCTTCTAGAAAACAACAAATGTACTATAAACTACTGATCCTGCATTTCTCATCATGTAGTTCAACTGTGGGATTTTCTAACATGCCCTCAGCTACACAACTGGAAGCTTCTTAAGCTGAAGAGAAAGGACATCAGTCAAGTGCTCTGGGCAATGTCAAAAGTAAAGCTGGATTTAAGGAAAGAGTTTGTTAGGTTGGTTTTTTTTGTCACAAAATTAGTAAGTAATAGCCTTGTCCCATCATAGTTCAGAGAGGTGCTGCTCTGCTCAAAGCTCTCTTTAGAATAAAAATTAAGAGACTTAGAGGGCTTGTGGTCATTAATGACGTTGCAGGATTTTCCACACAAAGAAGCTTGTTAGCACTATGGTTCTGACTAACTCATGTAATTACTTTCAGCCAACTTAAATTACCCTTCAGTTTCAATTGTAGTGAGAGATTCTGGAAGCAAAATCTGATGAGGTTAACCAGGAGGTTATAGGATCACAAATGATAAGTAACAGCATCAGGGGAAAACCTTGCTAATGGAGGTTTTCCACTCTACCAGAAAAAAAATTGCTCAAAAAATGTTGACAAAGTGAAGCAGGAGGAATTCATTTTATGATAAAGGGTGCAAATTTTCCAATTGTAAATCTGAGAGAATCTTCCAAGACAGCTTATGGAAAATTCTTTACTAGTAGCAATGTTAAATTCAGATTTTGATATCTTTTAAAGCCAAATTTGGACACTTTTAAAAGGATAATTCTACTTTATTTCAGGCTGTTTGTTACACAGAAGATGAAGCTTGTGCAACAGTATTTTCATTACCTTATTTTGAATTCATGATAGCATTTCCCTGTGCTCTTGAATCTTAAATTGTGATGTGTTATTGGGCCAATGGACGTGCCTTTGTCAGCTCCAGCAGTGTGTGTGCACGTGGTGAATGAAATAATCCCTTCTTCATTGGCAGAAGATGAGGGACACTGCAGATTTGTCAGTGGCCTCTCTTGCTTTCTGCTTTAACAAGACATGATATGTCTTGTTTAGAAAAGCTTTCTCATCATGGCCTGCAGATTTTGTATTATGTGACTTTAAATTAGTTTGAACATAGTTCACAATAATATATGTAAGGTTAATCCTATTAATGTGGTGAGGCCTTTATAACTTCTTAGTGTCATCACCTTGTTTGAGTTATAAAGTGTTAACTTCGTATGGACAGAAAAATCCATGACTCAGGAAAGTTTGTAATGTCTCTTACTTGTGAATTTACTAGGGTTCTTAATGGGAAAAGTTTGAACAATTAAGGTGTTTCTCAGTGATGGTTATTGGATGAAGACTCTGACCGTTGTCATGAAAATGAGGCTGATTTGGCAGGAAATATCCTGGTACTTTTTGGGTCTAAAAGGCTTTAAAAGTTGGAGAAAGAGTAGATTTGGCTTTAATGAAAGGCAGAGAAGCAAATATTGTTTGAAATGTGTGGTTTGGGTTGCATTTGATTTGCCTTCAGCATAGCTCTGCTTGCAGTCACCATTGCCCATAATGACTCCTGGTGCTTTTGAGCTTCACACCTACGGCTGGAGTCCAACATCCAGCACAGAGGTGGGAACTCCCGCTTTACAAATAGTAAACCAGATCTGCCTACATCTGTTTCTTCTAGTGAGTTACTTAAAGATGAGCACAAGGCTTTCGATCTCAGAAAAGCGAAATTATGCCAAAATAGTAATTTTTAAACAGCTAGGAATGCAAGAGGCTAGGTAAAGCAGAACTGAACTACAAGGCGTTTCCCATATGCACACTCACCTTGTCTCTACTCAAAGCTACCTTTGTGTCAGCAAAGTACAGGATTAGACTTTTTGGTTTCTTACATCATCCCATGGCCTGATTGTCTGTTTCCCAAGGTTAGGGGCATTCACAGCATTCGCTCTCCTTCACGGTTTCCTCCAGACTCAGTCACTCCTTTTAGAGGAACCTATTACACAAACTGAGAACAAACTCTCTGGCAGGAACAGACACAGTAAATGTAATCAAACAAAAATTCCCTTTTGTTATGTGTTAGCAGGAGGTGTCATGGGCAAATTGCTCCACCATGGCTTTGCAATCTGCAGCCTGTCTTTCCAGCAGGGGATATTTCCCTCTTCTCTCAATCCTCTTCTCTATGCCCCCATCTTTCCCACAAAGTTGGAGATCACTCACTTCTTGTACTTGGCAATGACCTTTCAGTATGACTAATTGCTAAGCAGTTGGCAGTGTCCTTGGAGCAATGCCCTGCCGTGGCTCCTGGGTCTTGTGGGATGATGGGTATCTCGCAGGGAAATGGAAACAAACCTTGCAGCTGTCAATGAAAGCAGAGTCCCCAGAGATGGCTAGGATAGGTTTTGCCAAGGTTGCTTTCTGCTGCGTCGAGACCTAAGTAGATTGTTGTTTTTTCTGCTGACTGAAAGCTTCTAGAAGCATAATGCTGCATCTCAACGGGATTGTTCTAACTGAAGAGGTCTTCATGGAAAATAGACTGGTGCTTTGGGAGCAGTTATTGGAGCTTAGATAGAATTCAAATGAACATTCCTACAGCACACACTCATAGGAGCTGGAAAAAATAATTTTAAAAAAATCATTTAAGGTTGGATTTAAGGATTAGCTGAAAAGGGGAGTTGGGAATCATATTTATACAAACAAATGGAAATTGCTTTCTACATACTAATTGCAATGACACATTTCTGTTTTCACATTTCAGTAATACCAAACTGTTTGTTATCACAGCTAATAAGAAATAAATCATAATTGGTTTTAGCTGTTTTACATAATGAAAAAAATCCATTATTGCTGTCAGGGGTAGCACTAGGAATGATATTTTTGCCCGATAAACAGAAGATTTCTGCTATTTGTAATCTAGAGGAAAACTCTGTTATGTGGCATTGAAGAACATCCCAGTTATATAGCATAAAGATTTTATGCTTCGTAGTATATTTAAAACACAATTCAGGGAAATTTTGAAACTCCAAAAATTATTTAAGCTCAATGATTTGTGGAAGTTTCTGTAACTTTAAGTGAAAAAAATAATGCTGAAAATAATAAAGTGCTATTTATAATATTTAATAATAGAATTCTACAGATGTTCCAAAATGCTTACTGCAGAGGCTGCACATCTACTGGCACACTTAATTATCACATTTACCAAAAAACATTCTTTGAATAGTCCTGGTTTTAGATAACTGCATTATCTGAGTTCATCTCGAGTATTTTGGGAAAGGTGTAGTCTCATCCTGTGTATTGTACAATTGGGTGAAAGAGTTATATGAAAAGTGACAAAGTGCATTTAAGCAACATTTCCATAATATTGGTGGTGAAAGCCTTCAATGCATTTTCAGATATATTTTGATTGTAAGAGCACAGGTTGTGAAACAACATGAGCTTCATGTATTTGAAAAGGAAGCCCAGAGCACTTGCATATGAAGTAGGAAATAGCTGCTAGCTAGAAATGTTTCTAAAATTCCTTATACAACACAGCAGTAATGTCTGATCTGCAGCATTATCGAAGTTACGTTGTGCTGCTTCTGGAGGTTGTTTGCTTATATCCCTTCTTTGTGATCAGGGATACAGGGACTTTTGGAAGTGGACATGAAAGCTAATCTTATAATTTAATTTGCTTAACAATTAATAATGCTGGTTATTTAACAGCTTATTTTGTCATTGGCTACTTTTGTTCCTCTCAGCTTTATGCTGAAAACATGCCTATATTTAGTTGCCAACTAAGAGTGTAAAGGCTGGCAAAGACACTGGTATTAGTGTTTTTGCAATAAAAGTGGAGTTGCTGTAACACTCCAAAACTTGGCGCTTTTGCCTCTTGTAAAAAAACATCAACCTGAAGTCCCAGACTTTGGAGATATTTTAAAAGAGCTGAAACTGCAGCACTCTGAAATTAATGGGTATTTTTCTTTGTGTGAATTTTGGTCAGACTCTCTTCACTGCAAGCAAACCAGCATAATATACCTTTAAGAGCTTTCTTGTGTGTTCTAAACTTGTTTTTAACAGGTCATCAGAAATTCTGAAGGAGCATCAAATGTTTTTATCAGTCTTAATTCCAAATTGAATTTATATTTTAAAATTAAAATTTTCACGTGGCTTTTTTTTTTTTTAATAAAATTTTTAGAAGTTTCACAATGACCTGATCTGAATTGTTTCAGGGTGAGCTGCCTTCCCATGTCTTTGTCTTTTGTTCAACTTTGCAAGTCACTCTCTTCCTGTAGCATCTTGCAATTGTGATTTTCATTTTGCAGGCCACCTTGCAGTAGGTTTTAGGTTTCCAGGGAAGAAATGTAGGCCTATGTTAAGCAGCAATATGAAGAAAAAATGTTTTGTGGGCCTTCTTGAACTTTTCTGGTGTTCCTTGCCTTGCTTCTTAAGAGCAGGTGACTTGATTCAGTAATCCAGGAAACTCTGATTTCTGCTTTACTGTCTGGTGCTGGACATTAGTGCCCAGTGGGTCACAGGCAGTCTCTTGATGACCTTCAGTTAAAGAGCACATTCAATCTGTGATCACAGTATACTCAGTGCACAATCCTTGGTGCTTTTACTATGGCTACCTGCAACATTTATTAGTTGTCTTAATGTGATTTTTCACTCTCTTGCTTGTACATATGGACAGAGAAGGTTTATTGTAGAAAGCTGTACAGACTGATCTTCCTAGTTACCTGGTCTTCTGAAAAGTCACGTATGAAATGGCTTGATTGTGTTTTGCTTATTTGTGTGAAAAATATAATATTTGGAAAGTGCAGTAGCTGTTTGACCATAGTGAAGCTGATGTCTGTTATGTCCATGTCCTCTCTCATGTAGAAAAACAGTAACACTTTTTCATGAGCTCTGAGTTTGCCTTAGGTTGAAACTCCTCTCATTGCACAGGATTGAGTGATAAAAACTGATGGGACAAATACAGATAACATGCAAAAACCCATAACAATCAGAATTACTGTAGAAGTGGCTATCTTGTGCTGTTTGTACCATTAGTATGCTGAGAATCATTTTGGTTGAATAACTGATGATTCTTCCATGGTGAATTCCTTAGGACAGCTTACCATGATTTCTGATATAACCTCAAGTTTTTATTACTTGGAGATCCTTCCTCATAAAAAAATAATCTAGCCATTATTCTTGTCACAGTTCCTGCAATAGTAAGTTTAGTTTAGATTAGGAATTTTGCTTTCAACTCAATTACATAATCTTGTTTCTGTTGCACAATCACAGACTGCTTAGAACAAAGTAAAATAACAAAAAAACCTGTTTGTTGGCACCTTAGCATGGGGCAGAATTCCTGCTCAGGTTATTCAGTCCCACCTAAGAAGAATTTTTGTTGAAACCAATGAAGCATCTGGCAACTCCTTGTCAAGCTGCCTGCAAGGCAGCTCAGGCAAGAGGCAGGGGCAAGGGCCTGACCTTAACAGGAGCTCTTGGGCCTGTGGGTGTTATTCCCAGGTGAGGTTGCTCAGAACTGCTAAAGCCCTGTTGATGCCCCCAAGGAATGTAGTAGGTTTTTCCATCAATTTAGCACTGTCAGTCACTTCCTTCTGACAAATGAGATAATAGCACTAGTGCAACCAGAGTATCTTGTTTATTCTGTGTAGCCCTGATTATTTGGGGAAGACAGAATGCTGCACCAAAAGTAGCTAGTGGTTTTGAATATAAATAACCTATGAAGGCTTCTAAATAAATCATGTCATTAATCCAGAGTGTGTTCATTTTTTTTATTATTATTTGTCTAAAGGAATCAGAAGCAATATTGTGTTATTTATTTCTAGAATAACGTTGGTATAGTAACCATTGCACCTTATTGTTAGGTGTATACAGGAGTTGTAAATTTACTTGTGGGGAGACAAAAAGATTGCCCAATAATTGAGCGTTTTCAGCAGAAGAGGTGTTTGCTTTCCTTGAGAGGCTTGGATAGCAAGAAATCAGAGCTTTATAAAGTGTGGGGCAGGTGGGCGGGG
The DNA here is from genome assembly GCF_020740795.1 of Apus apus. Taxonomy (NCBI): domain Eukaryota; kingdom Metazoa; phylum Chordata; class Aves; order Apodiformes; family Apodidae; genus Apus; species Apus apus. The sequence continues at coordinate 13,760,688 of NC_067295.1, read as the reverse complement.
GTGAAAGGAAAGGTTTTCAGACGTGCAGTGACTTGTGTTGCAAAAAGTTGGCTCATTTTTGTCATTGTTTTACTGTGACAATTTTGAACTGTGGACTGTGTGGGTATCTATGGAAACAGAAACTCTACAAATCAAGAACCTTAACACAGTATTTAAGAATCCTTCAGATGTGAATAACTTGATTATTAGAATTAAAATGCTGCTCAGCTCCCAGATGGGGTGGGGAGAAACTACTGTTTTGCCATGATTCCCAAAATCTGGAGTTTCCTGACTGCATGAGGGAGAGGCTGCCTTGCACCCACCTAGATACAAAATGTAGTTGGACTGTGGGGTGGCTGGTGACATGCTAGGGAAGTCACCCCCTTTATTGGAAAGCAGCTGCTAGTCCTCAGGGAGGATTATGTTTCAGTAGCTGCTGTCCACTATAAAACTGTATGTAGCAGCATAGTAGTATCCACATCCTTACAAGAGTATTTCATGTGCAAGTTGGTTTTCTTAACACTGTGGTTATTGCTGTGCTACAGAATTATTCCATCCTCCCTCTATATTACCAGAGTTCTAACTTAAATCCAGGCATTCTGCTAACTACAAAAAAAGCGCCCTGAACTAAACACAAGATAAATCTGGGGTAGGCAGAAAACTAATTGCAGTGATTTTCATATATTTTTTTAAGCATGTGTAAGGTGATAGTGAAGAGTAATTACAAATTAAGAGGCGTAGGCATTTAGGAAATTACAAGATGTTGAATTTCTTGGAGTGTTTCATGTTTATTGAGGGTATGGAAAAGGATTATTCAAACAATTGAGAAACATCAGCATGCTTCAGAGAAACTTTCTGTTGTCAGCAACTGTGACTTTTCTGTCAGAAGAAAAGATTTGGTTAATTAATCTGTCCCTGATTACTTTTGAAGTGCAATATGTGGCAGGAAATATGCAAGCTAGTTATTACCTCAGATTCATTTTTATGCCATTCTGAATTATTCAAGCAATTATAATTCGCCATTCAAAGGTTTGAAGGAAGTAATATATGTTTTAAATTTCATCAAACACTTTACTCATGAAAATCCCTAGTGATGTTAAAAGTGATATTAATGTGCATAAGGTGAGCAAGTTTTTAACATTGTGATAGAGTGAAAATACAGAAGAGTGCTTTATGAACAACATTTAAAATCTGTATATCTCAAAACGCTTATATATAACATAGTATTTCCTGTAAAATAATGTGATCCATAGCTTTTGCCCATGGTATTTTTGACATCTTTCAAATATTATTTTTTACAGTAAAAATAATGGGCCTATGTACCTTTGAACTTTTGAATGACAGTAAGTTACTTTGGTGTACAAAGGTGGGCACTGACTAGAGTTTCACCAAGACTAGATGATGTTAACTACAGCACTGTTTCCTCTTCGTTCGCTGTAGAATGTATACCTTGAGGACTAGAAATCAGAATAATCATGGTAGCAACCTGATTGTAGCTTAAGAAATGTGATTCAGGGATAAAATGATAAGGAACTAAATGTGAAATGGTATGGAACAAAACAATAATGAGTGAGTTTAGTTGTTTGTGATACATCCATTTCGCACAAGCCTGAGTGCTGTTGCCTCAATCATTCCAACCATTTAAGCACGTTTTACTTTAAAAGAAGTCATGATTAGTTGCAGCTTTATAAAAGTATTTAACAGCACAAAAAGGAAGGGAATGTAAAACAGAATTATACAGGCATTTGTGTCCCAAAATACATGTTCTTTGAAAAAAAAAAAAACAAAACAGCTTGTTTAGTTAAAAATGTATTTTGAAAAATGAACTCCAGCAGATCACAGCAGAGACAAAGTAGCCGTGTGGTTTGGTGACTTCAGCTGTTGCTTGCCACAGAGGGAGGAGCAGCATTGCCTGCTCCATGAGTCTGCAACTAAATTGCAATAGATGATTGCAGCTTTACAATAGCAGTGTTAGATAAGTGTAGAAAATATCTCTGCTGAAACTGTAATTGAATATACAGACACAAGGTAATACAGAAGGCTCCCAAAATTGCTGTTTTGTTTTTACAGCTGCTTTACTCCAAGTGGCTGCCTTTAATCAGAACCGTGTAATGCACATTGTGATGTACACAGGCCTTTTGCTCACCTTCATCTGCACTGATCAGCCCTGAAGGTAAAATTTCCTACAGCATATGATCATCCACTCCTAAAGTAAATACCTGCATGTGCAAGTGGTATAATTAATCTGACAAAGTTCTTCCTAAGACAAGTCTATTGCTGGAAGATTTTGTTTGCTGAATGTCACTTAGAGCTCCTGACAATGTGCAGATATATTTGTATTCCCAGCTGCAAGCGTGGATAATTCTTTTCATTGTTTGAGGTGACTGTGCACTGCAGCTGCAAAGTACACTGCAGAAATAATGGTAGTTGTACCAAAGCTGCCTGGGTGCAGTCAATACAAGTGGTTTGCAGACAGTTTTTCAATTGCTTCCCGTTATGACATTGCAGTTCCTAAGCTACTGAAATCAGCCTGCAATGGTCTGCTACCTACCAGGGCAAATTTTGTCCTCCACCTAACCCTGACAGCAGGGCTAATAAGCTGTTCAAGAGGCCAATGTGTCTTAATAAAAAATGGAAATGGTTTTGCCCCTTCATTTTAATTAACATTATGCCTACATTTCTATGATAATGGATAATTAAGTGAGTTACCTTGACATTGGAATGTTCTTGGAAATAATTTACTGTGCAGTTTCATTAGGCTGAAGACATTTGTCTGTTTTATTTTGAGTGGAAATTTCATCGTAAATATTTCTGAACATGATTTATACATAAACTAATTATAATTTACAGGGTCAGGATTTTTGCAAACTGCAAAATTTGTTACATATATTTTAAAAATCTTTTTGTGATCATGCATATAACCCATCTCATCTATTTCTTCAAAGACTTTTTTTTTTTTTTTTTTTTCCTGGAGCCCCAGTCATTAAACCTATCAAGAGGCAAACAAGCATTCTCATGGAATACTATTATTTTGGGGATAGCAAAGCTAGACATTTTCTTCCATATGTTTTTTTAATTAGATTTCAAAGAAAAAATGTTAATCAAAAGTGTTCTTCAATAAAACTGGAAATAATTCTGAAGAGCCAATTTTTGCCAATGTTTATTCATCAAAAAAGAAAAGCATACGCCTTTCAAGAAAATGGTGGTATTCCCCAGTAGTTTCCTTGTCCTTTAAAAAATATATATCTATATAAAATGAATTTTCTAGAGCTAGTAAGGATCGTGTCTTATTCTTAAATCCTCTTGCATGTTTATTTATAAAGAAATGGGGGATGCATACAGATGTGTTAGGTCCTTCTTACTACCTGGTCTCGTGGGAGGTGTCTCTGCCCATACAGGGGGGGTGGAACTAACAGTTCAGTGGCAGTTCTGTCCCTCAGCTTCTTACAGGGTCAGGACCTCAATTCAGGGAAATGCTTAACTGTGTTGTTTGTCCTGTGGAGATACTGTCAACTCTACTGCAGAACTTGTATGTTTTGAGAGGTGCCCACAGCTCACATAACTGATGAAAAGATTGCAAAATTTTTTACTATTTTTCATTTAATAGGCATTATTCTATCCAAATGCACATTTCAACTAACCTGTGGAAGGGGTCATTAAAATTAAAGACAAACATGAATTGTAGTTTCTGATAGTACTGTCTGTTATGTATGAACTAACAGGAGGCCACAATTTCCTTCCAAGGGGTTGTCAGTGAGATTAGTTTTCATATGTACTGCCAAGGAGCATTTTAAATGTCAGATTTATAGAAGAATTTTTAAGAGATTTACTACGTTTTTGATTCAAACCACCAAGTGCTTTGTGGAAACAAATTGCACATTTGTTCATTTTAAAGTATAATAAAATATCGTCTTCAAGCACTGCTGGTTTTGTGTACCATGGGGAAGAAGAGGAGCAGGATTAAGAGAAAGGGAAGTGAATAATGTTTTGAGAATAAGTATTTTAGGACCCTACAGAAATATATGATATGATACAGTGATCTATGGAAGAGCATTGTATATGGTATTACTGCAGGAAAGCCTGTGGCACTATTAATGACTATTAAATGGTACAAGGATATTGTATGTCTCTTGGAAACCCTGTGGAGCATTGTTTAGTAACTTTTTCTTTCTGAAATAAACATCTCTGAAGCCCAATCCTGCAGTTGATTCTCTCACTGAAGTTGGAAATTCAGGACATGAGAGTTGGTTGGGCTACACTTTATCATCGAAAGAATCATCTGTTGGATCCTATGGGAACAAAAGGGCAATTGAAGTTTCCATAAAGCAGATGAATTCATGAGTTAATACTTGAGATGGACCTATCTGTAACATTCAGTGACAGCCTTACATTTTTCTGTGTGTCTCAGCTAAAATCTGGACATCTCTTTATATGTATATAGAGTTCTTTGTTATTTGTAGTTGGCAGAAAACATTTTGAATTGCTAGTGAAAATGTCTTATGCGCCAGGTGAGTGCTCCTTTGTAGATATATATCATGGATTGAAGAACCATTTTCCTCTTCCAGCAATTTCATTGTTTTGAACTTGATGCAAAATTGTGGGCTTATTCAACAGACAGAGAGCAAATCTGCTTTTTTCTTTAGAAATAACATTTACAGATAAAGTAAGAACAGATTAAGAACCAGGAAGTTTTTCTGGAACAGAGGGATATTGCTTTTGCGGGCGTCCCACACCAGAAAATACTCTTGTTATATTTTAGGTTTTCATAATCATTCTAGAGCATAACAAATAGAATAGGAAAGATGAGTCAAAAGTTGTTGAAAAAGAGTTTTCCTTTCCAACTTTGTGCTAACAAGTGTTTTTTGATATATGGCACTCAAAGCCCAGTGCTGCCGTGTTTCTGCATGGCACCCTAATCTGAAGGATTAAATTGTATGGATTCTAGGAGATGGCCTAAGACGTTATCTGCAAGATACATGGCTCTTAATTTTAGAGAGATTTCATGCTTTAAAGACTCAATATAATATACAGAAAAATGAAAAAAATATCCCAATAAGAAAAATAAAATATTGTCATTAGTGAATGCTTAATTTCTCAGTTGCTACAAGTGAGCATTTGGCAAATCAGTGGGGCGTGGACCTCGTGTCTCATGGATTAGTCTTCCACTGAAAAAAGAGAAGTATTGCACTAGTTACTTAGCAGACCTGTTGCATTATTTAAAATGCAGTATCACAAGCATTTGCCACGATGATATTGTCCTCACCGATATCTTAAACCTGAAAAGTTTTTCATATGTAAGACAAAAGCAGATTTTAAAATCCTTCTGCAGTTACCTAAATACACGATAAATAATTCTAAGTCTTTGTGCGCAAGTAGAATCTAGCCTTGATGAAGCTGGTTTCCTGAGTTCAAAGCCCAATACATGTATTTCTTTCTCAGCAGTTGACAGCTGTGGTAAGACTTGGCCTTCAGCAGAGCATAACATCCCTTCAATGCCAAAGGCTCAACTGCTCTCCTTGACCATCACCTCTGTCCCTGGTGTGAAAGTAGTTTGGCCTCAACCAAATGCTTGTTCCAGCAATTGCTGGAGCATGTAATGAATTAATTCCAAGGACTTGCACACTCCTGCTGAGGGTGTTGCTGCAGCAAGTTGTCCTTTGTGCCAGTGGGTGCGTCAGCCACGGTGCCCTTTCACACTGCAGGGTGTGGTGAGCAGCAGCTTAGGCTGCAGCGTGTCTACAGTCAGATTTTGGGCAAAATGGTTTTATAATGACTTACAGAGAAGTGTTATTTTTTAATATCACTCTCCGAGTTCTGCTCTGTCTTAGAGGCCATCAGCCAGAAGATACAATGATCATTAGTAATGCTGTTAATTGGATGTAAGAGCTGAGAAGGTGTTTCTACCAAAATATTTGAGAGAAACCAGACAGGCAAATAGTTTGCTGCTTCTGCTTCATCACCTCCCTTGCTCTGTCCAGTTCTCCCTCCTTCATCAGCCAGTTTAAGATATTAGGGTCCTTGAGCTCCTGTAGCCTACATCCCATGCCAAGGGCTCCAGGCTGCCTGTTGCCATAGCCAAACACCTTCATAGCTGCAGAGACTGGAGATCCCATTAAGCCACCACCTTCTAACATTTATATTTTGTGGCATTCCTGGTTGGCTGGCTCTAGGGACTGCTGGTAGCCTGGAACCTCTATGGCAAGCAGCCCTGGGTACCTAGGTGCTGAAAAGTCCTCTGGTTTGTCCTCTTGAGTTATATAGATAACTAAAAAGCTGTCATCTTCAGTTCTGCAGAAGGAGCATTCAGGCCTTTCTATGGCACTGAGCCCTGTGGTGAGCGGGGAGAGCAAGAGGAAAAGCAGTAAGAGCTCTTGGTGTTCTAGAGTGACAGAATGCCCAAAATTAAAACCACAGATAGCTCACAGAATGAGAAACCTAATTTCTACACAGCCTGTAGTGTGCTACCAGTCTTACTTGCAAAGCCTCGGTAATTGGATGAGTAATTTTCCCAAGGAGTTTATTTTATAATGATCATAAACTTAAGATATCCTTTAAGCTTCTTCTACCCACCCCATAAGACATCTTATTTTAGGCAGGAACTAGAAAAAATAGGACCTGTTTGCACTTGCAGATCCACAATGGTTATACTTTTACTGCTGACGGATGCACTAAAGAACAATTCTTATACCCTTTTGTTGTTTGTTTTTCCTCCTCACAGTCTCTTAGCAAGAAAATACCCGAGGTTTGAATTTTGTTCTCCTTTAAATGTTGAATCATACATTGACTTTAATGGGAGAAGAGATGGATAATGTTAATCAATGAATAATTAATATTAAATAATTTCTAGCCTAACCTAAGAATATGCAGTACATGAAGAACCACCTCACATGAGTAGGGTTATTTAATAGAGGAAAACTAAAATGAGCACAATATTTAACTTTCTTGTTAAAAACTATCCTTATCTTCTTCTTGTGTCCTCTAGAGATTTTCCTTCCATCAGTGTTTGTGATTTGCCATTAGGCCACCTGACTGAAACTGTTATCAAGAACTTTGCTTATATTTTCATAGGACAGTTAGCCTTGCCAAACCTGAGTTGAATAGAGGATTTTTAGAAAGGTGAATCATTGAATCAGTTCATTAATATTCATGCTGAAAGATGGACTATTCAAGATAAAACTATAGCAGGATGTTGTGGGGTTTTTTTCTACTGCAACAATTTATCACGTACTTTAGGTACTATAAAAGTTGTTTTTAAAAATCTAAAAGTTAAAATATTTATGCAATGCTAACTGCATTCCTGTATCAGAGCAGTACTTTATTTATTAAACAGACTCTGATACTGAAAATACTACAAAGTAGCCCATGCATTATACACTTGCATAGGAAGAGAAATTTTCATGTGAAAATGTTTAAAGCCTGTCTCTCAATAACATAAATGAGAATCAGTTTTATAACCTCAGCCTGCAGACTTTTTGTTCTAAATGCTGCAGCTAGTATGATGTACACAAAGGTTGCTTTTGACTCTCAGCTCCACTTACATATATTTCTAGCTTTAATTCTTGCTGAACATTGTTCATATAGAATATAAAATATATATACTGATCTTGAGGTCTGAAAGGAAGTCAGTTTAGTTTTTTTAGGGGGAAATTTTGTTGGTTTAACCTTTTTGAACATCTGGATGATGCAAAACACAAAGAGAGTGGAAATGCCTGAAGTTTGCCTGCTTTTTGCAACAAGCTTTGTCTATGTTATTTCTGTTTCTCTGCAGAATAGAAGCCTCCTTTTTCGAGCCTCCACCCTCACTTCTGCTTCTCTGAAAATGTCAGCCTTGGCAGCTGACAAGTTTTTAGACTCCAGTTCTAACATGAATGTGATAGACAAGTCTGCCATGCTAACAAAAGTTTATCAGAGTCCCAGAGCCCTTGTACAAAATAAGTCTTTTTCTTTTTCCTCTTTCCTTCTTTCTCTTTCCTTTTAATAGAGCACAAAGTAAGAAGGCTCAACTAAGTAGGAAAGATTCATCAAAATCTTTAATTAAATACATGACAGCTGGTGAATTAGAGCTTTTTGTCTTAGTGCTGCCATCCTATAACACTTCATAATCCTAAGAGTCTAAAGTATGAATTAATTATGCTTGTAAGTATCCTGATACCCAACTAAAGGGGAAAGAATAATCAAAAAGCAAAGGTCTCTAAAAAAGTAGAGAGTATTGCTAATAATGAGAAACTAGGACCAAATTATTTCCAGATTACTAGGCTTTACTTGGAAGATGTTTTGATATAGAATATGATTCTGTTATAAGACTCTTTAGTGGAAGAAACTGCTAGATTTTAAAATAATGTGTAAGAAAACGTTTTTAAAAGCCTAGTACTAGCAAAATAAAATGCCATAATTTTCAGCCTTGCAAAGATAAATATCATTCAAAAACATAAGAATAGTTTCAGAGTAGCCCTGTTGTCTTCAAGAGATAGAAATTTAGAGACCAATTTGTGCAGATACTGACATGTTTAAAGTTTGTTTAGTCTTGATGGAGAAGAGGTTTTGGTTACTTGTGTTACTTTAGAGGAAAACGAACAGAACCAAAGTAGAAATTTTAATGCTGTGGAATTTAGGGGATTTTGATTATTGTTAGACTGAAATATTCCTGGTTTGGGCATTTAATTTCTCAGCATCAATAATGAAAGACTAAGTGTTTCACTGAAAGTAAAATAGTTCCTTTAAGTTTTTTTTTGCTCCATCCATAATCCAGGTCTGAGAAAGATATTTCTAAGGTAAAACTTTTAAGGAACCCTAGTGGTTTGCATCTTGTTTAGTTTGATTTTTTTTTTAATGTTTAGAGTTTTTTAAGAGTTTCGGTGTTGTGGGGGTTTTTTTTGTGTGAGTTGTTTTTTTGTTTATTTGTTTTCCCTGAGTCTTTCTGATTTCAGGTCTTCCAATTAAAATATATTTTACAAAATATGAAGTGTTAGGCTCCTAATCCTGAATATTTTGAACAAAATAAAACTTGTATGACAGGTCTTACAAGCATTTCAGCAGCTGCCTTTTTGTAGCACTTTTGGTTTCCAGCATGTAATGCAGAATCTTTCTGTTCTTTACAATGCACCTTTATGCCTGGTGATTAATTATGTTGGTTATTAAGAGGCCATGCAATTACATTGAAAACTGATGTGTCCTTACTGTTTTGGATGTCCTCAAGATCCATGTAGAGTGAGCTCTTTATGTGTGAGGGGTTTTTTTCTCTTTTTTGTCAGCAGATGGTGAGATGTTGGTATCAGAAATGAGACTGAGGAGATGAACTAGCACCTGGTTACTTTTGGCAGTTAAGAAGCCCAAGTAAAAAGTACAGTTTCTGAAAATCAAATGTCAGATGCTTTTTACCTAGCCAGCAGATGTATTCTGCATGGAATGAGAGAGGAGGAAGATGCCAAACATTTCTTGTGGTTAAGAAGATTTTGAAGAAATCAACAAATGTATTAAAATCTATTTTTAACAAGTACAGTGTTGGTAGGAAAGGTGCCCATTCAGTGGTGTGCTTGAATGGAGCAGGAACCACTTAGTATCTTTTAAGTAAACTCATTTCTCTCTTGAAAGGTTTTGCTTTTTTCCCTAATCCATCTGCTTATTTGCCATTTTGATATATTAAACTGTGGAAAAGAATGTTGATCTTGCATCAGCTTCTATGTGAGAGACTTTTACCAAGTAAGACATTTTCATCATTCTGGTGGACTGAATAATAACTTGGCATAATCCTGAGAAATGCTTGGCAGGAGATTCTCCATTGCATTCTCCAGTTACTACTAGGCAGAAGATTATTCAGATTTGTCCTTCTATGTAGACTTCGAAAAATCCTATTTTTTCCATTTAAAGACAGTGAAGGTGTTTGTGGGTTGCTTGTTTTTTTGGGCAGGTTGGTTGGGGATTTTGGGGTTTTTTGGGTAGTGGGGTTTTTTTTTGTTTTTATTAATCTGTTTTTATTTTTACCCTGTAGTGTGCTTTCTAAAAAACGAATGTCATAATATGATAGAAGTATTCAGATTAGAAGGAACTGTGAGAAGTCCTTAGTCCAACTTCCTAGTAATTTTAGCTCAGAAGGCAGTCAGTGTGGTCAGGCATGATTTATCTTTGTAAATCCACGACAACTGCTCCTGGTTTTGGCTTTCCTGCCACCCTCCCTGCATGCTTGAATGATGAGCTCATGTATCTTCCTCCTTGTAGCCTGTCTTTGCTTCCACCTCCAGTGTGTGCCCTATTTTGTTGGACATCAGTCATGACTTCTCTGCTTAGCCAAGCCAGTGTCTTGCTACATCTATTCCTTTTCCGCAGTTTCAGGATGGATTGTTGTGCTTGAAGGGGTTTGTCCTGAAAGACCTGCCAGCTGCTTGGAGCTCTTTTGCCCTTCAGAAATACCCAAGATCCTTTCTTTCAATTCCCTGAGTAAGGCAGATGTTATTTCACCTAAATATTTGTCCACATGGCTTGTAATTTATATTATTCAAATCTCCATGTGACTCCCCAGGCTCCTTATCTGGACTCTGGGTTACAAAAACATCAAACTGTCCTCAGAAAATGTTGTCATGAAACATTATGGTAGACACAGACCCAGTGGACAACTATTGTTTATGTGACAGAGTGGACATATGATTCAGTTCCATAAGGCACCAAATCAGTTCAGCCAGACATACTTCAGTCTTGAACTGAGACTGTTTCAGTTGATTTTGACATCGAGATGTATGTCTGAATAGATAATGTCATAACATTTCTTTACCAGTGAATACACTGAAATGGGTTGTGTGTGTGTGGGGGAAGTAGACATTAAAATTTGTCTAAACTTCATATGGGATGAATTGGAATGAAAATGAATATACATATATAAGAATTTTTGATAGGGAACTTCCCATAAGGTTTAGTTAACAGTTGAAGTGCCAGTAGATGGCACTCAGCAATCTGTAAAGTTGTTACATATGGGGTGTTCTGTGACCAATGCAGCTGGAAGCTCTGCAGTGCTGGGGGCAGCTCTGACCACACACCAGTGCTGTCATCACTCCTAATGGGCAGAAATATTCCTGGGTAATGGGAACAACTGATTGATTGCAGAGATGACTGATGTGTGGCATGATGCTCTATTCATATATGATTGGGAAGGTAGTGAGACCTGGTTTGAGTGTTCTCAACTATTTACTGTAAGGAGAGCTGCAATAGTGGTTGTATATTAAAATATTGTGTTGGTTTATTGTCTTTTGTACTGGGATCTAATAATGCAGTTGCATAGATTGCATCATTTAATCAGTTTTCAGTTTTGATTAAAACTATGAGCAGGACACTCAGAGTTGCCAACTGTAATTGAAATGTAAAAAAACCCCCGGAACGAAGAAATAAATAAAACCAGTTTAGTGATAATGAAGGCTGAGAAACATTTATTTTCCTGTGGAATTTTGTACTACTGTGCTGAAGAAAAATTATCTGTTTTCAAACATCTGTTTCCTTGAGTTGTTTCAATCTGGAGTTAGATCATAGGTTCCATCTTAGTCCAGCTTCTTCTCAGTGAATAATACAGATAATATTTCAATAATTTTATTAATAAAAAGGATTTTTCAGAGTTGCAGTATAGCACAGGAATACTTTGTTCTGGTTCTGCTCATGTTTAAAGAACCAAGGTGCTTTGGAAGCAGAGAAAAAAATTTGCAGTGGCCTCTTTAGAGGTGCCACTGGATTTTTCTCCCACTAGGTGGACGTTTGGGACCAAAAAGGTAACACCACTGTCTTGTACGACTAGCAAATAATCCTATTATCTTGGATTTGTGTTTTATCATCTTGAGAAACTGATATGAAAGCAAAGAAAATTAAGAAGGGTCTAGCCCTCTGGACTCAGGTAAAGGTCATGTATTTATAACTTATGAAACTCCACAATTTGCTGCTTGTGGAAGACTGTCAGAGGTTTGCTCATTTGGTGATTGGAACCCTTTTATTAGGAATCCTGCACTTTTTCTTGAACTGTTTATCTGTTTTAACACAATGTAATTTAGTTCAAATAGCTTTTCCCCTTCTCTGGTCTGCACTGTTCTTGGATATTTGTCAGGTATATTTTCTCCATAGACAAAGTCCCCTTGTGTTTTTGTTAACTAAACAAGCTAAGCTCATCATGAGCTCGCAAGGAAGACCTCCTTAACCTGACCATTCTATATTATTATGCTATTTTCACCCCACTACCCTTTTTTTTTTCTTTTTTTTTTTCTTGTTTTTTTTTTGTTATTGCCACTTCAATAAAGCCCTGAATAACCACATATATTTGCAATCCTTTTACATGGACAGTTGTTACTTCAGTCTTATGCCACAAAAATCTTGAGGAAAATTGATCTGTGTGGATAACCCCTCTTGTGGACATCTGCATCTGACTGGATTGCCTTTTTCCATAGTCAGTCCAAAAGTACCTTTCTATAAATACAATTTTCCTTGAGGTACGTGTCTAAACCAGGTCAGGTGTAGTGTTCATTCTTTTTTGGGTGTTGAGGGATGCTAATCACTGTGGAAGTCTGAAGTCAGCAGAAATTAATCTTCTGTGCTGTGACTGCCCACTGCTCTGTGCTCCGTGCTGCACCTGCAGGTTATTCAGATGCTCTGGGTGCAACAATTTTTTGGAAGCAAAAGGTTAAGCCTTATTGGGTTTAAAGATGAAATAAATCTTGAAAGTTATGCATATGCCTAAATGAACTACTGAACTCTAGTCTTAGTCCAGAAAATACATGCACATTTGAGACTTTCCAGCAGTGATACAAATATTTTTAACAAGACCAGATTAAGCAGGACCGAGAGGGCCTGGACAGACTAAACCTGAGGATCTGTACCATTTTTGAAGCCTGTACTAATGAGAAGTTAATAGATTACTTTTTTTAATGCAGATGATGATTTGCTTGAAATATTCTGAACCATCAGCTTGGAAGGATCTTCATATGATTTTGTTAGCTAATCAAAGACAGATTGCAGTCAGGAGCCATATCTAAATTTATTAAGAAAATTAATAGACCATTTATATTTTACTAGAATTAGGCTAAGATACAATAATAAGCATTTGCACCAGCAGATATTAATTAGCTGTAACATTGACCCAATGCCTGCGTGTGGAATGAGAAATTCACATCTAGGTTTGAATGGAGATAATACTGCTACTAATATGAGTTTGAATCATTAGGAAAAAGCCCTATGTATCATATTTTACTCATATTATTCCCTCTGTGTGTATTATGGACTACAAAGTCAAGATTTGGATGGTTATGTTTGCCTAATCTGGGATTTTTGCTTCCTTTTCTGTTCTGTAAATCTCTACACATTATTGCTATGAGAGTTAATTTTATTTATTAATTTATTAATATAGTGGTTTTGGAAAGTGATCAGCTTGGTGATTGTTGAGAAGCTAACTGTGTTTTTCCCTAAATGTATCTGTCTCAGTTACATTACCAAGAAAATGAAAAATATTTGCAAAATTTCAAAACATCGTGCATGGGTTTGAGCACAGTTAAGGCTTCTGATAATCTCTATCTGCCTTATGATGATATTTTAAAGTGTAACACACACACATCTGTCCCCCCTGCCCATTTTTTTCTTTTTAATATATTATTATGTGACTTTTAAAAACCTCTGTAGAGCTTATGACTGGATATGATACTTCCTTGAGGTCAGTTTTTGCTTTCAGATTGCCTTAGCTATCCTAGCAAGGAATAAATGTGTGCAGTTGGGATTACTTCAGCCAAGAGAACTGTTCAGCCCTTTAAAGAAGATTGTATAATTGAAGTTCAATTATTTTTAAACTATTTTTTCCTGGTGTGGAATTGCAGGCATGATCAACAGTGAACTCTATCTAGGGCTGACTTGCAAGATACAATAATTCTGAATACTGGAAAATAAGATTACCTGTCTTTGAAAACCTGATCATTTGCATCACTCACAAATGGAGGCAATACTGGATTTTATAAAGAATTTTAGTGATGGCATTGATGTTTTGTTGTTCTGTGCTCTAAGGACAAGAAGAAGGGTTAATAATATTCTCAGTAGTTTGTGCTTTTTGTTACGCATGGCCAAATGAACATAAAAATTTCCTCTGCTGTTTCAGGTGATGGAACCAATTACAGATAAGCTAGACAGCTGTGAGAAGGTTTCTGTTTCTTATTGTCCAAATACATTTAATGGCCAGCACATCACTATATTGGTCATCAGAACCAGCTTCAATCCCACTGACATATTAACTATCTTGTAATGCAGGCAGAAACCCAAAATACTTGGCTTAAGGAAAATGAGCCATTACTTTGAGCATAAACTTCCTGCCACCTACTAGTCCCAGGTCCTCTGTGCTGCTTGTTTTCAGTGCATGTCTGATTCTCTAATGAATTAGGACTATGGGAGAACTTCACTAAGGTGTGTGGATTCAGGGTTCTTCATGCATCACGCAGTGATGGGGACAACTGGATGTCACGACTGCTGCAGTTCTCATGTGTAGGGAAGACTGGTCCTGGGTGAGGTTAATGGAATGGATGGCTCAGGGCAGCAGGCTTTGCTTCCAGCCTCCCTGTGGATCTCCCTCCTCTGCACTAGTGCCAAGCTCTCCGTGTCTCTGAAAGTGCAAGCCGTGAAGCTGAACTCTTTTGGGTTTCATCCATCTGGCTTCAATATCCCTTCATTTTGTTGTGGAATCCAAAGATTTTGGTCCCCTGGTAGATGCTGGATGCCAATAGGAAGTGATATGGTTGACAGTAGTGCCAGCAATTCAGGACAAATTTCAAAGCAAGGCAGTGTTTATCTGCCAGCTCTAATATAACATTTAGAGTTCCATTAGAATGGCAAAGCAAAACTTAGGTGAGTGAATGTCACTTCTCTCCCTGGTCCACAGCTTCCAAGGTTTCTTATCTTCCTCTCTTGCTGCTCTGCAACCACAGTTCTTATACTATATTCTCTTCATGCTTTGTTGCCAAGTCAGATGTTCTGCATTCATGGCTGCCAGTTCTTAAAAGTTTGTGTCCGACTGGCTGGTCATCGGAGCCAACTCCGTCCCACAGGCAGGCAGCTTTTTTCAGAGTTCAGTCCCATCAGGCTCAGCACGCCTCCAGCCCTGCTGATTTTTGCCATTCTCTTATTTCAGAGAAGACTTTGATCCCTTCAGTCCCAGTAGGTAAAAGCAGATAGTGAGTGAACTGAGTAATTTTTGTTCTGTTTCAAAACTAGCAGAGATATTTCTACAGGAGCTCATGGCTGCTTTATGACTGGAGGGAGAGGTTATAAAAGAAAGGAATAATGTTGGTGGCTTTTACATAAGCTTTAGCCTATTTATGCTGTACACTTCATAGCTTGTTTTCTTTTTATGATGTTCAAGCCAATAAACATTGACCACAGACACTGACCAACCTTTATGGCTGGTATGAGGCAACATATGTTTGAAAGCTTCAGAGTTTCATCCTGAGGAGGAGCAATCGTTCTATTATTCCTTCCTACTGAAAGCTGAGGTAACTTTTCTTCTGTTGACGAGAGAGCTGACATCTCAGGAGTTTATAATTCCAGTGATTATTCCAAAACTTGGAAGTTGCGTTACTAGTAGAGCAACAAAAGCCAGATGAGCAGAGCAGATGTACTTCTACAGTCTGCCCTCCCCTTTTTGTTTCCCTCAGGCTTTGCTCAGGCCTGTCACAGGAGTATGTGCAAAACTCAGTGAGGCAGAGATCTCTAATCTTACTGAGCAATCATTCCAGTGCTAGAAGGATGTTAATGATGTTTTACCACCTAAGAGGGTGATGAAAGGAGAGCATTTGAACACCTGAGCATGTATAATTTAAAAGTAATAAAATCACAATATGAGTTCTAAGTAGAAAAATTACCATTGCTAATTATTGCTTGCTGATTATTGCTGTAAGCTTTTCTTGATTTTAAGGTTTTTTTTTTTTCTTTTAAATACATGCTGCTGGTAGATTCAGGTGTCAGGATAAATATCTGACAGCACAGGTACTTGAATTTCTAGCTGGCACCAACTTCAGATCTTTCTCTGTCTATCAATTATATGTTGAATGATTTGATCCAGGACTGCTAAGAGGGAAAGGCTGGACAGCAGGTTGGCATCTAAGAGTTCTCATTTTAAAGGGACCCTGCCTGTTTTTATTTATTATTCTGTCAAGAGAAAGTACAATATGAAATGGATCAGACCAGCAAAATTAGCATGTGCAGATATGGTGAGAGATTAGAATACTTAGATCACATGTAGGTACAAAATACTCCTTTGTTGCAGGAAGCTCAAGGTTACTAAGCACATGTGTGACATAAATGCAGTAGACCATTTTAATTAGATTCTCTCACCAGAACTCCTGACCTTCTGTGTAGCACATTAATGTATTTTACTAATTATAAATGCAATTAAAAAGTACTGAAATAAAATTAGGCTGAACTATCTAATTTACATTAAGCACTTTCAAATTATGCAGATTTTCAAAGTCTTTTTCTTTCTTTCCGTCCTCCCCCCCCTTTTTATTTCCCAATTTATATTTAAGGAAAAAAATTGTCTGCATTAAAACAGCTGGAAAACAACCTTGTAGCAAAACAAATTTCTTTTCTGTGATTATGCACAGTGTGTGAGTTAATTTTCTAGGCAGCAATATGCTTAGTTATCATTAGGGTAGTGACTCATACAACAGAACTTGTGTGCTTGGGATGCAGTGGTTAGTATACTGGGTGTGTACTTCTCTGTTTTTTCTTGTGGGAACTGGGTTCAGAGGGCTAACTAGGAAATAAATACTGGTATAATGGTCAAAAGCAATTTATAAACAAGAAAGAAGCAGAAAAGAGATACTGGCAAAACATCTGGTGTGTTCAGTCATTAAAACAGGCTGGCTGTTATCTCTGCCATCTACATTCTTGTGGTAATACTTTGATGGTGTTTTAGACGTGAAAGTAGGAAAATAGCAACATTTCATTAATATTGTCAAGCATCTAAATGATGGTAGGCACCATGCAGACAATGTAACTCAATCCTTATCCTGAAGAGCTTAAGATTTCTTTTTAGATGGGCTGTAGAAACAGAGAGTAACACTAAGGACTGAGCATAAATAGAAAAAACCTATATTAAAGTAGGAAACTTTGTAGAGCTACTCAGGCATTTTGTTTCATGATCTTTAGGCTTAACCCTTTCTGTAATAAAAGATTAATTTATTATACATGTGTTTTAGTGATAGTTATGCAGTTTTTCTCTAAAAGAAAGGAAGTAAAAATGCCTCAGGTTTTTTTTTCTATTCTATCCCATCCCCAAAGATGTAATGTGGAGAAGTAGTGGAGAGGAGAGGGACAAAAGCTGAAATGCAAGTAGGTTAGACTGAATGAATAAATTCAGTGTTCATTTCATGCCACGTAACTTGCATTAGGACTGTACTGTTTTTCTGCCTCTTGTTTGTTTGTGTTAATGGTATTTGGGTCTCACACCCACCATGAAAGTAGAAAAATGAGAATAATGCTTTGCTCATTATTAGGGGTTATTTTTTAAACATCAAAAATGTGGTAACACAGGAAGCACTGTCATGGGGCTTTGTTAGGAATTATCTGTTAGAGCTACAAAAGACTGAGAATTTGAAGGAATAGGAAGGCATGTGAACTACTCTGTTCATAAACTTTGAAATTATAAGAATTCCCCCCTGAACATTTTAGTGCTGAAAGTTTCCTCACAGCTATCTGGAAGCAGCAAGTACTGTGCTGTCTAAACCAGTGATCAGTTATTCTAACCTTTACCTTGTAACAGAGTCTCTTTCCATGAGAGGACCACGGAGGATTTCCCTAAGTTTGCAAAACTCTGAAATCCTACTTGTCTTCCAGAAATAGAGGTCAGTGTGCAAGCTCGATGGACAGGAGTCGCACACCTCAAATTTTCTTTTGCACTAACAGAAAGAAGACACTGATCTTGTTGGATAGACTGTTGTATTAGCCAACAAGATAAAATTATTTTGTTTAAATAATCTAAATGAAGTCTATTTAAGAGCAAATTAATCTGTTTTCTGATGGAAATGTCAGATGCAAAAGCTCGTAAGCCACCCAGCAAACTAGTGAATTTCACTTTCGAAGCTCTGTGGTCGCTCTGCAGTGAAATATGACAGCCAAAGTGCTCTTGGTAATAACTCACGGCCTTGATAATAGAATCTTTTACTGAGAGAACAAGTGTGTTGCCTAACACTGGGGTTATCTTTCTCAGTGTCTCAAAAAGGAGATATATGGTCATTAACTCCCGCTTGGTGAGCAGGCAGAGAGGAATTAGATAGTTTGAGGGAGACAGCTCTGCAGTAACAGCTGCACTGGAGGCTGACTTCCACTTGGGATTTTGAACCCCTGGGATCTGCTATTAGCTGGTATAATTGACACAACACTATTAGTTTCAGTTAAGTCACACCAGTTTACACAAACTGAAGATTCTTCATACCTGCTGGAGCAATGAATCTGCGTATGTGATCTAGAAATACAGAAGCGCTCATGAGGGTTAATGCCATGAGTTTAACGTCAAGCAGGTAGTGAAGTGCCTTGGGCCATCAGAATGCAGGGCTGCCTGGTGCCAGCCAAGATGTTGGAGCAATTGCTTTGAAAGGAATCTTGATTTGTAGAGAGCAACTTCACTGTTGGTCAGCTGGATGGACCATTGTTTTATTCTTTGGAAGCATTTTCTTCTGCCTTAAAACATTTCTTAACTTCCATCGTGGATGTGGGAATAAGGAGAGAAGCCATTGACCATTTTCCTTAATGATAACCTTTCTTACCCAATATGAATTGTCTTAACCCAAAAGAGAAATCCAAAATTCTCCTCTGAACCCTGCCTTTGAAATGCAGTAAGATCTTTTACAAATTGTACCATCTTGGAAGCTCTCATAATCCCATGGGTATGATGTTTATTTTTGTGTCTTTGAAAGGATGACAGCAGCTGATTTTTGTCAGTACATGTATATATTCAGGAATATACAGTGCAGCAAGTTACAGAAGTCTGTTCTCTGTGTGCTATTAGGAGCAGAGCACAGGGTGCAGTGCTCTGTGCAGCCGGCAGCAGCAGCCAGGGTGCTATGTCCTGAGCTTCATAGAGGTTGAAAGACCTTTCTAGCAATGTGTGTGTGCCTGGGAGGGTTGTGCTGGCAGTGTGGCTGATCTGAACTCTGTGCAGCTGTAGCACTTCCCTAGCAGCAGCCAAACCAACTCCTGTGGTAGGTCCCTGAGAGCAGCAGTCACGCTTCTGACAACAACCAACGTGTGTAGCCTGGCATGAACTGTCTAGTACTTCTCAAACACTTTGTACCTGGAGCTTGCAGACAGAACAGGTGACCTAGAACCTAATTTTTCCAAGCAAATAATTTTACAAGCAGTTAATGTAATACAGTAGATTCACAGTATCTTTCATTGGTTGTACCTTGCTACGTTCTCTGACACTGACCTTTGCAAGGCCCAGCTTAGGATAAAGATCAGGTGTTTGTCTTTGGGTAAACATAGAAAAATGTCTCCAGCTCTTTGCTCACTAATGTGTGTGGCATTCACTCTCTCATTTCTGTGGCTGAGCCTCACTTTGCCAGACACATGCACTTAGAAAGTGTTTTCATTGTGACATTAATAATAAGAATTGACACATTCTAAATGAGGAATCCCTTGTTGTGCCTGGTAGCACTGATGGATATTTGGGGAAATTGACAGCTTCTGAAAAATGTTTTTGCCATGACCAGCGCTTCTCTGACAGATTTTTAATGGCTCTCTCAGAACTCTCACTAACTTGAACACTTTTGCAGATGAAGTGGAAAGTGGTGAAATGTGCTGTTCTAACACTTTTGAAATATAGTGAAGAAATATGGAACAACTCTGAATTTTGCTTCTAAATTGTGATCCTTTCCCCGCCCCCCCCCCCCCCCCCCCCAAATATTCTGGCAATATTCTGAAATGTTCTTTCCTCCATCGAAACTAAAAGAAGGGAATGGATTAGGTAAGGGGGCAAGCATTTGTTATGATACACCAGGACTGAGCCATATAACCCCCATTAACCTTAATGGGAACCAACCATGCTCAGTTTGCTTATTTAGATGGAAATATCCCCCTGCTCATCCGGGATCAATTGCTCTCTGTGTTACCTGTTTTCAGTGCCTCATTCAGTATGGGAGTCACTGTCATGACCTTGTAAGCCTTGGACTACCAGAAAGGGAGGACAGATAAATGGGGGCTATGAGAAGAAAGATCAGATAAAAAAATAAGCTTAAAAAACGGAGAGAAAAAGTTCTAAGGGTTGGTACCTAACTCGTATTAGCAGTTCATATGAAATGTAATTGCAATTAAATCCAAGTCTGCTTTGCAGTTCAATGTGATACTGCAGAAAATCAATACAGAGAACAGTACATAGAATTCAGATTTTTCTGAGGACTCCTAAATTTAAAGTATTATTACAAAAAGAATGTGTTAACTCATTTTAAAAAAATAGGTTGCTCATTTTAGCACCTACCCCCCAAAGTTAAACACTGCATACATAAACCTGGCTTTGTACAGTTTGTGTTCTCAGAAGAGCCTAAATGGAATAGATGCTCATCTCTTTTTGAAAGTCAATTAAGCTTATGTGCCTAAATCCAGTGCTCAGGCATGAATCCCAGTCGATAGCTTTATTGAAGAACATCTCCAGTTGCTTTTTGAGTGATAGGAGGATTGTGATTAAGTACAGGCAGAAGTTCAGTTCTATGCTGAAATCTCTTATCTCACTGATCAAAATAACATATCTTCTGCCCCCAAAACTTTCATGTTGTTAAGAAATGGAACCAGAGAAGAAACAGCAAAGCTAGCATTATGAAAAGAGCATGTTTATTGTGGAAAGCTGTTACAGTTTATGATTTTAGACAGCCCAGGGCAGATAACAAAAGAGATTTAAGTTAAACTTTAAATAAATGTTGTACTGCTATAGGGATGATTTCAAATACTGCAATCTGCTCCACTAACACTAAAATAAGATCTCCTGTCCTCAGATTGAGTACAGCAATCTTAAAGCTTTAACACAGGGGAAGCAGTTCTGGTTTCCAAACATCTCTCACAGTCAGAAAATTACAACAGAAGTACTGATAGAATTTAGGGAAATTGTTTCCAGTAGTTTGTTTTTCATGCCTGGAAATAATAAGTTTTTTCAGTTCATTGTGACTTTCTTATCTTTAGAGTTGGCAATTCTAAGAATGCAATAGTACCACTCAGATGATTTTGCCTACTGCTTCCACAAAGAAAAGTTCTTCCAGAATTCCCACCATGGCCAGTACTAAAGTATAGCATTCAAGGAGTATAGGAATCAGGATAAAGTTGTCCTGGTCTTTAAGTTAAAGTCAGCAGTGACATTCAAGAGGAAAATGGAACTCCACAGTAGCAGCCAGACTGTCTCTTTCCAGTTCAGTGGAGGTTCATGGTAAAAAGGCAAAAAAAACCTTTCCAAAAGAGAATAAATCTAAAAGGTTTTGTTGTTTTTGTTTTGGTTTTAATTATGTTTTTTTGTTGGTGGTGGTGGGTTTTTTTTATTTGGTTTTGTGTTTTTTTCTTTTCTGATTGACTAGATGGCAGGCACATGATGCATGACTCTGGGTACATCTTTCAATTGCATGAATACCTACCACGTGCAAATAAATGTTGACCAAATGTGAACCACCACGAATGTCTCTCTTAAACAAGTCCTGAGACTAAGAATTCATGAAAAGGTGATTCTTCTTCAGAAGGTCACTTCCTGGCTTGCCCCCAGAGAAACTACCTTACCCAGAAACTGTGTTTGCCCCGTTGAAGTCTGTAACAGCCATTGCAACATTGTATAGCAACCACAAACCTCTATGCTGGAATTTCCAGTTTTGTATTCTAACAAGATTTAATTGGAATTGTGTTCTGTATGTTACAGTGGCATCTCATAGTCCTTTGTTGAGAGATTATATAAGTTTTCAAGGAGTTTCTAGCATGGTGGATGAAGGCAGACCCTTTTAATTTAGCCCAGTCTTCTCCTCTCAGTGTAAATGCAGGTCAGTGAAAAGCAGATGAAAGACCTTGACATCAATCCAGTTTATCAAGCTGCCAACCAGTCCTGTATTAGGATGGCTTCTCCTGGATCAATTTCTCCTTACAGTTCTGTAAACAGGTCTTTCAGTTTGGCCTCGTTGCAAACAAACAGCTTATTGATGCAAGACAGAAAGCAACCTTCTTGGATATCTGTATCCCGGGGTTGCACATCTCATTGACAGCAAGTCCTCACTCTAGACTCTAGAGATAAAGTCCCCAGTACAGAGGTCAGGAACTGGTGTCTGCTGAAGGAATTGGGGTTTGACAGCAAGGTAAATATCATCTCTCTGAGCAGCTTTAAAAGAGAATGGCACCAGTGCTGTAGAGCTGGGCTTGCTGATAGAGTTACCACTGCAGGGGCCAAATTATCACAAGTGAGGTACCAGTATTTGTGTTTTTCCATCTTAAAGCATATTTTCTGTGAGCTCTGAAGGCTGCTTTTTTTTTTTTTTTTTTTTTTTTTTTAATTTAAAAAGTGCAGAAGTACCAGCAACTGGTATGTAATCAGATCTGAAGTCCTAAATTTCCATCTCAGCAGTGGTAACTTTGAATTTGGCAGCAGTGGTTTTAGTTCTAATAGCTCCTCCTAAAAGGGGTCATTGGGATTTTATTTTACTGAGAAACTGAATACAGCAATATGTGAAGAAAGACATTTTCAGATACTTTCATTGTTTCCCTTCAGAATATTTTCCAGCACTGAGTTTATTGTTGCTGTTTTGTGCTTTTCTTTCAGTTATAAATAACTTCTAAAGACTGATGTGTTTACTTTGTTTAACCATGGCCGTGATGGGTCGAGGACACATTAAATCATCCTCAGGCTCTTATTTGCAGCCAATTCTGAAATAACCAGAGTAATGACATAAAATTACTTCATACTGCAGAGATGTTTATATCAGCTTAAGTCTCTGAAGTCTCCTGTGCTTTATGACAAGACACTTTAATGGTAAAACAGTGACAGCAAAGATGATAGTCCATGTGGAATTGCCTAGCAGACAACTCAAGGTTTAAGGTGCTAAAGTATGAAAAGAGGAGATTATTTTCTTCTGAGGTTTTCCTTGATGAGTTTATAGATCAACCTATTATTTTCTTAGATTTAAAGTGTCTCCATATTTCAGAAACAGTGATGTAGAATAGTGACTCTTATTCTGATGAGACTGAAAGTGGAAAATGTTCTTTTCTGACAATTTCTACAAATACAGCCTTTGTGTGAGCACATTTGTTCTTCTTAGCAGAAAACACCATTTGCAGTTGCTCCTGTTAGTTTAATAATTTGTCTGTTTTTTGTTTTAGAATTACCTGCGAGCAAACTTGACTGTTTATAGTTGTCTCTTGTCATTAAAAGCAAGAGTTACCCTGAAAATCAAGCTTGTGTGATTATATAGCACAGAAAAATTAGTGCATGTCCTTTATGCTGTCAGTTGCAAAGCAGCTCAGTATTTGCAACCTCTCCTATGTATTAGTAAGATTGTATCACTGATTTATTTTAGGTAATTAGCCATGACTCAGTAATGTGAGTCTGGGAGTTATACCACTGTTTGTGTTAGAAAATAAATTGCACTCAAACCACATCCCAGTACTGGTTGGTGCTCACTCTAGACTGGCATATCAGAATCAACCTGTAATTCCTCAGATGTCTGAGAAATAAGATGATCTCTCTCCTGTGGGTTAGAAAGTTTGAGCTCAATTATATCATGTTTGGGAAGGAACTGCAGAGTTCAGCACCATTTATAGAATTCACCCAGTCTTCAGGTAATACTCTGTTATTTGAGTCAAACAATTTGTAGGCCAGGAATCCTGCCCAGAGGAATGAATGCACTGTGGGAGCTGGAGAGTCATCCAGACAGAAGTCTAGAAAGAGGAAAAAGGGATGTGTGAAATTCTTTTTGGTTTGTGTGTAAATAATTTATTGAAATTACCTTTCTTACAGTGGTTTCAGTCTGTTTCAAGGGGAGTAATTAAAATTGTACAGATCTTATTTATTAATGCTAGTGGGAATAGGAGATATTGCAGCTGAAACAATCTGAAGTTACCCAAAAGAAAATCAGGCTGTGGACTGATGGCAGGTAGTCTGAAAAGAAAGGTCTTTCTGAAAGGGATCTGAAGGCATCAGTGACTACATACATTTACTTCCTGTAAAAGTAGATAATGTTTTAAGATTACAGTTCTGCTGATCTGCTGCAAACTTTTGTTACCCAGTAACTGGAGGAAACAGAAATATTCAGTCAAGTTCTTATTGAGTGTAATTTCTTGGTTCTTGTAACTGAAAGAAGGCTGGAGTGAGGTGGGTGTTGGTCTTTTCTCTCAAGTAACAAGTGATGGCCTCAAGTTGTTCCAGGGGACGCTTAGTTGGATATTAGGAAATATTTCTTGACTGAAATGGTTGACAGGCCCTGGCACACGCTGCCCAGGGCGGTGGTGGAGTCCTCTTCCCTGGAGGGATTTAAAATCTGTATAGATTGTGCTGAGGGACATGGGTTAATGGTGGCCTTGGCAGTGCTGGGGTGACTGTTGGACTTGGTGATCTTAAAAGTATTTTCCAATCAAATTCTATGACTCTATGCAAGTTTAAGTAAGTAAAGAAGGTGAAATTTATACATTTTGGTGATGGAAAGAGAGGGCATTTTACAAGTAGTCTGCAAGCTATTTGCATAATATTTTGAAATGCATTTTGGTGAAATAAGATTCTTAGTATGCTTGTTATGAATAAAACTTTACTAAATAATGAGGAACAGTGAGTGCTGTCTTCAGAGAAGTGGCCAGTGCAAATAAAAAGCATTCTACTCCATATTAAAACCCTATTTGGTTTTGAGACAAGAGCATGTTTTTTCTCTCCATACTATCAACACTGGCTTTCTGCAGAAACTGAAGCACAAAATGTTCCCAAAGGAGGCAAGTCAGTGAAAAGGAAGAGAAAGGTGAGAGAGAGTGACTCTTGTTATGACTGAGGGACAGAAATTCCAGAAATGTGAATTACTACTTTGGAACAAAGTAGCACAAAAAAAGGTATAAAATCTGAATAAGATTAAAATTCTTCAGAAAATTTAAAATAGCTGGTCCCTTTAGCTAGTATCAGAAGCTTAAAGTTCTGTATCTTAGGAGAATTTCTCTCCAAACACAGCAATACATTTATCAGAAACAGTATGTATTCACAGACTTTTAAAAGAGGCTTCTATTACAGCATCTTGTTATAATGCTGTTCATAATAATGCATGTTATAGTCAAATACTCCAGAGAGACATAAGGAAAATTTTAAAAGAAAACAGAACTGAATCTGAAGAAATATACTTTCTATATTATGTCCCACCGGTATCTTGGGGACAGAAAGTAAATTTCTCATTTTTTAAATAAATTGATTTTAGTGCCTTAGCTGTCTAAAATAGAAAATAAAACATTCACTAATTGGTAGACAAAAAAAAGGAAGAGAAATATAAAAGATTCATTGTGATTAAGTTTCTAAAGCATAATAAGATCATAAAGAGCATTGACAAGGCTAAAATATAGAGAACTGCCACAAGAATATCTTTAAATTCTCCATCCTTTGTTAGGTGGCATTGGAAGGATTTGGAAGGCAAGAGAGCTTTTGATATGGCATTAGGGTTGTCTCTGTCTTCCTACCAATTTTGGTATTTTCAGAAAAACTTGGCACACAAGTATGATCTTGTTAGTAGGTCTGACCAAAAATAAAAGTACTGTGTATTTAACTTCAAAAACCTCATCAGTTATGAAGTTCTCCTTCTTCCACAGTGTTTGCTGTGTGAAGCATTACAAGAACTCTTAATTCAGCAACACTCCAGCAAATATTTTAACTGTTTTTAAACTAGTTAAAACCAATCATTATGAATAGCAGAAAAAGTAGATCCTTTTGTGGTAAATATGGAACATATCTTCTCAGATCTCATAGATTTCCTTTTTTTGCTTTTGTGCCAGACTTCAGGTCAAAAATATCTGAATGTAGTTAGACTGAAGAAATCATCCAAGTCAGTATGATGCTACATGTCAATGAAGAAACACACTTTTAATGAAGTCACACTGTGCAGGGAGCTAAAGGGTCAGCAGTGCTTAGACATGGCACACCTACATACCTAGCAATTGTGCATGGAAAACTGGTAACTCAGGGTCTGTAATAGAGCGCAAGCAGAGAAAGAATAGGAGACTTGAAAAGTAGTGGAGTTTGTTTTTTGATTGTGCCTTCAGCTACTTGAACTTGTAGGGCTAAAATTTGGAGGGTCTCCTGTTGTTAAGTGTGGTTACTCCTCGTATGTGTCTGTTCAAACCCTGATCCTGAGACACTCTCTTCTAGAGAATAATTCCCATCCTTCTTTATCTTCCTTAGAGGATGGGACGTCTCTCTCAATTCCTGTTTCCTTTGTGCAACAACTTCAAGTAAACACTTCTCAACCTGACTGTATTTTAAATGTTTGTATGTACTACTCCCTAGCAGAAAACCTTTCCATTACTAGTTAGTGTTTACAGTGTTTTAATGGCAGGTGGAGAAGGAGCTGCTTTTTATTGACTTATATTCTTAAATTCACAATTTTAATTTCTGTTTCATAAGGCCCAGGACAAGATCAGTGTGAGAGATGGGATCTCTAGAGCCTGCCTTCTCCACAGTGATATCCAAATAAGAACTAATTTTCTTTCAAATAGCCTTAATTCCCACTCTGTGCTTGCATGCCCTTCAGGGAGAGGACAACTACAAAGATGAGGGAGGAAGAGCTTAGCTTTTACAGAATAGATGGTGTCAGGGGGATAGGGGAACGTAGGAACATGTTGTATTCATCATAATGAGAAAGACAGGATGAATCTAACAACAACATTCAGCTTTGCAAATGTAACATCGTAAAGCTTTACTAGTGTACCAGATATGATTTAATATAGATTCTTTATATCCAGAGTAAGGCAGAGCATAAGATATTAATCTTACTGAAAAGTTTTGGATAATAATTCTCCCAGAAAATAAATATATGCAAAATGTGTTTCAGAAAAATTGGAAAACTTTTGTTTTGGTGAAACGGTCTTTTCTAGTCCTAATAGCATTTTAACTAACTAGCTCCACAGGACTTGGTTAAGGTGTAGTCCAGTCCTTTGGTTTGCAGAAGAGCCCTGCAGTAGGGGCTGCATTAACTGCAGTACCCATTCCTGCAGATTGTTTCCAAAACCTCAAGAGAAAAAGTTGCAACTGTTAGGAAGTCATTTAGAACAGCAGAACTCTGGCAAGTAATACCAGATCCTATATTTTGGTTTTGTTTGGGGTTTTTTTTGCTGTGGGGTTTTTT
Source organism: Apus apus (assembly GCF_020740795.1). NCBI lineage: Eukaryota > Metazoa > Chordata > Aves > Apodiformes > Apodidae > Apus > Apus apus. Next base: position 13,733,395 of record NC_067295.1, on the reverse strand, counting down.
ATGCCTTATGATGTTTCCAGTGCTTTTCTCTATGCATTTTTTCCAATTAAGTAAATTCAGTAAAATATACCATCACATGACAAGAAGAGAACTGATACAGAAAATAATAGTGTAATATTGATAAATGATTGGTGCAGTAATAGCAATATGCCATCAATCACCTGTGTCCATGTTTGATGGCATCATATAAACTAATTCAGAATGAATGTCCTTTGCTTTAACCTTGGTTGTATTTGCAACTTACTTTAGAGGAAAGTAATAATCCTTCATTAACTGGTAGGTGTGAAGCATTCTCTGTCAAGAGGGTGGAGGAGGAGGCAAATTAAAATTGGTTTCAGAATGTGTCCTGAGTCAAAATTAGTCTTTCTCTGCAGCCTCATAAAGTGTATAAATTATTATTGGACATTTCAAAGGGTGTGTAAGTGAATCTTCATATTTTGCAGGTTTGCTCTTTTGATCTTTGATGCCTTTCTTTATATGCATTCAAACATACATATAAAAAAATTCAAGGACACAGAAAATCATTGATCTTGCTACAGCTTTAATTCTTAAGAGCCTCTGTAAGACTGGCTTTACATTATGCATTAAGGTACTTGTAATTAGGAACTTGTGGTAATGACCCATTCTCAGACAAATAGTGCAGTTCCTTGTTTTCCATTAACTGCATTGAGAGTTTATTTGCTGAGAATTGAGTTTAATTTGATTAGCAGGAACTGAGAGACATTTGCAACACAAGGTACATTAGCATAGCACTTTCTTTGTAATGACAGCCAAAAAAACATTCAGGGGAAGAGCTAATTTTTTGAGATTTTCCATCTTTAATAAGGCAGTTTTAGGTAAATTTTAGTACTCTGCTCCTGTAATCCCTTCAGCTTTAACTATGGGGTAAAAGAAAATAAAATGGATTGCAAAAGTTCAGTAGATGCTTTCTGAAAGTCACCATTGAGTAAAACCCACCAATTTACTAAAATGAATTATTTAATCTGAAAAATTGGCAGCACCAGCAGGTTTTCCCTATATTTTTCAGCTTATTAAGCTGATAGCAGTATAGTTCTACTACAGAGGAAAGACATCCACTGCATTCAGCAACGACCTGGCCTGCCTCTTTCTTTCACCCCCAGATAGGGTGATGTGTTCTGTAACAAGTGCTGGAGACTGACCTCATTGGAAGCTCATGTAATGCCCATCACAACATCCTGTTAAGACACTACTAATTCTGTGAACTTACTCTAAAGTATTTTCATTGATTTTAGCTACCTGGCCATTTTTTTGTTCAGCCTATTGAGTAACTTCCTGTCCCAGTGCTGGTTGTGCCTGGTACATGGGGCTGGTGTGCCTGGGTTAACCAATATGCCTTGAAGGCTCAGCCTGTTCAGAGAACACTGTGAAGATGCTGATGCCTCTGACTGGTGAGTTCCTCTCTCTACATCTCTCAGCTCCTTGGAAACAGCCATTGGGTTGTTAAGAACCTAGCTGAAATTCTGGTTGAAACCAGATAGTCAAAGACCAAGTTGCCAGGTCAGTAAAAGATATCTCAGCACTGGAGAATATTTCAACACACTTCAGAAAGTGTAAGTCAAGTAATTTTTTTTATAAAATAAAATCTAATACATAGGAGCCATTAGGAAGATACTAGTAATTTCTTCATGAAGAGAAGTGTTTTATTCTTAGTATTCTCCTGCTCAAGAAGAGGTATTCATCTCTTCTAGAAATAATTTTCACTATTCTACTCTTAATTCTTCTGCTTCTTTTGTTATTTGCATAAGCTGGCAATCAGGAGCTGCCTATGTTCCTTAAATAGGGTTGCTTATCATTCTGGAAGTGTTCCAAGGTAAAGTAGCCACTTTATTAAATACTCAGTGGCTTTTCTTCCCAAGTTCTGTCTTCTAGCTCCAAACCAAACAGTCTTCACCAGTTGTAGTGTCTGTATTTTATTCCTTTATGTTTAGCCTAATTCATTCTACGTTTAGTGATGATGTTGGCAAATAACCACATATTTGTCAAATGGGAATGCAATTGAAATGAGAGCCAACTTTAACCCCAAGCTGTGTATATATCTTTACACTTACTGTGAACCCCTAGAAAGTTTTGGAATAGATAATAGCAGTTTAGCTGCTATCAGCTGCTGCACAGGGCTGAAAACATGAGCAGAAAACAGACCACAACATTATCTACTTTACCCAGAATCCTATTTTATTTCTGCTCAAAACAAATTCGTGTTCTGAGAGCTGGTGTTCAGTTCCTAAATCTAGTACCTAAATTATGGTTCAGTCCTATTATTAAAATAGTTTTATTAGTAATTATTACTTGTGATAACTTTTTATGATAACTTGCTCTCGTTTTCTGTCTTTGGAGTTTCGAGGTTGTTACGTGACATTATTAATTCTATTTACATTACCACTAGGATATTATTCTTTCTCTTTATTAATAGTTACTTTGCTACAGCCTTCTGCCAGTTTTTTTTTGTCTTTTGCTTAATTCTCCTGGTTTGACTGCAGAGAAATTGCAATTACAGTTAGCCAAATACAGAAAATGTTTTTTTTCCATCTTCTAACATTAGTATTTGCTTGAAGTTTCGGTCAAATTTGATCAGAGTTCATTTGCACCTGCTTTGTGTTTGCTTTCCACAAATACTCCAGCAGATGAGTTTACCGGTATTCAGTGAGCATGCTGGCAGCAAGTTTTCAACAAATATTTCAGAATATTTGCAGAGAGAGAATTTTAACTTTGATTATCCATACAGGGCTAACAATAACATTTATTTTGTGGCAAGGCAGAGTCATATAATTGATTTGCATAATTAACTGAGACTGACAAACTCAACTTAGCTGAAGAATTAATCACAAAATATGTTGAGGTTTGTTTCAGTAACTCAATTAGGAAGATTGCAGTGTTTCTCTCTGTCTTTCTGCTGCTTTTCTCTGCAATGTCCATGGAACAAGATATGCATTAGAATTATTTGATCACCTTCATGATGTAAATTAAACAGGTTAATCCAACAGCTGAAATGACAGCTCTGCTTTACCTTGATGCTACTATTTCAACAGTGTAATTGCACATAGTGTGTCCATCACTGTAGTCTCTCTACAGGTGAGTATCTTGTCTTGTTGCTAATCAATATGTAAACAAAACAGGCTGATAAGCATATTAGGAGAATTTGGACTGTATGAATCCTTCTCTCTGGTTTTCTCCACAGTGGATTTTGTATTTACTTGCTGCTCTCTTAGACTTCACTCATGAATGGGAGAGACTGTGAATGCAAATGACAAGAAATATTTCCTAGGTTGGAGTGCTTTATGCAGTGCACAGCTGCAGTCCTTTGCAGACTCCCATCTCACTTCTCTGCACTTACTGACCTGCTGAGGGGATGTCTCTCTGGGTATAATAGACAAGTTCCCACTGGGCACTGGGAAGCTGTGGGAACACCCCATGTGGTAGAGGATCAGCCCATAACCCCCAGCAAGGGAGTGGAATTAACTCGGTCCCTCCTCCCTAACCATTACTGCCTCTCCCTTTTCAGCTCTGTGTAATGTTATGTTAATGCTAACTGCAATCCTTCTCCATTAGCAAGTGAGAAAAATAGGTAGAACTCGGTGATGGCTGGCTCAGAAGAGTAGTTTGTCTTGCTAGAATTATGTCAGCTGGGTTTTTCTCTCCCTCATCTGTGGTACTTTGGAACCCAAAGGGAGAGTGCAGTGTGTATTTGTTTCTCTGTCTTCTTGCCTCATGACTGCTGAGCAATTTTTTGTTCATCCCCTGTAGTTTCCCTTTATTATTATTTATTATTCCCAGTTTGTGTGGTTTTGTTAATACTTGGTATTTTCAATGTCTTTGATTTGGTTTTCCAATCTTTTAGTTGTTGATGCTGCCACCACTTACGCTGATATCGATGTAAGTGTTTACAGACTACTCCAAATGCAGCCCAGCAGGATTCTGATCTTAACCGAAATTAACTGTCATACATAGGGTTTGTTTATCTCTTCACAGCCTTTTACCACAGATGTTTGTCCTTTGGCTTGTTCCTTTTTCTAATTAATTTTTTATTATAGTTTGAAACACCTTCTGTCTAACCAATTTGTCCCGAAATCAAATAATTCCTTTCTTGCACATCAGCAGCACGGAATTTTTCTGTATGGTGGCATGGGAAGCTTTGGAGTCACAGAGACTCAGAGGAGAGAAGCTAAATTGCAGGAGTAAAATGTGTGGATCTTGATGAAAACAGAATGTGGAAGGCTACTAACTTGGCTGCATAGCAGCTTTGAGTCTGAATCAGGAGCTCCACATTGAACTCAGAATTGGAACATAATTTTTCTTTTGATTTTGGACTTACCTGAGTGGAAGAATGGTCTACTTGGTTTATTCACATGTGATTTAAAATACTGACTTCTCTATTATTTGCAATTAGAAACACAGACCTCAAAAACAAAGACTGAAGATAACAACTGATTACCTTGAGTAGGCTTTTTGGCTTTACTGGATCTCCTGCTTTGTTTTTGTCATATCTGTCAAGGTCCTTAACAGTTTTTCTGAAGAACCAATGCTGTAATATGAGAATCTATTGTAAGAAATTGTCTCCTGACTGTTGCTATAATTACTGTAAATTATGTTCCACAAAAGGCAGAGGGACATTAGTCTTACAGAAAGAAACACTATTATTTCCTTTTGCTCACACAAAACCCTTGGTTTTTTCCCTTGCTACTGATTGGGTTCATCATATTTAACTTTCTGAAGTTTAGAGGTTGCCACAGAGAACTTCTCTTCTTTCTCTGGCCCCCTCTGAGGGTGTTGGTCTGAAAGTACTTTTCCATTCACTTTACAGTTTGTCAGAAACAGTGATACTGAAGAGATGACTTGAATTCAGAGTTGGTGTATGCAGAATTAGTTGGTGTATGCAGTGCAGATATGTGAGATTCACATAGAACAAGAACACAGGAATCTAAAAAGCCTGTAAGGCTCTAATATTGGGAAGACAGTTTCAAATTATTTCATGTATTATTAAGATGGAGAAAATACTAAATATGTTACTGAATCACAGGTTAATTGGTATTGTTACTGGTCTCATAACAACTTCGCTTTAAATTGGGATTTTGATATACATCTGGGAAGGCTTGGGTTTGCTCTTCCACCAACCAAGCATACCAGCATCTTTTGCAACAAAAATACCTTTTACTCCTATATAGAATTCTAGGGGAAATGATATAAGCAATAAACCTGTTGAAATATCAAAAAAGTCATTGTAACAGCATACCTACAATGGCACAAGTTGCTGCATTCTACAAAATATGATTACTCCCCCAAGTCACATTAGGGTAACAATATACTGAAAACTGGTTTTCAATATACTTTTCACATTTAATTTAGAAATAGTAACTGTGGGGAAGAACATTTCTGACTGATTTCAGACAGGAAGTTGTACACCTGCAATGTTTTGCTTATAGGAAAACAGCAGTTCTGACACATTCACACAGTTTTATTGTTATGGGAGCAAAAGAAATCCATAAAAATTTGAAAATTGATCCAGATTTTTCTAAATCAGAACTCAAAAAGGCACTGGAAATGTCTGAATCATCAACATTTAATAACTGACTTTTCTTTAGAATGTGTCCAAATGATCTAATTCATTTAATAAAGACTATGCTAATGATTACTGTTGGAAAGTTGACTGGTTACAGAAAATAATCCCAGCAGGTTCAAGTAGGCACAGGTGAATTGAAGAGCTAAGCTTATGAAGGCAGGATTGCAGAAGGCTTTTCTCCTTTCCGGCGAGAACAGTTTGTCACTTCTTTGTCTTTTATAGCACAAGTTCAAAACTTGACAGCAATAACCTTCGTACTGGATCTGCATGAATCATACGTTATGACTTCAAGGAAAGACGATGTTGTGTGAGATTCTTTTGGTCACATTTAAAAGATTTATTCAGACTGTATGAGGTTTTCTAAGAAGGAAGGATAAAAGGTTTTCCCCCTCCCCCCTCTAGGGCCTGGTTCAATAAAGCACACAGTCTTAAGCCTGTCATTCCAAGTCTGTGACTGGGTGTGTGCACGTAAGTGAAGTAGAACATAGGATCATAGAACATCTCAAGTTGGAAGAGACCCATAAGGATCATTAAGTCCAACTACAAGTGGTGTCCACTTAACAGCTAGTTAGGGGGTGCACCAAGTGACCCATTAAGGGCAGCAAGTTGTCCAGGGCAGGAACTAAGGAGCTGTGTGAGGGTATTTCCTTGCCCAGGGACTGTCACTGAGTTGCCCACCAAGAGCACTGGGTTGCCTAAAGGCTGCATTATGTTGCCATGGTGGTTGGGGTTGGTTTTTGTTGTTGTTGGTTTTTACTAGCTTGGTGATTTTCCCACTGCTTATCCCACAGCCTCTTTGGCCAGGTGGGATCCTGGTGCCAGCTTCAGTGCCCACAGCTACACAGCTCTCCAGCCAGGTACTGAGGCAACCCATGCCAGCATGGCCACAGTTGGGCAAGGCTTGAAAATAACATTCCTCTTACAATACTCTTTACCACAGGTATACTCTTATGCACTTTGCTAATTAATAACTTCAGAGAGGTAATTAAAGAGAAATATTTTTCATAGTTAAGTGGAGTCAAAACTGGCTGGAGACTCGCACCTGAGGTTTCTTTTTAATGTCAGTAGTGTATGCCCAAAATTTACAGAATAAATATGGTGGAAGAATACATTAAAAAGTTGTATGATGGGTATTGTGTTCATAAGCTTAATAATGAAAATATTTGTCTCTCTGCTCATTGAGATATCTGCAGTTTCCTAAGAAGTTCTGCAAGGCACTAAGGTGGTTAACAGTTTTTGCCACATCTCATGAAACGTATCATCAGCATGATGTATCTAAACTAGCATTTCTTAAAACAGAATTACTAGGGGTAAAAAAAGTTCAAGGATTTGTCAAATCACTTTTTTTCCCTTCATGTGTAGGAGAAATTTAGGGCAATGCTTATTGTCATGAATAAGAAAGTATTCTTAGACTCTGAGCTGCCAGAATCTCCAAAGCACACACTGTAAACATTTCACTTCTGCAGTGACAGCTAAGTGAAGATGCCTTGCTCATTATCCATAAAGAATATGTGGCACAGATGAGCTCAGAATGTAAATTTGAAAGGAAATGGAGAAAACAGAATTCTTTTTTCATGCAGAAATGTTATTTTTTTAATGCTGAAACATTAATAGAAATTTAATTAGTGGAGATCTAGCAAATGTGTTGGTAATTTGATAAAAATACTTTGCAGTGCCAAAGGAAATAAGAGAGGCTGGAATCATTGAAGTTGAATGGGAAATGGGAGCAACAAATAGGTCCTTTAATAATAGCTGTTTATTCTGGGATTTTTTACCAAATGACAGAAATTATGAGAAATGCAAAAGGACATGTGGCTTACTGAGATGTGGAATGAAATGCATCAGCTATGTGTTAAACTTCACTAGAGCTTTGGAAAATGTGTTCACATTTTTAAATTTGCTTTTTGAAGAGGACAAAATGGCTGCATTTGCTGCATCTTTGCAAGCTTTGCCACAGTTAAATATCTGTGTGCTTTTAATAAAACTATGGTCCTTTCAATGACATATTTAATTTTCTTGAAAGATGAGGGATTTGCTGCAGTGCAGAGAAAAGCCAGTTTGTTTACTTAGTAGGTGAGTTCAGGCAGCCATGAGTTAGGTTTTTCAGAACAATAAGAGGCTGGTTGGTATTGCTGGAGTCATATCCATTATTTACGTTGCTAGGATGTGGGTATATTTGCAGCAATGTCACACTAACCTCTATGAATTCTTGATTGAGAAATAAAAAATTAACAATATAGACTGATGGGAGCAGTGGTATATAGAGACAAGTCATTTTAAACCAATCACAGTTTAAGAAGGCTGTCAGTATCACAAATACATGCACAAATATCAGCGTAACATTTGACCTGTTGGAATTCCACAGAGGACTCAATCCATGCAACCCCCTGCCCTTCACACCTACCATGGAACTAAGACTTGGCAGTAGCTTTCCATTCTCTGGGATTTCTGGATTTTCTAGGTTGTCTAAACTTCTCCAAGACATGGAAAGGAAATTCAGATTAGTATTTGAGCTACAATTTACCTCTACCAGATAATGTCAGTTTGCCTTTTAGAGAAAGATCAGCCCAGCAGCCCTAGCAGCTACTCTTCCCCTCTTCCCCCTCCTGTTTTTAGGAGGGTCCATTTACCTGTGCCTGACTTGATGGGGCATAGGGGTGCCTGACTAAATCAGCAGAAATAGGAAGCCACAGCACGGTGTGGATAACACAGGGCATAGAACCAGGGAAATCACATCACAGGTGACAGCCTCATATTATTAGACTGTGGAATAATGATGATTATTCAGAAGAACTAAAGTAAAAAACAGAATTCTCATTTAGTTTCTTAGTAACAGCTAAAGTAGAAATTGCCTGCGATGCCAAGGATTGAACTAAGCTTTACCACCATTTTATAAACTACTTAGTTTAGTCTGGTCACCTCAGCCTTACTTGCTTGGATACAGGGTTTTGTTTGCTTGGTTGGTTTTTCTTACTCCTGAAACACTGTCTGATAACTTGACCGCTGCTTAAACCAGTCACCTCCCTTATCATTAAATAAATACCACGGGGAAAAAACTGAGAGTATGTATACTTGGGAGTAATGTGCAATGCAGCTTTCCAAGGGCCAAAGCACCCCCTGCTTTCCACATCAGTGCACGCTTGTGTGCTCCTGGGTGGTCCTGCATCCAGTTTGCCTGTATCTTGCTACATTTTTTCTTGCTTCAGCAATGTTTTTGTTTTCTTTTTAGTTCAACATGGTAACTTACCACTAAAATCTCCTTTAAGTGAAACTGAAATTACTTTTTTAAAATTATTATTATTATTCTTGTGACTTGTCTTAGAGAATCTGTTTGGGGTTTTTTTTCCTGGGTGCCATCTTGAACTGATGGAGCCCTGTAATGTCCCCTTAGTCTAAAGAGATGTAAGGCCCTGATTCAAGGCTCGCAGGCAGAACTTTTGTGTGCTGTGACAGTCATGCCTGGACTGAGATCAGCACACAGACCAAGCAGAGTTGGCTGAAATGAACGAAGAAACTTCATTTATCTGCTAGACTTTTGTTTACACAGTAATAGAAGTACTTTGCAAAAAAACAGAAACAGAAACTGAGATGCGAGGGAGGTCAGCTTTGGTACTCATACTCCTTCAGAAATCTCATCTGCTTCTCTTTTGTCAAAATGGAAAAAAAAAAAAAAAAAAAAAAAAAAAAAGATTGGCAGGAGGTGGTATTCCATGCTTCTGAAGTTTTCTTGGGATAAAACAGAACTGGAGGCAGTTGAGCACTGCTTTTCCAATCTGTAAGGGCTTTTCTACAAGGCTTGACTTTAGTAGTAGAGACACTGTCAAATACTGGGCATTCTGCTCAAGGGTGTGTAAGAGTTACATTGTAATGGAAGAGCTTTCTCATGGACTTGTTAATTTTTTTAAATAATTTGCTGTACTTAAATCCTGGAGCAGAAAGGTTAAAGAAAAGCTGATTTATTTTTTAATTGTTTTTGTACCCAGGGAAGATTAAAAAAGACATAGCCATTTCTGCAGGACCCTTATGGGACATCAGTTTTCACTGGATTTTATGATATTGTTTAGATTTGAATTCTGAAATGTACAGAATATTATATATTCTGCTTTTTAACCTTACCTTTAAAGTCAGAGCATCATCTTATGAAGAGAATAGGTATTGCTTATTGACAGTTTCTGCTTCTTAATAAAGGCTTTCAGTAGTGTCTCTATTGCAAATACTTTACATAATTCATTGCACTGTTTTCTTACTGCCCTGAGAAACTGTAAGCAGCCCTTGCTGTGATCTTTCACTCCAGGGACTAAGACTCTTTTAATATTAATAAATTTTAAGAATTCTAATAACACTTGTTGTGTTGGTGAGCTCTGGATAATAGTCAGAAGTGACAGAAGAGGCTGCAAAGTTAGCTCATATGCCACCACTGACAGAATTAACTGTGCTGAGGGAGCCTTTATGGGTGAAATTTCAAATCTATTTTCTGTCATAGTTCATAGAAAAGAAAGCTCACAAGTATTAGTCATACAGCCAAGAGACAGGTATAAACCTACTAATGATGAGAAATCCTGAGTAAAGGATTTTAAACAGCTTTACATGTAGGTTTGGGCCACTGAGTGTTACATCTCTTTTATTTTGTATGTCTATCAGTACTGACTAAACAACAGCTGTAGTTTAGAAGCAGATGAGAATTTCTCTTAGGAAATGCTTTTGCTAAGAGCTTTTTACAGCTCTGTCACAGTTTAAATGGACCTTCATGCTGTGCTGATGTTAAGTCCCCTGTTTGGGGCCAGAAGGATGGCAGAATTGATACTCATTTCCCAGCTGCAGTGTCTTTGTCAGTTAGATATTTAAACATGTGACTCAAAATTCTGCAGTTTCTGACACAGTGCTTACATTCTCTGTAGCTTACTCGCAGGGCACCGAGGTGGTTTACATATCCTCCAAGTATAACAGAATTGGTTGAAAGCAAGTACTTTAAGTAGTTAAAACTTAACCAATACTGTCTAAAAATCTTAAATCTCTTAAATGGCCTGTATACTGTTTTACCCTGGTGATGTAGCTCACTGCTTCCATACCAATCTATCCCCAGCCCTTTTTCTAATGCACTGTCAAAAGTGTTGTTGTTCCAAGATTATTAAGAAAGCATTTATTTCAGTTTAACATTCATGTCTTTCCTTTAGGCCATGCATGTTTTTACCACAGAAGCCCATAATGTCAGTTGTGAAATTCAGTCAGGCACGCAGGGTGAGAAGGCCTCTACATAAATGAACCCATCCTCTCCCCGGAACACCTGATGGAGAGAGGTCTTCTGTAGCATATCCCAAAGATCATCAAGACCAGGCTCCAGTGGACTGGATAGGAAATGTTGCCTTGCTAAGAATATCCTGACAACAACTCACTTTTTTAAACAAAAATTGAAAGCTTAGATGATGGATCTCAACAGTCACAGGTATGACTGACACGGTATGACATGAGGTGTAGAGAGAAGGAAAGAGATTTGGTTTAAAGGTGACCTGAACTACAGGGATGTACAGGTCAGAATGTCTTCTATTTTACTCTTGTTTATCAACCTACACCAGTCCTTCTCCCTCCCAGTCAGGAACCTACTGCCTTCTCTGCCAACTGTAGTCTTTGAAAGTATTTGTGTCTCATTCCCTGTGCTGAGTTTACCACAATAATCTCAGACCAGTTTAACAGAGCTGTGGATAACCACAAGCAGCACTGAACCCTCCCAGCAAAAAGATGGAAAAATACTTGATTATTTCTACCTCAGTGTAACAGAGCAACATGAACTGGAGATGTAATCAAGCTGTGAATGTCAGGAATAAATAGGCAGCTTACAAATGGCATTGAAAATGGTCTATACTGCTGAGAGGAAGAAAGATTTAGTTTCTTACTGTTCTGCTAGCTTTGGGTTGATTTAAGAAAAAAAAAACAGTGTGTTTTGATAAGGATGATACAGAGTAATGGCTTTTGGAAGTGCAATAGCTCTTTTCTTTAAATGTTTGCCTTTTAGACTGAATTTATTAGATTGAGCTTTTTTTGTGTAGCTGGTTTTGCCTCACCTCATACAATGACAGCCAGGAGTAGCTCTAGCTTAGTGCAGCACAGGAAGGTGGCTTGAATATGTTAACATCTGTTCATGGCAGCAGAGGTACAACGACCTTGGTGTATCATCATTAATTTCCCCAAAACAAACCATCCAGAACTATTGCTAGGAGAAGCAATTTGAACAACATCAGCATATAGCCAAACTTATTTAGCCTTTGACATTGATAGAAGGGTTGTTGCTTTTCTGATTGAAACTCATCATGACCACAAAGTCAGGGCCCTTCCTTTACCCCAGTGCTGCAGAGCTGTCTGGCACACAGGGGACACGTCAACTCACCCCCGTACAAGGCGGAAATGAGCATCCAGGCTTTAGAAAACCTTGGCTAACTTCTCAGGCTTCCTTTTTAATCAGGATACATCTGAGCATTGACAAAGAACTTTGTCTTCGTTGCTGTGCCTCAAAGGCCCGAGGCACAATGTATGAATTATGGAGGAGGCAACACACCCCTCTGGAATACAGGCATTTATGGACGTGCTAGGCCTGTTCTTTGAGCAATGACAATCGCACAGCAGCGCTGGTTCCTGTCGCTGTACGGGCTGGCCCCAGTACTTTGTTATTTTGAGGGACGGTAACAGGGAGCAGCACAAACATCTGTCACACGATCCTTCTAGAGCTGTTAACCTGAGACAACACGGCGATGTCCTCAGTAAGGGTGAGGTATTCACCCCCCAGTCCCACAGCCGGGGCAGCCCTGCTGCTCCAGCGCCGTCAGACCGGGCGCTGTTCCCGCCGCGGGGCGGCCCCTCGCGTGCGGCGGCGGCAGCTGCCCCTGTGGGGATGCAGCTGCCCCTGTGGGGATGCAGCTGCCCCTGTGGGGATGCAGCTTCCCCTGTGGGGATTCAGCTTCCCCTGTGGGGATGCAGCTGCCCCTGTGGAGACTGCGCCGCTCCTGTGGAGTTCGCACTGCGCCAGCATCTGTGCACAGCTTGTTGTGTCCCCTCAGAGGCCACTCCTGTTTGTTACGTGGCAAAACTCAAAAGAAAGAGAAGGTAACGGAGCGTCCTCTGGAGTTCTGGCGTTTTTCTTGTCAGCTTTACCTCATTTCCAGAGCAGTCCCAGGGGCAGAGGAGGTGAGGGCACAGGGACGCCACTGAAATTCATTAAGCTCCTGAAAGTTTCCAGGGACGTGGATGTTCCTTGGAGTTCCGAGCCACAGTTCATCTTTAACGGAGTTATTGTGTAAAGTTCATCATAATGTTTGACCTCCTGTTTGGGAGCCTGGTGGTGTGTGAACGCCTTGCTGCCAGAGAGCAGTGACGGCGATGCAATTTTAGGGGCTAATGATTCTGCTGACCTAATGTCCTCCTACAGCTGCTGTCTATTACTGTCGCTTAACTGGGACATGGTTGTCTCAAGGGACTGACTTCTATAATGAGCTAGCCGTGCAATTACACTGCAGGACACTGGAGCTAAATCTGTGTCCTTTTTTTGCTTTATCATCTATTTTTATATTATCCTGGCATAATGTGGACATTCAAAGAAACTGAGTTTATTGCTCCTAGGTGAATTGAACAGTGCTAATAGTCCTGCTGGGCTGTTTGTGGGGCAGGGATGGTAAGAAAATTATTTACACATGGAAAAAAGATCACCAGAGACCTTTGTGCTTATATTCTAGTTTATTTCCTTCATGCTAAGTTAAGAAAGTGACCAGGGAGCATTAATGTAAATTTTACCAGAATCCATGGAAAAGCTATAGTGGCTGAACAGTTAACAGAAAAATGCTTTGTTTACCTTGAATTTCAGATATAGTTTATTGCAGTTACACTGGATTTTTTTTTAAAACCTCTACTGTGAAGTTCTGTTTAACTTGTGGAAATTGTGATCCATTATACTGCAGCAGCTTATGTGAGATTTTACTGAAGGTATGGATAAAATAGGCTTAGATTTACCTTTAAAAAGGCAACTAACAAAGTCCATACAATATTTTTTTTTTTAGCACTAGAAGTGTATTTTTTATGGTCACTTTATTATGCACTGACATTTTCTCTCATTATCTCATAATAACAGTAATGGGATTTATTCCTGGCAAGTTCTGGCAGTGCAGGTTTCTTTCTAAGAGTAAGCTGAAATTTAAAAGAGAAAACTATGTCATTTTCAAACTGCTTGGTAACAGACACACAAATATACTGCAGGTTTCATGAGGAATGTGGTGTATATATATGAGTTAAATGTTTGGAGGCTTTTTTCCCCTTTATTATTTGGCAGTTTGCTCAGCTTACCATATAGAAATTAAAAGGAAAAAAAAATGTCTGAAAAAGGCTTCATACATGAAATGAATTATCTATGATAAGTACTCCACATTTTGCATACTGATTTACATAGCAAATTTAGTTGAAAGATCTTAAATAGCCAGTATCAATGGAGCATCACAAGTACTATTATGAAGTAAGGGCAGATACAGTTTTCACCAGCTGCTAACATCATTGCGTGTATACTTAATAAATGCCCATAAATTTGGAATAATCTAATGCTGTTATCCATAGTAGCAAGTAAACTGAGCAAAGTTTAATCAAAGATACATATCTATTAAATACAAGTCTTGATTCCACCTGTTCTCCATTCAGCATATTCCACCCATGTATATCTTTAATATATTGAATTTTTCAATGGGTAGCCATGTGTGACAGCCATAGATACAATATTACATTTAGTGTTTTGGAAGACTCAGAGAGCTGACCCTGCAGTATATTCTTCTCAAATGGGCTTTCAGGAGCAAGTGCTGAAGAGCATTTTACCCACACAGCTTCTCTGGGGACTTTGCTAGTTTTAAGTCATGTGAGTTCCCTGAGAAATGTGAGTTATGTTCCCTGTAAGTTTCATGAGAGGGCCTGGAGTAATGGGAAAAATGGCCAAAGGCAGCAGGAGAAGGGGAGAGCTACTTGGCACAGCAAACTTTGACATCTCTGTGGAAACAACCACAGCCATAAATTGGCTGGATTCAATGCTGAGCAGATCAGTTCAGCAGTAATCCCAGCTTTGAGCAAAAGCTGAGGGTGTTAATGAGCCTTAATTGGGAGTGTTGTTCTTCTTGAGGGTAGGGAGGCTCTCTAAAGGGATCTAGATAGGCTGGACTGATAGGCCGTGGCCAATAGCATGAGTTTCAGTAAGGCCAAATGTCGAGTCACACAGTTCTTCCACAACAACCCCCAACAGTGCTACAGGTGTGGGGAGGAGTGGCTGGAAAGCTGCCCAGCAGAGAGGGACCTGGGGGTGCTGATTGACAGGCAGCTGAACACGAGTCAGCAGTCTGCCCAGGTGGCCAAGGAGGCCACTAGCATCCTGGCCTGCCGCAGGAATAGTGTGACCAGCAGGACCAGGGAGGTAATCCTGCCCCTATACCCGGCATTGGTGAAGCTGGAGAAGAAGTGGCTGAGGGGAGACATCATTGCTCTCTACAACTACCTGAGAGGAGGCTGTAGTCAGGTGGGTGTTGGCCTCTTCTCCCTAGTGACTAGTGATAAGACAAGAGGAAATGGGGTCAATTTGTGCCAGGGGAGGTTCAGATTGGATGTTAGGATTAATTTCTTCACAGAAAGAGAGACGAGGCAGTGGAACAGGCTGCCCAGGGAGGTGGTGGAGGCACCATCCCTGGAGGTGTTCAAAAGACAGGTGGACATGGAATTTCAGGAGATAGTTTAGTGGTTATGGGTTTTAGGGCAGACAGTTGGATTTGATGATCTTGAAGGTCTTTTCCATCCTTGATGATTCTGTGATTTTCCCATGGCCCATCAGTCCCAGTTGAGTTTATAAGGTTTATGCACTTGTGTATATATGTTTGTGTGCATACATATTTCATTAGCTGGCTTAATTTACAGATTACTTTAAAATTAAACTTCAGCTGTTAAAAACATAGTTTTTTTAATTTTTATTGCCCTGGCAATAGCCCATGTGAGATTTCACCAGAATTTCTCTTTTCTAGAGTCTCAATTTGGCCAGCTTGCTTACTGTTGTGAAAGGAGGAAGGAGATGCTATAAATAGACCTCTTAAAGTCCTCCCAGCCACTTGTAAAAAAGCCTTTAATTATAAAAAAAGTTTTAGTTTAGAGCTTTATCTGAGCATTAATCAGTACAATATTAAGAACACAATCTAATCTAAAATGAGTTAACATTTTTTTATCAAGTTCTACCATTCTGTTGCTCAGCTACTTTAGGGACTGTTAAGGATTAGAATTGTAACTGGAAGTGCAGGGTTTCTTGGTGAAGTTTCTTGGTAGTCTAAGGAACATGGATGTAAAAGTTATATTTTACTTCGCTTTAGAGCATCGCTTTTAGAAAACAAGAAGGTGAATGAAAACTTATGAATCATAACAGACTTAGCAAGGTGGTATCTCTTGCATGCATATTTTTGTGTGCTTATGGAAATATTTAAATGTCTTTAAACAGAAGTTTAGATTTATAGCTCTATTTGTCATGATTATGTCACTAAACTTGGCTAGATACCTTAAAACTTAACGCTTCATAGGCATAGTGCTTTAGGAAGCAAAGTATTACAGTGCAGTGTTGTTGGGGTGTTTTTTTTCATTTTTCTAATTTTGTCAACCCTAGCAGTGTCGGTCATTACATTGCCATATTACTAAAGGATTGTTGGCTGGTTTCAGGTTATTGTTTTTTTGGGGTATTTTGTGGGTTTTTTCTGTCCTGTTCCACTGCTGTTTATCACAGTGAACTTGTGATATTGCAGTTAACTTTTCTCATAATGGAGTACAGAGATAGTGAAGAACGCTCAGCATCAGGGTCTTTTCTTTCCTCACTTGTTACAAAATAGCTCCAACAGCTTAAGTTCTGCTCAGCGACCTGGACTGTGAATCCCAATCAGAAATATATTATGAATCCTGAGGAGCCAGACTAGGGACTGCTCCAGGGAAATGAAAAAGGGGAAAAAACAGGGAGCAATCAATCTTACACCTGTCCCAACCCACAGGTGATGAAATCACAAATTAATAAAAGTTTGCAGCACAGTGGTTATCAAATTGTAATTTTATAAACTGCCTAAGCTCAGTGAGACAAACCTTTAAACGTAGTATTTCATATTTGTTTAGATACATACCAAGCCATTCTCAAAACCGTGTCACATTTCTGCCCTTGATCTCCTTGTCAGTGCGAATCTTAAATCCTTCTGTTGTTAGGTGTGTTGCTGCAGTGGTTTCAGGACTACGTAAGCAGTGGAGGTATTGGTTAACAGTGAGAAAGAGTGACACAGACTCTTTCTGAATTGTTGATCAGGTATTTTATGTTCAAGAAATGAAACTGTGTGTGAAAAGAAACATAACTCACTGTCTTCTTCTTTCCTACTTCTTGTGACGGAGCTGGAATGAATGACCTGTATGTATAGCCGTGTATTCCACTCATTGCTACACAAATGTTCAGTCATAATGTATGACATGAATGATACTCATGTTTGTCTTCAAACAGCCCTGCAAAAAACACAAGAGGTGGCTTCATACATTAAAAAAAAAAAAAAAAAAAAAAAATCTATATCTATATATATATCTATATCTATATATCTGTCTGTGGAAGGAATCAGCTCTCAGGTCACGTTGCTAGTGGTGAAAGCAAGAAGGCCAATTCAAATTGTCATTGACATCTCCACTTGTTAACTTTTTTCTACTAGGTTTATGTATTTTCTTCATTCTCAAAATCCTGTGTGCCTAATATTCCAAAAGAATTTCTAAAGTCCAAAGTGCAAGAGATTTCTTAAGCTAATTGTAAATGCTTATTTGCAGAATTTTTGGCTTTTTTAATCCAGCTTCAGAAATAATGAAGATGTTCACAATAGAGCCCCAAAAAGATGCTAACTGAACTAACTAAAGGACCTTTTGTTGCAGCTCTTGCACTGAATGTTCCTGTAACATAGCACATACAATGCATACCTTCTGTGAATTTGGAACATGAGCAGACAGTGAAGGACTTCCATACATTTATATTTTTTTATCCTGGACTAGGGCTGAAATAACTGTTATTTCATACCATGGGAACCTAGAAAGGTGGAATGACAAGAAAGATAGGAACTGTGTTTTTTAAAATGTACAAGATTCAGGGTGATGTGAGAAGCTGCAAAAATTAAGAAAATCTCTTAGCTGGATAAATGAGTGACACAGGAATAGAGCTTCACACGCTGAGGAGGTGAGGCTGTTTGTTCAGTGAAATGGTCACTGACTTTCAGGCCAGCAAAGTATATCAGAATCCTGGCTCATAACTTTTTCCTTTCAATTTTTTTCTGCTTCTTTATCTTTGAACCTTTAAACAGGATGTTTCATATATATTTAATACAAAAATGGCATTAAATGAACTTTCCAGTTTCATGTTTCAGGTGCTCTCTTAATTCAGGAAGCTTTTGTTTATTTCTTTGTGGTAAGGTGCTGGCTTGAGATACATAAGATACAGCAACAATTTGGGTACTGTTTTAGGATGGCAAATCCTTTTATTTCTGGAGAGTGAGAGCTACGTCTGCAGGCACCTCAAGATAAGACCTTTCTAAATGATAAAAAGAGTAAACATAGTTTAGAAGACTGCTGTATTTTTAGTGTTATCACCACTTCTACGTTTTTGTCAGTATTAATGGAATTTCTTATGTAGAGAGGGAAGTTCTGAATTGAATGCAACTTTCATGAGTAGCAAAAAAGCCATTTTTAAGGATGTTTTCTGTCAGTCGTGTACAGCCTCTACCACAAGAAAAAGAAATTGCAGCTTCTGTGAGAAAGTGACATAACCCCATGGTTTTTTGTATGTCAAGGGGATTTTTGCAAAAAAGATAGGAATCCCTCACCCAAGCTGTGATTGCTCGATGAAATTGCTGTGTTCTTTAACTAGTATGTAACATGACAGGGGGGACAGCAAGAGACACTAGAAGAATGGGGTATTTCATACAAATCATTGGTAAGAGCAGCAGGTGGTTGCAGGTAGGATGGTATACAAAGGAAGCCACCAGCAGTATAAAGCACAATCAACTAGTTGTGACAGGCACATTGTCTGCATTCCAGTTCTCACTCTCTGCTTCTCCCCTTGGCTTGTTTCCCACACACCCCCCCCACACCCCCCCACACCCCCCACTTCTGTAACAATTAGCTTATTATCGAGACATGATTATAGGTACATCCTTACCCAGGTTTTGCCCTGGATGGGGATGAGTAAATTGGTTTTGTGTCTCATGTGACTTGGCTACAGATCTCAGCGGGTGCTGTGCCTAAGGAACTTGATACCTGGCACTACCTTTTCAGAGGATTTAATTAAGCAATCATACTGTGACATGCAGGCATTTTTTGCAGAAGCCTGTAGCAAAGAATGACTTCCCAACTGCTATTCTTTGTCATACACTTTATACTGCTCTTGCATCTTCATTCACTGACTTGTCAAACATGATAGAAGATACAGCTGCTGGTCTAGAAATTATAAGTTTCAGGAACTGCAAGAGGGGAGTAAGGGTGAGGGCAAATAAGAAATCAGTCATACAGATAGACTGGTAATTCCCTGTATTAAGACATATAAAACTTAAAAATCTCTGTTAAAACGTCTAGATAATTGTCAGATCTTCATAGACTAACAACAGTCAGCTGATTAATTTCACGAGTTTTATTTGACCTAAAATATTAAATTATTGTGTTTTACTGTTTATTAATTAAACATTAGCTTGAGGAATGTAATAATTTGGAGTGGAAACACTCCATCTCTGTCTGCATGTAACAGTTAAACATCATAGTCCCTCAGCTGTGAGGGTTACTTTGCAGAGTTTTCAGAGGTATCTTAGGGCATGTTCAGGTCCATGTGTCCAGCCTGGATACAGTACAGTGCTCTCAGCTGTACAGCCAGGGCTGGCATATGACTGCCAGGTGACCAGCCCCTCTGTACAGGTGTCAGCATGCTATTGCATTGCTCAGAGTAATGTTTTTCTTGGCAGTGTCACTGCATTGAGTTATTTTTCATTACATTTGACATTTTTTTCATTAGTATGCTTGGCATAAGAATGTATGAGTTAGGTTTGATAAAAATAAAAAACTGCTAGGAACGGCTGGTACCGAAGAGCCTGGTGTGTTATCCAGGAAGAGATAAATGGTCTAGCAGATTTGGATAAAAGAAGTGAATTAGTGTT
Source organism: Apus apus (assembly GCF_020740795.1). NCBI lineage: Eukaryota > Metazoa > Chordata > Aves > Apodiformes > Apodidae > Apus > Apus apus. The sequence continues at coordinate 13,713,628 of NC_067295.1, read as the reverse complement.
AGTAATACCAAGTAAAAGGTCATGCTTCTAGGAACTAACTGGAATTCAACTGTTGTGCAGGGGTTTATCTGGCAAAATCATTGAGGTCTGGGCATAATACATCCAGCAGTCCAGCTGAGCACTGGTTGACTCTAAAGCAACAGAAAGATAGAGATATATGAAAGAGAAATGTAGTTTTTGGAAATACAAGGTGAGTTATTAAAATAGAAGAGCATTTAATGATATTGCAAGGCATTACTGAGACCTTGGTTGGAACAGTCACATTGTTTGGTTATATTCCCATTGCTTACATAGCGCAGAGAGAGAGAGATGTGCACCACTGAGAGATGCTTCAGAGCAGGGTTTCTCAGTGCTTCCGCAAACTCCACTCCAAATGCTGGTGTTTTAAGTTAAGCTAGGTTTTGGGTATGCCCTCTGCAGTATACATTTTTAGTCTTTTGCCTCCAAGGAAGATGAAATTAAAATTGCAGTAACTGGTCTGTAGCTCTACTGAGTTTACCAGTAAAAAGACCTTGTCGTGAGGTCACATTAGCAGAGTGACATGTTAAGCTAATGGAATGATAGCAGAGAATGGATGTGATGATTTTACATGAGGTTTGTGATGGAAAGGAAAAATAATTGCTAGCAACAAAGAATCTTGATGAAGGAGAGTAACAAAAAAAAAAAAGAAGTAATTAAATGGAATAATGTAAGTTCTGCTTGTGAGTGAAACTCTTGAACAGCCTTCAGAAATCCTGTTGGTGACAAAAGATAAATATTTCAAATGGAGCTTAATTTGATTTTGAACCAGGTTAAATTAAAGAACTGTTTGTGATTGCAGGTACCTTGTGATGTGACAGGAGTTCATTTCTGTTCCTAAATTCCTTTGAAATATTTTTGATGAATCCACAGATGTCTTCCTTTGAACAGCAGCTCTGCACACAAACTGTCTTTTTTTTGCTATACAGGCTGAGCTCCATTCAATAAACTCTGTGCTTTCCTTCCCCTCCCCTCAAACTTAGTCATGGATGGTCACTCCCTCTGCTACTCCTAAAACATGGGGACATTTGATGATATCCTTTAAAACTGATTGTTAATACCAATATGAAGACAGATCTATTGTCATGTAGCCAGGATTATAGCTAGGTGTCAGTCTTAAATTTGTGAGGAGATTATTAAGGGTTTTTCAACCTGTTAAACTTGTGACAATATTGTGACATAAAGTTCTACCAAAAGATTTTTGTTTTACAAACAGCCTTCACAGTCTAGTAACAGCTTATTAACTTCATGCTTGTTTTTGACCCATGATACGAAAGTATATGTGTCTATTTAAAGTGTTGGAGTTAAAGCGGCTTTAATATAAATGACAATCACATCTGTCGCCTGAGCTGAATTTTGTGCAAGGATGTGATAGTAGTTGATTTAGTCATAGTTTAGTGTCTAAAGCTAGAGAGGTGCAAAGTTCAAGTTAAATCCTTGATTTGCAGAAAGAAGTGGTTGGTGCAGGTGCAGGGCTGTTCAGGGATCAGTCCATTTGCGTGAAGCACAGCCTGGGTTGCTGTCAGAACTGGAACAGGGCCTGGGCTCTACTGCTGAGGCCCCTGCAGCTCCCTTGCTGCCACAGCCTGGACACCTGCACCCAGTGCGGTGTGTCACTAGGGAGAAGAAGCACTTCACATGGAATGTGTTCTTCAAACTCACTGTTGCTTCTAGCACCACAAAACTAAACTGGCTGGTTTTCAAAGCATATTCTGGTAGTTGTCTTCATGTGTTAATGTAATTAATAGTTGAGTTGCTCTTCATTTGTGTTCAGAAACAAATTAAAAATTGGTAAAAACATAAATATATTTTTCCAGTTCTATATTGGTTTGTTTCCTGAACTCTTACTCAGTATTCATGCATATTACTGTATTCTAAATTTATACCTGTTTTTGCTTTGTGATGTGCGTGAGAGGTGAATAGTCTCCTCACAATGGGAAGGACAGTCCTATCCAGTTCTTTTACCTCAAGCCATAACAAACAATTGATGTCAGTTACCTCAAAAACAAATTAATCCCACTCCTGTTTTGTTGAATCAATACTAATGCATTTTTCCTGTATTTTTCAGGTTTTGACAACACCGGCTGCCAGCAAAGCTGAGGTAGGGAATCTTTTCTTATACAGGTGGAATGTTAAATAGCTGTCTGCAGTTTTGATAGTGAGGCTAGCTTTCTGACAACTTGGGGCTGAAAATGGAAGAGACTTCATTCTGGCACTTATGCTATTGCTAGTATTTAATGAGCCAATCTTTGGAGTCCTTGTGTTGTTAGGCAGATTAAGGAAAGTTTTATCATTATGTAGGGCTTTCTCAAGATTTCTAGGACATTGAAACTGCATAGTTCAGAGCTTTGTTAAGCATGTGTTACAATATCCCATCAATACCTAACCTTTTCCCTATGTCCTTAATTTTTTTTCTGCTTTGCTTGACAGCAATTGGATCTGCTCCAAAGTCAGTTCTGGTGATAGGCATGTGTTCCTTCCAAGTCCCCATCTAGCTTGCCTCATTTATCTCATACTGTATGACATGAGCTGTTTGAACACAATGGGACATGAGAGAGAAGTTTAGTTTTATGACAAAATGCTACTAGTTGAATTGCTATTAAATTCTGGATTGCTGCTAACTGTATTGTATGCTGGGTGTTTGACATGGCTAGGGTTTAGATTGATCATTCTGGTTTCATATTTTTTCAACTTTTATATAAGTGTATGAGGACGTGTCAACATCTTAAAGGTCTAACATTATTCTTAAGAGGTGAAAATGTTGTGATTGCTAAAGCAAAAATGGTAGTCCTTTGTGACTACCAACTTGTGTTATACCACATTTGTCCCTTCAAAACTGCTGTTGAATAAGTCACTGCACTTCTCATAACTGACAGGGATTTTTATTCAGTGCACAGTTACTGACTCATTTAAATGTAATGTCAATTGGAAGCTCGGAGTGTTTCTGTATGAAACAGGTCTCAGACTCACAGTAGGGAATTTGTGATGTACTCCAAAGCTAATGTTTAACTATGACAAAATGTCTAGGTGACTCTAACTGCTGTAGTCAGATAAAATTTTAATATGAACCTTTGGCAAATTAAATTGCGTTATCAAAGAGCACAGATAAACCTTGCTAGTTACTTTAAAGAACAAGGACACAAGTTCACTTGCATATTGTAAAAGAATGACATAATTCATTTTTATTTAGATTTTGACTGTAATAGAGTGTTCAGTTTTGCTGGTCTGATTCAATTGCATACTTGGCTTGTGTTGCAGTTTCAGGAGCAGGATTTATACTTGGTTTTTCACTGTTGAATTGTTTTATATTCTTGTTGCTGTGATTTCAGCAGAGCCCACTAGGTCACTTTCAGTTTCTTGTTTTGTAATTGGGATTATTTTGGGCTTGGATTTCTTACTCTACAGGCACTACTGTCAATTTTGTTCCCTTATAAAGTTTATTTTTTCATTTATTTGTACAATGTTCCCATATGTTTTTTTCCTTGTGTGTGTAAAATTCTAGAAATATTACAAGTTTTTGAGTCAGTCACTTGTTTTGTTTGTTAGTACTTTCGCCATTTGGAAACCTTGGGAGTATTCCTGCACTTGGTAATGCATTTCTTTTTTGAAAAACCTTATCAACTGGTCTTTGTGCTTCAACCCATGGACCAACTGACTTAATAGCCACATGTCTGTGTAAGAGGTTATAATTAAATGCTGTTTCTCCTGTGCATGAAAGTACTCAGAAGAAATTACAAAGTTCTTAATTGCAGGTAAAACCCTAATTGAAGGTAAAGGATAAAGTGTTTTCCTGAATCAAGGTGGTAGTGTTGTTTGTAAACAGTCATACTGAAATCAGTGATATAACACATGAGTAACAACTAAATAAAACACATGCAGAACTGGCTGCTGAATTTTGGAATTAAAGAAAATTTTCAGCTTGAGGGAAATGGCCCCTTTGATATGATGGCAAATGTCCCAAGATTTCTTCCTGGGATCTACACAGTGCATACACGTATTAGGCTGTATTTTGTAGGTTTGAGAACAGTGGTCTTATTTTTTGATGTTTTGCCTGATTTTTTTTTTTTCTCTTTAGTCTTCGTGAATTATTCTGAGAAAGATACAAGCCAGAATAGCCTCAATTCCTATAGCCTGCTTTTGAAAAGAAAAAAGTACACGTGTTTGCTTTCTCAAATCTTTTATTAGAATTGCTGTTTCTTGAACTGTTGGTCTAAGTTAGTCCACTTTTTCTTCATAGCTGACTTAGCTGTGTCAAATTTTGTATGAAGCATGAATGAAAATGTAGCATATTCCCACTGCTATTTAATGTTTTAGGAAGATACAACAAGTTTTTTGTTTTTTTTTTTGTTTTTTCCCAAATGTTGGTTGCCACATACCCGCTATAGAGAAAGAAGTGCTTGTAGAGGAAGCTGTCAAATCACCCTAAGACCTTTCTTCCATCTTTTAACATAAAGGCAACAAACACTGACAGAGTCAAAGCTGCAGGCAGCAAAACCTTCCATGCATAATTGCCAGATCTGCCTACACTGTGCCTTTTAGTGTCAGTGTCTTGTAAATATGCAAGTTAAGAAAGAAAAACTTGTACGTTTCTAGTCAAATAAGAAGATTTTTATCACAAATGACTCTGATCTCTTGCACAGTAAAACACATTGTGTTAATGTCCTTACAAAATGGGCCTCAGAACACTTTCAAATACAGCTATATACTGTATAAACTGCCATAACATACACAACACTTTACAGTAGAATTTTCACATAATTCTCTGGAACAAAACAGTTTGAGGAATGACTTTTTTCAGGTCTGGTAACTTTTGATTGGGATATGCCTGTATTAGTTAGTCCTTTAATTGTTTTTTTCATTATATATTTGTCCCCTTCAAAAGGCATCTCATTCAATAAACTATGTGACTTTTTCCAGAGTGTTCCCTCTTTCTAATTGGCTTTTGGGAACACTAATCTTTATGTTAGGGAAAGCACCATTTCTATTCCTCTTTCTGAAACAAAATTCGTTACCAAAATAGAGAACAGAAAGCTGCTTAGGATTCCTGTTTTTCTCCCTAACGTCTGAATAAATGATATGGTGAAGTTCAAGGCCACCATATTGTGAGATGTTAGAGGTCATACCTGATTGAAATACAAGTCTAGTGTAACTGAATGTAAGCTCTCTGCCTGCTTTTATGTGAGTTACATCAAGGCAGCCTTTTTTATTCTCAGAAAGAAAAGGCTTCCAGTATGTCTTGGTACAACTGCATATAAAAATCAGCTCAAAGCCAAGGAAGTTGTTAAATCAGAGCTTAAGGAAAACCTCAGAGTACTAAACAGAATATGGCTCTAATGATAACAAAACTGTGGCTTATTTATACTGCAATCTGTAAGGTCCTTGATTATCAGAAAATGTCATTGTTAAGTCCCCCACTTACCTTACATTGAAGGATTAGGTCAGGCCTGGGGAGTAGCATGTTTCTGAAAAGGCCAGTGAGTGCATTGCACTTCAGTCACCCTTTTGCTGCTCGGTGTGTGGGGGGCAGAGTGGAGAAAAATCCTCTGACAGACAGACAATTGTGCATGTAATTTTTGTTCATAAAATGTTTATGAGAAATCATCTGTGCTTGTGGTACTGTGGAAATACGTTTACATGAATGATGAGTGATGCATGTGCAAGATGTCATGAGCAGATACGGTCTGAAAACCATCCAGAGCATTTGTGCTTCTTAATATTATTGCCTGTTTGCTTCACACTAGAGGCCCCAGCTGGAATCCTAGTGTTCCAGGTTGTGTACAGGCATGTGTTACACAGTCAGTATTTCAAAGGTCCTACACACTTAGGTAGATAGCACATAAAGTGCCTAAAGTTTTTGAAAAGGAGTCAGTAAGGAGTGTGTGTAAACAGATAACAGAACTTGCTAAGAAAATGTGCACCTACCACTATTGTTCTACTTCTGTTATTTTGGTAGTTTGCAGAGCGCTCTGTTTCAATTAGACTTATCATTCAGTTTGCTAGTATTGAAGTAACCTTAAAAACCTGTTGGCTAATTTATGGGAAAACTGTGATATCAATAGGAGCTTTATTTGGGGAAGCATGAATACCTGGTTGATGCTCTTAGAATAAGTTGCAGGTGTTCTATTAAAAACCCATGGTAGATAAAAACATGTCATTAAGTCTTCCTAGCCTCTGTGTCCTTCTTGATTCTCCAAAGCACACTTAATATGCAAGGACCTAGTCTGCCATCACTCCAGGGTAAGTACATGCTCAGGACAGAAGGCATTTCCATTTGTATTTTCAGATTGTTTTTTCAGAATGAATTAATGGCTTATAGCCTCTTGCTTTTCTGATGCATCAATACTTTGCATCAGGCATGGCATTGGATTGAACCTATGCATTGTTAATCTTCTCCAGCTGTGTATTCCCTCTTCCATAAAAGAGGAATGAGTCATTGAGCAATCAGTCATGATGACTGATAAAGAATTTGCTGTTAGTTTTTTTTAAATGTTCAAAATGATTTTTTTAAATCTTTATTTAGAGCAGTACCAGTTTCTGTACGAGTATAGCATAACTCCATATAAACATAGTGGTTATTAATTAATTTAGGGTTTTATCATCTCTGTAGTTTGTTGCAGGACATTAGAATTTCTCGAGAGGATCATTACTACAGTTCAATGGTCCTTTTGTGCTTGATCTGTTCAAATATCTTCAAATTTCACTTATGACAGCTGTCACAAATTGTGTATAAATAGGTATAACTAGTTAAAAAAAACACAATTGCCATAAATTGATAATTCATTACTATACTACCACTAAGAATTCTAATAATTTTAAGTGTAAATTAAAGCACTATGTGTCAGAGTAATTTTTACATGGTTTTGGAGCTTAACAGTTATAACTGTGCAGAAGTTATTTCAATGTTTACCCATAAGTAATTTCCACTGAAAAGTATTTTACGAGCATATAAGCTGAGTAAGTGTCTGAACTCGCACTGAATGGTGTCCACAGGTAATTCAGTGTCACATATAAATCCTGCTGAGCATCTACTTGTGTCTTCAGATATCTAATAAACTCTTGATTGTCAGTGACGGGAGCTCCCAGCTGTAGCAATTATCTTGACAAGTTAATATGGACATTCCAAATGTGGCAGAAAAGAAATTCATAGCAGTGCATGCCTGGTAGGTGACCTTTGAACGTGATTTGAGTGCATCCCCCTCTGAATGCTTAAAATACCTGCCTTCATTAGTATTTGCTAGATTCCCCTCCGACTTCCAGTACCAAAGGCAGATCCTGACTACCTTTTAAGGTTTAACCACATCAGTTACATGTATATGCATAAAAGCTATACAAAAGAGATGGAATTTTAGAAAGTTTTCATCCTTTTTTTTTTTTTTTTACCCAAGTATGAATTTATAGGATCATGTTCCTTTGATATGAAATCCTCTGCAGTAATTTTAAGCTGTGAAGTGTGAGAGAGAGTCTTGCTGTTGCTGCTACTGTAAAGCCTAATTTGCTGCATAAAATATGAGAGCTATAGTGAAATATGAGCCTGGAGAGTAACTCTTTTGATCTTGAGTAGTCAAAAGGTTGGCATGTATAATGCTATGAAAATAAATGATGTCAAAACTGTAGGATATAATTTATGGTTTGGGGACTGCTTTGCTCATAGAAGCAGAAGCTGCTACCAATGAAAAGCAAGTAGTTCAACAGAACCTAATGAATGGAAATTACACTTTCATAAAAAACCTAAATATACTGAATCATGCAATGCATCAATTTAGACATAACCAGTTGACTAATTAACCAGTTGACTAATTTACTTATTATATAAAACAGAGCATTTATAAAATATGTAATTGGAACTTCAGCCTTTTTTTTTTTTGTATTTCTTTAAATAAGTACTAGGCATCAGCTGCCATCCAGTTTGGAAAAGATGTGATTACATAAATTGTCTTTACTCAGTTCAAGGAACAAAAGCCTGGGTCTTGTGAGCTCTTAAAAGTCCCAGTACAGACTGAGGGTGTACCCAAGTGCTTCATGGTGCTTCTGGGACAGTGGTTGCAAAACAAGATCATAGTTTTTGCTGACTAAAATCTTTATCATTACTCTACCATGCAGATTCTTGTGTGGCTCTGATAGCTAAACCACCATAGCCTACAAAACTTTCAGGCTAGGGTTGTTTGTTTTAATATATGTACAGTGTTGGTCCATGGACTAAGTTACCTAAATTTGCTTCATTTAAAGAGATACAACCTTTCCTCATTAAGTCTCTATCTCTGGAAAAAGTATTTTCATTGTTTGTTTCAAAATATTTTTTGAGGGTTTTTTTTTATGGGTTTGTTTGTTTTGGATTTTTTGGGTTTGTTGTTTTGGATTTTTGTTTGTTTTTGTTGGGGCCTCTATCCTTTTTTCAAGGTCTGCTTTGTTAAGTATTCATAGGCTTCTCTTTTGTGCTTTTGCTACTCAGATGCTGTATAGTCCCTTTGGTTGAGACTCTAAAGCTGCTTATGGAACATACTATGACATAAGTCTGGCTTTTTGTTCAGATTGTGATTTCATAATACTTTGGAAACTTTGCTATTAAAAGGGGAAGTGTTATTATCCAAATCTACACAACTTCTGACAACGCTGTTTAGGTTAATATAGACCATTAATACTGAAATGGAGGTTTTTCTGCAAGGATCTAGCAATTGCACCAGTCCCCTCTCAAACATTTCTTCTCCCCATACCTTCCCAACCACTACCTCCACCCCAACCCCAGATTTTGTTTGGACATGACTCTTACAGAGGCTTCTGAAGATACTAGATTTAATGCAATAACAACAACTGTGAACCATCATGTAAACCATTTCAGTGCCTGTATATACACACATTTTTACAGCTGTGTGTCTTCAGAATATGTTTTGGTAATTTGATGGCAGCAGAAATGAATATAAGCTGGTCTCACTAAAGGGTTAGTATTGACCTCAAAGTGCACTTTGTGTATTGTTTGTGTGTCTTAGTTTACTTCTCTGTCTTCTTGCTAAATGTTGTAAATTTTCACTGCTTGTAGGAGAATCTTAACATGTTTCCTTGACAATTTTAAAGGTGCTCTATTAATCACACTTTTCTTAGTCCTTTTGTTGTGAATTTCAAGAGTATCATACTGTCAAAACTGTTGATGTGCCATATTGATCTTGATGATTAAATCATCCAAAGGAGACTTGATTTCTAATGGAACATTAGACATTTCTAACATCTCCTAAATATTTATGGGCTACAGCAGTTGATCAAGTACCTTTGTTCTCTGATTATTACAGTGAATGGTGACACTTTGTTCAGGTTCTCATCTTATTAATATGATGTAGTAATATATAAATTCATGTATATGTGTTTTCAATCATGTGAATATGCAGAGGTAACTTTTTTTTTCTATCTTGGCAAGGCAAGAAGATAAATAGGTGAAGGTGTGTATGTGTTTGAGTGATAAAGTTGGTTTAATGATTCTTGGGGAAAAATTTCCTGTGATACATACTGTAGTGACTTGATTGAACAGGACAGAATCGTGCAGTTCAATTAATGTGCAAATACGTGTTCACTGAACTTTCATTCCATTTATCACATGGACATGGAAATAGGGTCATTTTTTATCTCTGTATTATGTATATGACATCTTAGTTTGCTTCTTGCATGTTGCTATGGGAAAAATAGCAATGTGGCACACCACAGGCAAAAAGAATTGGAGATAAATTCTTCAGCTGTCACAAACATCTTTAAGTAGATCTTTGTTTGAAGATAAACCTATTCCTTCTGCAAGGATTAACATTAAGAAGGCTTTTGCGTGCTCTTTCTTTTAAAATTCCATGCATCACTTGGCCATATGCTGTGAAAAAACATTGACAAAAATTGTCATGTTTATAAAGTACATAGTTAGCAAAGAAAGTGTAATCACGGGAGAAATTCAAAAGGAAGTTTTACTTGAAAATATGTTAGTATTCATCATTGGTTATTTAAAATAAGAAGCCAGCCATTTCAAAGTAAGATTTTTTTGTTGCTTATAAAGGTTTTCTTCTGTCCTCAGACCTTGTGAAATTTGTCTGGGCACTGTTATCTTTTTTTGACTAATTATTCTAAATCAGATTATTGAGGGAACAGTTGGTTATTCAGTTTATACACTAAAAACCTACACTGGAAGTTCTGTTATTGGAAAGTATAGTGAATAAACTTTTGGGTTTTTTTCTTTTGTTTCTGTAATTGGGAAAAAAATTCATTTTACATTGAACAAAAATAATTCATAACAGCAGGGGAAAAGGGTGGAATTTCATAGGTAAAATATAAAATAATGTGATTAAAAATTCCTTTCCAAGGTACCTACAAGAATATAGAAATGGGGTTAAAATTTTCATTGTTCTATTTCATTGATAGTCTAAAGTAAAGACCTTTTGGCTGACACAGACAGCTGTATAAATTAAAGACTAGCTGAATTCCACATGGAATTGTAATCTTTGCAGGCAAAGCTTATAACCTTTAAACAAACCACAGGCCAAGTTATCTGCCATGTAAGTTGGCAGAGCTTCATAAACCTTAATGGAGCTGTGCCAGTTATTAAGAGCAATGAATGTGATCTTAATTTAGGTAGAAGATGGCAGAAGCTTAAGAAAATAATGAATAGAATGAATTACGGTAATGTAGCCCTCTCTGGTGTGTGTCTTTTCCTCAGTCAGCTAGCTAGTTTTCTACCCTAAAAGCTCCAAAAAAGAGCTTTCAGTCTGAAGTACAGCTAAGCACTTATCGATATATTGCATTTAACTAGGGTTGACACCGTTTGAGTATTAAATGTGGTAATTTTTCTCATTTACTGTCTGTGTGCTGAGGTTAATGTACCAGTGATACCTTCTGGATGCATGCATGTCAAGTTCAACCCTCCTGCAATAAGCATGGATGTCTCACACTAGAAGTGATGGGGCTCAGAGCCCCATCAAGCCTGACCTGGAATGTCTCCAGGGATGGGGCCCCCACCACCTCCCTAGGCAACCTGTCCCAGTGATCCACCACCCTCATAAGGTCAGGCAGGATTTACCCACTAGTAAAGCCATTCTGTCTGTCCTGAATCACCTTCCTGTCCTCCATGTCTTCTAGGAGGGTCTGTTCCATGATCTTCCCAGGTACAGAAGTGAGGCTGACAGCTTAGTAGTATCAGTATGATATTTTTCTTTGTGTGGGTGAAAGTAACATGTACTAACAGTTGAAGTATGGCAATACTTGATGATATGCAAAGAAATAAACCTGTTCCATCAGTGAAAGAGTAAGTTATATTTTACAAAGGCATGAGACTAGTAGCACTAATTGACTGCACAAGTTGTTATTAAAAACTGTATTATGTAAAAATGCAGAAAAGACCATACTTAGTAATAAAGCCTTGTGCTGATACTTAACATATGGCACAAACCAGATGTTCTGGCAAAAGTTAATGCATTTAATGCAAGTAGTTTGGAAAAAACAAACAAAAAATCCACTGAAGTACAAAAGTGATGTACCTTTCTATCAGTCCAGAAGATAGATTGTGGAAGTTATGGAGTATTAAAGTTGTACATTCAGTGGAAATAATGGGTTTGTAAAAAATAGGGTTTACATAAGCTAATTCACAAATAAACCAATTATGAGCCAAACAGTGTTTTGTTTTGGGAGTTCGTTTCTTCACTGGGAATCTTTGAAAGGTGCTGCTGGCCATTCAGGTTATACATTTTAAGCAAAAATTTTAAAAAATAGCTTTGCTGCACAAATAAATAGTCATTAGGTGGTGTCTGGGGGAAGTGCATGCTTCATTTGTGTTTTTTTCATTTTCTTTTGGCTGTAGTATAAAGATTGGTTCCTTTCCCATTCGTGTTTGAGTAGCCACCCAGTTTTTCTCTCCTCCTGTTAAAACATTGGGTTTGAAGTGATTTAAAACTAGAATGGCTGTTTGGAGAAATGCTTAAGTTGCTATAGTAGAGGCAAGAAAAAGAAGTATTGTTCTTTGGCTCCTGCTTTTCATAAGGTAAGATAGTGGGAAGGTGAGGAGTAGTACCTGTATTGGTGTACCTGTGGTGCAGATACCTGCAGGGTATGTGTTTCAGGGAGAATAAGAGAGAGAAACTGCCCAGTCTTAAAGAGATGGGGGAAAAAAAACAGACTTGGGAGAGAGATTGCAATGTTGTGGAGGGAAATGAGGAAGCCAAGCAAGAAATGGGTGAAAAGTACCCGTTCTCCTCCTCAGTAAAGACAACTTTGAAGAAGAGTCAACAAGGCACAGACAAAAAATTGTCTATTCTATCCCTTCAGTCTTGAGTTTTCACAGATGGCATAACTAAAATAGTTCTGTTGTGGGTGAAACAATTGTGGGCTTCAGGATGCAGAGAAAGATCTGCAGCTTTCACTTTATAAAAGAGCAAATGACAGTGGGCAGCCCAGAGTATGTATTAACTGGTTGAGCCACATTTTTATTTCCCTAGTTCTTGCCATTGAAACAAGAGTCCAGTTTCTGGTCTGATAATGAGTTTCCCGTTCCCTGCAGTCTGAAAGAGGTTTATTCACATTATGGTGAATTATTTGCATATGATGAATTATTTGCAGCATGTCTAAAGTGTTTTCCTAACCAAGGGATATTGTCTGATTGGGAGTTTATGATGATGAGGCTAAGGCTAAAGTCTTCAGAACCATCTTTACAGGGTTTCCATAGCAGAACAGACTAACAGCAGTTGATCTGAAATCACTCTTCCTTGCTCTATCTTTTTTACTTCTTCCTTAGTGCCCGTTATCACCCAAAAGCACAGTGAGTGTTGTAGTGTGTAGGATTTTGAAAAAATTCAGAGTAAAAACAAATCACCTAGAGAACCTCAATGAGTTCAGTCTTTTAAACTCAATTACATCTTTTCTGCAGACATCACCATCTTAGATTTCAAATGTATCGAGAGAATGTATTTCCTGATCTGAGTCAGTGAATGTTTGCACTGTAACTCCTGTACTGGTGTCCACATCCAGCTAATGGCAACAATTTAAAACAGGCTTCACAATGTTTCACCCATAAATGCTCAGCGTTCTGATTCTATCATCCTAACTAACATCCATATACCAGCATTGCTTCAGAGTCACGTGCTCTTGAGCAGGACTGGTGGCGTAGAAAGTTGAAGGATTTGGTTTCTGTTACCAGACTCTTTAAAAATGAAAAATAATGAAAAAAAAATTAATCAGTTTTCCTTTTATAAAATGTTATAAAGTGAAGACATATCACATTTTGCTTAAAAGTAATTACAAGTAACCTTAATTAGCTCCTGATCCCATGAGTTTAGAGGAATGCTCTATTTAAATATGAAAAATTAATAATTCCTGAATATTTCCAAAATGAGCAAAATTGCTTTTTCCTTCATGCTTTTGTAGTGTTTAAAAGTAAGGAACTATGAAAAAAAATATATTTAAAATACCCAGAAGAAAAACACAAGTCACTGAGAACCTTGTTGTCATCATTCCTATAACTGATTTTAAATATTGGATTTTCACGGGTAGGTAACCATTTCCTTTCTACATGAGTTGCTGTGATAAGAATTTATTACAGGACCTGAGGGAAATGTTGTTACATCTATTAAAAAAAAGTTACCATTAATTTTGTGGAATTAGAACATCGATTTAATTTGGCCTCCTTTAATTGATGTTAGGTAGCTTGGGAACTGATGTCCTCACTTTGTAAATGTGCTTAATCACTTCTTGCTACAAAAGCTTGTATGTAATTTTTCCAATCAGAGCTGACAGTTGTAGGGTTAAAGCTGAAAGCTAATAAATTCACATGGACTAGGTACCGTACTGCCTGGGGTCCTCCTTCAAAAGTATTTTTAGTGCAAAACAAGATGGACTAATTTTAATTAGATAATCTCACTACGTGTTTTTTCTAAATAAATGTTATTTGCTCATGTTAGCACAGTAATTCAGTTTGATGATGTTTTTCTTCATGGGGACAAAATAGTGTTCTGCTTGCAGGGTTGTCAGCCAGCACAGTGTAGAACAGCTAAATTCTGGTCTGAGTGCCTGGCATGAAGTGGCACTTTGGTTGTCATTTCTGAAGGCAGAGAGGTCTTAGCTGCACATGAGAAAGACGCTGTCAGGTTAAAAGTCATGCAGTCTACAAAGCAGATGTCAACATACTCAGGTTAATGATGGCACTTTAAAGGAATGTTATGAAACGAATTACTTTTAAAATTAGTCTGCTTATTTTCATTTGTGGTGTTTCTTCAACATTTTCCACTTCATTTAGAGAATAAAAATAGGTTTGCAAGTGAGGTGTCTTAATGACACATTTCTGATGACTAATCATTGCTGCAGTCACAGTTCTCCTTGGAGATCATTGCCCAAATAAAAATGAGATGTTAGTTGGTGGAAGAAATAAGTCCTTTTACTACAGAATACCACTTTTCATTGAAGTTCTTTTCCCTCTCATTATTAGTCTTGTTTACGATCTCCTACACACCTAGGAGAAAAAGTGGGATAAAACAGCAAAAAACCCTTTTGTCTTGGAAAATCTCCTCAGGTAGTAAAAAATCCAAGATTATTTTTTTCTCCAGTGGAGGGCTAGTAAAATTAATAAATCCCTGTAGCAGCTTTTAGTACGTTACCCGGTATTTTGTTTCTATACTAGTAGTGAAGAAAGCTCTGATTATCCATAGTGGAGCCCACACAGCAGCAGGGGATGGAGCAATCCTTCTCTTCAGCTCAGTTGCTGAATCACAAGTGCAAGGCTTTTCTAGTCATTTGTCTGTGGGATTCACTCCTGCTGTAGAAGAAATGGGAGATCAGTTACACACGTAACTGTGACTTTCTACATGGTCTTTTTAGTGTACTTTCTAGACTCAGTAAATTGGGATACAGTATTTTCTGTAGCTGGTCCATGCCTCTGAAAGGCATTTCCTCAAGCTGGCAAATGCCCTCATCAAAATGCCAAACTCAATTCTTCATTTCATTCTCACAGAAAATGAAAAATAAAAGTTAGAAACAAGTCTTTTTTTAATGGCTATTTCTTTCCTTTTTTTTAATTTTTTTTTTTGAGGTGTGTGAACAAGAGTAGATTTGTGAAAATAAATAAACACATTTAACAATACAAAATTATATGAATAATTAACTAAGCAGATCTTGAAGGTAAGGACTTCAAAGACAACCACATAAATTCACCCCAATTAAATTATCTGTTCTATGTTCCTTTAGTCTTTAGAAATGTATTTGTATCTATATGTGAATTAGTTTGTGTTGGCAACTTAATAAGCTCATAGCAGAGGGAGAGTTAATTGTACATTTGCTTTTAGAATTGTTTGGTTTTGTGGTCGAATCATGATTTTTCATAAAAATACTGTAAAATGTGTTCTCCTGCCTTACAAAAAGTAAAGCAAGTTGTTTCAGATTTGTAAATGAGAGCAAACAGGCTTCTTCCCTGAGTGATCATAACTCGTCAGGTAAATACATTACTAGGCACTTTTAATTACATATGTATAATATAGTGAATGGATCAAAGCTATGTGAAAGCTGTTTTGGCCTACGTAATTAGGGTGTATTTTATCTTTACACCGTTCAAATTTGGATTAACATTTTGAAATATATTGACTACTGTCCAATATATCACTCTTTCCAATTTGCCCTTTGCACATAACTTTGGATGTTAGCACTTGTCTAGGAGTGCAGATAAGCTCTTCTGATGAGTGAAGGAATGAAGCAGATGATGTTTTAAATGCTTAGATATTTCTCTCTTAAAGAGATGGATGAGGGAACGACTTGTACTCCAAGTCCTGTTGATCCAGACCAGGCAGAGTGGTGTTGATAACTGACGTTTTGAGGGCAGGTGTTCAACTTTCTCTGAAATACTCCAAGACTGAAAGTGTTAGAAACTGAGAGGTATAATGTGGGCTAATTCTTCTACACTAAGAAATATTGTGCTATGCATATGGTTAAAAGCAGCATATAGTCATGATCTGTCTTTTATTGGAACTTCTTATGGAAGTGAGGAGAGACTTTTCCTTGCATACCAAGGTAATTTTTATTTATTTTGCACCAAATGTATTTAAAAGAATAGTCTGTGGGGAGTAGATCATCTGACACGACCAGATCTTAGAATGACCCAGTTCCTTTCTATGACAATATAAGTACTAAACATCTGTTGGTACAACCATAAAACATGGATTTTGTGTAATTAACTACTTTTGACTTTTATGTTAAATTGTTGTAACAACTTCACTGTTCTAGTGAAGAAATACTGTTAATTTTAACTTGGATGTGTTATTTCTTTCAAGGACAGGACATTTTCAATACTGTAAAATTAAGATCATTGCTCTGTCATTCTCACCTGAAGTGTCTGTTTTTCTCTGTGTTCATAGGGAACTTATCCTATTGTGTATAGCTTAGATCTCTCAAAAATCGATCTGACTTAGTACAGGAGTGTACAGAAATACTACTGGGATATCATCACTGTAAAATCTGTCCTGGGGCACATTTGAAAAGTAGCATTTCTCTGGTCTGACGTTTCTGTTTTCATTCTAAATATTTATCTTTTGAGTCAGTAACTTGCACTGACTGTTTCACTGATGAAACTGAGGACAGCTTGGGATCCTATTGTTGACATTTGTATTTACCCTATGGCTTTTAGAAGGAAATTCATTAGTGAATATACAGCTTCTAGTAGTCAATTTTACTTCTTTTTTTAGTCATGCAGTAAGGCCACCTCTCCTAGATCCACAGCCAACTGTTTATTGCATTCTGTAGATGAACTACAACACCTTTGGGGAAACTTATCACAATGGCCAGCTTTAGGCACAAGAAAGGCTGGTAGTTGCCAAGGTTTGTAAACTGCTGAGGGAAGGAAAATCTGAGTTTTAGAGGAGACAGAACTTCACTGCCTCTGTCAGCAGCAGCTGGGGTTCTCTGCCTCAATTTCCCTCATCCTGCAGTGATGGCGAAGCAGCTCTGCAGCCACAGCCTAATGGAGAGGCTTGGATCACTGCCATGGCTGTTGCACATCCAGTCCTGTTTTCTGCCTTTCCTGAGCTCTGTCCTTCTTCATAGGGCAAGAGGTTGCAGAGATAATACATCCTCAATGATATGATGCAGGGCTTGCTGCCAGGTCCTGGTCACAGTCCCTTGTTGCTCATCTTTTACAATCTCAGTTATGCATTCATGCATTTCACGTGGGAAATTATGGAGGAAGATCCAGGCAACAGGATCATTGTGTTTTCCAGGGACAGATAGCTTATTCTAGCTGTATGGAAAAAAGTTTGATGAAGACAGTCTGCCAAAGCTGTAAAATAGAATTTGTCTGTATTGTAAAGAAATTTTGAATTTAATTTTGGTTGATTCCACAAAAACTGGTGGTTATATTCATGTTGTTCATGCTACATGTCAAAAGGTGAGAGTAGTCACACAGGAGTTACTTATGGTGATGCATGTATTTCTAAGCAGTGAGTGCCTTTGCAGCTATCCTCTTCCTGAGGAAGTGTAAGAATTCTTAATCATGCTATTGCCTAATTAACATTGCAGCCCATTTGACAGAAGTAAATGGGAACCAGAAAGAGCAAGAGCCATTGGAATTCTCCTCCACATCCCTGAGTCCAATTCTGGTATGGGCTGAGTGGCAAAGCTGTTAAGTACTCCTCCTGCTCCAGCCCATGCCCAACAGACAGTCACTTGCTGCTTTTGAAGACTGTGCTGCTGTTCCCCAGCTGATCTGGGAGTCTGCCTTGGATGATAGTGAAGTCCAGTCAGGCTCTGGTCTTGGGTGGGGAATGCAGTGTTGTTTATTCTTTCCTTTAAATGACACCCTAACCTGTCTGTGCGTACATTAGTGTGCTGTTAGACTCATCAAATCAAAATGCAGGACTTGGACCAGGCCCTAACATAACTTGCAAACTAGCTACTTCTTTTATTCTGAGCAATCTGGAGCTTGAGCTTATATCATGGCTATCCCTGTGGAGTCCCTGAAGAGTGAATTTCCTGGAGTTCTTCCCTTAGCTCTCTGAAGTAGCGAGGAAAACAGCTGAGTTCTTTGCTTTAATTAGACTGAGGAAGCAGCTCATAAAAGATTGGAAAAGAGAACAGAAATCATCCAGCCTCCTAGTGGAAATGCTGCATCAATAACGTTGGGAGGGAATTGAAAGCTCCGAAAAGTTAAATAAGCCAAAGAGTTGTCTGTTGTTTTTTTCTATCTTTGCAAATTTCTCTGGTATTATTTAGGCAAATTGGTGATTCAGAACATGGTTCCATTTATTTAGTTTAATCATCACATTTGGGAGCAGCCCTGTGAAAAAGGACCTGGAGATACTAGTGGATCAAAAGCTGGACATGAGCCACCAATGTGCAGTTGCCAACTCCATCCTGGGCTCTATCAAAAGAATTGTGACCAGCAGAGGTCCACCCCTCTACTCTGCCCTGGTGAGACCTCACCCAGAATACTGCATCCAGCTCTGGTGCTTCTAGCAAAAGAAAGATGTGGGCCTGTTGGAATGCGTCCAGAGAAGGGCCACAAAGATGATCCGAGGGCTGGAGCAGCTCTCTGATGAGGGCAGGCTGAGAGAGTTGGGGTTGTTCAGTCTGCAAAAGAGAAGGCACTGGGGGGACCTCATAGTGGCCTTCCAATACCTGAAGGGGACCTACAGGAAAGCTGGGGAGGGTTTTTTTACAGGGACTTGCAGTGAGAGGATGAGGGGTAATGGTTTTAAGCTGAAAGAAGAGAGATTCAGGTTAGAGATCAGGAATAAATTCTTCAGTGTAAGGGTGGTGAGACACTGGAACAAGCTGCCCAGAGATGTTGTGAGGGCTCCATCCCTGAAGGTGTCCAAGGGCAGGTTGGATGGGGCTCTGAGCAGCCTGTTCTAGTGGAAGATGTCCCAGCCTGTGCAGGGGAGTTGGAACTCAGTGATCTTTAAGGTCCCTTCCAACTCAAAAAATTCTGTGAAAAGCAATAAGAGCTTAAAATATTTCACAGGAATCTGTACCAAGTTTTCTACATTGTCATGTTTGTCTGTTTAATGTATAGATAGAGTTTACTATTTAAAAGTGTCACTTAAATTGCTCTTGAATACGTAATACTTTCCAGAAAATTTTGGAATAGTACATAGGAAGTGGTGTTACTTTAGCTTAACAAGTTATAGGCAAAGGAATATAATGTTTCTCCTGAACTTTAGGCTGAGTGCTCAGGATTCATCCAGGGTATCTAAAATGCAGGTTCTCTTTTTTTCCCCTACATATTGTTTTAAGTCGTGTCAGTGATTGGCTTTGGTTGCTATAGAAATATTAGAAAAGCTATTTTGACATAGAACATCTAATTGTCCTACTAGTGTCATGGCAACAAACAGCTTCTTCATTCCTCTCTGATGATGCCAAATTGGATGGGAGAAGTTGCAAAATGGCAGAGTAAAGCCAGCAGTAAAACAATGAAGAACTGTCACCAAGCATCTTGTGTATAATAGTGTTGAAACACCCCAAGCCAGGCTCATTTTTGGTATAATATAAATAGTTTGAGGGAAGTCAGGGCATTTGTTAAGAAAGAAAATCCAAGCCTGTGCAATGCAATACACAGGATACAATTAGTAGGCAATCCTGCCTTCACAATGATTCAACATAACACAACAACTGTTCTACAAATCAAGGTTTTTTAAAACTTGGAGCATCACTGTGATTTTGCACACCCTGGTATCCAGCCCCATCACACCAAATATAGCTGCTTAGTCCCTGATTGTGTCTGCATTTAACCTAAGCAATTTGATTTAGATAATATGAGTAAACAGGACTAATTCAGAGTCCACCTGCTCTTTTTTCTCTGACCTGTGGGCTGAACTGTGATGTTACTGTTCACTGAGTGTTTCTATGTGAAAGCCCCTTTTATTTTAGTGCAAAGATTACCTTAAAGCTTCTCTTTTCTAAACGTGGAACCAACAGAGCAGCATCCTGTGAGCGGGAACATCCTGCCTGTACAACACTGTGCATCAGTCACTGCACTCAGCAAAAGTGTCAAGGCTACAGACTCCTCTGCTACTCCCCCTACAAAAGATAGCCAGGCCAAATTGCTTTCTAGTAGCTAGTAAAAACGGTGTTTTATTTGGGTGCTTATAGAGCAATGAATTATATATTTGTTCTCCCTTACAAAATTGTTCACTTCTGAATTCATTGCACTAATTCAGCTCTCCAAACTATCCACAACTCTCTGATCCTGTGAGAACACAGTTTTGCCAGCCCAAATCTCCGGCTATAATGTGTTCAGTTCAATTGTAGGATTGTCCATATGTCTCAAATCTACCCCATAAAGAGCTTGAGCTATGCAGACCTACTTTCTCAACCTCTGATTCCTTGATTATTCTACACGTTATTTTTATAGAAAGCATCACATCAGAAAGAATGTATGGGATAACTTCTTCTAGTTGTACCTAATCTCGGGTCTGTCTTTGATGTGCAGATTCTGTCAGATGCTCACACAAGGTCATTCTTCTGTGCCTCATCTCAATTGCTTAGTTCAGTCAGGAATCTGTGCAGAAATATATTCAGTTTTGAATTCCTTTACATAGCAAAGGACAAGTTCACTCTGAAAATGTATGAACTGCCCTGTTTTAATACTAATGAAATAGCTTCAGGAAATTCACATAGTTTTTAATTGTTTCAAGATACCTGGAAATTACTTTTTCTCCATTCTACTTTGAAATTTAAAAAAGAGGCTTCACAAAGATAAGTGTTCATAATGTATTTTTTGGGTGCAGCAAGAGAATATTTTTCTTCTGCAATAAAAAGAAAATTTACTCTATAAAAGAAGATGATGTAGGGTTAAGTAGATATTTTAAAGAACAGGTCATTCAGACAAACTCAAAAAATGCCTAAACTTGCCCTCTTTTTAGTCACTTGACATCTAAATTTGTTTAGATTATTCTCACAGATATATGATAGTTTTAGGAAGTTTGTTGTTGTTCAGCTAGTCTTGTTTCAACAGTTATTAGAGCTAGAATTATTGGAATTAACCAGTGAATTCTATGCAGGAGACAAATACATTTTGTTAAACATAATAATGCTTATAAAACATGGGAATAACTTGAGTTCTGTAACGAGTAGATTTTCTTTTCTGCTGTAAGAACCGTCTGCTCTGTAAGGAGGCGGCAGAATTATACCTGATCTTCCTTATTTATTTAAATGGTAGTCTGCAGCTGCAGAAACAACTGTATGGATTTCTTTCAGACTTTCCTTTTCAGAAAATAAACTTGAATTTGTGAAATTTGCAGTACTTGAGCATTTTTTCCCCAGTTGTGATCGTTTTCCATTCTCCATGAGAAAACTCATCATGGGGACAATTACATATTACAGATGGCCTTGAAAAATAAATAGACAATGTATCCTTTTGTTGTTAAGAGAGTATGTGCATCTTATCCATCTGTCCTCCCGTGTTCCTTCTGTGTTATTACTCTACAAAGTAAATTCTTCCAGAGAATCTTTTTGTTGTTTTTTTTTTCCTTCTCAGAAGTTTAAAGGACAAAAAGCAATAGAAATTCACCTCAATGTTGTTCTTGAGGAGCTATTTTCCTTTACTACCTTGAACAAGCTCCTTGTATGAAAAATGAAATAGAAGGAAAACATAAAACCATGTGTCTTTTATCTCATTTAATGAAGCAAAATTCTCCTGAAGAGGGCTTGGAGTATTTAAAACAACTAGTGAAACAGCAATTGCAGACTCAAGAAAATGTCCCTGCCTTGTCAGGTGCTCTAGGAGAAGCTTTGCAGGAGAAATAAAGATGTGTTGCCAGAAGTGAGGAATTGCAGAGGCATGGGAGCGGTTCCTGGTGCGTGAGTTTAAGGGGCAGTAATGACCCTGTGAGTACTTAGTCATAAGCAGTGCTGCTGGTCTGGCTAGCTGCCCTTGCCTTTCAGGAGAGGTTAAAATGGTAATGACAATGTAAAAGAGATACTGAAGAGAAACTAGAAAGTATTCCCTAAAGGCACAAACTCTCAATAACAAGTCCTGTTAATCACAAGTAATATTTCATACTTGTCTGTTCCTTGGTTGGGTGTTTGTACCACATCATCTCAAGCTACTAATACTGACACTTTTGTTAATGATGAGCTCCAAGGTTAATGGCTTGACACGGTGATGCCTTTTGGTCCTCTTGAAGTCTCCTGTCACTCTTTATGAGCAGCATCACATAAGGTCGTATATTTCTTGAAAGAGCAGGCAGTTGATGTAAATACCATTATAGCTGGAATAAAAAAGCCTAACCGAATAGTGTATCTCTAAGCTAGAAATAAAAAGCAGACTGTTATTGCTAGTTAGGCCTGAAAAATGCTGTAGGTTTTGCTTGATTTGCTAGATGTATAAGCATCAGAAATGTTGTGACAAAATGTTGGTGACTTTTAGAAATTGAGGTGAATGTCTGGAATAGCTACTGATAAATATTTAAAAGGTTTCCATTACTTGTTATTTTGAGGGGAAAGCTGTTATTAGAAAATTTAGACAATAAGCATTTTTGTAATGAATAATAGTTTGAAAAATACAATGTTAGAAAGATCTCTGCTGGCTGTGATCCAAAATTTGCCAGTAACATATTCTGTAAGTTTACCAATATTTCAGTCAGCAGTCACAAAGAATCAGAATGGAACGTAATAAAACTGCCATGTGTGAAGGAATCCCCCCAAAAGGAAACCCAACAGTCAATATTCACTTTAAATACTTTACAGCAGAAATTATCTGGGCTCTGTTTATACTCATTTTGTGTTGTCATTTGCAAAGTATAAAACCAAGTAATTGATTTCCCACCCCCCCAGCCCCCCCAATAGACAAAATCCTCTAATTTTTATGGAATATGACTTAACATTTTCTGAAGAGGTTTTTTGTCTGAAAAATTCATTACCATTTAGTGTACAATTGCATTCAACTTTAAAATGAATGCCTTGTATTTACATCACTGAGCAACTAGTCTGCATCACATGTAGTGGAAGGCTGGTTTAGGCAATTTTCCCTATAGATTTGTGCATATGTCACCTTTGGGCAAAAGATGAGCTAATAGAATTGAAATGAATGTAATTGGCAGAAGGTCAGCCAGGGAGCTGTGTATGTCTAGAGTTTCTAGAAAAGCCAGGGTTGTTTCACGTTAGCACATTACTTGATTAGTATGCAGGTAAGGTGGTGGTGCCTCAACAAAATAATTGGATCATTCAAATATCTGCAAGCCCTGGTGTATCTACAAAGACTGAACAGTGATTAGATCCTGCCTGTTCATCGCAGCAAGCCTTGAAATTCTTCCCACTGTGAAAAACTAATTTTCTGTGGGAATTTATTAAATAAGAAATCTGCATGCCACTTTACCTTGTGAACATTACCAGCAGAATACAAAGATTTCTGTAGACTTTGATGTATACACTTCACGAATGCTTTTATATAATTGTTTTGTTATTTTTCTGTATTCAGCACAAATTCCAGTATTTCTTTGTTACATAGATTTCTGGAGACGATTTTCATCTCCATTCAGTGATAAAGCAGTAGTTCATTTGAAGGGAAGGGGGGAGAGTGTGCTGTGGAAAAAAAAGAAACACAATTAAAATATGACAATATCGTTCAGTTAAGAAAAAGAACAAATATTCTCAGGTTGTTGCTTTTTCATCTTCATATTTCTGTGCAGTAATTGGTTACTGATGTATCAGCAAAACAAATTCATCTGATTATTTTTTTTATAAAAAATCCAAAATGCTAATCTGTCTGAATAAGGAACAACCAGTACTACACTGTAAGATTTCTGTGCTGCCCAGCAGATTTAAAGAAAACAAAAAAGCAAGAAACCAACAGACAAAACTGAAAAAAAGACAGAATTTAGGCTTCTTAGCAGGTTTGCAATGTATTCATACATATACAGAGGAGTTCTGAAGGGCAAAATAGCAAGGTTCTCTCTGTACTCAGAAAATGAATTCATGCTGTATTTTGAATGCCTTGGAGCCAAAGTCTTGGTCAAAACACCTTTTCAGTTGTGGCTCCCCCCTCCTTGGTAGCATTCAAAGGCAGGTTGGGTGGGGCTTGGAGCAACCTGATCTGGTGGGAGGTGTCCCTGCCCATGCAGGGGGGTTGGAACTAGAAGATCTTTAAGGTCCCTTCAACCCCAGACCATTATGTGATTCCATGTAGGGTACAGTTCATTTTCTGACCTCAGCTAAGCAGTTTGCTTGTTGTGGAATAGAATACCAACATCTGCCTTTCTTTGCTCTGTGTTTTAAAATACCTAATGGCTGTATTACATTATCTCCTGGAAGCCAGTCTAGAGTTATAAACATTGTATCACTTATGCTACAGTGTAGCAGATCTACAGTAGAAGATAATCACCAAAAAAGAGTAAATCCTCTTGGGTTAAGGAAAAGAGTTGTATGCAGAGCTAAATGAATAATTCAAAACGTTTTTCAGCATGCAGAACGGCTTGAGATTCTCCCAACTGTTTATTAATTATTTAAATGTTTCTGAGAAATATTGTCCTTAAACTTCATTGTAAATATTAAAATTTTGAGCTTGATTTTTGCAATAATTGGTTTAGAAGACTTCATGGACTTCCTAGACCTTAATTGGTTGCATACTCAAGCACCAATGTGAAGATTATTGGCGAAGATTTGAAACTTGTTCTCAGTAAAATCTTAACTTGAAAAATTTCTCTTCACAAACTGTTCCAAAGTAAAACACAACAGCTTTAATTTTTTATTACAATGAGCATCCCACACAGTGTAACATGGCTGAAAGTAATTAATTTGGAAACTCAATTAGATCTGTAAATAATTTTTTCCTGCATAATTTACACAGCTCTACTTGTGTGGCAGTAATCACTACTTATTAGTGTTGAATTTATGTTGTGCAATAAGGGAATATTTCTTTATTCCTTCTCTTATATGTTGCAATTAGACCTCCATCGTTACAAGTCAGTATCCAAGTGGTTTGAGGATGGTACATTAAATACCCATCTATTGCTGTAATGTGAAACAGTCTTGTTATAAAAGAAAAAATAACCCCCAAACTGTTACATAAACTGCTCAGTTGTGCTAATCGGTGGAAAAGGGAGGGAGCAGTGTTATTGCTTTCATAGTTTGACATCAGGATGCTAGAATGTGTGAGAAATACAAAAGGCTGGTGTATTTTTAGTGTTTTTGCTGCCTGCTTTGAGGCCCTTTGGAGGAAATATTTATCAGATCACTGTCTAAAGTGGTGCCATGGCATGGACTCAGTCCTGGGTACTGGCAGTGGATGGACTAGTACTTCAGATATGTTTTTGACATGTATGTGACGATTTACATAAGAGAGAGAATTGTGATGTTCATGTCCTTGCTAAGTTCCATCCAGGTATGTACACTTTGCTCACGTGGCTGGAGTAATTACAGGTTGCTTACCTTGCCATAGTTCTTCCTCCCATTCCAATCAGATAAAATTGATTAGTAGTTTCCTGTAAAAACTTTTATATGCTGATTCTGCAAGTGCATAATGTCTGTTCTGTTGTGCTTCACAAATGGAATGTCAGTGATGGTTACAGTCATACACCTGGACTGGGACGTGGGCTCTCCTCAGTGGGAAAGGTGCTAGTAAATGGAAGGTGCTGTTACTGCCTCCTTTCCCCTGCTCTGTTCCTGCCTCTGCATCCAGTGCCCTATCTTTACCTTCTGGTCTGTGACTCCTAACCGTTAATCTCTGGTGTGGATTTCTTTCAAATGCTTTTTGAAAAACTAAATGCACTACAACCACAGAATTTCTCTTATCTGTCACAGCAGTAATATCTTCAAAGAACTCTAGGAGATTAGTCGAGCATAACCTCCCCTGCCTAAATCTGTGCTGGCTACTGTTAATCATACTGTGTTCTCTTGAGTGCTCTTCAATCTCGTGCTTTATTTTTCTCCTTCAGTTGACTTTAGTTAAACTTAGGATGTATGTGTGGAGTTTACATGAAGATTAGACATGGGGGAACAATGTTATCAGTCAGCTTCTACATGGGGACAACAAAAAAAGAAAAAAAAGACTCTCCAGCCTAGGAAAAAAAGGTGTCTGAGGGAGCTTGTGACAAAGATCTATTGCACCTAAGTGAAACGGAGAGGATTTATAGGAAATTATAGCTCATTGTCTCTTCCATTGCAAGAATTAGGACACACCAAATGAAGCTAGTGTGCAGCAGATTCAAACAAAAGGAGCTGACTATTAACAGAACCTGTAATTAAGCCATGGAATTTTTTTACTGTCAGATTTTATGGTTGGTAACGTTTTCATAGGTTCAAAATGAGACTGGGCAAATTCATGCAAGAGAAATCTGTCAGGGTCAGTTAAATGTCAAGACACTGAAATGTGAGGAAGTCCCCAGGCTCCAAATAACAAGGAATTGTCACAAAATGTTACCCTGTTGTTGCACTCTTTCCTTGGCATCTTCTGCTAGCCATGTAACGTGGAGCTGCGTGGACATCTGGTGTGGCATTATTTAGCCTTTGTTTTAAATTTTCCTGAGCCCACTGTAGTTCTAATTGAAAGCTTCCTAATCACCTAAATCCTCGAGAATTTTCATCTGTATGTAGATTGACACAGGCTTTGGACTCCAGTTCTCACAAGAACAGAAGCTTAAAGTGGCTAAAGTGTTAGCTGAGATTCACTGTTAGGCTTAGTGCTGAACTTGTTTTGCATAGTTTGCAGAAATTTAGCATTCAGACAACCTGTGCATTGATTGCAGGTAGTTTGAAGTTATATTAGAAAATGCAAATGACTCCATTTTATCTCTGTCTTGGGTTTAGATTTTGTGATTGGTTGGATTTTCTTTCTCTTAATTGAAAGTTTATTTTTCAGAGCTGTAGATTTTTCTTTTTCCTGCTGAACAATTACCCCTTGTACTCCTCCCAAGGGATAGAATTATCTAGATCTTGATTGAAGGAAACCTAAATTAAAGTTAGTGATAAAATAAAGTCTACAAAGACAGAGTGTGAGTTTCCTGTCAAGGAATCTCCTTTTAGGAGGAGTTTTAGGATTTCTTTAAATTTCATCACTAAAGGTAGTATTACAAAGCAGGGTATGTTTGCAATGTCAGTGTGTGCCTGCCAGGATATCAAAATGTGGAAATATAAGAGCATAATCACTTCCTATTTGCTTGCTTGGACTTTAAAGTCAGTTATTTAAATATGTTTTTTTTCTAGTGACATACAAAAGATGTTATGATTGGTTTTATCCTTTTTTGTTTAAAAAGTGTTATCAGGAAAAACATAGAGGTACGGGAGATGACATCAGGTTGCCAGAGCTGAAGTGGCAACAGAGTTAATATTCTCACAGAGTAGGGGGGAGAGAGGCAACAGAAGAGATTCCCCTGTGTAGATAATATATTCAGTTTTACCAGTCTCAAAACTCTGAATCAGAAACAGAAGTGGTAAACAAAGAAAATATGCAAAACATCATGTATTCTTATTGTAAAAGAAAATTATTGAAATATTAAAATAGATAACATGTCTTGGGCTCTGAAAGTAACCCTGATTAGAACTGGCCATCCTCTAGCTCTGGAAAAATAGCACACACTGTTAGGGTTTTATTGTGTTTGTTTGGTTTGTTGTTGGTTTTTTGTTTATTTGTTTCCTTGTTTTTTTGTTGTTTGTTTTGTTTGGTTGGGTTTTTTTAAGTATTTCACAAAAGCAGCTGATTCTGATGGACCTTGGCATTTCCAATTCTAAACAGCTGCTAAATACCTCAGCTGTTCAGTCAGCTTTTAAGTACCAATGCACTAAAATGAGAAACAAAAGTAATAATAATTAGAGAGTAGTATTTATGCAATATTAGAGTAATAATACCGATTTTCTCAAATAGAATTTGGCCTCTTAGCATTTATGTTCCAGAAAGATGTTCATATGGTTGAGTTAGTCGCAAATGTTAATAAGAAGTGAACTTGTAAGTCTTGTGCCAGATAACTGATACTGAGAAAGGAAAAGAATAATTACAGAATAGCTGTGTCCTACTGGATTGATCTGATAGCAGCTTAATGTGGGAAAACATTTTTTTTGTATCAGTGGACATTAAGTGCAGCCTGGGACAGTTTCTTACTAATCACAGTGACTGATCAGTGTTCAAATACTGAGCAGTGATGAAACTATTTTTGTTCACTCCATCAGAGTAGAGAAATGTGCAAAACTAAATAAATGAATGTTTCTGTGCAGCAAATGCATTCCTGGAAATCAAAATTTGTTCACTGACAAACCACAATTATGCAGTACATCTATCCTCATCAGAGAAGTTATTTATTGCAAGTTACTCATTTAGCTCTAGCAATTTATTAACATTAGTCAGCCTTTAAACAGAATATAGAACAAGTCTTCATAGTAATCACATGGGGGATACTCTTTTTTATTTATTTTTGTTTTTCATCATGTCACATGAAAGTGACGTGATCCATCTCATAAAATGTAGATTGTAAGATACATCACAAGCATAAGGATGATTTCTGTAGGCAAAAATATATCCTGAAAGATACCAAAGGATTTAATAAGTTTTTGGTTGAAATATGGTAGAGTCTGGTAGGGAGACCTGGTTGTGATGGGAAAAGAACAGGAGTTGTCCTGGGAATCCCCCTTGGTAACTGAGAGCACGGTCCTTGGGACAGGGGCAAAACACCCTGTTCTGGAAGGGAATCAGATATTCTAAGGGGATAGAACAAATATGTCTAAGAGAAGATATAAGAAAGCAATAGGAATATAAATGTGGATCTGTACATGTTCTTATACACCAATGTATCTCAGGTCTATCACAGTGGAAATGCTTAGAGCTGTGGCTGGCTGGCTTCATAAACGTGAGTGCTGATTCCCAGTTGAGAAGACTGTTTGTGGGTTTCAGTTCATTTTTTTTTAGTGTTCTTTTCTCCTCTTTTGATAGTGGAATAAGGTGCCTGTTAACTTGCTCTATTTCAGCATTTAAAGTCTGCAGAATGATTTTGAAGATTTGGTCCAATCATTTTTTTAATTAAGCACTTTAAAAGTTCCATGAAACTGAATAGCAAGATTGAAAGAGTGGAAGTTTTAAAATGAACTGACAATTATTCATGGGTCATCTCTTCTCAAATTTCATTTAATCAAAGACCCAATAAAAGCACACATTGTAAGATGGTTCATTTTTTATAATTTCTTTAACTTTTTAATCTCATTTTAAAAATTATAAGAGTCATTAAGAGACTAATTTTGAGATTCCCTCCAGAGTTTTCTTAATCAGGCACATTTTATTCTGTCTGCAGTAGTCATGTATTAAAACTCACTGAGTAAAGTAGTTAAGTACCTGTTTAAGTATACACCCCTAGCTGCCTGGCATTGAAAGCACACCTGCAGAATCATAGAATCATAGAATCCTAGAGGTTGGAAGGGACCTCGAAAGATCATCTAGTCCAACCCCCCTGCCAGAGCAGGGTCACACAGGAAGGTGTCCAGGCGGGTTTTGAATGTCTCCAGCGAAGGAGACTCCACAGCCTCTCTGGGCAGCCTGTTCCAGGGCTCTGTCACTCTCACAGTAAAAATTTTTTTTCTTATATTCACCTTAAACCTCCTATGCTCCAATTTGTATCCATTACTCCTCGTCCTATCACTGGTCATCACTGAAAAAAGCTTAACTCCATCTTCTTGACACTCACCCTTTACGTATTTGTAAACATTGATGAGGTCACCCCTCAGTCTCCTTTTCTCCAAACTAAAGAGACCCAGCTCTCTCAGCCTTTCCTCATAAGGGAGATGTTCCACTCCCTTAATCATCTTTGTGGCTCTGCACTGGACTCTTTCCAGCAGTTCCCTGTCCTTCTTGAACTGAGGGGCCCAGAACTGGACACAATACTCCAGATGCGGCCTCACCAATGCAGAATAGAGGGGGAGGAGAACCTCTCTTGACCGACTAACCACACCCTTTCTAATGCACCCCAGGATGCCATTGGCCTTCTTAGCCACAAGGGCACACTGCTGGCTCATGGTCATCCTCCTGTCTACCAGGACCCCCAGGTCCCTTTCTCCTACACTGCTCTCCAGCAGGTCAGCCCCCAACCTGTACTGGTACATGGCATTTTTGTTCCCCAAATGCAAAACTCTACACTTGCCCTTGTTGAACTTCATCAGGTTTTTCCCCACCCAAGTCTCCAGCCTGTCTAGGTCTCTCTGAATGGCAGCACAGCCTCCTGGTGTGTCAGCCACTCCTCCCAGCTTGGTGTCATCAGCAAACTTGCTGAGGGTACATTCTGTACCCTCATCCAGGTCGTTGATGAAGATGTTGAACAACACCGGTCCCAGTACCAACCCCTGAGGGACTCCACTACTGAAGTGCATTGGTAAATTTGGTCTACAATATGGTATTAAGAAAGCAACAATGCTGTCAGTAAATTACCTGAATACATCCGAAAATTGTACTCTGGTTTGATAGCATTTTGTTGTTATTAACTTACCCAAAATCTTTTCAAGGATACTGCAATAAATGAGATTAACTGAACAAATAGAATGTGCTCTTCTTCCTTTTTTAAAATGTAAGGACAAAGCATGCTTTATAATTCCTTTTTCAAAAATGGGCTGTGTTCTTATGCCTCCTTTTCTATATTGGATGAGAGGCTGAACCAAGAAACATTGCCTAGCTGAATAAGGCTTAAGGTTGCAATTCATAAAGTTACTGAGAAAATTCCTTACCTTAATGAGGTGTAAACAAGGATTTAGCTGCTCTTAAGCATCATAATCCTCCCTACTATTTAATGAAAACTGTTTATTATCTTTATTTTGTAGTGTAAATTCTGTATAAAATATATTCATTTCAGTTCTTTAACATGACAAATCTCAGTTCTGAGGATGCCTTGGCTGTGCAGAGACTTCAGTTGCTTGGTTGAAGAACTTTACACACCAAAAAAAGTGCCTTGGTTAGAGCTAAAACCAGAAACCTCAGTCATAAATGCGATTAAATTGCATTACTGCTAAAGAAGTGGCTCAAAATCCATTTGAAAAATTGGCGTGGATAGTAAATGTTGTACAAAGTAGAGAGTCACTGGTCTAACTTCTGCTTTTCAGCATTAAGACTTCCCAAATATAATCACATTGAAACAGAGAGACACAATTGTTATAGCTGTGACAAGTAAAAGAATGCAGCAAATGCCAGCAGTTCATGACTAATTTATTGGACTCATAGTAAAGACAAACAGTAAAGTCTGAAAACTTCCTTTGTCTGTAGAAACCCAAATCTAACTGGCTTTCACTGGGACTTGGAATTTAAAGGAAGAAAAATTTTTAAAACAAGATTATGGGATTCTTGTAATTCTTGTAATTATGTATGTAAGTTCTTGTAATTCACAGTTGAAAGTAATTCTGAACTGTGTGTCATACAATACTCAAGTTATACTTAAAAATGAGAAAATGCTGTATCTAAATAGAGCTACCTGCAGTCTACCTTAAAGAGAATGCAATGAGTAAGGTAAGTCAGTTTATCTTTCAAGCTAAGAATCTGGCTTTTGAAATTGCTTAGTTCCCTACTGTTTCTCAGAGGGATGGAAATCTGCCCTTTTTCTGTTGAAGCCTCATGGAAGCTGTGAAATATTCAAGAGGTTTTGTTTGGGATTTCTTTAACCTGGTTAGTAGTCTGTAGAATAGAAGTTGAATTAAGCTACAATAATTTTGTTCTTGAAAATATGTTTGCCATTTTCTTAATATCCCATGCTTAATTAATATTAAGGGTGTTTGGAAGTTTGGAAATACAAGCTCATTGCTCATAAGCTCTTCTGTTCAGGGGGGCAGGGGTGACTTTACCCTCCCTCCCACACCCCTCTACTCTCCTGCTGGTAGCTATGAATGTACTGCATAAATAAGCACAACTGTATCTTGCCACAGTGATTCCACATAGATGCTGGAGTGCAGAAGTTTCTGCATCAGCAGCCTGGGATCATAATAGACTGCAGGGGAAATTGAAAGCTGTTCACTTCCCTTGAAACTGCTGTGGTTGGGTCCTGATGTTCTTCACAAACAATTAAATTAAAAACCATCTCTGGGAGGTTTTGCTCTCTTCCAGAAATGAGTTAATAAGAATTTTCAATTTCTTGTGCTAAGTCTTCGACAGAGCTGGAAGCTATGAGAACAAAATTACACCTTGTTTTGTGCAAGTCAATGCAGTGTGCCTCTCCAGCCCTCTGTGGGCTCTGGAACATGTAAGGGACTCTGTTACCCCATCTTTTCCACTTATCAGCCATTGTATGAATTTTAGGTGCATCCACCAATTCTGGTAAATTGACTCCATATATAATGAGATCATTACCGTTATTTGAATTTTTGCAATACTGCTGGGAAATGGAGTAGGTGGCTGCAAATATTGTCTGTACCTTCTGAGCCCTTTTGTTAATGCTTGTCCTATACAGAGATTTAAAAAATGCGTATTTTTTCCCCTGGGGCATTATGCTTTACTTAATGTAGTACTAAGATTCTTCTCTTACTCTGAAAACTCAGACTGTGGTCTTTGTTAAGTAACAGACCACCAGGCTTTGTGAGGACTCAGTGACTTCATTCAACATGTGACAAATTTTATTTTCTTACGAACATTTCAAGAATGTGTTCTAGCTGAAAGCCATTCCAAAGCTCTGCTGGTTGATTCTGTGTTATGATGCAAAGTAACATCTAATTAGACATTCCTTTTACTCTTACAGAGATAGCATTTGGATTATTTTCTCTGATCCTTTTCTTAATGTTTAATAATTTCTTGGTTTTTACACTTTTATTCATTATCTTCACTTTTGAAAGGTTTCACTCAGCTTATTCAGATGTGTACCTGAACATGAAAGAATAGAGCCAAGATGCTGGGTTCTTTCAAGTCACAAACCCAGATGCCTCCAAACTAGTGTGATGATCATTATCCTGCTGTAGTAATTTAAGCACCTTATTGCCAGGATGCTTTCTAAGAGTGCAATTAGAAGCTCTGAGCTGTTAGTCTAAGCTGTGCTCTGCTTCCATATTCTTGGTTGAGAGGATTTCACATTTTCTCTTATCAATTTTCAGAATCTCCTTGATTGGGCTAATGATGTTCAGATGCCTTTTGAACAGGGAGACCTTGTATGTTTCTTGCACTTTTCTTCAGTATATTAGTTTAAAAAAATTTCTGAGGTTAGGGAAAGGTGTGAGAGTAAATATACAATTAAAATTTGTTTTGGAAGTGCTGGATAGTGTCAGTTAAGTCTTTGGAGCTGGCTTCTAGGATCAACAGTTACTATGTAGAAATGCCCTTGTTTTACTTTGGAGTGCAAATTCTGCAGTATTCTCTAGGAATAGCTCTCAAAAATATTTGGGTTTTAGCAGCTTCTCTTGTTTTGTAATTTTGTGATGTTTGTTTGCATTAGTAAAGCAACAGACCACCCAGCAGCTGATTCAGAGAGATAACTCTCCCTGTGAACTAGCAGAAAAACAGTATCAAAACAGACAGAGGGCATCTATTTTGAAAATTAATGCTACACAGCCAGGCAAACAGACCCTTGGTACTGTCTCTGAGCATCTGTACTGGAACAAACTGCAGTTTTGAAAAATAAATTTAAAATACTCAGGAATTAATAGCAGTACTGTGTGAAGAAATGATCTTTAATATTGCTTGATGGAACCTGTGCTGGTTTGTCATTATGACAAGATCCTGTAGCAGGGTAAACACCATGAGCTGCCTTAATGTCTACATATATGTAATAGATACTTAAGCAACATCCACATGTATTTTTTATTGACCCGTTCTTCCAACTCATTAAACACAGCTGCTGCTTACTATCTGGAGGAAATGTAATGAAAGTAATTTGAAGAGGGAGATGATTGGTTATATTAAATCCACCATGTGTTGTTTATTTTGCTTTGTAAAAGAAAAGCCATTTTAATGCAGATGTTTGCCAAAAACCAGTCATCACTAAGTGGGGTGGATAGTGAAAGCGATAGAGAAGTGTAATCTGATGCAGCTAGTGGGAGAAACAGCCTTTTCCAGTGTTGCTGGATAATAATTGATATCCTCCTGCCTAAAATGTAGAGGAGCACTAGAAGGAGCTTACCTGAGCTGTCTTTATTTTCAACAGCATTTTCATTTCTAGCCTACCCTGGCAGTGGATGGCTATTAACATTATTTTTGTGTCCTCTAATTGTTCAGCTCCTTATAGGGGAAATAGAGACCAAGGTAAGTGTTAAGCAGCCAACTGCCATTCCTTTTAAGATCATGTTGAGGTTCCTTATTTCATTATTTTCCATCACATTCCTTAAGTTATCTTGTCCTTGAGAACCATTACAATTGACGACATTAAATGAAATGTGGATCTCATGTAATATTAAGGGTCTAAATGGAACTGACTGTCATTTCTCCTTGGTGAAGTCATTTAACTTCACTGTGCACCAGTTACTTCCAGAAGAGCTAACTGAGATGTTTTGTTTTGTTTTGTTTTTTCAATGGGAGTTGTTGAGGTCAGGATATTTTCTGAGGTTGTGCATGCAGTTTATTTCAACAAAATTAAATTCCAAAAGAGATCCCTCCCAAGAATACTGTAGTAGGCACTGTATTTCCATTCAATGTGTGTGTCAATCAATAAAAAAAAAATTACTGCTGACTTTTCTTATGGAACTGGTTATTTAATGAAGTGAGGTTTAATTTACAGGTGCAGGTGTATATCTGAAAGGACAATGTACAGTAATAAATGCATTTAATGCTGCAAAAGGAAGTCTATCACTCTTGCTACAAAACCAGGACAGTGAGGATGTCCTTTTTGAAATGGGATGGGTAATGCTTCCCTACATTTCTACTTCTTCTTCCTCTGCCCACTTTATATAGTGGCCACAAAAGAACTAAATTGTCATATTCTTAAACTACTGACTATTGAATTCCCAGTGCTGTCACTAGCTAGGAAGAATGACCTCCAGAGATACGATCATGTGCAGTTTTGTGCAGTGGATGATCAATGTAACTTTGATGCCAAATTCTTTATCTAGAGAAACATAAAGTTAATTTTACATCATAGTTGTTTTAACTAGTCTGCAGATACCTGTGTCTGGTACAGAAATAAGAGAGAACAATCTCTTTAATATTTCATATTTTCAAAGATTTATCAATAATAGTTAAGTAAAAAGTGATATTTATTTTATTTTACATTTTTTAAAAAACAAAATGCCCAAACTCAAGTTGTTAGATACCTTGAGTTCTGACAGGGAAGTTTGTCTGTGCTCCAAATTCTTAGTAAAGCAGAGAAAGCAAAATGCCATCAGCACCAGAGCAGCACCATGGGCTGCAGATCATTTATATGACTAGACATTATGTCCCGGGGATGTTACAAAGCAGCAGCTGATTGAAGCGTTAACGTGTCTTGAGTCCTTTTCACTGAAAGACACAAGGTCACTGCACTGGCTTAGGGAATGAGAAGTTGATATCTGATTTCTTTCCATCCTGCTTGCTCCGGCTGTGCCTTAATCCACTGGCTGTGGTACTTAGTTGTTTTTTGGATTGGGGGAGGAGGTGAAAACAGCCTAAAGAAATTAATATTTGTGTACATATTTCAGTAATTTAAATAAGCTCAATGAATGCAGCTAGTACATACAGCTTCCACCAGTGGGAGGATCAAAATCTGTAGAAGTACAAATACTGCTGGCCAGAAAGCATTCTTCACTCAAATTAAAAGAAATGGAAGCAAACCTTGTGGTTAATGATGATGAATATTATCAAAATAAATGCATTCAGAGGAAACACTTTTTAGGTTCTCTGTATATATTATACTCCTGTTTTTCTTTCATAGTAAAAATGACAAGCAAAGGAAGAAACGTAGTGCTGCTGCCTCACGTACAGCTATATATGTGTATCTCTCTATGTATCCTAGAAATACTGTTAATTCTCTTTTGTAATGATCATTACTTAACTGCAAGAAATAGGTGGTGAGCTTTGCTTCCCTACATGGGAGAGAGTGCAGACATGATGAAGGAGAACATGTATTTTGTACTAGCTTTTTATTAAAGCCACAAACCAAAGCTGAGCTTGGCAGTGAAGACCCTGAGACACTACAACAGCACAGGGAGAAAAAAGACCCAGAAGCTTCATGGCTAACCTAGGGACTTCTTTGGACAGCTGAAGCTGTCTCTCTTGACCCATCACAGTCCTGGCACTGCCAACGCAGGGAAGCAGAGGTTTTCTAGTGTGCAAGAATCCAGAAGGGTTGTGAAGAGTAAAAAAGGAAAACTAGAAGCACTGCTGAGCTTACACTGACACCCTGAACATTTCTCTCCTTCAATTTTTATTTATTGTCTACCTATTTAGTCTATCTAATGAACAACTTCAGTATGTAACCTCATAATGAAAACATTACAGAATATTTCATACTTGGTTGGAGCTGAATTTGTCTCTTTGTTTAGCCAAGACACATATTTGTAGGATATTAGAAAAAAATGCATCCACTGTATACTTTAAAATAATTGCCTGACATTGATTTTTGGGACTATTAAAATTATCAGAGAATAACAATCATTATATTATTGATAATGCATACTCATTATCGCTGTTACTTTTGTCATTAGTGACAATTCCTAGGAGCCACAGTTTTGAATGAAGCCTGTGTGCTAGCTGCTATATAAAATCAATCAAAACCACAGACTTTGCCTTATGATCTAAATATAAGATAAGGGATGAGAATAAGATGTGGCTGTAGTCATAACACATCCACAATCTAGGTTTTATTAACTGGGGAGGACATTGCAGCAAAGGTGAACTTGAAGGGAAAAAATGAGTGAGGGTTTATTATTGCAGACATGAAAGAAGTTGTAGAAGGATCTGTTCTAAAATCAAGTACTGGGACTGTGGATATTGATACATACACTGATCTGGAGTACATCACCTGCTCTTTACTGAATATCATGAGAATTCTTGAGCTCTGAGGGACCTTTCTGGTGACTGCCATAAACAGCTAATTAAAAGCTAGATATTGGCAACCATAGCAGGGAATATGTCTGGTAACACATCTGAAAAACAAGACTGGAGGACACTTACTATATTCAGTATCTATCTAATATCTTCAGTAGTCTAAGAGTCTTTAGTGTAACATAGAATATACAAGTTACTTAACCAATAAAAATGTGTAGTAGTTGTCAGTTACTGGCCCAACCTAGAAGTTCTTCTCAGGAAAGGCTGGGCTTATTAAAATAAAAGTTGATGTAAGCTAATGATGTAGTCCCAGAAATTTACTACTAAAGTTATTATAAAGCACGCTTATAAGTGAACAGATTTCAAGACTCTGACAGCATGCTGAAAGATCGTGGTGTTGGATTTTCAAAGGCAGCTTCATCACGTGTAGGTGTGTCGCTTAGGGACATGATTTAGTGTGGAATTGGCAGTGTTAGGTTTGCAGCTGGACTCAATGATCTAAGGGTCTTTGCTAACCAAAGTGATTCTCTGCATATGCCACGAGGTGCTGTGTGGTCTTTGCTGCCACAGACCTGTGTTCGTTTCAAGCTTAGCTCCCACTGATCGTGACATCTGACTTGTGCCAAGGCGTAACTTGAATTCCAGATATTCTGCGTTCCAGATAGTTCCACATTCCTGCCTCTGGAGTCAGCACATGTCTTCAGGATAGGGTTTTGTGTGGTAACCCTTAAAAATACCAGCAAGTGCAGTGCTTACTTGAGCCAATGTCTAAACCTATCTGAAGGAGTGGTGCTGTGAGCCCTATTGGTTTACAACTCAGCAGCAGTGGAAAGATGGAGGAAAAAAAAAAATCACAGTGGATTTTGAAATGCAAAAAATAATACCGTGCCAAGATATTTTAAAATTCCAAGTAATGAGTTTGTTCTTAGGTTGAAATAGATATTCTGACACCAAAGGAAGTCCTAAAAGAAATGCTTCTAAATGTGGATGAGAAAAGCTGTTCCTCTTGAAGTGTTCTGATTTTTAAGTGCTTTCCCCAAGAAATTAAAAATGGAGCTTAAGAGTAGATAACAAAAATAAAGAAGAACCTATATTAATTCCGTATCTGTCTAAACTGATGTATTTTCCACAGGCTTTTAATAGGTTCAAAGTACCCAGAGGCTTTCAGACTAAAAGAAACTGAAATTAGTTCGACAAAGGAGCTTTCAAATGGATTTGTAAAAATTTCAGGAGTTCTCCTGTTGTTCTTAGATATTTTGATCCTTGCCAGCTTTTGAAAAGAACTACTTGTTCTCTGATTTAGTTTACTCAATCTGAGACAACAATAATTCCATAAACTAGAAGTAGTTACCCATTAAGCATGATTTGTTTTCATTTTGAATATTTCCCATTTTTGCTAAGTAGGAAGGTGTGAACCTTTCATCATGAAAAATCAACATGACCTTTCACAAGAATCAGGTGAAAGCTCTTCAGCATTTGTGTGTTCTGGCATTTTAATAAAAGACCAAATGAATTTTTACACCATATATCCTAAAATATGAATAGTTAGATGCTTCCTCTCACTTGGCTTGAAATCTGTTAGTGTATTTTGACATGATTATGAGAGTTGACCTAAGTAATAATGAAAAAAGTGAAGCAGGAAAAAACTGGGAAATTTTAGGTAAATTCCTTTTTCTTAATTCCTTGAGCACTCCTCAGCAGTGCATAATGTATAATGATCGCTGACAATACTTTTAGATTTATTCAGTGTTTGCAAGCTATGAAGACATGTTTCACATAACAGAGTCTAAAGGATGTCATTGGCTGTTAAAAAATTTGATGATTCAGAGTTGATGTGATAGGCAGGGTCATTCTAGGTATTCTTAATGGATGTTGCTAACGGTAAACATGGAGCACAAAAGAGCCATCCCAGGCTGCTTTTACTGTGTAAATCTCTACAAATCATCATTGTCAGTTACCAAAGGATCATGTCTTAATAGGAGAAATAGTTTCGCAGAAATTTGATTGTAACAATGTGACTTGACCATTTGGTATCAATGTATCTGCTTAGCTGAGTAAAGGTAAGGACATACTTGTATGTGTTGCTGGCCTGGAGTTTGAGAGGGAGTTCTGGCAAATAGGTATTTTGGAGCAAAAGTGTTCACCTACACTGACCAACACACTTCTGTAATTTTTAGGTAAAACACCTTATCTGAAATTTATTTAAATAAACTTTTAATATACTAAATAGCGAGGAATTTTATTTACAGAAATATTTGGTTCTTCATCTGGCTGTGACTCAGTTTACCTGTTAATAGCTTAAAGCATTTTGAGTGAATGAGTGAAGAATTCAGGATTCATGTTTCTGGTGAACTGAACTCAATCATAGTTGAAACTCAGAGGAATAAGCTAAACAGCTCCTTCCCAGCTCCTTGATTGCTGTAAACACTCTCTTTGGAAGCATAAATGTTCACCTGAACATACCGTTTTGAGAACATGCACTTTGAATTTTAGAGAATCAAGAATAAATTAATAGCAAAAAGTAATTCTTTTTTTTTTCCAAACTGTCACAACTGTGAGGTGCATAGCATACATTGCACAAGGCTAAGGGTAAGGGATAAAAGTTAATCTAAAAAAATAACCTTTAGTAATGCATTTTAATTACTAGAACTGTTCTAAACTCTCAGTGGGTAATCGATAGAGCCTTACAGTCATTTTATTCTCTCTCTGCTGTAAGGATTTTCTATGTTTTTAAAATAGTTACTGAGTTACTGGAGTTGTGGAAGACAGAAAATAGCATTTGAGTAAGTACTGTTTGGCTGTGACTCTTTCCAGATGGTTCAGTGTCTTCCTCCAAAGAAAGAAATTCATGTCAGAGTAGTTACATACGAGTCTTATGCACCAACAATGCATTTTTGTGTCAGCAAAACAGTGCTGACAACTGGAAGGAATTGTAATTGAGAGTATCCTGAAGAAATAACCTCTGCAGTTAAATGCTTGTAAATTTTCCGTTGTGGTGGCTCAATCCTGCTATTTTCACTGCAGGAGAATCTGGCTGGTTTCTGTAATCACATGCTTTGCGTTGGTGCAGTGCATTGGCATTTGGTTCAGAGCCTGTCAGTACCTGGTTTTTGGGTGGTTTGGTTTTCTCCTTTGTCAGAGGGTAATGCGGAGGCTAAGTTTTGTGTCACCCAATGCCTGCTGGTTGAGTCAGGTAGCTGCCTGTTACATCTGTGGCAATTCTACCCAGAGGAGATGTTGCAAGACAGTGAGTCCCCAGTGGGATGTAATAGAATGGAAGCAGATGGTGAGCTAAAGAAAATTCCACGGGAGGATTACGTTTTCCAGTTACTGTGGTTTTGTTTTCACTGTTATTGTCTGATGAATTGTGTCAGATCTGATCCTCCAGATTGAAAAGCTGCTTCTCAATGTGCTCCCAAATGTACAGATAAAGTAAATGGCTGCTGCCATTGTACTCTTTCGGAAACTTAATTTTTTAAATGCATATTAAAAAGCATGTCTCGTTTTGTCCTTTCTGGTGTGTGATTTTTGCCTTCCACTGAAGAGGTTTTTTTCCTGTCATAGTTTATTTTGATGACTGCATTTTCAGTAGGCTACTGTGTTTTGATCCATGATAGAACGTACTCCTATGTACTCCTAATTTCTTCTTGTACAAGGCAAGCAGAAATGCTTTTTCCTGCCCTAGCTTATTTCCACAGCTGTCCTTTGTCTTACATGCAGTCTCTGATTAACACTGGGGCCTATCTAACCCCGTTTACAAGGGTGAGACTAGGAGAGAAAGGAGACACAGACCCTGAGCTCTCAGAACTGGAAATAATGTGGACACAAAATTCATCCCTAGTAGAAGAGTAAGCCCAGCCTCTGGGGAATGTAAAGAATGGAAGCTGGTGACTTCTGGCACCCAGATGAAGACTTCTCCACCAAAGGCTTGGAACTGCAAAGCAGGTTCGCTGCCCTCAAAGCTGTGGAGAAGCCAGACGGACTTTCAAGAAAAGTGTCTGGGCCAGCTAACTGAGCCATGTGACAGCTATGTCTTTTCTTTACAATTTTCAAGAAACTATGTCCAGGTGGAGCAGGCTACAATTAAGTCATAGGCTATTGTAGGATATGGTGTCCTGTGCTGTCTAGAAAGTAGAGTCCAGTGTCAAAGCTGATCCATTTTGTACAAAATAGGGCATAAATTGGAGCATCTTTACACAGGGTACTCTAAAATCACTGTGGTCTTGTTCCTTTGATCTTTGCACCAGTTGCTTTCTAATAAAATAATTATTGGGCTAGGGAGGAAGTAGAGGACAGTTATAGGTTTGGACAGTGGTTGGGATAGGAGATGCCTTTATGTAGCACAGCGATTTTAATCCAAGTTCTTGAGTGCCTCATGCAGTATTGGCACCACTGTCTCATCCCTCTTGCTTCTTTTTCATTGTTTCTTGAATAAAAATTGGTTCAGTTGAGAAGCAAACATTTGCCAAATTATATCATGCTTGTGAAACAGACAGCAACAATGGGTTTTAATTGTAAAAAAGTACACCCACCCCTCAAATGGTTTGCGTTCTAATTATAGCAATGAAAGTGTTCACCCAGCCATGACTTTAAAGATAATCTGCTCAGGTAAGGACACTTTGCAAATTCTAAGCAAGGGCATGGCCTCACGCAGTAGGTCTCATTCAAGACTATGCCGATGCTTGTTGCCAACTTCAAACTTAGCATAGACTGAAAGGGCAACATTGTGTTTCCAAGACCCTAGGACTAGAATATTAGAAGCTGTAGTACCCAAAATATGAGTATCTGTGACTGAGATGAACAGTTTTCCTCAAGTTGGTGTGAAAATAAACATCGTGCAAAATGATCAGGTCTCAGCTGAGCCCAAAAAGTAGGTATTGCTCCAAACTCAGACTCAACTGGTGAGTTATGAGTAACCATTTCTGTATTGCCTGGGAACTCCCAGACCTTGTAGTCTATGATTGGTTTTTTTACTATTGATATTATTTGAAATAATCAAAATTCAAGAGGACTAAGAAATATCAGGGTACTATATGCAAATAAAACATCTTCTGTTCAGTACAGAAGTATAAAATTATTACTTTGTTGTTTAATCCTGTCCATTTAATTCTTATCCACAGTCAAGGACCGAATCTGTTCTTCTAGCCAGGATTCCAGGCTACAGATGCAATAAAAGCCAAAGAAGACTATTGAACACACAGACAATATCTACATCCATCTTATCAATAAGAATGTCATGAGCCAATTTGGTGCAATTACATAGAGGTGCCCTTTCTACAATACAAGTAGATCTCTTTGGTGTGCAACTTAAAATTAATACTTTAAAATACTATAAGAAAAAAAGAGAATAATAACCTATTTTCAGCAAAAGGATATTCTCTAGATATAATCAAAGAGAAGGCTGATAGCTTAACTTAAAAAAACTAGCATTATAAATCTTTCCTATAAATGCTGTGGATTTGGGAGTGAAATCTTGGATACAATTAGCTTCCCCAGCTATGGCCAAACACTTTTGAGCCTACACCTATGTTACATGTTGCTAGAGTTACTACTAGTTTTTTTGTTTCTTATTAGAAAATTATCTTTGGCAGCTTAACATATGAAAGTGTAAACAGAAACAGGCCTTTTCTGTATCATGCTTATATCAGGTTTGCTTTAATTTTTCTTTTCTGTCAGTTAAATGCTGTGTGTTGATTTATTCTATTATGTAAGACAAGGTTGTAGAAGAGTTTCAATCTTGAATTGAATTGAGGTGTGAGGATTGGGTGAATCTAAATGAAGTTGAACTTTGTAGCAGGTCATAATGACAGCTTTCTGACTGCTTCCTTTTAGTGTTGGTCTATTTACTCAGGCTTAGAAACTCACAAACATTGTAAATACACTTGTAAATTTAATGAACTTCTTTTCTAGATTGTCACAGCCCAGTTTTCTTTGATATATTTTAAAAATTGCAGTTTCATAATTTTTTTAATCTTCTTCCTGCACTGATGTTGCAGATAACTAGGGTATTAGAGCTGCTTGCTTTTTTTGCTCCTTAAGTACTGTGGTTATGTGATTTAGCATGCTTGGAAAGGGTATATGTTTAACACATTCCTGTGAGAATGACTTAGAAGGATTGGGAGTTGCCAGCAATTCAGAATGTTTGACTCAGCTGCCATGTGCTACTTTCTGGAGCTTAAAAGACAAGAGGTTCATCAGTCTTGAAGGAAAAATAGGCTGTGAAATTCATATCTTTATTTGCGAGACACTGGCCAAATTCCCACCCAGCTGTATAGCCTTCCAAAAGGCTGCTGCTCAAGCAGCTACACTGCTGATCTTATCATGCAGTTTTTTCTGTTCATGTTCTTTTAATCTAAAGAACAACAGTGCATTGGAGAAATGTAAGGAGCTTTATATCAAAAGGAGGATATAGCAAGAAGGAAAGTTTGGCCCCATAAACAGCCTGGTTGAGCCAGGAGGGTGGGGAAGAAGTAGGACATGGATTGTTAAGAAGGATTCAGTGCACAAACATCTCCTTTCCTTTGCAGGTGAAGTTTTGATAAACATAACTTAAGAATACTACTCAGTTTATTAGTCTAGTCAGTAGTATATGAGAATGATAGCTAAATAGACATAATGATTATCTTCTGATGTAAGGGTAGATATTTTTCAATTATCAGCATCTTTCAATATTATGGAAATCATAGTATAAATGTGCACATCATTCTGTGAGTATCAACGCTGGATTTATCCAGCCCTCTAGGAGAAGGTGTCCATGTGCACCTACCCACAGAGACAAGCCTGTCATACCCTACTCAAGTCAGGGAGACGAAACTGCATGTACGTCAGCCCATATTTCCGTGCCCTGTGGTTGTAAAATAGAGGTTCCATGGGAAACAATAAAAGCAAATTAGAGAACTACACTTCAACAAACACTAGAATTTAACAGCATTTGGGTGAAAATGGGTATTTAGCTTAAAGTTTAATTTA
Source organism: Apus apus (assembly GCF_020740795.1). Classification (NCBI taxonomy): domain Eukaryota; kingdom Metazoa; phylum Chordata; class Aves; order Apodiformes; family Apodidae; genus Apus; species Apus apus. The sequence continues at coordinate 13,669,824 of NC_067295.1, read as the reverse complement.
TGCCTTTTTTAATCCAAAGTCCTGATCCGGTTTCACCTGGTTTGCACTGTTCCTATCGGATCAGAATGATGGCATTTGTTCTCCTTAAAGGGAATATGGAGTTGCATATGGCCGTTTTAGGAGTTCATTCAAGCATCTCTATGTTCCAGCAGTCTCTGTGCTATGAAAGCCCCTCAGAGTTTCAGACAGTTATGTGTCTTTTTGTTCCTCTCTAATGAAGGTATAAGGTGGCATCAAATCTTGGAGAATTATTTTTCTAAAATGAAATACAAAACACATGCTGTGTTGTGCTATTGCAGCTCTGTCAGCACTATGGGATAAAGTAATATAAATACAACTTAGAGCAACAACAATTTTTTTTTTCTACACAAAGGTAGGAAATATTACTTTTCTATGGATGTTTTTGATTTAGCATAACTGCTGACTGAACTGAAACAGCTCTGGGGATTACCCTACATTAATTTCAGGAATGGTATAGTAGCCATTGAGTTTGTATCAGCTAGCTCTAATGAAGTGAATGGCAGTAGGAAAAGCAAAACTCTTGTCAACTTTGGAAAAACATTGGAAAGTGAAATTAAATTGCCCATTTTTAAATGGGCCTTAGTAGTTAAGAGTACAAGAATGCCGTGATGACTCAATGTGGCCAACCATCATGGACACTAGGGGCTGTGTTTCTGAATAGCTGCAGTTTCTGTAAAATGTTCAGACCTAAATACCTCTTGAAATAGGGCTCAGAAGTTATGCCTCTAGATTTTTTCAGTGAGCCTAGGAAAATTCCACATCTGGATTCAGCATTTCTATCATAATCAGCGATCTCATCCAAGTGTGTTTTTTCCCCTTTCCCACACTTCTCAATAAGCACAGGAGGTTTCCCCTGACTTCTCTGAGCTACCTTATGCAATTTAAGGTAATGCATCTCTGTTTCCCTCTCACTTTGAAAAATAAGGTTCTTTCAAAATCATTAGCTGATCATATTGCTCTAAAGTAACCACATAATATTTTAGCAGCAGGATTCCTCTCAGCAGTGGTTTAATAAGTGTGGAAATACAGGATTTAAAGTGACTGTGGTTTGTAATATTGCAGGTAAATACTACTTCCACTTGCCCCATGAAAATTTGCTCATAGAGACTTCTAAATTACTTCAAATGTAGCCTGATATAAATGTTTTACCATGTTTGCAGCCTTCTTTTTGAGCCTTCCAACTGAATAAATTTGTGATTTTATGTAATTTGTTTTTCTTATCCCAAAGTACATAAATTTTATAGATAAAATCCATACATTTTATTGTGCCACTATACGCTATATGATATAAAACCAAAGACCCAAACATATTAGACCTCAACATAAATACTTCAGGATTTTTCAGGCAGCTACAAGAGATGTATGGGATTAATTTATTTAGCATTGATAAGAATATGTAACATAAGTTTCTTCAGCCAGTAGTGTTTCTCTAATTTGCAATTACAAGGGATAGAGAGAACACTGACCACATAGCAAGGGAATGAATTTGTGTACTTCTTGAAATTTGCAAAGTAAAACTTTCACTGCTATTTTTCTGTCCCCTCTCTGCCTGTCTTAGCATTCTCCTTTTCTGTTGAACAACTTTATCTTTGTTTACCATTATTAACTTTAATTATAAAGTTTATATGTCCTTGTAAAGGGCTTTAGTTTAAAATCAAAACAGATCATCTGGTAATCATAATTTTGAAATAAATAAAAAACACCTTGACAGGACCGTCTTAGAGCACATTGTTGTAAAGAAATGGAAGTATGGAAAAAGCAATAATCCAGCTTAACTCTTGGGAAACTGGAGACAAGGAATTAAATTTAGCTGCAGTGGTTTATTGTGGGAAAATTTTTGAAATTTATGCTGTTTATGACCGCACTGAAAAATTAGACGGTAGTGAAAATATGTAGCTTAGTGATAAAGCTAAAATAAACCAGCTGGTATAAATCCTCTGTAGGATGTTAAACTTCCCTATATGTGCAAAATGGTAACATATCTTGATGACAGCATTTTTTTTTTACTTACATCGAATAATAGGACACTGGATTTGTTGGATTGCTGATAAATGAGACAAATGCCAGAGTAGTTAGACATAAGTCCCACAAATGGCTGGAATTCCCGGGCACTGTAAGGGTAAAACTGAGCCCAAGTCATCAGCCTGGCAGCACTGTTCTGCTGAACAACCTGAACCAGACTTGCCAGTGCTCAAAACTACATGAGCTGCATTCAAGGAAGGATTTCTTTAATACTAAATGTTAGGTAGGAGGAAGTAAGTTACCATCAGGAGCATCTGAGATACTGTATGTATGTGATCATAATGGAAAGAAAAAGAAAGGCTCTGTGGACCTTCTGTGTTTTGCCAAGTGCCTGGGTCTGGCTTAGGTTAGGAGTATGGGGAAGATGTGTTAATAGTTAGGTTACACATTTCCACAATTGTTGCTGCTTAGTCCCACTCACAACAGGAGCAACATCAAGATTGCTCAAACTTCTGTACTTAGTCTGCAGTGCAAGAAGTATGAGGTGAAACTGTGCTCTGGTTGAGCCTCTCCTATCAGGCATAGTTAAGAGAGAAGTAGCGAAGTAGCAAGGTAGAAGCAATTTCAGGAGTTTAAGAGCAACTGAGCCTGAAGTCTTAGAAGATGCACACACATTCAGATACGCATACATGTGCACACACATACACAGGAAAGAAAGAGGAAGGAAGAAAGAAAAAAACAAAAGGAAGAAATCCTTGTGAGTTACCTGTTTGTTAGAGGCAAGCAGGTGGATTTTGCGTCATACTGGAAAGGACAGAGGAAGTGAGCCTGCTCTGGCTCCAGACCACAGTCTTGTGAGGAGTCACAAAGTCTTTAAGAATAACCTTTTGACAGTCCTCCCTGGTCTCTGTCAATAATAGACATGAGTGAATCAGTGCTTCTTTTCTAAGGTTAAATGTGTATCTGCCATTAACAGAGTGCTTTTTTTCCTTTTCCTTTGGATTAGGCTAATGTTAGGACAAAAATGGATCCTGCTGCACCTTGTCTGACCATGACGTGTTTTATTAGATTCTTTAGTGTCTCTGAGAACTGTGGAAGTCAGCTTGCTCCTTTCAGCTTGTTCTTAATGTTGGAGTTTTCTCTGAAAAAGGCGAAAAGCTTTCAGAATGTGGAACTTTAATTATTGGCATGTAATTCAGACTTAGAGGACTTCTATCAAAGGTGTAGAAATCCACTTTTTTATCATGTATTTTTTACAAAGCTGTGAAGCTTGGTTAATTTTAGAAAGTCAGATGAACTAAAATAGATGTCCTCTGCTTTAAAGTCAGATGAGTCCGTTGAACCAGAGGTCCTTGAGCTTTTCAGGGCTGCATTGGTATGGAGGTGCTGAATTTTAAACTAGATGTTAATAGTTGGAAAGCAGGTATGTTTGGCTTTTTTTTTTTCTTTTCCCTACTGAAACATTTTTCTGAATATCCTTTGAGCTTATATTGAAAACCTGTGACGTTATTACCCTAATGTTAATAGTCAGTGATTTGGACCATGCAGCCAAGGAATTCTGTTTTATATTTCGGAGGACTTGCTTGCCTTCTTTGACCTGTTCCTTGTGTAATAACTGAATGCTGCATTTCCATTCTGTGTTCTGACAGAAACTGGTAAGAAATGGGCAGGTCTTTGGTTTACTCTCACTCACTGAAGAGATTTTCTCTCAGGGGTTCCAAGGAGGAAACAATAGAAGAACTGGGGTTTAGAAAAACATCTTCCAGTTGGAACACCCCCAAATATTGCTCAGGTTGTGGCCTGATTTTCAAAGCACATGATGACTGTGTCCCCTACTAGCCAGCATACGAATTGAAGAACATCCTGAAGTCATTCTAGGACTCTTTACCTGCTTATTTGGTTAAGTGACTGAACAACAGTAGAAGATGAAGTAAAGATTCATAAGCCAAAGCTAGAAGAAGTCACTTTTTTTTTTGTCTTCTATCATTGCTATTTTTGGGCAGCCTTTGAAATTCAGAAAAAGAATGCTGACTTCGTAAGTTCCCACCAGTTTCTTAGAGGGGGAAATCATTACAATTTGCAAGGAAAAAGAAAGGAAAAATTGTTACAAAACTTTTCCTGTCTCTTTTAAAGAGAGCGACCACACATGTCAAAGCATGATGAACATTCCACCACATGTACAATGTCTCTCACAAGGCTTTGGTCGTATTTGAATCCTGCTCTAGTTCTCCCGGCAGCTGTGTCAATTGAACCCCACATTAGTAGCACTGGAACACACTAAGGCCCTTAGTGGAAGAACACTTTGCAATCAGATCTCTCTAAAACACTAAGAAAGAAATTGTTCATTGCAAATATAGCTTTAGAGTATAGTAGAACCTTTCCTATATTTCAAGGAAACCTTAGATTATCTGTTTTGTTCTGTATAAATGATTAAGTGTTTGTGTTTATGTTTCAAGGACACTGTGTTTTCAGCTGAATCTGTAAGGACAATGTGTTTTGAGACACTGAATGAAATCTGCTGTGGAAGGGTAGAGTAAGTGTATCCAGACCAAAATTAGAGGAGGTTTCAGATTACTTTGGTGGAATGCATTGAGGGATAAGGTAATGTCAAATAGTATAGGTTCAGAACACAGAATTTGAGTACATCCATGTAACACTTTGGGGGAAAAATGCTGGGGAGGGGCATTTGGCCAGAGGTTTAGCTAGGTTTACTGGCAGTTAAATTATGTGTAATCCTTTTTTCGCTATATAGTTGGGAACTTTTAGAGTCTGGGTTAAGCAGGTTCTCTCAAGTGCTGCATAAAAATGAATGGTTCACATGGACTGTGTGTATTTCTGTGTGTTTCAGTTTTACATACTGTATTTTTTAGGATTTTTTGCAAACAAACTGATACCTCCCCCCCACCCCCAAATTGCAGCTTTTGCCAGTAATACAAAATTTTCAAAGGCACTTTCCATAACTTGTAATCATGCTTTTTAGCAGCAGACTGCTAAGTTTTTAAACACTGAGCTAAGTCTAAAGTGTGCTTGATTTCATTTGCTTTTTTTATTAAAGGCAAGTCTTTGGTTCATAAACTGGATTTCATATATTAAAATCAGGATATCAATTGCATTGTTCTCTGAGGCACCTGGTGCAGACACCAGAAAAAAAAAAAATAAACAACAAACAAGCCTAAACTTTATAGAGAGATAACTCTGATATTCTGTTACTGATAAGTGGTTCTTCCCTGGTTGCAAACTGTTTTCACATGGTAAATTGTTTCCTGAATTTTGCACTGTGCTCATCCTTTTAGAATTCTTTAGCCTATAAAAGCTGCAAAGCATATAAACAGCAACAGAGTAGTAGACTGAGATGGCATAAACCACCAGAAAAGTGAGTCAATGTCACTTTTCCCTAATATAGCAGCACCTGCCATTTCTCTTCCACTTGTTGATGTTTGGGTGCACCTGTCTGTTGCTGTGTGTCATGATAGCAGCTTTAACTGAAATGTTATTTTGAATTTGCTAATGGCACTCATTGTAATTACTGTGTGATACTTAATTGGAATTCATGTAATTATTATTTTAAACTACTTTACATGTTCTGATTTGAATTTTTAATTCAGAAAACACATAGTCAGATCTTTGATATTATTCCCTCTGGATCACTGAGAATGGAGCATACATTTTAATGTTTCAGGTTATTTGTATGCAACAGGATTTTTCCAATCTAGACTTCTGCACATATATGCTACTACCTATATGTGAAAAGTTACTGTCAATCCAGTGCCATATATTTTAAGTTCTAAAATCTGTCTTCAGCCCCGCAATAAGCTGGTTTAGATGTGAGGCTCTTGACTGAAATGCGTATAGAATACTTCATGTTACAAAGTACCACTGCAAGTTCTATTTTTATGCCTTCATAACATGCACTCTGTTAATAAAAATACATAGTTGTGCATATGTATATATTTACAATTATTTATTCTTTGTTTCAAAAAATAAGTATCTTTATGTCAAATTTAGAAGTCACCTTAGAGAGTTTAAAAGCAAACTGTATGGACAGGTTGCTAGGGAGTGATTAAATAGGTATGTTTTGAAGTGTCAGAGATGACCTTTCTACCTAGCTGTGGCCTCTACATCAGCTTGCAGCAGCTGATACTGTATTATTCTTTTTCTATGAAAGTGCAGGGGGTGTCATTTGCATCCGAGGCCTGAGGAGGTGTTTCTCTCATGAGTGGTTACAGTCCTGGTGTCCTGGTAAGTTTTATTCTGAAGCAGGACCTAAAGTATCGCCAGGATCTTATCTAGTGGCAGCAAGCCTGCCCAATGTATAAATTTATAAGGCAGACACTATTTTAATACAATGATTTGGATAGCCTTACTCTGTTTAGTCCATCTCCAAATGTTAAAGAAAGAGTGGTATAATTATCTGTCTTCAGTTATCGAAAGGCTAAGTATGTCTCATGAAGAAAATATCAAAAAGATTTTAATTAAGTTAAACTAAAACAAGAGCTGAAGTATAGAAAGTGCCCCAAAGAATCCTTAGTAATCAAATTGAGCTCATAGGATGTTCTAAAATAAAAATGAATGCAGGCAAGTTAATATCCCTTCAGTAAGAAAATTAAAACTGAATTGTACATTTAGTTTTAGAGGTCTCAAATACTTAGCCCTTATCAAGTCCTATTTTCTTTCTGTCTCTCAAGTGGACCATGGATGAGCCAAGTCTCAGTGGAGATCTGTCTCTCTTTAATGTCTCTCTGAAAAGAGAGTGTCCTTACTGCTGTGAGTCTCACTGGTCCCCTGCTTAGAAAATGAACATAATCCTTATAGAAAGCCACTGTTGAATGTGATACCATGGGAGGTAGTTTCTGTACAGTGGTATGTGAATTCAGTTTGTTAATCTTAATTCAGGAAAAAAAAAAATATCCTTTTTACTATATCCTGCAAGTAACCTGTTAATATAATCTAATAACTGTGTGTGTCTTTGTTGGTAATGCAGTAATGCCATGGAAAGGTAATCACACTGTGAGGAAAGGTTAAGATATTTGCAGCAGGACTTGTTTGTGGGTCTTTTGTTTATACTTTGGAAAACTTGGCAAGTAACTGCAGATTGTCAGATGCCGAATGATACATGAGCTCCAGCAGCACTGCGCTGCAGTTAATGACCTACTATTTCAGGGATTTTAAGTTTCAGGTTGGATTTATGTTCTGTTTCTTCTAAACGTTTGGGTAGATGCCTTACATCTTGTGCTTCACATGCAATTTAAAGGCCAGTGTTAACATTTTCAAACCAAAGCACAAGCACAGTGTGAATCTTTAGATGTGCGTGTACCTCTTGTGCTGGTTGCTGCAGCTTTGCCCCCCGTCCAGCGTTCAGCCGCATGGTTCCTTGTACCTTTTTCTTCATCTTTCTTTCTCCTGCTGCTTCCCATACATTTGCTCATAAGAACCAAGGTGTTTTTTTCCCCCCTAACCTTGATGAATGGCCTACATCTCAGTGCTGAAACGTACCTTTTTCTTAACTGAAAATGATTGATAGAGCAAGAGTAACAGTGGAATAGCTTCTGCGTCCAGACAACCTCGGCTTTTGCTAGGGCTTCCCTCAAGGGATGGGCAGAGGTGTTATTTTGTGCTGGAATTTAGACATCTATGAATCTAGGGAGAGACCAAGTGGAATTTCGAAACTCTTACTATACTGTCTGAATAGCTTTTAAAAATAGCAAGCCCTCAGTGCTCTGTTGATTTTCTGTCATGAAATACTTTGAGGGACAAAAATTCCTTTTTCTTTTGCACAGATGGCATAGTTTTGGCAGATGAACTTCAGCATTATCAAATACAAGTTCACTCTTTTTTTGTTTAAATGTTAAGAAATAGGATTAAAGACCATGAATATAGTTAGTTCAGAAACATTAATTATTCCGACATCTGCATATACTTTAATGCACATGCTACATAATTCCACAGTGTTTTAAGATTCTTAACGTTCTTACTCTACTATAGTTCAAACATGCTGTTTTCCCCATGTGTGTTCCCCATACATTTTTGTTATTAAAATGAATATAACAACAACCTTTTTGAGAGAAAGTCTAGTTAAATTAGTTTCACTTTTAAATATAAACTTTTAATGCCAGATTTTTTGAGTGGTATGGCAACATGGCTTCACTGAGAGCAGGGGACTTGTGCCAGATTACACCTACAGAAGATATGAATGTTAATCTTTAGGCAGTTGCTTATTAAAATTTGTATGTCAAAATTTAGGCAGAGAAGGAAAAAACCTCAGAAAAGTTACTTAAGTAGAACAGATGTCTAAGTGATACTGATTTTCACAGGTTCCCAACTCATGATGACTTACAACTGTTTTGCTCCTACATCTGTAGTTAGAAGTGTGGTGGTAGAAATCATTGCTTTTGCAAATAAAAAAAAAAAACACAGTAACATCCTTGAAAATTTTTAATTTATAAATCAACATTTAAATGGGACCCTGTCTTCCTACTAAATAGCTTCTCATGTTCTTTCTTATCATACTCTCCCTATTTAAAGTGGTTCAAGGCAGTTGAGTCATAAAACTGCCTTTTTTTTTTTATGTTAAAAATTTCTGCACTCAGTAAGCCTTCATCAGTTGTTATAACATAGCAGTTGAGTCAATAGTCTTCTTTTCACTATGGTGAACCACACATTGTGCATGCCATAAGCAATTATTTGATCTTTGTAACTCAGGGTTAGTTCAGGACATCAGTGGTGTAATTAAAAAGTGCTTCAGTGTATCATTGATTTCTTGATATGACAACAAAGTCCTCTTTAATTCTGCATTACTTTGAAACCAATAATGCTGAGAGCCAAGCTTTCTACTTAAGCACTGAAAGGTAGAGTAAGAGACAAACGTGTCCATGTGTGCAGTTTGTAGGGGCAGAATGGGAAGGGAAGAATCAAAAAAGACCAAAAAATGCAGAAAATAATGTAACTCAATGGGGAGAACAAAGTATATGATATTGGTTTAAAATACTTGTTCAATCAACTAATCTATCTAAATTTTCAAGGCAGATTTGTTGTTTTGTTAAGATACAGCTTTTCAAAAGCTGCATTGCTAGTGTCAGGCATTGCGCTTCAGTGATCTATTCACTTGTCAAAACATCAACATCACAAATTCATTGCATTGCTTTTCTAATGACTTCCTCTTAGCCCTGCTTTCTGCAGTTTAGAGATTCATTCATTTGTCATGTTGCAATCCTATTTCTGGTTTAAATGTCCACTTCTGTTGAAGACGCAAGTCTAAGTAGTAGGGTAAGAAAGCCCATGACCTCATTCATAACTGTCACGACCTTTAATTCAGAAGCCAAAGCTCCAGAATAGCTGCAGTTAATAGACTTTTCAAGAAGTATTTTCAGTCTTTGACTAAAAATGTATATATTAATATTGATTGGGAAATTGCAAAGACTCATGTGGAAAGTGAATTGGAAAACAGAATTTTTCCTCTTTTTCTAAGAGAAGGAATCTCAAAATTTTAGTATTTTCATTATTATTTCAATTCAGCTGTCCTCCTAGCGTGCTTCTTGCTTCAGTTCTCCTCTGCAGTTTTGTGCTTTATTACATTTTTACATTATATAAAAGTAGTTATGTTGTGGAGTCTGGTGCCATGAGATGATACTGTCTAGTTGTATAACTCTCAGTAAAGAGTAAGATGTAAGAAAATTGAATCATAGCAACAACAGTGTCAAGCTGATCAGGTGAAATATTTTGCTTTTTGAACATTAGAATTTCTGTAAACTATATTCTCCACATGAAATTGCTGTTCACTTGAATCCTTTTGCTCATTCATCACTAAAAACCATTTCCCAAGAAAAAAACCCACAATTGACACTCTCTACCTTGCTACCATTAATAAATAATAAGATGGTGTAGCCTACATCCATTTATACTGAACAGCTGTGAGCAGCTGTTAAGGGAAGGCTATCAAAATCTCATTCTGATTGTCATTGCATTTATGGGCTCTTTGTGACTGGGGTAATAGCTCAAGCAGAACAGAACTTTGGTACTTCTTTGGAGTTAAGTCTGCACCAGCTCCATTAGAAAGCAAATTAGGTAACTTTTGTAGGCTAGAATAAACTCCATATATTGAATTCTGGAGAATTTCAGAAAGTTGAGTACATGAAGGACTTAAAAAGAAGTGTAAAACTAAATCAAGAGCTCAAGTCCCTTTGTCTTCTAAAAATTCCTCACTTGGTATTTGGAATTATATTTACTCCCAAACCAGCTCTGCTGTCAAGGGAAAGGCATCTGTCAAAGTCAGTGCCATCAATATGATGTGCCAGTAAATCCTTTATATTTTTGAATCTTTTCCCATGTATCAGGAATTGATTTGACATGTTGAAACAAATGCTACCAAACCCATTTCCACAAGTGTTAGTTGCACTCAATTCTTAGTATGCTTCTGATTCTTGCCTTTTTTATAATAATAAATTAAATTCATGGTGACATCCACAATGTTAGAAGATTATACAACTTCTATAAGCTAATTTGGATGGAGCATCTTCTTGTCCATACTTAATTCAGGATCTGTCATTTGTGCACATATCCACTCCCTCCCCAGTCATTTTAATACCCTTGCAGAGTTGGACTTCTCACAGAGAATCAGTTAATAATGTCAAATGCTATAAATCATCAGTTTTAAAAAGAAAGCTGCCATCTCATAGTCTTGCTACATGCTGGGACTTGCTGCTTTCAGCAAAAAAGTGTAGCTTGGTGTAGCTCATGTAGAGCTGTTTCCCATATTTACAGAAAATTAATTTGAGGATTTTAACAGCTCCTTTCTTGCTCCCAGCTCACCTTTTCAAGCTGCTTAACTCCATAGGACTATGTAGCCTCTTATCATCCCTTTGTCCCAAGGATTCAGACAAAAATCTGCTGCCAGCTTCACACCAGGACTTGTAACATAGCAACCCTTCCAGCTGGCTCCTGCCAGAGAAGCCTAAAGTCACTGTTGCCCTCAGACTCTGCCCTTTTATGGTTTCTTACTGAGGTCTAAAAGAAAAAAAATAACAAAACACAACCCTCATTATTTTGCAGCTAAGTCCATAGTGTTCTCAATTTTACTGACTCTTTGGTCAGAGTTCAATGCAACAAACTGTGTAGGGAATATTTTTTGACCCAGATAAAGTTTTGGAAAACATTGTTTATTGCTTGCAATTTTGAATTGTAGCAAGTGCTATAAAATGTTTTTTCTTCAGTTGACCCCAAACCATGCAGAATAAAGTAGACATTCCTTTGCATATATGAAAACACCTTGTCTTTTCTTGATGAAACTGAAAACACATTTAGAAGCATTTTTCCCCTTTATTTGATAACCTGTTGATAACCTTGACAAATTCTTCATTTTCAAGAAGAAACTGGTAGAAAGTCACAAAATGCTGCTGGTGTAATGAGACATAATTGGTTTATATAAAATATATTCAAATGAATAAAAGGCTAGATATAATTAAAATTTTATTATAATATATACTCAAATGTTTAAGAAATTCCTTTTTCCTTTGGGTTGTTCAAGTTCTTCTGAATCTCTTTGATAGCTCTAAAAAATATTTCAGCTTTTTAATGCATAGCAAGTTGAACTGGTTTCAAATACGAATATATAAATTTAGAAGGTATTGGAAATGTGTCTCTTGCAACAAATTTTGGAAGTGTTGGAATTTTCTGCATTAGTAAGCATAGAAATCTAGGCCATTTTTCTCGTAAGGAGCAAGAAACAAAACTAGTTCCTCAGAAAATACACAATTTTTAACAGAAGTTATTATTGATGCAAGGAGTCATGTGCAGGACATTTTTCTGTGTCTTGAAATGCAAATACTTGACTTGTAATGCAAAGAAATAGGTAGTTGTTTTACAGGCTTGAAGGGGATAGATCTCCTTGAGTCAATTAGGTAATATCTTTCTAAATTTCTAGCATACTTATGTATGAAAGTGTATTTGATGCTTTAAACCATACTTGCTTATAGCACTGTTTACTGGGGCAGCATAGCCATTGGCCTTGTTTATGGCTACATGAGGGACCAGACTATTATATTCTCAGAAAGCAGATGAAAACTACAGAATGCTGAAAATACTTATTTTATATTAATAACCGAAGCAAGATCATTAACCTTATTCCAAGATCAGTGGCCAGATCCTCTTCTCCACTTACTGCTCTTTTAATCACACCCTTGATCATTCATCCACAGTCAAAACCTTTGTCCTTGCCACAAGTGATATACACAGTTCCTAGATTCTATCCTTTAAAACATGGGAAGTCGTAACAAAAAGGGAAACAAGAGTAAAATTAACACTTTGCAATTTTCTATCACTGCTTATATGCAGCTGTGTTAAAGATTTAATTCTTGAGATGCATACACAGGCTGTGACTCTTCAGGTTAATTTTTTGAGTGTATCGCTTACTGCGTGGGTAGAAACCAGCAATTAGCAAGACTTAAATCTGTAGTTCATGAGTTGTTGTACCTGGAGTGACCTGGAGATGCACCATTACAGTTGGTGCTATGCAAGTTGAGTTGCTCTCTCAGAAGAGGAAAGGTGCTGTGTTAGAAAAAGCACACCACCTTCAGCCAGGAGAGGCTTCTCATTGACTTAAATGGGCATTAATCAGGCCTGGTGCCAGTGCTTGTTTATGTTCATATTTTAATTTAAGCAGTAAGCACCAGAAAGCATTCATTAAGCTTAACAGTAAAAGTGGCTGACCTCTCAGTATCAAAAACAGTCAGATACAAATAGTGAATTAAATCAAGCATTAATCAAAACTGTAAAATAATCCTTTCAGAAACAATATCCACAACCTTCCCCCAAACCCTTGTCAAACAAATGTTTTTTGCAGTGTATCTGGAAGGTCATCAAGTCCTGGGCTATTTCAGGAGCGAGTTCCAGATGGTCTCTAACGTTCTGAATAATGTATGCCTGGGTGGGAGTGGGATAGAGGGGCTCCAAGGAACTATCATACTGATAGGAGTAAACCCAGCCATTTTACATTCATATATGACAAATTCTAAGTGTTATAAAAAGCTCTTGCACCCTTTGTTTCAAGTGGCAAAAATAATTTGTTTCAAGAATCTTCACTGACAATATCAATTTCAAATTTCACTCAACGACAGTCTACACTCTACCAAACATTTAGCTTTTGTTTGGACTACTTTTGTCTTGATTACAGCAGCATAGTATTCTAATGGTAGCTTCCCTGAGCAGCAATCTTTTATCTTATAATTCCTACAATGCTATAAAGTTAAAATCCAACAGCTATATATGTCTTTTTGTGCATATGGTATTTGTATGGTACAGTTCAAATACATATGTTTAAAACTGTTCAGCATTAATTTATTTTAAATGCACAGGACAGGAGGGCAGTAAAGGCTTTTTGATCACAGTATGTAAAACTCCCAGCTATCTCTATGCCTCAAACTACATCACCACCTTGAATGAGTTTCTTCTGAGGCTGCCTGTCTGCCCACATTATGTGTAATAAGGGGAAAAGTCTGATGAAATATTAAGCCAAGAACAAAAGCAGACAACCTCAGGCAGTTATTTACTCAGGTCAGAGGTGAAAATGGGATTTATCAACTGATGGTCCTTTTCAGCATTAGCCCTGATGGTACAATTCTGACCAATGCTGTGATTAAAGGTGAAGGACATGGAGGAAATACACTTTTTAGTGCCTTCATTTCTGCATGCAGCAAGATACAGATGGCAGTGTATTTCTATCAATTATAGAATAAAAAAGAAACAAAACTAAATAAAATAATGTTAAATAATAATGCTAATCATGTTGCAGAATGGGAAGCTGCTTTTCCCTTTGCCACTCTTTGAGTTCCCTTACGGCTATAGCTCTAAATCCTTGATATTTGTGAAATTCTGTTCACGTGTAGAGACCAAGGATGTGGAAGAAATTGCAGGTAGATAAATCAGTGCAACGCTTTTGTCCTAAGGTAATAATATTTCCAAGTACTTTCATTCTGATGGTTTTCAGAATAACTATTTGAAGTGAATTGTTGGCCTTGGACAAATTCCTGGAGGAGAGAGTGACGTACATGTCACAAAAGAAATCATTGTTATAGGCACAGCTAGTGACAGTGCTTGGTGTCTACAAACAGGCAAGTTGACATAATGCCTACCATTCAATTACTGGCATAAAGAAATCTCCTCTAAAACAAAATTGAAGGCACGGCCTATGGCACCTCAAGTTTAAATAATAAAGCAATGGTAAAAAATAGACAATATCAGTGATGCAGTAAGAGAAACATTTAATTTTCAAACCTCATTGTGTGTCTGTTCAGTGGCTTAATACAAAATACATTTTCTATGCAATTGATGTACAATAATATTTTTTATAATAATTTGGACATAACTAAAAATATGTTTCCAGTTTGACAGTGTAGCTGTTAATTCAAGAAATGCAGGATTTCTAAACTCTCCAGTAGAATTGTCTTGTCTAGGTCTGTCACCATTCATGAGCTCCAAAGAGCATTGATATCATTCAGCCAATCAACTTATGCAAAAGAATACAGAAACCCATTCACAACAGCAAATGCTTCTCTGGAAAGTTTGGACCACTAGTCGCTAGGCTATTGACACAATGTTATCCAGAAGACACTAGAAAACCAAAACAAAAATAATTGTCAAACAGCCGTTCTCACTACAGCTCACAGTAATGTTCAGGCTGTACTTTGGCTGGAGAGCATTCTGGGCTATACTTTAGGCTGACTGAAGAAAATTAGGTGTGAGAACTCTGCAAGATCATGTCCTTCAAAGAGAAATCTGATGAAAGGGTAAGGAAATGATGAGTTTCTCACTGATGAATAGTTACAGGTATTCTTAGGGGCATGTGTATGAGTGAATGAGAACTACAGATATGGTCATGATTAAGGGGTATGTAAGTTTAAAGTAGACAGTAGCATGGACAGGTAAGTCTTTAATGATAACACACACCCCAAAGTCTCCAAAGGAAGCAGAATATGTACAAGGAAGTCTAAAGTCTTGGAGAGAGAAAACGTCTCCATCTTTTCTGTTTGACAGAGTCTGGTAATTTCCATAGGGTTTTGCCCCTTCCTTTGGGGATTATTCCAGCTGGCAGATCCAAGCTTCTGCTTGCTCGGTCAATTACCTCTTCCAAGTATTCAGTTCTAAATACAGAAGTTATCATGTCAGTAAATAAGCAGCATAACAATATGCAATCAGACTATTCATGATAGTGACAGGTGTATGTTTTCTTTCTGATTCTGCATGATTGTTGTGATTTTGAGTTAGTCAAGACAACCTCAACCTTTAGAGTAACTGAACTCACCGAGGCTTCAACTTGTCTTTGAGAAGTAACATTCTGGTTTTCTATTTTAAGGCTTAATTTTCAGTAAACAAATGGTTTATTCTATGGGCTCAAGTATGTGAGGCACTTTAAATCTTAATGTCCAAATCTGCTCTGGATTTCTACCTGTCTGGAATATTTATGCACTTTCCTGTACATACAAGCTGATCTATGACCTATGTGGAACCGCAAGAAATTGGACTATATCACATGTAAAATCTACTGAAGGTTTACAGTCACTTTTGACAAAACAAAAGGCTTTAGAAATTATTAGAAAAAATATTGAGGTGAATGATGGGAATTAGTGTCTACTTAAGGCAGTAGGCAATCTGGCCTTGTTTGAACTCCACTGGAGTTTTGCTGTTAAATTTTTCAACATAAAGCTTCATAGACTTTAATATATATTTTTTACTTGTAAAATCTTTAAATGTTCACTGCATTTGATTTCTTTCATATTTCCTAACATAGCTCAGCTTGGGGTGGAAAATGTGATTCTTGTACATTTAACATTTTATAAACAGTTTAACAAGGAATCTTTTTTAAAATAAAAACAAGTTCAAAAATCCTTTTTAAGTCAGCATCCACTCACAAGAGTACTCCCAGCCACTGCACAAGAGAATTGTGATGGATTAACTGAGTGCATAACAGATATTGTTTTAGTGCATTAGCCCTGATTTCCTGTTCAGAGTGATTGATTGAGCCTCAGTCAAGACAGTCCACAGCAAATATTAAGCAAACTTACCCAGACACAATCAATCACTCTTATCAAAGGATCTCCACTTTTGGAACAAAAAAAAGCTAAAGCAGAACCTGATTTAGTCTGTGTTCACCCAGTTTAAATTATTTTTCTTAAGAGCACAGGAGAACAGAATAAATTTGTACAACTCTTGTTTCTTTCAGTTATTTCTTCAGGCTGATCAGCTGTAATATATGGAGGTGTAATTTGCTTATATTACAACAACCTTGTAATTAAAAAAAAAAATACAGGTTTCAAAAAAGACATGATGAAGGCATCATATTTGAATTTTAGAGAATAACTTTGACAGTAAGAAAGGTCATTTGTCTATAAAATCTAACCTTGATGTTTTCAGCCATCATTGATTACCACTAGTACAAATACTTTCTCTTTGAGGAGTGTGTTTCTAGAGAATTTTGCTAAATTCTGTAATTTTATTTAGTTTATTTAACAATTATTTAAGCACATATGAATATTATTTAGTCATAGTCAAAAGGTCTCATACGTAGCAGGCAGATGTGATTTTGTCATTTCCAAGGTATGGAAGATTTAATTTGTCTTTAAGTGATGTGCCTGGGCTTTGTGGTGCTCAGTGTTACAGCAGGCTGTTGGTGGCTTCCTGTTCAGGTGGGTCTCTGTAAACCCTAACAACAAACTCAGCACAGGGTTTTTTGAGCTCTGTCTTGGATTATGGAGTTTAGACACTCAACACGCTTAGTGGGACCCTGTTTAATCACCAGGAGAAAAACAAACTTTTTTTTTTTTTTTTTGCATAGATAGGAATGAAAGCACCTGCCAAACTAGTCTAGAAGAGAGAGAAGAATCCTGATCCTACACTATAGGAAAGAAGTGAAGTAGCAAAATTTCATTATTAAAGGTTGTTTTTTTCATTATAAGCTAAGAAATTAGTTATAGAAAAACTGGAATAATAGGAAATCAGGATTTTGGAAGTTAGTAGTCAATTACAGAAGAAATAGTGCAGTTAGAATTGCTCTGTGACCCAGGATTTCCCTACCATGCAGCATCAGAAGGATATGAACTTTCTCCACTGGCCTGGGAGCTCTAAAATGGTGATATCAGACATGTTTCTCTGAGGGAATTCTCCCCATGGATCACTGCATCATCTTTATGGCCACTCGGTACCATCAGTCCACTAGAAAACAGTTGAATCACTACCAGCATATATCTTATAATTTTTTTTATTATTATTATTAAGATAAGTTATACAAATAGTACCTTGAAACCAACCTCTGCCTTCCTGCTGAAGGGATTCTTTCTCTTCTGTTCATATTCTAGCTGGAAAAAAAAAGAGTTTGAGCCCCATTACTACGATTCAATATTTAATCCATGCACATAGCTCAATTTTCAGTTTCCTTCCATCTGAGTTACTCACTAGAGTGTTATATCCTACCAGCCTCTTATTTGGTCAGATGGATTTTTATGGCATAAGTGCAGTAAAACAGCTTCTTACTGTTTGGACAAGAACACAAGTGCTTGTCCTGTTTATATCCAAGAGATCATCTGCAACAGACTTTAATTGCTTCAGAGAATGCAGTGGGAATGTCTTCAAATTAATTTAAGTTGCAAGCTTGGCCAGTTCAAATGCTTTTAATTGTTCATTGGTGGCCATTCAACCCAATTTTTACACTCTGATTGTCGTACATACCTGCTTTGGTGTGTGCACATGAATGACACGTTGATATGTCCATCCAAAAACCCTTATCTAAATGTGTGTGACACCATGTATCACAGTAGAAAAAAACCTACAGTCATAGAAAATATATTTACATTATACATTATAAGATCCACCTAGTAAACAAATAGTTTCTGTTTTCTGTGTTTTCATTTTCTTCCTTTATAAAATGAAAGAGGAAAGGGGGAAGTGGAACAGCCACAGTGAGTAAACTGCAGTGCTGCTCTCCTGCTTCCCTCTAATCTCCTTCGCACAGACTTGCTTCCAGCTTGCTCTTAACCAGTGGATGGTTGTGGAATGAATAAGATGTCTCCTTCCCCATTCCTCTCTCAGAGAAGCTCTTTCCCTTTTATTAGTGGTAGGAGAGTCAGTATAGGAAGAAACAGAACCAGTAGAATGTGTTTATACACACATGGAATAATTCACTGGCCATTTTTGGACATTTTTGCTTTCTATCATATATGTCCCAGATTGTCAATCTTCAAGAGTTTATAGCAAAAGTGTATTTTTCAACATACTTTCCAATTTTAACCCATCGTAACTGTACAGTCCTTTGCCTCTGGATCACTTTCCTTTTTTGGCCCTAACTTTTTTTTACAATTAATCTAATAAATGTCTCTTGGTACACCTTGGTCTCTTCTTACACCTTGTCATTTCAAGAATTCAGGCTAGCAGTGGAAGGTGACTTCTTGCACTACTGATCCAGTTACAGCAACATGTAGTAGACGATTATGGGAGAAAGAGATTTCTTATTGACCTCGTGGAGGCATTTTAAGTTTCTCAGTAATTATTTTCTCCATTATATGCTGTTCATGTGTACTGGGCTCATGTGGCAGGGTTTTGGTGGTGGGCACTGGGGGGAAGTTGTAGGGCTGGCTTTGTGAGAAGAGATAGGGAGCTGTGCTATGTTGAGAAGAGATGGTTTCAGATTATGTTAAAATGGACCTGCTGCCTGAAGCTGAGATCATCAGCAATGCTGGTGACATCTCTGTGATAACATACTTAGAAAGGGGTAGAAAACGCTACGTAAACTGTTTACTGTAGTGATTTGTCTGTCTGTGCTTGCATAACCTGTACACTGAGATTGTGCACATTATAGTGCATACACAGATTAGCAGTAATTGTATCTTCTATGCCATAGCTTCTTAAAGATAGACAAACACTGAATTACACCTGCAGAAAAAAAGGACAGACTTCAGAGTAACCATAATAAAATCCATGAGAGTGCACAAACATGTGAAGGCTGCATCTGGGGCTCTGCAGAATCCTATAATAGAAACGGGCAGCTTTCTTGCTCTGGAGCTCTGCTGGATTGGCACAGCTTGGGGAAGGGTTTGTTTCTGTACTGTGTATAGTAGTCTTGGATCAAGCCATTCTGTAGCAAGTCATTTAAGTTGTACAGGCTTCCTAAGTATTCAAGGAGGGTTTCCAAAGCATTTTTAGCTAAAATATTTTTCAAAATTTAAAGAAATATGCTCTATTAATTTACTTAATAGACTCAACCACACTAAACCATTGGAGACTATATAGTCTTTCGAGGAAATGTCCTTATCAGCTAGAGATTACATTAGGTCATCTTGATAAGCTGGTTTGGTTAGCCAAATTGATTTGATCTTTGATAGTACCTCTGCTGGAGGTTTTGGGTTAAAAATAGTAAAGTAGTAAAAGAAAATCTCCAAAATGGATTTTGCATCTCAGCAGATGTTTTTCCTTTAAACAAAATGATGTTTCATTTTATAATTGAAATACGTATGCCTTTGAATCTGCAAATAGCTAAAGCTGTTAAGTAAGAGTATTACATTTCATTTATTACATTACATTTTAAGTTCAATCCATGCATTTTTTATTCTGTTTATGTCTTGAGAGCTTGCCCCTGGTGGAACAAAACCAATCAAGAATCTAGAACAAGAATTGAAATTTAGGTTCTAATTCACCATTGCCCTGTGGTTTTGTTGTGTTTGTTTGAGTAAGCACAAAGGACAAATAAGTGTAAGGACTCCGTGGAGAATCCTGTTATTGCACAAGGTCAGTTAATGCTCCAGTTCTGCCAGGCCCACCTAGGAGTCCCTTAATGACAGAAAGCTGTGCCCCAGGGTGGATTAAGATAGAAGGAAGTGGATTGGCTCTGTGCCCAGGCAAGGTAGGAGAAAGAATGGCCAAAATGAATGGTTTCACAAAGAATCTGTGTTCACAATATTAAAAAAAAAAATACAAAGGGAGTGAATTGATGGTGAAGGTCAGGTATGTGCAAGTTAGCCTGCATTTGAGCTAATAGTGGTGACTTTCCTAACTTTCAGAAGCTTGTGAATAAAGAAAACATAAATGTTATAGATGGGAGGACGTGAGGCATCAGAGAAGGGAGCAGAAACCACAGTGTGGTTGGTTGACCTCAGCTGGTTTGGTCACAGGTGCAGAACACAGCACCACGGGGGCTGCTGTGAACAAAATTAACACCACTGCCCTGGTGCAGGGACTGGCTGAGCCCCTCAGCAAGGCTGGTGACACCTCTGGGAGAACAGATTTAAGGAAGGACAAAACCCTGCCCAGCTGTGAAGAGGCGCAGGAGGTGCTGCAGGCTCTGGAGTAGAGATTCCCCTGCACTGCTCTGGGGAAGAGGAAGTAGAAGAGTCAAGAATGAAGGAATTACGTTGAGCTTGGGTGGGGGAAAGGGAGATAGGAAGATGTCTTAGCATTTGTCCTTGTTTCTCACCATCCAAATGTATTTTTCACTGGCAAGAAATACACTTCAATTCCCCAATTCAAGTGTTTTGCCCATGACAGTAATTTGTAAACAACCTGTGTGCCTTAACCGTGACTTGTGAGCTTTTCCATCTTATTTTCTCTCTGTGTGCTGTTGAGGAAGTGGAGGTACAGAGCAGCTGTTTCGGCATCAGGCAGTCAGACAAGCTAAACCCATTACATGTAGCAATTTTGTGCCACTACATGGATACACGTCTATATATGTGTTTTCATTATTCTTTCACTCCTGACTTTGCTATGTAACTTTTAGTTTAGTTTCTTTTAAATCAGAACAAAAAAAAAAAAGGTAATCTTAAGCTCAGACTAGAGCTCAGCTCTGTTAGCAGAACACTTCTCAGCTAAAAGTTTGCAGGCTTTTTTACATGCAGCTATTTTCTTTGTCATTAATGAGTTCATAATTCTGTTAAAGGCTGAAAAAGTGACTTGTGATTTAGTATTCAACTTTTTAAAGGACATTGCTTCTCTGAGTACTGGAAAAGAAGTCAGGGCTAGATGTTCAAAATCCAGCAAGGGTACTGTATTTTTCAACCCTAGAGACTGTTGGCCATCCTTGAAATTAAAGTAAGGCTAGATCTTTGAAGGTCTGTGCTTATCTTGCTGCATTTATGAAGGAGGCTTTTTTTCCCGTTACCAGATTGGTCTGGATCATGTAAAAGGTTTTGTTTCTAGGAGGGCTGCACTTTTTTTGTTTTCTTATTGGGGAGTCCTTCTAAGTAGGCTTGGTTTTAAAGTTCATTTTGCTTTTTAATGTGAGGACAGTACACCTGATCACTGTATGGAGCAGATGGCAAGTGTGTTTAGAGCGAGGCTGTATTTCAGGAACAGTCCTCTGAGGAGAATCTAAACCATAATGCTACTTAATATCATAATATTATCACAGATGCTTAGGGGTTGGAAGGGACCTAGAAAGATCATGTAGTCCAAACCCCCTGCCAGAGCAGGGTCACCCAGAGCACATCACACAGGAACGTGTCCAGGTGGGTTTTTAATGTCTTCAGAGAAGGAGACTCCACAACCTCTCTGGGCAGCCTGTTCCAGTGCTCTGTCACTCTCACAGTAAAGAAGTTTTTTCTGATTTTTATGTATCCTCCTATGTTCCAGTTTGCATCCATTGCCCCTTGTCCTATCACTGGTCATCACTGAACAAAGCCTGGCTCTGTCCTCCTGACACTCGCCTTTAACTTATTTGTAGACACTGATGAGGTCGCCCCTCAGTCTCCTCCAAGCTAAAGAGACCCAGCTCCCTCAGCCTTTCCTTATCAGGGAGACGTTCCACTCCCTTCATCATCTTTGTGGCCCTGTGAATCACCTTTTGGCTCTGTCACAAAGTATAATAAAAATTATACTTTATTTCAGTGAATATCTTAGAAATACAGTGGATACTTTGCTGGTGTATTTCTGCTTTCACTTGACTGCAAGTTTTCTTTTTATCTTTTATTAGGGAAAGTACAGGAGATTCTGGAATATTTTAAACTTTTCCACAAAGACTTTGATATACTGTCTTAATTTCTTTCCTCTTCCCAGGCATCCTTCTGCATTCTTGAGGCTTTATTCTTTTTGTTTGTTTGTTTCCTCCTTCCTACTAGTCCTCAGTGAGCAGAGGGATGGGAATGGTTCTTTAGCTGTTTGTACTTACATGTCACACACTTCTTGGAACTTAGTTATTCCAGTCTCTCTCTCTTCTTTGGTTCTTGATGTTCTAACATTCAGATGAGTCACTGAGGGCATTATTTTTTTTTATTATTAGATTGATTTCTTATGTGAAATTCATTTCAAATGCCTGTTCTGAATATGCTTCTCTATCTTCAAGTTGCCTGGCATACTGAACAGAATCCAATTAGGTGTGTTTATAAAATGCCTTCTCTTCCAGGCCTGCAGTTCCGCTGGAAGTGTGAGGTGACTGGGGAATTAGTGGCTTGCAAACTTCAATTGCTGGGACATACTGAGTCATCATATATATCTTCCTTTGTAGATGCAAAGCAAGGTTCACCTTAGGTATTTAATTACAGCATGCAGCATCGGTGGGCAGTGTGTGGGTGTTCATGTTAGCTGAGTCTACAGAGTAATATCTAAACAGCCTTGTTTTATGCAACAGAATCTGAGTACCCTAAGGCATAACTTGTATTTGAAACTAGTGTGATTCAGTGTGAAATTCCCTCCACATAACCATAAAATGCAAAATATTTGCCGAGCATTTCAAATTTTGTTCCTAAATTTACTGTTTGTCTAGAAGCAGCTTCCTTCAAACTGGTTATGAAAACCTGATTTCTGTATATAGGGTCATATTAGTATGTCCTCTTGGCTGTGTTAGAATTATGAGAGATTATTCTAACTGTTGTTTTGGGCTTCTTCCCAGTATTACTTTGAAAACCAGTTGTGATTGTATGATGAAAACTAGAATGTTTACTAGCATTTATAGTATGCTTCAGTAATAGAAAATAAATAGAAATTATTTAGTGCTATAAAAACTGTTAATTATTATGACAATGACCATGACCAAATATCTGATAGGAGATGGATATTATAGTGATTTTCTCTATCATCAGAGTGGGAATGTAGACCTACTGATAGATTTACATTTCAGTCATCTTCTCTATCAGCTAGCAAAGGCATAAGATTTCTACATAAAACCACCCAGCAATGCATTTATTCTAGTTTTAATCAGTAAATTCATATATAATTTTAAAACTATATACATACAGTACAGGTTATCTTCCAAAATCAGTAATAATCCTGAAATAGTTTGTGTAAAATGAGAAGATTAAGTACTTCATTTCTGTGAAGGCAAATTAGATGCCATTTTTTTCCCTATTTATTTATCACATAGTATAATTCTGTCTGAAGATTTTAAGATGATGTTCTCTGCTTTACTCTTGCCATATGGGAGTGTTATTAGCAGGTCAGGATAGAACATGCAGTCTGTTTAATGTTCTCTTCTATGGAATTTGTGCTGGTGCTGACTTTGAGGAATGTATCATTAAAGCACCTTATCCTTGAAACATACCATTAAAGCAACATTTCTGCTGATGTACTACTGTGATACATCATCAGCACCAGGCTCCTTGCTGCTCCATTCCTCAGAGCATAATATTGCAAAAGAAAAAAATGAAAGGAAGATTTCTGCAAAAATGTGGTGTTAACTGTGAAAAGTTACAATAGTGGATGTATTGTGGTACCTCTGATGTTGACTCAGGTTCTCAATTTGTCCTGTATATACTGTCAGAAAAGTTGTATGATTATGGTGAAAAAACAATCCATCTCTCATCTTCCCTGCTTTAGGATAAAATCTTACTGATATTTATGAATGTTTCCTTGCTTTTGGAATATTTAAAAATGTGAATATGATTTTTTTTTAAAAAAAAAGCCTGTATGAAAATACAGCCCAAATTTGGCAGTTCAGGCATAGGTTTTCTAGCCAAGGCCTTTCTTTAATCAGAACTTGAAACCTGTCAGAGGAAAGAGGCCGTAAAATCAATTCTAAGTAATCTTGGAGATGAGATAATAGTCCATTAATCTCATCGATATATGTATGAAATTTTCTGCTGCACTTCATGCTTATACATTTGTAAGAATTTTATCAGTGGAAATGGGACAGAAGCCATAGCATTATTGTAGGGGTGACTTCCTCACACTTCCACTGCTGTTTTTTTCCCATTTATTTATTTTCTCTCAGTGAAGATGTGCAATATGTTTGTGGAACGATGCCAACCAAAACTTGTTACTGAATCTATATTAAACAAGAATTAGTGGCAAGCTTAAAATGTATGACTCATAAGTCAGTCTTGAAAGTTTAAGTGGCAAATATTAGATGAAGCATTGCTGTGATCTGCATGGTACAATTTCAGGTGTGGTCTGTTACTGATAAAACAATTTAGAAACTGCTACAAAAAAATTGTTGTTATTTAGGGATAGTTGTGCCCTCATTTCACTCTAATCCCTGTGTATGGAAACCACTAGATAATACTCAGAAATTGTTTCTTAAGAAACAGCAAGTCTTCATTTGAGAAGTTCTATTTCTTAGCCTCAGCCAAAGCAGACAGCTCGTTCTCTCACCTGGTCTCTCAAGATGAAGCTTTTGCTTTCTGAACAGCCCATTTTGCCTGGGCTGGCAAGCTAGACAAACCAAGGCATCTATAGATAACATGAATTTTGTTATCTATCATTTCTCGGAGCTGTCAAGAAGAGTGCAAGCTTTTAGAGACAACATAATTCTGATTTTCTTCTTCCCCTAGAGGCTTCCCACCACTTTGAGAACTTTTCTATATGTAAAGAAGTGCAGTTACCTTTACAGAAACAGAATCTACGTGGTCCTAACAGTTGGGCTTTATACACCCTCCTGAGAGGAGCAAGGATATCCCTCTGCTTTTCATTTTCCTGTTGGTTGTCCTATTCTCTGCTTCATTTCAGTTACACTTTCCTACTTTAGAAACATCATCATGGGGTCGTGGCATGATGGTGGAGACCAAGAAGAATATCTTCAGCATTGTATAGATTTTTTTCCATGTAACACAAGCTAGCAGTCTTGTTTCACTGAAATAGATGGCAAAATTGCTGTGTCAGTCTTACAAGTATTATTGTTCATGGCTCAAGCCTCTTTTTACTGACCTAAGCAGCAGCAAAAGATAATGAGAACTGACAACTAGAAGGATATTTGCTAGCATGGTTCTTCTTTCATTTTTTTTTTAACAACTTCTATTTTCCACAAATGTATTCATTACCTAAAAATCTTATCTGATGCTAGCCATCTATCTAGTACACTGGAAACTGCTCTTTGATATTCAGATATCTTAGAATTGTAGTTAGTTTTGCTTATATGCAAAGGTAACAGGTTATCTGAAACTCCTTAACCTTGGGGTTTTTTTGTGTGAGGGGTACATTATAGTCTGAACTACCTTAATTTGAAAGGTTGAATTAAAATTTCAGAGGTTGTCAAAGGTATTTTCCTCTTGTTGGAAAATGTTAAAGGTAAGAAAACAGGGAACTCTGTGTGGCATGTAATGGCAGGTTCTCCTTTAGTACTGATTTCTTGGCATTATTTGGACGATAAAATAAAAGACGTTGTTTTCCGGTTGAAGAACTAAGTGCAAGTACTAAAATGATTGTTACTTCCTAATAGACAGCTAGTGATATAAATAGTGGTTCTGAATTTTGTCATGGAATTCCACTGTTGGTTATTTGATTTTTGTTCTAGAATAAACGCTATAAATTATTATTTTTTATTTTTTTGTCTACAGCAATATGTATTTATGACATACATTGTATTTTAAATGATGAAATAACTTGGAGACTTCACTGAAGATTTTTTCCTCCTAAGAAAATTTAAAATTTAAAAGATGTCAAGAATGTGCCATGCCAGAGATAGAAATATGAGTAGCCAAACTACCATGGATCTATTAGGGGAGGAATAGAGTGATACAGTTTCTCTATAACGTAAAAAACCTTACTGGTTCTGTCTTTTCTTAAAACCTCTGGAAGTATCCAATGGGACAGATATTAACAGAAAAGAAAGCTATTTTGGGCTTATTTCAGCATCATGTGGAAGGCACTAGCTATGTGCATCTCCTCTTTCATTATAATTTCTACTGACATTCAAAATAAGTTGCTTTTTAAAGCAAATACTAATGACACTAGACCTGCTTGCCTTCTTTCAATACTAACACTCTATGAGCTGCATCGATAAAGCACCTTAAGTTTTCAAATTTATGCATGCTAAATTTTTTCATTTGTTTTGTCACTAAGGGTAAAGTTACTGTAGTGTTGTCAGAACAGGCTGTGACCACAAAGTCTTCTCCCTTGTCTGAACAAAACACATTTTTGGATAGTATGCTATTAAAACTGTGCAGGTGCTTTGATTTTATTGTAAATACTCCCTAACTAAGAATTTAGCAAGTGGAAAACTAATTTTAAGCATTGTTTGAGTTTTTTATTATTATTTCTCAAAAAGATAATTCTGAATGTAAATGTGGACTGTACCCAGTTTCTGCAGTCTGCTGGGCCTGCATGCACTGATTTGAGACTTTTGTGTAAAGGGCTTGTAGATTGTCATAGAAAAGAAAAGTTGCATTTATGTAGCTAGTGATTTCAAAATTGGAAGCAATTTTAGTTTTATCTACTTTACATGACTTTTACCTGACTGATCGTTAAAAGCAGCACAAACCTCTTGATGGAAGCAATAGTGTCTATTGTTCCAACTGTTTAAAAATCATTTATTACCCTGCTGTAAGAGATAATACATTCCAGTGATCCATCTGGAATTCCACATAATGCAGAAGCATCCAATATCAGACTTATAATTGTAAAACATTGCTTATTGTAACAGGTAGTTTTTCTCCAAGCACTTGCCAGAGCTTCACAGCATTTGCCTTAAGTAAAAGTTCAGCAGTTGCAAGTATATATGATATTCTCATCCATTACACTACAAATATATGTGCTTATATTAACTAGGTAAATTGCAAGCCTACCTTTGCATCAGAAGCACTTGCATCATTGGCAAATATTCCACAATGACACACCATTTCAGGCTTAATTAGTTTTTCAAACCTTTGTCTTTCTGGCAGAGGAGTGAGTGGGCAAGCAACGTGTGCTGAAGCTGCCTCAGTTTGCAGTGAAAAACCAACTGAGGTGACTCTTTTGTCATTGATTATTGGGGAGGTTTTCTCTGGCTGGATGCCTTCTGCCTGGTCACCATAAATTAGTTTTGTGTCACTGCCTCTAACAACCAAAACACACTGATAGTTTTAATTGATGGTTTATATGTCCTGAGACAAGATCTAGCCTTATTTTTCTGCTCTATTACTTTCCAAGAATGGTCTATTATTAACATGCTGTAGTAAAATAATTTTACATTCCTTTAAAATTTATAGTGTATTTTTTCATTGCACACCATGCATGCAACCCTTACTGGAGTTGTAAACTATTAATGAGCAGATGTATCTATATACATTGCAATAATGTGAAAATATGGGGGGGGGAGGTTATAATTTTAGAACAGTTTACATTTTGATGGTTTTTCAGATTTTTTCTGACTCCATTTTTCCACAGCTGTATAAATAAGATAGGAATTCTCTGACAGCATGATGAAATTATAAAAATATAATCAGGCTGTGAGGGCACCATCATGGTGTAAGCAACTGAAGTCTACCCTAGCAGATATAATAGGCAGAATGTTCTCTGATTGAAGTAAAATTTCATGAAGCAAAACAGGTGGTGATTAACAATTCTTTAGGATTGAACATTTCTGTTATAATTGGGCACTTTTGGTCTGATTTTCAGGTAAAGATCAACATTTGAAACTGTTTAATAGTAGTTTTTAATACTTGTAAAGTTGTGGTATTGCTTGTTTCTGAATGAGTAGTTCCAAACCACCATTGAGGGTGGTTTTCAATCTGCTGCTCTAGAAAGGCTAAGAAAAAACCCAGACTGGTTCCAGTCATCTCCAGTGGCCCTAGTGCAGGACAGAGCTGAGCCTGCTGGCCAAGGTGGCGATGCCTTGGAAAGAACCAGACTTGTCTTGATGTAGTCCTGGTAGCAAGTACAGAAAAAAATTGGGTGTGTTCATTGAAGTAATCTGCTACCTCAAAGGTTTGTATGGCAGATTGGGTGCTCTTTCAGCTCCAGGACTTTTATCTAGGCTTCCTAACCCACCTTAGATGTTTTTATGGTACTTCTGAGCTCTGTTTGGAAAGCTTTATGAAAAGAAATTTCTCCTTATAGCAATGGTAATGATGAGGCTTAAGTAATTTTACACTGTGCAAATAAACAGTATCTCCTAACAATTACAAAAAATAGGTTAACCCATTAGTCACATCAGTGTTTCTGAGGTTTTTCCTGCAGTAAAGTCCAGTCTTCTATTACTGTGATCCTTTTATTAAAAACCTTGGAATGCTTTGATTGCAAATGGAATACAAAAGGCATTTGTGGGTGGATTACTAGAGTACGATGTCTTGATGCATGGCCTTTCACATCCTGTTTCACAAATTTTTCATCACCTCATTATTTTCTGACACTTTGCAGAAGGTGAAGAATGCTCAATGAAAATACATAAATCATGAGACCTCTTCAAAACTTTCTGTCCCCTTTGTTATTCAGGAGTGCAAAAATGGTGGAAATTTTGCTCTTGGCACTCGACTCATAAGAGGTTGTCCAGTGAAAAGAAAGATGTAAAATAGAGTAGAATACAAGGAAAAGCTACAGAGAAATGAAAAAAACCATGTAGATAAAAGAAAGACAGCAGGAAATAACGAACAATGAGTGCAGGAATTTTATATTTAAGGGTGTAAAAGATGAAAAGTCAGGATAAGGGCAAGGGGGAGTGATTTTGTCAGTATTGTAGAATTGTGTCTCACTGGAAAATCTGCAGAGATTTTGGATTCTAACAGATAAAGGCTAATTGTTACAAAATTAATTTTACTTTCTTGGTATGCAGTCAAATGCATTTTTCAAACACAGATTTAGTATCCTGACTGAGTACAGAATCAGGACAGAATATGCTTCAAAACACAGCTGGCTTTACACAGTGAGCTGTGGTCAGTTCAGCTGAGCGTGGTTCTAGTCAACAGAAAGGTGAAAGAAGGACCCTGTGCTGTGGTTTTATGTCAGTTATACTTGGGAGACAGAGATAAGTGGCAGTTAAGTGCAAAGGTATATTGTTTATCCATGGTGAGTGACAGCAAAAGTTCAGCTGTGGGTGATAAACATGGTGGATGCTGCACATAGTGCTGTAATTTTCAATAAAGAGTGACTTTGCTGTCTTTATTTTAGCTAGTTTGCACAATTTACATAAAAAATGTCCCCTTTGTGATCAGTACATAAACTCTTTCCTGACAGGCTTTGCTGCTGTGGATTTCTGTGGCAAGGTTCAGGTAGCTGAGGGGCCGCGGGGGTGGCATCTGTGAGGAGCGGACATCGGAAGAGCTTTTGTGGTCTGATTTGCTTTCACTTAACCATTATGCCAATGTAAGGTTTTTTAAAAAGCTTATATAAAACATGGATATGCTGCCTTGGATTTCAGCCACTTTGGGGCACAGGGAAATACCTACATAAGGCATACAGCAACAAGAGCTCAAGCCTTGGCAGTGGAAATGTCTGATATTCCTTTCCTGCATTTGCAGGGAGCAGTGATAACAGTTAATTGCTGTAGGAAGTCTTCCAGTTTTTCTGTGTGTTAAAATGGGAATGTAAACATAGCTACTTACATGGCAGTATTAACCGATCTGTTAATAAGCAATTGAGGGGAAAAATCTCACCAAAAAAATGTGCTTTCTACATCCCAGACCAATTTCCACATCCTTTTCATTGTTTTCTATCTAATTAAATCGATAGTTCTATTGCTGAGCTTAAAATGAAACTGACAGAAACTCCTTAAATGCTGCAGAAACCAATGGTCCTTGCAAAAGGTCTTTGTTTTCATTGCCACAAAGTTCAGATGTGTTACATCTGGTTTATTTACTGAACTAAATGTTTACACCATCATGTTCCTGTATTTACCAAATCCTGCTGAAGTGAGGGTTCCCATTACTACTGCAGAAGTAGAAGCCCAGTATTATATAAAAAAGAAAGACAGATCTTGTTACATACAGCTCTTTCTCACCAGTCACAAGGAGAATACTACCTATCCATCAAGTGTGTTCTCGTTTGTTTGGGTTTGTTGGGTTTTTTTATTTTCATTGTGCTGATAGATTTTAACTGTGTTTGGCAGCAGAATACTATATAAATTATTTTATACACTTTGTGAATTATTTACCCAGGAGGCCCTTCTCTAGACTTTGTCCATGAGCTCTGTGTCCTTCTTACGTTGAGGGCTCCAGAATTGGACACAGTACTCTAGGTGGGTTCTTACAAGAGCTGAGTGAAGGCGGAGAATCATCTCCCTTGGCCTGCTGGCCACACTTCTTTTGATGCAGCCCAGGACATGGTTGGCTTTCTGGGTTGCAAGTGCATGTTGCCAGCTCATGTTGAGCTTCTTGTCCACCATCACCCCTAGGTCCTTCTCCTCTGGACTGTTTTAGATTCATTCTCCCCCCAGCCTGTCTTTGTGCTTGGGACTGCCCCGAGCCAGGGGCACTTGGCCTGGCTGAACTTCATGCAGTATGCACAGCCCCACCTCCCTAGCCTGCCAAGGTCCCTCTGGATGGCATCCCTTCCCTCAAGTGTACCAACCTCACCACACAGCTTGGTATCACTCAATGCCACTGAAACATTACTTCTAGTTGATTATTTCAACACAATTCTAACAATAAGTATTGTCTTTATTAACACAAGTAGAGCTGATGTAGCCATAGATAAATGTGTGGGTTTGTGTGTGGTTTTGTGTTGACCCTTTTTGTAAGCACAGGTGTCTCAAGGACTGCTGTTTGGGTTTTTCTAATTAAAACATTTGGCACAGGGATGATTTTCAGATTACTTCTCAACTTGTCTGCGTCTGGACATCCTGTAGGCTACCTATAGGCTAAATTTTGACTTGCTCTAAAAAGAGAAGAGTAAGTCAGTTGTAATGTTTAATTTCAAAGAATATCAAAGTAGTTTAGTGAATGGTGATAAATGAAGGGCAAAGGACAATGTTCTCCAGTAGTGTCATGTGCAGGTGTAAACTGGTCCATAAGTGCAAATTCTACATCTATTTTGATTAAGGTCTCAAGGTTGATGATATAATCAACCTTGTAGGGAAAAATTAAATGCCTACTTTTAATTGCTTTCTCAGGAAAATTCTTTTGACAGATTAAGCATGGGTGAAGTATTTAAGCTATTAGCATAAACTATTTTCAAAATCTGATTTATTTAAAACTCTAGTTGCATAGATGTAGTTATAGAAAAAAAGTGAGTGTACACTTCATTTTTACTATAGACTCTACTGAGCAATAGTGGCATTCAGCATCTCTTCATCTGAAACACTGCTGAACAGTTGTGCTTCACAACATCACAGGGCCAAAATGCTACAGATGAAACGACTCATCTGTTATGCCAGGAATGACTTCAAGATTGCTATTTACTGTGTGCCAAGTTAGGGATCAGTCTCCATGTCTTCTCTCATGCATAGTAAGCAACATTTAAGGTGCCACACGTCATCACATTCCATTAAAAATTCCATTGATCTAATCCATAATACAAGACACATGGAAAATGTAAAATGAATAGTCTCCCTGCTCCCCCACTCTGCTTTCTTTGAAGTAAGTCTGACTCTGAAGTACCCCATCTAACAGGAGAAGGTAGAAATTATTCAGGTATGGAGGAGCTTTTTTTTTAACAGTTGGTTAGACAAAGGTCCCTGGTGAGAAGGTTTTCCTAATCACTTGCCAATAAAGAACAGGAAAACCTCAAAGGTGGTATTTCCATAGGAGTATATTATTAGAAAGAATTGGTATTTGAGGAGTTTTATTTTAACAGGAATGTGCAAGAACTCCTGTGTGTCTAGTTTCACATAAAGCTCAGTGAAAGGTTTAGAAAATTAGCTCATATGTGCTTTTTATACAGTGGATGGAGGAAGCAGACTTTACATTTCACAACTTCTTGTTTCTGATAAGTTCCAGAGTTCCAGTGAATTATTTATGTGGCCACTTATCCTATAAAGATGGAACTGAGGGTACAAAGTGGGTTCACAAATGCTACCAGAAAGCCTTCAGGTGATAAGATGAAAATGGTTCTTAGTCGCTGCTGATCTCAAACCTGGACTTGAATTTGCAGCCTACGGATGAAGGGCTGAGTCTCTTAACATTTTTCATCTCTAACTTCTGAATTTTTGCAGTTTATGCACAATTCATGAACTTCTATTTATCTTTAGCAATTGCCTTATGAATCAAGGATTTAACTGGAATAAGATATTCCAGGAAATAGTAAATTTCAATTCATTTTTATGAATCTAATATATATTCTGCATATGAGAACAGAGACATTAAAACATTAGCAATAAAAATACTAGAAAGAAACTACCTATTTCTGTAACTGTAGTTTAATTCCCAAAGACATGTAGTTAGAGACTGTGGCAGATCTGCCTTTTTGCAGCTCTTGGATTTTCTAGGACTGGGACTCTCTACCATTAAAAGTGACAGAATACACCTCTGCAGGTTGCTTAATCTGTTATTTCTTATTTATAATGGGCTAATTTCCAGCTTGATCCTCTATCTAAAGCAATATGTATCCATACCTAAATCATTTGGAAAATATTTCTTTTTTTTTTTTTTCCAGAGAATTTCTTTCTCTTGGCTGACCAAAACCTTCTCCATATTGTTGATAAAACTGTTTTGAATTCTTTCTCTGCTGTCAAACATAGAATCAAGCGTGATGTTAGGCAAGTGGTTGTCAATTATATTTGTCCATGCTCCAGGATTTGCTGTTTTCAGTAGTGGGGTGGTGCCAAAAACATACTACTAGGCTGAGGGGCAGGTGGTAATTTTTCAACGCTTCCATAGCCCTGCCTAAATATAAATGGAAATCAAAATAAAAAGAGAAGCACAGAACCTGATAATGTTTAATCTGTGAACCAATCCATCCACATAGGGTAACAAAAATTCAACATGCAAACCTGTAATTTTCCTATAAGAAAGGTCAGTTAAACCAGCTTAACCTTTTTTTCACATATAAAGCAGTAAGTCATCAGCCCTTCAGTTTCCAATCCCAAGGCACTCTCAGAATAACTTGGAGATAAAGCACAAAGATGAAAATCAGTAGAAGCTGATGAGTTGGGCGTGCAGTTGTTTCTTTGAGATGTTTCTTCAAGAGAAATTTTACATATGCTATAAGTTAGAGTTAGGGGGGAGAAAAAGGGTATTTCAGAATAACTGCTCCTTGCAGAAATTAAGCAGATGAACATTTCATCACAGGCAAGTTGGAAACTCTCTAATTTATAGATATTTAGATATAAGCCCATGAAGATACTGCTACTGCAATGCTAAAAAAAAATAATATTATCTTTCTACTTAAAGATTCTACTAAAATAACTATAAATTACTAAGTAAATGTTAAATCTCTGTGACAATATAATTAATTGTATTCTTTGGGATTAAAATCTGAAACCTAAATGTAATAGGAACTTAAAAGTTTGGGTCAAATATCCCAAAATGATTTTCCTAAGTAGAACTATATGAACAACAAGGTAACAACATCAACACAGCAACACTAGCTTAATGCTGCCTTCTGACATCAAGACAAAAGCATTTAACTATTCAGACTCGAGTATCTGATTCAAACAAATAATCCTTTCTCTACAAGCCCAGGCAAATGACAGATTCAGTCTAACCAAACTGCTAAGCTCTCATCATTTTCCTTATTCAACACTGTTCAACACATCATCCAGAAAACAAGTGCTCAAGACACTATAAATTGTCATGAATTAAAATGTGCTTAAGAAATCTGAGGTTAAACTAAAAAACCACCACCAGCAGAATGGTACATCTTTTCCCCATCTTTTGTGTGTGAAAGTTGATTTGTCCATTTCCTTTGTGTCCTGTGGCAGGACTTGTGTTTTTTCATGGATTTCAAGAATCCTTTCTCCAAACCATCCGGGGCTACACTTCCTGATAATGCCTGAAGGGTTAACTAGCAGTGTGCTATTACTGAAGTATGTACCAATGCATAATTATGTTGAAGACGATTCATGAAGTGTTTATGGCACTGAAATTCGTAATACATCAGCAACCACCACAAATGGATTTACTTTAAGCTCGCTTATTTCACTGCAAATGGCTTCTGTGTTCACTTACCATTGGTAATGAAATGAACAGCCCTTAAAATGAAGAAATACATTTCCAGGGGTTGTGGATGTTATAGATGTTCTTTGCTGCAAATGCATTATGAATTTTTAAACCATTAAATATATATGTACTATTTATATCACTCTTACAGATACATGGCCTCTTTATGTTTTGAAGACTTCAAAGAATTTTTTACCACTTTTCTCTTTATTGTTTTTTCTTTTGCTACAGCATCTGCAGCATTTCCTTAGTCTGCTGCTTAAAACAATCATTTTGTCCAAGAAATCATCTTTAACCTCCAGTTCATCTTCCATGTACCATAGATCAGTTTTCTTCAGATCTATTTTCTTTTTTTTTATAGACCTATTTTCTTTGCAATATTTTTTAATCTATTTACCTCATAAAATTGCAGTATCTGTTAACAAATCAACTCTAAAGACAATACATCAGGCACTGAACCCAGCGATGTTTCATTGTACATACATGCCCATCTGCTTTCATACATTACAGGTTGGTGTTCTCGGTCTGAAATACACTTGAGGTAGCCCTGGGCAATGGTCAGCCCAAGCTCTGTTGTGAGTAGCACTTCCCTGAACCAGCAGGCAGTCTGCTCGGAGCTGCTTAGCCCTGTGTTCCAAAAGCTGCACTGAGGAAAAACGATAATTGTGTTCCAAAAGTCGTACCGACAAACTTGCCTCCTGGTGAGACAATCTTGTCTCCTGGTGCTCAATAGATGATTGGAAGCAAATCACAGACTTCCTGCTGCCAGTGCTGCTCCCAAATATTTCTACTCAGAGAGTTGAGTCTGGCAACATCTGCAGTTGCTTTTTGGCTAGGGTATCATGAAGAGGGTTCATAAGGAGAAGGCTATATGGTCTGGGTGGTCAAAAGCAAGGAAGCTAATGTTTGTTTTGCAAAAATAGATGGTAGAAGGGCCAATCAGAGTTTTGAGTGCATGTCCACAATGAGTCTGAAGACCTGAACAGGCTGACAGCAGATAAAACAGAGGGCCTGGATGGAAGCTGGAGGAACCTTCATTGCTACAATCTCTGATGGTCAAGATGGTACATGTACATGAAAGAAGAGGCAGAAATACAACAATATTTCTGTAAAGCCCAGGAAACTTATGCTCTTTGAATAATTTCCTTAAATAACCCCTTCTTCAAGTATTTATTTTTATTCCAGAAACTTTAAGTAGCCTATTAGGTTAAGTTTTACATAGCCACTCTGAAGCATGGCTTAGTGGTGTGCTCCTTACTGCCAGCTCCCTTTGAGCTTCAGAATGTGTCTGCCCCATCTTGCACTCCACAAGCTCTGAGTTTTGCGGTGTGAGTCTTCTACTGCAAGACATCTATTGCAGAATTCAGCAGCCAAGCAAACAAGAAGAGCTTTTATTTTGCTGACAAATTGTTTTCCTGCAAAGGCACAAACCCCATTGTTTCTCCTAAGAATCTAGATACCTCTTGATTAAAATAAGAGTTAGATATTTTATTTGAAAGGGAAAAAATGTTTCAAAACTCTAAGAAAACCTGAAATAGGCTTTTATTCAGAAAGGAAATTTGTTAAAAGATTTCAAGAATTAATCCCTGACTGGGAATTTTTTCAAAACGTCATGTTTCAACAGGGTCTTCCGCTACCTGCCATTTATTTTCTTGTCTTGCTATTGACAATTTCCTTCAGACTGGAAAGTGCCTCTTTCCAAAGCCAACTTGTGCAAGTGCATGACTAGACAACTATATTTAAATTTGTGTTTTCTTTGTAAACATTTCCTGCAGAAATGACTGTGAATTGTCACTTTGTGCAATTACAACTTCAGGGTAGAACTGCCAACATTATTTGTATCAAATGCTTTAAGTGTGCTATATATTAGAAAGACAAATAAATAGTAAGATACCTTTCTGGAGGTGGTTACTTGCCAAGGGATACTCAGGCAGGTACATTAGTATGTATCATGTTTAGAACAGAAAATATTTAAAAAAATATTTTAGTGCATGTAGCTCTGGAACAGAACAGCTGTTCCCTGCTCTGCCACTGACCCATGTAAGAATATGATGCTATCTCCGTTGGCACTTATTTCTCTGCCCATAATTTATCTGTCATATCTTCTAATCAACAGTTATTTCTTCCTATAGCCACCTACCAAACCAAAACTTTCACCTCAGCTGGGAGCCCATATATAAAAACAATGGCAGACTCTTGAGTATGGAGTTCTTTTTAAGAAAGAACTCCAAAATTCTTTCATGGGAAGGGAACAAATGTAATACAGGTATAAAAAGTAATCCAAGAGAAACTTTTTGACAGTATAGAAAGGAGAATATGTATTGATGTATTGAGACTCCAAAATAGAAGCTCTGATCTACTAATTTAATATACACCTATTTCTGTAATCAAGGACAGATGGAACTAAGAAACACCTGGACATGCTTTGGTTTTAATCCTGTGAGTAGTCCTTAATACTCCAGTGAGTATTCACTTCTCAACGTTACTGCTCAAATGCTTAAAGATAATGATTTATTAATTACAGTCTGTGAGATTTCTCTGTTCTTTAATGAAGGATTTTAGTATAGCTCACATAGTTGTGTGAGCTTCACCTATTTATTATTTTAGCACCTTAAAATACTTTTAAAATCTTCATTTTCAGTGCTGCCAGCTGGCTAGAGAAATATTCCTAGTGAGCTATCACAGGTAGTTGAGTGGGTATTGAAAGATGGCTACAGGTCAGATTTTGAAAAACAATGAGATGCCTAAACATCTCTGCAAGTCTGATCCTTGGTGCCCCCCTAAAATCACATAGATGGAGATGAGAAAAGATTTACAGGCTGCTTCATCTGGGAGGGCACTCAATGGTCCTTGCTTGCTTGCTCTTTCTCACAAAGCTAAAGCTGTGTGGTCCTGTGCAAAGGTCTTTGTGTGTATCGGCCATGGACTCTAATATTGCTCTGGATAAATCAAGAGTAAACTGTGTGAGTTGGGATTTACCATGAAGAACTTAATGGCAAAAATTCCACAATTCACCAGGAGGAAAGCTTGGCTTATGTGGCATGAGCAAATATCACCAAAGGGTAGAAATTCCTTACATTGAAGTTTGTCTTTCATGTTTCTTATCAGTTCAGTCTTAATGAAGGTGCTGATAAAGCGGGAGTTACTTGGCCATATGAAAAATCTATCAAAGTAGTCAGTGTTATTGAATCAAAATGTTGAAAATTATTTTCTCAGAAATAAAAATCTCAAGAAAAAACTAAAGAAACTTTGCCAGCATTGGATTTCATTTATAGTCACTAAGCTTCTCCTAGTATCACTTTCTCATAGATCAGTAAATACCAGAGATCTTCTACTGCAAAGAATAACCACACTTCCCCACTGTAAAACCATTTGGTAGTAATTGAAAGAACTTCAGCATAATGTTTTGAACTCCGTTTTACATTTGTTGGGCACATAAGCCTCCCATACCCTTTTTTGTTTTGATTTTAGAATTGGAAGTTTGAAATACGAAATACAGGAAACCCACTGAGTGGATTTAAAGATCATCCCAGGGGTCTTTAAATTAAATGAATAGGGTTCAGCCTACCTGGGTCACAGAGCAGGGCACGTATTTGGAGAGAATCTGCTGCAGTAACTTGATAATTTAAATTTCTATCCTGAAAAATGCATGTCTGGCTAACTTTTATCATCTCAGTCATCTGACAGATTTAACAATGTGGAGCTAAAGGTATCCAGCCATTAGTTTAACACTGCTTCATGTTTGATGAGGAATAATAATTTCTGAACTTACTGTTTTAAACTGATGTGACTTTGTAGAGGTACAGTCATGAGCAGTTTCACTGAGTTATGCATTTAGGGAATCCAAGATCACACCTTGGGCCTTAAAAACCGCAGAAAAGGGGGCC
This sequence comes from Apus apus, assembly GCF_020740795.1. Lineage (NCBI taxonomy): Eukaryota > Metazoa > Chordata > Aves > Apodiformes > Apodidae > Apus > Apus apus. Next base: position 13,631,771 of record NC_067295.1, on the reverse strand, counting down.
AAGCCCCAAAGCTGTTAGTGGAGGCACTGGGATATAGTAGGTGCTTTGGAGATACTCCTGTGTGTGATACCTGTGCAATCTACAGCTGGATGTAAGACTGTTGTGGCTGCGTTGATTTTCTGCACATGTGAAAGAATTTATTCGTGTCAAGTTTTTTTTAAGGAATCATACACTTGTGACTTAGGGATGGCTTCCTCATTATCACGTTTTATGACTGGTTTTCATTTTCTACCTATACACTTAACTCCCAGCTCCTAAACCTTAGGGGGTAGCACATCTATCTTATCCTCAGACTACTTATATGTGATTGCTGCAAGTTGAATTACATCTCAGTGGCATTAATTTATTGTAACTGAAGGTTGAGTAGCAAAAAGAAAAAAGTTAGATCACTACAGAATTAATACCTAATGTATTGAAAAGAACAAGGCAGTGTGCTGACAGGTCTTGATGTTTGGGGTTTTTTTCCAAACTTTTTCATAAATAGCTGCTGTCAGCCTGACTGAGCAGTAATTCATGCGTTCAGGGATGCTGCCATGCTCTTCTCATTAGCCGAGTATTAGAATTCGTGTAAGATTTGGTTTCCTTTAGGCAAGAGGAAGGGGAGGAAGCAGGCAGAGATGTCAGAGTACCGCCAAGGGCATCGCTTTCATCAGCAATTTCCCAAGTGCCACTTCTTGGGTGTGTTTATTTCTGTGTTTGCCTCCCGCCCCCAAAAGTGACAACCCCTGCTCAGTCCTGCCGGGGAAGCACGCAGCTCTCCGGGACAAGCCCCCGCGGCCCCCGCTCCGCCGAGGACAAAAAGTTGTGACGGCGCCGCCGCTGGGTCGGGGAGGTTCCGCCCCGGCCGCAGCTCCGTGTCCCCCGGGTCCTGGCTGCGGGAGCTGCGGGAGCTGCGGGAGCTGCGGGGCTCCGCGGGGTCCCCGGGCGCCGCCGCGCGGCCGCCAGTCCCGGGCGCGTGCGTGTCTTCCGCCCGCCGGGGGGACCCGCGCCCCGCCCGGCGCCAGCGGGGGCTCCGCGCCGCCGCCCCGCCGCATCTCACCGCCCGCTCCCGTCCGGCTGCTGCTGCCGCCGTTCTCCCTCGGCAGGACGGACCCTCGCCGCTCTCTCTCCTACCCCAGCCCGCCCCGCCGGGCTTGAAGGTCACCTCCGCCCGCCCGCCCGCTCCGGAGCCACTTTCCGCGGCGGCTGGAGAGCGGCAGCACCTCCGCCCCCGGGAAGGTCCCTGTCCGGCCGGTGCCGGGGCTCCCGCCGGCCGCGGCTGAGCGGAGCAGAGCGGGGAGCCCGCCCGCTCGCCCCCTCCGCTTCCCCAGTCGCCGCGGCGGGGACAGCCCCCGGGGTCTCGGCACTGCCCGCGGAGCTCCCGGCGGGCCGGGCGCCCCGGTGCCGGAGCCGGGGGCGGGCGGGCGGCGGCGGGGGCGCGGCATGCGGCGGTGAGGGCGGCGGCGCTGCCCGCGGGGAAGGGGCTGCGGCTGCGGGAGCCGTGTCCCGCTGCGACTTGCCTGGCGGGGCCGCTGGCTCCGGACAGGAGAGGCGCCGCGATCCTTCGCCTCCGCTCGCCTCTTTATGGTGAGTTTCGGCCGCGGCCTCGCGGAGGGTGTTGAGGGGTAGCGGGGCCGCTCGGTGCGGGGCATCCCCGCAGGTGCGCGGCGGCGGGGGCTGCTGCCGGCCCCGCTCCGCCCTCCCCGGCCTCCCCCCGAGAAGGAGGCGCTCCCGCTGTCGCCGGTCGCCTCGGCCGGAAAGTTTCCGGGGCGGCCCGGGCGGAGGGTTGCGCGTCCGCGAACGAGGGGGCTCTCGGGGGGCAGGGGCTGCGGTGAGAGCTGCGGGTGCCGGGGCGCGGCGCTGGCTGGGAGCTCGGAGCGCCTTGTCGGTGCGGCGGGGCCGGGCAGGGGTGCGCTGTCGTGCCCCGAGTGCGCGCCGCGGGGAGCCCGGCGGTACCGGCTGAGCGCTCCTGCGTAACGTCTCGGAAGGTGCTTCGGGGAGCTGGCTCACAAAACATAACAAGAATAATGGCTAGTCGGGTTTCAGATGAGTTACTGATTAGAAGAGTGCAGATATTAAGCAACTGGGAAACTCTTTGCCTGTAAGTCACCAATATTTACTTATTTTATAGGTGCTTCATCATGCTGTTTTCTCTTGTACTCGTCCGTCAGAGAAAATGTGTCAGTGTTGCCTATATGTGTTCACTCCAGGTGAAGCAGCACTACCTAGATGTTAAGTGTTCCAGCTGCCACGCTGCAGCGGAGGCCTGGGTTGGCCGTGTGGCAGTGGCACATGCTCTGCCTCTCCCAAGTTTGTGGTGTGGCTGATGGAGATTGTGCTGCCAACTTAACGTGGTTCCCGCAGATGGTGGAACGAATGTGGTCTGAAGTTTGACTGGAGTGATTCACATCAGTGAAGCGTGAAAGATCTTGTCCAAATCTGCAGCTTTTGTTTATCTTCCCTCTGAATTGCAAATGTAGCATAGTATGTTAGATTTTTAAGTAGTTTAGTGATGGCTGTTTTTTCACCTCATATAGAATTCAGCCTATTCTAGGCGAGTTGGATTGTAAAATACAGCAGATGCAGAAGATGCTGTCCCAAGACTGTCAAGTCTCTTCCTGCACTTCTCACTCCAGTCTTGATGTTACTTAAAAGAGGGAAGAAATTGTGTGTTTCATTTGTCGTTTAGAAGTGTGAAAACAATTGTATGCATGGATTGTAAAAGCAGAAACAGGATTTTGTCACTCTGTGGTAGAGATTCATGATCGTGGAGGCGTTATAATCGAAATTGTAATTAGACCTCATAACCAAATGATTATTTTTTTTTAGAGACCAAATATTCACAGCTGCTTGACAAAATATGTATTTTCTGTGTGTGAATTCCGATCTGTATCTCAGTACATCATTTAGTTTTTAGGGAGGTATTTGTTATCACATGCTCCAGTTATCAGGATTACAGTAGGGATTTAGAATAGCTCAAACTATGGTATTTTGTCTTTATTTTTTATTTTCTTTTACTGGAATGGTTTTGAGTTACTGAATTTTTGGGAAACAATTTTAATGTAGCATTTCTGATTGTAGTCCAAATGTACTAGCTACCTTATGTAGGCTTTAAAGGCTTGGCCACCCAAGTGCATTTACAATTTATTCTTCGAGTAGATACATTAGACAAAGGATTTGGTATTTCCTGAAATGAAGTCTGCATTTGTAGTGTCAAGACTATATATCATTTTTCTATTAGTACTTAACTGAGTATCAGTAGCATAGCTGACAATTGTAATGAATAAAATTCACAGTGTGTTGATGATTTTTATAGTTCTTGCAATTGAAATACTTGGTGTCCTTGATGTGGCGAGGATGCTTTTCTGGTTTTCATGGAACGATATCCTTAAATGGCAGAATTACTGGCAGGACTCAAGTGTCAAGAAAGAGAGTGGGATTGTCAATTCTTGCATGCATAATGTGGTGCATTTCCAGTATGGCATGTGAGTACACATGGAGGATTGCAAGGTCCATCTCCCAGCGCTGTGAATTACTATAGCGATGCCTACGTACTCAACACATATGCAATCCCTTGCTGCCAAGGAGAGAGACTGTGGTGTCCTCAGGCCATGGCTGCTGATTCTGGTGGGTTTTGAAGTTTCTCCTTGCTTCCCAAGCTGCAGTCCTACACAAAGGCCTTTTGAAGTTAAACATGGAATAGCAAGGCCAAAGGGGACTCAACCACTTACGTAGTCGGTCTGTCTGCCCGGGGCAGGATCGACTTGTACCTGTGTCATCTCTGATAAATGCTTGTGTACATTTTCTATTCCCCTTCTCCTCCTATATTTCTTTCTGCTTTTGCTGTTTTCATTCATCTCACTTTTTTCTTCTTAGTATATTCTCTTTCTTAATTCTTTTCTAAATAATTATCTCATTTCCTGTAGACTGTCTCTCCCTCTGGTATGCTCAGTCCACTTATTCCAGTATTTTTTACTGCTTTTGGGGGACCTACTGCTTCTCTGGCAGGCCTATATAGATGCTGGCTTTACCAGGTTTTTGCCTAGTATTTAGGAGGGATTTATTGGAAGTAGAATGCTTGGCCTTATTTTGCACAGACAGGTGAGCTTTGTTAAAGACCACAAAAGCTGTTTGGTGTTCACTTGCACTGGGGGAAGTTGAGCTAGCTAGAAATAAAAGACAGAAGAGACCAATGGGTGAGTTAAATAATTCCCTGCCACTAATTTATCACACTGTAGCTTTGAAATGGTGTTATCTGATGTTTACACCTAATCATAAGCATTATATACTGTAAAGATAAAAATCTTAATGCTGACTACAAGAAGAAATGTTATTTACAGTTATGGAAGGCATGGTTACATTAAGCATACAGCTGTCTGAAAGGTGTATTAGTCTGACAAAAGATCAGTCTTTCATAATTAAGATTGATACATGATACTACAACTTAAGGTAAATATAGTAGCTGAAAAATATTTTCCTTTTAACTGGTTGTTTTGTGTATATGTTAGAACTTTCTCTACTAAATTCTTGGGTCTTGACTCCTTCCCATGACTGGGGATGCTGTTATCTCATGCACGTTTGTAGAAGTAGTGTGTGGATAAAACTGAAGAGTGAGGAGCAAAGTTAACAGACAGGGTTTAAAACAGTAGCAAGCAGAATACTATGTGGCCTGACTGTTATGGTCTTGATTGGGAAATAATCTAAATCTACAGCAGAACTTCTCTTGACTTGATTGTGCAGAATTTGAGCTGTTAATAGTTCCTGAGAACAGAAAGCTCCTATCTCTAAGGAGCTTTTTCCAAGTAAGTAATGAGAAGTTTTACTTTTTATTGTTGCTCTTTGTTTTTTTATTTGCTTACTTGTGCTTTTCTATGAGTAGTTAATTCTTTTAATTAAATAATTGATTTTTTCAGTGCCCATAGTTATTTTGCAGTGCAAATCCTCTGTCTTGAAAGTCTAAAGCCATCTCTGAAACTTCATGTTGTGCATTCTTGAAAATAGTTAGTAGATACTGATTTTTATCACCTCTGTGAATGTATGCTTTAATAATTAAACAGGCAGCTGTTTATGAAGTTCTCAATCAGAATTTATTACACTTTCTTTCCATAACTGTGTTATTTTGCCAAAATACAATATGCTTAAAATTACAACCTTCTGTAAATAAGGTAATTTTATCTGTGTCTGTTAAGTTAATGGACTGAAAAACTAGTGTAAACTGGAAGGAAGTCTTCCCTGACACAGGAAAATATTTTTGGGGTGCTAGGATTAACAGTGGTATGTAACAGCAGTGCTGAAAATGTGTCACATTCTGAAGAGCACAAAGAAGTGGTCATGTTTGATTCACAGTATGGATTACAATTAGATATCAGGCAGCATCAAATGTCAAAAGTGTGTCTCATACTTGGAAATACTTATTTTCACCAAGTATGTATATAGTTTAATGTTTCTGCTGCTCCAGATTTTGTACTTTGCAGGGAACCTGTCTAGAAGTAAGAATATCTGTAGTTTTGGATGAATATTCAGAAATTTACCATAGCTTCTGAGGCATGTTAAGAGGTACCAGCTATTTGGGTCTTTTCAAGGGGAAAGAAACCTTTAGGTATTTTGCAAGTATGTGTCCTTCAGAGATTAAAAAGCTGTTTGATGTGTCTCTAACATAAAACATGTACACAAATCTAGAGCTCTATGACAGTTCTCTCAAAGCCAGTTAAGAAACCCAGAACGTTTTGCAACTTTGGATGCAGTTGTAAAATCCTGTGTTTTGTAACAACAAGATGCTATTGCAGCTAATACACTGAAAAGAACAAGGTAAATATGCAATTCCAGATTGGCAGATGCCTTAATACCTACCTGTGCAATTCAGTGCCCCAAAATTAAGGTAACTGCCTGGAGTGGAAAGCACTGTGCCACAAACTGGGAGTGTCTGTCAGCAGGAGACTGCCTGCTGGCAGTTAGGGAGATTTTGTAAAAATGACCAAGCAAACTCGTATCCATTAAAATAATTGCCTCTTTGCATCAGGTAGAAAGGTCTAAAGGGAGTATTGTTACAGCAGGTTGAGCTTTGATTGTGCTAAAGGACGAACATGCAAAACTAAATGACTTTTAAGATAAGTGGCATAATGGTGACTGTAGGGCCAGATGCAGCTGTTTGTGATCAGTCTTACAAACACAGAGAAATATACAGATTTTCTCAGTTTGCAATACACTTGGTTTCAATCCTGCAGTGTATAACTCCGACCAAGAAAGTGTAGGGTACAAAAAAAACAGAATATGATTCCGAGAATAGGAATTACAAGGAAACAGTCTAGAATATGTTTCAAGCAATTACTCTTTTTTAAGCCTCACATTGTTGAACAAATGGTAGCAAGAGCTGGAGATAGTGACTGCCAGGTTTCCACTATGTTTTGTAGCTCATTGGTCTTGAGTCTGTCATGGTGGAAGTTGCAATTCAAACTCTTCCTTTACTTTTTCTTTCCTATCTTGGTCATTTTTAAATTGCTTTTACATTGGATTTTTTTGGACCTAAGGAAATATGAATACATGCTGATGTACTTTTCTTGGTGAGGACATTCATAGGCTCTTGCACATCTGATTGCTGGTTCCAAAGGTTTTCTGGGGATTTTATTATCCCTGAGTTCAGGGTCTGTATTAGCTGTGAGCAAATATGGTAGGATCAGAACAATAAGAAGCCAGCCTGAAAATACTTATTTTTTCTGGAGAAATTCAGGAAGTGCAAACTTGTTGTATAGCATTTTAACTCTAAATGCATACTATTCTGAGGGTGTAAGTACATGAAAATGTGGGTAGGTAGTTTAGGAGAAGGTTTAAATAAGGAAGTGCTACTATTTCAGATCAAAGTACTCTTAATAGTTAAAGCAGTTGTAGAGGAGGTGGAAGAACACCTGTACACAGGTGGAGGAAAATCCAGTTGCATTGGAAAGTTGTAAAATAACTTTTTAATATTCTTTTTAATAACTTCTGTTGTTTTGATATCAACACCATCATCACATCAGAAAGAACAGTAGTAAATTTATATGTCCTGTCCTGGGGAGAAAGCCCAATGCAGTTGCAGTTGGTTTCCTAGAACCTAGATTGCTCTTTTGTCTGTCTTTTGGGTGTTTTACTGCTTTTCAGTCTTTCAAATACCTGTAGCTTACACATGAAAAAAAAAAAATATGCACCACACAGTTATATATGTAACCCTATTGTCTCACAAAACCTGACAGACTGTTTTGAAGTGTCTTATTTTTGGTAGCAATAAGATGAGAGGTGATAAATAAGCCTTTGAGATCCTTAAACAGATCTGGAGCCCTGGATTTGAGAGTGAAATGTTGTATAATGGTCTGGTCTTGAAAAACACTTCTATTTTGTATATCTGTCCATTGTATAAAGACAGTTATCTTTCACAAAAGTAGTCTGGCTGATGAACAGACATTACTTTTCCTCTTGTTAGCCAGTTCCTGAGTTTCTGCTTTTATCTTTTTAATTTGTCTTTTGTTAAATAGGTCTTAGATATCTGATTTTTTTCACCATATGTTGTAGAGGATTGACATTTTATAGTTTGGGGAGAGAAAATTAGACAATGTTGAATGGCAGAGATCCAGAAAAAAGGCTTAATGGTCTTTGTCAGAGCCAATATTGATATCTTTGTCTGTCCTGATAAAACAAAAAATCCACTTTTCTCACAAGTATTGGTTTTCCATGTAGGATTGGCCCAAATATGTAGTTTTCATTCTTGGCAGCTAACTAAAAAGATGGCATAATAATCTCTTTAGGTAGCAAAGTAAATACATAAGATAAAACTTATAATTTTTTTCCTAAATTAAGGATTATGCAGTATTTTGCAGGTATTTTGTTGAGCAAATGAATTTGGTAGTAAATTAAGATCCTGTAAACAGTCCCTGTGGGAAAGTATGGAATATAACATTAAACACCAGCTTCAGAATCATTGTCTTCTGTCTTCAAATGTATGTAATTTTGCAACATGTTCCCTTGGGGTGCTGAATAGTCTGTGCAGTCCTTGACCACAGAGCTTGCAGTCTTGCGTGTTTGGTGGGAAAAGATGAAAGCTTCCATTTCAAGTCCTGCTACTGGGTGGTTGTCTTTCATCAGTGTCACAGGAAATAATTTGATGAAATATTATCTTCTACTACAATGAAACTCTACAGTGAAGCTCTAGGATTTAAAAAAGAAAAAGATAAATAAATCTGACTCCACTACAGGTAGTTCACTGTTTATGTGAGTAGTTACTTAACGTCCTTTCCTCCAGCATTGAAGTTGAGCTGCCTAAAATATCATCTACCACATGGTGATTTGCCATTCTAAGTCTGAAACAGTATAAATGCTAAGGAAGTCCCAGAGTGCAGTTTGAATTGAGCCACATAGAGTGACCCAGTGGGAAGATTAATGGATCTAGATGTCCTTCTGATCTTTCGGTGATATTAGACCCCCTTTTCCCACTCCTTAATTTAGGACACTCCAAATGGCTCCTTCCCTTCATGATGGCCTCTCCTCTGTTGCCATCGTGACAACATGTTGGTTTGCAGCTGCCTCCACAGGAGACCGATTGGGCTTCCCCTGGTCATTATAAGTATTGAACTCTTGCCAAATACCAAAATTGTCCATATTGCACGTTTTGCACACTTGCTTCATTGTGAATGTCCTCAGCTTAAGAGCAGATGATTTCATTATTTTTTCCAGTCCCTCCTACCTATGTAAATCTATGGATTTACATTTTAATTGTGTTGTTTCCATTTTACAGTGTTGCTTTCATTTTGATTCAGTACTGAATCTCCGGCTGCAACTGATTATTGAAGTTCTTGTGCCACTGTGGGAATAATCACCCATAAAGCTCAGCAGAGAGCACTCTGGGATACCATGCACAAATGGATCCTTTTGCTTTGTGTAAACCTTGTTCTAATATCATGGATTCTTTGATCCTGAAACCGTCTTTTACTCTGCCCACTGTGAAATGCCTTCAAATTGGTCAGCTTTGGTGCTGATACGATCTTTCATCCTCACTCTGGGAACTGTCATATCCAATAGAGCACCTGATTAATCAGTACTTTTGGGACATAGTGGTTCAAATGGGCAGAATGATTCAGTCCAGTACTTTGGCCCCTTTTATCACTTGGAACATAGCTTTGTTTTCAGCAATTGCCTTCTCACTGCAGCAAAGTATGTAATCAGCTTTTGGTGATAACACTTCTTACTTGTTTCCCTTTGATGTGGTTAACCTGAGGTTTTCCTGTTTTCATTGTTTCAGTCCTGGTGGTTGAATTCTCACTTTGGAATGAAATAAAACTTCTTTTTCATTGTATCCACAGAATGGCCTTTCCTAAGATATGCATGTTTGTTAGAACCTGAGTGGATTTTAAAAAGGACTTGAGTGTTGCTCGAAATCTTATTATGTACAAACTTGTCTACATAGGAAGCTAAATATTTTACTATATTCTAAATATTAGAGTCCTTTTTTGATAGAGTGCATTCAGATGTGTATCACTATAAATTTCAGATGTTGTGATATAGAGTTCTGTAGGACTGTAGGGGCCTCTTGGAGACAGCTGAAAAGGATGGTGAGGTCATGATACCATCTCTGAGTACTTGGTAAAAATCCTGTCTGTAATGAAAAGAACTAATTTAAAACAATTTTAAAACACAGACAATAAAAGTGATTAAACTTAAGAAGATACCGTTTCCTTATATGTTTTATACAAAGGATGTACCTTAATAGATTATACAAAACAGGATAATTAAAGCATACGATGAAACAAACTAGCCAAATAGTTAAGTAATTAGACATAAGTGAGTTAATCTCTTGTTATTATAAGAAGTGTCCATCTTTTTTGTTACAGGAGCCCGTAGTATTGTTCTAGTTTCTTCAAAAATTAGATAATCTTTGCTTTTGCTCTTTTAAGTGTTACATTCTTATGCAAAGAGCTTTTATGCTACTGCTGTGGGTGCATGTTGGTTTTGCTTACTACAATCAAAATAAGGCTTTCCTAGTCAGTTTAGGGTCTTTTCCATTTTTCCAGAAACCAGCACTGGTGTTGAGCTATCCATTCATTATGTTCTCCGTTTGTATCGACAAGGATTATTTCCACTTAGAAAAGAAAAATTTGAAAATTTTTGGCAGACAACTCATGGTAACCATTGTAGGGTGTGTGTTTCCTAAATGTGGCACTTGGCCAGTCCTGATTTTCCTACTCTGAAAACTACTGAGGTAGAAGTAGCAAGTAACAATTTTATTTTTCCTAGTATTTCAGCTGTCTCGTTCTGCTAAAACTTTTGTTTAGTGAAGAGGTAGGAAAGGAAGGTTTGCATGAGGCATTGTAATAACATCAAGGTGTGAAAGAGCTCTTGTTCTGAGAACACAGGGATTCCAATGCTTTGGATGCAGTTTGCTCTATCCCTTTGTCATAGTTAGTTAATTTTTTCATGGTTGTATTTCACGCTTACTCTAGATAATTTGGCTTTTGGAGAAAAGTTGCTAAGCACTCATCTCCTTGGCTGCTCTTTAGCCATTTTTTTCTGTAATTAGCAGTAGTAACAGTGATGCAGGTGAAAATCAAGTCTCTTAATAGTTTATGGCAGTGCCCATGAGCACTGGAATCTGGGCTCCAACAGCATATGTCTTTTACGGTGATGACTACAGAGTTAAAGTTCTGATAATCTTGTCAGGGTCTATGTCATGAACTGCTGTGCAGTTGATGTCTAATTGACAGTATATGCCTGACGTTTTGGTGTGGTGGGGTTTTGTTGTGTGTGTTTTTATTGTTGTGTTTGGGTTTTTTGTGTTGTGAATGAAATAAAAGTAACAGGACATGAATAATTCTTCATATCAGTATTGCTTTAGAGATGTGTCTTAAACCAGATGCAAGTCTTAGATATATCTAATAGTCAAGATAATGCTTCTCTGTTGTAAAGCTTTGCAAGCAGTCAAAAGAAATGAAAACAGGGAAGTTTCCTGTGACATTAAAAACAATGTGGTCTTATTTGCACTGTTACAAAGTAATAGAATAAAACATGAATCCAAATTTCTAAGATATTCTAGTGGATAGCACATGTACAACAGTACAAATGGTTTGCCTGCTGAAGCTGTTAAGTATTCTGTCACTGATTTCATAAGAAGCAGAAAGACTGGATGGTAATTTCTAAAGTGGAAAATTTTATTTATATATTTAAAAATTTTTCTCAGGTGAGAATATTTTTGAAGTTGCTCAAGAGTTGTTTAAAATACAAATTAGATTACAATAATGATTGCTCTAGACCTGGGAGTAGTTTTGCTATGAACTTTCGTGTTGCATACTGTTCACAAGAAAACAATACATGCAAATAAGTAGAAATGGAGAACGAGTGAGCTACATGATCAGCTCTTATTTTCTACTTATTTCTGACTTGTCTTTGCCAAAATAAAATGGTTCAGCACCTGTGGTTGTTTGTGCTTTGCTGTCAAAGTTACAGTTTGTTTATAAACAAATACTCTTTTATTTGCATAAGTGGATGCATCTTTATTAGTTGAGGTAAATTTGAAGTGGTAAATTGGCTTCTTTGTTCCTGAAAATGTGTTAAAATCAAGCCCTGTACCCATCCTAATAGTAGATCTTAGTATTGTTGTCGAAGTACATGCAAAGCCAATGTGTTTTCCACATTTCCATAAAAAATGACTTGCCAATTTATGTTGTCCTGACATCTTATACTACACTTGCTGTTTATTTTGCTGTTCAAAATGCCCTGTAGTCTCTTATTTGAAGTTCTCCAAAGTAGCTCTAAAAAGGTACAGATCTTCTCTTATTTACATCAATAGGAAATAATATTGTCTTTGCATCTTGTATCATTTGAGCTCGCTTGTTACTTCCTTCATTAGTTCTGCCAATATACGCCAGAGCTGTTCATAGTGGAGCTTCAACCATCGCTAAGAGTAAAGCTGGTCTAATTGGTCTTTTGTTGTTTTTTTAAAATGTCTTAGGCTTGGTATTTGTGCAGTGACTGTGTTTGATTGGGGGAAAAGAGCTACATAGCTTCCTTCCTTCCTTCCTTCCTTCCTTCCTTCCTTCCTTCCTTCCTTCCTTCCTTCCTTCCTTCCTTCCTTCCTTCCTTCCTTCCTTCCTTCCTTCCTTCCTTCCTTCCTTCCTTCCTTCCTTCCTTCCTTCCTTCCTTCCTTCCTTCCTTCCTTCCTTCCTTCCTTCCTTCCTTCCTTCCTTCCTTCCTTCCTTCCTTCCTTCCTTCCTTCCTTCCTTCCTTCCTTCCTTCCTTCCTTCCTTCCTTCCTTCCTTCCTTCCTTCCTTCCTTCCTTCCTTCCTTCCTTCCTTCCTTCCTTCCTTCCTTCCTTCCCTTTTTAATATAGCAGCAGTTTAGATAATCTAATTAGACTGTCTCAAATGTGGAAATTGAAAGGCAATTGCAAATGAATATTATAACACAGTACTATTGGAGCTTGACACTTGAATATGGGTGGTCCTTCCTGGCACGATTCTGCAAGAGTGAGGAATACCTCATCTTAGGACTGTGGAAGTGTGCACACCTATGGAAGATGGCCAAGCTGGCGATGACAGAAGCGTGTCTAGTGTCACAAAAATACCTGTGTGTTTCTTCTGATAGTTGAGCATGTGACGTGGATAGTGTCTACTGTGGAGTATGTGGGTACTTGGGCCATTGCTTATGAATTGCTTGCTCTTGTGCTGCTGCTGTGTGTGGTGCTTGAGCTCTCTTGCCGGGCGTGCCTGTGTGGCACTGGTAGTCAGCTCTGTTCCCTGGCAAGCTGTTGAAAAGCTCTCGGTGAGCGCTTGATTTTACATTGCTGTAAAATGTATTGTTTGTTTTGCTTAAGAGGTTGGTGTTTACCTTCTTCTTCCTCTGAGTGGAAGGGACATGAACCTTTGCTTCATGGCCGAGAGATGCAACTGTGAGCCAGACAAGTTGGTGCTGCTTCTTCTTCTGGTCAGAACCATGTATTTACCTAGTTTTCCAATGGGCTGTAAAGTTTTGAGTTAAACATTTTCAAGAAAGTGAGCTGTGTATTTCTTCATGATTAAAAACTGCTGTCACTTCTTTTAGTAAGTCTAGCCTAAGAAATACAGGTGCTGGTTAGTGCATACAGTAAAAATAGACACAAGTAATGAAAGGTGAATTCAGTGTTTTCTTTTATCCTTCTACATCTATGAAATGTGTGTAGCTAATGAGCTGATAAAAGGAACTGACCAACAAGCTGATAAAAGGAACTGACCTTGCAGCTGCAAAAATATGAAGGAAGGTATTTATGATTTCCACTAAGCACAGCTTGGCAATTGTTCACTGTTTCTAATACTACATTTTTTCCTCGGTATCTATGTGCAACACATACGAGTTCCTGACACTATGAACTATAATTTTGAATTCCTTCTAATTTGTGCTTAAATTATCGAACATAACTTTGTGTTGTAGTGCACACGAGGGAGAAAATGTTGAAATACTATGCCAACAGCAAGTATTAAATGAATATATTGCACACTTTTCAAATAATAACTTGAGAAGTGCTTGAAAATTTGCAGAATGTTCCATATTCACAGTGATTCAAGTTAAAGCTGCTTCAGGAACTATATGCATTAACTGGAATTTCTGACTTTTGTATGCTGTAGACATAAAAGCTGTTTAGTCTTCTGAACTATACTAACAGGCTATCAAAATACCTGTGTTGATTTTGTCAAATGATAAAAGATAATGGATCTTCTCCAGCATATTTAGGTACTGCTTTCAGTATGTGTTTTGCTAGATGATTAGTGTGTTGTCTTTCCATGTATCCTTTTGCTATGGTGCTAATTCAAATAACATCTGTTCCTTTAATTTGCTAACCATTACTGTGAGACAATATGTACCATGATGAGCCTTGCCTGAGTGACAGGTATAGTTACATTTTTTGATAGTAATTTGGAAATGCCAGTCTTTTGTTGGCATAGAAATTAGGGAAATAATTATTTGAATGTTAATTGTCTGCCCTATCACTGAGCATTTTAATATAAACATAATTTCCTGTGATACTTTAGAAATCAAATATGGAAGTCAAGTAAATTTGTGTAGTCTGTTTAGCTGTGGAAAGTCATGCACACTTTAAGATTGGGAAGTACAGAATGCTATTTTAATTTGTCATATGCAGATATGGACAATCTTAGTTTGTTCTGCAGCCCTGTTAGAAAAGAAGAAAATGTTAAGGGTGTTAAATCGAAATCTTAGAGAAATGCCTTTAGAGAATGCCAGCAGATGTCAGTATGTTCTTGCCATGGAGCCCTTTTTGTTTTTAAACAATACTTTTCCCTGAATTAAATAGTACGGGAAGAAGTAACAAGGGTTGTAACACTCTCTTAATGCACATCTGTTTAATTAAAATATTTTACTGAAAACGTTTCATTTTTTCCTTTCTGCTTTCTAAACCTGGGCTGGCACTACATCCATATACAAACAAGCTTTCACTGTATGTAACTACTCAGCAGACTGCTCAAAGGACATAGTTTAAATTGCTTTGCTGAATATTATCGATAGCATAGGACCTTAGTATCTAATTGAACTATTTTTTCCTCTGTAGAACTTCATTAAAATAGATTTCCTTCAGATATTCTGAGTCGTTTGAACATGCTGATGCACTTATTTCTGTTTGCGTAGCTAGTGAGTGTGCTTGAACTCTGATGTGTTTAATCAAATCTGTCTCTATAATTTACAGATTATTTTGTCACTGTTTATACACGGTAATCAAAAACAGATGAGCTGTTTCTTGTCTTCCTTGTATTTAAAAAATCAGTACCAGTGACATTGTGGAGAAGCCTTTTCCCTCTCTTCTGAAAGTGCAAAATCATGCCATACAGTGGGAAAGAATATAGAATTTTTGGTCTGGAGTCTTCACCATAATAAGCTGACCTCAGCTTTTAAAACAGTGACTTATCACAGAAAGTTGCCAGTCTGCACTTCCAGGGCAGTGGGCAGAGGGTGCTTTTTTAAGGTATGGATGAACAGATGGAACCTGTAGCCCACACGAAGGAAGTTTACAGCCTGCTGACAGGTAATCCAAACTGAATACTTCCCTGAGAATATGTTATGCTGGTACCACAGAGATATATTAAAACCCCCATTGAAGTTTTTTTGTTTGTTTTCCTTTGTGTTTGTCAGCACAGCCCCTTTAAGGAGGGACCTTGCACCTCCAAGAAGATACCTCTGTTTCTCCTTATGTAAAACTTGAATACTCCAGCTGCAATCTGATGGTTTTGACCATTGTCCATCTTAGCCAGCATCACCAACACCAGGAGGGTAAACCCCATGATTCTCAGTTTCAGTCACCTGCAGTGCTTGGTGCCTCGATGTGTCAGGTGTTGAAAGTAGTGGCAAGAATCCTATCTGAAGACAAAAGGCTGTTTACTTAGACTTCCTAAGCGAGCTAATGTAGTTTTTGGCCTGTTTTTTTTGTTTTTGTTTTTGTTTTTTTTTTTTTTTGTGTGTGTGTGTGAATTTACAGTAATAAAATACTGTAGCTGTCAATTCCAGCTTTTTTATTACATTTCCAAGCAGAATTATATATATATATATGTTTATTTTGTCTTTCCTCAATTCTTTTTTCAAGATCTATTATCTTAAATAGTTTGCTTTACATGCAAGACCTATTTATTGTTACTTATTCCTTTTTTCTTCTTGTCTTTGACTGTTGGTGTGACTTTGAGATCATGCAACTGAGAACTGAGGCAGAGAAAACAGGTAAGAAAACAGATACCTCTGGAGTAGAGAAAACCATAAAGCATTACTCACTCAGGTTGTAGTTCTGGGAAGAAGACTATTTTATTTTCAAAGATGGAGTTTTACTGGATCTGTGCTTAATGCTTTTTCTAGAGATGCTATTAAACACTTGAAATCCTGTTAAATATCATGCCTTAATTAGTTCAGTGTAACTTTTAACATACACTAATTTAATTCAAATCCGGGTTTGGCTTTCCTGCCTGGAGCTGAATGGAAGAAATTAGAAAATTATAGTTCTCTTTTTGTTTTAGTGCAGACGGGGTGAATGCAGGTATTTGAAGTTCTGCATGTGTAGTGTTTGAAAATGTATTTATATCCTTTTTTTGTAGTGAAAATAAAAAGACAAACATTTTTTTCCACCACTGAATAAAAATTAATAATGAGTATCATGTATCGTCTTGACATATTTCCATCCAAGGCAATGTAAGCAGTTTCTGCTAGTTTCATCTGATTAACTGCCTCCTGAGAATGCCTTCTGAAAACCTCCAGAATAAATACGTAATTAATTTCCTTGTGTAGCTGGCACTGTTGTTGCACCTTGGACTCCTGAAATTCAGGTTCGTAGGAAAAATGGGTAAAATCTCCCATCATGCTTTAACATACTTAACAATAGTTCTAAAAAACTGTATTTCACTGAAAATCATGGTCAGCCTGGAAGACTGTTACTATAGTTCTGTTTTATTGCATACAGAAGTTTTATTTATGAAGATGTAGGCTTTACAAATGGGTAAATTAAGGGAGCTGGTTTTCTTATGATAATAAAGGCGTATGGATCAAAATTCCAGTGTGAGCATTTACATGTGGTTTGGAATGTTTGCTCACTCACTTTGTATGTTGACATGTGTAAGTTGAGAGCAGGTGGATGAGGCAGTTGTTCACTTTGTCCATGTCCTTCGTATGTAAATGTTTGAAAAGATGATCTTGCTGTCAGGGTAGTGAGGAAGTAATGCAATAAACCTTGAAATCAGTTTTGCTTGGTTGTGTATGAGCAATGATCTTGTAAATGTAAAAAAAAAAAATTATAAATTGATTTTTTTTAAGACAACTTTCATTAGATTAGAATTTACACTTTACTATGTGCATTTGTACTTTGTGGAAGAGATTAATAGAAAAACTAATCAAAAAAATATTCACAAATCTTCTGTCAAGGCTTCCTTTTCTAGATCAGATCCTAGTAAATAAAGATTGCAGATGTCAAAGACTGCTGTGAATTAATTTTAATGTTCTCACACGTACTTAAAAATACTTCATTTCTGCATTTGTGCTTTGATAAGAAGGTACTGTGCTAGATCATGCTGGATGTTGCACAGACACAGGCTTGTTTGTTCAGAACTGAAATAGGTCTAGATGGTGGCATCAGTTTAGAAATGGTCCTAAGCCTTGAAATTTCCAGAACAATGGCAGCTGTTACAATAAGTATACACTCTTACTCCTCAAAACTTAGTATTTTATATAAATCTGAACTCTAAAAGGAACTGTAAACCCTTTTAAACTTGTTAGAAGTGTGTACAAGTCTAAATGGATGCGGTAAACTATAGTACAAAAAAATATTGCAACTTCAAATTTTCTTCAATACGTAATAGATCTAGTGACATCAACTTTATTAATTTTGACTTTGGTAGCTTC
Source organism: Apus apus (assembly GCF_020740795.1). NCBI lineage: Eukaryota > Metazoa > Chordata > Aves > Apodiformes > Apodidae > Apus > Apus apus. The sequence continues at coordinate 13,614,413 of NC_067295.1, read as the reverse complement.
ATAAAAGCCTATGAAAGTAGCCAGAAAGAGACTTGCTGGGATATTTTCTGCACCTTTGAAAAAAACCCAAGGGTTGTAGCTATCACGTGCCCTCAAAGACACCTATGTTTGTTTTATTGCAAATTTTTTGAGACTTTTTCCCAACCTATTGAAAACATTTTTAGAAATAGATTTTTTAACTGGAGTGTTTATTGAAACAAACACATAAGGGTTTACTGGTGTAATCTGACTTCTATATGCTGAAATATAGAACAGCTTGTGTTTTTTTCTGTAAGAATAGTATGAAAAACCTCTCCAAAAGCAGGATGTCTCTTAGACTGGGTACATCAGGAGGCTTGCCAGGCAGAAGGTCAAAAAGACTATACAGTGGAAGCACAGTGCAAAGAGTGGCAGGTGTTGGTGAAAATAGACAAGGAACTTACTGAGAAATTGTCATCTAATACGGTAATTGGTGAACAGACTGAAATACACCAAATGAAGATTTCATCTCAATACACTTGTCTCTTCCTGAAAGAAATGAAAGATGTGATCCTCCTGATGGGAGTAAAATGAGGTATTTTACAGGTGATGTGTCATAGGAAGACACAATTGGTAACTCCACGGGAAATATTCACAGATGTCATACTTCTGGTTCCCTGGCAGAAGTGGCCCTGCTGCGGTATCTTCAGAAATGGATGCTGAAGTGTTGCAAGCTGTAGATTATAAAATCTATCACATAATTTTCCATACAAGGTAGTCTGGGAGACTGTTACTTGTAATGAAGTTCTAGAGGGTTCCTTAGTCTTTTATCTCCAATATACATTATTTCATATCTGCATAAACAATCTAGAGCTGTCAGAATGCCATAGGGACTATAAAATACTCCAGCAGTAGAACTTCTGATTGCAGTTCAATTTTAACAAGAAAATTTTGCAAAAAAAATTTAAGTTGTTTTGTTTTGTTAACTTTGCTGTTACTTACCCTTTCTAGTTCCTGACAGTTTCTTGTACTAAGGCGCTCCAGGACACCATGCATTGCTAAGTGTTGCAGCTGCCCCATCCCCTCAGCGGTGTGTGTGCAGCTCTGCCACTTCAGCTCTTTGTCCTTCTGCTGCAAGTCCAGCTGCCTGCTGCAAATTCAACAGCTTTGATCCCTAAATTGCCGGTTCCAGTGCCTGCACCATCTCCTGCCTCCTCCTGCTCTCACCTGGGTGCTCACAGGTGGTTCTCGTTCATTTTTCCTCACAGCTGTGCAGCGTTTTCTCCTTCGATAAACGCCTTTTCCCCCAGGCGCCCCCGGCGTGGCTGAGGGCTCAGCTGTGCCTCGCGCTGGGGGGGCTGCAACCGGCGGGATCCGGCCCAGCCCGGAGCTCTTTTCCTCACAGAGGCGCCTCAGCCCCCGCCTGGGCACAGACAGCAGCTACAACAGGTAAGCCCCATCTTTTTGTTGCTTCTTTTGCTGTAACTGATCTCACCCATGAATAATGATGGAAAGAAAGTATTGAGCTTCAGGAGACTGATGGCGATGGGGGAATCGGCCCCAGGGACTTAAAGGACTGGGCAAGGCAGGAGCTTTGGTGTTTGGGAACTTGTCTTTTTCGTGTTGTTTTCAGAGGGTGGACAGGGAGTAGTCCTTCTACTAGTGGTCATGGTTCATGGAAGAAGTGCAGCAGATGGATCTTCGTTTCAGGTAACTGTAAACTTTCTTTGGAGTGCCAAATGGTTTTGGAAGAATTGTAGCTAGAGCTTCTGAAGTCATGGTCAGGGCTATTTGGCACCTACCAGATTGCAAATTCACATTTTTGCTCTGACTCCTATTCCCATTTTTTGAGCCGTTTAAAAATAGCATATTTCTTTTTGTATTGCCCAGTTACATTTGGATATTCAGATAGGATGGAGGCTGCAGCAGGAGTGCATGCAGTTGCCCAAATGTAAAGATATTCCAATCTGAGGCAGATTTGTTTTGCCCAATTGTTATCTGTGTTGATATGCTCTATGTATATAATAAAACACAAGTATTTTTAGCTGCTGCTGGTATTAGAATTATTTACTGTTAGTGAAAGAGAGAGGAAAGGCTTTTGAATATTTTAGTAACATCATTCTGATCTACTGGATTGAAATTATAGAGATGATTATATGGCTCTCATATTCAGAATATGTCTCATTAGGGTTGTGACTGTCCCAGAAATCACAAGAGAAGCATTATTCTTTGTGGCATATACAAGATGATTAAAACTGGTAATAACTTGAATAATTAAAACAAGTTGTCCCTGCAGTTAGGTGGACCACATCACTGCAGTATGGAGCAGTATTCCCTCCCCATGGTGACAAGCAGAAAAATGGGATAATTTTTTTTTCCTCTGTAGATTATATTTACCTGTTTTTTACAAGTTATTAGGCAAGGCTGGAAAAAGTAGTAGTTTTCCTAGTTGGTTGTTACATTTTTTTTTTCTGACAGATGCTTCCCTGAAAGTTCAGCTTTGCGTAAGCTTTCCTGGGACACAAGGAAAAGCAAGCCCACCACTACAGTGAAAGTTAACTGGGCTGTGTGTGGTCTAATTCATAGTGGGAGGGGTGAATTGAGATCCCTTATGTAAAGCTTTGAGAGTCGGTTAACTGACCTAGAAGCAAAATGTGCATTAGTGAAGAGCAGCAGTGTTTTGCATTGCTGAGCAGATAGGTTGCTGACTTGGGAATGAGCCAGAGTGTCCTCAGGGTCTGGCAGCAAGTGATAGTCTGGTTTGCATGTTGCACATGTGGTGCTTAAAATGGTCAGTTTTGCGTTTGATAAGCTGCAGACAGTAGTGCGAGTGCTCCATTAAATGAGCTGGGTATTCAAAATACCTGGTTTTTCCTTTTGAGAGTAACTTATAGGATATGAAACAAGATTTTATTTGCTCTTTATGGTATTGGACAACAAAAGACTGATTTAGTTTAAATTGAGATATGCACTTCATGTGTTGAGGAAGGAAATAATTTGAGATGTAGTGATAAGCTTTTTGGATTCTGGGCTTCTAAAACAGGTTTGTCCTATGCTGTGCAAATTATTATGAGCCTAATATAACTATAAATATGGGTAATCAGTTTTCTTTCCTATTGATAACCATTTATTACCACTTTCATGATGACTTTAGGGGTGAAGTTGTGAAGGAGTTAGCAGCAATTTATTTCACCTGTATGTAGTTTAGTTTTCTTGGACAGTTTCCTTAACATGATATCATGGTTTAAAAATAGAAACTCAAGGGAAGTACTTTACAGCATTTTAAAAATAATCTTTCTCAGAAATTCTATGTCTACATGCAGATTACTTGCAGTGCTCCTGTTATCTTTGTTTCTGCTCTGTTGTGGAAAAAAAACCCCTACTTTTACTACCCGATTAAATGAGTGTTACTTTGTTGCTTGCTGCGTATATAACAGTAAAAAGCAGAATGAAGCAGCAGGAATATTTGCTGTGTGGATTGCAGGGCACGACATGGGGGATTTCTTGCTCCCAGTAGCTAGCAATGCAGTGCTTTTCAAGCCCCAATTGTGTTAGAATTCTAGTCAGGAAAAGTTCATTTCTTTCTCCTTTCCCTACCTCCAGCCCCCAAAAATAAGAAATAGGTATTCTTGATAGCATGTTGTCAAATGGGCAGCTGTCTCTGTGGAAACAGTAGCAGAAGGTGTTTTTCAATGTTTAGCTATTCAGTGTTTCTAGTAATTCCATCGAAATGTTTGTTGATGTTTTAAATACTAAATAAACACCATCTCTTTACTCTTGTGTTTATTTTGTGACTCCTTGTCAGTTTCTTTAGAAACTGGATTCCGAAGAGTTTTCAGCTGGTAAACTGTATGGGAACTCAACTTTGAAAACAATGTGCTTGCTGGTTTACCAGTATACAAACATCTACTATTTGTTTCAGGCACCAAATTATTTTCCTCTGGGCATGTATTTTGCTTGCAGGTGGTTGCTTTGTTTTGCTGTTCTGGTTGGGGTTTTTTTGTGTGTGTATATTTACATTCAGAAGAGCTTGAAGTGAATCACAGCATGGTGTAGGTTGTAACATACCTCAGGAGGTCATCTTATCAATCTCCATTACTCAAGAATGGCTGCCTAGAATCATGTCCAGATGACTTGTGGATGTGTCCTGGAATGGAGACTCCCCAGTGTCTCTGGACAACCTGTGCCAGTGACCTTTACAGTGGAAAAAGTGTTTCCTGATGTTTAGAGGGAGCCTCCTGCATTTCAAAGGATCATAGAATAGTTTGTGTTGCAAGGGACTTTTAATTTTAAAGGCCATCTCATCCAACTCCCCTGCAGTGAGCAGGGACTTTTTAAACTAGATCAGGGTGCTCAGAATCCCATCCAACCTGACCTTGAATGTTTGTAGTGATGGGGCATCTACCACCTCTCAAAGCAACCTAGGCCTGTGTTTCACCACCCTCATAATAAATAAATAATTATATAAAAATATCTCTTCCTAGTATTTAGCCTGCATCTAGCCTCTTTTAGTTTAAAACCATTACCCCTTGTTCTACCACTACAGGTTCTGCTAAAAAGTTTGTCCCCATTTTTTCAGAGGTCCCCCCTTAGGTATTGAATGACCTGGAGCAAGGTCTTCCCAGACTCCTTTCTTCTTCAGGCTGAACAGCCTCGACTCTCTCAGATTTTCTTCATAGGAGAGGTTTTATCCCTGTATTCATTTCTGTGGCCCTCTGGACCTGCTTCAGCAGGTTCATGTCTTTCCTGTGCTGAGGGCTCCAGAGCTGGACATAGTACTTCAGGTGGGTCTTTGAAGAACAGAGTAGAGGGACAGAATCCCTTCCTGTGACCTGTTTGTTTAGGCTTCTTGCAATGCAGCCCAGGATATGGTTGGCTTTTTGGGCTGCAATCACACATTGCCAGCTCATGTCCAATTTTTCATCCACCGGAACCCCCAAGTCTTTCACTGTAGGGCTGTGGTCCGTTTCTTCATTGCCCAGTCTACCTTTATAACAGGGTTTGCTTAGACCCGGGTGCAGGACCTTGCACTTGGCCTTGTTCAACTTCATGAGGTTCACATGGGCCTACTTTTTGAGCTTGTCTAGATCCTTCTGAATGGCATTCCATTCCTCAGGTGTGTCAGCTGCACCACTCAGCTTGGTGTTGTCTGCAAACTTGCTGAGCATGTACTTGATCCCTGCTCTCTGTGTCATTATTAAGCTATCAAACCATATTTGGGTTAGTACCTATTGTCTCTGGTCCTGTCACCAGGCACCACTGAAAAGTTCCAGGTGCAGTTGCCTTTTCACACTGCCTTCAGATTTTTGAATGCATTGATTATATTCCCCCTGAGCCTTTTTTTCTCCAGGCTAAGCAGTCCCCGCTCTCCCAGCCTTTCCTCGTATGAGAGATGCTCCAGAACCTTTGCAATATTAGTAGCCCTTTGTTGGACTCTCTGCAGTAGCTCTGTAACTCTCTTGTACTGGAGAGGTCAGAATTGGGCAGTGTTGCAGGTTTGTCCTCCCCAGTGCTGAGCAGCTGAGTAGTATAGCTTCTCTTGACCTGCTGGCTGCACTGCTCCTAATGCAGCCCAGGATACCTTGAGCCTCCTTTCCAGCAAGGGCACATAGTTGGCTGATCATCCTGGTGTCCATTGGGACCTTCAGGGTGTTCTTTGCAAAGCTGCATTTCATCCCGGGAGCTGTTCCTCCCCAGGTGCAGGACTTTGCACATCTGTCAGTGGGTTTCACCAGCCTGTTGGGGTTCTTCTGGATAGCAGCAAGACCCTCTGGCATATCAGCCACTCTCCCCAGTTCTGTGTCATCACGCTGCTGAGGTCACGTTGTGCCCCATCATCAACAATTAATTAAGACAACAAGTAGGACTGGACCCATTCTTTACTGATTTTATTGTGAAGTTCAGGTACAGCTTTGTGCACAGTTCAGTACTCCAAAAGTTATGTTGCTTTTTTCTTTCCTCTCAATATTCCTTTGGCCTCACGTAGGTTGAGGGAAGCACAGTAGCATTCCGTTATTTCTTTCTAGCATCTTTCTAAAATGCTAAGGCTGACAGGTGCAACAAACCCATTACTTGCAAAGCCATAAAGATTTTTCATGAAACAGCCATCTTCTTATGTTACCTTGTTGTCCAGATGGCTAAATATATGGTAGAGCAGGATTAATAGATGTTGGGAAAGTCTGCCTTTATGTGGAACAGATAGCAATGTTGGCAACCAGTCAAAAAACCCTCAGAAAGGTTGCAGCTGAAGGACACCACTGTTAGAAACACAAAGATATATTCCTGAATGTGAAGGAAACACAGAGGATGCATTATTTTATTGAATGATTAGATGACTGACTAATGAGCCTTGAGGGGCAAGGAAATTGGCTACAAAAGCAATTAAATAAGCACCTGACATTTCAATGTACTCTGTGTAAATACTAAACTATGATTATGTTTAGTAGGCAAAGCAAAACAAGAGGCATTTAAGCATACAAGGCAAACTGCTACAGCAAAAAACCCATGTTAGATTGTTCTCTTGAAAGTGTGTTAGTAAATGCTTCTCTGTCAGAAGGTGTGATAACACATTGTAATATTAGCATTAGAAATCACTGTCTGCATTTTTTGTTATTCTATATATTTAAAGCAACATGATTCTGTGTTAAAATTCATATTCTGCTCTCATCAGTCTATTGCTAGATACCGTTAGGTATTAATTGCATTTGTTTTATTTATTTTTCTTTTTTTTGTTGTTTTTCCTCTAGGGACAAAACTTCTGCATAAGAGTCTAGATTTGAGTAACTCAAGAGTCATGTTGCATAAAATCTGATGAACCAACATGTGATAAATGTCATACCTTACAGAAATATCTATTAAACACAATTAGCCAAGGTGGTGGTTAGTTTAGCTACAAAGAAGTGGAATCAGCCTACCTATGAGAGAGGGGAGGTAGCTACAACAGCAGTTAAATGAATGCCTGTTATTCTGCCCGATGAGTGTTTTTAAAATTGTTTCACTGATTGAAGGATTCTGTGTTACATAATAACGGGTAACTAGACAGCATGAAAGCCTTCTAGGCGAGATGCAACAAAACATTTTCCTTCAGGCTTAGATGGTTAAACTGTGTTATGACCATTATACAGCTTTATTGTACGAAGTTCTTGACCTTTTGTGGTGACGAGAAGGAATTTCATAGGTTTCTGCACCTACAGAGAGGACTTTTCCTATAGGAGAGAACTGACATGAGTGTTTTGCTCAGGTTTCTCTTTCAGTGTACTTTCAAATGACTTGGTAAAGAATTTCATTTGTAGTCCCTCCCAGTGGAAGCAGCAACTTTGTTTTTCTGTTGTCAGGTAGTTCTGGGGCAGCCTATCGAGGTCAGGTTGTGAAGTGCTTATAATATTCTAAGGTCAAAACTAGGTTTGCTGCTAGTATTGCTGAGGTTATCTTCAGCATTGTTTTCCATAAATTTCTAGCAACCTGTTCTGTATCCAGTTGCTGAAAGTATTCACTGTTTTTTTTCCCTGGTAAATGTATGTAGGTAAAGGAGTCACATTTAAGAAAGTATCCCTTGCAATTGTAACAATTCGTGACAGGGAGCTGAGCTAGGTGTTCGAAGTCAGTGGTTTGTCTTCTATGTAACCAGCTGGAAGCAAAGAAATAAGATAGGGTTGGGATTTTTTGTTTTTGGTTCTTTTTGTTTGGTGTTTTTTTAAGGTGTTTTGGGTCTTTTTTTTAGAGTTTTGTTTGTTTGTTCAATTTAGGGAGAATTAAAAGTGCTTCTTAAAAGTGTTGAATGATGTTACATTTGCTATCATAAAATCACAGTTGGTCTATGTCGCGAGCCGGTACCGGGGGGGCTACCGGCTGTCAGGATCCTTTTGTGACTCCCCCTCTCAATGTGGAGGGGTTTGTGAATGAGCCCGAGGGTCACACGTGGCGCTGCCTCTCACGGAGGAACGGCAAGTTGAAAATTAATAATGTATTCACTTCTGATTTACCTAATTAACATGAGATTCCAAGGTTCCCTATGCCTTGGGGTTTACAATATGTACTGCTGAGTCCCTAAAATGTTGTGCAAGTCCTGGTTTTGTAACAGGACAAGAGTCCTTATCTGAAAGAGCTTCATTATGAAGTGACATAATTGCCTTTAGAGACAGAGGTGGAATTGGTGCATCTGAAACTAATTAATAATATATAAGGACTGATAGTAGCTTTGCCTCATGAGTTGGCCTTACTACTTAGCCTCAAGCAGAAGCAAGAAACAGAAAAAAGGCTGTTAAGGTAGAAAGTTAAATATTTAATACCAGCCTTTGTGCTGTACATTCTCCTTTTGTTGTGTTCATGGAAATATATTTTGAAACTGAAGGAAGATTGTATTTGTTACAGTATTAGCAGAAAGGGCATATTTGATTGAGGCATCTGAGTACTAGATGTTATAAAAGGCATGAGAGAAGATTGCTGATTTAGCTTTAACATTTTACTGCTATCCCTTTTAATTTGGGTATTTTGGATCTCATTTTTATTATCATTTGAGATTTGTCTATAACAACCTTTCTTTTCTTCTTCCTGCTTAGGTAGATAACCAGGTAGGAGTAACTGGTTGTTGTTTTCTCAGTAGCAGTTTGCTTTTTGAAGCCCTTTGATGTGTACCCCATCAATTACAACACAGCAGATGTGACACATCTTGTGCTACTTTCTGCCATTACCAAGTTTTGTTAGCCTCTTGAGTACACAAACAGTATTTGAGTTTCTGTTCTCTGGGAAAACAGAATTGAATATTACTTAAGGGAAGTGGAATCGATCTGCAGTTGAAAACATCAGAAATTGTTAGAAAAATTGAAACTCAAGTGTGAGAAATGCTGCAAAAGCTCAGACTCCTCAGTGAAGCACATTTTATTTATGTTCTTGCAGGAGTGGGTGATCCACAAAGTAGTCCCAAAGTTGGGAAAGATGAATAGTATGGGGAAACAAAACTGATGCAGTACTTAGTTTCTGGGGCTGAAGAGTTTATTCCTGTGCTTCTGGTGTTGCTCATAGGCTTGGCAGGCGGGTACCATGTGAAACTCAAGAAATGCAGTGTGATTTCACTGAGCTTCTTGCAACGCTGTCACTAGTAAGAAGAGCTGCTTTTTAGGTTGCTGTTACTTGAGATCGAACTGGTCAACAGCCTTAACAGACATTGTAGGCAAGAATGGTAAAACACATGGAACTTGGGAAAGACTAAATGAGTTTAACCTTTTTCTAATTGCTGACAACCTGGTTTAGGTTTTTAAGGAAGCCTGTGCGTCGGCCATCCTGAACACAATTGTAAGCTAGTAGTGTTAAAAATGTTTAGATTACATAGAAAACAGTTTTGTAATTTTTGAAGATACTATGTCTCTTTGGAAGTGTAAGAAATATGCTGTGACTTCAGTTATCATCCCTATTGACTTAACCTGGTGTATATATAATATAAAATGGTAAAAAACTGGAGGTATAGCTCAATTTAAGCCTGAAGAGAACAGGATGTAAGTTAGTCTGGGTCAGCTATCCCTTATATGACCTCTTTTATAGCTTCTCCAGGTGCAGTCAAGTCCTGGTAAGAGTGCAGCTTGATCCTTTACATGCCTACATCACAGAAGTAGAAGCTGAGCATTGCATTTGCATATGATGTAATGTTTTTTTGTCCAGGAATAGAGGAGGTTAATGTGAAAGTAGAATGCTGGAAGGGTTTTGATTACTCTGAAGTATGGACTTGGCAAGTGAAAAGTGGGCCAAAGCCTCTCTTTACACTATAGGAAGAAGAAACTGCAAGAAGATTTGACCTTCAAACATTGGGACTTTAAGCTGCTGTCAAATGCCTGTAGTTTCTCAGCTACTGGTGGAGCTACTTTGGCTACACCATCTGAAGAGGCAGTTTGGTGCTGAAGTTGTTATTCTGGAGTTAGTTTTCTAGTGTCAGTGCTGCTTTGGCTTCGAAGTGTATCTTCAAGAGCAGCAATGAGGCGCAATAAAAACAGGCTTTTAAATATGGAAATTTTTGTTCAATAGTATGTCTTGGAAGTAACAGCTTATTTTTCAGTGACTTCTGGTGTGGTTAAGAAGTCTGAGACTATGGTTTAGAGTTCAGTGGGGTGCTCAAGTTCTTCGCTGAATCAGGACCTCATCTGGGTGTTCCCTAAGCTAAACCAATGAGTATCAGCCACAGCTGAACGAGTGGAGGCAGAAATTCATGTGCCTTTTATCTGTACTTCTGTGTCAGACATCAGGGAGGTAGTGCAGTGTAATGAGGAGAGTCAGGCTCTCTGAGCATAAGTGCATTTGTCTTTTGTGGGTTGTTGATCTCAAGAAAAACTGGGGATAAAAATAATACCAGATTATAAACATTCTATGTGAGACATTACAAATCTTTGTGCAATATTTTAAAAATTTTAAAAGTGCATTAAGGATCATCATATAATTTGGATACAGACTAAGTACATTTATGATATATCCATTTCTATTCCATGCTTTTGCATAAAATTGCTGTATAATTTGTTGTAAGCTTTCCAGAGTTTTTGTGATTCCTGTAGATCAAGTCCAACTCCCTCTCCCACAAGCCCACTCAAAGTGGATTCTGTTAGAAAATAAATGAGATTTCAAAGTAATGGTGTTATGGGATATGTTCTGATGCTGTTTGTGCTTTGGTTTAGCTACATAACTTATTTACAAGTTAAGTGTTGTAGACTAACATGTATGATGAGTTGCTATGTGTAGAGGAGATTATATTCCAGACCACTAGACTGATGAATAGTAGAAGAATCACAATTAGTTTTAATATTTAAATACTAATAATGTACTTTTGAAGAACCAGTGTGATTAGAAAATTGGAAAATGTACTTGTGTGTTCTACTCAATTTTCCTATGATGCTTGCATTAAATGATTGTAAATCTGTGAAGGAGTATAATTTAAAAGCTACCAGGAGATGGATCTCAAGGACAATTTTGGTTTTATGTGAGCATTTACTAGATGAAGATCACATTAACAAAGTTATAGAGAGTCGATCATAAAACCTGGTATTTTCTTTAGAATAAAATGTTTGCAAATGCAGAAGTGGAAAGCAAAAAGTTTCTAAAAATTGAAGAAACGACAGTTTTGAGATGGCAGATAAATGTATGTAATAGTAGCGGCACAGGACTTCATGACTGTTAGGCAAGTCAGAACCAAGTATCCTAGCAGTGTACTCTTCTGTCATAATTTTTTTTCCTCATGTTTCCTTTTAAGTACTTTCTGTAACTAAGGTATACAAAATGAGAAATGTATCAGCATCATATGCTAATAGGCTTGTTGCCTAAATGGTGTATGTTTCATAAGTGCACTTGACTTTAAGGATCACTTTTTACCACTTGGAGGGCATTTAACTGTAATAATACTAATTTGAAGGGTAGAAGAAAAGAGACTTATGCAGTGGGTATAAAATAATAATATCCCCTTTTATTTGCTGATGAAGGACAATTTATTTCTCATGGGAGAGACTAAAATCTCCAAGTTTCTGGCATAAATTATTATGCACTGCACATATTCCCTACAGTAGTTACTGCTGCAGAAGCAAATGCTCTATGCTGGAGCAGAAGTTTAGTTGGCAGATTCACTCTGAAGGTTGGCTGTTCCGATGAGGGAAAACATACTTTTTAAGCATATAAAATAACTGGGAAATATTCCATTCTACTTTTGAAACCTTTTTCTTCAAGCCTTTGGTTGGTGCTTTGCTAGATAAGGATCCAGATCCTTTATCTTTTTAAACAGCTTAGGGATAACAATGTACGCTACAGTCTGTAGCACCTACTGTCTAATGTTTGGTTGAAAATCCAGTGCAAATAAACTGTTTCAAGTAAGTCTTTGAGTTAATTTTTATTATAGAATTGTCATAGGTGGAACTTCTTTGTTGTTGTGTGGTTTTTTGTTTGGTAGGTGTTTTTTTTTTGTTTCCCCTAGTTTCAGTTTCTTATGCAGACCTATAATTAATATTCTTGGAAAAACATCCATAAAAGGTTTGGGTCACTGAGCTGTGATGCAGACTCTTAAGTGTCTCAAGCTTCTATTTTCTACTTCAAAAATTAAGGATTATCTTAAATCTCTTGTGGTGTCTAAAATTCTGCATACTGAGAAATTATAAAATTTTGGATATGTGTGTGAATTTACATGTTTTATCATAGAATAGTTAGGGTTTGGAGGGACCTTAAAGATGATCTAGTCCAACCCTAGTGATTTTTACATCTGTGCCTAATTGGGATCAAAAATTTAGATATTTTTCTAAGTAAATCTTCAGGTAGTGGGGCTGGGGTTTTATTTTTTGTGTACATAAGAAGTACAGGTTTGCTCAGAAACCCTTGCCTCTAGGACTGTTTTGGGGTGTTCTTGTTTCTAAATCCAGCTGGAAGAAGTGGGTATGATATTTGCAGTCCTTCTTCCCAATGTAGCCTAATGGCTTGAATATTTGTCCATGGAGTGGATGGAAGATGCATGTTCTATGCCCACCTTCTGTTGGAGGGGGGGAAAAATAAACTCACATGGTAATTCTCTGTGGAGAGATATTAAATCATATAGGCTTTTAATAGCAAAGGTGGCACACGCGCTCCTGTTGTAGCTGTGTCAGCTTAACTTTATGCTCTTCGGGTGGATTTGAGAGTGTGTGTTTGTGTTTTGTAGGACAGAAGAGTTTTGGTCCCCGTTCTCAGGATAAATCCCTGCAGTATCTGAAGGTTTTATTCAAAATAAAAGATGGAAACTAGAACACACTACTCTGATGCCTGTTGAGGCAGCAGCGTTTTCTGCTGTACCTGTCTTGTCTTTCACAATGAATCTTAATCACAGCTTTCTTTTTTTTTTCTAGCCAAGTAGAAAACTGTAAAAAGAAAAGTGTCAAATATTTTCATCCAGGATAGTGTAGAACCTGTAACCAGGAGCTGTCACTTCCAAGGTTATAGAAAGAATTTTATGTATTTGTTTTAACTCTCTTGGGCAGAGGAGGGAATTCAGCCTGGATTGTTGTTTTTTTTTCAGTTACTAGATGACTGCTCTAGCCACTACAGTGGTGCACAATTTTTGAGCGTTGTTTTTTTTTGGGGGAAATGAGTTAGGAAAGCCTAAGAGAATCCTTAGTCACAGTCACTGGGCAGGGGGGAAACACAGATTAGAGAATGTAAGGCTGTAGCAGTCTCTTGGTATATGTTCAGAAAGGGAATTGAAGACAAATACACAATATATATTTTAATTGAAATATTTATTTTTGTATATAATCTATATGTACAAAGACTTTAGGGAACAAGGGTTTATAATGATGAAGATTGAAAAAGGAAGGAGTTGCATTACCTTTTCTGTTTCTTAATCTTGCATGTACTAGTATACATGCAGGGTGTGAATGGCAGCATGCACACTACAATTGCACGTGCCTTATTTTTGTTCTCCAGTCTGTCAGTGAATGAGTTAACTGAGTTGAAGGACAGACTGCAATCAACCTTCAAAAATTACTATTGTATATTTGTTGCTGGGGGAGGGGAAAGACATAGAAAAGCTGTGTACTCCTTAATAGGTGTTCATGGTTTTGAATGTTTAATAAATCCTTTTGGACTCAGTCATCTGTAGCAGTTTTATAAATTATTTCTATTGATGCAGTATTGCTGGAGAATTTTGGTTTTACTTTGTGTCGTTATTAGCTCTGAAGAAAAATAATTTTATTGTTCAATCTGTATGAAGGACATTTAAGAAAAAGAGGGTAAATTCAAATTAAAAGGGAGAAGGGAATTTAAACCTCTGCCACAGATGTTTTCTTTAGAAAGGAAATGTAAATTGTCACTTTGCAAAGTGAATGAAATAGAACATCTGTGAGTTCTTGTTTCTTTTCTTTAAGACTTGATTCTCTCTGTCTCTATTACTTTTAGAGCTGCATATTCGTCCTGGTATTGCTTCTGTTGCCTGTTAACTGTAGCAGTGCTAGGCAAAGTCTTTTATGAGAAGAAATAACAAAAAATCAGTTTAGATCATTATCATTGCATCGTGACCTGCTTTCAAAAACTACTGGATACTACAGGTTGGGCAGCAGTTGCTAGTGGAAAAATTTACATAGTTGGAATGTCAGTGTGAGATTGCAATGTACAGACAACCAACCTGTTATTCTTTTGATAGGTGGGAAGAGTAAAAGAAAAGTGGTTGCTTTGGGGTTTTTAATTTGGTTTTGTATTATTGGTAGTGTAAAATAAATGAACCTTGATTAGCTACGGTTACTCAGGTTTATATTAAAGATTATTAAAGCTACAGCTGAGAAGGAGAGGAAAGAGCTTATAGTAATTTGGCCTTTATTCTTTTGATTATGAAATAATTTGGACTTTGCAGAATAAGTTGTTTAGCTCTTGAACAATTATAGCAGAATCATCAGGTTTCTTTACACTCTTTGCTGACATCTGTGGAGCATTACACAGCTGGGCTGTGTTCTTAGTTTCTCTTCCCTGCGGTGTGTTCTCCGTAGCCTATCCTAAGGCAGAGCTTAGGAGCATCCTTGGGAGTTTTTCCCATCACTCTTCGTTGTGCAGACACACGGTTCCACTGGGTGCGCAGTATCGTGTACAGTCTTGTCTGTGCCCGTAGAGCAGCTTTCTTCTGTAGTGGTGTTGCGAGCCGATGCCAGGGGGGCTACGGGCAGTCAGGTGCTTCCGCGACTTCCCCCCCCGCCATGTGGAGGCGTTTTTGAATGGGACCGAGGGCTCACACGTGGCCTTCGCCTCTCACAGAGGAGCGGCCGCTGCGGGACCGTATTTTAGAGTGGAAATTAGAGTACCGCCCTCACACATTGTTACCTAGACCGATGTTTAGTTTACGAATCAACCGGTTTATTAAGGGTTAACACAAACCGAGGGGCCAAGGTTCAGGAGAGGCAGGCTAGGTATATATCAGGAAATAATTACAAAAACACTGTGGTCTTATTGAAGGTACACTCTGAGGGAGAGGTGCGGAACCAATGGAGTAAAAGAGTAGGCGTTGAGCCAGGCAGGAAAGTTGGAGAGTGTGTTTGAGTATGTGCGAGTGTGTGCGGGTTTACCCTTCCGTAGCGTGTGGCTCCTGGGATGGGGGTTCTTTTCGGCTGGCAGGGCTCGGCAGCGGGTCCTTAGGGGCCGGCTTCCCTGGACCAGGGGTGACCCCCCAGCCGCAGGCAGGCGTGGCTCCTCCGTGAGTCCAGACGAGCTCCAATCCTGGGGCAGAGCGGCAGGCGGACCGGGCAGGCAGCTGCGGGCTCCGGTCCGATTCGGCTCCGGTGTCAGGCTCGGGCAGCTCAAGCCAGGCAGGCTCCGGCGGAGAGCGGTCCCTCGGGAGCGGGCTGGGTCCCCGCGGAGCGGGTACGGGTGGCCTCGACTCCTCCGGCCAGCGGTTGCTGGGCAGTCCCTCCTTCCCTCTGGGCTCCTTCGGGCAGCGTCCAGGCGGCTTCTGGTGCTGCAGCAGGGTCTCCTCCAGGTTCCCATGGCTTCTGGTGCTGCAGCAGCGTCTCCTCCAGGTTCCCATGGCTTCTGGTGCTGCAGCAGGGTCTTCCCCCCCAGGCAGGTAGAGAGCCGTGGGCCTTCAGAACTTGCTCTCTTTTATAGATCAGAAAACATTGTGAAGTACCACCGGTCAAATTAGTCAGTAAGCATTGGCTGGGTACATACTCTGTCAGAGGCAGCGTTTAACCTATTGTCCATTTTTCTGCCATTTATGATAACCCTTATGCTCTTTTCTTGCTCTAGACTTACCTGGTAGAGCAAGGGGCCTGTTCCAGTCCGTCCTTGGCTAAATCAGCAAAAAGATGCCACTCTTGTTTTGCTGGCTTGAAAGGCATTTTGTTTATTCTTATGTGGGAGAAGAGAAGATGGACAACTCCCCACAAGTGGTCACCTACACTGGGTGTCTGTGTTCAGCTTTTCGTAGTGGGGCAGGGGAGTGCTGCTTACCAAATGAATTCTGGTAGTAGTGAGGAGTTTTCTCTCTTGCATGTTTCTCTGGACTAGGTCTCAGGCTCAATGGTCTTTAACCATTACTTCAATATGGGATTCTGTGGAACTAGTTTTTAAAAGCTTCCAATTTATTTTTCTCAGCACTTACATGAAGGAAAGAAGATTTGGGATTTTAAGAATCAGAAGTAATTGGATGGAAAAAGTCAGACACTTAGGTCATAGCAGCATGGTTATAGAGTAGAACTGACTCAGATTGTAGCCAAAATATGTTGCATCAAAGTGTAAATGCAAAGAAATGGATCTATAACTGGGTACACAGGTCACATAAATGACTGATTAATTTATGACTGCCAGCTGTAAATCAAATCAGGTATAAAATCTGGAATAAAACCTGAACAGATTGTTCAGTGGCAATGTTGAATTGTTTTGTAGATTGAAGAGAGGGTTTTGTTGTTGTTTTTTTTTGCCTTTCAGTAATTGAAATTCAAAAGTTGATCACTATTTTGTACCCATCTTGCACTGTATAGATACTGTGGTGTTTTCAGTACTGTGATGGGAGAACAGCACTGTCTGCCTGGTAAAATACATGAGTGCCAGTGTAAGGAGCTGTGAAAAGGAACTTGTGAGAATAGAGCAGACCTCCAGCTTATTCACTCTTGCCCAACTAATTCTCAGTAATTGGTTAAGAAATGGATATCAGTGGTGGATGCAGTTGCTAAGCCTCTGCCTATCATATTTGAGAGGTCATGGTGGTCTGGTGAGGTTCCCACTGATTGGAGAAAAGGGAACATAGCCCCTGTTTTTTAAAAAGGGGTAAAAGGTAAAAGAAGACCCAGGGAACTACAGACTGGTCAGTCTCACCTCTGTGCCCAGCAAGATCGTGGAACAGATCCTCCTGGAAAATCTGCTAAGGCACATGGAAAATAAGGGGTGATTGGTGACAGCCAGCAGGGCTTCACTAAGGGCAAGTTGTGCCTGACCAATTTGGTGACCTTATATGACAAGGCTACAGAGATGGTGGGTAGTGGGCAGAGCAACTCATGTCATCTACCTAGATTTGTGCAAGGCCTTTGACACTCTCCCGCATGACATCCTGGTCTCCAAACTGACAAGGCATGGATTTGACAGATGGACCACCTGGTGGATAAGAGATTTGCTGGATGACAGCACCCAGAGAGCTGTGGTCAATGGTGCAGTGTCCAAGTAGAGGCAAGTGACAAGTGGTGTTCCTCAGGGATCGATACTGGAACCTGTACTCTTTAACACCTTTGTTAGTGACATGGACATGAGGATTGAGTGTATCCTCAGAAACTTTGCTCATGATACCAAGCTGTCTGGAGTAGTTGACACCCTAGAGGGAAGGGATGGCATCCAGAGGGACCTTGACAGGCTGGAGAAGTGGACCAATGTCAACCTCAGGAAGTTCAACAAGGCCAAGTGCGAGGTCCTGCACTTGGGTTGGCACAACCCCAGGCACAAATACAGGCTGGGGGGAGAATGGCTAGAGAGTGGTCCTGAGGAAAAGGACTTGGGAGTGGTAGTAGATGAGAAGCTCAACATGAGGCCGGGCTTTGCCGCACTAATAAAAGGCAAGCTAGCCTCCCTCATTGGAGGTGGAGTAGCTGGGAAGTTGCACAGTTGTTTATGAAGGATATGGAAGTAGATTCCTGACCCTGCATGGTAAGCATGAATCTCCTGCACAAACCAGATGAGGGATGTGCTACACCAGTAATATGTTTAGATATATTGCCTCTAATTTCAATCCAGAGTTCACATCCAAGGCAGGAATCATAACTGTTAATATTCCGCTGCTGTCTAGTTACATTAGCCACTTGCAAAATTTGTTTCATGGTTCCATCTTGCTGATTTTCTTCACAGTGGATGAAGAATGCTGTCACTTATTTATGCCTTGTCGTTGAGCAGTTGAGGTCTGTGCAGTGACCGTAAAGATACTGAATTTAAACCTTGTTAATCTCAATGTTTGTTGTCCATATGGTTCTGCTTTGTAGAGTCAGTTTTATTTTATTCAGTGTCACTTCCTAGATTCTCTTTTTGGTTGTGATGCAGAAGAATTGAACCATTGCATTTTGAAACAAAAGTTTAGTCTGGTATTTAGCTTTTGTTATTTAATCTTTTCTCCTTTATTTGGTTTTGAAGGTCTTTCTGTTCTTGTTATTTCTGCAACAGAAACAAGTGTTTTGACTATTTTTCTAGAACTTGCAGTATTCAGACAATATTTTATTTGAAAACATTATGCTTGTTATGCTTTATAGTATGTTTTGGTTAAAGCATCTAAATATTTTTTTACAATAAGAAGCCTTCTCTATCTACAACTAAAACAAAACTGCTTCTTCAGCATCTACAGTGTACCTTTTATTGTTGTTTATCTGATCTGTATGAACTATGCATCTTGGCAGGGGTGATATATGCCAGATATACTGTATTTTTTATAGATCTAAAGTTTACTAAGTTTCTTTGTGTCCTTTTAGTTTTACTGCTTAACACTGGAGGTATATAGGAGGAATCCTTATTTGCTAAAAGAAATACCCTTTGGGTGGCTACGAAGTGATCATGAATGATGTTGGTTTTGTGACAATGATGCTAAACTAAAATCTCCACTTGCTATTTTTTTTTTAATGCTCATTGCCTTAAATTTTGTCTTTGCTTCATAATATCAATGGGACTCTTGTGGAACAGTCAGTAAATCATGAAAGAAGAGATGTACACCCAATGCAAGGTGTATGTTTTTAAGCCATAATAATATGCAGCTGAGAGTAGGATTGATTTTTGTCTTTTAAAACATTCAAGAGCCAGCAGAAGAAATCTTAGAAAGTGTTTTTACATCCTGATCAGTAATACAATACAGGCTTGTTCAGTCAAATTGACATAGTATTGTTAGCACTCTGCTTTAGCACTAAATGGCTACTTTAGATGTATTTTAAATTCAATATTTTCCTATAATATATTATACCCATTAAGACTGTAAATCACTAGTTTGTATTGTGGTGAAATAAGACAGTGCTTTCTGGTTGAAAGACTGTAGTTCAGTCCCTATTTTGGGTCCAGACAGGTACACATGTTCATTGTGATGGCTGGTAATTTATATTAAAACTGGGGTTGTTGAACAGTCTCATTCTAATGCATATCCCCCTTCAATTTTAGGAAGATGGTACATTGTCAGGGCGCAGTGGGGAACATCACAGCTAGCACCATACCTAGTCTGTGAATAAACTGAATTCATCTTCTTTTGCTATTGATCCATTAGCTTTCATGCAAGCACTAAATTAATCCTTAAAAAATAATTAGCTCCAGTGTCTTGGCAGAACTCCAAGTAGGCAATTACATTCTGCCTGCTTAAAAATACCCCCTGTAGTTAAAATTGGTTAACTTATAGTGACAGATGATTGTGTGTTTTGTGATATGTTTTTGGTGTGGCCTTTTATCAGTATGAAGTCTGCTGTAATGCTGTGAATACCTCACACTGCAAGAACCTATTAACCAAGATAACTATTAGCATTAGAAATAAAAGTATCTATGGAAAATATTTCCCAATATTTTGAAGACAAAAGAAGAAAGATACAGATGTTCCTTGCATGCTTCAAAATTTTGAAGGCAGTATCTGTAATGTGCCTTTAGGACTCTGTGCATTATTGCACAAGAGAAAAGCAAAACTGAACCTTACTTCATTTGTAGAACTCACTATTAATTATGGACCTAGACTGACTTGTCAAATGGTTGAGAAAACAGAGTGAAGATACTGAATTTTTTTTTGTTGACTGTAGAACTTTGTTTTCAATTTGATGTTGTGTGGTTTCAGAAATGTTTTGTAATAGAAGAAAAAATAGATACGGAATAAAATGTTAGCTTATGCTTTGCTTTCCAAGGTAGTAAATAATTGAAAACTTATGTTTTTTGTTTTTTTTTTTTCTTTTTGACAGAGAAAATGCAATTTATAGTATGTAAATAACATGTATCTGGTATTAAATAGTTGAAAAAAAATTAGGAGAGAACTGGGATTTACAGATAATCAGTGAAGCACTAGGAGGTTAAAAAAAAAATCTAGTAGGGAGAGACAAAACTTTGGTCTTCTCCAGCTGAAGACTGAAGCTAAATTTTTATAAAGTCATCTGATTGAACAGCTCTGATACATTTTCTGATTATTTAAATTTTACTATCTTCATATTGGTGAAAGAGGAGAAATGAAATTTTATAAATTTGCTCTTTGATGTAGATAGTCAAAGGGGCAGACAAAGTCTAGTCATCAAGAAGCATGGTTATTCCTGGTTAAGCACTTGTCAAGATTGAGTTTTGATTGGTGAAATACTGACTAGTCTTGCTATAAAACCTCTGCTATGGGAGCTCACTTCAGCTTGAGAGATTGATTTAGAGTGGAGAAGATATTCTGGCACCATGGGCTTTCCAGAAAACCTTTGCTTCTTCTGTACCGTCAGTTAGGAAGTCAGTCTTTTAAGTCCTAAACTAATATATGAATTGCACAAATCCTATTGAACACTTGTAAAATAATTGTGACATGCAAACTGGTGACAGATTTTTAAGCAAAAGCTGACAAAGTAGGAAATATCAATTGGAAGGGACCATAAGTGACTCATAACTAACAGTGAATGCTGACTAGGAACTGCAACTCCTAAGAAGACACTCGCTCTTAGAGATGAGTCAAATTCTTGCTAGATTTTGAGACGTTTTTTAAAAAAACTCAGTTCCTTATCAGTTACATGTTTAGCTTTCTATTCGCTTCAGCTAGTATAAATTTACCATAAGACCACTGAAGCAAGCAAAGTTCCTCTTGGTGTGAGACCAGAAAAGAAGAAACATCTGGAGTCTAAGACTTCTTAGGCAAACCCTTCTGAAGAAATCATAACAGTCAGTTATATAATGGAAATATCCTATAATTTTTACTGTGCCTCTTTTCCTTGTTGCCACACATTTCTGTTACCAGGGTAACCAATCATGAATTGTTCATAGTAAGTGACCTTGTCATTGCTTTTATATAAGCTATGAGTTATTGTGCAGAGGATATTTATAGAATTAGAGAAGTGATTGTGACTGCATGAAGACAAGCAGGTTTTGTTTAACTTTTTTTCTGTAGAATAAAAAGCTGGAAACCATAAGGGAGAAAAATGCTAACATTTATTTGCTGGATAAATCTTGCTATTATTCAGATAGGGACAAATATAACTAATAATTCTTAAGGCAGGTGGATGAAAAGTATTCAGCTCTGCCTTCTGTATGCAGTGTTTAGATTTGATACTCTTCCAGACTGGACTTGGATAAATTCAGATTTACTCTTCCCTGATTGATATTTTTAGAAGTGCCAGGATTTTTTTATAAGCTGTGTCCAGACTAAGTTAACTTCAGACAAATAGTGTTGTAGCACTGAGTCCATCAGGAGGGAAGCTTTTACTCAGTATTTTACATAGTGCAAGAAAGCAATAAGCAGAAATAGAGAAAGAGGGTGCCCTGCAGATCTTGTATGCTGAACATCAAGTGCTCGATTGGACTAAATGGCATAGCAGTACTACACTGAGCCCTTTTAACTGTCATTTTTAAATGGCTGGGAATAAGTAATCTTAGGGGAGGGATAAGTAGCCTAATGTGTCGTCCTATTCATTATCCACTTAGTGCTCCTTTTTTTTTTTTTTTTTCCCCACTTTGTCACAGGTATGTTATAATAAGACTAAGCCTACCAGGCCAACACTGAGTAAGAATACACAAAGAGCTAAAACTTTTTTAGTATGTAGTTCTGCTTAATTTGCCAACAAACTGGTCTAATTTTGTGAAATACTAACCTGCTTATAGTTAGTGTGTCAAACGGCTCTGTTTTTCATTATTTTGTGTAAGGGGGAATGAGGACGGGGACAGAATCCAGGTACTTTGGATAAATTTAATGGCTTTTAAAAAGTACTTACACATAGTATCAGATCTGTAGGCTTTCTTGGTGTCCAGGTCAGTGTTGTCTTGCCTTCAATTTGTGCTTATTCTAACGTGGAATCACCTCTTATTTTATTCCACATTTCTTCTCGTCTGAAGAATAAAAGTAATGCTTAAAATCTTTCAGTTTGTTTTAATTAGGATTGCAGCTAGTGCTTTGAATTACTTTCTCTTGTCTTGCACATCCTGGATCAACTTTGTTAAACTGCGTTAGCGTTCTGTTGCCATCCAGTGGAGTAAGTAGTCTTGTTGATGTCTGAGTGTTTTAAATGAGGCTTAAATATATAGTATTAACACTCTTGTGTAAATGGTTTTGAGAGAGCCATTTATTATGCATTTGCTTGAGGGATTTGCTCCATCTGCAGTGGTTGGAAAAAGTATGTTAAATGAGATAATGTGCAGAATAGGTCTGTGTTTATGGGTAGGGTTCTGGATGCAATGAAAGAACCCACAGGATATCAGCTACTTCCACTGTGTGGGAAAACTTCCTTTTTGTACAGCAGCAGGTTGGTCTGGATAGGCTCTGTATTTTTGCAGTGACAGAACATGCCTTGGTCACACTGTGGAGAGCATGTTGAACAGGCTGGACACTAGAAGACGTCTGTCTGTCTATGCATTTATTAGTGCTTAGTCCAGAACTGTGGTATAGGTAAGTACTTAAAAATTAGTCAATTCATTCACTTGGTGATGGCAGCTCACACTGATTCTGATAGCAAGAAAGATCACTCAGGGAATCAAATAGCTGATCAATCTACTCACCAGTGGGTGCTTTAAGAATGTGGAGTAAAGATAAATAGCAATTGCAGCTTACTGTGTGACTTGAAAGTGTAAGTAGAGTGACAGAAAATGTCTTCAGTCATTTTGTGTGTGTGACTTTACAATTCAGGACTATAGAATACGTTCAATTTACTTAGTGACTGCTAGAAGTTAGAAAGCTACAGGTAAGTGAGATTTATCACATCTGCATGTCGCTGTTTTTTATTGATGTGGTTGGGTCAGGACCTTGCCTTTTCCACTCTTCTCATTCATTCTGTGTTACTCAATAGCTGTCCCACTTGCTGTTCAGGTAAGGGGCTCTATGGGAAGTCAATCTGCTCTGTACCTTGGATTTGTTGGTGGCACTTCAGTGCTGATGGTAGATTTTCAAATCTGTGAGTTCCTGTTATGATAGTAAATGCTTTTAATCAAACACATTAGTGGAAAAGGGAGCATCAGAATATGAACAAAAATCCAGAAGGGAATATTTGAAAATACTTCCTGTATTCTCTCAGGTTTAGTTTGCTCTGAAATAGATTGGATTACTGGGAGCAATTGGGTTTGACTAATAATGGCGATTTTAAATTGCATATTACATGAGTATCTGCCTTGTCAGGAATGATCTGTTGAGTTTTAAAATGCAAACTGCCACCTGCAATTCTAAAGAAATATGCAAGCTTACTCCTTTGCACATCTGCAAATCTGGAGCTAAGAAACCTCTTATCTTCTTTAACTTTTGAGTGACTGATGCTGTTTGCATAAAACAAACCTAAGTGCATATGCCATCTGCTTGATGGAGAAACTTGATCCAGAAGCATAAAATCGAGAGGGGTCTTGAGATTTTCAGTTAGATTCAGGCTTTGAGGACAGCATGCATGTCTTAAAGACACTTACGTTGTCTTTTCTATTAAAGGCTTAAAATTTGAGCTACTAACCCCACAGGATTTGAAAAATTGTCAAGGGCTATTCATTTGATAAGTACATACATATATTAAAATACATAATAGGATTTTTGAAGCGCTTGATACAAAGCAGTTGCATGCAGAACTTTGAGTCACTTTCTTCACACACCAAACTAGGTCATTGTATGTGTTTGATTAATCGTAATTTTGGTTCAAAAGTGAACAGCAGTTAGAACATTTAGGCAGATCAGCGGAGTAATGCATTTCAGGGAAATGTCTATTTGGCATTTGGGAAGAAGCAAGGTACTACTTCTGAAAAACTCTCTGAAGCTCTAGAAAAGATAGATCAGTTTTAGACAATCATCTGTATACTATAGAAAAAAAAACAACAAGATTTTTTAATTTGAAAAGTGTTTTTCTTAATTGATTAAAGGTCCTTTAAGTAAGCGATAGTAACTTAAAAATCAATGAATGAGCAGTTACTTCTGCATTGGTTTTCCACACTTAATACTTTACTGTCCTGTTTTCTTTTTTTCAGTGGTTATAAAAAAAAAGTAGATTTTATCTGGGAATTTATTTTCACTTGCTCAAATGTATTGTATTATAATGTAGCTATCATCTGCAGTCTTACTAAAATTGTTGGTAATCAAGACACCATGTCATGCTTACTGTAAAACATGAACCAATGTGGGGTTTTGTTGCTAAATTAATGAGTATGCTCTGTCTTGATATATTTTATGTATAAGTGAAATTTTGAAAGGAAAACATTGAGACAACACTCGTATAGGAAGTTATAATTGGAAATTTTGATGTAATTGAGATATATATTCCAAAATACTTTAAAGAATGTTCATAGATGTTCATGTTCTGTTCATAGATGCTACTATGCGTTAATTCTTAAGAGTTTTCTTCCATTTCACTCCCACTTTGTAATTTTTATGCACATAACTCGGAAGTACTTTTAAAAATCTTGTAGCTTCTGCATGTCTCCAGCATAATATAGTGAGCCTGGACTTGAAAAGAGTATGTGCACAAAATGTATATACTCATCTGTATTTGAAGATGAATGCAGCCTTTTGCATGATCAGGCAAACTATCATTTTTCGGGGAAAAACGTAAAAATAGTAATCGGGGTATGTGCACAATGTGTCTTATTAAGTAATTGGGTAGAAAATGTATTACTGCTTTCATCCGTATTCAGTCTTGGGTATTCCATGGAGAAGGTTTTTAAAGTATTGAGCTGTAACAAAAGGATTTAAAGGTGGAAGAGAGAAGCTGAAAATGAGGATGGTACAAACTCAGCTTCTCAGTTAGAATGGAGCATCTGTCTGGATCATTCAGGCAAAATCATCTTCAGCATCCAGCACGAGGCACTGCATTCCCTGTCCTCCTATGGCACATTCAGAAGGTGCCAATGTGGATGAGGATTCAAGGCTCTCAAGCTGTTCTGAGATACTAAGGTAGCTTGTTGCATACTAGTTTGGGAGAGGGTGGGGGAAGAAACAGCCATATTAATGCTTTAATGCCATATTAGTTCCTCATGGGCTATGTCCTATTTGTTGTTACTCATATTTCCAAGTGGAGGTGTATGCCAAGGTATTTAACTATCTTTCAGTTTGTCTTAACCTGTAGAACTCTGCACTTCTCTGCTGCCACCATTTGGCATAAATGAAGTATACTGTGCCCATGAGGTATTGGCACCAGTGTGTGTCCCTGCCATGCAGAAGAATGGGTTGGTCCCCTGTGTACCCTTCTACCTTCCATTACTTGGCTGCCCGCTTCCTAGTTCTTGATACAGAAATAGGAATCAGAAAACACTGCTAAGTCTGGAATTGCTTCTGAAAAAGATGTTCTCCGTTATCAGACAAGCTGCCTGAGGCACTGGTCTAACTCAGCCATACTTGAGTTTTCATTGTTCATTGCTGTATGTTTACCTGTTTGAAACTTAGTATGATCTGACTGTTGATAATTGGTAAATAAAACATGGTGGCGTAGTATCTGAAACGTTTCTAGCCAATCAGAGCATTGCTGACTGCAATCCTACTCGCTTTTCCAAACTTGTAAAATTTTCTGATACTGGACTTCTTTTAACTATTAAAAGAAAGCTGTGACCTTTCTTATTGTAAAACGGAAGCACCTCAGTTCTTTTCCAGTTATTTGTTGCTGTTATAAAACTCTAAACTGAGTATGAGTAATCTTCTGTACAGGCAGATACTCAAGCTCATGTTCATTCAAATTATAGCTCCAGACTCATAAATAAGAAATGAGGCTTAGGAGTGTCTCTGGAGATGTCTAAAAGAATACACACAATATGATTTAGCCGGTCAGACCATTGGATGATACTGCTGCTTCACACTGATAAAGGTGTATGAGTGAATGAAATTTCACTCTTAAAAATGATGGCTTAACTGTAAGACCTTCAGCTACTTAAAAATGTTGTTTCTGAATTAGTCACTGGTAATGGCAGTTGTGAAGCCTGGCAGCACTGCATAAAAACTGTTCTGCACTGATACTGCTCTGCTGTTTGCTTCAGTAGTGATATTGAAGCAAATGAAAGCACACAGACTGATTTTATTGACTGCTGTGTGGCATCGTACATTATATCCCACTTCTAGTTACAGAATCAAATGACTCGTGTCTGAGTTGAAAGAACTGAAATTGCTGATTTCTGTAGGCTAAATGACAAATTCATGCAGATTGGGAGGATACACCTGCACTCATGCTCCATAGATACCAACATTTCTAGGTGGTCAAAATTCTATGTATCTAAATAAATGCTAAGCATTTTTTCTGGACTTCTGTTTATCTTTGAAAGTTGCTGAATCTATTTCAGGATTGCAGAAGGTTGTGGTTAAAAGCTTGACTAGTTCTTTTCAGCTATGCTTGTTTAACAACAAAAAATTGCTTCTACCTGGAAGCCTCTTTTAATCTTAACCCCCATCAGAATAAGAAACAGGTACCCTTGTATTCAGGCAGTATAAAAAAAAATAATCCAATCTGAAGTTGGTGGTGATCTTTTGTGGTTTTGCTTTTTTTACACTGTAATAACAGAAACTTTAAGAAATAGCTTAATAAATATGCAGGCTGCAGACAATCTAGCCAGACTATCTCGTTTTTCTCTGAAACGTTTATTCTTAACTGCTCTAACATTGAGGTTTGAGTCAGAAGCCAGACATATGTTTTGTCTGCATTGTCTCAAAATGCCTTAAATTTTCTTAGGCGTGTAACTTGGGTTATACTTAAGTTCTTTTAAGTAATTAATTTGATGAAATGTCTGCTGTTTTTATTTCAACATACAAAATATGATATTAATTTCTTTAACAAAATATGTACTTCTTGAGAATGCTTTTGCGAAATGGAAAATGTAATTGTAGGTGCCTATTCTGTGCTTTAAAAATTTTCCCATTTTTGCATGGGATATTTTTTTTCCTTAGTCTGGCAGTGACTAGGCTTCTAGTATTTTCTTGGTAATGTCTTCCAAAGAATCTTTGTAATTACACTATACCAAGGTAAGGAAATACTAGTGGTCCTTCCTGGATAATGAGTAGACAAACTTTTTTTGTTGGGCTGTGTAGGCTTTTTCTTTAACTACTTCACTTTGTTCCAGCAAGACCCTATTTCAGTCGTGTTTCCAACATCTTTTAATTTCTGTAGCTTCAGGCCCTCACAGGGCTCCAAAGAGCTTTTTAGATAGCTCTATTCTTTGTTACTTTTGGGTCAGTCAGGCCTGGATCTTGCAAGTACATCTGTAGTTTACTTTTACAAGCATGAGTATTCTTCGTTTGGTTAAAATGTATTTGTGGAATGAGGGTCTGTGAATTTTTATAGACACTGGCTCTGATATGCTGTTTTTCACAATTAAGATGATGATTATTAAATCTTGATGATGATTGCTAAACTTCCTTGCAATATGTATATGTGGGTGGAGAAACTTCAGCTCTCGAGATATCATAAGGACTCCCTGTAAGTTGTCTTTTTCAGCAGCTGCTTCAAAGTCTATAATAAATCCCTGCATTTTACTTGACTCACTGTGATTGTAAGAAGTTCTGGTTTTTGCCCTTCTTCCCCCTTCCCCTAAGGAAATAGCTGAGTCTAGTTTTCTAATATCTGAAACTGTTGGCTTTTAAAAATTAACTTGAAATACCTCCAGGAACATTACTTGGCTGTCTTCAAGGCAGCTCTTAAACTGCTTAATGCTTTTGAAAGTAAAATTAAAGATTTGTTTCATTTAAGTTGTATAGCTGGATAAGATTAAACAAAATGTCCTGTTTTCACATAGCAATCTATGTGAAATGGTTTTTTGATTGTCTTCATGCATATCTAAAATACACCTCCAGTTTCTTTTCAGGATCTCAGCTTATTCAGCTTTTACCATAATGGTTCATTAGCCTCCTAGGCTTTTTCTTAAGAGTTGCAGTCAATTTCCTATTTTTGCTGTTTCACATTAAATCACTTCAATTTCTTAAATGTAGTAAGGGGTGAGAAAAAGCAAGAATTGTAGAAAGAGCAGTTATTCAGTGTGGATACATAATTTCTGCTTCACAGCATACTTCCAGTATTGCAAAGCTTTTTGCCCCTGGCTGCAGTTTTTCTGACTTTATTCAGTATTCCCAGTTCTTAGAGAAAGATTTTAGTATATGCTGCTGCTATCATTTTTTGTTGGTGTTCATTTATTTTGAGATCAATGGGACTTTATATGCAGACAGCCACAAATACCCCAGTATTTGGGCAGTATAAGAAATAATTTCTGGCTGAAGTCGGTGATCTTGTTTGTTTTTGTTACACTGTGGTAACAGCTAGCACAACACAGCAAGATTACTTTTTCCAAAACCTGCTATTGTAAATGTTTAGAAGTTTACCAGTAACACAAGGCATTACTTTCCTTAAAGTATGTCCATAAAACCAATGTAAACATACTAGGATGTAGCTGATCTCTTAACCACTTCAGTAAAATGTTATTAAGCTTGCTCTGGAGAGTTCTAATATCTTTTGTACCATTACATTGAAATGCAATTTAGTGAAAAGCATGGCTTATTTCTCCTGATATTAAATCTTTTTAATGCTTTCTTGACAAGTGTATTTGTAGACTAACAAGCAGCTCCAGGCTCTAGGACTCATGTACTCTTGCAATACCCACGGAACCGTACCCTTGAGAGAGCATTATACATATCCCGTTACTAGCAGGATCTGGGCCCTTAAGTATAATTTTCATTGTGGGAAACAAGACCAAATGCTAGTGGCGCAATATACTACTGTAGGGGGATGAAGGTGGTAAATTGTTTTGTAAGGTTGTCATGTTCTGTGTATTTGATGATACAGTATTTTCCTAGCAGAACCGTCAGTGGCAGCACAAAATAATTTGTTGCATTTCATACTATGAAACCCTGGCTGCTGAGATTTGGGTTAATTTCTGTCTTGCAGCATGAGGTTTTGCCAGAAGGATGGTCTTACTTTACTGAAGTAGCCTGCTGTATGTCACAGTTTCTGTCTCAGACTTTAAAAAAATTGAGTTCAATTTGCAGTCATGCTTTGTACCTTTGGTGTATATTTTCTAAAGCTGTTTGCCTTACAAGTACTTATTTATCATTGCAACCGATTTCACTCCCCTTTAGAATCATGTACAGCTGAGACAGATTTTTGTTGTCTGAAAATGTCATGATGAGCATACCTGTCCCAAAGTATAAGAAAATTCTAGTGATACCAGTTTATGCTCAGCAGTCATGGTTTTGAGAAGCAAACCGTTTCCTTAGTGCACAGTGAAAAACAGATGTCTTTGGTGTGGCAAATATATGTTGGGATGATTTCTAAGGTTTTAAAGGTGATCAATATCTTGTGCTCTTTTTCCTGTTAGTATGTTTTTAGAAAAGCTCTCATAAAAGCAAATTTCAGTGATGGAAACCCATTTATTTTACTTTTGAGAGTTTAATGTTCATATGGTTTTCTTTTTTTATTCCTTTGAGAGATTAGTTTTCAAAGCTACAGATCATAAAGATGGAGAGGGCGACAGTTGCTAAGGGTGAATAAAAAGCAAAAGATTGTGGTCCTGTTGGAATGAAACAGTAATTTTTATGGAAAGTTTCTTTGCAATAGGAAATTGAGATGAATGAGCACAAAATGTATTAATTAACTTTCTAGTCTGTACATATTAGTCAATTTTTCACAATAGTTAAATAATTTTTGCTATGTCTTTAAGATAGCTCTACGGGACATGTAGAGAGGAATACTGAAGGCTGTGAAGGATTTAAGTTTCTTAACTTGTGTTTTCTAGTTAATAAAAAATGTGCTTTCTGCCTGTTGTGTTACCTTCAAAAATATATGAAGATATCCAAGTTTTGGAGCAGAAGAGATGAAATATAGGAAGGACTAAAACAGCAGCAGTGGTTTGCAAAGATGTTTTACAGTGCTGTTTATTTTGTGAAATGGTAATGAGTTACAAAATGGTTCTGAACCTGTGTTCGAGCTATGGAATACTATTCAAGGAAAGGGTGGTTAGTGGATGCTGAAGGAAGTTACAGATGCACTTTGATTTTAGCTTCTTGTATTAGTAACTGGCCAATCCTCATTCTCTGACACTTTACATATTGGCAAGGTTTCCTTAGCAGTCCACACCAAAGTATGGTTTTTTTACTTTAAAAAAACGCACAACTTTTCTCATTTGCTACAGAGTTGCATTTTTTTTAACATCACTCATCATCGCTTTGCTTCTAATTAGCATTTGTTGTTGCTAATTGTCTGCAGAGTGTGCTATGAATGCATAATTTAAGAAAAGTATTCAAAAAGCTTTTCAAGAAGGTTTCAATAAGCTTACAAAATGAGACCCCACTGGTGGATAGATATATGGTCAAGAGGTAGGAAGCATAAAGTGTTGAGCAGTAATATTAGTACATTAGCAACCTGTCATAATAAAAAGAGAAGAATTTTTTTATTAGTGTTTTGTTGTGGAAGGTAGTATATGGTTGGTGTGACTTGAAAGCAGCAGACAAGGTGGATCTCTAGTTCTTTAAATCTATCTTCTGTATCCCAGTAGGCAGTCTGGGTTAAGTGCATGGTCTTTTGTAAATGTTTTCTTTCTCCTGCTGGGTACAGTCTTAAAAACAGTTGACATCACCTGTTGGCTGAGCAGAGGTCACTTCTCTGTAATGACCAGAAAGGTAACATAGGATGAAGATGAGCCAAAAAGAATCTATTTTCATTGTGACTTGGAGTCAGAACACAATGTGTAGGAAACATTTTTCCTTTAAGTAAGTTGTTGCTGTAGCAAATACTATACTTGTATAAGGGATATAATAAATATGGCAGCAAATACTGCCTTGAAAATTCACCCAGAATTCTTTCTGATGATGCAAATTTGACAAGAAATTGACAGAGAACATGATATGTTAGTATATGAATCACTGTTGATACTGTTCTACAGTGAAACTATCTCCATGCTCAGAATTTTAGTTACTGAGAATTGTAGGAGAATGTTGTTAATTGTTCTTAACTTGGATCTCCAGTATATACCTCACTTTCCATTTGTTACGTGGTGTTACACAAAGCTGATGTTCCTCAGTTTGAATTAGAAGTGTTCGTGTGCGTAGCTTGGAAATTGGCAGATCTGATTCCCTGGGGCTGGGGGCAGTGAAGTCATTAATGATTTCTGCTGGGTTAGGACACAAAGAAAGGCTGGGATGGTCATCTTGTAGCTGAATCAGTTTTTCTCCAGCATTTCTTCTGGGATTGTGATTTTTGAAATACCCAAACGCTAGATTAAGGAAGTCAATATCTTGAAGTACTCGATAAGTCCTAGAGGGTCAAGAGGACGATGGAAGGAGCCATGAACTGATCCATGAGGACACAAAAAACTTTCAGTGCAGCCTTTTTTTAACAGCAGAACTAATTAATCTTTCAGGAATATGTAGCCTCAAAATGAGAGAATCTATTTGTTTGTGGTACAATCCTGGATGCCTCAGCAGTGTTCAAACCTAAGGACAAGTTATGGTCATAATTATAAAGAAAACTGAAGCCAGTGTGGGTTTTTTCAGTACCTGGTCCGGTTTTCTCCATTTCCAAAAACAGCCTAAGAATGGAGTGAGTGCTTTTGGAAAGTCTGATTGTTTTGCAGCAGCTACTGTGTATATCTTCTGTGCTGATGTGGCCTAATGCCAGGGGGATTTTGTGGCTTTCAGACAGCTGGAGGAAAAGGCAGCATGAGCTTGTGTCAGCCTGCACCTATTCGTGGTAGTTGTGCTGCTGGTTCATGGCCCTGATGCTGTCTTGTATCTTCCCTCAGATTAAAGAAGAGTTCTTCCCAGTGGTATGTGGTGGCAGACATTCTGAAATATGACATCACATCAACTATGATTTTAAAAATAGATTACAGGATTTTGGCTCACTCCTTCTCTTCTCCTGCTGCCTTGTTTTGTGTAATTTGTATCCTGCCACTGAAAGGGCTACAATGAATAATTTGCAAGGCAATAAACCTCGGAGTTTATTTTCGTTTCACAAAGTGAGTTCTTGAAAGGCCTTATTTGCATAATGCATTTTTGGTTGTTTTAAGATAAAACCACAATTAAGCAGGAAATATAGCTATCCTAGAAAAACAGGACAAGAAGCTTTCGAGTTAAATGAATTCGTCTCAAATATTTATTTGCAATGTAAATATATGGGATACGTATGAAAGGCAAAAGATCTAAACAAGGAGGCACAGCCTTTGCTTACCCTAGTGTGTTCTTTCATGCAGGTATAAGAAGTTTCCAAAAAAACCCACAAGTAGTGCTATGGGATCATGAGAGAATAGCCTAGCAAACGGTGGCAGTCTTAAAAAATCTTGAGGGGGGAAAAAACATAGTTTCCCCTTTTTCTCAACAGATCTAAACTGCTGTGGAAAATTGTACCAAAATTTTCAGTAGTTAAACCTTTCATGCCTGTTATGGTTCAGTGTCATCATTCAGTGTGCCTTGCAGTTACTGATATTTGAGTTCTCTTAGTACCTATGATGGATGTAGTTAATGAGTAATGATGATGAAAAACAAGGATAAGACTTTCCCCCTGATTTTTGTTATTTTAGGGGCTAGTTAAACACCACAGACCAAATTTAGCTTTTTGGTGATGAAGAAATGTGGTAGCTGTAGGCGTTGAGATGTCAAGAGTTTTGTGGCAAAAGTTAGATGTAAATGGCACAGACCACTGGGAGCTGGTAAGTTAAAATTGATAAAATGATTAAATCAGTGAAACTTAAGTAGTTTGGAAATAGTTTGTGATAAAGTGAACAGCTAAGCATAATGGCTGAGTAAATTGAACTGTTTCTGGAGCATGTGCTTGCACAGCTTTTGAAGGCAGATTACGTGGTCTGCTTTGAAAAAGCTCCAGGAGCCTAAAAATAAGATATTTTTATTATCTGATCATCAAGCTACATGAGCCTTACTATTGTTTGTTTTTTTGTTGTTTTTTTTTTTTAAGAATAGATAAGAGTTTATTTGCACTGCATGGCAGAAATAGATTAAACTTTGAAAACAAACAAACAACCCACAAATTAACCCCATCCTGTATTGCAGTGCTTTGTCCCATGACACCTCTCACACTGATTTTTGTTCTTCAATAGATTTCAGGCTCTAACCTGTTTTGGAAATAGTGCAAGTCAATGAAGCTAAACTGTACAGGGCAACCAAGATGTCGTGTTCATTTGATATCAAGTCTATCTTTTATGCCCATTGATATTTATTGTTTGTGCCTAATGTCGTGGGTATTTTTGTATTTCAGGATGTGTATGTATACAGGCACATTAATGCTGCTCTGTGTAGACTAGGGAAGGTAGAAATTGAACAAGTGAACAGACTTTGTGCGTTAAAACGTGGTGCTCATTGAGGCCATCGGTTTATTCCTCTGCTTAGGAAGATTTTAAATATTTTCTATTACTATAGAAATACTACAGTAGTATTTTATCTGTTTTTAGCATCTCACAGTAAGTCATATAAAATTCTGGTTGGAAATTGATAGCTGAAAGAGGAAAAATAAATTGTCAGATATCTTGGTTTATGTAAATAACTTGAAATAACAAAAAGACAAGATTTTAAAAAAGTTAATAGTATGTAATATCAGAAATACAATAAATACGCCTGAAAATTAAATTGTGCTTGTGTGAGGAAATAAGTTGCCTGGTCTGCAATCAGGTGACATAAAATTGCTTATCTAGGCAGGACAGTGCTGTTGAATTGCTTTTTTGGTCCCTTTGGAAACAGTGGAGTAATATACCAAGGAGATTATACTGTTAATCACCGAAACCACTTGATCAGCACTAAGTAAGTCATGTTAATGTAACTTCAAGGATGCCTGAAGACTGGAAACCTGTCTAGAAATCTTCTACATTCCCCTCATATAAATCAGTGGGATATAAAGTAATAATCAAGTGACCTTTGGTTGTGGAAGCAGAAGCTTCATCCTGCAATTGGAAAACTATTTTGTCGTATTTAATGATAGCATTTGCCTTGAATCTGCAATGTGCCTGTCTTAACCTCGTGGATACTTTACATTTTTGTTACTAACATAGTTTTGACTCCTGTCACTTTGGCATGTGAGGGGCCAGCAGGACCATTCTGCACTGAGGTGTCAGGGTTCTGCCTTTTTCAATTTAAGAAGGCAAGTCATAAAATGTGCTGTGCCATCAGAGAAGTTTCTTTTTGGCCAATACCTGCTGCCCCTTCATGCCACACTTTTTCTGCCCAGGTAACCTTTGGGCTGTTATTCAAGACAACTTTTAAATCCTGTCTGAAGTTTAGTGTATGAATGATCCCTTGCACTTGAGTTAGATGATGGCATTTCTATATCCTTTATGATTGTTAACAAATTAGCATTTGAGATCTGTAAGCATTCATCTGAAATTGATTGTCTTTGGGTGAGATTTTGTGATTCTGTGATTGTGTTGAGTTTTTATTTTATTCAGTTGAAAAGGTAATCAATACTTCTATATCCTTTATTGGATGAGGAAGAAAACTATTTATGTCTGAGTATTTCTCATTCTATCTTCCTTTATTCACACAATAATGAATTATTCATGTGTATCAGAAGTATATTTCATACTGCACATAAAGATTTTTTTTAACTGTTTTTTTCCCCTGCAACTGCAGGGAGCTCAATTCCTGAATGACAGCCTGCCTTTGTTACTATGTTCAAGAACTTGGATACATTCAATACCACCTCAATTAGAAGTCTGCTAATTTGAAGTTATTTACTTAAAATATATGAGGCTTTGAGAAGTTTAGAAACTTGTTCCATGTAGCATTTAAGCATTGAAATAAAAAATAATTAATTTCAGAAATTAAACTATTATTAACTAATGAAGTAAAAGCAGCTGCTTTTGCAGATCAGCAGCAGGAGTGGATTCATCAGTGAAAATTTCTTGGGAATTCCTTTTATTAATAATGTATTGTTTAAATCAGTTGGTTTTGCACAGCAGGAGTTGCTTAATCAATTTAGCATGTGAAAGTGGTGCTGACATTTGAAAGATCCTCAACTGCCAGTCTTCCAAGTTCTCTGAGTGATTTTTAACGCCACAAGTAACATTAAGGTTGATTGTCATCAGTTAGGCATGATTATTTCATTTATCTCTTCTTAGAGATGCAGTGTTTTCCTTCTTTTTTTCTGGTGTGTGTGTTTAGTTTTACATTCTTATTATTGTTGCTAGCGTTAAGGAATCCAAAGAGTAGCACGGTGCCTGTTCTGAGGGATTTGCCACTGAGACAGTGCTCTTCAGGAATCCATGTTTTGGACTAAGATAGTATTTCCAGTTCTAACCATGTCTTGGCATGCTCCCTAGGATATATCCGGAGGTTTTTATATACCTCTTCAGAGTGGTTAGTTGCTTGACAAGTGCAGTGTCTGTGGGAGTTTGCTGTGCACCCTGCATGTCTAAAACCAGAAACAATACGTTCATTTCCATTTGTTGCACCTGGAATTCACAGGTTCTTGTTTGCCTTTACTAATTTGCTGTCTTCTGCTCTTAGTATTATTTGGACCAGTGTCATGCATTTTACCAGCTGCTTACTTGAGATGATGTCTTTGAAAAGGATTCCCGATGTCAGTTGTGTTTGCACATGGGGTAGTTTTCATTTACATTGAGTGCTCCGAAGTGTTCACTGAATGCATTACTAAACTGTAAATAATAAGATAAATCCAAGGCAATACTTTATGCCTTCTCATCAGAGACAGCATTGTTTCTGCATGAGGTGCAATTACACTTGTATTTTTGTGTGTGTGTGGTGTGCATAGAGTGTTCCAAAATTGCTTTTTTGTTATTTTTATTATGCTTTTTCTCTGTTTTAGGAATACCAAGACTTCTGGTTTATCTTAGTTTCTTTACTGTATTGTTTCATGTATCAAGTATGAGATCTCCCAGTTGTTGGTCTGCCTGAACTTAAAAGAAACTTAATTAAATTTCAACAAATTGCCAGATTTTCACAACTTCTTTGAATCTTTTATGCAGGTTATTCTGTATGTTGGGAAATTAGAACTTTCTTGTAAGCATCTTCTTTAGTAGACTAGGATATATCTGTATATAGGTTGAAAAATTGATAGGACAGGCATTATTTCATATTGTCTCTAATGTTTTGAGGACAGCATGTTGTAATAATGATTCTGTAGGAAGCAGTTTTAAAACTGTGGTTTCTGCAAAGATATTACTTACATTGATTCTGCTAAATAGCCCCTAATGTTGAATTTCAAATCTTGTGAGAGTAGGCTTTGTTAGGGGTATTGCCCAAGTTAGATCATATTAACAGTAAGATCACCATCAAAGGATGTTGTTAATAATAAACTGTAAAAACAAAATAGAAAGATCCAAACCCACAATGCAAGTAACAATACTGATCTTCTGATTACCAACCAGAAATAATGAAGAGTAATATTCCAGTCAATTTCTACTTGTAACTTATCTCTTTGTCAGCAGTACACATTAAATTGTTGCCATGGTTTTGCAGATAAATTGCTTGTCTTGCTAAATAATCTGCTTCCATGCAGAAACCCATGTCTGTCTTTTGCTGAGTAAGTTGCTGCAGTCACTGAAGATGCTCAGAAACATGAAAATTAAATGCTTGTTAATAAAACAACTGGATACTGTAGAATTGGCTAGATAGAATCTATATAATTTCTTGATGATAAAATCTAGTATTTATGAATCAGCTTCATTAAAATGGTTTTTGGTTAATGAGAAATTAATCTTTCGTGTATCATGTGCACATACTTTTCCAATAATATTCCCTTTTGTGTTCCACTTAAGTGATTTCTCCTGTCTCACATGCTGGCTGTTCCGTCATGGAAGCAACTTGTTTTGTTCTATAAAGAAAATGGGATATTTATAGTTCTTTCAAAATATTTTGAATAACAGACAAGGGCCATCTTTCCTGTGATTTGCAAGGAGTCAGTGATTTGAATTTTGAGCAGGGAAAATTTATCTTGAAAATATTTGTCATTTGATTATACAATAGCAAATCTGTGTTATAGCAACTAATTCTCATTGTAAATTATTACAGTTTATTAAATTTCAGGTACATGCAGCTAAATATTCAGAAAAAACCTGAAACTAATAAAAACTACATAGAGAAATAAATTATTTCCTCCATCACAAGAGCCAAATATATTCTTTGCTGGAAAAAAAGGGAAGATGAGGAAGTTACTATAAATAGAAAAAAATATTTTACAATATGTTTATGCTGGTGGTCTTTCAAATGGTGTTCCAATCTCTGTGTGTTGGGTATTTTGAAAACAAACTGGTTTTCATTTCTCAAACTTAAAAAAAACCCAAACCCCCAACAAACCCAAAACACATGGAAAAACAGGTACTGCTTCAGTTTTCTAGAATAATCATTCTTAATCATTTGCTTAGCAAAACAATTTATTAAGCAATGAAGGATAACGAACCATGAAGTTTTAATTTGCCTTTTTTAATTGAGTTGTTAATTAGTACCCCTCCACAGTTGGTAACTCCCAACTTGCTTTTTGATGCTTCCGTATCCAAGATACATTAAGGAACCTAATCCATCTTAGTTATTCCAAAAAGACACTGCCATGAATCACATCTATAGGTGATTATGTTCTAACTGTTCTGGGGCTTCTGTGAGTGCATATTAATTATGTCAGTGGTTAATGATCAGGCAAGAAATATGTGAATGCCAGCAATGATTGTTTAGTAGAAATAGAAGAAATACCATGTGTTCTCTGCAGTTTTAGGCCCAGCCACATCACTGAGAGTAGAAACATAGGGTCACGTTATCCTGTAAGAGCATTGGTGAGGGCTTTGTTTGATATTTTTGACATATGAGTTGTGTTGGTATCTTGTTATCCATAATAATAGATATCAAAACATGTCTTTCTTCTAGCTGTGAATGATAATAATTTTCATTTTGCTCTTAATTTGTAAATTTTACTCCTTATTAAGAATTTAAGGTAAGAACTCGCATTCCGGTTCTCATGAGCTTCATGGAGTTAAAAGTGCAGGTTACTGGGTCGTGCAAATTGTTAAGTTTTATAGAAATGCCAAAGCAAGGATTAAATATACTGAAATTGCCTGAAAAATATATACAGTCTGCATCTGGCGGTGGTGTTTCCTGTGATTGCTGGGATGTAGAACTAAGCCCTCAAAGAGAGTTTATCCAATAATAAACAAATCTGGATTTCCACTTACTGTATTTATTAAGAGCTTCTTTACTCACCATAGGTTCTTTGCCTTTTCTGCCTTGCATCATAGACCAGTTTGCTGAAGACATGGCTGGTGTAACCAAGGAGAGAAGTTGTTGCTATCCTAATTGACTTATTTTAAACGGTATGGGTTAATTTAATAGAAAAGTATTCAGCAGCAACTTGTGGGATCTGAAAACTATATAAATGCCTTCTGGTGTAGGGAAGGAACAGTTGGTGACTGTTGTCTAAAGGGAAAATCTGAGCTAGAACTTTTGTGCAGTAATTTAAGCCAGTTCTTAATGGGAAAGGTGCAGGAGACAGAGGTTGTAGGAATGAATTATTTGCAGTCCTTCAGCCTCTCAAGACCTTTCACCCCTATCCAAGCTTCCATATAATGTAAGGCAGCAGCAGCTGACTAATTTACAACATTGGGTTATGGTGCCTAAGGGAACATATGCCAAGCATTAGTTGAGAAGACAGGCTGGTGAATTACGAGAGACATATTGATTGATATGCTAGATCTCAACTCTTTTAATTGAAAGGATGCCTTCTTATCACTTAGATGTCTGTCACTTTTGATGGGCCTGGGGCAGGAGACTGTAGGGTTTAAACCTTAAAATTTTTACAGTATCTTAAAATCATAACTGTGTAGGGATTCTTGATTCACATACATACACATGTACGTGTATGTGGAGAAGATAGTTGGACACTATTTAGATTTGTTGGCTTTTTAGAAGTTCAGTAGCTAACCATGGTAATAGTTTTGTTGTAACTTGATTTTTATTTTAGGTGTGTAAGAAAACTCCCTCTCTATTTAAATGGTGATGGCTGCTCAGTATTGGGTTTTTAGACAGCTAGTACAGAGAAGGTACGTGTTGAGGACGTGCTGGCTCACATGTCATACTATTTCAAACCTGGCAACAAATAAAAGAAAATGCTAGCAAACAAATTTGCTTTGTTCATTTTAATAAAACCAGAAACTTAGATATTGACATGTTCCCATTTGTAAGGTAGAATATTCTTACAATTCACAGAAATGTATTGCTGCTCTTAGTGAATGAGTATACTACTATGCAACTTCCTGAGATGCTTTGTTACCAAGAAATTGCTTTTTCCTCTGTGAGCTTCATCTCCTTATTTTGTAATGTCCTAACTAGTTGCATGGACTCAATAAATTTGAACACTTAGAGTCCTCTCTCTGTCCCTTACTTCTCCCAAGGAACCTCTAGACAGCTGAATATTGCCTTAAAATTTTACTATTCCAGAGATGGAACTAATGTGATGCTCCCTGAGACAATGGCTTGTATGCTATTTGGTGTCACTGTAAAAAGGTGGCTGAAGGTGCAAGACATTTGTTGTGAAAATAACCACTTGAGGCTTTTTCATAGCAGTTTGTGTGTTCCTTGCCCTGTGTGTCCTCTAGCCTGAGGATCAGGTGAGAGCTGTGAGTTAGGGTACGTGAAGAAGGGGGTAGCAGGACAGAACAGAGGCTGAGCTTTACAGACATAGTGAGGATCTGTAGCAAATCATAAACTAAGCGTATACAGAGTGAGATAAAATTAGATACTTGGTGCACCAGAGCACCATGGGACAAAACCCACTTCCCCAGGGTTTATGGAAGCTTTCAGGCTACTTCAGCACTAAGTCTGTGAGTCTTTTGCATCTGCAACTGGATCAATACAGCTGGAGTTCATGTGGAAGGGTGATGCAATTAAAATATTTAAACCACCCTGGAAACGTAGGCATGTTCTCTTAGTCATGCTTCAAGTTTGTTGTTATGGAGATGGCCATAGCAATGTTTCTTGTCCCTTTTATGGGGTGATTTTAGCTAAGTGCCTTAGCCTTGTACAAGACTTCCCAGGTTCTTAAAGTTTACATTACCTTAAACCTTTGGTGGTTTTAATGGTGGGAGTGTTTTCAGCACTATACTCAAGACAGTCTAGTAAAGCAGTTTTAGGAATCACATTACAGAGCTACTAGGAAGTTTCTTTAGTATTCATAAATCGGTTACAAAAAGTGATTTATAAATGGAAAAATGGATTAAAACTTCAATACTGCTTTAGCTGTGATGAAAGCATTCATGTTATTGGTGTTAAATCAAATCTCCTTCCTAGCTGCATAAAGATTTTTTTTTTTTTCTTGCTACTTCCCTTTTGTGGAAGGGAATTTGGTTGGGCTTTTTGTTCCAGAAGTGTAATGAGCTGTTGTGGTTAGTGCTTGTACCTGGCATGAATATAAAGGTAGGCTATATAGTTCTTCCTCAAGACTCTTTCAATAGGAAATAGCCCAGTTAGACTATTAGTAGCATAATGAAAATCTCATTCAGTTTCCTGTCAGTTTTCAGAGCTGTAAGTGGCTTCTAATTTGCACAAGATTGGAATAGCATTGAAAAATTACAGTAACTAAGTGAAACACTCATCGATTTAGCAATTTTCTGATAGCATCCCTTGTAATTTCTTGTAATGCATTTGTAGCAAAGTACAGTGACAAATGTCAAGGCTCATTGTGCTAGTTTTACGCACGTTAGCAATAGACAGGGAGATGTAATGTCAGCTTCTATCTTGGGAAACGTGTAGCTGCTAGGTACTTCCCTATTGCTAGTTACATTGTAGAAAAATCATTGGGTTTAGGTGGAGATGTGGAAAAGACAATTGTTTTCTGTATATTTGATTGAATTACACATGTGCTTTTAAAAAATTTTTAGAAATTCCAATAATAAAAAATAAACCTGAGGCCGATCTGCCTGACTTCAGCAAATGAATTCTGGATATCCCTTAGGTCTTTCTCATGACCAGCTGCAGATAGCTAGTAGTTAATAGTTAAAGCAACAACATATATACTTTTAAGTTAGCATTCTGTATCTTACTTCCTTGGATTCTTCTGGTGAATAGTCATATGCAACAGTAGATACAGTAATATCCTCGTAATAATGTTGTAACAAATGCTGATCTGTGCTTGAGATAAATACAAATGAGTGATTCAGTGACAATATAAACCAAGTACAGTTTAGGAAATGAAGAAGTAATTACATAAAAGGCAGTTCATCTGAAGTAAATAAAATGAAGTCTTGCTGTTGATCCTGTTACTCTTGTACAACACCCTTTGCCTATTATATAAAGCTGAGGGAAGGTTAATGTGACTGTGAACAAAGATTTATGAACATAGATAATGGCTTGAGGCTGATTTTGCTCTGCTCTTGCAGTTGTGTTACTTCACTGGAAGCATCCATATTGATTTGAGCTGAAAAAAAAAAAAAAGCCAGAAAATCCCACCCATTCCCTTCCTTTTTTTGTCAACTTTTGTAGTAGTTCTAGAAGTATGCGTTTAGATACTGGTCAAAGAGAAGCCTTAGTTAAAACTATATTTATTAGATTGCATCTGTTTTACTTCCTTAACACTGTTTTCAATGGCAAAGAATTGAAAAAAAATACCTGTCTAAAAGCACTGTGAAGGGTTTGAATTATTTTTAGACTATAAAGCATAGTACAGAAAGGAACATATCACAAATTTGTAAGTCACATTGTTAATTTTGCAGGGCATGCTGTAACATGTGATTTGAGAAATGTTCATT
Source organism: Apus apus (assembly GCF_020740795.1). Lineage (NCBI taxonomy): Eukaryota > Metazoa > Chordata > Aves > Apodiformes > Apodidae > Apus > Apus apus. The sequence goes on along the minus strand of NC_067295.1, from coordinate 13,572,701 downwards.
TTAACCACAATTGTTTTCTTTTGACCTCTGAAACATGTTGGTATACACCTTAATCATCAGTCAGGGTATTTTTGCAGAATTGTCGCTTTGTTTTCCAATAGCAGGACAAAGCAATAAATATATTTTTAGGTAGTTATTAGATGCATTTAAAAAGAATGCTTGGAAAAACACTTGTTTTTTTTAAGTTTTTCTAGATAACATAAAAAATTGAAGTTATCATCAAGCTTCAGAAAGGAAAACAAACAAACAAAGCCATTCATAGTGTCATCATGTATAGATCTCAGTACAGTATTAGTTGCTTCAGCTGATTCTTGGTGAAGTGGGCTTGGTCTTAATCAGACTGGATGTCAATAGAGCATGCATGTTTCTTGAGTGACATTTGCAATGAGTGGACTTTAAACTGTAAAATAAAATACAAAGGAATTGCCTGGTCTTCTTTTCAACCACATGCAGTATGAAGAGATGGTTTTGGTTAGCCAGTGTTCTGAAGTATGAAGAAAACCTTGTTACAGGTTAAGAAGTCATTTGACTTCAGTTTGGGTTGCAAAGCAATTACATGTTGTTGGTGGAAGTGCCAAGGATTGGCAAAATGGGGCTGAACACACCTCTGCGTTATTTGGTTTGGGAAGATGCAGTACACACTCTGGACAGCACTACATCAGAACGCAGCTCTTGGCTTAAATGCTGAAATGACTGCTCTGCCATCCAGGCCCTGCCCATGCTACATGTCATAGCCGAGGTGCTCTCTAGGTTTTAAAAATATTTTACTAGGCTCCTAACACTCTTTTATCCATGTGCTCTGTGCCAGAACTTGCCCTTTTGCCACAGTGAAATGGGCACGGCAGCAGCTTAACGTAACCTCCCGCTACCTGCCTACAAGGTTTTGTCAAATGAAAAGTTACATAAGCCACAAATTCTGTGCAGTTTTCTTGTGTCCGTTGTGTTTCCAAGAGTCCTAGCTCTGGTACTGGTGGTTGTGGTTGGGATTGAGATGATTTTTCATTTCCTGCTGATGTGATTTGCACTTGAATAAGCACAATGGCTGATTTAAATGTGAAGACCATGTGGACAGCAGGAAAGGCAGCAAATGATGCCAGGGCGAGGAACAAGGGAGATGAAATAAACAGAGGGGAGGTTGTTGATAGATGGTTCCCACCTCAATCAGACAGTAAAGTAGTTGTGCAAGTTGGGGGTAGGAGAAAACATGCTGAGTGATGACAAACTGTCTCCTTGACCAGCTTTCTTAGGTCAACACGGCAGTGCTGCTTAAAATAAGCCTCAGTCTTTTGTTTACGTAGCATATGGAGTTTTTATTTATTAGCATTGAACCATGCTTTATCTAACCTTACTGAAAACAACTGATCCAGAAATAAAATGCTTTTTTCCTTCTTCAGCAATGTTGCCTCATATTATACATTCCTTGGGACTCCTTTTTAGAATGTTTGAAAAATGAAAGTGCAAGTTACTGTTACATGAAATTTGATACATATTTCATGGTAGTATAGAGCTTTAATTTTTTTTTTTTTGTTAATAATTTGGTACAGTTTTACAGTCTATTGCAATCAGGTTTTAGTGTTTTTTTTTCTTGCTCAGTGATTCATGTGCCAAGAATTTTTTTCATTGAACCACTCCAAGGGTCACCAAGTAGAGAATATAAAGAACCCCAGATACCTCTTCAGCATAATCAGTTCACATTGGCTGCTGGCCATAATTTTACTATGTAGATTGTTTAAATGGACCACTGGATTTTTTTACCATCTATCGCTTTTGGAAGTTAATAGAACAGGAGCACATATTTAGTTGATGCATGGCATGTAATTCTTTCATGATGCTACTGTAGTTTCAGGTCTCATCACTTTGTCAGAAATTTGAGGGGGTTTGCAATAATGATAAGTTTGCATAAATTAAGCATGTTAGATTTCTGTAGCATGCATATAATAAATTTTGCATGCTCCCTAGTTTTGGTAATATAGATATGGCACAATATAGTGCACAGAGGTGGAAAGAAGTCCAGTCTGAGAGGGGCGGAGGCTGGTCAAGCATCTCTGATTACTGCTATGAAGTATTCTGCAAAGCCTTGCCTGTGCTAGTACAGGTGCTGAAGTCCACAGACATATTTGGTCTAATTAGAATTGTTAAAGAGCTGCAGTATGAGAGTATGTTTGCAGGTTCTCTGGTCTTCCATTTTTATTTTTGGCTATAGCTGTTGTCTGCAACCATAAAGATACAGTGCAAAGTGGAGTCTTACATTTCTTCCCTACTTTGGGTCCTGCAATTTAAATATGGGCTTAAAGTTTGGGGTTTTTAGGGGTGGGTAGTTGTTTTATTGGGTTTTGTGGGGGTTTTTTGGTTTTTAGCTGGGTGGAAAGCTATTTAGTAAAACAAGTAAGAAGCTTTAATCTACTTGACTGAATACTAGCCCACTAATGAACTACTGTTGCAAAATATGTATAGCCATTACTTTGGTGTCTAAATTGTCCCCATTGTCAAGTCTTATTTAAATTCTTAATAATTCTTATTAAATGGAGGAGAACAGATTCCCCTCAGAAGCCTTCAACCTCCATCAGAACCGATAGAATTTACTAATAAAATCATTGGCTGTATAAAAAGTGAGTATTGTAGTATAATATGGTCTAAGATAATGGAATAAATTGAGTTTTTTAGAATTATTTTGTAGGAAAAACAATCTGGAAGTGGATTTTTCAAAATGTTTTTGTACTGTTTTGTTTGTTTTATCAGAATATCCCTAGAGAAATATTAAGTGACCGTTGAAATTGCTGGAGAAGTGTTGACTTCAACGTGACTCAGAAATACTGCCATAATTCAGGAGACATGTTCTGACCTGAGATGAAAGTCAGCTCAAGTTTAAGAGAAAATTTAGAAGCTTCTGTGGAGTGTTTGTGCTTGTATCTGTTGTCCAGATAACTTAGTGGAAGAAATTTCTCCCTGTGGCAGGTCATGAATCTAAGTACCTTAGAAACATTACTTTGTGAGCTTGACTGAAAAGTACAGGGGACCATAACTAAGCAGGTCATATTTTTGCTATAGAAAATACACTCCAGGAAACTCCTCCTTCAGTGGATCTACCTGAAAGATGCACTTGATGTAGATTCTCTAGATAGATTTCTAATCCATTTTGAATTCTGAAATTCAAAGTAAAAAAAAGCACAACAAAACAACTTTCTTTGAAAACTCAGAGGGGAACTCTGGTTTTAACAAATGAGTAGGAGAAGAAAATGTTGGGAAATAGTTTTGTTTTGTTTTTTGTTTTGGGTTTTTTTGTTTTGTTTTCATAATACATTCAGTCTTTTATCTGGCATCTTGTTTAGACCTCTCTTGACTTTTCAGGTCTTAATTCTGACCTCTGATGTTGACTGACATCATAGCCATCCAACAAAGTGACTTGTTAGTGATCCAGTTTATCGGTCCTCAGTACTCAATGACCACAGCATTTAAAGCGTATGAAACTATGAGATGGAAAATTGGGGGTGTAATACATGTGAGGTGGCTGCTTTTTGTTGAGTGTCTTCAACCTGCTTGCTTTGCCTTTCTTACAGTGAAATCAGTCTGTTAATGTCGAAATTTTTTCTAGTTCTAGGATTGAGCGTTTGTGTTAAACATGCTTGCTTTGCTAGCTGTACACCATGTAACCAGATGTGTGGGTTTCTTTGGGAGTTGGCACAGGTACATGACATGCTGACTTAGAAAGTGTTTCTTCTTAGCATGGTGGTTTTAAAAGTTAGGACAATCAAGTATGTATACATTCTATCTGTCCAAGAGCTTAGGCAGGTTTGGACAAGGAAGACTAACAAGTATAGGACTGAAGATAAACCTTTAAATTTAATTACAACAGTAGTTTTTAAGTTTTTGAGATTTTCATTATCTGAACCTATTGACCTACCTCGGTTCTTTCATGTAAAATTCAATTTAACTACTAGTTATATTTTAGCAAAAGATGAAAAAGTGAAAAGACATGTTATGTCATGTGATCATAGTAACATCTCTTGTGTTCTTCAAGAAGCAAGTGTCTCTCTAATTTGTGTTTTTTTCCTCCTGGTTTTCTCCATGTACCTTTTAAGTACTACTCAAACATAAAAGGCTTGATTTGAAAATTCTGGAAGGTGCTTGCCTGGAACTGGTGTTCACTGAGTAGCGCATGGACACAAGAAGCCTTGCTGTTGCAGTACTGGTGGAGCTAGGCTCTTGGGAAATACATTTGTTATCTAGCCACTGTGTTGCAGGGTAAGGTTGATAGATATTTGTGAATGCTCAAGGTCATAGCATGTTTTGTAAAAATGCTGGCATTTGGATTTGAGGAACAGAGTGTTGGGCTGCAATTTGCACCTCACTCCGTTGTGAAATGCGCTATAAAATGATCCAGTTGTGAAACTTACAATAGCCCTATTTTGCTTTGCTATGGAGAGTGATTCAGTTTCCACCAGCCCTTAGGGTGACGTGCAGGTTCTGTAGGTTAAGCATCTGTGCTTAGATGCCTGACCAAACTGATTTCCCCAGAGTTTAGCAAGGGGCAAATAAACACAGGTTCAAAAACTATGCAAAGCTTGGAATAATTTCGACGTGCTGTTCAACTTCACATGTTAATGAAGTTACTTTTTGTAATGGTTTTGTTTATCAAGTTATTTGGGCTTTATAATACCATTAAAGAGGAGGAAAACTTTTTAAATTCCTTCCTGAAAATGAAAAAAAAGCCTTCTCAAGTTATTGGAATCTCTTTTTGCCATCAGACACCTATATAAACTCTGGTGTAACCTTCCAAATTAGACAAATCCTCTTTGCAGTTTTGGGAAGTGCATAGAAACAACAATTATGCCCTCTGCTGGAGCTCGTTTTGAACTAGTTGTCCTGGGTTTTTGTGGTGGTAGGGGGTATTTTCTTGAGGTTTGTGGTTTGTTTTTTTTTTGCTTGTTTGTTTTTTGTTTAGCGAAAGATGCTTGAAGAGGAATTGAAATATCATGATGCAGTACAAGAGATTAATTGATTAAACCTGCTTATTTTTAATTAGAAAACAAATACTGTAGTCACATGTAGTATTAGGATATCTTCCAAAAACAGATACATTGAAAGGCTGCTCTTGATTTTTCTTGTGCCTTTAATCAGCGAATTGCAGTTATTGGGAAGGGGGAGGTCATTAAATGTGTGTGGTTTTTAACTACGTGTAACGGGTGTGAAATCCTTAGAATGCTGAAGTTTAAGGAGGAAAAGTAAGAACAAATGGCAATCGGATAATGCCAAAGCTGGTTTTAATCTTGTGGAAATAAATCTGTCTAGTTAGGTTAGTTGAGCACTGTGGCAGTTGTATCTTTTGTAGCATGTTATGAATATGTTATAATATTTTTCCTGGGTTTCCTTTTGGTGGGCTTTATTTAATAATTGCAAAAGTGATTGCATTAGATGCTACTGTGCTAATGTCTCTATTCTGGAAACAGAATACAATGAAAATGAAGATGCCTAATACTACTTATGAGTGATGAAGAAATATCTGGTCTAAGACTTAGAACAAATTAGGCCTAGCAGAAAACCAGTGAGCTTGGAGCTGCAGACTATCGATTGTTTGTTTTCTTTTGACAAGGAAAAAAGGCAGTTTTCTTTAAGGCTTATTCCTTAGCATTTATGTGATATTTTTTTCTTTTTATTTGAAAATTTCTTTATTACTAGTTCAAAATATCTGTCTTGATGGATTATCTAATATATGTAATTATATTATATATTCTTATTTCCCCACCCCAGAGTCCTTGGTAAAAGACACATTTATAAGTACTCTGGAAAATTTATGTTAACAATTTGTATGCCTTTTTGATGTCAGTGAGTTATTTTTCAATAGCTCTTTAGTAATGAAAAACAACATTCAAAGTTGATTGCATATGTTGTAATATAGGTAGCTATTCTAAGACAATGTACCAAGAATAAGATTCACTAGTTTGAATGAAAATATAAATGTATTTTGTAAATCATAAGTCATCTTTAAATATGTGTTGTCATGTATCACTTTGTCATCATTAATTAGGGTACAAACCTAAAGTGGTATGATATAAAGCAGACTAAAAGCACAGGTGAAGCAGCTGTACTTGTCAAATTATGCTTTTACTGAAGGAGCATTTGGCTGTCTTTGTAGAACCATTCAAGCTTAAATATTTACTCTTTTGTGAAGTAAAATACTGCATTTATACTTTTCTTTAATTTCTGTTTTCTGTTTTTCCTAAGCTAGTCTAAAATGTTCTAACCACCTGAAAAAAAAAATCTATGTATAAATGTACCATGTGGTCTTGCCAGTTGGTCTGTCAGGATTGTTCACTACATGTGCAAATATCCTACAGTTTCCTTTCACTGCTTTTGCATCATTTAGGTAGTCTGTATCCATGTGGGTATTCCAGTCCTTTCCAGGGAATCGGAAAAAACACAAGGGTAAGAGACAGCTTTCTAAGTATATTAGCACAAGGTTATCAAAACATAGTAACATCTGGTGGAGGGGCAGCTTGCAAGGATGCCCACCTGTGAAAAAGCTTGGTAACTGTTGCTTTACTGACTACAGAAAACCACAATAATTTTGAGTATGTTTTCCAAAAGGGATGTCCCATTCCACATCTGTAGAGGGCTGTCATCCCATGCTCATGTGCAAGGTGATGGTCATTGCATTTGTCCTTTCATTGCATGACAATGTATGTATTTTGGGTTGACTCATGTCATGTGCCAATAGCTGCACTTCTGAACAGAGTGTAAGTTTCATGTGAAACTATGTATCTAATCTTAACTATTGCCTGCTGCTTGCCATAATTGTTTACCTAACTTAGATGAAGAAGTCTTGGTGGTAATGAGGAAAGCATTAGTACAGGTTCAGGGAAGTTGGTCGAAAAACTGCAGCTGTACTCAGGGCACACTGTTAAGGGCTGCACATTGCTAAAGCACACTTGGATCTTCAGAGCAGTAATGCAGTTACTTCTGAGTTGTTGTAAAAGGCCTCGGTTTTGACAAAGCTTTTCTGTTTACTTTTTCTTACATGGAGAAGCATCTTTAAAGGTGATAGAATAAGCACTTAAACAATTTCTGTTACTGTATTTTGAAATGGTTGAAATACCCATGTTTATCTTTTCTTAACAAAAGCTTCTGATGTATCAGTAAAACAAACATATTTCAAGAAAACCTTCACATACTCAAGGCATTAAAACAATTGGATTTATGTGATTTTTATAGTGGAATTAGTGTGGCCAAAGGAAGTCTTAAGTTAAACTGCATCTACTTATGTCAGTGACAGAGGTGATGGTGGTAGGTTGGCCTTGGCAAAAACATCCAAATGCTCACTGAGCTTCTTTCTCCCTCCCTGCCAGCACAGGTCCCTCCCAGGCTGCAGTGTGGGTGGTCGATCTGGGGCCTGGGTACCTCCCCTTCCTCCAACTTTGGTGTCCCCTCTTCACAGACAGTGAGGAAATCATTTGATTAATCAAGTAGCAGTTTGCGGAGCAGTACTGATTTATATGCATGGGTTTATACCTTCAGGACTCGATTTTGAGCAGTTGCATTTTTCAATGATGTAAAGAGCATTTGTGAATTCCCAGTACTTGTGAAAACTGTGTATATCCACTTCTTTTTGGGACTGGCAGGCCACTTAAAATCCATAGATAATCATAGTTTAATTCTAATGTGTACTCTGTACTGCTCTGTTGGTGAAGTTATTTTTATCAGAAATCCATATCTATTCTCCTTTTGCTAGTGGTTTAATCTGGGGGAGTTCTCCCTCCCCCCTCCAGCTGTTGGTACTGCAGACTGAGCCAGAGAACTGAAAATCCTTTTATTCCTCCTAGCAATAAAAGTTCAACACATCAAATTATCTCCCCATTTATTACTGTGCCACCTCATCAAAAGGCTACTGCAGGAAAATTTGTGAGAAGTGATATATCCTGCAGATGTAACTGAGCCAAGACATAACCAAGGGTCTCTTAAAATAAAAAAATGTTTTCAGCTGGGTCTGTTCTGTCTTATCCTATTTTTATCCTTTTCCCCAAAGTTGTCCTCAGTGTTCTGTTTTATCTGAGCCTTTCTGCCACTCTTTTCTGCCTTTAGTCCATCCAGAACAGGCAAAAATGCACCTTTCCCATCTTGCTTTCTTGATAATGTTTTGTTCTGGTTTTTTGGGTGGGGTTTTTTGTGTGTGTTTTTTTTGTTGTTGTGTTGTTTTTGTGTGTTTTGTTGGGATTTTTTAAGTCTCTTAATAAATTAAGCAGAGAGGCCATGGCTACTGCCTTAACTTGGGCATTGCTGTGAATCACAGGCTCTGTAGAGCCATGTCCAGTAAAGCTGTGCTTTTTCCCAGCAATCTGTAGTTTATGAGGACAAACTGGCTGGGAACTGATTTGAAATCCATGTTTCTTGAATCCGATTTTTCTGATAAACACTGAACCACACTTGCATAGCTGGGCTGTGCTACATTTGTACACCCAGCTAGAGGCTGTGGAAGTGCAGAAAATGTGTGTAGTCTGAAAACATAGGAATGTAATGTCCTGTGAGTTCCTCAAGGCATGATGAAGGAATGTAACTGTGTCACAGAGATGTGAGCTGTGAAGTCCTACCTTGCTGAATTTTGTGCAGCTCTTTTGTCTCACAGAAATTGCTTACTTTTGTTCAGCTTGTTGGAGATGTGTTAGCTGTATGAAAAAGAGGCAGAGCTTGAAATCGCATCCTTCAATTCTCCTTGGGACATTGTGTAATGGAAGTTACTGAGTTTGTCCTGGAATGCAGTTTTAGGAGAGCTGCCCTCTCTAGCCTTGTGTCCTCGTTTGGGCTGAAACCATAACTATTTTGACAAGTTAGACATTTGGATGAAGGTTTACGTTGATCTCTGGTTTTTAGGATGGAACTGTCTATCTTTAAATCTACTGTAAATAGCAACTGCAGTGAATAACATATAATGGCTTTAGCTGTAGCCAAATTGCAGGTTGCTCCTTCAACTTGTACGACTTTTGAGTATGTTTCCTGCCTAGAAGTCTGCCCTCTTCTTCCCTTTCATGTTGTAGTCTTTCCTAATGCATCCTTTTTAATAAGGCAAGGTTAGTTGGAGTAAGTAAAGTATTTGTACTCATTTCAGATGTGTTTTTAAAAGTATAAAGGGTTTTGTTTTCGGCTTTGTAAAGGTTTGTCATAAAATATTATATGTTGCTAAAATTTGTTGCAAAATGTCACATGCATGCTCTAAAATATTTCTAATTTAAGTGAGGAAAAAGCCTCATTTTGCTTCTACGGAAGTAGGCAGTTAAAATGTGTGTATGCATTACATCACAAGTAAAAATGGGATTTGCATATGGTGTCTTGTCATCTTTCATCCTTTAAACAATCTTTCTGATTATGAATTGGTTTTATGGTTTTGATTTCAGGTTATCTCTATCCTGCTGTGTGCCTGACATACAAAGCAGCCTGAATTCATGCTGCCTTGGCATGATGATAACAGGGTTGATAAAAATGGAAGAGATAACACAAGTAGCATTTCTAAATAATCTCATGTTTTCTGTTTCTATGTAGATACATTTCAATATTTATTGGAAGAGGTAAATTGTATGCCTTCTAGCTAATTGTTGTGTATGTGGCATATTGCTTAAGGCATTTATTGCAAGCTGTTCAGCAGAGCAATATGTTAGAAATGAAAATGGAAATTGCATGTATTATGTTGTGAGCATGGTGCCTTTTATCTTAGAATGAATTTGGATCTACTGTATGATGTTACAGCACTGTGCCTCCTTAGCAATGTGACTTCGGTTTATCGATTAACTTCCTTATAGTGCCCAGCAGTTGATCTGTAGAAATCAAGGAAAAATAATTCACTGTTTGTGGTAATTTTCTTGTGTTTTCTTACTTTAGGGAAGACACATGAGAAAACAACTCTTGAATAAGAGCATATATATATCTAGTTTAAGCATAGATGCTAGAGACACCATATTTCTGTTTGTGTTGGTGTGTATAGACTTCTTGATACATGCGGGACATGAAGCCATGACTTCTCTAATAGATTTAATTGATGTTGAACAAAAATTTGCTGCTGGAAAATTTAAGAATTCAGGCCATTTGGAGCTTAGTAATGACTTTTTCTGGCACTGATTTATCTGCAGTGACCTTTTTCATTACAGTTCAGCAGAGAAGAAGCTTCATGTTATTTTGCCCCCCCCCCCCCCCAGGAAATGTTTGATACACCAGAGGAGCATTTAGGAGAAAAAGTTAAGCTTGTTCCTGAGTTACTGTTGAAAGCAGCTGTTTATAAAATGTTTGTTTGTCTGCAAAAAACGATGAATTCCAATACAACTCTGATCATTTAGAGACTGAATAACTTCCACATGTTTTTTGTTAGTGATACAGTACAACATAGTGGATGACAGAAAACGATGTGTATCTTTGAATAGGATTTTGGAAATTCCTTGGTGAAAGGTAAAACTAAAACTGAAGCCTAGGTCTCTTTTCTTAATGTATACAAGTATAAACTAGTGATGCCTGTCAAGGAACAGCAAAAATCAACATGTAAAGTGAGCTGTTGGATTTTTTTGTTGAATGACAGATTGTGAGTGTTTTTTCAATACCTGTGGCATATTTATTTCTTTAAGTTAACTCCTGTCATACTGTTTGGTTTAGCAGTATAAGCTCAAGGAATGACAGCAGCTTCTTACATAAATTCTATGTTTGAATGTAGATTCACAGCCGGAGACAATGGTTGAAATCACTGCCTTTGGGACAGTCATGGCCTTGAGGCATGTAATGTCAGTTCAGCTAGTTTTGAAATGAAAAGAAAAAGCTGAATGGACCTTTTAGGTCCTAGTTTCCGATCAGAGAAGACCTCTCCTTACAATTAACCGTTTTTTTTTCTACTTGTGATCTGTGAGTTTGAATTTCATAGTTTCTCTGTTTACTGCCCTCTTTTGTATTACATTCATGCAAATAAGTGTAAAAGGAAATCACTGAATCCATCAAGAAACCCATTTATTACAATACCTTCATTTCATACCAAGGGATTTTTGGAGGGTCATGTTAGAAATATTTGCCTTATGGTTAGGCAGTATGTCTAAGTTCATTGGTGGGAGTACTTGTATACCAGTGCAAGATCCTCAAACTGCCTCTTAATCCATGTCTGCCATTGCCAGCAGGGCTTTCAGATTAAGCCCTTGGAGTTTTTTTGTAATGAATAGGAGGAATCATGTTTGAACATCCAGGGACTCTTGACCAACTCTTGAAATCTATTGTACAATATGTTTAAGAGGTCTGCAAAGTTGCAGAAATTTTGTAATAAGCCAACTGAAAGATAATAATTCTGTGTACTATTACCTCAGCAGTAGAATGAAGACAATGAATTGGTATAGACTGCACTAGTCCCAAAACCAATCTTACTGTTCCCAAACTTCAGGTTTTGTATTAGGTGTAGCTAGCTGACTAATTAATGGAAGTGTGTTTAGCAGAGCTAGTATAAGAATTGGAAAATTTCTTTAACATGGTCATGTGTTTGCACAAACTCGTGGTCATGAGCAACTTGATGACCTCTTTTCATGTTTGCTGTTAAGATAATTTCGTTGTGGAGAGAAGTAACAAGGCGATTATCAAAGTGATAGTCTTATGCACTGAAAGCTGGGTCCTATTTCCTAACTCATGAATTAACAAGGAAAAAGTATAAAACAATGCCCATTTAATGTAAAGGACAATTTAAACTTTAATAGAAGGGAAGCACTTGCAAAGTAATAATGGGTGAAAATCCTAGTGCAACACTTCACATACTGTCCCTTATTTCACATCCAGCTGGCCTATCAATTATAACCTGTACTCTACAGATGGTGCAATATATCAGAATTAAGTCAATCAGTTAGTTTTACCCAATTAAGTGCTAATACTCCCAGTAGAGACTATTACCCTGAGTCTGATTTAAGTACCTGTCTTCTAATATCCCTTTATAGTCTTTTTTTGTTATTTTAAAGAGACGCCCTGTACTTATTTTGGCTTGTTCTTCCAAGTGGTACCTGCTTTGCAGTACTTGCTTTTATTTGGAAGCTAGAGGATTTGATATTTCAAGGGGCTGGAGAAGGATAAGTAAATGGGCACTACAGGGTGTGTGATTTTACTCTGTAGGTGCACACGGGTAGTTACTGTAACAAAAGCTGAATGATTGGTAAGATAGTAAAATTTCAGCAAGAAAGTAGCATTCCAATGTCCAGCCACTCCTCCTGTCGATAATAAGTTTAATGAACTTGTCTCTGGAGGCTTACTAGCAGTACAGGCTTGTTTTTTTTCATGACTTACTAGACAGGTTACCTGAGCTTTTACTTGCTCCATCTGTCCTCTTTTACTTGACATAACAGGCCAATTCAGAGTTGCCACTAATAGATGAATATCCAATTCCATTATGTTTCTTTCCACTTTTAGGTCTTTGCCCAGTTAAAGACTGGTTAACACCTTTCTTTTCTTCCATCTAAATGTCAGTCTTACTGTGGGTTTGGTGACTTGATCTAAAAGACTTGCTGTCTTCCCCTGTTAGTCTTTAAGGTGACCCTTCATTGAGAGGAAACCCTTTGACAGAATGTTTTCTGAAGGGACTCCAGAGGTTCCAGGCAATTACATGAGCCTCTGGATATCTTTAGTTATAAGTTGAACAGGTATGCTTGTCCAGTGCTGCTTAAATTACCCTTGTGGATTCCCACACTATGGGAAATTCCATTATACAGTAGTCACTGAATCACGGTTACTTCATCAGTGTCTTAGTTATGCAGAGATGTGTAAAAACTTAGCAGTTTCCAAGTGCCTGTTCTAAGCCCTCTCTTGGCAGCATGCTTTGTCATTTTTATGGCAAAGAGACTGAAAAATTGCCATATATAGTTGTTGGCAAAAGCATCTCTTTGGTACTTCTAATGCCACTGGGAATTAAAGCTTGGTAACTTGAATTACAGAGAACTATTTAAATGTGCTTAACTTTCTTACATAATTTCTGATAAAAAGAGGGAAATGTTAAAAATATATATTTCTGTGGATGCGAAATATGGGATACTGTTTGAGAAAGTATGTTTGTATGTACCGGGGAAAATGATGGTAATTTCAGTCCTAGTACTGAAGAGTCATAAAGCATTCTGAGGTAATACTAAAATTTATAATGGATCATAATGCATATGGATTCATATGGATCACAATTCAATGCTTATACGTAATGTAATTACCAATTGCTGCTTTACTTTTCAGTCTAACTTTTGGTGTTCTGCAACAAGGTCATTGCTTTTATACTCAAGAGTTGTCTTTTGAGGAGTTGTTTTGGTGGTTTTGTACTGTTTTGAATTGATGGCTAAGCGTTTTTGAAAAGTCGTCAGTAAAATAGATGCATGGATGTTACTTGAATCAAAATGAAATAATATCCTCATTTTTAGTTTTCTTATTTTTTTTAATAAACCAAATAATGTTATATTACGTGCATATTAAAATTTATATCTGACCCCTTTTTTTACTTAGTTTTTCTGATTTGTTTGGGTTTTTTTTGTGTGGTTTTTTTTTTGGGGGTGTGGGGGGTTGTGTTTTGGTTTGGTTTTCCCCCTCGAAAAGGTAAATAGTGTTCTGGCCAAGAGACAAACTAAAATTGGTTCCTAGTATCTTTCCTATAACTTGTGTTTTAGATGATGTGTTGCATGTCTTCTAGCATACATTAGGTTCACTTTCTCCTGATGGAAAGTTTCAGAAGAGCTCTCTAACCTTACAGCTGGTTTTTCAGTTTTTGTTACATTATACTTTCATAGAATAAAACCAGTAAAAAATATTTGACTCTTTAGTTAAAACATGATGTGTTGAATGTTTTAGGTTATGTTTTTTCACTTTTTGAGTATTTTTATGACCAATTAGAAATTAATATTTTAATTAAAGTTCTTGAATGGGGGAGAATTTAATTATTTTTTTTCTTAAGGGACAGCTTTCCTACGCACTGTGAAGGTACTCAGATGTTTGTGGAGTCATCAGATTGGTATGTGTGACTGTGTTTGTGCCAGTGTCTGAAGTGGCTCTAGGCACCTGTGTGGACTCAACTTAGCTCAGCCCTGTTGCAGTGCCAAGTATGGATGATGCAGTAAGGTCATTGGAAGCATGTCTGAAACAAACAAGAAAAGACAATACATGCCAAGATAGGAAAAACAGATGAGGAATGCTGTCCAGGACTTAGGATTTTCTAGGTTCTGAGACTGGAAATAGTGGTATAGAAACATGAGTATGAGTCCTTTTCATATCAGCTACATCAGTTAAAAAAAACCAGACTGCCTCCCCTCAAAAGGATTGCCCGTATATCCTGCTTGCTTTCAGCTTATGATTTGCATTGATTATTTTCTCCTTTTGGTCTTTCTTGTCCCATCTGGATGTTTAACTTTGTCAGGGTAGTGCAGAGTATTTGTCCAGTTTTTGATTTTACTTTCTTGCAGGAGAAAAATCAGTTAGCAATAACATTTTTTTTGTACTTGGGGCACATTATATGCTGATGACTAAAGCTGGAATTTTATATTAGGTATAAGAAGATGAGTCACCTGACTCCCTTTCATTTTCTTTGTCATTATCTTAAATCTCAGATTTAATTCTTTATAATGGGACACAAGAAAGAACAAGATAAGGCTTTTGTGTAGACTGTTGGAAAGTGACAGAAGAAATTTAATGGACATTGAATGGAGTAGTTTCCTTTTCATGTTTCTTCACAGATCCTCAAAGGCCTGCAGAGGATGGGAGTCTGTAGTTGTCTCATCTTTCTATCAGGCTAATTAAATTTACAGATCATCAATTCTTGCATGGAAAGCTCTTCTTCTGGAGCTTGGAGACATGTAACTGTGGGCACTATGGAGGGGGGGCAGTGCTGCTGCGTTCTGAGCACAATTGTCTGGTACTGAGTAATGCTGTTGGCAAATTCTAGGAAATGGGATGGATCTTACCTAAGCTAGGAAAAAAGCTTTACTCCTATGGGTCTTTAGAAGAGGATACATGAATAAGGAAAACTGAATTTATTTTCCATGTTAAACAAGTTCTTTTTTTAACACTCTTTTCTCATACCCAAGGAGAGTGTAATGAATCATTCCCTGTTCCATGTAGATACCTTTACCATGCACATGTTATTTGGAAATAAGTCTAACCCCATTAACTGGAATTGGTAGTGGGCCATTGTCTATCTTCCCATAAATGGCATAAAGCAAGAGCATAGACTGTGATAATATGGCTTATAACCATGTCAAGTCAAATAGTTGTTTATATCTGACTAATGACTGGGGTAGAGGAAGAAGTTGTATTTCTTCTTCCAGGGGAACCTCTGATAAGATTAGAAATGTCCTTTACAGTTGCTGCTTTGTCCTTTAGCCACTTGTCCTCCCTAGCCAGTTCTGGTAATTAAGATGGGACCATTAAACATGTTCTTATCCATAAGGCCAAGGTAGGGAAACTGCCTGATAACAGAATCAATAAGAGGATCTTTCAGTGCTGCTTCTCAGCAAATCTCTAGAACAGCTGAAACACAGCTGAAGCTGAAATCCAGGGCCAGTACCTGTGTCATATTCTGTATTCCAAATTCTATTAATAATCAACAAACAAGCAAAACCTTAGTAATAGTTTTCAGTGGTTCTGGGACATATCAAGTGAGTGAAGTTGATTTGAGACAGACTTTTTACTCTGGTATATCTTGTTTCCTTCTCTCTCCCTGTGTGCAGACCACCAGTGTCAGCAGATTTGGTATGTGCTGCATAAACGGGAGAGAAAATTGATGAGACTGTTGTGTTGGTTGAAAAGATTCGGTTTCTTGGACTGTGAATTTTGTGAGCTGTAATCATCCTAATTCTTGTCTAATGAATATATTGAAGAATTAAGCATGTTAATTTTCCTTAATTTTCACATCTGGTCTTGAGATGAGCATGTAGGTGTTACTGTTGTTAGGAGTATTACTCCTGCTGTTTTTTCTTAGTGGAGATGGTGATGTTGTTTTGTACCATTGAAAGCTTATCTCCATGTGCTCACCTTTTGCTAACATGAACACGTAAGTAGTGATTCCACTGTAAGACTTAAGGGAGGCTTCATTAATATGATTTGCCTGTTTTGGACACTCTTGAAGCCATGTCTGGATCACTAAGTCTGGTATGGATCTTCCAGGAAAAAGAAAAAAAGATGCTGGGTGGAGACTGGAACATGATAATTAGTGGGCACTGCTGTCAGCCACTTCCTAAAGGGGTAAAAGATGGCAATAGGAGCCTGGGTCTTCTCGAAGGTGCACAGCAAAAAGCCATGGAGCAATAGCTGCAAGTGGCACTGAGGGAAATACTGGGAACAGGGGAGGAAGGAGGGGGGAATACCTTCACAGTGAGGGGGTTTGCTACTCTAACAGCCTTTTTAGAGAAACTGTGGGTTTCTGTATGTGGAGATACTGAGAATATGTCCAGGTAAGACCATGAAAAACTTGACCTCATTTGGAAGGTTTCTCAGATTTGGGCAAGTGATAAGGCTAATTGACCTCCAGAGATCTATCCTACTGGCCTCAATTATTCTGGAGTTCTGTTTGTCCTGGTAGGGTTTACAAATGTGCATTTGGATCTGTGTATTTATTTTAGCAGGGAGGCTGAGCTGTTGAGCCTATATTCACTGCCTAAAGGTTGTAGGAAAAATAATAATAACAAATCATAATGATGTAAATACTGTGTGAGTCAGTTTTATGATTGTTTACCTTGTTACTTCCTTCATATTCAGTGTGAAACTCTGAACTGACGATTTCAGTGGCAGCTGGATTATTTACTTCTCAGGTTGCAATAATGATTGCACAGAATACAACAAAGCATTTAAGTAGATGAGGCAATTTTAAGACGTATAATTAATAACCTGAAATAGATTTTTAAAAGTAGTATCATATTAAGACTGTAGCCCTGAAGTGATTAATCATGGAAGGAAGAAACTGAGGGATACTTTCTTTAGGAACAGTAACAAAAAAAATGTTTTTCCTATTTATCCTCTACCCCAAAACAATATGGACAGATAATGCTCAAGCTTCTTCATTCTGTTTTCCATATTGTTCTAAATCTTCACTCTTTGGGGTGAAACAGTCCCTAGGGGAAAAAACAACAATAAATGCATCTTTTAGAAAACCCATGCCCATCCACTTACTATTTTGAGATTGTGAGAAAGATACATTTGCAATGGTAATTTCTGAGATGTAGATTTTTATGCAGCACCCTGAGTTATAGTTTTTTCTATAAATGCTGTCCAAAACTATGACATTACAATGTCTTTCAGCTGTTGGATGGAAGCATGTTGTGTTTCTATTTGGATTAATTAGTGAGCTGTCAAACAAAAACCCCTCTTTTTCCATTAGTCTGGAATCACCAAAAAAACACTCAAGTTTTTTTATGTAGACTTATTTTGAAGAGGGGCAGAAAGAAGACATGGTGGCTGGGATTTGTCAGTCTGTTAATACAGGCAATGATCCTGAGTGTATGAAAGCCCGGGGTGAGCAGCAGTGTTGGTAACAGGTTGGATTGTTCTACCAGCAAAACCATTTCTTGAGAAGGTCTCTTTTTTATCATCCCTTAAAACATTAATGGTAGATTTGACCTTTATTTTGTGAGGTAATACATGCCTCTTCTTTTTTGCAGTGTCAGGGATTCCTTAATTTTTCTCAAAGGGTTATTTTTCTGTCTTTGAGAGAAGAATTTTCATTTCCCAAAACTGTCAGCCACCTGCTGAAACCATCAAAACCTCCTTGGATTCAGAATAGAAAAGCATTGTCTCTTTTTCTTGTTTGCAACAAAGTGGTCATTATAGTAATGGTATAATAAGTAGTAGGGTACATGCCTGAGTTACAGAGAGAGTAGAATGAAACTAGATTTGGTGAAGCTACAATGGGATTCAAACAGCTGCCTGAAGTGAAAATAGATGATCCTGGGAAATCACTGGGAAACAGTATCTAGTACTAATAATGTCAACATTATTATTTTCACTTTTCTGGCGTGTCAGCGTGTTTCAGAATAATACAATTTTTGCAAATAATTTATCCTTAATGTGTATAGTATGGTTTGTTTTGTTCATGTGTCATATAAACAATATTTGATTTGTGCTTTCTTTGCAAATTGGAAAGATTGATTTTTCTCTAGTTGACATTTTGCATTTAGGTTAATGCTTTCAGTTCCCATGTTAGGTTCTGCATTTTGAAGTAAGATGACTTCTCATGAATTTATGCTCTTTTGTAAGAGGGTCTCCAAGTCTGTATTGCTTTTTTAAACATAGCTTGCCTCTCTTTTGGAGCAAGTTAATGCCTTGAAATTTAAATTGAAGGCATGAGCTTGTTCCATAAAGAGCGCTAATAGTGGTCTTCCCCTCATTCAGAACACAAATGTACTAGTCTTGACCTCAGCTGATAATCATCCTGGGTTGTTACTGGTTTTATTTTCTTTCTTGCTTCTACTTTGTCCCAACAATTGCAACAGAACGGCCTAAATTCATTTCTTGGGAGAATGGCCATCAATGGTTCCCATGTACCTGCTGATAGCAAGGGAGCTTCTGTGCATATAGAATCTTAAACTTAATTCTTAAAAGTTCTCTGATTGAACTTCCCATTCTTTGTTTACCTTCTGGTAATATTAATTTGAATGTATTCATTAGTTCCTGCCTAAATTTTTTTGAGGTGCCTTTGAAATAGATAAATTGATCTGTCAGTCCCACTACATATCTTTTTTCCTTATTTTCGTGACTCAGTATCATTTCTAGGGTTATTTTCTTGTTCCTCGCCTGTGTTGAAGTTTCTTAGACCTGTTGGAGGGACTCCAGAGAAGGGCCACAAAGATGATGAAAGGCCTGGAGCACCTCTGCTATGAAGACACTCTGAGAGAGTTGGGGCTGTTGAGCCTCAAAAAGAGAAGGCTCCGGGAAGACCTTAGAGCAGCCTTCCAGTACTTGAAGGGCACCTACAGGAAAGCTGGGGAGGGGCTTTTCATCAGAAGATCATGATAGGACAAGGAGTAATGTTTTTAGACCAAAAGAGGGGAGATTTAGGTTAGACATCAGGAAGAAATTCTTCACCATGAGGGTGGTGAGGTACTGGAATGGGTTGCCCAGGGAGGTTGTTGATGCCCCATCCCTGGAGGTTTTTAAGGCCAGGTTGGATGGGACTTTGTGCAGCTTGGTCTAGTGGTGGGGGTCCTTGCTCGTGTCAGGGGGATTGGAACTAGATGATCTTTAAGGTCCCTGTCAACCTTAACAATTCTATGATAAGTGATAAATCTGAGTTAGATCTACCATTTTAGTCACTCGGGATTAAACCTTTTGGTGAAGAGCTCCATTAGTGTGTTTTAAATCTATTGATTCATAGTAGAAAAGCACAATTTAAACTCAGAAGTCACTGAGTGAACTTTCCATTAAGTTAGGGAGACTTTGGTCACAGCTCATTTGAGCTTTATGAAGTAGAAAATGTGGTGTAGACCACATTGGCATTCTATTAGAGGAAATAATGCATCTAACCATATAGCGAAATACTGTAGCCAGTTACATAGACTTACACCTATTTCACACACAGCTGATCTTCTGAGCATAAAGTATTAACAGTGCACATACTATTTTGTTTTAAGTGCTATTTACTTTTAGGCCAGTGATATGGAAGACAGTTTAAAGAAGAAAAAAAAACTGATATAAAGTTTCCTAACTGCAAATCAGCCTCACATAGAGATATGTGCATGATCAGCTGACATTAGCGAAGACTAATTATAAACCTGTTTTATTTAATGGTATAACCTGAAATTGCATTTAGAAAAGTTCAGCATCAAAATTAATTTCTTGAAATTTCTATGTTTTAAAAATAACTTTGAATCTATTAGAGGATATAAAAATATGTTCTGTTTTGTAACTCTGCTTTCTTCTGCATTAGGTTGTACTTGAGGACATCTAAAAATCTTTGTTTCACAAGATGTTTCTTAGAAAGTGAGCTTGCTTCTAGCATTAGATGTTTACGGTGTGATCACGCAGTTCAGCAAGCTGCCAATTGACTTGCTTAATGTTACTATGCCTTTTGAATTTGATTTGTTTGTATAAATGAATGTGTTCACATGCACATGTGCATGGACATGTAAAAAATGCCTTTATGCGTTTTAGTCACAGTAGACACTGTTGTGAACTAAGGTAACAGTTAGAAAGTTGATGGAAAATTTCACTTCTGTTTCTACATTAAAATGGTGTGAGTGTCATTGGAGGGTAGCTGTGATTATATTCTTGATTTATTTTTCCATTCCAGTCCCAAGTCCCCATGTCTGCTGTCTAAGCTCTCGGCATTTTGATTGGCAGTATTTCATTTTTTTCATCAGATCTTCTGGCCTTTATGGTAAAATGCTATTGGGAGGAAGGAAAATCTTTACGATGTAATTTATAATGACAGAAACTCTTTTCATCAGTAGGTTTGACTTACTCTGTTGCCAGAAATAAATTATGAGCTGGGAAGTTATAACCTCTATCATTATGGGCTTATTGTGTATATTGGCACTGCACAGCCAGAATGGACGTATGAAGATGAATGTGTTGTGTGCCAGCATGGCCTTTCCTATGCAAAACATTCTGTGAGTGCTGAGGTAATTTATACAAGAACATTGCAGAGAAGGCCAAAGCTAAGTCAAAGTAAATTAAACATACCCGTCTGGCTTTACTTTCCAGCAAATGGACACAGCTAGATTTTCCAATACAAATAACTGTTTATTATAACTCTTATTTACAGTGCAGTTTTTCTGAAGCTCTGCTATAGAACATAGTCCATTAGTCTGAAGTTTTCCAGAAAATTTTTTGGATCTTGAAGATGCCTACAGTGAGGAGATAAGAGAACTCTCTACATTCTGGGCAGCCAGTATGATCTTAAAATGTGACATTGGTCTGAAAATACTGCATCTGATTTCAGTGGCAAGAAAAGATACTTTTGAAAAGTAAAATGCACATGTTGTTCTAGTTCTAATCCAAGGTCATAATTGACAATGTGTAAAAAAATTCCCTAACGATACCTGAATCTGAAAAGAATTCTAGGAATTTTTTTTTGTCCAAGAAATATTTTTTCCTAGAATTAACAAAGAAGCTTTAAGTTGTAGTTTTGAAGGACCGGCCTCAAATGGTTGCAGATGTTTGTATGGTTTATTTTAGTGGGATTATTCAGAGTAGTTAAGTACTTAAAAAAAACTAACACGGATATACTTGGAAAATGTCATGGCGATAAGTGCTTGTCAGGTCCCTTTTTTTAGGCTGATTTTATTATGGAAATTTGTATTACACTGATAAAAGAAAGTATAAACTGTACCGAACTGATGATCAATAGATTTTCTTTACTGTAAAGAGATGTGTGTTACTGCACCTCTGTGTGTGTTTCTGTACAAAATGTATGTTTTTGTGTACCTGCAAAACACTTGGGTATTCAGAAACGTGACACACTGTGCAAAAGTCAGCAATGGTTGTATTTTCATAGTTTCTCATAAGGTCTTAATAATTTGCTAGCTAGAGGGTGTATTTCCATCACTGAGCTATGAATGAACTTGAAGATGACCTACAGTAAAAGAAAAGATGGGTGTAAGTAACAAGAATGAGATTTTGGTTGCTTATCAGTGAATGCACATACTTCCCTTTTCTAGTGCCACCTGCCTGATGTTATGTCTCCTGAGAAAGTAATTACAGATAGTTCTAATCCTATATTCCAAAATGTCAAGGCAAGGATTAGTCCAGCAGTTTTCTCCAAGTTTGCTATAAATACTTCACATCAGGTCTGTTGGAATTTCCATTTTTGTACAGTTGCTGGTACTAAGTGAGGGTTTGATACAGATGAGTGTTACGGGCAGTCTCAGGGGATTAAAATAAATAATTTAACTACACCATATTTTATTTAAAAAAGCATTGTTTTCACACTGTGTTCACTTTTTTAATGTTAAGTGTTAAAATATAGTGAAAAGTAGTCAATTGTAGTCATAACCGTGCAAAATACAAATCTGTATCCACTTCATTTCAAGAGACAGATGGTATACATTTAGATTATACTCAGTTTTCTTACAGAAAGGTGAAGGGTTCCATTGTTCTCCACAGTCTTGTCATATGAGTACTCACTTCTGTGTCAAGGACTTACAGATTTTGGTCTAATCTCTAACAGCATCCCTGGTTTCCTCCGGCAGATCACTTGATGACTTTGTCACAATTCTTCACCTGTAAGAGAGGAATCAGAGTGATGTTTCACCTCTACAGTCAGGGCAGGACTATTTTAAACTATTAATTTGTTGTACTGATGCAGGGACTTTGATCTTGGTTAGTGTGTCTTGATCTTGATAAAATACAAATGCTAGTCATCTTGATCAAAGTTACCCAAGGCATGCGACTAATAGTAAGTGCATTTTTACTGATTGGATTATACTAAGAATTGTTGTCAGAGATTGTATAAAGTAAATTGGCAATTAATAAATACAGGCTGATACTAAGAATAATGCAGAGAAATGCTTTGTTAAAGGGAAAAAAAGAATAGCAAGTCTCTTATTTAAAACTACACAAAACAGACATGAAAGAAAGTACAATTTGTGCCCAGTGAAGCTGTGCACGTGGATTCTTGGATCGTTTTCATGCCAAGCTAAGGGCAAAGTAGGAATCATGGTTTCTGCCCTACTGTACCCTGTTCCCCACAGTCGATGGAAGAGATGAACATCTGATTCACCAGTCTCTATGGCTTCCCAAATTCTCTCCTGCTTCAACCTACCAGGTGACTGACTTTTTTTCTCCTGCTTTTTTATTTTAAAAAAATCCTAAACAGATTTGTTTAGCAAGACAGACAGATGTGGGTCTCCTTATCTTGCACTTCTTATTTCTGCTTTGGATAGTTGGCTAGCGAGTTCAGATGACTAGGCAATTATGAGTTTTTCTCTTTTACTCTCCCCCTTTTGTTTTATGCTTTATGGGTTTTTTCTTTTGGAAAAAGAAATTGAAAAAATAAGGTATTTGAGCTTTACAGGTGACTTAAATGCTAGCATTTAGGATCAGGAAAACTTGGAGAGAAACTATAGAAACAGTTTAGTATCCAAACTCCTGCCTTAGGACAAATAAATTTTAAGATACAGGATACACTGAGAAATGCTTAATAAAGGAATGAAAAGCAGTCCACAGCTAAATCGAATTTTCTGATCAAGTCAGATCCTTATTCCAAAAAAAAAAAAAGGGGAGTAACTACTTCCCAAGAAAGCCAATTATGCCCACATGTACTGAACACGGACACATTGCCAAGACTCTAGCTCAGTCATTCAAGCTCAGAAGGCATGTTTGATGGTAGGTTGCTTATCCCATTCCCTGGGGGTGGGTCTATGTGTACATTTCTTGTATTTATTTTGAGTTCTGAAGTAGATCAGGAAAATATATACGTGCAGTATTCCAGAGTCTTATCATTACTTAGTGTAAAATAGGAAAATCTGACAAAAGTTGAACATTTTGCTACAAGCCAGGTAGAGTGATCAGACTTGTTTGCATTTTGAGCATCAGCCAGTGAGTGCTCTTTGTTCTTGGAAATAAGGGTTGGTACAAATTTACTACAGCTTAACATGGAAAAATACAGTTGGTTTCTTTGCTTAAATGAATCGGGGAGATGAGTTCTTTTTCTTGGGGTGTTTTGGGGTTTTTTTGGCTTATTTTTTTTCCCCAAATACTAAAATGTTGTATCTGAAGTACGGCAAGACTATCTAGTACTTGGGAATCATTCAGGAACACTTTTGATTACTGATGGAAATAGTGCCTGGTTTCTTTTCATACATCTAAAAATCTTGTGAGACACTGCTTTATGCATCTTTGTTCTTATAGGAAATAATAATACTAAAGTTTACTAGTAAAATTCATCTTCAGTACCGTTGTTTATATGATCTATGTGTTCATTAATAAAGAGTCCCTGCTGTTGTGCTGTTAAGCACAGCTTAATTACTATTTGTAATATGGATGTGGTAAATGATCCAACTTAGTGAAACAGGAGAACAGCTGTTACCTTGTCTTATGTTTGAAGTTACTGGCTTTTCTCCTATTTTGTGTGTGGCATCCTCTTTTTCATCTTATGACAGTAATTCCATAAATTATGGACTTGGGTTCATCTGTAAACCCTGATCCTTGTCTTGTCTTCCCACTGTGTTGTCTTGTTCTCTTCTTTACTCATAATTTTATCATTTCATCTTACAACCATCCATTGTTGCCTTGCCTTTCCTCTGTTACTCAGGTTCTAAGAATCCTGATATCCTTGTTCTTTCTAGTTCCTTTCTGCAGCCATTTTACATTCCTGAAAGCCAAGTAAGTTTTTTTGCTGCTGTGCTGCCAAAACTAGTACTTTTGCCATCTTTCCTTGTGATGTATTTTCCTAGTGACATGTGCCTGCGTAGTTTCTCAAGACAATATGGAATTCATCAAAAGGTCTTCCTAAATATTTCCATTCTCCCTATGTCCCTAATCCTGCTGCTATTTGCTCTGGTGAATTACTGGAATTACTGTACAAAATAGATGTTTTTTTGTCTCTTTCCTCTTTTTTGGCTTTTTTTTTCCCTCTCCTGTTTAGAGGAGACACTGACAGCTAGTTTTTAAATAACACCTCAAATTGCTGCAGGGTTTCCTCTCAGCTACAGGCAACAACATTTCTATGCAATCAAGTGCTGTAGAGTGAGAAGGGACACGTTTTTTCTCCACCCACAAACTGTATCAGTTACAGTATCCTCAGTATCTTTTCATTTCCTATCCTGGCACCTTAAGCTTTTGTGTTGTCTCACTTGATTTCTTTTGTACTTTTTTTTTTTTTAACATTTTCATCTTTGAAGCTTGTGTGATTTGTTAAGCACTGCTCTAGTTGAGCCTGCCCTGAGCAGGGGAGGTGGACTATGATCTCCAAAGGCCCATTCCAACCTCAACCATTCTGTGGTTCTGTAAAATACAAGAGAAACGATAATGGAGAAATAAATTAGTATGGAAAAGACTGTGTTCCCTGAAAGAAATATCATGCAGAACTAATAAATGTCATTGTAGAAGAAATTTAACCTACTTTCCTCAGCACAGAAGATGTAAATCCCAATTGCAGTGTGTTAGAGGAACTGAAGCACCCAGCAGGATCCATCCATATTCTCTGTTTTAGAATAAAGCTAAATGACAGGGAGTGTTCTCCAGCTCATGTTGGTGTTCTGTCAGTTATGTAGTGTACTTTTTTCAGTATGTTTGGCAATATGCTATTATTATAAGGGCAAAATCAAAATGAAAGATTACATTCACAAAATTAAGTACAAATTAAATCCTTGTCATAACTCTTCTGTATGAAGGCATTTATTATTTTAGTATTTCCAAAGAGGTTTTTATTTCAGAACTGAATAGCCAGGGACAACTAAGCAGTATTTATGTTATGTAGGACTGCAGAGACCTCTAAAAATAGACTACAGTTGTTGATGCTTTTATATATACAGAAGGAAGAAAATGTTACAGTCTCCATTTTAGAGACAGAAAACAAGTATTTAATGAAAAGAAGTTATTTATGAAGTTATTGAAACAGGAGAGGTCATGAGGTTGGGGAAAATATTGAAAACATCATAAATTTAGGACTTTCATTTTAAGGAGCATGTTCTTTCTCAGACTACTGTTGTAGAATCAAATGTATTTTTAAAAGCAAACAAGTCTTGAAGGTATTTCCTTTAGAAATCAAGTGCTAGATTACAAATAAATACTATTTTCTTTGTAGAAATAGATGGAAGTCCCTTCATTTCACTTACATTCAATTCTGATTTTTTTTAAATTGAGGAGTATTTTCTTCTAAAAAACTAGGAAAACCCTCACAATTAGAGGAGTGTATAATGATTTATCAGTTTAAAAACATACAGTACTGAAAAAGCTCATAGCATGGAACCTTAGAAGGGAATAGTATTGATTAGTATTTTTTCTATAGATATTTGTGGTCACCTAATTAAGGGTATTACATTACATCATTTGACTTCTTCATATTTATATGTTATTAACACCTATTGCTTGTCACTTTACCTTATAGTAAGTGTCCATTTTCTAACTGCTGTCTTGGTAACTTTCTTATGCCTTCTTGCTGTCCCACTTTTTTCATTTAGTCATTTATAAAAGAAGTGGATGGAAAATTCTGCATGACTGGTCTATAAGGGTGTATCAGTTCTAGTCTGTCTGTTCCCCTACAACCTCATTTCACAGCATTACTTTCTGTAATGTTTGATCCATTTTGTGCATTGGGAGCCTGACCTGAGAGGTTCCCATAAGCACACCTATTGGATATGTGCTGTAGGGGTTCCTGGGGGGACACTTATAGCCTGAGCTGGAGGAGGGGAATACAGGGTGCAGGCAGAGCTTTGTCCAGCCACCAGCTGGAGTCCTGGGAGAACGTTGGCTGTGTTTGTCTCGCACTGAGGGGTTCAGATGTGCCAGTGTCACTTCTCACTCTGAGCTGGCTTGCTTAGTTGTTCTGCCTGTGCAGGGATATAACTTGTTAAGTGTGGAAATGAGAAGGAAAAGAAAATAAAAATGTTAGGTTGTGGGATATGTTTGGAAAGAACTGACAGGATCTTTTAAAGAAGCATTATAAGTCATTATAACTGCTGATGGGCTCAGCTTTCCAGAGTAACTTGTGTTTTGTTTTCAGCATTGAAGGCTGTATGTCTGAGAGGGTTGTTATTTCTTGAGATGATCAGTAGTTTGGGAGGGAGGGTTGGGAGCTAATTTCCACCAGGTTTCCTTCACTTTTTTTGTCTGTCTTGCATGGCTATTGATCATTGGTCTAATTTAGAAGTTTTGTTAGTGCTAGCTCTGTTCTGCTAATGGCAACATAGACTCAGGAAATAGGAAGAATTTTAACAGCTTATGCAGGTTAATGATGTGTTTGTGAAAACTTGCTAATAGGTTGTGAAGTTCACCATAATTCTAGACATGCAAACTTTTGTGTTTTTCAGGTGTTGATTGTGGGTCATCTTTGGATGCAATTTGATGATGGGATCAGTGTATTTCTCCAGGGTTATAGTGTATGCAGTACAGGTAGCTTAGCTTTTGTTGCTAGCAGAGCTATAGTATATAGATGCATTGCCCAAATAGAGAATAGACTAGGCTGTTTCTTTTGGAAGGAGCCTACAATGATCATCAAGTCCAACTGACTGACCAATTCAGGGCTGATCAAAAGCTACAGTGTGTTAATACAGGCATTGTCCAAATGTTGTTTAAGCACTGACAGGCTTGGGGCATCAACAGTCTCCCTAGGTAGCCTGTTGCAGTGTTTGACCACCTTCTCAGTAAAGAAATGCTTCCTAGTGTCTGGTGTAAACCTTCCTGGTGCAGTTCTTAACCAATTCCGCATGTCCTATCATTGAATACCAGGGACAAAATATCAGAATCTCTCTCTCCCCAGCCCCTCCTCAGGAAGCTCCAGAGAGCAATGAGGTCTCCCCTCAGCCTTCTTTTCTTCAAACTAGACAAGCCCCAAGTCCTTAGCTGCTCCTCATAGGGTGTGTTCCTTCTAGCCATTTCATCAGCTTTGTTGCCCTTCTCTGGCAGCATTCAAGGAAATTAGATCCTTCTTAAGTTGCAGGGCCCAGAACTGCCCAATTTTCAAGGTTAGGCCACATCAATGCTCAATACAGGGGGGCATAACCTCTTTTGTCTGGCTGGTTACACTGTGCTTGATGCACCAACACCTTATGGCTGCCAGGGCACGCTGCTGACTCCTGTTGAGCTGCTGCCAGCCAGCACCCCCAGATCCCTTTCTGCAGGGCTACTCTCCAGCCACTTCTCTCTGTTTTGTACTTGTGCCCTATGTTACTCTCTCCTAGGTGTAATCTGGCATTTTGGCTTTTTAAAGTTTAGGCCAATGCTCGAATCTTATGGAGATCCCTTCACAAGGCCTCTTGTCCCTCTAGAATCAACAGGACCTTCCAGTTTGGTATCATCTGCAAACTTGGTAATGGTGCATTCAGTTCCTGCATCCAGATTCTTGATAAACAATGAACAGAACTTCCCCTAGAATTGAATCCCCTAGAATGCCACTGGTGGTCAGATGTCAGCCAGATGTGGCCCCATCCATGACAATTTGCTGAGCCCTGCCCTTCAGCCAGTTCTGCACCCAGCACACTAACCCCACTCATCCCACAGCTGGACAACTTGTCCAGAAGAATGCTTTGAGGGACAGTATCAAAAGCCTTAATGTAATCCAAAAAGCTACATCCATCATGACCTTCCCTTCATCCACTAGGCAGATGACCCTACCATAGAAGGGTATTAAAGTAATGAAACAGAACTTTACTATTGTGAGCCCATGTTGACTGTGACACTATTCTTTAAATGCCTTTCAGTAGTACTCAGTTTAATCTTCTCCATAATTTTTCCAGGAAGTGATGTTAGACTAACAGGTTGGTAGTTCCCTGGATCTTTCCTTGTACCCTTTTTGCAGATGGGAATAGCAATGGCCAGCTTCCAGTCAGCAGGGACCTCCCTGGACTTGGAAGACCTTTGGCAGGAGGTGGGGAGAGGTTCTGCCTATTTAGCTCCTTCAGAACCATTTGACTGCATCTATTTTGAAAAACCTTGGACATGTTACATTGCATCTTAAGTAACCTGACATAGAGTTAACCAAACCACTTAGAGTAGAATGTGCTTGTAACAGAATGTGGTTGTAGGAAAAGTTTGAGAATTTCTAAAAGGGTGTAATAAACAGCTTACTTGAGTTGTGGTGAAATTGGTTCCTTTGTATTGAGCACAGCAAACTCTGAATTCAAGTGATTCAGTATCAAGTGCCTTGAAATTGCTATTAAAAAAAGATTTAAGGAGAGAATAAAAAAGTAAATAAAACAGAAATAATATAATTAAATTTTGACCCCTTAAGTTACTAACTTTCAAGGCTAATCTGGGATTATTACCAATAAAAAGAATTGGCTTTGCCCTTTTAAAATTACCATAAACCTATTGACTGCGACAGAATGATGTTAATATTTAAGAAGTAGGACATTAGATTCTATTATCTCAGAAACTCTGTCACCTGGTACACTCTGTAGTACTGTTATCTAATTATTATCCTTAAATTGCATTAGTGTGCCAGCAATTTGTCTACGGTTGGAAAAGTAATTGACATTTGGGTTACTGCTGCATCTTTGGGAGACTCAGGAGCTGGTTCCAGAGAGTCCTCTTCTGTCAAGGCAGATTAGTTTAATTTTACCTAAAAGAAGAGAGAAAGTTCTTGGGTTTGAGTATGTCATTTATATAGGGATCTTGTAATTTGGTATTGAAATTCAGGTTATATAAGAAAGCTAATTGTCAACTGAAAAGAGTTGAAAAGAAAAGTGACTAATAAAATACACATCTGACTTCACATGTGCTTTATTTCAAGTTTAGTGCAGTCTGCCCTTTCACTGAGAGTGCAGGCAGTCATTTACTGATTAAAAAGTGCCAAAGTAAAAAACACACAAAAAAACCCAACAACCAAAATTGACTTAATCCTGGCTCAAACCAGGACATGTGGATAAGAGGGGAGTGTTTGTTTCTTAAAACCTGCTGTACTAAGTACTGAAATCTACCAGATGGATATAGTTATAGAGCTGTGGTCACACACACGAACAGTTTCTTTCATGCTCAGAAGGTGAACTGTCAGAAGGCTGCTGAAATGCTCTTCTTTATCTAATAGGGAAGATGTGTGGAGATGTGCTCAGTACACCCCTGATGCTGTGCTGTCTACTTTCCTGGTGGGGTCAAGCACCTGGTCATAAAGGTTTCTTCTGTAAGAACTGAAGGTAGTTCTGCCTGGATGGCCAGCTGCTTTGGCCATGTTCACTGCCTTTTGGCTTCCTGTATCTGTCTCTGAGGCAAGTCACCCACTTTTTTTTTCTTCTAGCTGTAACCTTTTTTTCCCCACTAGTAACCTTTGTGTATTATCATTAAAATAAAAAATAGTTACATTCCAAATAATATTTTCTACCTGGAACACAGTCTTTCTCCTCATGTTCTATAGTAAACTTAGTTTCTTGTTTCATTAGTGTTTGGGAGACAAGTGCTTCCCAACTCTTTTTATACCATTTCTTTGACTAAAATTGAAGGGATTGTTATGCCATGTAGCCCAAATAAGGGAAGAGCAACCTGTATTTCAGCAATCACATTGCACTGAGTACATATCCACATCTCTGCAAATGATTTGGTTCATGATTGTGTACAGTTAAAAGCTTGAAACTTTCCAGACTAATGTAATTTGGGATCTAAAGTTGATTAGAGATGCATGATTACAAAATGCACATAATAATTTATGTGACAACTGGAATTAAATTGAAAAGATATTTTAAATTACCATGAGGAATGTAGTTGTCTAGTGGTGGTGATAATTTTGCTAATGTAATTTGTTTAGGGACTTTTCAGTTCCCATTTAAAAACAAGAAAATCTCTTCAAGATTCTTTAAACTACAGTCTAATGCTTCAACGCTTAACGTTGTCAGTATAATCCATATGAAATATTTAGCAATGTTGGCTAAAACTACAAACATCATCTGAGTTTCTTTTGACTGTAGCTTTTGAAAAAGATTTGGAGAACTAATGACATGTTTGTAGAGGTTTTTGTCAATATGTCTTCATCCTTCCAGTGGCAACAGTTAGGATCATCTCTCCTCTTGATGATTGGGGTAATATAGTCATCTTTTTTCAAACTTCATTATGGATTTAAGGGCTTTTGCAGACCACGTAAAGTTGTGAATTGTTTTGCATAAATTCCATAATCTCTTCCATCTCTTGAAAAAAATAATAAAATAAATGAAGGTAGTCAGTAGAAAAATGTAAGTGATCTTTGAAATTATCAAAGTATAACAAGGTTTCTGCAATAATTGTCATCTGCCATTTGAAAATGCTTCTAAAATAAGAATTTTGCTCAAAGTACCTGAAGAGGCAGTAAATTAAAAAAAAAAAATTCTTAAGTAATTCTGCAGTCAAAAAAGTAATGCAGTGAGACTTCATATTATGAGAATGGCAACATCTATCCTAAAGAAATTCTGAAAATTAAGTGTTTCAGAAGAGCAGATAATGTCTGTGTACTGTACTTCATCTGAATAAAGTGCTACTGTAACAAAACAGCTAGAGCTGTAATCCTAGAGTCAAAGCACCACTCAGCCTGGTCCATTTCTGGACTGTTTTGTCTTAATCTGTGCTTAGTCTAATGTGATTAATTTTCAGGCAAGTAATATTGTATTAATAATCACTAGTAATTATATATTGTAAAAATTTTGAAGTCTCATAACTTGCGAGTGACTGAGCGAGAGAACACTCTAATTGATCAAGTACATTGAGATAATATTTCTATTTGGTATAGACTGTGTGCCAGGAGAAGGAGAGGTGACCTGCAGTGACCAGGGGGTTAGACGAGTGTAACAGTGTGAGGCTTCCTGAGGCAAATGCTAAGCATTATTTTGCTTCAAAATGTGAATAGTACCAATAATGAGGCAGCTTTACTGTTAGCTCAGGAAGAGAAGAATAACCTTTCCACCTTGAAGAATGCTGTGTTTAAAAGGTCAGAGCTGTACCTGGAGACAGAGATGCTTAGTGGTAATGTTTCTGCACACGGGTAATAATGGTATTGCAGAGTTCTTGAAGTGCAGTAAAAGTGTAAGTTTTCAGTAGAACCAAGGACATTGGGAGAAACGGTAATTTCTTAGATTAAGGGTTTTGCCTGCAATACTGTTAAGAAAGTTGGGTAAGGCTGGTCTTGAAAGAGCTCAGGACTAGAATTTTATATTCTCAGCCTACACAGCAGCTGCTGGATTTTCAAAATAGCTCAAGTCCCAACAGTTCCTGTTCTGCAAGGCACAGAGCTCTTAGAGAAATCTGGCTCTCATTTGGGTGCCAAAATGAGATCTAAACTCTCAGGAAAATCTGACTTCATGAAAATCTGTGAGTATGCTGATTTCTTGAAGGGGGGGAAGAAAAACAAAAATCCATAAAATGGAGATGAATATTAGATAACAGCAGAATATTTATTTCTCAGCAATTGATTTCTTGGCATGATTATGGTAGTATTCTGGTAACCAGACGTCTTATTCTCTGAATAGTTGTTATAGGACTACATAGGCTAAAAATAAAAACACTTGTATAGTTCTGTTTAATGGAACCATCTCGTGCATTAACATAACTTGTCTTTGCATTCTCTGGTGCTCTCTTTTTGAGGTGCACAGAACAACAAATGTATGGACTTCTCCTGTAGGGTTTAAGACAGGAACAGCTATGTATCAAAAGAACATTTAGCACAGGTGTGATGCCAAGAATAGATGCAAGAAATTCTAGTTTAGATATCTACTCCTTGAAAGTCAGTTGTCTCTCTGGTCTTTTAAATAGAAAAAAATAATTTCAGAAGTGAAGAAGAGGGAAGCTTACTCTAGTGCCTACAGTTAACCTATAAGACAGGAGACTGTTAGCAAAACTTGCGTCCTCACAATATTTATATATTTACGTAATTAAAATATACAATGTTACACCATTGTTTTGTCTGGAATGGAGCTGGTTTTCTGGTATGGGTGGGGATTCATAGTTACATTTAACAACATGGATAACAGCACAAAGGGAAAGTAGTTGTTGGCTTTAGAGAGACCTCTCAAATGTGGTTCTCAGACATTTAAAAACATGATCTTGCCATTTCAATTTTGCCTGTTTCCTCATATAGTTCCTGCACCATTTCTGTAAACTTTTCTATGCCATTGTTTCTTCAGAGATGACTTCCAGTGGTTTATGTGGTACAAAACTAGAAATTAAGATTTACTATAAAAGTTACTTAAACAATTCCCAGTCTGTGGCTCTTTATTCTCTACTTTGTCTAGCAACCACAATGTTTTCCTATCTCATCTATTTTGGGGCAGTACTTAAAAGTTTTCCTCAAAAGCTTAACATTCTTGAGTTGTCATTCACATTTGAGGATGTTTTCCAAAGTACCTACATAACCACTTACTGAATCTGTGAGACACTTATTGAAATGAGAAGCAAGCTGTGCACTCAGGCAACAATAAATACAGCAGGACCACTAACATGATCTCCAATCAGCATTCACAAAGGTTGAGAAAAAGTTCAGTACCCCCAAGAAACGAATCCTTTCTTTCCCTTTTGTAGCATCTCTTCTGAAACAAATACACAGAGAAAGGAAATTCTGCAGCGATGCATGAAGTAAAACTATTGTTAATGCCAGCTCTTCAGTTGAATTGTGTTTTGCCATTTTTAGCATTAGGTCCATTAATGTTCAGTGGGTATATAAATAATATTTTGTTGTATGTATATTCTCTTCTGTAAAGTGTTGTAAAGAAAAGAAAGAATGCAGTTCAACATGTCTTAGTTTCAAAATAGGATGAAACATCTTAGGGCTTACTGGAAATGTGTGGTTTTCCCCTCTATTAATTCTGTAAACGTTTCAGAAGGCTACACAGTAGTTTTCCTGCATTTCTCTAGAAGGAGTAGCCTTGTATTGGCTTTGTTTTGTAAATTAAAAGTTTACGTCACTTGGTTGCAGAAATATATTTGCTTCCAAGCTTTCTATGCTCCTGCTACAATATAATTGTTTATTAACAGCTCTCTGACAAGATTACACCATAAATCCTGGGGTAAACTGGCAGTTCTGTAGCAGCCAGCTTGCTCTGTGTTCTGAACTGTCCTGCTCTTCATCTGTGAGACCTCCTTCAAATGTTCACAGACAGGAGAAGGTAGTGAACAGAGATTACTACCTCCAAAATTCTCTGTATTTATTTGAATGGCTTGGCCTTGCTAAACTGAGTCCAAGGCTGACCTCAAGATTTAGTTGAGTTGAAGACCAAATTGCCCATGGCACTATCTACAGAGGAATTTAGAAAAAAATGTAACTTCCTTTTCTCTTATTCCTCAATTATTTTGAAAGGCAATAATGGCATCTTTTTGCCTTATACGCAAACTTACTCATGCAAAATGAATATTTTCTTAGAATCAATGCCAGAAGGCAAAAATCGTTATCTTTGAACTGCTTAAAGAAAGTCACTTTGAAAATATATTTCTTTTTAAGAGTTTGTCTGTAGCCATGCGTGAGTGGATGTCTCAATGTAGCAAGGAGTTGCTCACACAGTATTCCTGGTGTCAAGCAGCTTACTCTAAAACTACAGGCAGCTTAGTCAGCTGAATTAATAAACAAAGATAAAAATTAATGAAACATCATTTGCCAAAATCAAAACATACAAAGAATTTGTCAGTTACAAATTTCAGGACAAATAGTGTAGCTTAACTATTAGTCTAAGATTGGAAACACCAACTTTGTGTACAATGTGTGTGCAGATGTTTTGAAATCTGCTTGATGGCTAAACAGTGGTATTTGGTGGGTGCCAGGACATGCTAGTAAGTCTTTGGAAGGTGAAGTGGGGTGATATTTTTTTGAGTTTCCTGAGCCATTAGGATGCAAGTTTCTGGTGCCCTTCACAGTGTATCCAAAAACTTGTTTATGTTTGGGAGTAATATTTCAAAGAAAATAACATGAAAAATAATAATACAAAATATTACTTTGTACACTGTTTTAAATTTTTTGATGTGTTAAAAGATAGTTGGCAAATGTTTTAATCCTTATCCGTTTGTCCTTATGCAATTTTTGAAAGGATTTACCTTTCAGCCATGTTGGCTTTGCATAATTGATCCATCCAAGATTTAAATTGCCTGTGGGTCAAACCTGAGTTAGACAGAAATTTTTCTTGAGGAATTTTTGCCTTGCAGACAGATCACATCTGAAAGATCACTTGCCACTGTGAAGTGAAGTTGGAATTTCACTAACAGATGCTTTTATCAAAGGAAACAGGCAAACGTTTTACTGCACAAGCATGTCCATTTTGTGTCTCAACAGAGGGAAACGAGGAAATTGCTGTCTAAAGTTTGGGAAAGCAGGCTGAAAAAAACAGCTGAATCCCCAGCTTATCAGTATGTGCATTGCTAGTCCTGATACATGGGGGAGGAAAAATGTTTGTGCTCCACTCTTAGAAACTCGTCTCTGTTGCCATGTTAAAATAATCCTGGTTTGGGGAGTTAAGGGGGCTTCTCTCAGAACTATGATCATGTTCACAGTATAACAGGCACTCCAAAAAAACCCATTAAAAAACAACAACAACAACAAAACCCCAAATGAACAAAAACAACCAAAACAGAGAAAATGCTTGCCTTGCTGTAGAAATGATTGGACTGTATGGAGATGTCAGTGGGGAGTGCACTTCCTTTTCAATTAGCCTCTGTACACTCAGTGGTGGAAATCATAAAGACTCTGAAGTACTTTGGGGTTTTTTTGGTTTTTTTTTTGCCCTAGACTTGACAGGTGAGGGTTTTCTTTATTAATGTACTTTCTACTGCCAGTTCCCCTGCTGCATGGCCTCAGGCTTTTGCTCTCTTGGAGGGTCTCTGTTCCTTTGCCAGCAATGCTTGGGCTGACCAATTGAGTCAGTTTTGGACAGGCTGGATTAGACACTAACCTAGGTTTTCTTGATTTCTCGCAGTAATAGTTTGATTTAGGACATTGGATATTCTTTTTTATTTGTCATTTTAATGTAAACTACCAGAGAGCCCTCATGAACAGCTGAAGTGGAACATAATCCTCCTTTTTGCTAGCACATCTCTTGGGGAGTTAAGCTGTGTTTGCATTTCATGTAGCTTCTGCACCTTCGAAATCTTGGACATTTTACAGACTTAAATGAGCTGAATGTACCGACTTTGCTGTTGTGGGAAGGACTATCTGTTTTTTCTATTTTATATGTGGAAATAAAAGTGTATAGATATTAAATGATGTGCCCAAGCTTGTTTGACATGTAACGATAGATCTGAGAGTAAACTGGTGTACCTAATTTTTGTATAGCTTTGTGGGGTTTTTTGGGTGGTGTTTTTTTTTTGTTGTTTTGGGTTTGTTGTGTTTTTTTTTCCCCCCTGGAAGTGATATAAGTCTCTTTCAAAACAGTGTTCAGAATCCATCAGGTTCAGGCTTTCAGATAGAGACTATAAGAATATGTTAATTTCCTTCCCTGAAGTGCTTACAAACTGAGAATAGAAAATATTGACACAGCATGAAAAAAACCCAACTTTCTAGTCTAGATAAATGGATGAGAAGGTGATAAAAATCTTCAAATATACACTTTACCAGAACAAAAATCATCTCTTTTCGTTTTACTTATGGCACTGATGTCTTTTTGTATTCAAAGGAAGACTATGGGCCTTGATTGCTTCTTGAATTTGACACAGCTATGTCTGTGGTCCCCTCATTGTGTTATGTGTTATCCAGTGCTCTGATAGCTTTGTTAATTCCCAAATAATATCAAAGAAAAATTCTAGATGATGATGAAGTATCATATGTGGGAGTAGTCTAGGAAAGAGATAAATAAAAGGAACAGCTGAATACTGAATAGGTAAATTAAGTTTGTCTGATCACTGGGTAAAACTTTTCTTCAGCCCATAACTGGGAATTCAAAGCTTAAGCACAAGAAGGCAGAGCTGCAGTATGTTCTGAAGAATGTGCTAAAAATCCAAACTTGCCTACTGACCAAACAGCTACTCTCCAAAATGTACAGAGAAAATAATCTTGGGTTTTTTTCATACTAGATTGTGGTTGGAAAACATCTAGCTTGTGCTAGCAATTCCGTTTTGTTACTTCCAGCATGTGTTCCATATCCATGGCTAATAAAGCTGTACTCCATTTCAAAAGAGAACTTACTGAGAAGGGAAGTGGTCATTTCACATGGAAAGCAGAGTAATTTGGAACTGTAAGAAAAAAAAATGGCACACATTTTTTGTTCATTTCTTCAGGAACTGGAATTGCGCTGTGGATTGTTTCCAGTGCTGCCCAGGGGAGGCCTTGTGACAGACCATGAGGTCACCTGGTGGATTTAAAAGGCTTGTAGAATTAACATTGAGATACGAAAAATGGTTCAGTGAAGAATTAGTGCCAATTCTGGATTATAAAAGAAATTTCTTGTTTCCTTTGAATAATGGCTCCAAATGTGAGTGGAATATTTTGGCAAATTCTTCTCAGATGACAGCTCTCTTGGGATAAACAAGTCTTTATGCTTGGTATCATCTTTCTGAGTTATCAAGTAGGAAAAGGAGAAAGAATTCAAGTGTTTCTGTGTGTGTTCAAGTAGCCACGTTAAAAGTATTTGTGGGATCTGTATGAGAGAGGGTCATAGTTTCTGGGATCTAGGAAAGCTAGTTTACTATTTTGCTCAGGAAACAAATAAGGATGCTAAAGGATAGGGCATGAATCCTCTTCTGTAATTAAAAAATAAAATGCAGTTTATGCGTTTAGTGGGGAAAAAAAAAAGCATAAAAAGTGAAAAATGGGGTATTGTGTAAATTAGGTTTTCTCATGCTCAGTACCAAAAGAGTTGTTTCTTCTGGTAGTAAAAAAATGTCTTGAATTTCCATGCTGTCTAGAAAATCTTAGAGACAGTATATTTGAAAGTTGCTGTATTAACAGGTTTTAGACAAGCAGAAAGGCAGGTTTTTAATGTGTGATTTTAGTTCTTTAAACCCTGATGTCAGTTTCATTCCTCCCCGTATGATCATGTGGGATCTGGGTGTCAATTGCTTCGTCAAACACTGCAATTGAAGGTTTGCTAAGTTTTGTAATGGATAATATAAACTTCCTTTAATTCCTGGTTTAGTTTAGTGCAGTATGAAATACGGAGCAGAATATGTGAAGGAGAATGTGGTTTGTTTGTTTTTTCCTCAAGTACTACATGTACATACATAGGGTGTTACCTTATACATATGTAGAAGCAGAATGTTTAATTCTGCCCATTGCCTACATCTAACAGGCTGTAGCAATTCTCTTTGTGATGTCTTTCCAGTGCTTAAATTCTTCACTCGTGCAGCTACAGTAGATGACTAGGTATGTCTTTATTTCCAGTCTTTTTTTTTTTTTTTCCCCAGTAGTTGAGGAAAATTATTTAAATAGTTCAAGGGCCTTTTTGTGGTGATGCTGTGCTAGGGCTAATGAGCATCCATTCATTTTATTAGCCTTCTATCAGTGGGACTGAAGTAGGTGAAGAGCGCAGAGCTTTCCATTCTTTGTGCCCCCCAAACCACTTACCAGACATCTTGTTCTCCTTAATAAAGAAAAGTAGGGAGGATAAAGAGAGTCTGTGAACTACTGCTCCACTCTTAGAATCTCTGTAGGATGTGACAGGATGTTACCATGCTGCAGTAGCATCCATCCCAAAACTGCCAGGACTCAGGAGGATTGTGCTGTATCCCTAAAACCCTCTGAGACTTGGTGGTGGCATCTGCAGCCATGGTTGTTGGAAGAGAATCCAGATGTTTCGTGTATGCTTCATGTACTTTATAGAATGTGTGCAGATTAAACATCTTAAGTACTTAAGAGAAACAAAATGGACTGAACATGGGATTTTATAAATTGCTTACAGTATTTAGGTAGTCTGGGAGCTATTTCAGGTAAAATAAAAATAGTATTTGTCATTTTTCACCCCAGGTGCACCTTGCTTTTGGTCACTGTGTAATTGTTCAAATAATGTAGATTTTATTATAAAAACCATACAAGTTAAAGTCATATTCTTATTGTAAACATACTAATATAAAGAGGTTACAGAAGACATTAGTTTGGTCTCTGGCCTTAATGTATGGCTCTAACTTTTTTCTTCTCCCCCTGCCCCATTTGAGTTGAGGCTAGAAAGTGAGCTTAGATAAAAGTTGACTTGTAGATAAGTCTGTGATTTGTCTTCCAGTGGGTCAAGGCTGAACATTTATTATTGTTTTAATGGTAATGTTGTTCATTGAAATGAGTTCTTAATTTAATATTGCGTTTTCTCCTTCTCCAGTACTCTTTGAAGTGCAGAATGGCAACTGTAGCTTCTGCCTTGCACCCCTGAGATGCGTTGGCTGATAATTTTCTGTAGCTGTCCTTCTCTGACCACATTCTTATTATCTTCCCTACCTTATCACCACCTTGCTGAAATGTTATTGTGCTAACACTACATATTTTTAATACATTGCTAGGAACACTTTTCAAGCTTCAGAGCTTTATAAACCTGTGCCTTTGAAGTACTTCTGCCACAGTAGATTCTCTAAAAAGAAAAAGGAACATGATTCCTTTCAACATCAGCATTTCTTGATAGAAGGAAAAGATTAATGGAACATTATTCATTTTCAGTGGCAAAGGAGTTGTGATAGGATGCATTGCATTACTTGTGTATTGGTATAGTTACAGAACATAACAAAAGGTGATTTTTTTAACTACAATTAACCTGCATAATTAGGAGAAAAAAAGGTAATATTTTTCTTATGATGGCTTGAGTGTTAATTATAGCTTGGCTCACTACATCAGGAAATGAGCATTATTTACCTGTGTGTTGACAAATATTAGAAAAACTGATAGTGAGTGCCATTGATTTAAGAGGTACTCAGTTAGTGTATCTAAAAGATGACAGAGGGGTCCTGCAGTGTTTCCGAGAGTGCAGTTCCCCGTGCTAGGGTCAAGACAGGGCTGCTGTCACAGTGTGCCACAAAGCAAGGAACTGACAGCCATTTGCCACCGTCCCTGTGTATGGCCTTTTTATGTTTTGTATGTCTAACATGATACTTTCTAGACATGATAAAGCTTTAATAAATAATAAAAAAAAATAGCTAAGCCTGTACTATAGTTTTTGTAGCATGTTCAATTCTTTTGGCTAGTGGTCAAGTTAATAGCATGTTATTATCACAGGATGATTCTGTTCTTTTGATAGTGGGCA
This sequence comes from Apus apus, assembly GCF_020740795.1. Lineage (NCBI taxonomy): Eukaryota > Metazoa > Chordata > Aves > Apodiformes > Apodidae > Apus > Apus apus. The sequence continues at coordinate 13,533,006 of NC_067295.1, read as the reverse complement.
AAAGATAAAAGTCAAGTGTATCAATCAGAACAATTAAACCAAGTATTTAATATTTGGCTGGTGGTTTAGTATCCAGGTACTGAATGACTAAGTGCGATGTTTACAGTAATTTTGTTTTATTAAAGTCACAGAGAAATTGCATTGATTTCAGTTCACTTTGAGAGCTATAAAAAGCTCTGAAAACTGAGACTCTTATTTAGGAGCCAAAAATACAGACGTAGAACACTCCTAGGAATGTAACTTATAAACTTTTGGTCAAAGTTTTTGCATACAAATAAACCATCTGTATAGTTACACCAACGTGTTCCTGATAGTACATGAGACATCTTGAATTTGTGAGATAAAATATAATTTATAATGCTTGTGTATGAAATAAGGCTTAACCATCATTTGGTGTTTCCGAAGATACTTGGAAAACATGGTTGTGCTTAAGAAATGACTCCAGACTGCTTTTAATGTAACAGTAGACTGTGCTACAAACAGGAATGGGAAAAAATTATTGCATTTAATAGTGTAGCAGCTGTAAGGGTGCCATTATACTAAGTGACTTAATGAATACTGATCTTGAAGCAATAAATCAAAATGCAAACAATTTACTCTAATCAAGTAAGCAGAATTTTTCAGATACTTAAATTATATTAAATGAGCATTTCAATCACTATGTATCTGCACATGTTCTTATGTTTAATCTAGTTATTGTTTGTGTAACATCTCTTTTAGGTTAATGCAGACTTACACTTTTTCCCCTCTATTTTCTGTTGGTTGTTTTTATTTGTTGGGTTTTTTTCTTTGAGTGTCTAGTTGCTTGAAGTACAGAGATTGGTTGCAGAATAATTAATGGTACTGATGTTAAATCCTGTGGCAACAGTTGCTTCAGGTAGGGGTAGCTCTGAGTGTCTGCATTTACAAATTTATTTAGGGGTGTTTCTGTATGTGGACACATTTGCCTACATATGTGCCTGTACACATATGAGTGTGTTGGTGTGCACTCACAGCTCATGCTGGTTGCTGCCCACTAGTACAGAAATGGGAAAGAAGAAAAAAGTGATAGTACCATCATTTCCTGGGAAAAGTAATATCTGTTCTGACACTGTAAATTCATATGGAAATAACATGTTTGCTGAGGCTGCAATTCTAGAGTCTCTTGTGGGATTATGAAAGTGATTTTTCACAGACCAAACGCAGTGGATCGCTTTAGGTCTTGAGCCTACAGACGTTCATATGCATACAAAAATACAGCTTCTGGAGAGGAGTTACAGTGAAAAATCAGAAGTGCTTGCTATGTAAACATTTGTACACCTTGGCTTTTTCTTGTTTATTTCAGTTTGCACAAGTGTTTTGACTTCATCAAGATTTCTGATACATTTAGTTTACTTGCTGACCAAACTGGTAAACCTGCAAGCCAGAGGGAGATGATGTGTATTGTGTTGTTGAGCCGTGCTTGCGTTTCAGTTTGAGAGTTCCCTGAGAATCCATAGGGTTTTATCTTTTCTGTTGTACTTAGCTTTTAGGGTTTTTCTGGTGTTTGGTTTTTGTTATGGCTTGATTTTTTTTTTCCCATTTTTTTAGTTTTGTTTCTTTTTTGTTTTAGTAGTGGAAAATAATACATATGAGGCTTCTGTAGCTTAAAGTATTCAGAGATCCTCAGTATTTGACTCTTCCCTTTATTTTAGGAATATATGGATTTTTTTGCCTCATGAATCACTGAACTCTGCTGCTGGTGTTTCTAGTTTTGTCTGGCATCAGAAACATGCAATTGATGTCTTCCTTAATAGTTACATAACAGCAAATTTGATTCCTGACAGCAGAAGTGGAAAAAAATGAAGTGCCATCTCAGTTTTGTAGGTTACTTGCCATAGCTGTGAGGAGCAGGGGAAGGTCTGCATTGTCTGTGGGCCGAATGAGGGTGGAAAGGTATTCATTTTGATAGGAACTGTAAGAGATGGACTTGTCTTCAGATTAAAAGAATGACAGAAGGGGATATTATAGCTTCAAGGTGTAATTATACCATACAACTCTACAGTCTGACTCTTCAGAATATTCAAGATGTAAGAAGCCATCAGGAAGAAATCCAATACAGCTATTTCTACATTAGGCAAGCACAGACCTTATGCTTGAGCTGCTGACAATTACCTACTGGCATCTTTACTGGGTGGGCCTTCTTATTGGTCCAACAGTAAAAATAAATTGTACCAAATAAAATTGGTACAACCCTTATAAATGACTGTGGCTGTCACTAACTATAAGACATTTCTGTGAGGTTCCCTTGTGTAGGTGTGAGGACAGATATCAAGGACTTTGGTGTTCATCGTATTTAAAGAAGATCCTGAAGAAAACAGTGGAGGGAGCAGTACTGAATTAATTTTCTGTGCTTCCAGCCCTACATTTATTAAGAAGCAGACAAGTAGAGTGGGACGTCAGGCGTTCTGCTTTATCGAGAAAAAATGTTCTTACTGTCAGTGCATCATGGTACAAAGCTTCTCAGAGCTCAAGGAGCATCTGGATGACACTATGTGTTGTATGATGTAGTTTTAGGTAGCCCTACAAGGAGCAGGGACTTGGACTCACTGATTTTTGTAGGTCCTTTTTTATGATTCTGGTTAAGCCATTTACATCGAGTTCTCAAGAGACTGGCTGTAATTTAGATGAAACTTCATATTTTGTGCTAAAATCTGATAGATAATAACTTTGTTTTGTGAGCAGAGTTGATCTTCGGTTGCCCAGATGTTCATTCTGCTGCGCCCAAATTGGTGACCAGTAGAAAAGTATTCTCTGAAATTGCCCCAATTCTTAAAATATAATTTTTACTAAATAAATAAAGGATGGAACTGTCAGTCACAAGTTCGAGCTGTAGACTCTGTGCATAGCTTTGTCACCCCTGAATCTTGTCTACTTCCACTTAGAAAAGAGAGAATGTTGTTCTACTGCTTTTAAAATGATGTTGCTGCAAAACCCAGAATGGGCAATAAGTAGTTAATAGTGCCAGAAGAATTGTTTACATTGAGACTGACAGTCTTTTGTGTGGGGAAGCTGATGTTACCATGGGTTGGCAGTGAACTCTTACAGTAAAGCTACTGAAGTACAAAAGGCCATGTTTTGGAAACTGACACTGAGAGTGCCTCTGGTTTCTAAGAGCAGCTCATCCTTTATTCTCTCGTAATGAAATTCCTCCTAACAGATGAGTCAGGCCAGAAGTTAAAAATGTTATCATAAGAGTAAAATGAGCTTAAAGTGCCCTTACATTTGTTAATTCTTTTTTCTTTCCAAATTAGAAGTTGATCTTACAAAACAATAGTTTGCTCACAGTGGTTAATTTACTTTTATGACTTGTGTTATCATAAGTCATTACTTTTCAATGTGATCTTTAAAGGTACTTCAGCAAACTTTAGTTTTATTTATTCACCTAATCAATTTATTCATTGATAAAAATTGAAACATTTAAAAGATAGCAAATTGAAAATTAGGAAACTGGTAACATGATGGAAACTGGTGCTGAACTTGAGTCCCCTTTGAATGTGTGGCTTCTCAAGTCTGTACTTCAAAATGTTAGCCCTGAATAGTATAAAGGAAACAGAATTCAGTGTGTTGGGATTCCATTTGTTCTGTTTACAGTCACTTGTCACAGTTTGTGTAATACATTGGAGGTGAGAGGAGTCTCTGTGCCTGTAACCATACTGGTATGCTTTAATAAATTGCATCTGGTTTTATATCATTATAAACCAATACATTTTTATTCATATAAGCCCCAGAAATGGTTTTCCTCTGAAGGAAAGAGAACTTAGTCATTGAAAAGAAGTGATGTGTCAGTAAATGCTTTATGCCTTGATTGTCCTTTTTGCCACTTGCTGCCCTCCCTCTCTCCCCCCGGTGTTTTTGGCATGAGTAAAGTTGTGATACTAATTAGCCTGGCAGCAGAGAGGGTAGTGTTTTTCTTTCTGACTATGTGAGAAGGTAGGAAATAATACCAACAGAAAAGCAGCTTGAAGCAATTAGGTGAGTTAGGTTAGAATAAAGGGCTGCAAGCCTTCTCCTCCGGAATGTACACTTGGCAGGACAAGTTACAGGTTGAAAATATACCCCAGGAGGCTTTCACAGCAGTTATTATTTACCTGGGCATCCAAGCATGTAATAAAAATACCCTTTATGAGGGAATCTGACATCAGAAGTGTATCAGTATAAATGTAACCTTGATATGAAGAAATTCTAAGCATAAACTTTTAAATAATTTAGGAATTTTAATTAAAACCTTTTATCTGGAAATTGAGCAGGTTTGCTGATCAGTGTCTCTTAGAAGGCACTGAAGAAACAATATCAAGTGACCCACATTAATGCTAATTTGATTTCTAACTGCTTAGATGAATAAGGGGAATTGAAAGTGTTGCAGCTGTGCTTCTGCCTTTCCTCTTACCTTGTCTCCTGAGGTTACCAACTGTAGTATGAAACTTAGGAAACTGATTTTCTTCACTTAATGTATCAGTTTAAACAGTAAAAGTTGAAATTAGATAAGGTGAATGCTGACCAGTTACAACTTGGTTAGGCTATGTTTTCAACTTAGAGCTTGCTTAGACTGAATTTGAAGTGCTCATCTAGTAGTCGAAGGCTTTCTTTCTCTTTCCTCAAAACATGGCTCCTTCAGTTCCTCAACAGAACTGTGGTGTTGCCTGGAAGTATCCCTGTGTGGATTAAAAGCCTGATGAGAGCCTTTGAAAGTGCCAAGGACTTACTGACAAATCCTAGAGGCTTATTTTTTCATGTTTTTTAAATGCATGCCATACTTTACCAAAAGTTATCTCATTATTTTTGTTCTTTTGTTTGAGTTCCAGCTTCCTGCTTTTTTTTGGTATTAGGAAAACAGGTAAGCTTTCAAACTCATGTAGGCACTTACTTGGTATGGATTACAGACTGCTGTATATGATAGGCTTTTAATACAGTATTATGGGTATCTGAGGTTTTTTGGGGAGAAGACAGTAATTCTTTCTGTTTGCTTTTTGTTTTAGACATTTCTTTTCTCAATGTTCTTCATAAAACTGGCTGAAGAGAAAAATATTTTGGAAACTTTTGAAATACCCAAATTGTGCAACGCATAGGAAGTTACCAAACCTGCCAGTGCCACGGTGGGTTTGTGGACTTAGAGCAGAAGGGTGGCATGGTAACACAAAGAAAACATACCCCAGAGGACTGAAGTTGGGCAATTTGTACTCTAGTAGTTTCATACCTTGATTGCTTTGTGTATGGATGATGGACCGTGTTGAACTGCCCTGGAAGCAAACTGTGGCCTGACTGTGTTTCCTGTTAACATGAGGTTGTAGCTGGCAGTGGCTCTAAAGTTATTATCTGTTCTGTGATATATTATTGTCACCTGTGACACCCGCCTTGTTTTTCTTTCAGTCTGACCAATATTTATTAAATTATTGACACTTGTTATGTGGTTTATTATATAAAGTGGTTTTTTTTGTCCATGGGGACACCTTTCTTATTTTTTCTACACCCTTGTTTCATTTGCTCAGTGGTAGATGTTGGAAGAATCACTGACTTCTTACAAATTAAAATTGTAGTTGGGTTGCAACAGACCAGTTACAAAACAGGGACTTATCTGTGCCCTGAGGAAAATAACCTGAAAACTATTAGAACACCAGAAATTTCAGCAGGATGGTGGTGTCTTTATATGTACATTTGAAGACAGGAGAACTTTTGTGTTTTCTTAGACAGCAAAGTCAATCAATTCCAAGATGTAAATCTAGAGGAAACCCAGTCTTCCGTATTTCCAGTGTTGATGTACTATGTAGGGCTTTTGACATCTCCTTCACGTTCCTGGATTCCAGCATGTATCTCACTAGTAAGGACTCTAAAAATCTATGCTTTAAAGAAAGCATTTCCCAAGAAAAAAAACAGCAATGGTTTTTAATCCACAGCCCCAGCCATACTAACTCAATTTTAAAACTCAGCAAGTTTTACCTCTTGAAAGGAGAAAAGATGATGGAGGAGAAAGTTGATTAGCCATATGGATACAAATGAATGTTTTTATTAATCCATTATTATTACAGAGAACAACAGTGTAGGTGAGAAATAGGAACTCATAGTGGAACTGGAAGCAAATATAAAATCCGGTAGTTTATACTTCTGCCTCACTAGATGTAGTGAGCTGCACCAAGTACATATAAAGTAGCTGTGAAAACCAAGAGGAAGGAGGTATTGGTTTTATATGCTTGGCTGAATCACAACTGTAACCACAGCAAAAGCTGACCTCAAATCAACTTGACTAACTGCAAGAAAAGTAGTGCAAAGTGGGTATAGATAGTGCCTCACCTTTACTATCTATGTACTTTTACTCTTGGAGAAGGAAAACAAAGGCTTTCAAGGCCATTTCATGCACTTCATTGATCTGCAGCTGCCATAATGACTCCCATGGGTCCGCCAACAGCACAAGTCAAATCAGGCTCTTGAGGGCCAGCCACGCATAGAGTAACTCCAAAATAAAAAGCATGAAAGGCCTTTTAAAAGCAAGTAGGCTCCATCTTAGCTTATAAAATCGCCTGATGGGTTTATACTCAGATACAGGAAATGTTTTATCTAGTTCATTGTATACATGCCTGTGGTCAAGCTGGATTCGTTAGTTTATTACAATTTGTAATTTAAAAAGTCACATTTAACATTCTAACTACTTGGGGTTTTTGCTGGTTTGAAACAGTTTGCTCTGGATTTTAGTTTTATGGAAATAAAACGTGCCAGAGAGTATGTGCCCTGCTGATGAAATACTGTTTAATGCTCATCATAAGTGATTTAGTGTTGATATTTAAGGATGTATTAATGGATGTATGTAGGTTATAAAACAGTTCAACACAACATGAATGAAAGAGGGAGTGTTTATTCTTCTTGTTCCTTGCTGCTTCTATAGCTCAGTGAATCAATGTGTTGTCATTCACCATTTCCATATAAATAAAATGGATGCAGTCCCTCAGTATGTTATAAGAGCTGAAAATGGGATCCTTGTATCCCTGAAAAAGGGTTTTGTTTGTGTAGGCTGCTGTGGCTCACTTCCACCATTATTAGAACCTTCTCTCCACTTTCCAGTGTAGAGTGAAATGTTTTCAAAGGTGAAATGATGCTGTTTGACCCTGTTAGGGATAGAAAATAGTGAAATGGATCAGGGTCCTTGGTTTGTGTCTAAGTGTAGACACTACTCTGAGGTGTCATTCAGATTGTAGAAAATGGTGGGTTCAGCTCCAAAGTGTTCTTCATGTTAGACAGGCTGAGAGAGTTGAGGTGATTCAGCCTGGAGAAGGGAAGGCTCTGGGAAGACTTCATAGTGGTCTTCCACTATCTAAGAGGCCACAGAAAAGCTGAGGAGGGGCTTGGGACAAGGGCAGGGAGTGAGAGGACAAGTGGAATGGTTTAGAACTGGAGAGGGGAGATTTAGGTTAAACATTAGGAGTTAATTCTTTAGCGTGAGGGTGGTGAGGCACTGGAACAGGTTGCCCAGGGAAGCTGTGGCTGCCCCATCCCTGGCAGTGTTGAAGGGCAGGTTGGATGGGGCTTGGAGCAACCTGGTCTATTGGGGGGGCATCCCTGCCCATGCAGGAGGGTTGGAACTAGATGATCCTTAAGGTCCCTTTTAACTCAAACCGTTCCTCTTGATTCTGTGTTATAACCAACAACTGGGGAATTGGTTATAATCTTACCCTATTTACTGACAGATCATTGCCTGTAGTTTATTTCCAGAATCAAAACATACAGTAAAAGTATTGAGATGTAAAATATGGCAAATTTTCAACTGTCCTCTTTGTATTTACTGATCAGTGTAGTTCAGGAGTTCCATAACTCACTGTGTGGCACTAGAAGTGGCTCTTGTGTTTGTGTGCAGGCACAGAAAGGACTCAAGATGTTCAAGTGCCTTTTATCTCCTAGTCTTCCAATCTCATTTTGAGAATTCAAGATCTAACCTTATTCTATTTTCTTCCTTTTTCACAAAAGCAGTACTCTGGTAAAGAGCCATTATTTCTATTCTTTACATCTCTTCTGCCTTGTAAAATTTTCTCATGTTCTATTAAAAAAAAAAGTTTCCAAGTACACTTAGACATAGGCAATTTGAAGCTGTAGGTGTTCGGAAAGAATAACAGTAAACAATGGCTTTCCTTTTTAGGTCAGAGGTGTTCAAACATCACCAAGTAGTCATAATTTTGGTGTATAATGTCTTGACACTCTGATTCTGCTGTGGATAGACCTACTTTTTCTCTTTTGACAAAATTTATTTTACTAGGTATTAATTTTCCAAATGTCTGTGTGAGTCATTTAAAACACTCATATAGATATATTCTTAATTTTCTCTCCATAATCTAGTGTTATACTTAGCTTTTTAGGATGCTGGTTTGCGGAGTGGATTTGTGTTTCCTAGCTGAGACACCTTGTTGGCCTGCTCTGATCAACTGTCCACTTGTGCTGTATTTTTTCGATAGAGATGGAATGATTCCCTCATTCAGATTACTTATATGCCAGATTTTCACTTTGTTTTACTGCACATAGAAATACCTATCGGGACATTAAACCTTAGTAATTTATTTCTGTCATCTATTTCAACGACTTAGCAAGTTATCATGTGCTGTCCAGTTCTGTCTGACAAAATGTCTTGAAGCAGTATAGCTAATTAGAGCTAATCTACTATTAGTTGGCTACAGACTTTTTGTAAGATGTTAAAATTTTGGCGTTAGTGAACTTGTTGGTAGCTTGACGGTGTAAAACTGAAGATGCATTGTTCAGCCGTGATTACTGATCTGGTCAGTTTTGTCATTGCCTAAATTTCTCATGTTGAATATAGCCTTTCTATTCACGGCTAGCAGCTCTGGGCAATTTTCTCTTTGTGAACCTTATATTTGGTACTGTCATTTAATGGAATGTATTTTTTTAATTTCTGTAACCTGAAGGGAAAAAAAACCCCAACAATCTACAGCTCAGATTCTCTGCCCTGAGCAGGCCCCATTGTATGCTGCACTAATGGGGAGAAACTGTTCCATACTGACACTCACCTGACTAAGGACACAGCAAAAATCATTGTGTGAATTACAGGTCTGTGAGCCAAATGGATTTCGTAATGTTCATAGGCTGGCAGCTATTGACAACTTAATCTAAAAACTTAATACAGCATGGGAGAATGGTGGTGTTTCTGAGACGAAATAAACCTAAGATTGGTTCGCAAATGACACCTCTCCGTGGCAGAAATGAAAGCATTCAGCTGCTTTGTTAGCTTTGCAATTTTAATTCAAGAAGCAGCTTTACTCTGCCCTTTGTCCTTCACTAAAAACGCTGTTTTACTTTTGTAGCATCTTTGAGAAAAAGGTTTCTCGAAGGTGGTAAAAATTTTAAGTTAGATATCATGAGTTAGTTGTCAGTAACTTCTCTAGCAAGAACTGTTCAAACATACCATGTTTCTATATAGGCTGAGTTGTATTTCCATAGTAGGAAGCATAAACTGTAGTCAGTATGTGTATTTTTGTTAATACCTACACTGCAGTTTAGTCTTAGGCAATCAAGAGTAATGGTATCTTTATTTCCTATTTAGGTGGTCAGTGCTGCAAAATGGTTAGGTCATACAGATCCGTGTGTGTACAGATACACATCATCAGAGAGGTCAAGTCTGTGTGTCTGAACTATTTTCCTAACTCTGTATTACTTTTGATAGGATGATGAAAAACGTTAGCATAAATAGTGTGAAGGTAAAACTTGGGAACAGTGGATGGTGAAGTTCAACACAAAAAGTGATATGTGAAGGAAGAAACTTGTCTTTTTATGCAAAACGTAAGTTAAATCAGTTGCCATCTCACTGTAAATCATGTTCTGTTCAGAGGCAGAAATTAAATAACAAGCATTTTCTGTTCTTCCCTGTTCTCCATCCATTCTCATTTAAAACTGGATTTTATTGATTTTGGTGCTGATCCAATTTCTTCTGTAACAGGGAGCCATCCACTCAGCAGCCCATCTGAATATACAGGAATGCACCTGGGTATGGCTATGAAATTACCTAATGTTGCCTAGGTTAATATGTATTCATTGTTCGTTTCAGTTTGATCTCTTGTGCAGAGTAGGCCAGTGGTTACCTGCTACCTTTACACGTGATGCTTGGCTGGTGCTGAAACCTGGGCTGCTCATTGCTAAAGCCTCCCTGCAGAAATGGATGAGGGAACTGTGAAAGGCAACTCCGTGTGCCCCTTCCCCAGCAACAGACCCAACCTGCAAAGAATCCCTTTGAGCCCCAGGGGGGGTGAGTGTGTGCCAGTACTAGCAGGAGTAGAAAGGAAGCAGGCAGAAAGTGAAAGTGTCCCTCGTGACAGTAGCGAGGATTGATGTGGCATCAAGGTGATTTGCCTGACAGCAGATACCTCCTCAGCTCGGTGCTCTGAGGTGGTACAAGGATCTGTCACCTTCCCTGAAAACCAGGCAGTAATTTACACTGAGTAGTGCTGTGACAGTCAGTGGGAGAAGGAAGATGCCGTTCAGCACAAAAGCTGACAAAATCTGATTGTTAAGTACCAGTTGGTACATTAAAGGTTGTGTCTTTCTAAAGAGCTAGGAGGGAGAGAACTACGCTGTATAATATGGAGACACGTTACAGAAGGCAGATGCCAAGTGAACACTTTATAAGATTTGTATGGTTTAATGCATTTTTGTAGTCATTAGGCAGCCTTTTCTGTCTGTGCTTCATCGTGAAAGCTGCAGTGTGTCATAGGCCTTAATTCAACAGCAAGCAGTAGAATGCTGTGCTCTCTGGTGATCAGTTTTACTTCATGGAAAAAAACCCACTCGGGGATAGCAATACTGTGCAATTTATTACAGCGTGTTCCAAACAAAACAGCAGTTTTAAAATCTAAGTGGTTTTCTCTTAGTTCATGTAAATGTATGCATTCCTAAAGCCAGCTGATTAATGAAAGAAAAAAATAGTAGCTTTTAAACTTGGGTTAGGTTTCTCGGAGGTTTTGCCTCATGTACAGCATTTCTGATCTTAGAGCATTGCTTAGCTCTCCTGCCAAATGAAGTTTAGTTTTGAAAATATTTCCTGAATGCTTTTATATCCCGGAAGTACTCACTGCAGCATGTTCTTTGTGAAGCTGTATTTGAGACAGATAATTTGGTTTAAATTGGTGCTCCTGTATCAGTGTGGAACTAGTTCAGAAATGAGTTATCAATCATTCCTCACCTACACTAGCAGTTAATGCTGCTACTGTGCACTGGGAGCCAGTGGCAGACAAACGGATGCCTCTCTAATTAATAGTCAGTTACTGCCCTTCAGAAATAAAAATTGAGGGCAGTTGATTTTTCTCTCAGGTTTCAGAAATTTGATATTCCCTTTTCTTCTTTTATCTCCACCCCTGTTTATCTGAAAGGCTGTCTTTTACCAATCTGGAGAGCAGACATGCAAAACCCTGGTAGATGACATCAGTACCTGTGCTGTTACAGGCTAATGGGTTGGTTCTTCATGTTTCTAACCAAAGATTTGCAGTTCACCTCTTGAAGTAGTTTTTGTTTAACTCTTCACTAGTAGCAAACAAGAAAATGAGATGAGTCTTTCTTGAGTATTTCTTGTTTTCATTTCAAAATCTTGTAATCTTAATGTAAAATTTATAATCCCTTGGGCACAGGCCTTCTGAACTCTTATCTGAAAAACAAGGGCATATTTTAGTTGTTGTTTTGGTATCATTTCAGATGCCTTTATTTACCTCTGACACTTGTTAGTGGAGTGCTACTATTTTTCTTATGCTTGAATAACAGCACATAATCTCTGCTTGGCTTCAGTGTGCCAAGTGAAATCTGCAAAGATGAAGTATATTGCTGTCATACCATTAAAACGATATTTTTATTCCAAGGAAGTACAAGCAGTGCATTCCTTTTACAATAACAATGCTAGCTTGATTAAAAAAATGTTTCCTACAAAGAAACAGCTCATTACATTGATAGCACATTAACAGAATGTATATCTTGACTGAGGATACAACAATAAATCAAAAGAAGCAATTATGTAAATTGAAGCATCTTTTTGAAAAGTAGGACAACAAGTTTTCTGAATGTTATTTATGTAATATCAACTTACTATCACAAGAGCTAACAGTAAGACAGGTAAAGTACATTAAAAATATTAATTATATGGATTCATACTATAGCTTATAATAAGTGCTTACTGTTTCTCTTCAGAGGATTTGCTGATAGAAATTAAAGTACAAGGTCTTGAATTATTCACAAGTATCAGAATTATGATGGGTAGATTTAAGTGATACCCTGAAGAGCTTTGATATTCAACTAGGACAAAGACAGCACCAAGACATTTTATCAATTCTCTAAAAGTTGTTTTATTTTTGTTTTTTTCAAGACTTCTTAGTGGGTATATATTTTTTTAAATTATCCTTTCCTGCATACCTTTTTCAAGTTACAAACTATTGTGTAATAGATCTGAAAAAAAGAAAATACTGAAGTTTTGGTTGAGTTGGCTAGATATTTATCCTGTTTTAAAATAATTGTAAAAAAAACAGAAGAATTTCCAAAATGTTATACAAGGTAAGATTAAAAAGAAAAGATGAATAGAAATGTTTGCTTGATTCTTTTACAAATCATTTTGCAACAGCAATTGGTATCTCATGCTTTCAAGGTGCTTTGTTTCAGTAACAAGATACTGAGTAATTTTGAACTTGACATGGTAACATTCCATTTAAACAAGCAGTTATCTCCTAATTATTCTTAGAATTTCTCTCAACCCCTATAAAACATGAAGGGATATTACACTGCATCCAGGCTGAATTTGGTTATTCCACAGACTTCCGGGTTATGCCCTGGGCTGTGATTTGCTGCTTTTAGCAAATGTGAAAGCTGTTTGGAATCCATCCTTGGGTTTTGACAGGTTGTAAATTAGAGATAATACTTGAACTGCTGTAGTTGGCAAATACCGTAGGGCCTTTGGTAACTCAGCTGGGAGCTGGGACGTTACACAGTAACTGGCAGCTCCTGATGCCTTCACTCTGGTTATCAGCACCAGCTTCTGCTCTTCCTCTCCATTCCCAAAGGAGAGGGTCAGGAGCTTGAGCAAGGACACATTCCCAGCACCGTTGGGTTAATCGCTCTTAGGTTCAGAGGCCAAAGAACAGCAGAGTGGCTTTTCAGGAGTATGGATTAGTTTTGAGTCTTTTAAAAGTTAATTATACTGGAGAGTGCATTAAACTAGCTATAATTTTGGCAATAAGGATTGTTCAGATACTCGTGTTTCGAAGCAGCGTGAAGGGCAATTTTGAGAAGCATGCATTTTTAGAATTATTTTAACAACTTCATCCTCAATTTAAGCTCAAGTTACAGCACTTTTATAGCCATGCTAACTGAACAAATAGATTGTTCTGTTGCTTGGCAATGGAAATGATCTTTTCCTAAGGCTTCATCAAGAATTTTGTGAAGAGGAGAATCTATTTTTTTTTTATGGGAGTAGAGAAGTTATTGTCTCATTTATGTATTTATTTGTGAAGTAAATGCTGATTTTGAGCGAAATTCCTGAGAAATGTAGCTTTGGCCAAGGGAAGAACATGAATGGACAGTAGATGATGCTGCAGTAGTATTTGTAGTGTAGATGTTGAGATTCAGGTTGCTTCTTTATGCCCTCCGCGTGTGTAAAATAGCTAATTTTCATTGTCATTATGTATTGTATGAATCAGAGCCCACTGTGAGGCAGTCATATGTGTCTTGAATCCATCTGAACCTCTGATCCTGAGCCACGTGGCAGGTGGATGGAGTCAGCCTTCTCAACTGAAGGCCTGTACAGTTCAGGGCAGGTGTAGCAGCCCGTGGGTTGCAGAGTGATGATTGCAGGATGGGAGCTCCAGCCTCTCTCCCTTGTTTTGTGATGCGGCAAATAAAATTTGACATTTTGGCTATCGTGTTGCATGCAAAATGTAAATGAAGCAAAGGGCTGCATTTAAATGTGTAAATTTGGAATTGTTTTGCAAGGCAGTTGTGCATGGAAACTTGTAAATATACAGAGAAAATGATCAAGTGTTAATACTGAGAGTCCATGAGGATGTGGCGTGAAGAATCATTGCTCAAAGTCAGACTTGCCATTTTCAAAGCTAATATGGGGAGTAGGAAAAGAAATGAAGTAATCTAAATATGAAAGGCAATGAAATGGAATGAATCAAAGTATGACTAACAGAGTGATTTAGTGAGACCTAGTTAAGCTGGTTATGATGAGATTTTAAAAGAAAGGGGTAGATTTAGTAATAGAAATGCAGATGTTTAAAGCAAAACACAAAATAAGCAAAACATTCGAAGTGGAGCTAATGTTAATAATTATTTTCAGTGTAAATCTATTAGGCATTTTATTATAATTAATTATAAACTGCTTCCTGCATATATAAACATTCACATAAAGAAAAAAGATAACAGGTTGCCAGGTTGTTGTAATGTAAAATAAACATTGCATGGGAGAAAAGAAACGGGGCATGTTACAGTGTCCCTGCAAAATAAACAGTATTCTGCTGTGATCTAAGCAGTGTTGGATAAAATAAAAGATGACTAAGACTGAGAGATAAAAGATTAAAAGAAAGTGTAAATACCACCTAGAAGGTTCTGTTTGATAGGCAGAACAGGAAAATAGTCTGGAGTTGATGAAAAGAGTATTGGCCCTTGCTGCTTGCTGGTGACCTAATACTGGACTAAGACCACTGGTTAGATACAATGTTTGGGTATGGTGTCAAGTTTGTAGATTGTTTCTAGTGTTTTTGGCTTTCACAGCTGACATACTAAATATATGCCATAAATTATCTGCGATTTGGGCAAATACTTAAATGGTTTGAAGTAATGGATTTATGACTCAAAGGATTTAATATTTGTATGCACCGATTTTTTTATGCATTAAATATAAATTTGATGTATTCCTATATCTGATTAGCTAGGGAAATACTATGTACACAGTGTACCTATATTATAGTAAAATGTGTACTTCTATACTGAGATCTAACTATAGAATAAAATTTTACATTCTCATGCTATTGTTTCCCTCATTAAATGGGAAGTATTGTTGTTTATTTAAAAAATCCAGATCCCTCTTTAGATTTAAGAATATTTAAAATGAGCTCTGCACCGAGGATTTGTATGTTGAGCCTGTCAAGCTGTGAATCTTTATTATTACTGAGCTTTATCCTTGAGTACATCGCTTGGAATTCAGTTTGAATATTAAGTGTCAGGCTCAAATGCACTGGTGAGAGATTTGCAGCAGCCAGCAGGTTGCTGTTCCAAGCTTAGAAGCCTTTGACCTCCCCCTTCATTGATAAGTGGTCTTATTTTACATGTGTCAGGGTACTGGTGTAAAGCTCTTGATGCTGCCAGTGATGGAGAAGGTACCATTCCCTGCAGTTTGTGATTTTCCTGGTACACTAGGAAAGGTTACAGATGAAGAGAAAGATGTGTGGAACTGGTCATTCAGAAATGTTCAGGAGAGCGTGCAATGCTTATAAACACCTTCCTTTTTCTATTTGGATGTAGTACACCTAGAAAGATACCTAGTTTAAAAAACAAAACCACCACCACCAACAAAAGCAACACAAAAAACACACAAAAAAGCCAAACCAAAAAACAAATTGTAATTCTGGGACAAGTGGTTCTGCAGAGATGTACTCTGTGTGCTGGGGCTATAGGTTGCATCATTTCTACTTGTACTGTTTTTGTCCTTTTTCCTCCTAGGAATTTCAAAATTGGATTAGCATAAGCAGAAATGTTTTGTAGGTTGTGTTGCTTTGAGGAAAATCTAGTAATTTTCCTCTACACAGCTGTGCTTTACTCTGTTTTCTCCTGATCAGAGATCAGAGATTTGAACTACAGTGTGGGATCTGGGTGGATTTTCTGTACACTATGACTTCACATTTTGCAATCATAACAATTCATATTCAGCTAGAAAAAACAATAAATTCTTTAGAAAAGAGACCCAGCCCAGGATTCTCCTGTTTGATGTAAAATAAACACTAACTTTTAAAATCACTTGTAGGCATTTTAGCTCGCAAGAGTAAATCTACAAACATGGAAGATTTATATTATTTTACTGTTTGCTACATTTCCTTTATGAAGAAATTTTCTTTCTTCATAAATGGTAAGAATGCTTTTGATAAGATTGGTCAAGATACCTTGTATGCAAACATAAGAGAGCACTTTTGCTTTCTCTGTAGAAACAGGCATGTGGTGGGTCCCATGAGCTGTGTCTGGGATCCAGCATGGCTTTTGTAGCATCTGCTGGGAAGGCTGGACCCTTTCAAGTCCTGCTAACCTCACAAAAGCCATTTTTCCTGGAAGGCTGGTGATAGTCAGCTAACTCATCCCACCCCCTCTCTGTCCAGTGTGATAAAGGATGCTTGTGTTTTCACTGGTGATAAAAATTTCTTTGGATCATAAAATGTCAAGTGTTTACCCAAATTAAATGTTTGTACACACAAAACATGCTCCAGTCAGTGGAATGTGCTGTACCCTCTAACTGTAGGTTTCCATTAGGGGTCATAACTACTGTAGGATGCTGCTTTACTCTATGTGTCTTAGGTTGAGCTGTTCCTGTAAGCATAGTCATGTTATAAATTACAAAGCTATTGGATTAACTAGGGGTGGGGGGCTGTTTGTTTTGTTTTGTTTTTCCTGTTGGCAACTTTACTTACCCTTTTTCTGGCCATTAATTTCAGATGGCAGTTATTAACATCTAAATCTCTTAAGCAATGTCAAAATTTTCATTAACAGACAAGAAAAAACAAGCAAATTTGCCATTCTTTGTCTGAAATTTCTTTCAGAACTGTATTCTTTATACAGGCAGAATTCATTTCTTGACCTGTGAAAGATGAAAGGACCATTAGTTGAAAAATGCAAACTGTAAAAAGCTATTCTGGAAGTATAATGTTCCTGCTGTTTAGTCTTTGTCTGTATCAGGGTATTCAGTGCTAAAAGCTCACCATCAGGATTGCTGGAAGGGCTTCTCTGCACTTGCAGTTAAGAGCAGTTAAGCCTACTTCAAATTACTTATTTCTGCATCTTCTTTGAATGCCTTGTTCACTTGAATTGATAATAAATGATCTTCTAGTCTGGCTGCAATTACTGATGTGCCTGGAATTGTTCTACCTCCTCAAGAGCTTTGGTAGGACAGTCTCTATTGCAGAAGAGTGAGGAGAAAAGAAGAATAAAATAGAAGTTCCAAAACTGCTTTTTGTTAAGTAATAGGTATGATGGCTCTAGAAAGAAACTGGTGCCTGGTGCTGCCATGTGCCTGTGCTGCCTGGAAAGCTGCTTTGCCCTGAGCAGTGAGCTCCTGTGTTGGCAACAAGTTATCTTTGCAGCCAAAGTTTTGAAAAATACCTTTTTAAGTGACCTGTAAGGGGCTGTTGAAGACATGACACTTAATAATAGACTATACTGAGGACTGATTTGGGTTTTGCTTGTTATTTGTTTGTTTTTATTATTTTTTAACTGCTTTTGGAAATATTTTCAAAGAAACAAACCATATTTTATTGCTTTTTCAGTATATGTACATTCAAAAATGTTCAATAATTTCCAAAGTTCATTTTTTTGTTCCTCTGTCAGGCAGAGGTGGTTTTTTTGTGTTTTATGCATCAGTGGTAAACATGTGGATATGTTTTTCATGTAGCAGCCTCATGTTATCAAGACTGCTTTTAGGTGGTCACATAAACACAATTCTCACCATTCTATTTTTACTGTACCCATCTCTCTATTGTCTTTCCAGACTATGGCTGGTTTTAAAACAAATAAATGTTAAAATTGAATGCATCTTTGAGTGTCACTCGCAGTATTACAGATTTCTTTCCCTTTTTGTGCAATAATATAGTCCATTTAATGTTATTGATCAGTCTGTATTATGGGCATTTTGATCACTGTTATTGCAGGTGAAGATACCCACTTTAACATAGTTTTGTAGTGCCATGAAATGAGAGTAGGATGTTCCAGGACAGCAATAGAGATAAATTATATTGGGTCATGTTAAAGCCCATGGACATTACTAGAAAGAAATATTTTGACAGCAATTAGTGGTGTTTGTAATTATAATAGTACTACTCTAATACAAGGAGAGGTTTGGGTAGCCTGGCAAAGTGCTGACAGTTGGATGGCTTCCCTCAAAAGCTTGAAAGCGCTGGAGACTGTACTCATGGACTGAGTGTGCACACAATTACAACAATTGATGTAAGGCATTTTTGGTGTGTAAAAATATATTTTGACTAGGTTGGGTCTTTTTTCAGAGCTATTTAAACCTGATTGGAAATAAGTAAAAACATCACTAAAACCCACTAAGGCAGGACTGAGTCTCTGTTATATGTAGGCTTGGAAAAGAGGGGGGAGTACCTGAATAAAACCACAATTTTTTCAGGTTAAACCCTCTAAAATAATACTTAATCTTTGAGAAATTTATTAGTAATGTTTGTGAAGGAGAATTGACTTTGGTTTCTGTGCAGAGGAGGAGTTGCCAACGGAGGACAGGCACTCACCACTGAGCATGAGTTCTGTGACACGGGTAGAAAATGCCCGTTAGGTAGGATGTTGTAGAAAACAGTTTGAAATTTTGATTTCTTTGTTCAGCAAGTATTTAATTAAGAAACAGAAAACTATGCTATTGTTAGGAATATAATCAGTGAAGTACGTAATTGCTTTTTCTTACAGTGTTTTTGTCCCTCCAGTTGGTGTCTTTTGGTGTTGTTGGGACATTCATCTAGATAATGGAATACTATGTGTTTTTGGAAAATAGATCTGAAATGAAACTGAAGAAATCAGAAGAGTGGTTTTGATACCATTGGCTGTAACAGCCATGTCTATATCCAGATTTGTTACCTAACTGCATTTCCATTTGTCTTTTCCCAGTATTTCTTTTGTTTTCATAATGTGTTCACAGTTGTACATAATAGAACAGTTTTATGCTGTGATACAGAAAATACTCAAATATCTGCATGGCCTCAGTCACAGGAATAACTGTTTTGAACATTGTGGCTTATCTGGAAAAAAAAAAGACATAATAAAAAGTTCTAGCAATTTCAATCATCACCTGGCCAGGACGGGTGGGGGAGATAGATCTTGCATATGATGATTTGATCTCAAACGAGGTATGGAAATAGAAGCAAACATACTCTGAGAGCATCACAGTCTTGTTCTATATTGAAGCCTGTAGAATGCTGCTGTACTGTAGGGCTCAGAGGAGGCACAAGGGACTTTTTGCACAGATTGTACAGTATTTTTAAGAGATTTGTGGTGGTTTTAGCTGTTTAATACAAGGCAGTTATGAACATGGTGATTGTAATGATCTCCATTGCACATATGAGAAACTATGTACGTTTCAGTTAATACGTTCAAGTTCTTACCTGTTACTGGTCCCTTGTCATCACATTGTGTGGAATACTTACCAAGGGGTGTATTGCAGATGGGGAAGTTGTACTACAGAGTGGTTTGCCAAAGCTCCAGGGCTTATTTTCCCAGAACTTTACGGTATTCTTCATTTTACAATGAATATTTCCATAATAGTCTTCTTTGTAGTGAGTACTGTTTATACTATATTTGAGTTCTTGACTGTAATTTTGGTGTAGTTGGTTGTGCTTTTTCCTTTCTACACAAAGCTTTACTCTTGACATTATATCCAATGTCTTTTGACTCCTTGAGTTTCTTCTGTATCTACTTCAGAGTACATGCAGTCTGTGTTTAGTGTTTTAATCTTCCTCAGATCCTTATCCGTTAGAAAACTGACCCAGGCCACCTTGCTTGCGTCCTGCTGTTGTCACACAGATGACGTTCCCTGGTGACACCAGGCCACCTTGCCATCACAGGAATCTTAACACAGATCTGTCATGAAGCTGCTGATGGTGATTGCACTGACTGCCAGGCTTAAGCATGTTAGGGCTTGGTGCTTGCTGCTCCTTAAGAGAAGGGAGCCAGCAGCTGAGTTCATGCAGCCTGTGCCCTCCCCCATGGGGCACAGTCCCACTGAGACACAGCCAGGTACTGGAATCAGGGTCTGTCCATTGGGAGCCCAAGGGAAAGTGCTGAACCAGGCCCCTGGTCCATCTGGGGAATCCAGTCAGGAGCAGGAATTCATAGGTATAAAGGAAGGACAGAGGTGAGGTGACAGTGTGGGCCTGAAGACCACACAGGAGACAGGACAGAAAGACATACTTCAGAGAAGATGCAGTGTAGGTTTAGGGGGCTGACCCAGGAGCCAGGTTGCCTACAGCCCATGTCTGAGGTCCATCCAGGCCTGGAGATGGGTAACCCCATGGTGTAGGTTAGGCCAGGGGCCAGAGCCTGAGAAATAGTTTTTTTTTTTTCCAGTGTTTAAAAAATCCCGTTTGTCAAATATTCATTAGAATGATCACACTGTAAAAAAAAACTTAATAGCAATAATAAGGTGATGCTCAAGACTTAAATTTTGATGGTAAGAAAGTGCAGATTAAATGCTCAGAGATGGTTTCCATCTACCCTTTCAAAGGTTAATCAGTGCAGTGAGATTCTCTATTTACATGGAATACGCTAGAATAAACACTGACTATAGCTTATTGTATTCCTGTTGCATTTCCTTTGTTCTCCTTTCCTCTTTTTATAACCAGATGTTCTAAGGATTTCCTTTTAGTGCCTACCAACATCTCCTTTTGACAGACAGGGCAAATTAAAAGATATGGCTAGGCAAAAGAAACTGGAACTGCCCCCTGGGTTTTCATTTACAGTTAGAAGCTATAGACACAATTACTGCTGACAGAAATTCAGAAGCTAGTGGCAGAGTGCATGTGGCAGTAGACTCATGCCAGGCAGTAATTGGGAAGATTATTTTTAATCAGAGCATCTCCTACAGCCCAAACATTAGAAATTTCTTGTAAGGCTGACAGGAAATTAAACTGCGACCAAACAAAAAAGCCTCAAAATAGAAGTAATATGGTTAGAAGTCTAATGATGGCAAACCTCACTGCTTGTTGTATTTGGCTGTTATCTAAAGGGAATGACTTGTAACTTGCAGCAAGAGATATCATTGTTTAATTATGTTTTTAGAACAGAATTAGAATGAAAAATATTAGATTAGATCAATTTATATGTAGGCATTTGATAAAGGTGTGAAGCAGTAGGTGTTAAGTCAGGCTTAGTGACTGTGTAAGTAATTTTTATTATTGCTCCGTGGAAAATTTGGAACTATGTAATTGCATGTCTATTTTAGTAGTTAAGTTCATAGTAGGATGTCTGGGATACTCTTGGAATACCTGGGTATTGTAACTATTCCTGAATCCTGACTGGCTTGGGGCTGTCCTCCTCAGTGGACCTCTGCTCCTTGGGGCCACCTGCCCTGAAGGAGAAGAGGCTGAGGGGATTCTCAGTGCTTGTCTAAGCACCTGAAAACACAGTGTTTCCATTTTTAAGTATATCTTAAAACATCATCTTCCTTGCCAGACTTTTACAAACAAACTTAGCAGGACTTGTAGTTGACTCTCAAGTTTTCCTTTTCTCAGAAGAGAGTCTGAGGCAGCACAGAGTGGTCACTGCTGTGCATCTGAACAAGGGTGTTGCCATTTTTGTATATGCCTGTCAGGTACCAGACTCAAGCAAAGCGTTGCTCATTGTATTTATCTGCGTGACAGGAAAGCAAAACAAGCACCTGCTTCCTGTTTTGCTAAGATGGAAGACAATTTTGGAAATTAAAATTGAGCATTAAAAATGTGTCTTAAGTTTCTCCACAAGGCTGCTTTTAGCTGTGCTCAGTCTTCATGATGCTTCACGTCAATACAAAAGATAAGGTACCGTGTCAAAGTCTGTCATAGCTAGGGTTATCTTGAGGTTTATTAATAGGATTTTATCTGAATGTAGCATTTTTTCCACAAAATTATTAGCTATTTTCAGCTGTATTTCCTTCTGCTGAAACTTGCTTAATATGATTATGTTAATATGTCTGAGAAATGTTGTTTATCACTCAATATCAATCAGATATTGCCTGAGTAGCTGGATAACTAAGTATACTTGATAAGGGCTGCAGTTTCTCCCTAGTGTTCTGTGAGAGCTGACAGTGCAGGTCAGTACCCTGCGATGACTGAGGGAACCCCTCAGGCTGCCTGGGTGCTATGCACAAGGAGCTCTCCTTAATGGGCCTGTGTCACAGAGGATGACCAAATGGGTTCAGGCAAACTAGTATGTGGGCTGGTGGTGGAGAAATTTTGGCAGAACTTGGTCAAATTTGTAAATGTACCACACTTGCTTTTGTCCAACAACACAGTTAGGAAGCCCCTTTGGTGGTGGGAGGGAACCCAGGGCTGGGGGTGGAGTTTCACTTGGTTTTGGCAGGTGGTTTTGACCATGTAGTTGGAGGAAATTCCCTCCTTGCTTCTCATTCGGATCACTAAATATATTAAGGAATGTCTGCAGTCAGTAGAGGATAAAGCTTCAATACTTCCATGTGGAGGAAATGAAGGAGAAGCTGTGTAGTACTGTAGAGTTAGGCAAAATGAATAATTATGTTTGGGTTAAATATATAAGTCCAGTTGATTGTTTTAGAAGGAACTATTTTTACAGTTTCTCATGCCTCTGCTCTGGTTGAATACGGTGGTATTTTGTACATTACATGCAACAGTATTTTTAGTTATTCATGCAGTTGTATAGAGTCTTAGAATTCTGTACATCTCATTACTATGTGTATTCTGAGTTTCCTCAGTCACTGCAGTGTACAAATGCAGGATAAATAAAGAATACTAGTAGTAGCAGTTAGGAGTATAATGTTTCTAAAATGAATGATAGGTAACGTATGACGTTATGGTCAGATACAATTCTTTCAGAAAACGAAAACGAATGTGCGGTAATCTCAATTAGGTAGCATTTTAATTAGTATGAAGTGTGAAAACTGAGAATCTGCACTTGAAAAATCAGTGACTTCAAATTGTGAAACACAAGTACCCTGATGGAGAAAACCTGAGGGACTAAGTTTTCAGTTCTTAATTCAGATTGCTTGGCTGTAAAGAAGATTCACTGTGGCATTACAAGATGGTCCTAAATCAGAAATAATTTTGGAAAATCTAAGTTTATTACTTCTAAATTCCTTCTCAGAGATATTTAAGGAGCTTTCAATGCCTTTAACTTTTGTTGTGCTCAGAGATGTCTTTGGTTTCACAGAAAGAAGCAGAATGTTATGTGCATTTGCAGCTACCTCACGTGAGCTGCTGTTTCTGTAATTTTTTTATATGCGTGTGGTTCATTTGATTTGAAAAATAAAAGGAAATATGTCTTCAGCTCAGAAGTAGATTAATGTGGGGGTTTTTGGAGGTAAGACAGTTGTAATTACTGCTAGGAGCTTCAGTTGTGGAGTTGGATCTTACTTTGATATGTACTCTCCTAGTGATGGTACCAGCTCTAAGGAGAACAAAATGCAAGTGTGTTTTCTGTTGGTGATTGGTTGTCACTTTGTCAGATTCTGAACTTGTTTGGGTTTTTTATCAGCTTGTGTGATAGTTGCAAAATTGCCTGACATGTTTATAGAACGTGTACCTTTCTGGTAATGGTTTTTCTTCTTGTTGGTTATCATCAGCTGCATTAGAGAGAGCCACTACATATTTTTAATATATTGATATTTAATTCTTAAAATGAAATAATATATAAGGAGTAATGTATTTAGTGAAAAATTATTGTATATACTTGTTGTTTGGAATTGTAGTTGAGTTAGATTAGAAGTGTATTAGCTATCTACACAATGTTTTGGTAATACTTAGACCAAGGTGTGTATTTGCTTTGAAGACTCAAAATACGTGCAGTGTTTCTACATTCAAGTCTTTGTATAAGGGAGTATGTACTACCACTTGCACATGGAAATGCAAAATGCATGTAGGGAGGCTGTAAGAAAAAAGCACCATTGAACTTATTGTGACTTCTAAAATTCAGTGAGTAATTCAGCAATATGTTACATGTCACCAGGTGCTCATCAGTAAGAAAAAGGGACATGGACTAGTATGTTACCCTATTCTAATGTCCCCTTTTGTTTATGTATTTTATGATCATTTTTATTTTGCAATTGAAAAATACACAAAAAGTAAATCACAGCTGTGTGTTCCAGTTGAAGCAGAAATCTATACTGGGGAAAATTTTAAACTCTAGCATAGTAATTGCATGTTTATTTTAGTATGTAAGTTCACAAGCCAAATGTAGGGCTTAGGTTTTAAATAAATGGCTTGGAAATTATTACCAGTCACTGAATGATTAATATTTCTTTGTTGGTGTTTGTGACTCAATAAGCAGATTGTGTTGTTCAGCTTTGTACTACAGTCAAAATGCAATTGTGGCCCAATAATGTATGCAACCCTTCTGGTGAAAGCCCAAATGTATTATCAATTCCATCTTCTGTTGCAACATTGAGTCTTAAAGCCTGCCTTCAGCATTCCATGGGTGCAGGGCAAAATATGGTCTCCTTTGAATCTCTCAATTACAGTAAGAATATTTTTTTCTCTTCTTAGGAAACTACACAGAAGCCCCATGCAAGTGGTGCCTATTGTTTCCATGATCAGAGCCTTCTTTCAGTAAGTGCACTGATTTTTCTTGTTGGTTTATTTTATTTTCCTTGGAATTTGACTGAAATTTCTGTTGTGCTGTCATAATGAATAAAGAAGTAATTTGGACCTAACAACTTGCCATGCTGATGCTGGGTTGCAAGACTATTGGACCGTAAGTAAAAGACCTGATACCTTTTAGTCTTCAGTAAACAGTAACTTCCTAGTGACAAGATGAGAAAATAATCTTCCCTGTTTCTCTCTGTAGGTTAAAGTTCTTTTTTCTTGTATTGCCCTTTTACATGTTAGGGTTATGTTAGTATCATATTTATTTTACTTTTGGCTGATTCTGTCAGAAAGAAATAACTTTGCGGATAGATGAGTCACAGACACTTTGACCTTAGAACAGCTATGGAGAATTCATCCTGATTTCCTTTTGTAATGGACCCGTCATGTCAAAATAGGGAATATAATGGCTTAAGTTCCAGAATTTATAGGTCATGTGGAAAAGTATTTGTGCTGATGAATTTTTTACTTCATTCCTTCCTGAGAATAGGCTTTCACATCCACACTGTTGCTCTTTCATACTTAGAATTTATTTTTTCTTGCCAAGTTTTTCATTTGAACACATACTTAGAGACGGTATTGACCAAGCAGTTTTTAATCAGGATGTAACTTTCTGTACTTCTGATAATACTAACATCAGTAGTTGAGTTCTGCTCCAACACACAAAGTTTGGTGTCATTGAAAAAAAGTAGTCGTACAGCCCTTTTTAGAAATAAGAATTTTACAAATTTTACATTTATTCTCTTACACTGAACACAGCTTTCCTCTTAATGTCTTTGAAAAAAGATGTCATTATTTCAAAAAGACTTTGTGGCTACAGGATTAAAAAAAAAAAGCTTGTTCATCTTGAAGACTGATTTAAATCAATTCTCAGCATGCTTGTTGCTTTTAGCTTTTCTTTGTCAGGAACAATATTTTCCATCACAGAGCAACCTTACGGCTCTTAGCAGAATTTGCTGCAATTGACAGCTTTTGTTAGAAAAATTCTGGTAAAACTTGCAACAATGAGATTGGGGTTGCTAACCCATGTGAGACAGTGTTGCCTGAGATAATCACTGGCATGTTTTTAGGAAGCTAAAAATTTAACTACAAGTATAGTGCTTCAGTATCTATAAAAGTAGTTGAAGGAAAAGATATTAATCTTCCTTCAACAAGCTCAAGCAAAGATTTGGGATATATGACAAAAGAGAAAAATAAAATGCTAATTTGGAATTGGGGAAGATGTAATGCTGCCAAATCTCCATGTGCATAATTGATTTTATTATTTTCCCTTGTGATCATAACCTAACCAGCACAATGAATATCAATCAACTTGCAGGGCTAAGAGGTCATTTTTTTTACCAAGCTCAGCCTGAAGTCCAGTATGTTGCCTGGTAACAGTGTATGTAGATGAGTTGGCTCCTGAGTACACCATATGGCTGGGCGTTGTGCCCTATTCACCCGTGACATGGTGTACACATGTAGTACATTACTGATTAGAAAATGGTTTGTCCCATTCCCTTATTTAGAAGAAGCGTTTTAAAATAGCAATACCAGTCCAACTCAGACATGTTGAGACAATGGAATTGTATGTGATAAAACACATTTGTCACAAGTGTCAAAAATCTCATGTAATAATTACAGTATATTTTGTGTTCAGTATGCTTCAGTTTGTAGCTATGGTTGCTTTACTGTGTTTTTGTATTTCATTTTGATAGATAACTATGGCAAGGTAAATATAATTTTAAGAGTTTATATATGGAAAAATCCTGCATTTTAAAATTATATTTTGTAGCCTTTGGCATTTGACCTCTTATCCATTGTGCAGTTAAGTCTATTGTACTCAACCAAAGCTGCAGTGTATTGAGCAAACCAGTAAATAAAGCAATAAAAGACAGTTCCAGAAAACAGCAACTAGAAATAAACATGACAGGCAAAGGAGATGGAATTGTTCTGGATACACAGTGGGAAATCAAGCACAAAGAGTGGCAAGCATTTTGTAGCAGAAACGAACATAAAACCTAGCTGAGCAGAGTGCTCCCTCCTTGCTTGGAGGGAGTTTTCCTTTTCCATTGCAATGAACTGGAAGTCATTAAGGTGCAGAGTATGGTGTTAGGCAGCAGGATGTGCCGTGGTTTCCATGCTCTGGCTCTTGTGTGCCCCTGAAAATCGAAAGACAAGAAGCAGAATGTGTGATGCAATGATCTGCACAAGTTAGAGCGAAGATCTTTAATTTGTTCCCAGTTCAGAAGGCTAGGCAGTTAGCAGTGGTGATGTTACATCTCCCTGTATCCAGCTTATTTGTAGAGATGGATTATTGTGTTTAGCCTTCCCCTACACAACTCCCTTGCCTAAAGCTATAAATGTTTGGCAAACAAGCCATTTCTCTTTGGCATTCCACCTAAGTTCTCCGAAAAAAGTTCCGAAAAAATGTCAAAGCAAGCTGTTGACTTGTCTGTGGTTTGCACTAAGTTTATACAGTTGCTTTTTGAGAGAAAAGTTCTGTCTGCTTGCCTGTTCTATTAATTATTCTTACTCTTCAGACTGTATATAGCTCTTATGTATCTTGATAAACATACTGTAGTTAAGTGATCTCATCGTTTAATGATTAACACATGGCCTTGGCCCCAAAATTTTAAGGTAGTAGAGAGAGGATGAGATAGTGGTGTTGCTGCAATTTAATGTGATGGGGGCATCCTTTGGAAGATCTGCCATGATTACCCTAATGTTAAACCCCAGTGGATGTAAATGCACATATGCAAATACATTGTTGATCCCAGAACAGTCTTATCTTCACTTCTCCTGCAGTCTGTCAGTGACCCAAAACTAGATGCTGTGCTGTAAAGGCCTCTAAAGCCATTGGAAGGCATTTAAAAGCCTTTAATTTTAGAGCTGTGTTTTCCTTTAAATTGTAAACATGTTGAAATAAGTAACAGAAAGAGGGCTGTTATTGCCTTGAAAACATTATTGGGGATTATGGGTCTATTTCCCCCCTTCATTAAACACGTTTTTAAATAAGTTATTTTCCAAAGCAACATAGCATGCCACAGTGGAATCTGAGGGGTTTAGTATGATCTAGGGATTTCTACCTGGGAAGAAGGAATAAAATAATTATGAAGAGAGCTATTATCAAATACTGTAATTGTCTTTAGAAATAAACCAACATTATAACCTTTTTCTAATAAATGTGTAGGGGAAAAAAGATTTTAATGGTGGCATTCTTATTTATTCATCTCTGTATTCTAATGTAGTTTGAATGGTAGTATTAGTCTAGGGAGTTGAATATTTTTTAAATTGCAGCACAGTGAATTACAATAAAAAAGGTTGAAGAATGGTAGTTAGATAACATAAATGAAGCAGTAAGTTCTGCTCCATTACTTCATCTGAGCTGGGATGAGGAACTTAGTTGTTAGTATCTGCTCCACTCTCATATTATTCATTGTTCTGCAAATACCTTCAACAGTTATTGTAGGAATTCATTAAGGACCAGAAGTAGCAAGGCACTTACACACTCCTCATGATTAGCAGGTGAATATTCTCATGAATGTTGTTTGTTGTGGGTTTTTTTGTTTTGCTTTGTTTTTTTTTTTTTTCAAGAAAAGCCTACCTGAGGTAGCTTGGCCTGACCTGTGTTTGCATTTTTTTCTAGTACTGGTGCAAGGTCATTCTGGTTTGGGCGGTTGATTTGTAGTATTACTTTTCAATTAGTAAGGCACAAGGTTAGTTAGTTACGATCTTTAATGCTTTCCAACTTTGGGAATTAAATCTACTAACCTTCTGTAGTTTTGTGGGTTTGGCTTTTTTTTAAGTCCGTATTTTCTAAGGTTCACTTTATTTTGTTTCCTGTAGGGGAAGAAAATGTTTTCTTTTCTTCGATGTCAGTAATTTTGAAGTTTGTATCAGTAAATTCTCAAGTCTTAGACTAAAAGAGCAGCTATGTGGTAACAGGTTTATGTGAATCACTGTTAAACCACTGCTACAATTTGATTACTTAAATTATAAAAGGGCAGAGGTTTATGTTTGTATAAGCTACAAACCAGAATCTCCAGGGTCTACTTTTGATCTTACAGGTTATGCTTGTTTCACTTGTCATGATCTTCCTACATAAGTAAAGGAAGACATGGTCCTAAGTTAGATTGTGCTTAATCACTGCTGCAGATAATTACATACGTATGTATTTGAGCATCTGAAGAATTGAAGATACACTCAAAGCAGATTCAAGAGCATAAGGCTTACTGAAATTGAATAGCACATTTTGAAAACAAGAGGCAGATTTTTAACACAAGTGGTTTTTTTGGAAATAGCGCCCTAGATTATTTTGAGATACAACTCGGGAAGTAAAGTTAGCTTCATAATTCTTAGTTACACACAAATGTACTCATGAAGAAATACCTTACAATTTCTTTTCTCCTGTCTTCTAAGAATGCCATCAGTCTTTCTGATGGATTCTTTAGTGAGCTTTCTAAATCCTCTGTCTTTGTAAGGGGTGTAAAAGCCATAGGGGTTGAATATAGATTAACCTCAGGATGTGAATTTACTGTATGCAGCAGCCTGTTTGCTGACACTACTGAGGTATTTCCTTCATAAACATTATATTGCAGATATTTTCTTATTCATGCATTAATTTTTTGACATACATGGAAACACTTAGCCTAGAATACTTCTACTGGCAACTGTGTGCACTCTGGATATTCTCCAGATGACAGCATTAAGATGTTTCTGATAAAGTTCATTTCCATAGTGTTGAGGCATTTAAGAGATATCAAGTTTCAAAATTCCTCTGAGATTAGTCTGTGTTATTATCTCTTCATTACAGGAGAAACCAGAAAATTGAACAGCCTCACTTGTTGGGCCTGGAGAAGGAGTATAGTAGAGCTAGGATTTTAATTCATGTTTCTCAAATCCCAAACCATTACCTCTGTTACTGGGCTGTCTTTCCTCCTGTTCTCTCTCTAACCCAGTACCTTATGTTGTTAATTATTTTTACTTTTAACAATTACTATTTCATACTCTTTCCTG
The DNA here is from genome assembly GCF_020740795.1 of Apus apus. Lineage (NCBI taxonomy): Eukaryota > Metazoa > Chordata > Aves > Apodiformes > Apodidae > Apus > Apus apus. Next base: position 13,503,457 of record NC_067295.1, on the reverse strand, counting down.
TCTCATGAAAAATGGAAAACTTCCCTCAAGAAAATCATGCAATTATTAGCCAAGTCCTATCAGCATAGCTCAAAGCTAATTGAAATGTAAAAGTTCTCATGATGATCTGGTTCATGTCAAGGGTGTTAGGATTCTTTAATGAAGATATACACTTGATCCTTTTTCCTTTTTCTTTGAGGATCTTACAGACTTCTGTAACTTTTGCTGATAATGCTAATTATGCAAAGTGAAGGTGCAGTCATTGCAAGCAGTCGGGTAGTTCAGTAACTGATCACTGGGATTTAGGAATTTGGGATTTCTTACCAAGCAGTTAAGCCTCTGTGTCTTTTACAATATTGAAGTACATTTACATCTGCTAATGCATTAATTACAGAGATTTGTCAGTGACCTACCAAATTCATTGCACACTAATCATACAGGGCCAATTTGGGCAGACTGATCAAAGAACAGAGTTCTTCTCTGTGTATAGAGGGAGGACAGCTGCCTGTACCACTCTGTGGCAGATGGTATGCTGACATGTTTTAACTTCACACTAAAGAAACAGTTGGCCAAGTGCTTGTTAGATGAGGCAGGTTTCAGAGTCCAACACTCAAGTTATATTCAGCTCCCATGTACTGTATTCCAGGCTTGGATGTATCTTCTTTAAACTGAGGAAGTCAAGAAGCCTGTTCACCTGTGTGTGGTGGGTTGGCCCTGGCTGGCAGGTTGGCCCCCACCCACCAGCTTGCTCCCTGCCCCCAGTGGGATGGGGGAGCAAATTGAAAGGATAAAAGGAAGGAAAGTCTTATGGCTTGAGGAGGTTTTATTAAGTGAAGCAAAGCTGTGTGCACAAGCAAAGCAAGATAAGGAATTAATTCACTATTTCCCATTGGCAGGCAGGTGTTTTGCCATTTCCAGGAAGGCAGGGCTTTATCACCCATGGCTTGAGAAGACAAATGCCATAACAATGAACATCCCTTCTGTATTCCTCCTTTCCATGAGATATTTGTTGCTGAGAACACCACATAGTCTGGAATACCCCTTGGTCAATTCAAGCCAGCTGTCCTGGCAATGTCCTCTCTCAATGTCTTGCATACCCTCAGCCCACTGGATGGGGAGGAAGAATGAGGAAAAAGAGGAATACTAAAAAAGAACCCTTGATGCTGTGCAAAGAGTGTTCAGCAATGGCCTGGCAGTGGCAATAAGGCTGGTGTTATATCAGCACTGGTTCAGTCACAGATCCAAAACATAGCACCATATGGGCTGCTATGAAGAAAATTAACTCTATCCCAGCCAGGCCTAATACCCTATAAAACCACTTCTGTTCTTCTTCAATGTGAATTTTCTGGTTCCTTCATCTGTGCCTCACAGCAACAAAGTTTTATGAGCACATCTGGAAAAGAGAATAAATGGTGCAATAGAAGCACCAAGAGTGGTGGTGGTTTTGTTTGTTTGAAGGTTTGGGTTTTAGGTTTTTTCTTAACTTGAGAGATATTTTGCACAGCTAAATGACCCAGTTAAAAAAAAGAAAACTATATTGCATCTACACTGAGAAAAGATTGCTCTGAAATCCTTCACAAATTATGTTTTTATCAAGACCTAGTTGTTGTGTGCTATTGATTTTGAGATCTGCACAGTCTACAAGTAATGAAAGTTGCAAAGCCAAAATAATTTAAGTTGGGTTTCTGTCTTTTGTATAAGCCAGGTTAGGATATTGAAGTACAAATCAATTGCTTTGCCGCTCAGATTCCTTGAAACCCAGAAGAAAAATTCAGTATGAGTTACGGTTTCCAAATGTTTGTGTTGTGTGGTTCCTAGTCTTATCCTACAGGCAGTAGGGCTTGTTTGGTCTGACAAGCTGATCTGCAACTTGCTAGAAGTGCAACAGCTAATGGTAAGGAAAAGTGTGTCTACAGGAGGCAGAATAATCACAGGTAACTCTAGAGATAACAGGAAACACGAAAAATTAAATTACACAACAATCACTTGCAAATAGCGACGTTTATCAGTATTAGCCATTGTGTGATAGAAAACAAAAAGGAAATGGTGGTGTCTTTTGGTAATATTTCTGAAGTATCTAGTATTAAGTAGTAGCCACATTTTGATAATGAATAAAAAGAGTAGTTTCATTTTCAGAAAGACTAAAAATGCACCATATTACTGAAATAGTCCTTTATGTCTTGAGAGTGAGGCATTTCATCTGACCTCTGATGTACAGCATTAGAAATGTATTTATGAATTTAAGGTATAGCTCTTTGTTATGTTATTTCTGTTTTCTTTAATGGACAGTAGATGAGCTGTTTAGAACCTTCAACTCACCAGTGCCCTCCTTTCTTCTCGCCTGTGCCCAAACCCCTACAGTGCATATTGCATGTCAACCTGCAGGGCCTGTGTTCCTCTGCACTGCATCATGACTTGAGTTAGAAATCTCTCTGGCTGCACAGAACAGCTTCTTGATGCTGCTCTCTGTTTAAATGTTCATAACATACAAAGACAATTGGACTTGAAGCAAAATGTTTATCAGCCACCTGGCTATTAGAACAGTTATAGTTGCTGTTAAACCCAAGCTCCAGGCTTTGAAGGCAAGGTCCTACCAAGCCAGCTTGCCAGGCCTGAGGCTGTGCAAACTCAGTGCAATGACTGAGGCCTGTTGCTGGAAATGGCTGCACTGTAATGTCTGAGCAACAGGACTATACCCCGTGCATCTCAATTTAGGTGTGTCCTTGGATTTTTAATTATTTGGTTATTGAGGGGGGGTTTGTGTGGGGGGTGTTTAATTTGGTTTTGTTGGTTCATTTTTCAATGCCCAGGTATTCTAGTTCCAATCAGAATTTATTAGATATGCATGTGTTTAGACAGAATATCAGTGCTTGGTTTTGAGGTTAATTTCATGCTGGGGTACAATAGTGTGAGATGGAATTTCACTCAGGTTTTGTACCTAACCTCCCAGGGTGGGGTTTTTTAAAATTATTTTTAGAAAAGAAACAACAAGTTTGTAATAAGCACATTTTAATTATATTGTAAGACAGTTATTTTCCTAGGTTTTCCTGATATAAAGGTCATGTTTTTCAAACAAGTTCATTGTTGTTGCTGGCAGTTCACTTGTCTCCAACAGCAAGCCTGTGTATTTTGTAGTCAGATTCTGCATTCCTGCAACCTGAGTATAATTTCATTTCTTCAATTATATGTCCAAGACTGGCAAAACATTGAAATTTTATATACTCAGACCACTCTTTCAATTAATTGAAAGTGTGTTTGTAATGATCTCAAAACTTAAGTGTTTATACAGCCAAAGATCAAGAAGTGTATCAGTTTAATATCTGAATAGAGATGGACTTGTGTATCTTTTTAATCTCCATCTGATATCAACCCATTCTCTTTTACACTGCCCATAGTATATTGTGAGATGGAGTTGGCTGGCACTGGTGAGAATCATTAATATCATAACATGATCACTTAAAAATATAATTCATATGATATGTTAAATTCCACAATAGTGTGTTCTGTTTTTATTTTTTAACATCAGCATTCCTAAGTTCAACTGAATGCATGAGAAGCCTGTTTTTTCATGAATTTTTGAAATAAATTTGGGGTGTTAATATAATGGGGAAAAGCTAGAGGAGAAAATCCATTCACCATAAGAATTGAGGAACAAAGAGCAGGTATCATCATTATTATATTTGACTGCAGCTTATTAGCCAACTTTGCAATTTTGTGGAAGGGCTTACTAATGATTCCTAAATAAGCAGACTTTGCAATGTTGACATTATCTGTGATGCATTATTGAATCAACAGAAAGAAACCTGCTGTCATTAGCCTAATTATTTAGATATGATGAAACATAATGACTGTTTTAAGTGCAAATAAGCTGCAGTTAGCAAGCAACTAGCCAAATAAGTGAGGTAGGGTTGCAAGGAAATGACTCGCAAGAGTGGGAAGTAGAATTTAAGAAATGCAAACACTTAATAGGAGAAAAACACACATGAGATGCCATTTCTCAGTTACAAGTACTTTTGAGGGCAAACCACTGGTCCCTGGGTAGATAATGGTGATATTGTTTATTGGATTTTTTTTTTTCTTCTTTTAAGTATCCTGCTTTGCCAGAACAGCTGTCTGAAGTGAACTCTCAGCCTTCATATCAGCCTTTGATGTATCAGGTTTGCCAGTAGTTATTGCTGCATCTGTGACTTTTAAAATTATCTACAGATGGGTTGGCTGGAGCTTCCTGGGAGCCAGCTCTCAGCAATTTGGCTGGTACATTGTCTTTTAGTGGAGCAACATGAGGCTAGAAATAACTGCCTCTAAGGTAAAATAACTTGCTGTTTGGGGTGGGGAGGGGGGAAGAGAAGGAAACTAACTACCTGATAGTTAATTTAGTGGCTGGATAACAGCTACTTTGAATGCCAAGTTATCGGATTAACTCTTTGCTTAAAATTTCCTTTTTGCAACCAGCATACTCACATAAATATAGAAGAATAATAACAAGGCAGAAGATAGATTTGAAACCTATTTCTGACAATCTAGTTAAGGATAGATGGTATTGTAACTAAATGTGTTTGTCAGGAGAAAACAAGAGCCACAGGAATCCTCTCATAGTTGTGTGCAGAAAGCTGTCTGCAGCATTTTTTTCCCGAGCTCTAAAAATAAGGAAGATGGAGTTGTTTTGTGTGTTGATCCGGGTTTTTTCATCAAAAAGAATGGCAAACATAGGTTATTGAATATTACAATGTATTTTTTAAATCACAGAATCACAGAGTTTTAGGGGTTGGAAGGGACCTCAAAAGATCATCCAGTCCAACCCCCCTGCCAGAGCAGGGTCACCCAGAGCACATCACACAGGAACGTGTCCAGGCAGGTTTTGAATGTCTCCAGAGAAGGAGACTCCACAACCTCTCTGGGCAGCCTGTTCCAAGGCTCTGTCGGTCTCACAGTAAAGAAGTTTTTTCTAATGATTAAATAGACTGTAACTTATAGCAGTAGGTACTAACCTGAAGTTAAGGAGCACAGGCTGGTGTTTGTTTTTTTATTTTTTGTTGGTTTTTTTGTTTGTTTTGTTTTTACTTTTATTCCTTCTTGTCTGTTTGGGCATTTCTTTTTCTGTTCTTTTGTTTTCTATTATTAAAATAAATACAATTTTAAATATCTTGCTTGTGATAAAGACAGTAAATTCAGACAAATACTATAAATAGGAAATCATTGAGTATGAGAGAGGGAGTTATTGGAGAGAGTCTAGTGAAGGATCACAAAGATGCATAAGGAACTGGACCATTTGTCCTTTGAGAAAAGGCTGAAAGAACTGGGAATGCTTAGCCTGGCGAAGTGAAAGCTCAGGGGTGAAGGTGTGTATAGGAATACCTGAAAGGACTGTGAAAAGAAGACTGAGCCAGGCTCCTTGTAGCAGTTTCCAGTGATAGAATAAGAGATGATGGGCACAAACTGAAATGCAGGAGATTCCCTCTGAAGGTCAGAAAACATGTTTTCTCTGTGAGGGTGACTGAGCACTGACAGCTGATTGCCCGGGGAAGTTCTGGGGTCTGCCACCATGGAACTACTCAAAAGCAATCCTGGGCAAACTGCTCTAGCTGGCCCAGTTTGAGCAGGTGGGGACCAGATGACCTTTAGAGGTCTCTTCTATCCTCAGCCAGTCTGTGATTCTGTGATTTAGCAATGGAAAAGTGACAGTGTTACTAGTTAATGTTCAGTATTTGTGTAACACACTCTTTAAGGTTTGATACCTCTTCTTCCCTAATGAGTAACTTCTTGGGTAGAGAAGCAAGCAGAGAAGAAGAAAGGAGAGAATATTATTTTACAGAGGTTAGTGAATGATTTAAATTACCCAATAGTCATAACCCTTCATTATATCAGCAACTGCCCTTTCCAGTGTCATCTCATAACATTTCAAAGTCTTAAATGTCGTAAAGGGTAGATAATGTCTGTTCCACAATAGTTATGTAATTTAATCTTTTCCTTGTGTGAAGGGTGACCTTTAAATTTAAAGAAGAAAATACCCTAAACCAGACAACAAATGCAAGGCAAATGTCCTAACAGTAAGCATCATTTAGTGCCAGGGAGACATCTCCATTGCTGAAGATCTTAAAAGCAGAAATAAAACTTGAACGTGTCTTGTAGCAATAGGATGAAGTAGTGAAATCTCAAGGTACCTTCTGCCCTTATTTAAACACTTCTCTAAAGACAAGGTTTGGGGTTCTGTTGGAAATTTGCATTGTCAGCTGAATGCATTGAAAAGGTAATAATATTCCCATGCAGAGCTGACTTTGTTCTGAACTGCTTTAAATTAAACATACCCTTACCTAAAAAAAAACCCCAAGCAATCCAAACCCACAACCCAACTGTTGGAGCACTGTAGTCTAGTGTAGCCAAGCTGAGTAGTTCCTTGCTTTTCCTTCTATCTACACTCCCTGCAAATAACACTTATCTGAAAAAGAATTTTCACTCAGCTGCTTCCCTTGCTGTGCTAATCACCTGTATCTGAAAATACATCTTCAGAATTGTTTTATTGTGACAGGTCAGCAGATAAAAGCTGGATACCAGGGGGTAAATGGCACTGACTAATAGGCTTTCTTTCTGTAACCCGAGCAATATTCCTGAAAAAAACTTGGTTCATCACTGGTGTTAGGTTTGAAAATATTACTGGAAAATGAAGTCCTATACTTAGCTGCTGGAGGTGAGATTTTGTGTTATATTCTTTTTTCCTTTCTCTCAGTTAATTTATGTGATAATTACCACCACAGTTGACTGACCAAAATCTTTAATGATAAAACTATAGGAATCCAAGCACCATGGTGAGATTGAGCTATTAGTGTCTTTATGTGTGAGAGACACAGAGTGCTTTGCCTTCTAATTTTTTTTCTTTGTCACTAGCACAGAGGTACGCAATGGAAACGCAAGTATCTCTAAATGCTTTTTGCTCCTTGAGTCTAGGTAACAGATGCTTTTTGTACCACAGTGTGTAGCATTTCTATATTGCCAATTTCACCAGTTTCTCATCTCCATTCTTGCAGTATCACATAATCTATAAGTGGGAGGTCAAAGCCTTGCTGTTCTGGTATAAGAATGTATCAGAACTTCAGGGGGGGTCTGAGGTCTGAAGCACACTGAGATACGGCCACGTGCACAAAAGACAGTTGGCCTGATTTCTGTCTTTTTCACGCTTGATGGCTTATGATCTAACAGTGCTGTACTTTGTATTATCTGTAAAAGGTGATTTCCCAGGTTGAACTTAAAAATTACTGAATTATGGATGCATTTTAAGCATGCATTAATGGCTTGGATGGGAATGTTTATTTTTAACATAACCACTAATAATCTGGGCCTGCTTAGGAAAAGAATATGGTCAATTCTTTTTCTCACTATCTCATGTTGGTTTCAGTGCAAACATGATTATAATAATCTGTGTTATTGAGTTGTTGTTTTTTTGCAAATTCATTGTAATGGAACAGAATGTGTATATTCATTTCCATGACCTAGGGATGTACTGAATCAAAATGTTGTCCTTGCTAGTAGTTGAATGCCTGGACAACAAGAAAAGTATCTTGGAAAGAACTGAACCATTAGTTGATTCAGAACAGTCATACTGGGACCTCAACAAAACCATGATTCATTGTGGAAGCCACACATCTAAAGCTTCCAGAATTTACTAGTGTTTTCTGCTGGACCTTAAATACCCTTCCTGGCAGTAAAATCCTGAAATACATTTGAATATGAAAATAATATCTGTTTTCGCTGTCGGATGGATCAGGCGGCTTATCTGACTGAAAATTAATCCTTTTTTGTAGAGTTAGATTTTGTTTGCATCAACTTGCCCTAATCCATTTTAACTGTGCAGCTGTAGGGCCACCAGCACCAAAGTACCAGAACACCAAACCAGTGGTGAGGAGAGCACTGGAAAAGGCTGCTCTGCTGACTGGGAAACTCTGTCTTTATCCAAGACACAGTGTTTGAATCTCAGCATAGCGTTAGGAAAGTCAGAGAAGAGCCTCTTTCCCCATTCCCAGAGCCTTTTCTGTTTAAAATAAACAGCCACCAACAAAGACAACCTTGAAATCAAGATTTACTTAGCCAGTCAAGGACTGAAACTGGTGGTTAAAGCTGATACTAATTGAAGTTTACTTTAAAAATCAACAATATGTTTAGAGCAGCTAGGCCACGATAGCCAAGGTTTCAAAAGCAGAGTGCTGAAAAGAATTGTGCACAGACAAATGATAAGGCTTTAAGAGACTTCATGGGAACAGTCACTTATCTGGCAGCATTTTTCATTATAGACACCAGAAGCTTTTCTGTGACAACAGGGCATGAAATTTACCTCCACTCTGGCATCCCATCTGTGTTTACTCAGTTGGGTAGGGAGGCAGCCAATTAAATAATACAAAGTGATTTTTAACAAATTTAATATGCCTTGTCTAGTTTGTCTTCTAGGAGCACTCTGATACTCCTAACTCCACCTTTGTTGTGTGTGTATGACTTTTCTGTGAAGCAGTCCTCTGCCAGCGAGAATGGGATGTTAACTTGTGCTACCGGACTAGTGTGTAGAGCTGAGGGACTAGTGAGATACTGTAAACACTTCCCTGGAGAACTGCTTCTCTCTAAACGTTGGTTGTGGGTAATAAAAGTTGGAGTGTATTGTTTTGGGGAAAGAAAAAGAAAAAATTTAACCCCTTGAGTTTCTTTCATTCATTGAGCCACAGGCAGTGGTTGTAAGTGTGCTCAGTTTGTTATTTAGGAATGCTTCAAATGGTGTTTCCACTTCCTAGGTCATTTCTGGTTCTAAAAAACCAATTAAGCCAAAAACCACAAAAAACAACTCCACCATACCCAACATCTACCATACCAACATCCTTGTGAAGGAAACCTCTGCATTTCTCAACCGTAAGAGAAATTGTACAGTTGCAGCATTTTTATTAAACTTTAACAAGTGAAACCTACTTCCAGATGTTCTCCTACCACCAGAGAAACAAGTGAAGTATAATGGGAGAGGAAAGATGTAAATTTGGTACCATAAGAAAACATTGTAGTAAGGAGCTTATTTCTGTTACATTCTTCATGTTCTCACTGGGGTTCGCTACTTTTAATACTTCTTCTGAAACAGCATCAAAGCCTCAAGGAAGAAAGAGAGAGGGAGAGAATAAGCTCAATATTGTTAGAGCTGACGTTTTCTTCAAGCTGTTTTCACACTTCCTCAGGCAATAAGATTAAAAACATAGCAGTCTAACAAAAAGCTTGATAAGATGAATCTAGACAGGCCAAGAAATCTTTATTTCTCTGCAAAGTTATCAGTTCATGTCTCATGTTTACAGATTAAAGTAGAAATCGATCTTTGTATTCGGAGGAAGAATTTTTACAGTTCTGATTGTCAAGCATGACTTTATTTACTTAGTTATTTTTCCTGCTCAATGCATGGTATTTGTTTTGGCTTTTTCTTTCAAACTCATGTAAAATGTCCCTTAATTATTTTCTGAAGTTTGTGGGCTTTTTTCCCCAAGAGAGTGCTCTACAGTAGTATGAAAACTTGTACTACAAGTACTTTCCAGCTATGTAGGCACTACTCTAATTTTATTACTTTATTTTGCAAGACAATATATTTCCTAACTCAGTATTGGATTTACACTTAGTTTTGAAAGGAGTTTAAGGGAGAAGGGATATAGGAGACAGGACTTGGCTGAGTTGATGCTGAAAACACACGAAGGAATTTTTTGTCCCCTTTGTCTTCCTAGACATACGTAAGTTATCCTCTGACAGGAAGGATGGCAGAAAAAAGTGCAGAAATAAGTATGTATTGACATTTGGTACAAAAAACAAGGTGTTTCCTGCACCTGTTTGGAAAGGATTTAACATTCTTATGCCTTACTTCAGAAAAACTGGGTAATTAAGTAGTACTTTCATTGAAGGTCAACTCTGAATTAGTAGTTTATTAAATTATTTGTCATGCTGAATGTTACTCCTGGTCACCAGAAATACTGAATTCAAACACAGAGCAGAGGAATTAAGTCTGGTTCTTGCGCTCACATTGCTGGAAAAATTTGTATCCTGACTTGTTAGGTAACACAGCAGGGAAGAGCCCTTGTGTCCGGCACAGAAAATACTTGTTAGCACAGGGGCTGGTTAGAAGTGCCATGTTCAGAAATGTCCAAGGAACTTGCTGCCTGCTCTTATTTAAAAATACACCTGTAATAGCATAATTGTCCTCCTCAGGCCCTGGAAAATGAGTGTTGAAAAGGATTTCTCATGTATTGCCATACTATTTACACCAGCTACAAAGAGGAACTGTGTTTTTATTATAATTCTTTATCATGGGATAAGTTTGAGGCAGAACAAAGTATGACTTGGGCAACCCAAAACTTAAAGCCGTTGCTGAAACTAAGCCAATTCTAAAGTGTATTATTAGAAATTATCATAAATACTGTAGTACATTCTGATCTGTGAATCACTTCGCATCCGATTTTCTTGCAAGTGAGAGCCAGCAGTGGATTTCTATCAAGTGAGACCTGTGTATACTGCCTCACATTTCCAGTGTGCTGGTCTGCAGCCTTATTCTCCAAGAAGGTGTGGTAACTAGAGCTTATTGTTTCTCCTTGATTCAGTAATATTCATGGGTATAACAAAACTTCAGGTGCAGACACAAAGTACAATCTTCTTCCTATCCATGCTAGGTATGTAGGATCTCCCTTCATGCTCCAGTTCTTTCAGTACCTGAGCGGGGCTTCCATTTTGAAATCAAACCTGATTTCAGAGCAGCCAGCAGTGTGGATGTAACTTGTACTAATACACCAATAGTTGGATCAGAAGCTCCAGCAGTTCCAAGGATATCTGCTTGTGGCTCTGACACAGCATCAGTTCAGAAGTGCAGTCTTTCTGTTCCTCCAGGGCTCATGGTGGCCCTGTAGCTGCCCTTGCAGAGGCAGACATTGGCCCCTGGGACATCCCCACTGGAATTGTGTGTGCCTCGATTAAAACTGATCAAAACAGCTGGGAGACCTCTTCAATATTTATCATACTGTACATAGAATGAAACTCTAGTATCAGTAATTGCTAGGAGATTAAACTTTTTCAAAGACACATTTAGTGAATACTAATGCCCTACTCTCAAAAGGAGAGGACATCAGAAGAACTGGGAAGGGAAGAAAGAACAAAGAAAAACCTTATTTGTTGAGGGTGCCTAGCACAGGGTTTTTGTAAGCCAGATTAGTCTACAGATTCCTCCATGAAAAAGAACCTTGCTACATGATAGTTCTTGTGAAATAATTCAATTCTGGACTGTGACCCATTCTTGAGGGGCCTTGATTCATAATAATGGTTGAACAACTTTATTGTTGTAAGGGAGGCATTTGCATGGAAGAACAGCTTCTCAAGGGTTACTCAAGTTATTGTGTTCTTAACATAATTTTTTAGAGCTGATCTTAACCTTTCTGGTTCTACATATATTTACCTGCTGCCTGGTTGTGTGTATGTATTATTTAGTAGAATATGCAGCACACGTGAATAGCAGCAGCCTGACTGGGGGGCTCAGCTGTGCCCTGCGCTGAGGGGGCTGGAACCGGCGGGAACCGGCAGGGGCTGCGCTGCCCGCTCCTCACAGGCCCCTCAGCCCTGCCAGCACCTGGACATGTAAGTCCCAAACACCTTCCTGTAGGGAGGAGAGAAATACAGCATGATCAAGGCTTTCAGCTCTATGTTTCTCTGCTCAGGGGTTCTCTTATTGCCACACCACTTCCATTTCCCTGTTTTCTGTAACTTAAAATAGTTACAAGGGCAAGAGAAAAGAGCTGGTGGGAATACAGGAGTTCAAGGTGTTCAGGAGGTTCATGTGCCATCCAAGGAAGTGCTTCAGCAAGTGTGAAATTTTCCCCATCTAGCCCATGGGGACAGGTTCAGATTGTACTTTCTTCAAATGCCCTGGGAAAAAAAAATCAAATCAAAACTCTTAAAAAAAAATCACTTCTGAAAAAGAAAACTTGGGAAATGGGTCTTGTTTTTAACAACCCATTTTACAGTGAGGTCGGTATGGAAAGAGGGCAAAGGTTGTTCTACCAGAGCACTCCTGACTCAAACACAAGGAAAGCTTCTAAGGCTATGGGGCTGTGTTTACATGAGTAAACACTGTCATAGCCATTATATTTACTTGGATAGCCTAGTAATCCTATATATTTTCCAGGGGCAGATAACGATATTCCAGTCAGAACTGCAGTGGAATAGAGAATGGCAGTGCACACACCAGTGTCCTGGCTGCTGCTGCCTGCACTGGATGGGAATACTCAGCAGCACAAGGTGGCAGCTACTGTGCAGTTTGTTGTGTTCTTCTGACCATTGTACACCATGGATGGTAAGCTGATGGCATTGTGGCATCTCACTGTGGGAAGTACACTAACTGTATTTTGCTATTCCATATCTAAAGAATATAAGATACAGATTAAGTGTAGACTTTTTCTAATGCCTTATGCTACAGTGTAAATGTTTGCATAGTCCAAAACTTATGCGTTATTAAATATATTCTGTATAACAAAGAAAATATGTGGAATAGATGTGAGAATAAGCCAAGTATCACAAGCAGTTGAATGTCGAGATCAATAGATAGACCATACATATTAACAACTTCTTTCTGTCTGGGTTCTTGAATAAGGATAGGTAAATTTAATTCATGTCTCTTCAGACAAAGATATATCCGCACATAAAATCAATTGCTTTTGGAAAAGGTATTAAGACAAAGTAGAAAAGTGCAATTTAGCTGGTCAACAAAATGGAAACTTCAGAAAATCTTTGCAAGGTTCACTGAAGAGAGATTAAATTTTCTAGGGGTTTTACTTAGAAGCTAATGTCCAGTAGAAACTTCTAAGCTCTAAATTAACTATATTCTATGAGATTAAAATGAAAATGTAAGTGTTCATTTATATATATTAAAATTACAGCTGAGAGCCAGGGTTTTATTGAATTGCCTCAATCCCATTAAAATTGAGAGAAATCAGCTCTTAGAGATCTTTGTAGAAAAAAAAAATCGTACAAAATGAGGTTTATAATGGGCAATTTGAAAGCACTGTTGTGTGTGCAACGACTGTCATAAAAACAGGCAAACCATTGGAAAAATGGAACAAAACAGGATAGGAAGGATTTCTGAAGATTTAATATGTTCTGAAATCAAGTTAGGAGCTATTCTTGTTCTGCGTAGAATGCTAACAAAATGTCAGTCAAGTCAAATTGGATGAAAGCAAATGTAAAACTGAGGAAAGATACCATTTGGGATATAGCATTAAATGTTTCTACGGTAGTCAACACAACAAGAGGTCATTGCTGTTGCATTTTCTGATCTGCCTTATGCTTGTCAGCAGTGTAGGATAAACGGAGTGACTGGAAAACATGATCCAGGGTGAAAGTGTAGAGGATATGGGCTGTATGGGAGGTATCAGGAGTTGGTCTGTTTCTTGCTGCTTGTGGCTGCTTGTGCTCTGGTGTGGTGTTCTGTACGACTGCCCTGGTCAGTCTGTGATACAGGCTGGGACTTCACCTGGTCGGAGATTTTACATCTGCCATTCAAATCCTATTGCTACTGGTTGATAACTTTGCTTTAAGAAAAAGGGAAGTAGGCAACCGGTCCTTTGAGTGTCTATTAAAAATCAGTTATCTGGCTGCTGCCTGAAACTAGCCCTGAGTTCTATACGTAAAAATGGAGTTGATATATTTTGCAGTAAAACTGCAAGTGAATGTTTTAGAAATGTATATAAAACCTGAAATATTCTCAATGAAAGTTACCAATACCCTGGTTCTTACAGTAAGTCAGCTGAGCAGCAGCTGGAAGTTGCTATAGAGAATTTAACTGTTCATCTTTAGTTTTTCTGTAGGTTGTGTAAAAGCTATAACTGTAAATGAAGCACTGTTATGACTTCATTAGTAGTACTGTTGTTCCTCTCTCTGGTATGCTATTTCTATTTAAAATTACTGGAAACTGGCTGGTAAACATCTTTGTACCATGAAGAGGTAACTGGAAAATTAGAGTGCAAGTAACAATTGTTTGGAGTCTGGAATAAGTCAACATATGAAAGTATATTTGCTTGTGTGATGCTCTTTATATTTCTGACTGAATTCAAAATGCTCTGAGAAACATTTATTGAAGAAATTTAGGGATTACCTCCCTAGAAGAAAATTTGCTATGAGTTTTTCAGGAAATACAGCTGTGATTAATCTCTGTTTATACTTGAAGTTTGTGTTCCCCCACAATAATTCCATGTTTTTGCTGTGTTAAAGGAATTACTCTGTAGGAAAAAACCTCTGGAGAAGACAGCAAAAATACACCTAAAATTGTCATTTAGTTGAAATGGCTTTGTGCTATCCTACACTCATGTTTCCAAGAGTTGATTGGTTTCTGTAACCATTTCGTACATGTCCAAACTGACACTTATATACTTGATTAATGAGTTAGCAGCAAAACAAGATCTTGTGACTTTCAAGTCCTAAATCCTATGTTTTTATAGAGTCAGGCAAGAGAATCTGAAAGCACGTCCATTTACACCTGGTCATTCTTTCTTCATGGACACAAATGGCATTTTTATGATGGTGTTAACTCATAGCAGTTCAAAAACTGACCAGTTATATGTAGCCCCTTTAATTTAAAAATAACATGCTTCCCATTGGGTTGTCATTGTGTTTGGAATGCCTACCTGTCAAAGACAGAAAAACATCCAAAACAACAGCATTGGTTTATATGGTTTATATATGGAGACCACGTGTTGCTGATCCCGGCTGTGGACCTGACCCAGCATAATATGTTGGCAAGACTTAGATGCCTTCTTGAAGGTATAGAATCAAATTTTAAACCAAGGCTTAAATTTGGACAGTAATAGAAAATAAAATGTAAATCATGAGAAGACAGAAAGATACAGGAAGGAGGACAGACAAAGAATTTCTTGAATATCAGAAATGTTTTATAAAAGATTAGGCAGGAGCAATCTAGAATACGGTTATGTCCAGTGCCATGCATTTATATGGATAAATTACTTTTGAATTTTTAAGTTATACTTGGAATATTGATCTGTCTCAAAAATGGCTGTGCTGTTGGGAGAAATGTACTGGCAGACTATTATCCAGTGTTGACTGATGCAAACAAAAATGAGTCAAAAACTTGAGAGCAGAAGTAATGTAATAGGACTTGGCCTCAAGATGGCAAAAAGTGTGGGCTTGGGCAGGATTAAAAAAAAAATACTTTATAACAAATGGGGCCAGGCCTAATGGAAAGATGAAAAGAAAAACAGTTTCTATTGTGCAGTCTGAGGTGACTCCAGGGGTGCAAGATACTATGGTTCAAATATTGACTTTCAATTGGACCCAGGAACAGTAATAAGACCAAAATTGTTCAAATCATTTTTGGAAGAAAAATCTATTCCGTGCTCACGCTCCCTGTGTAAATGTTCCTTAAAACAGCATGTCACTCCTCTACCTGTGCTGCTGAGCTTGTAGTATATCTATTTAAATGTAAATTCTGACTCTTGGTCTTTAATTGTAAAAAATGTGTTCTACACGAAAATTTTTATCAAAAAAGTTATTTTATATAGAAGTGGTAGTGGTAGAATGGAGTGGTAGGCCACAAATACCAGAAGGATGCATTGCAGTTTTGCATGGGAGGGAAGCTTCCTCTCTAATATCTGATGAGCATGATTGTTTCCTGAATGCTCCAGCTTATTTGAATGTATGATGCTAAAGTGCTTTTAAAGTATACCTTGAGTGTTTGCTTGTGCACCAAACCCTCCCTAAGGACCTTGTTTCTTTCCATCCTCTGAATTACCAGGATGGCAGTCCTGTTGAGGTGTCTCACTCTTTCCAGGAAAGAGAGGTTTACTTCCAGCCTGATGTTTTCTCTTCCTCATAAGTAGGCTTAAAAAAAGAGACTTGACTGGGCAGCAGGATGTTTTGCCAGTGTGAGTTTTGAATCAACTGCCCATCATTCTTCAGTTGCTGCTGAGTATGTAATTTGTATTTCATTTTTCCTCTCACTTGCAGACACTCCTGGCCCTCATTAGTACCACTGTCTGGGGTTATGGTGGCCAGCAGCCATGGTGTGTCTGCCAGGACCACAGCTGTTGAGCAGGGCTACAGCTGCTTGTAGTGACTGAGCTCCAGCTGCAGCAGATGAGGTCACATTTGCCAGAATTGTTTTCCTGTCTATCTTAATATGATGGATATGGCAGTGTTTAGTGATGAACAGATTAGCTGCAGCTACATCAGACCACTAGTACTTCTGGCTCATGGTTTGGTGACACTGCAACTGCTTCTGCGACGGTCATGCTCTTTCCAGGTTCTGCTTTCTGAAGCATTCTCTTCCCATACGAGTGGTAGGAAGAAGTTTGCCAGTTTATATTGACAGGTCAGGCATAGGAGGCATAGCAGGACATGGTGCCATGCATGAAAGAAGTGTTAATCCTAATCTTGGCTGTTGATGGTTTGAGAGTTTTGAATGTCTAAACATACGTCCATTTTAAATAAACACTGTATACATACAGGGAGCAGACTCTGTGCCTTGTAAAAGCAGGCTTAGATTTACTTAATTCTCATATGAAGTGAATGTAGGTGGCTACTTACATTTTACTTATTGTTAAAAATAATTTTCTTATTATCATGGTAAGGATAAATATGAAACATCAGAAATTTCATTGTACTAGCAGTTAAAGAACAGAACATGCTTTAGGTTCTGCACATTCTACATTTTATTTTCCTTAGGTGCCCTTGTCATTAATTACGTACTTTAGATTCCAAATGATGGAGGATCTGAAGGGCACTATGCTACATTTTCATCAGCTCTGTCTATTTGCTGAATTTGGATGGGTTACGAAGTGTTACAGAAGACTTGAGCAGTATTGAAGCTATTTAAAAAAAAAAGCAGTAACACATCAAGTGTGTCAAATAGTCAGATTTCTAGCAGTTTGTCAAGGAGCAAGTAATTTCTGAAGGAAGAAAATCTTAGCATTTGAACCAAAAGCTATTTCACTGCATTGAGAGTCTGGAGAAATTATTTCTTACACATTCTATTCAGTAAGCTCATTGCTCTTTTACCTGCTTACTGAAATGATCATGGGCACTGTTTCATTGCAGTTCATCTCTCCTGATTGGTTTTTCTTTGCTCTGGTAAGACTTGTTTATTCACTGATGCTAGGGCTGGAGTGCACTGGATCATTAGTCTAAATGTTCAAAGTTAACCAACTCTTTATGCTGAAATAACTTTTTTGAAACACATTTTAAGGTTAAAAATAAGATTTTAGTACAGTCATCATCAAACTTTTTGGGAGATGAATTTGCTCTCTTTGCCCTTCAGTGTATAATAATGCAGAACCAAAATCACTTCTGTTTTTAAGAAAACACTTTAGAATGTCCTGAATATATGTATGTGTGTATGTATATAAATCTTATCTATATAAGCCTTAAAGTGCTTTTGTGATTTGTCTGACACTTAGGTTTAAATATTTGTATATTCAGAAATACCACACCTAGTAGTTTTGACCTGGAATTATACTAAACTTTTTACCTTACGCACTAAGCAAGTTTCATAGTGTAAAAATGCATTTTTTTAAAAATAATAAAATTAACACTGGACTTGAATTATAAACTTTCATCAAGATACAAGTTCCGTGTTCACATATGCACAGACCAAATTTTGCATAGAAAATAAAGATCACTCTCATCTAGCCCTGAAGAAGCTTCTCCCTATTTCTGCTAGCTTTTAAAAATGTTTTCAGTAGTGTTCTGCCCTTAGTTTTCAAATGCTGTCTTGACCTGTTGGGATGTTGAGTGTTTACGTGTTCTCAAAGTTAGCAAATCATGTGAGTACTGGTCTACTAGTTCAGATCCAAGTCCTTGAACTACAGGTACATCCATCTCGTAGTGTCCAGGAGGGTTTTCAGATCATGTGTTGTTCAAATAAGCCACTCTGGAGCACCGGATTTAATACAACGAGCCTTCTTGACCCTTGTCATATTTTGGCTTTTAAATTACCCAAATTTTCAGTTTAACTTCTAGTGAATTCTCATTAGTCTATTTGATTGTGGAGTATCTGTAGTGGGGCTAGAAGGTGGGGGAAATGGGCTCACAGTAGCTAAAGCCAAACCAGGATCATAGCTTACATGATATCCAGAGAAAGAGATATCCTAACGGGAAAACAGAAGTATTTTTATTAGCAGTTTATCCCCTTATGGTGACCTAGATACCTGTGCTGATCCTGGGGAAAGGAGAAGCATGTTATTACCAAGCATTGAGGGAACCTATTTGTGCTGATCTTAGGCTGCAGAAGAAGCCGAAGCAAAAATTAAATGCTGTTTAAATTGCCAAGGTTAAAGGGGAGTTTGCATGTAACAGCTTCAAGTAAATAGATTGTTAAGGGTAAAATGTCCATCACCTGCTATGTGAAAGAAGATAACATACTAAATGTTAAGTTTTGGATGCAAATTTGTGGTGCTTGATGCTGTGCCAAGATACTGCTCAAGTTTAATTGCATGAAGGCACGTGTAAATAAAACCACTCACAATTTACAGACCAAATTACTTAAGAGTATTTAGCATGCTAGCCAGAATTATGGGTCAGAGCCAGTGTGCTCTTAATGTCTACCTAGTCTTGAAAGTTGGGCCTAAGTGTTGTCAGGGTTGCAAACAGTTTGTAAACTCCAGAGTGTTGCATAGATATCACAACCTATGTGACTGAAGAATGATGGGTTTGCATTTATTTAGATTAATGCAATATGTGCACAGTAAGATATTGTTCGCATCAATTCCTGCATGGAAAAGGTTTCTGCAGTGTCCGTATCCTTAAATGAAAGGAAGGAGGCAGGAGGATAGATATAACAGGAATTAGGTGTATTTCTTCCTCTTTCCAAGTCTTAAAGTGTTGCTAGATTTACGCCCTGCTGGCAAGCTGAGTTATTTTTATTATTACACTTTTACTGATATCAACTGGAGTTCAGTAGAAGTTTACTTGGTAGAAGCAAAGTTTTGCTTACTAGGGAAAGAGCCATCCTAAGCACCAGGAGGTCTGAAGTAAAGAGCAATTTTAAGAGAGAAAAATGTAGGAAATAAAGCATCTACTTCCATGTCATTGTTAGCACTATTGTAGCTATAAATCTGAGTTCAGTGCCATAAGTTGCTTCAGTAGGATGTGCATTTTTTAAAACTGATACTAGGGAGGAAAAAAACACCCAAATATGAATGAAAATCTAAATCTTAAGTTATCACAAAAATGTTTGCTATTTATACTGTCCATCTGTCTATGGTGCCTTACAGATAATCAATATATGCTTGCTAAAAATAAATAATGCTATTGCTCTGGAGAAATACAACATTGAGTAGAGCTAGGAATTTCTCTTCACTGTGCATGATGGCATTTCTATCATTATCTAAGGATAAGAGCAGATGAGTATTTTCTAGTTACTGAATAGTCAAGAGATGGTGATTGAAAGGAAGCACAAAACATTTCTGTCTTGGCCAGAGTGCCACCTGAGGGCTGCAGGGGGTGGGCAGGGCTCCCTGCTCTCAGTTGCATTGATGATTTTTTTTTTTTTTTTTTTGCGGGGGGAGGGGCGGCGAGAGGGAATTTTTGCATTTTGCTGTGAAAATTTGGAAGAAATTCAGTTCTATTTATTAGATGCTGTTGAGGTTTGGAGGATTTTCAATTTTACTCGGTGATCAACAGGCTGTTGTGTGGATCTCCTATCATTGCACTTCAAATGTTTCCTTCTCGTGAGCTTTTGTGTTGTAATTTTTGGCTTTTCAGAGTTGACTTTTGTGGGAGGTGGTGTTACTGTCTTTTTGTGGGAAAAAATACATAAACTAGAGATGTAACGTAGTATCTCAGCTACAGTTGTGCTTCATACATCTGATAATCTGTGTTTGTAGTAGGGTTGGTTGGGATTTTATATTTTAAAAAAACTACTCATGAGCCTAATAATTCTGTGGGACTTTGTGTTTGATATTGTGCTTTCACATATGAACTCATCTGAATATTCAGATGGTTCCATGCTGTTCCTTTCACTTCCTCGTGATTGTTTTGGACAGAAAGGTTTAGGGAACTTTGTTAAATGCTTTGTTTACCCTGGTCAGGTCTAAACCGGTGATAAATGAATGAGTTGAATATCATCAATTATAAAGCCTTGAACCATCAGGGCATCTTTAATCTTTTGGAAGGTAAATTTGCAAGTTGATTGTTGGATTTAATAGATTCTATAAGTATACCAGTGTAATGACTTTTTGACATGCTGGGAGAACAGTAAACAAATTCAGTTTTGAATTTTAACGAGTGCCATACTTACTAATTGGTCTGCTTTGGAATTATGAAGTCTAGAGCTATCTGCAAGGTAATCCACACTTGCTGCATAAATACCAGTTCTGTAACAGCTGTGACAGAGTGATTATCTCAAGTTTAAATTGGGTAAATTATGAATAAATGTGCTGTGTTTCCATTAAAATTGCAAGAAAAAGCAGAGGGGAAGATGTCTCTGTCTGGTGTCATGGAGTATGTTCTGCTGATTTTTTTATTGTATTAGCTGTAATACTTGTGATGATATCACATATTATAATCAGCAGGTGATAGCTGAAGTCTACGGTGGTGTCCCAGAAGTTATGTGGAACTATTTAGCTTTGTGTAGATAGACACTTTTAGTCTGACATCTATTGCTGGTTTTGCCCAGATCTCAGTGTTCCAGAGATAGTGCATAGTCCTGGTATATTAACAGTACAAAAAAAAGTGCCAAAAATATTTAGTAACTTCTAATTTGCAATTAGAAGTTGTTGATTATTGTGCAGCCTTAGCATAGATTTCAGACTAGTGAATTGAGCCAGAATGGAAGACATGTCTTTTAAAGTCATTCTGTCATAGCCAGTATTTTTCAAATTAGTATAAAGAGCAATTTCAGAAAACAGTATTTACGTCTTGTTTCACTCTTCTGAAAAGTTAATGCTTTGTGTCTCAAGGAAAGAATTAAAAGCACTGTGGGAGAACAGGTACCTCTCTGCAAATACAGGGCACTGCTTCTGCATGAGAAATAGTCCTGAACTTTGTAGGAGGAGTATTTTGAATGGATTCAGTTGATAAGCACTCTAAAATCAATATTTCGTGTTATTCTACTATACAAATATAACATTGATAGTGACAGCACTACAAGAGGCTTGAAAAAAGTCAATGTCACAAGCAGTTACCATTTAGTCTGTATATCCAGGACTGTTACTGGGTCTCTTGCTCTTATTTGGTCAGGACACTTTGTGACTGGATGGTGCCACCAGCCTTGCTTATAAGTATCTCTGGGTAAGTCTTTCTAACCCTCTTTACTGGATCTGCACTGTTAAATTTCTGTTAAACTGATGCTGGGTTTTTCTCTTTTCCTTAAATTAAAGCTTTATGTTTACAGGATTCATTTTTAGTTTCTTTCAATAAAAATTTGTTGATCTTGAAATAAGAGACCAACTGCAAATATTATGCGTAGAGATTTAACTCTAGTTTTGAATCAGATAACTCATAAGATTCTGGAAATTCTCTGAAAGCAAGATGGATACTCTGGCATTGTTATTTGAAAGTTAGACAACAAGGCAATGGAATACGTGGAATAATGAATTGGAAGGAAGTCATAGAAGTTACAGGAACGTAACTGGTTCTTGTGCCTATTATTGCTGCAATTTTTTTTTACATTTAAAGAGGCTTTTGCAACTCTTCTCTTGTTAGAGCTAATGCTGGACAATCAGTCTCCCTTGCACAACAGTGTTACTCTGAATTGTTAGCAATGCTACTAATAATTTATCTGTGGCAGCAGAATTGATAAATGAAATTAGCTCCCCACAGTTTAAGTATCACTGTGATTGAAGTAGTAATGATAGAGTTCACATAAGAACATTTGTGATTTGTCTAAATGTATGGTACTGGCAGTGTTTTTTGTTAACTGTGTGTTACCGTTTTTCATGTCATGGTTATAATGTCCTCTCAGGTACCTGCAAATTATACAGGTTTGTACTTGCCTCTGATCTTTCCTTCCCACCCTTTTGGAATTAAATTGTGCAACTTGTCATTTTTAAGATCGCTGGGAGCATCTCCAACATATTCAGAGAGAAGTGCTATTCGCACAAAATGGCAAAGAGCTTTGGTTTTCTTGTAAGTGGGTGTTATCAGAAAGTCACGATATAAAATCAGACAATAGTTAAGATTGGAAGGGACCGTAAAGATGATCAGATTCCAACCTATGTCCTATGAGCAGGGACATCTCCCACTAGATTAGGCTACACAAAGCATCACCCAGCCTGGCTTTGAACACCTCCAGGGAGGGTACATCAGCAAACTCCCTGGGCAACCTGTTTCAGCACCTTACTACCCTCATGGTGAAGAATTTCTTCCTGAAGTCTCACCTAAATCTCCCCTCTTCCAGTTTTAATCCATTCCCCCTTGCCCTCTCACCATGCAGGAGGGTTGGATGTAGGTGGATCTAGGGTCCCTTCCAACTCAAACTATTCTATGTTTCTGTGATTCTACAAATTGAATTTTAGGCCCCAAAGGAGTTAAAAAAGCTGTAGCTTTCACTCAGTTTTTAAATCTTCAGGTGTTTAGTAGTTTAATTTTTAAGCAATCTGAATGGAGGAGTTTCATCTGGGGTTTCTTTGTAGGAAGAGAGTCACATGTGATTTCCTGTGTACCTTTTTTTTTTTTGAATGGTTCTCTTTAATGACATTATTTGTGCTGTGAGGATTTGATTGGTTCATTGAATGCCATTTCAGTTTATTCTTCTAGTGGTTTATGTTTAATTAGTAAGGTACTAATTGATACACCAGACAAGTTCAGTAAAGTCAAGGGTACAACCTCCCATAGGTTTTGCCAGGCATGTAATTTAAATGAATTCCCTGTAAATCGTAGTAGTGATGATTTAATTGATTAAAGTCTACATGCAGATTTAGTGACAACATACCACATTTCTTAATTTTTGAGCAGTGAAGTGTATAAAGTTCAAATGGCAGGGTTTTAATTACATGAAAATCCTTTGTGTTTGCCATGGTGATGGTGAATGTGGGATCAGCTCAGCTGTTCTCAATGTCAATGGCAAAATGCTAGAGGTGTTACACACCCTTCTCATAGCTGTCTTGTTTGTATAGGTGTAAGCACACACCCTCTGTTAAACTTATTTGAAAAGAATAAATCAGTAATTAGGTTTAGCTGTTGAATACTTGGAGAGTTAGAGCCATTAGTCATTTCCATGTCTGTCTCTTGATATACACTGTATTTAAATTAAAGGAAGTTTTGGAGTTTTTGGTGAGTAACTTAGTTCTAATACTGGAGATCTGAAGTGAGGTGAAAGTTTTTAAAAAGCTGTATCTATGTTCCTCATAAGCATGTTGAGGTCTTCTCAGCAGTGTAATCACTATCTTACTCCCATATCTTCCTGTGAACGCTTCAGAATGCTGACATCTCACCCTCCTCTTTGATCTCCTGATAAATATCTAGAAGTCAGGCTCTTAAGCTGAAGCACAACATGTAAGGTAATGTTCAGGAAAAGGCAGGGAAGTCCATCTCTTCTAAAATGACCTCCAAGTAAGATACTGAAATTAAAGGACACTTGCTGAAAATTCTGAAAGCCTGTGATTTGGTATATCTGTTTGTTTTGTTTTTAAAGGACTCTGTGAACAGTCTTCATTAACACAGTCTATACACTAGTTAACATGAAGTTAACAGTAGTAGTTTCTCTCTCCTTGTAACAGTAAGGACAGTCTTTTCATAAAAATTAATCTTCCTAAGCAAACAAATTTTAATCTGTAGTTTCCATCATCTTCTACTTTTTAATAGTATTGCACTTTTAATGTAACTTCTTTCCTAACAAGATCATACCCTGCTCCCTCAGGCCATGTTAAAAAGGTCAGTCACTGAGTGGTATTTTAATTTAAATAAAGAGTGAAAGACAGTTTTTGCTAGAATACTAAAAGATCACCTATTTAAATCTTCCTTTTTATGTCTGTTTAACTATCTGTCTTTGAGGCTTTTTCTATGACCTTCAACTTAATTCAAACATCATTTTGAATTCATTTTTCATGCCATTAAATACCGAGACCTGTTTCTTTCTCTCTTACCTGCATATGTTGCATTTTTGTGTTCAGTTCTGCGATGATTTCAGATGTAGGGCCATTTTACAAAACAATAGAGAGGAGTACCTTTTTTGAGAGGGTAAAAAACCCCTCAATGTGTGTACATTTAAGTTACATCAACAATTTTATTTAAGATGAAAAATAAGGTGGCAGGGGAAAGAGAGGCCAAACTTTGGGCATCTTGCCTTGGTAAAGTCCTTGTACTCTGGTCCCATGCTGCTGCACGTGGGCTGGTAATGGGCTGCTTGGAATGTCCAAAATTTCTCAAGGGCTTCAGCTTCACACAGCAATAGCTGTGGCAGCTCCACTGCCACCTGACACCAGCTCTACATCATTGTTTTGGCTTTTCAGTTTTTTTTTTTTTCACTTTGTAATTGAGTTTCATGACTTCATGCAAGAGATGAAATGAACTCCAGATAGTTATGTTATTATAGATTACCCATAGTGATACTGTGGTTTGTAGAGACTTGATATGCTGCAGAAAAGCACCAAAAACTAATAACACTGAATAAAGAAAATAAATGAAGTCCTTAAAATGATGTATATTCATAGCCAGGGACCAGCTTTTCAACCTTTATTAAGGACGATGAGCTGGTATCTCCTTTGTTGTACCCAAGTAAGAATTGCACCCTTTTGAAGCAATGTGAAGATACACAGGTTCTCACTGCTGAAAAACACATGCACAATTATTTTTTGTTTGTTAACATTCAATTACTTCAGTAATATAAACTTCAGTAATATAAGCTACATGTGTCTTTCCCCACCTGATTGAATGGTCTTGGCACATTCACAAGCAGTACTGTTGAGCAAACAAAGAAAAAAAAAAAAGTTTTCTTTTGCTGTCTCTTTCCAGACTTTTGTATGACAGTCATTAGCAGTACAAATTAGTGGGGGAACCTTTTATGAAGAGTACTGTGCAATATTAAGGGAAAAAAGGTACAGAAGAAAACAAGGCCAGGTCGTAAGAATTAAGTGACACAGGTATAATATAGTGTTCCTTTTGAATATTTTTTTTTAAATCTGGGCAGAGGCACAAAGAGGCTCAGAAAAGCACAAAGCTTCACAGAGATCTGGGACCAATTCCATAGCTGCCAGGAGCACAGGTGCCACGTGACTCCCATGCATTTGTCAGCCCTGTCACAGTGGCCTGCAAATCAGCTGGATCCCCTCGCAGCTCACTGAGCCGTGGGCCGACACGTGCCTGTGGCTTTGTGTCTGGCTCCGTAGGGCCACCGTGGCAACTGCTGAGTAGGCAGGTGTGCAGTGTCCTTGCCTTCTTCCTGCTCCCCATTCTGGACCACATCCAAGAAAATGCAATATAGGACAATGACAGCTTCAAGTGATGAACTCAACATACCACAGATCCCCTCTCCTATTTGTGGCATTCGATAATAGGATTTCAACTCCAAACAGCAGTAATGATACTTCCCTGTCCCTAAGCACACGTCACTTAGCTGTTTGTACACCACTAACCAGCCCAATAAACATTATCAGTGTTTCCATTAGCTTCTGATAATAATGGTAGGAAACTAATATTCCCCGTGTGCTGTTCAGTTGATGGCCCGTTTGCTTAAGAAATACCAGCATCACCCCTGCCAAACATCAGATTGCCAGTGCAAATTAATGGACTCCATAGCTACGTTTTCAGTTAATGGAATCCATATATCCAGTCACCTAGTAAGACCTAGCTATGAAATTACTTCTCCTTACGTTGCACTTTGAGGAGAGTTATTGTACCAGGGCTAAACTGAGAGTAGGTGCTTTTATCTACAAGATAGATGTATTTTCCCCCCCTCTTTTTTTTTGTTGTTTTCTTTCTTTTCCTGTCTCCCCTTTCAGCACTTTTAAGGAAGGTGAAAATTTGTGACAAGGTTAGATTTTTATACTGGGTGTTGAAACTCTGCATTAGGCCAGAATTTAAGCAGCAGTAATAAACTGAAAAAATTCTAGTGTATCTTTTTCAATTCTGTTTTGCAGAGTTCACTCTTATTATTATAATAAATACATTACATGTCCTGGACTGTATTGGTGGTTGTATGGGCTGGCTATGTTATCCTATGGCTTTTACACTGTTTTTTTGTTGCTTTGAAAATTGCTGGTATGGTGTTGAAGCACATACAGTTAAATTCTTCACAAGTCTTAAAATAAAAATATCTCTAGTTTCTTCAGAGAAATGAGACTCCTATTTCCATTCTGAAAAAATAAGATGGGTAATAATCTGGAGCTTGCCAAGGGGCTCATTAAAATTAATTTTTCACAAAATGTTTGTGTATTGATGAGCTGGGCTTTCTTAATAAAAAATGTCATTATGTTAGGATATCTTTTTTGTTTTTCTAAGATCCAAAAGTTTTTGTTTGATAAATTGTAGCTCTTGGGATTCTCAGCACAGAATTCCAGAACTAGAATCATTTTACATCCTACTGATAGTACACTGATTTACTTTATTGTGTTTGACAAACGAGGCTCGCTCTCCCTTGCAGAGCAGCCATGTGGCACAGAGCCACGAGCCTGATGAAAAACAGTTACCTGTCAAGTGTTCAGATTTTGTCTCAGAAATAGGCTGCCACTCTACTACTGATCCTTACTATGCATAGTTGATAACTTTTTTTTTTACTTCAGAGCTATGTATTTTAAAATGTTTCTTCATAACTAAAGCTCTGCAGTATGCTCAGCTTCAGTACTGAATCCAACCAATATCAAGTTCAGTAGAGTGACCTTAAGCTTCACAATATAGATTGGTTTGTGTATCTCAGGTATTTTATTCTGAACAGATCTGAACATGTAGCCCCTTTCAGCAGCGCTAGCCTCAAATTGCAAGTCACCTGCCAAGGCAGGTTAGCTTGACAGTGATTGTTACATCTTTATATCTGTCTCCTGGTTTTTGAGCCTACACTGATGAGCTCAAACTACCAAGTCCCTGTGGTATCAGAAGTACACTTTTTCTCTTGCTTAATTAATGGAGCCTCTTCACCGTGTCTTTTTAGGCTGCTGTGCTAGGTGCGGTGCCGGGCTGGCGGTGCCGCAGCCCCAGCCTCACCAAGCTGTTCTGCAGCTGCAGCCTGGTCAGTGCTCAGCCCCCTGAGACAGGGCCTGCAGGTCAGGCCTCCTGCAGCACCGCAGGGACGCGGCCTGAAACAGCAACCCATGCACGTCCACAGCACTGGGTCTTGTTCCTAACCCATGCTGTAGTGTCTTCTTGTGATAATTTGCACCAATTGAGTTTCTTCTCATCTTTGTGTAAGGTCTGCTTTTGGTGTGATACAGTGGAACCTTGTTAGGAATCAGAGGTGCAGCATTTTGCTGAACAATAAAATTCCCAGTTTAGTCCAAAATTACTTCAATTTTTATTGTAATAAGGTTGTCTAAAAAGAGTGTTTTGAGTGACTTCTGGTAAATTTAAAATAAACAGTTTAAACAAACCCAAAATATCTTAAAAAAACCCCACAAACAAACAACAAACGAAACCCAAACATTAAATCCACTTGTGTTCTTTCTTTTAGAACCAAATGTGTGATTTCTTAACAACTAGTTATTGGTGCTTTCTGCTTGCTACGACTGACCTTCAGCTTATAGTGAACTGTCCATCTAACATTCATGGCCATTTTGATCTCAGTGTAACTTTGATTAGAAAAGAAGTAGGTAAAATCTAAGTGAGTAGCCATTTAAAATATGAAACTTTTTTGTATTACATTAATTTAGCAGCGGTGAGGATGTTGAAATTTGACTTATTTCAAGAATAATCAAATATATTCCTCTATTTTAAAAAAGCAAAACAAAAACCTTGCTGGCTGGCCTATCATTTGACTCATTTGCTTTTGGCATTGAATCATGAATCTGATTTTTAAGAAATAACAATTAAAATGTTTGCATCTAGACAGAAGAAGATTTTAATTTGCTATGCTTATATTCTATGTATATGACACAGAAGCAAAGAAAGAAATGCTAACTGGATAAGTGTTTTGTTTTCCATTGCTTTTTTTTTGAGGAAGGAGCTTATTCTGCAACATCATCCTATTATGTGGCTTTTTTTACAGCCTCAATATAGATATTAAAAATACTTGGAAGTGTCCAATATACTATGTACGCAAGACTCAGGCCCATCAGCTTTGGCTTTCTTCCCCTGAGAACGAATTTGTCCAGCATGAGCCTGTCTTCAGCTGAGATGGAAAGTTAGTATAATTCTTTCTGCCCCCAGATGGTTTATTAAAAGTGTATATTTCTTGAAAGCCTTTGCACCTGCAGAGGGTTTTCTTCCCTAGATGAATTTAAACAATCCATACATGGATATAGACACTATTATTTTCCCAGCAGGGTGTTAAACTCTGCTAATCAACTCTTGCAGAGCCAAAACACTTAAGAAAACCATACAGGTGAAGGAGCTGCAGCTCTGTCAACCCCGGGTCAGCACTTGATTTCCAGCCACTACATTTTTCCCCGTTTCAAAGAAACTTTGCTCCTGAGACCTGCACACTTTATGTTGCAAATAACTGTTTTACTTAGTGATCAGCAGAAGACTCAGCAGTTTCACTGAAGTAGCCACAGATTCTGCCTGCATCACAAGCCTACTTTCAAAGTAGGATCTGACTGCTGCTATTTTTCTAGACTGCACTGTGTTACTAAGTATGCTGTTTTAGACACCAGCCCTACACCCTTCTTTTCTAAGGAGATTCCATTAGTATGTTTTAAAAGGCAGAAAAAGGAAGTCAAGTCTATCAGTATTAAAAGATATTACTCAGTGCAGATGAGGATTTGGTGAATTGGTTAACCTACTTGTGTAATGAGTATGGCAGTGAGGCTGGAACCTGATGGTCTTTAAGGGTCCCTTCCAAGCTTAACCATTCTGTGATTATTCATAACAGTAGGCTATACTGATAAAACCTTGTAGTTTCTGTTACTTGCATCTACTTCTCTGCAGGTTTTTTCCCCACCTGGATAAGCATATGTTAATATCTAAGTGAAAGCTGCCGTGTTGGTGATTTTAAACGGAGATTTCAGAAAATGAAAACTAGATTGCAGCATTTGTGAATTTATGAATTAGCACAGAGTGATCACCTTTACTGGCATAGCTTAACTCTGAAACATTATGCCATCTACATAAAAAACTTATTCATTTATGGGTTTGATTCAGTATAGTACTTGAGTATGATAGTTATGTATGTGAATGTTGTCATTAAAACTGCTTGAAATCAGACCTGTTAAATTACAATGCCTACTGTTGAAAAATAAAACCCAAAGAAATGGCACCTAGTACTTACACTGCAGTTGGCACTTAAGTATTATATGATGTTGTTATGCCCTGTTAATTTTAGGTGTGGAAATCTGTTACTCATGAAGCAGCTTTGTGCTATGTATTTGTCCCTTTTTGCTGAACTTGGATTTTCTCCACCTTGCTATTCATTCCTCTTTGTTTGCAGTTATGGTTGTCAATTGATTTGCCATCCTCACAGCTGACTCTGCTGCTTATGGTTCCCAGGGATGGTGAATGTTTTCCTAGCACTTGCTGGTTTTATTCTGTAGTAAGTGTCAGTTTTCTGTTTTCACGTATTTTTATCACAGTGTTGAGATAAATGATAAATGTCTATAAACCCCCTCTTGTCCAGTTTATAAAACAATAACAGTGTTTAGAAGAAGGCTTCTTTCATATGTGGCTTATTTCAGACTTAAAGAATTTCACTTACTTTTTCTGTTCAGTGTCTGAAGCTAACCACTCACTTCTGAATGAGGCATAGCACAACGTTGACTAGATATGTCAAGTTCTATGCTTTTCTGATAATACAAAATGCACTATCCTATTAGTCTTTTTTAATGCAATAATGAACCTGAATAGTTTAGGAGAAAAAGAAGAAAAATCTTTTTAGCAAAGATCTGAGAGGTAATGAGGCTACCTGTGGCATCGAGATGTACTATTCAGATGTGTGGCTGCTGTGGATGCCTCTATCAATGTATTCATGAAGGCCTGTGGGAATATCACAGTTTTAAACAAGTATTTTAATGGAGAGATTGCAGAGTATATTATACTCTCTTTGTTCTGAGTGACTGAAAAGAAAAGAATTCTATATTTATGTTTTTAATGAAATATTAATTTTACAGAATGCCCATTAGAATGTGAAATTAGAAATGATAAAAGGTTTTCTGTAATGGGAAGTAAAACTGTCATGATATCACCAGAAAATATTGCAGAATATGAAGGAAAAACAGGTCTTGCCCAGCATGCCGATAAAGAGGGCTTCTGTGCTTTTCCCCTGTTGCAGTCAGGAATGTATTTTCTTTTTGTCGTATTTTGTTATATATATTTACACACACGAAGGTATATAATACAAAATAATTTTTTTCATCAAGAATGTCTAAGAACTGCATACTAGGCTGTAAAGTATTGAAATTGGTTCATTAAAAGTTTGTGGTCTGTTGACCTTTTTACTTAAAGCCTTGTATTAAGTACAGTGCTTATCTCTGTTTTGCATGACAGATTGTTTAGCATATTTCTTGTACAGACGAGTGGGATTGAGTGCCACAAAGACCTCACTTAGCACTTGCAGACCTAAGCAGTATGTGTTTGAAGATGTTGCTGTGCTCTCTAGTGGATAATTTAGTTATAAGTGTCTAGCAAATTAGTATCAACAGTTATAAATTGATATTTCACTTAACTGAAAGACTATGAGAAGTAAGACTTTTACCAGCAGAAGGGCTCTGCTGAAGTGTAGGACTGTATCTATATGGAACAGCTCACAGATTTTGGTTCACCTATTTAATTTCTGCCATATTTAGGGAGAGTCCACATTCTCCAGCAGCTTTTCTTAAAGACAAATTTTCAGTGATGTAGGCAGCAAGAGATTTTGTCCTCAGAAGATGAAAGATGTCTGCTATTAGCTGCTGTCTGTTTTTCTTGAAGCAGTTAAAAGCAGATTTTAAAACGCAGTTACCTCACCTTGGCCAACATAGCCCAAAAGTTTTCTCCTGTTTTCAGTGAAAATGTGTGATGAATTCCATAAGATGATTTGGAATATACTTTATTTGCTTCTCTCATCCAAAGAAAGCCATACTAAGTGCAATTTAAGGTTCTCAAGATGTGAGTGAAATATAAAATTGTATGTCTTGCATCTTTAAATATTCATGGTTTAATCAGTTTCTTTTACAAAATCAGTTTGTTGTGATAGTATTTCTACTTCTACCAATCACTGAATGGAGTTCTTTTATTCGAGTCAATAATCTTCTCTCTGTTCTCTGCTTTCTGCAATCCTGGGGTGTGAACACTTCTGATGAGCAGTAGAGATTGGCACAATAATCACATCGCTGGCGTTTCTATCCTTATTCTCAGTGAAAACTCAACCACGATGGTTGTTTTTTCACTCTATTGAATCACAGTGAACAGTGTTTGCCAGGTATTCTGACCATTATGGTTATACTTTTTGTGCTATTATTCTTTATAGGATTAGGAAGTGAATTTGTATTTGGCCCTTCTGTCTCCATTCTTGCTTTGTTTAGCCTATTCAAACCTTTTTACATCGGTCTGTGTTCTTTGGTCTTTAAGCAATTATCTTCCAACTGTTTTCTTCCCAGCTCAACCTCTCCATAGTGTCAGGCAGACATTCCAGGTAGTGCAGGGGCAATTTACACCGTGACTTACACTGTAATTGTTCTCTCCTTTTCTTGGCCTGACAGGCATTCTGGATTGAAGGAATGTAATTTTTGCTTATTTGAGTCAATTCTAGGCGCATTAAATTTATTGAGCTGCTTAATATTTTAAAATACATATACTAGAATTGGCACAAGTGAAAACATCTTTCCTGGGAAAACTTACATTTCCAGTGTTGTGGTGTTGCTGCCTAGTAGATGACTTCATTTGTTGTGCATCCAGAGTAACTGTGTATGAAGATGCCTAAAAGGTGGTTAGTTTTTCTGATGAGCAGATAATTGGAGCAGCAGATCACAACAAAACAATCTCCTGTCCCATTTTGCAGGACAAACCAATTGGTTTCATTCTTTATTGGAGCTCCTGGCCCACCTTCTGTTGTCAAGTGCTCAACTGAAAAGCTGTGAAAACTTTTTCTCTCAATTCAGTGGATGTTTTCACAGAATTCCTCAATTCTGCTTTCTGTTGATATTGCAGAATAGCAGCCATCTACATTTCTGTCTCTTTGCTCACAGGTGAATGGGTAATAGTTCTGTTGTTATAGGGTTGTGGCCTTGCAAATGATTTTATATCTCTTTGGATATGGAAGAAATAATTCCTATTTGAGTAATATTATTAGTCTTGATCAGCATATGGTGTATGATTGATCCAGAGAACTAAATCATGCTGTATTTTCACAGCTTCCAGATACTAGATTTGGAGTAGATTCTAAAAGCTCCATCTTGTCTTGGAGTCTTGGATGGAGAGAAATTCTCCTTCATACACATACCAGTCACTGTTCAGGTGATTCAACTACAACTGTTCAGGTAGCCTCTTTCCTGTCTTTCTGTTCTGTTAATACACACAGAAAAGTGGAAAAAAAAATAAAAAAATAGGAAATAAGGCAGAGAATCTAGCTTTGTCTTTGAAATTGTTTTTCTTCAGATTTAATTTAGTTTCAGGTTTCATGCCAGATTTCAAGGTAATTGAGTTGTAATTTTACCCCTACTGTTTCATGCTTTCATAATAACAGTATTAATTATATGATTTCAAGAAATACCACATAGCTTTACAGGATAGAGAGCAGTGCTCCAGTAGTTTATTTGCCTTGGGGTGATGCATAGTAAAAACAGAAAAAAAACCCAACACAACACAAATATGGAAGATTCTTTTCTCATTATCTCTATTGGTAAGTCTTCTAAGGATGTAGATGTGGCAGCCATCTAAAAAAAAATATTCTTAAATGGATTTGTTGGGGAAAAATGCATAGTAGGTGTGACACTTCCATGAGGAAGATATTTGCATCATGAAGAGTAGCTGAAGTCATTAACTGTGTGAGTGTTTGAACTGTAATAATAAAACTACCAGCACAGAGGTGATATGATGGTCAATTCTCTTCTCTAGATGGATATGTTAATAAAAATAGATAAATCTTTTAAGTGGTGTAGTGTTCTAAAAATCATTCTGCTCTGACTTCAAATTTAATTAGTGAAATCATCCAAAACCCACAGTTCTTAGTATAATACAAAAAAGGACTTAATGATGTGTGAAACTCAAAAGAATATAGGAAATTGTCTTATCTTTTATAAATTAAGTCTTACTCTTCCCAGCTTATCAAAAGATGTTAACCATGTTATTGTCCAAGCATTGGTAGTCAGAGCCTTCCAACCTGTTCCTAAGCAACCTCTGTAGAAGGTATCACCGACCCTTGTTCTTGGCATTGTAATTCAAATAATTCTGTTGCTGTTGTATTTTCTAAATAAAGATATTCTGTACTTGTCTGGTTAGGATGGTAAATGTGTGCGTATAAATATATATGTAGTGTTTGTTCAGAGCAGCAGATGTTCAGGGGAGAGAGAAGTAATTTGAACTGTGTAATGTAGAACACAGAATGTAACTCTTTTCCTTTCCTCTCCATGGCTTTCTCCCTGGTTTATTCTTACTGCAACATTAACTCAAGCCTAGCAATAGACTTCTGGGAAACCTGCACTCTTTATTGCTTGATTCTCTCAACACGTGTCACAGTCACAAGTGGGGTGTGCTCACCCCATTTCCTTAGACCTCTATCTTTTACCTGTTGTGTTTTCTCTGTTAGGCTGTCTTAGGCATTGAAGGCTGTCTAGCATCTCTTTGCTTGTCCCTTAAGTTCACACCTCAAAATATTAGTTCTCCCCACTTGCTACTGTTTCACTATTCTAATCAAGTTACCTCCAGATGAATCTTATTTACCTGAGTCCTAACTTACTATCTTTACCATCTTTTTTGTCTTCTTGACTAATTCATACTGCCTCACCTAAATAAAAGTCTTAGTTCCTATTTAGAAAGGCAAAGAAAAGGACTGTAAGGAACTGTCTTTTAAAATGCAGTAGAAACATCTGGTTTCTGCTGCTGAACGTTCTAGATCGGTTAGACTTTGCAAATGGTCGGTAGTGCCACATCATTATATTGGAATTTGTGGCAAGAAATTTGTTACTTTTGTACTCATAATGTGACAAGAATTGGTGGCAGTAACAGAATACAGGATCTTCAACACCAAACAAGCAGTCCTGTATCTGCCTGGTGTCAGGGATACAGCCCTCTCTCTATGCATGTTGGAATCATGGATTGTTGGGGCAGCCAAGGCAATGAACAGAACATCCTGCAGCTGGACTCCAGCTTCCTATGGCAGCAGCAGGAAGTGATCCAGAATTGATGGAATAATGGTGACTTGTAGTTCTTTAAAAAGCCCCATCAGTTGATTAGTTTGGGAACCTTTCTGTAACTTTATATGTAAAAATACATAAATATTGCACATACATCAATATACATGTAAGGATGCTCTCCTAAATATCCTTGTTCTCTATCTTTCCACTAAAGTGAGAAAAAACATACTTAAACTTTAAGTAATAGCTTTTAGCGATGGGGTATAAGGTTGATTTGCAGTTTTATTATTACTGTAACTTTAATTCAAGATTTTATAACCATAATTAACTTTATTCACTTGAAGTCACTGTGCAATATGTTGTCCTCACTTGTCTCTTTAAACTGTTTTCCTTCTGTGTTGTTTAAAGTATGAATACCATTTTATTTTCCAGGTAAAATTAGCACTTTGCTAATGCTGTAAAACCAATATTATCTTCTGAATGGTAGGACTGAGTGTTTTCTGGAATAGAAGTGAGGGGAGCAAAGGCCATGAAATTCTCTGAACCCAAGAATATAATATATTTGGGTGGCATTTGGTAGGAACAATAATTGCGAAATCTGGAGGGGAAAAATAGTGGTATTAGAATTAAACAATATTGCTGGCTTTTCTTGTAGTTTTAGAAAGAAGTCTGATCTCTCTGGAAAAGCACTTGGGTAGAAGTTTGTGTCTGAAGCTGGCACATGACCATAATATTACCATGAAAGTGTAATTCAGTCATTGCTCATTTGGAAGAATTTTTTCCATTTAGTGCCTTCTTTAGCTTTTGGAAACATTGTTTTGTGTGCTGGATAGTTCAGAGTATTCCCTCTCTGTGTTCTCTGTATTTCCTCAAACTTTACTGTTCTCTAGTGACCCGTACTGATTATGCTAGACAGAGGGAAGTGGAGCACATGGCTCTATTTGACACGGGCCACCCTCTTTATTAGCTCTGTAGATAATGTATAGAACTTATATAAGCCGCCTCACTTGTAGACTGGTGTCTTTATTCCAATGCCAGGTTAAAGAACACTCACTGTTAAAATAATGAGATCTTGAATTTCCTATCATTGAGAGCAGGGGAAGGATTCATAGCCTTGATGTCCATAATTATACCCAAGAAATAAGAGTTAATGTTTCTCTCAAGTGGATAGACCTCTGCCTGTACCAAGTGTGAGCCCTAAGAGGATCCTGGCAGCTGAGTCCACTGAGCGCCCTGCTCAGTCTACCTGCCAACAACTATCTGCACAGTCTCATTCCTTATGTGCCAGCCTTGTGTCCAGGATATTGTCATTCTCAAAATGTTTGGTCTGTTTGCCCATGTAGTCTGCATTTTAAGAAATTCATACTGATTCAGGTGCGGCAGGGCTCAATTTCTGTCAGGCATTTTCAAAGTTCTAACTAAGGACACTTTCTTCAGTGCTGCAAACACAATTGCCAGAGAGATGAATGAGTGTCAAAGAAATCACCATATGGTTATAAAAGTGCATGTTATCCACACTGCAGTTAGTACTGAGTTACTGCCCAGAAATGTGTGAGGCTGTGGGCACTCTGTCCCCCTGACCCACCAAAAATGTCCTGAGTACCCAGGCACAGAGAGTGATGAAGCACCAGTGTTCTCTTCCTGGTTTTCAGTTTTGAAATGTATTTGTCACCCAGTTGGCAGCCTGCCATCTCTGACCTGGTGCAAGGCAGGGGAGGGCTCTTCAAGTAAGCCCCTTACATAGCTTTCTTGCAAGGGACAATGTAACATTCCACACATTTGATCTGAGTAGGGTTCATGCTATGGAGACTGAGAAAGGAGGAGAACTTAAAATATTTGATGAACTTCTTTTCATTGCCTCTAGTGAACAGTATATGACAGCTTTGAGTAATCATGTGTTCAAAAGCGTTATTATTCTGCCATCTGAATTAGTGAAATAGAAATAAAGACTTTCTTTTTTCTAACAGACTGTTTTCACAGTCATTGTCCAATAATAACCATATCTTCAGTCTCAAGGTCAGTGAGTTCAACTTGTCTGTATGTTAGGATGCACAGAGCACTGTGAAAGCCTGTCATGCTTTTTTGATTAATATTTTTGTTGTCCTACAGTTCTGGGTGGGAGATTGGCAGTCTTGCAAACAGTAAATGCCAGAGTGCTTTGCTTCATTAACAGTCCACTTTTAAATTCTTCAAGGAGAATTACTTGAGGAATGACACAGAGTATGTTTTAGCTGTCCTGAATATGGAAATGATCTCAAGCATGTTGTGGTTTCTTATATCGGTACAAATAGTATTGTGATGGGTAAGACTTACAAATGGATGAGTCTAAGTCAGGGAAAATGTTTTGAGTTTTTACTTACAAAGATCCACTGTTGCCTTGTGTTCAGTTGTCCTTTGGAATTACGAAAGTATTGAAATGAGAATTCTGCTTACTAAACAAAACAAAAGTTTTGTTCCACTTAAAGAGAAAATAATACATCAAGCTTGGTTGTTTTTTGTTGACAGAAAATCTCAAAATTCACTAATATCTATGCTTAAAGTGACCTCATACAATTTACAGTTGTTCAGCAGGAAAAAACAAATTCCCAAAATCCTGATGTTCTAATTTGTCTATAAAAAGAATCCACAAGACAAATGGAGCCCAGTTGATGCATTTTTGTCCCTGGCATACTTGCACTGCTCAGTAACAAGAGACATAACAATGGTCTCAGCTCGAGAGTTTAACTGGAATTAAAAATACAGCAATGCAACCTGGCTCTCATACTTATTCAGGTTGTATTTTCCTTTATAAAATTGTTTCATGTGCCAGTGGGATATCAGAGAGAGAGAGATAATGATCTGTTGAGTAGGAGCAATGCAATAAGACTGATGCTCAGTCAATAAATTTGCTCAAAATGCAAGCAAGTGAAATAATATTTTGTCTGGTACAGCTGGTGACTTACGTACACATTTTTCAAATAATTTCAAAGCCTATCCTATACACAAATATTTCAGCTTGAATATAGCATCCCAGAAATTAAATGTTGTTTATGTGTATTTACAGGAATTTATAACAGGGAAAATAATTGAATTTTACTTTAAAACTTTATTCTGAATTTCATACTAAATCTACTTAATATTAAAAGTATCTTATTAGTGCTGAGCTCAGCATATAACAGTCATTCTTATAGAATAATTCTGTTTTCAATCCAAAGCACTTTTTAAGCTTAGCTTCAATGGGAATTTAAAAATCTGGTAGGTATTTTTACAGGTTCAAAAGAAAAAAAAACATTATTTTTTGCATTGTGAACTTTTTTATGTATCTTGTATTGTTTGCTGTAATGGCAGATGTTGATGTAGTCAAATAGGTGCTGTATAGTTCAACTAAGAAGACATAGTAGGTATTGACTCGTGAGAAGAAGCTTGTACTGGTTCTCAAATAAGACTTAAATGATCCAGATTTTTTAATTTTTATTTCTTGCCCCATTGTATGATGTTGGCAGTAGCAAGAAAAGTCTCCCTTAATAGTGGCATAATTTACCTTAAAGTTTTGTGTTTGTCAGAACCAGAAATATTTTGTCACCTTAGTGCTTTATCTGTTGTCTAGAATCTCTTCATGATATTTTACATGCTAAGGCTGTGCTATATAGAAGCTGTGCCACAAATGGTTTTTATATACAGGTCATAAAGAAACTTGTCTGGAAATACCCAGATTTATTAGGTGACTTGAAGCACCATTGTGTCCAATTAGCATTTATCTCCCTTACAGAGTAATTTCTCAGAAAGTATTTGCAATTTTTAAAACTATATATGTGATTATATAAGCTTTTTGGGTAATTATATGTATATTTTAGTTATTCAGTACATTTAATTATGCTTTGTTACGAATCGTTTACATCAGTTCTCACTGGAGGGGGAGAGGAGAGAGAGAGGGCAAATGGAGCTGAATGTGGAGTAAA
Source organism: Apus apus (assembly GCF_020740795.1). Classification (NCBI taxonomy): domain Eukaryota; kingdom Metazoa; phylum Chordata; class Aves; order Apodiformes; family Apodidae; genus Apus; species Apus apus. Next base: position 13,465,200 of record NC_067295.1, on the reverse strand, counting down.
ACCAAGGGAAATCTCATATTAAAGATTCACCAATGAGTCTTTGCAGACTTTATGCAAATCCAGTGGGTATTTTTTTGAAAGTGTTAATGAGTGTCACATCCTGATTACTGCAGATTTCCCCTTGCATTTCCAACCGTACCAAATCCAATTGAAACTGCTAAAAATAACAGCACAAGTCTACAACAGTTGGTCAGAAAAATGTGTGAAATTTGTTTTTAAAATATCGTGCCCTAATTATTCTTGGAAACATTATATATAGATGCTGATATGAAATATCCTCTATACATTCCCTGATGGGTGGCAAACTTAATGTTGGTCTCCTGAAAGTCCTTCTAAGGGACCATCTATTTCTGAGGTATTTTTTGCATCTCAGTGCAGAGGAAAACATGTAATTTAGCTGCCCTAACACCAAGGCCTGTTTTAGGAAAGTGCTTGTTTACCAGCAGTGACTAAGAGCAGCCCGTTTTGCCCCAGTGCATACTGGTCCTTGTCTGTTGTGTGAGGGCTGGCCTGTGGTGTACAAAGTGACTCCAGACACATTTGATTTAGTTAATCTCAAAAACTGTGCAAAGTAAATTTTAATTAATAATGTTTTCCTTTAGTTAACAATAATTTTCAGGCGTTTGAACACTGCAACCAGCTTACTTGCCTGGCTTCCTGTTATCTTAGCTTTTTATTGTGTGGGCAGTCTCTCCTCTAAACCTCTCTCCCAGCTTTTCCTGGTTTTGAATTTCTGAGATGTTTTCAAGTTCCCTTTGCTCTGTTTTTACTTGGTCTGGCAAGCAGTCTGTCTTAAGAATTGGGCCAAGAAAGCCCATGCAACTTGTGAAGATACCTTCAGTGTATGAACATGGAGGAGGGAGATCCCATCTCTTTGGGATGCCACTGATACAAAGGCATCTGGATATGATAGCAGACACTTGGTTACATGTCTTTTATTTAGCCTGTCTTTATCTGCTAACTCTCTGTGTGCTCTTAACATAATTCTGAATGTCTGCATATCTGACAAGTGATGACCATAATGAGCCTGTTTATTTCGAGATAGGTAGTGTCATTGTTCATTTGCACATTAAAGGAAACTTTGCTGGAAGAAGACAAATTTAAGGCAACAAAAGCTTCACGATTATTGTAATGCTAATCTGTATTCAATCCCATACAAGAAGTGTCACATCTTGAATACTTCAAAAATTAATTAGTCGACTGTGTTGTGCCACAGATGAGCAGAAGCAAGTGGTTGCTTGTATCCACAAGCTGTGACACTCCTTGCCAACATGACTTTAGAGAAGGCCCTCAGTAACTGAGCTAGAGGTGGTCCCATCCTCTTCCTTCTACCTCATAGTGTATAAGGTTGTGGCATTTGTGTGATTGTGGTATTAAATGATGAAGTATGTCAAGTTACAATCCCTGTAGTGCTTTACATCCTGTATTTAGAAAGCTATTTAAATCTTTGCATGCATTTTAGTAGAAAGTATATATCATACATCTAATGTTAGTGACGAAAATATCATGGGGATGTTTTGCAATTTGGAGAGCAACTGTAAATGTGAGTAGGTTGAGTAAAAATAAATACAGCTGCTTATTTGTCCTTAACTTAAGAAGTAAATATTTGCATTTACCCAATTTTTCCCTCCATATGCCCCGCAGATTTGTATAGGAGAAGTGTTTCTTTGCCCACTTCCTGGGCCAAATTTTTTCTGGAAGTCTCTAAGTAACTTAACTATAGTTATTTTTTCCTTCCTCAGATCACTGCCTGTATGTAGAGTACAGTAGGTACTTGTCAGACTCACACCTGTTTCATATGGGGTAATGCTCACTGTGTTTTACTTAGGAAGTAAAGGTAGAGGGAAAGGTCTGAATTCAGACTTCTCTCAGTGTATGTGCCTCAAAACCTGACCAGTGACTTCCAGTTGTGGTCTTGGGACAGGAAAATGTTTTGCATTTACTGTATTAGATTTTACTAGTAGCATTCAGAGGTCCTGTTGTGTGGAATAGGCTGTAATTAATTTTGAAGGTAGACCTTGCACAAGCTGATCTACGATGACACGTAATTGCTCTTCCAGGTCTTCTAGTTATGTTCCTTTGTGTTTTCACACTTCCTCTTGGTCTAGTGTGGTGAGCACTGTCATACCTGTAGTTCCTGGTCAGGTGGCTCTTTAGGCAAATTAACTCTCTGCACTTTTACTGAGGAAATGATTTGCAGTAATGCTTTGTGAAGTAAAAAAAATATTTCAGAATTGGAAGGCATTTTGAATTGACAAGACTGAAAAATGTTTTCTAAATGTTACTAAACAAAGAATTGTAATTTGCTTGTGAATAACATGAAAAGCAGATTCACATTATCTTTGAAGGGAATATATAGAGAAGTGTTAAAAGTCTGTGTTGCAGCCTTAACTAATAATACTTGTTCATGCTGTAATATTATTTGCCTAAGTAATGTCATTTTTTGTGAATAGTTTAGCATTTCAACAGGGTTGTCAATATGTATAAGCACATAAGGAATTACTTTGCTTCAAGACTTTTCAGAGGCCTATTTCTTCTTGATATTGGTAGATGCATTAATATTGTTTGTTTCAAATTAAAAATGGAAGCAACCTGAAAAAATAGCTGATAGCCTCAAAGAGAATGCTTCTGAAAACTTGTTTTGGGCTTCCCTTATCCTTGAGAAAAATTAATTATATATTTTCTCGTTGAGCTGATGCATCTTTAGAAACTGTGCTTTGTTTTAGGTCTTAGGATAAGTAAATATTTTTTGAATATGACCTGCTAAGCAGCAATGGCTGTGCAAAAAAATCACTACATTAGATCGGTGGTAGTTTAATTACATCACAATTGCATAGAAATAATGTTCCTCATCCTATTTTATTGATGGTGCTTGATGTCTTATGCTTGTTCCCAAATAAAATGAGTCATGGTGGTGTTGTATAAAGGTAGCAAATAGAATTTTGCATTTAATACTTGGCAAAGTTTTGCATTTAGCATTACAGTAACAGAGCAAAAATGGTGCCTTTGGACACTAACAACATGTAAGTTACTTCATTTGTGAACTACTGTGTGTGTGTAGCTAACACAATACTAGAACATTCAGGAGAGATTAGCAACATCAATTTCAGTATACCTCCTTGAAAAAGACAAAACCAACTAATAATGCAAAAAGAAGCATTGCAAACAGATACAATCACATTGCAAATTCTTTTTAGATACTGTTTGTGAGTAAGATGCTAGAGAAGTGATACGGACATTTGGAAGATACAGGAAAACATACGTGCAAACACCTAGTACTTGATATCACTGGTGCTTTTGAGCATCCCTTAGGTAGGTCTAATGCAAGACCCACATGTTTTTATATGCTGTTGTAATTTGTCTCATTATAAAGTTAGCAATATTGTGGATGTTTACAGGATCTGGCCCCTAAAGAACATTTTAAATTCTGTTGGTAGAGGAAAAAAATGTTTTTGATTGTATTTTTTTTCTAGTGCAAGTTTAGAAATTATTATCACTTAGATTACCTCAAAAACATTATATTTAGCATCAGTGTAGCATTATGAGTTCTCAGATTTAGGTTTCTTTGAGCTTTGATTGCCTTGTTAGGGTTGTGGCAAGTGATTGATGTTGTATTTCTTAATGTGTTGGTCATCTCCCTTAGACTCACACACTGGAACCATAAACCATTTTGGAGTAGAACTGCAGCATGTTTACCATAAATGACATGATGCTTTTCTGTCTGAGTTTGCTTCATTAGGCTTACCCTCTGTAATACTACTGGGTCATTAGATGGCATGTAGGAAGAAGTCATTGCAGCAGGAATCTGTTGGGCACGGAGAGCCCCCATGTGTTGGACATACAAATACGTTGAAGATTAAACTATATTTTGCTGTCCTGTATAAAATGTATTTACAAAACTGTACAGGTGCAGAATTACCTTCTGATCATGATGCTGGGTTTGGATTTTACCAATCTTCATTTTACTTCAAAGATTGTTACTTTTTAATATTTCCCATAGCACAGAAAATTAGTTAAATATACTAAGACTAAACCGATTACACACTGCAGCTTTTCAGCTTTTAGCTTTCTAGGATGACACACACACCTTTGGATCAGTTTTTTAAAAACTCAAACCGCACAATTCACTAAAAGCCACCTACTTTGCAGGTAGTTCCTTTGGTCTGTTTCTCCACTAAGTAATTTTCTTTATAAAGTGCAAAATTCAGATGAAAAATGCTCCCTTTTTAAAGGAGAAAATTATGCAAAGGCTTAAAAAATAAACAGCAAAACTTATTTAGAAGTTCTGATGTAACATGAGACATATTGTGTTGACACTTTTCTGTACTGTGCAATAAATTATTTGCAAACATTTCTTTGAAAATCTCAAGTAAAAGTGATAGAAGTTTGGAATTACAGAAACTTCAGCAGCCACTGCCATCATGGTGACATTTCCATGAACTGATGTTTGTGCCTGGAAGAACAAAGGTTAGATTCACCTTCCTGATAGTAGCTGAACCATAGCAAGAACCTGTTCTTCCCTGGTGCGGTTTCTAACTCAAGCTTCTGCTTATCCTGCAGATCACAAGGAGTTTAACTCTTGGTCTGTTGCTCCAGTGGTGTAGTTCCACACAAAGCTGCTGTCAGACAAGGGGTGGCATTCCAGATAAGGCTTTGGAAACACCTGCACTGATGACGCAAGGACACACAGTGGCATCATTTGGCCATTAGAGCATTTAAAGAATTTTATTTCTTGTTCATATGTGAAGTGAAAGAAGCAATCAGAAGTCCAAAGTTGTCCACCATAGAGAGAGAGTGGTGAAAATAAATACATAGATGTAAAGAGTTTTTTTACCAAGTTAATTAATTCTATAGACTGAGATGGATTTTAGTATCCTCTTTTCTTTTTGTAAGTTGGATATAGAAATTTGGACTATTATTTTGTTTGATCATCTGATCATTATCACAACTTGGTGAATGATGCAGGATGTTCTGCAGCGGTACGTTCTTCAAAGTGCTTCCCCCCTCTATGTTTGTTGCTAATGAGATGACTAATTAGTTTTAACTCCTTCTCATTACTTGAATGAAGAATTGCAATCTCTGAAGAACAGCCATGAGGAACACATGTAGTATCTGCCAGAATTCTTGGTCCTCTGATTGAATGGCTGTATGTGCTGCAAAGGCTAGACACAGGCCAGAGGTGTAATGGTGGTTTCTTGACTGCTTTAACTCCCAGTGACCTTGCCCTCGCCAGGATGTTTCTGTCAGCTCCCAGTGGCAGTTGCTGCTGGTGCTGTCTTTAATGTAATTCGGAGCTTAATGCTACAAATGGGCAGAGATCAAACTTGGATTTAAATAAAGAACTTTAAGCCAACCCATAGTATTTTGTTGATTGTAAATGATAGGAGATAGATGTTTTAGTAATCCTAGTTTTAGTTCATCCATGTGTAGACGCACAAGGTGGCTTAATTGGAATTTCCAGTATTTCAGTGCTTTAATGCTCTGACACATATAAACTCTGGCTTAGCAGTTAATGTTTATTCATTTTCAGAGCCCTGTGTAGGGTCATTAATCTTCAGAGCCCTCCTGAGAAGTAAGAGACAGGAGATGGGCACTGTAAGTGTTGCTCAAATTTTACAAGTGGGAAAACTGAGAAGATGAACAATTTGGTCAAGGCCACAGAATAAGCCAATGTGAGTTCTGAGAATTGTTTTGGCTATTAGCCCAGTGGCCAGGCCAGCCCTTGCAACATTCTACTTTCTAAAGTATACACATTTACCTTATTCTTGTTATAATGCCTTAATCATCCTGTAGTTTTTTCTAGGTTAGAGAGCTCTCTTTTCCCTTCAGGTAATAAGGTGAGCATGACTACAATAAAAACTTTAAGGAAAACATGATACCAGAATCTGAATCTAATATTATTTTGTGTATATTTCTAATTTGTGTAATTTTCATAGAACATCATTAGACTTTATCTCCTGTTCTGCCAAAACCAGGAGCAAATTATTTGACTTGCATTTTCAAAAGGTGAATGATAAATAGAAATTATTTTCTTAGAGATAAGTCTCCTTTTTGTTTGCAGACTGATAAATATTGAAAATATTATTTGATCTAAGAAAGATAATCTTACTGAACTTTTCATTATTTTTGACTAATGGTACGTGTGGTATGAAAAGGCATTCAGAGAAGTCCTCTGAGCAGTATCCTTAGAATTCTTTGCTTAAGTGGCTGTTTGTTTACAGTTTATAAATCCAGTTGCATAAATAGATATGCTTTGAAATAACTTGGTAGGGTATATGCAGTGCTTTGGTATAGTGCAAGATGTTTCTAACGTCTATCTGAAACAGATGTTTTTTCTCTGCTCCACAAATGGGTTAATTGCTACCATCTCTTGTGGAAGACATTAATGTTTTGTTTCAGTTCCAACCAATGTTTGTCTTAAAAATAACTAATTCTGCAATACAGTTGTTTTTAAACAAATTCACATTTTCACAAAAGAACAATAATAATAAATTAAAATGTTAACTGTTTTTGGTTAAATATTGGCTAACCATTTGATTAAGTATTTTATGTAACAAAGTATTGGGGTTTTTGCATAAGATTGATCAAAATAGTGGTCCTGCCAACTTTAGCACCATGTCTGATATTTTAATAAATATCAAATATTTAATCCATTCGTTAATACACTCCACAAATGGATTATTGAGTATGATGTGTTGTCCCCCTGCCCACCTTCCCGCGAGGCTGTGATTTTTAGCCAAGCTGGTGAGGTACTGCTCTTATCTACAAATAAAACAATTACTTCATTGAATGCACGTACTGCAAAGCCTATCAGGGATACAGCGAGGGGAAAAAGCAAAGATACAGAAGGGCTTGAACATCTCGTAGCAGTATATAGAGAGCAGCATATTGGAAGTCATAAATACCGTCCCGCAGACGCTTTGAATAATGTCGGAATAGCGTAAGGAATTGGAAGCGCTTACGCGCTGCCTTTAAACATTTCATTGCGTGTGAGTTAAAATTGGTTGTCAAGCGGACTCGGAGGACTGTGCAAGGTGCCCTACTCTGTCATGTGCTCCGTATTTAATGCCTGAAGGAGCAAGGCAGGGACACGTGCGGCGGAGAGCGAGCGGCTGGGCAGGGGCTGCGGGGCCCGGGCGCGGTTCGCCGGGCCGGGGCTGGGGGCGGCAGGAGCGGAGCGTGGCCTGCCCCGCCAGCGCTGACCTTGAAACGCGGCCGTTTTGCCTGGCACCGCCAGCCCCTCCGTAGCCTTTTCTGCCTGCGTGCAGTTGATGCTGGGCCGGGGCTGGGAGCTGCAGGTGTGCGTGCCCCGGGCAGAGCAGCGGGACGGCGCCCGGAGCGGCCGGTCCGGCCGGGGCCGCGGGCAGCCCCGCGCCGCTCGCCCGCAGCTCCTGCCCGCGCCTCCCGGCTCCTCCCGGCGCGGCAGCAGGACGCACCTCGCGGCCAACAATGAAATCTTGGCAGCTCATGGCAAGCGTGGGAGATGCCCTTCAGGTAAGGCAGGGCGGGTTGGAAATAATGTAAGGGGGTGGGTTGGCAAGGGGAGCAAAGCCCTCGCTAGCGACCGGGAGTGACCCTGAGCCCTTGGCTGGGATGCGGGGGTGGGGAAGGGGGGGCGAGTTGACATGTTTGGCTGCTGTTGTTGTACAGCCGCCGTCACTGACTGCCCAGCATGAATGCGGAGAGGTTAGTGTGTGCGTGGGGCTCCTGGCTGCGTGGTTAGAGTGGGGACCCGAGGCACTGGGGGAACACGAGCCAGGAGCTGTGGTACAGCCATCTGATGGGGTGTCCTCTCATCTAAGGTGTGTTGGATGCAGACTTAAAGGACTGACCGTGGGGTAGCACTTCGTGTTGGTGTTGCATTTATTAGTGTATATATTTCTGGCTGTGCTTGTGTGTGTGTGCGTGGCTTGTCTGTGTGAGTGAATACATGGAGGTGTGTGATGCTTACAGAAAAGATGTGGGGAGATTATTTGTCCTTCCCCTGTGACTGGCTGAAGTTTATGTCAACTTCATCTTCAAAGAGCTGTTTAACTTTCTTTTGATGGGATATATATTAGCATTTATATGAAATATGCCAGGAATCTCATTAGAAATGGTTTTGTCAGATGAGTATTCAGTTTAGAGGACTCCTGACCAAAGTGGTTGCTTTTTTAACTTCAGGGTACCTGTATATTTTCAGCATAATGTCGTGATGCTAGAAAACACAATTTATGTGAGATTATAAAGTTTTATTATCGTGCTTTTAAGAATATGTGGAATAAAGCAGCAGTAACCTTTTCTTAATAAATACAGTTTAAATATACTGATAAATTTGGCTAACGACCATTTGTATGTAAATACACCTTAAAAAGCAGAAATAGGGTATGGAAGACCAGGATTGAAAAATATATGTCCGTTGCAGATTGGTTGAAATATTTTTAATTACTTGAGCATTTTTTTTTTTCTTTAAAAAAAACAACCCCACACTTCCAAGTGTGGAAAAAAATATTGAGGGGAGTAGGAACAGTGGGTGTAACTGGCTTTTTAAAAAAGGGTTCTCTTCCATACTCTAATAGGAGTATCATATGTTTAAAAAGACTTACTGTCACCTGTGGGAGACTGTGACAGCCTAGTAGTGGAGTGATGGACTCGGTGCATTTCAGATGGCAAGGGTTTGGTTAGTACTTCAGGCACCATCGTGTTACTTTTCAGGACTTACATTAAATTCCACCTCAGCTATTTTATTTAGATGGATATTCAGGAATTTAGTAAGGTCGAAAGCGTTCTTTGTATTTGTCAGTTGTGAAATGAAAAGGAATTTGGTCTTGATATAGGCATAATTAGGATTTATATAAGTATTAAATTGAAAGTTCACAGTTATTTCTGCTTATGAAACACTTTAAAAATCCATCTTATATGGACTACATTGGTTTCATAGGTGTTTCTAAAATGAAGCAATAGACGTATGTAAAGTTTCAATGTCTTGGTCTCCTGTTCATAGATTATAGCTGGTTTTTTTGGCATTTAGTATTCATGTTGGTGATCTGTTTTTTGAACATGCAAATAAGGTTATTTCTGAAAAGTGAGCACAACTGCTTTTAAGTAAATAGCAAGAGCAGGAGTAGTATTTGTTATCACCCTTTTCATAGTCGAGTAATTTAAAGGAACCAAGTGGGCTTCTGGTTTTGGTCCTTTATAGGTCCTGCTCTATGAGTGCATGTGTAGTGTCTGGCAATCATCAGTTTTCCTGCCTTTAAACCTATATATCTATTAGGGATTTGATGTTCAGTTTCAGAGTTTTTTTCCTAAAACAGTACCAAACTTCTTGGAATTTCAGATCTTGTAAACTTACAAGATCACACATTCCCACTGCCTTCCCTTTAATATGTGGGCGAGAATTTATATTTAATCAGTGTTGTCTCAATATCCATTACACTGATGCATTGGCAAGTGTAAGCAGAATGAATTGCACCTCTTTCCAAGCACAGACATAGAAAGATTGAGCTTAATGCTTTTACCTGGTACTACATGAACAAATATTTGAAATCAGAATGACATAATGAGATGGTGAAATAACTTTCTTTTTTTCAAGCAAGGTGTTCTGTTTCGTCTTTATAACTCAGACCAGTTACTTGAGTAATATCTTTATAAGAGAACTGGTCAATTTTTATAATAATATGTTTTCACGTAGGGTCCCAGTTTTACTCCTAAAATACAGTTTTTCAGGAACAAACCATAAATTGATTTATTCAGTGATAAGCCTTGTGGTACAGAAAATGCTGTAAACAGTCTAGAAAAATGTCCTTAAGTATGATATTGGAAGTCTGGACTTCTTCTGTTGTCATGAAAAATAGTACTATTAAATGTTAATAAATTTTGGTAAAATAAATATGTTAGGAATGGTAAATGAAGCATCCAATTGGAAAGGAGAAGGAAAATAAACGTGGCTAAGTCTGGATTATAAGCTTTTGTGGCAGTAATTGTGAAAAAATACCATGATAAGTAAAACAGGGGAAAAAATGTGTTGACAACTTGAACCGTAGAAGATATCTTGTCTAAATTTTACTCTATATTTTAGTTTAAATAAGTAACATGCTAAGTTCTTTTTAAGATAGCTCAAGCCTACTGAAGTAAAGTTTTAATTTGAGCGATACAGGTTTTCTTAGAATGATTATGTCACAAGATAGTGTATTTCTAGAATTTAGAGATGGGAACAAATGCAACAGGGGGCTTTGATTACTTGCAACGGTTTTTTTGAGTTTTAATGTTTATTTTAAGAGTGGGGTATAATTTGCAGCATCACCTAATAACTAAGCATAACTTTTGAAATGTATTAACTTATGGGAGTAAGGTTTCCTTTTCAAAAGTACTGTTCTGCCATATATAGTTATATTTTCAGTCTAAAAATCAATTTAGAAAAGTTGCCTGCCTTTAGTTTTGTTGTAGAATATGTTACAAAGGAATAGCTCCTATGAACAGAGTTGTTAGGATATAACAAATTCAGTAGCATGGATTGGTAAATAGATGATTGATTTTTTTCCCAGGGATATGTTTTTGGGCACAAAATGTACCACAGGTACGTAGTCATGAGATGGAAGAGAGAGACAGTATTTTCATGTAAAAATGTCCAACATAAGTGTGTTCTCTAAAATTCAGCTGCTGTGGGATTGTGTTGGGGTGGCATACCAGACAGGTTAGTGAAAATCACTTGATGTGTGATGGACTTTTCCCTGGTAGCGTTCCTTTCTAAATTCATCGGTGAAAAAAGCTTAATTTTATAGCCTGAGATAATGTGACAGCAGTGGAGTTCTGTACCTGCAGGAATAAGTATTTTCCTTGTTTTCCCCCTTTTTATTTTTTAATGTATCAAATGGTGATGTTAAGGAATGTAACAATGTTGCTGTCTACAGTGACATTTTACACTCACTAGTTTTACTTGAGCTTCAGTTTGGACAGTGTGAGAATGTGTTTGGTTTGGGGGACTGGAACAAAGTGTAAACTTTTCTGCTTTCTATTTGTCTTCATTGTGCCTGCTCTGCATTTGATCTCATTTAACCATGTTAAATTGCATAGGTTGCTATTTCCCTTCATTGTACTTGAAAATAAAGCACAGTATGGCTTCTTCCACCAGGTTGCAATCAGAGACTGTTTTTATTCTGTTGTTAATTACAGGTTTCATGCACAGAAATAAGGCTTCTGGAGAGTGAGATTTTTCTGATGGTCAGGAATATTTAAAAAAATGTCTCAGTGACTCATTATTTGCCTTTCGCAAACAGGGGGACACATGCAAACTTTTTTTTAAAGTACTAAAATGGAGAAACTGCTTGAGTCAGTGGTAACGGCCAGATTCAGCAAAACTAGGTTATGAATTCGGGCAATTACACATGACAAAAAGCCCGATTTTACTGTCCTGATTTAATACGCTTGCTGACTTTTTTTGTTACATAAAAACTTCTACATGTTCTTTTCTGTCAAATGTTCATAAAAAAAGAGTACACCCCCAAATCCCATAAACTCTTTAAAATCCACTTGCTTTGCATTTGCACCTTCACTTTTCATTCTCAGGAGAAGCAAACACAAACAGTTTCTTCAGTTTAGTATGTCTGGAGTTCAGCAGCTACTTATTTATGTATATGCATTCTGTAGAGATCATTAAAAAGACTGGTTGAATGTTTAGGAATTAATAAAAGAATATTCTTTTATAGTATGTGTTGAAAATGAGGGTTTGCTAAAGATGATTAGAAGTCCAACCAAGTCCACAGCTTCCATCTTTTGTGTTCTTGTTTTTATGTATTCAGTAGTCGGTACTTTTAAGCAAGTTTCCTATCTAGTAGTTATTGCAAATTTAACTGGGTAGAAAAGGACAATGAAGTAACCAGATGTAAATCTTAGTACTAATGACTAAGGGACCAGCCTGAACTTCAGTAGAACTTTAGCAAATCCCCACTTAGATCTTGGAGCATGATGTCAAATATGAAGAACAACATCTCACCCTTTGGAAATGGAAATTGTTCTGTCTGCTTGTGCTCTGGTACTTTTTGGCCAGGTCTTCATTGTTTTTTAACTTAAGTGGTTTTTTGTGTTTGGTTTTTTTTTTTTTTTTTTCCCAGGTAAGTAAATTTTAGCTAATATGAGGATTTTTTTTCTGGCTACTCATTACCCTGAATTTTATGGCTCTTTATTTAACCATAAATGTATTACAGCCAAGTGAGGTGAGAGGTCTACGTGGTACCTCACTGGCTGCTTGTTTGGAAAGCTGTTTGTCTGCTGCTGAGAACTTGCACTACTGTGTGATATGCTAGCAAAAAGAGCATCATTTCAGTGAATAATGTCATTTAGGATGAGACTGGATATCTTTGAAGACCTACGACCCCACTGGAGAGCAAGTCTTCTAAAAACGTGCCGTTTAGATTAAGCTCTAGTGAAGGATCATGGCTCTCTCCTTTTTTACTCGTTTACATGACTTGTATGTTTTCGTGTTGGCATCAAGTGTTCACCTTTTTGGTATTGCAATCCTGGGGACTGCAGTTCAGCTCTGGTCTCTGATTTTTCGTGACCCAGCCTTTTAATGGATGATATCAACAAGTGGTCTGTATAAAAGGAAGAGATGAATTTTTCAGAAGAATCTATCTGCTGTCAGCTGGGTAGGACAGTTTGATATTTGGTTGTGATACAGAGGAACCTCAAAGCATTTTTTGTTAGAATATTTTGGAAGACTGGTTTTAAAATGAATATATTCTAATGTTTGCATTTGGAGGCTTTTGATATTTTTGGAACATATCTTTATTAATAAGGTCTGTATGATAAGCAGTGGCGTGATGTCCCATTTTTCCATCTTGCCAGTTAAACCAGCACCACATGAGGCTGTAATCCGGCACTAATCTTGACAGTTACCCAGAAAAGCAGGATACCACTGCCTTGGGAAGGGACAAAAATCATAGAAGAAACACATCTCATTTCAAGTGGCTTTTCATTCCAGTTGAGAGGCATTCCTTGTGTCGTCATAGTTAAAAATCTACCCATGGCAGACTGAACATCCTACCAACAGAGAAGCCGTGGGAATCAGCTTAATTCCATTTTTACTTGGATATTTGAAAGTATGAGCCTTTTCCTTCATGCCAGGTTTTTAAAAAAAAATATTTACTAAAGAAAGATGTTAAGAATGGCATTAAGTATTTTAATGTAATTTCTTCCAATTGTATTTTCAAGATGTGTCCATCTCTCCAAGAAGTATCTGAGAACAGGTAAATGAATTTCAGGACAGTCATATAACAGCTTGGCAGAACTTCTGTTTGTTCAGGCTTTAGACTCATGAGAACAGTGTTCTACCAACTCCATGTGGTAGCTGTGGTTCACTGGTCATTCCCTTTCTTAATACAGTGACTTGATGGTCTTTAGAGCTAGAAAACTGGGGTCGGAGGAGAGCTCGGTCTTGAGATAAGTTACAGTCTGAATTGTCAGGGAAAGGAAACTTTACAAAGAGTCTGTTGATCTTTTGAATAGGCCGTAGGTACAGTGTACTGAGCTCCTACAAAATCCTTATGTATCCTGCAGAAGGACAAACTCAATTCATCAAGTCAAGCCATAGCTAAACCCAAGAAATCTTCTTAAATTAGGAACTACAAATTATAAACGTTAATCACATACAGCTGTTTTTATCTCACACATGCTTCCTGTAGCAGCTATTAACTACTGAACAATGAGAAGCAGACTAGAGCTGAAGCCTGTTTGTTAGTATTTCTTCTAATTAATAAAACATTTTTGTGTGTTAGTGTTTCTTCTAATTAATTATTATGATTGAGACCTGGGGCAAAGCATTCTTAAAAGGGGAGGCTGTGCAGTAATTCTGCTTTCATTCATTTCCACCTATGGATAGTTGAGCAAGCAGTGAACAAAATTCCATCTTGATGTTAAAATGAGATATTCAGTGATGGCAGAGAAACAGTAATGGAGAAGAACACCCTTCCATGTCATTAAGTCATGCCCTAATCCCTGAAAGGATCATCTTTACATTAGGTTAATATGTAAAAACTATCAATAAAGGAAATTCTATTCCCTCCCTAGACTACCTGTTCCAGCACTTAAGTGTCTTCACTGTCTTAAAGTCGTTGTGTTGTTGGGCTTTCTTTACTAGACAAATTAAAAGCTCCCATGGTGCACATTACCTGAGTGTTTCATGTTCTCGGTGGACCTGAAGAAAAAAGGTCCTCCTGTAGCAGTCTTCTGTGACGGATATTCTGATTCAGACCTCAGGCTTATGTCCTACACGTTTTAATTCCTGTGTTTTGGTTCAACCCTTTCTAGTTGTTATTTGATTTGGGAATCTTTACTTTTAATCTAAGACATGCTTTTTTTTTTTTTAACATTTTGCATTTAAATAAAAGCAGTGAATTCAAGTAGTTTAATGATTGGGAGCTGAATATTTGCCATATTTTATGATATAGATATATTTTATAATGATTATTCTAAGAAATTATAGACATTTGAGGCTGTGTTTTTCACAGCTGACTTGAGATCCCTAAGCTGCCTGTTGGACTTGTTTATGAGACAGAGGTTATGAGGTTTATTATTTTGCTGAAGTCACTAGAAACTTTTATTTAGAACATCTTCTGCTCCTGAGTTTATAGAAGTGTATATACATAGATATATGTGCATGTGAGAGCGTCTGTCTCATAAAAAGATAAAAGTTAAGCACTTTTGCTGATCCATTCAAGAGTTGATTAGCTCTGCCTGCTCTTGGTTCACATCGTTTCTCAGCATAATTATTACTAGGTACATTTATCCTTTCAATATAACCTTGCAGGGCAAGTGTGGGGAGAGAAGAAATGCAAGACAAGGATTTGGAGGAGAGGTCTTTTGGAAGAAGGGCTGTGAGATGATGCTGGTATCATACTTTGCCAGTTTTAACACCCCTGCATGTAGAGGGGATATATCCGAGAACATCTGAAGGACCTTGCAGCCAATATTATCCCATGGTCCTGTGTTATCTATCAGTTGGGTGGGTATGGTGAGCAATGGGTTATTTCAGTGACTCAGAACTGAGGATGAAGCACAACAGTGAGAAAATGGGAAATGCTTCTACAATTTTGGAAGGCATATGTACCTATGGAAATGATGCACATCTGTTCCAGAAATACGTAGTTAACAGTTTAGGTAATGGACAATTAAATGACTAATATTTTGAAATAATTGTGTGATTCATTGGCTAGTGTGTAGCTTGACTTTGGCTTTGCAGTAGGACAAGAAAAGAAGAGGATGCACATTTCAACTAATCATGCACAGTGACTATATGGCTCAGGGACACTGTGCATTCATAGAGGTGAGGGTTTGTGCTGTTCTTACTTTCTTCAAGTTTTAGCACTACTAGAGGAGCCAAGGACGTTGTGCCCATTAAGATAACAGAAGACCAAGATGAATGAGGAAGGTGAGATGCTTATGGCAAATTCATCCTTAAAAATGGCATGTGGAATGAGTATGTTTATTCCCTCAAATATTTGTCTATGAAGCATAAAGATTGTGAAATTCTAACTGGATCCAAGCAGTTTTTCCTGGGCAGATATTTCACTGGGGTTATGGAGGAGGGTTGGGTAACAAAAAATCCTTTTTATTTATATTAACAAATGAAAAAAAAAATAATACTTTAAGGAAAAGATAAACATGGAAGAGAAGAGAGCATTGCAACTTGGACATGTTTATTTTTGCCAGTTGGAAAGACATTTCCCTTTTTTTGTTCCTCACTGAGAAATTTCCTTTTTATTTTGCTGCATGATGTAGAACTGCAAAACCACTTGGGTTTAACTTGAGTTAGTAACAAACGTTGCATTTGATATTTCAACATTGCAGCAGGCTGCTTTTTTGCTTAAGGGAACACGTTGTAACAAGCAGTTGGAGGTAACAGCATTGCCGTGTTCTATAGGTCTATAGTGAGTAGGTTGTGAAGCTGTGGGCTTAAACTAGGCAAAGGAAGATTTAGAACAGGCATTAGAAAGGCTTCCTGGTAGTAAGAATACTTAATATTTAATTAGATGAGTTAGGAAGGTTATGGGATTTCTATCACTGGGAGCTTTTAGGAAAGGTTTGGAAAGCAAATGTCAGAAAAATGCAGCTGTGTATTCTTTTTTTACTAAAACAGAAATTCTTTCTCCGAACCCAAACTGATTTTCCACTCAGCAGGTAAATATCTGGTATGTCTCTATCAAGGATTATTTATTTTATTTTTTAATAAAGTACTGGATCTGACCTCCTGCTATTTTTACATATCCGTGAGGCAAGACAGAATTGCAGAGTTGTCAGAGTTGGAAGGGAGCTCTAGAGATCATCTGTCCAGCTCTCCTGCTAGAGCAGGATCCCCTGGAGCAAATCCCACAGGGCTGCGTTCAGGGGGATCTTGAATATCTCCAGAGAAGGGGACTTGACAGCACTCTGGAGTGTTAGCCGCCCCTCCCAGTTTCACTAATTTAATTGCCATTCAATGAAACAATATTATAAATGTTTTCCCAAGAAACCGAGTTTGGAAGATACTGGACTTTGAAGAAGTTTCTGATAAAATGTCGGATTTTCCTTTGGGCCGTTACCCCGTCCCCCCAGTGAAACTGGTCTGTAGTTTACCGCTTAGTTCTGAGAAAAAATCTTGGTCTACATGTGTGGAAGTGCTGCACATTCCTGCCAGTCCAGGGTAAAGGCAGGTGTAATACAATTAGGTTTGGGTGCATGCAGAGCATTGCTTCTATATAAACTCTTATAACATCCATTTTACATATGAGGGCTTCCCTTATTACTTTACTATTTAATGTAGAATTTAAAACACAAACATATCTAACCTATTACAAAATATTTTTGCTTTATTGAGAGAAAATAATTTTTATTGTGACAATTGCAGTTTCCCATCTTCCAATAATGAGATAACATTAAGGATTATGAATAAAAAGCTGATTACCCAGAACATGGGAGAGCAGTTAAAAATATTTTTACCGTTTAAGAAGTGTGAGTGCCTTGGGGCCAGAGAGGCTTTGCTGTGCTGCAATGTTGTATTCTGCACATTCTATACAGGAACCAGCAGCCGCAATAGAAATTCAAAGGATATGTTCCTAACCAGTCAATGCACATGCTCATAGAATCATAATCAAAGAATGCTTTGGGTTGGAAGGGACCTAGAAGTTCACCTAATTACCTGCAAGGGCAGGGATACCTCCTACTAGACCGGTAGCACAAAGCCTCACCAGACCTGGCCTTGAATACCCCTGGCTGGGGCAAGGACTTGTTCATGTCTCAGGAATTTTAGTTTACAAGCTGAAATGGAAGTTGCGTGTTTCAGTGTAAGCCTTGAGAGAAGGGTAAACATGTTGGACAATTTCTTTTCACATTTTATTTTTTTTTTAAGTTGCTGGAGCCAACAACTCTTTTGGCATAGGGCAGATGTTGTTAGAGGGAGATGGTATCGAATCTGTGAAGACCATGCTCTGCCAGTTGCTGTGGAAAATAGGTCTTCCTTAAAGGCAGAGAAGGGAACAGTAGGGAGCAAAGTTCCAGTGTGCCCTGGACTCCTTTTTGGTATGACACAAGCCCCTTTTGTCTCTAACCGTAATTTTTCTGATTAGCTTTTACCTTTCTCTGGAGAGACAAGTAGCAAAACATAATATTCAGCTTAGAAATGACGTGATTTTGAATGAAGCAATGGTACCATTAATTAAGTTTAGAAAACCCTCTAGTTTTAGAATAGACTGTAGCAAATGGGAAACTGATACGGAAGCACTAAATTGCACTCTATTAAACAGAGAGCTGCCAAGATACTTCTTACTTGTAGACATTTCAGACTTCAATGGGTTTATAAAGACTTGAATATTTTCATATGCTGCAGTGTAAAGCCATCTGTCACCATGACAGAACAAAGTGTTGAGAACAAGAACAAACGTATGTTTACGGAAGTACCACACGCAATGTTAGCAAGAAAGACACAAGGTACACAGCAGTATCTTGTAGCAAATGGGCCAGGGATTTGCAAAACATGGCAGTCATCTTCAGCATTTACAATTATGATTTCTTTTCTATTTTTTTGGTGTAGAAGCATTAAAAAATAGAAGTCTGTCAATACAGATGGTGAAGGAAACAGCAATGCTGCATGAAATACTGTTTACATCCACCTTTTGTGGTTTTTCACGTTTCTGTTCTCTTAGTTTTAAGCTTATGTCTGGATACAGCAGTGTATATCTTAGACCTTATGTAGTGTTTCATGCTTTTTAGTGCAAATTAAACATCCTGAAGCACTCGCAGGAGCTGAACTTTACTAGTACCCTCTTCCCATCCCCCATTTGGGACGGACTTTTATTCTTGACTGCACAAAAGAATGAATCACATTATGGTGTTTGAAGTTAGAAGGTGATATAGCATGACTTTTAACCTGTTGTACCCCAAATATGGGACACAGTATGGGCTAGTAAGAGATACAAAGAGATTATAGGGGGGGAAATGGTAGGGAGACATCAAAAAGAAAGCAAGTGTTCAAGAAAAGTTACTTTGAATCTTTTGTCAATGGTATTTGCAACAAGAAAAATCTAGTTCTAAAGATTCTATATGGTTGGATTTTTAGTTATAAGGTATAAAGGATATATTTTACATTGATTCTGTTATCCTCAGATCTCCATTCTTTCTACAGGTTTGGGTGACTAGGAGAATAGATTGAATTAGATTGTGCCATAGCAACACTAGGAATTTCCTAGGAAGTGTATTTTATGTTTTAAAATGGCAGGTTCAAAAACCAAAATGTGCTGAAGGGTTATGAAGCAGGCTATGGTCTAATTCCCTCCCACATTCAGGTGTGAAATCCTGTTCTCTAAGTAAGACACAGCTTGTTGGACCTGTTACTCGGTTAGAAATGGCAGCATTCCACATTGGGGTGGGATAGGGCAGACAGAATTACTTTTTGTAATGAGAGTTTTAGGCTTTCATAATCTATTTGTTTTATGAGATTTATAAACACAGCGTGAATTAATTTCCATCAGCCCTCAAAAACTGAAGCCGGAGGAGTGCAGAGGTGGGAGTCCACAAATGTACTAGCAACATCACCCTGAGCTAACAAACCTCAAAAGTATTCTGGTATTGGCAACATTGTCATTCTGTGTTAACTGATGTTCATATAATTTCATTTTTAGTCAGAGATAGTCGGAAGCTGTGAATGTATTGCCCTGTGGCACCTTTGAACTATATTAAGTTGTCCCTCAATGCCCTGAAAGGAGTGAGGAAAATGTAGAAGTAACCATGTCTGAACTTTTATTTCCGTTCCGATAAATAAGTAAGTTTCCGATGTGTACTTTGCAACAGTGACATCTTGTGGCTCGTGCGAGAATCCCGGTTCCGCTTCAAGTCTGAGAAGTAAATACTTCAAAAAAATCGCAATTTTTTCAGAACAGTCCAATCACGTTCTGTAAATAAATGTTTCCAAGACCTTCAGTGTTACCCTTCACATGAAGACAAAGAACCAGGTACAGAGAAATACCATTTCTTGATCAGACTTGAGCTTATTTACTATTTATTTTGTCTTTGGCAGGGCATGACAGTGAGTACCAGAGACCTCAGATGAAGGTTGGTGGCACACTGTCCCTGTCCCAGAAGCAAAAGTGCTGTCAGTTCTCAGAAACGTTTGTCTTGATGTTTAGTGCTGAAGTGTCTTATGCTTAAGGCAACAAACGTTAGACATCAGGGTGTAAGATTTAGTTCCACTTGGAACACTCCTTAAATTTTCTTGAGTATTCAGCTTTGGCAGCTCTGACAAGGAGTTTTACCATTATACATACCTGCCTGTTGTGCTGAGAAAAATCCCAACAGGCTGGATTGGTGGGAAGGTAGATGTCCTCCTGCTTTGCTGTTAAATTTTGTTGCACATTCCTGTGTTGTTTTTTTTTCTGAGAACTGAACTTTCTAGTTCTCTGTGCCATCTCTTGGTCTTTATGTTGACTCTCCTTTTTATTTCCTTTAAAAAATAAGCAGTCTTATTGTTACTTCCCTGGGTTTCATGTAATTTGTTTGTTTGTTTGTTTTTAAGCAGTTCAATCTCTATCATTACCACTGATGTCATCTTGGACCCTCTTACTTAGACAGTTTTCTTTTCATACAGAGTAACTAGCCATCATGCAGCTGAAGCAGGTGTTTCTTTATTGCAAATTACAGGAAAAGTTCCTAGTAGGGTATCATACGCCAATAATGGTTTTGCTCTGGCAAGGGTCCTGACTTGTTGTAAATAAGGTTTACAGTGTATTTGTCATGCTGCTGAGACTCTCTTATTGTTGCCAACAGAAAAAAATGGCAGTATTTTTTCATGCTAATATAGTTTATTCATCAAAATACAGTCTTGTTGCCACTGATTGCTTCTGAAATACAATTTAATAATACTTCTATAGCCATTCTAATTCTCCAAATATTTGTTACCCTTGTGATAAATAATTGTACTTTTTATGAAAAATGGTAACTGATTATGTCATTATATGTTAATGCTGCCCAGTGTCAAATGATAATGTAAATGATTGTCTAATGAGTTCTACCATGACATTTAATGGAGATTGGTATCAGCAAAATGAATGTGAAGATTTGTTACATTTAATGATACTGGTTTCTGTAAAAGTTGCAGAACTACAGGTAGAATGTTGAATATAATATTTTATCTAATAGAGCTGGTTCTCAGAAAGTAAAACAGTCACTAGAAAATGAGAAACAAGCACAGTCCTAGCTGATTATGTCAATAATCCAAGTGGGGTTTGCTATTTTGCTGTGGAAGTTCATAGTGTCTGTAGAGAAAGGGTTGACCCAAAGCAGATCAGCATCCTGGGGTGTGTTGCTGTCACACCTGCTGTTAACAGGTTGTGAGCAGCATCAACAGGCAAACTGGTAGTTAGTGTGGGGTTTCTCCTGTCCACATGCATATGCACTCACTTCTCAACATGTTCTAAAAACCGGCCAGTTGTCTTCCAGACAGTGATGTTTGTTGTTTTACTTATCGCAGTTTGTTCTTTCTGTGTAACATGGAGCAACATTTTTATTTGATTTTCTGCTAGTAGTATTTCCCAACTGTCAAAATTTTATTAAATTATTAGGGAAGAGAAATTAAATTTTCCTCTTTGAAAAGATAGTTTGTCCTATACTAGAGTTACTAGGTTGCTGGTTGGTAATTAAAATTGCCTATTGGCCCCCAACTATTCCGTAGGAGATGCTACTGTGAGGTGCTTTCCCCCCATTAATGATGATGGTAGCTGCTGGCTTTGTGGCAGTTAGCACAGCTGATACGTACTAATTTGTTTGAGTGTGCCGCTCGGGGAAGATGAGGGAGAGGGTCAACTAGTTTAAGTGTACCTACCAGACTTAGGTAGGAGATAAAGTAGCAGCAGTTTGGGTATGGACAGAAAGAAAAATTGAGGCATCTTAAGCTGCTCTGCTGGGAAAAGGGATGAGGGAGGGAAAAAAACAAATAGCTGTAGGTGCTCTGGTGGTGGCAGAGAGATTGGGAGGGAGATATGTGTATTCACAGCTGCATCCTTACACATCTGCATTATGCCTGGATCACAGCACAAATACCTGTATTCCTTAAAATATGTAACTGATGATGCTACTTCCTTTTTGTCTTAATTTCACATTGTAAATTGATGAATGATGCCTGTATCTCAAAGAGCTGGGTTGAGGATAAGTGCCTTAAAAATTGTGAGTAACTTGTAAAGCTGGGCCTCTACCAGATAAATTCTCATTCATTGTCCTTCTTTCCCCTCGTTTGTTGAAGTCTTGCTGATGGCACCGAATTTCAGATGGAAGAGAAATAATTTGAAAACTTCCCCCCTCCCTAAAGGAATAAATGCCAAGTGCAAAGCTGCTGATTAAAAACCTATCTCCGAGGAGCCTAACAGGAGGTAATCCTTAGGATATATTTAGCTATCTTCTAATCCCTTTCACTGGTAAGTGCATTGAGAGGTAAAAGTTCCTTCTATTTGCCATAGGTTACCTAGTTCTTCACAGTCTTACCCTTTCACTTGATCCAAGTTAGCTCTTTCTTCTGTCTTGAAAGTTGACAAACTATTATGCTTTATTAAGAACATTATCATTATACTTACAAAGTACTTATTGCCAAGAATAAAACAAAATTTCAAAGTTTATTTACTGTGGAAGCAGTAGTTAAATAATTTCTCTCCTTCCTTGCATTTCCATGGCATAGCATGAGACCTCTTGGCTGGTAGTGATAATACAGGGATTGTTTTCTCCTCTTAAGCAAAATGATGTGTTCCTCAAGTAATTTGCTGCAGTGCAAATTATAGCTGCTCTTTTTGCCATGACAGGACTGTAATAATCTTGTGTCACTGGTCACCTCTCTAACAGCTTATTGGTTCTCAATGCTGTCAAGTGGAATTAAACAAGGAAAAAGAGGAGCATTTATTTTCTTTAGCTGCTGCCAAGGCTTTTGACGTTTGCATGTTGTATTCTCTATTGTATGTAGAAAAGAAGTTGGTGATTATTAGAATTATTTTTATATCATAGAATGATTTGCTATTGGGAGAAATGTGAAAGCTACTTGGAACATTAAAAAGCATTTTTTTATGGGCTTATTTATCTATTATGCAGTTTCTGTGAGATGTTTGAAAGTGTCACTTCAAATCTACCTTATTAAGGTAGATAAGCAGCTAAATGTTCATTGACATGTGGTCTGAGACCTTGGTGGGGGGGAGGACAAGGGTAGGATATTACGTTATAATAGGTACAGGTAAATAACTATTTTGGTGCAATTGTTTGTATTTTTCATCAGCATCTCCCATGTGGGTCATGATTCCAGTGCACAGTCTTGTAATCTCCTGCAGTGGCAATGATTCAGCTTAAAAATCAATAGGGCATGAGGTGTTTCAAGTTCTCATTATTGTAATGTGTCAACATCACTTCAGTGACCCTAGAGCCCTGTGCTGCCTGATTTGTTCTCTGATTTATCGTGCAATCTTGTAGGGCAAACTATAATTTCAGTTGCAACCAGAAACTCTACTTTTATGGTCTGTCCCCTGGTCTCCAGTCACTGGATGTTCAGAGATAATCAATACCTGTGTTTGCTACTGAAGGTTGAATGAAGTTGTCAAGCAGCTAAATTACAAGGAATACAAAGAAAAGAACATTGTTATGGCTGAGCAGGCTGTGAAATGTTTTTATTTGCATTTTCATTCCCTATCAACTCTGCAAATGCTTTTATTGTTTAGCACTGTCATAATTCATATTCCCCTTTGTGCCTAGAAGTTTCAGATCTTAAACTCTCTAGTTGTGATTACTTACCATGCCACTTCATCTTTAGGTTACTTGTTTTCATTTATGATTGGTATCTTCTCTACATTTGTCCAAATTTAATAACATCGTCAACAGGAAACCAATTATTTTAAATTTTCAAACGTATTAAACTTACCGTGGCTTTAATGTGTAGCAGATGAAGCAGCACTGTTAATTTTGCAGTCCTTTTCCCACCCCTGCTAATTTTAATGTTTCTTTACATGATGGAAGTGCTGCAAGTGATGACAGTGTAGTCTGTCAGTTTATCCCAGGCAATGTCACACCTGTTGGTGTATTTAGAATGTCTCGAACCTGAGGTGGGTTAGCACAACCAAAAGCTCTTGGGACTTTCACTGCATTGACATGTACGCCTCACACACTCAGCTGCTTAATCAGAGCTTAATGCAACAATCTTGAAGCCAAATAACTAAAATTTCACCAAGTGATACCCATTCAACTTAATTATTATTTTTTTATTAAACGGTTTTATCTTTGAGAGGGGTATTATTATTGTATTCTTACCTATTTTAATTAAAAAAACCCAACACAACAACAACAAAAAAAACCACCAAAAAATCCTCAAAAAAACAGTACATACAGTATAAGCAGTAATTATTGCAGAGCAAGAATGTGATTTTCTGGAAAATCTGCTGCTTCAACCTTTTATTTCCAGTTTGCATTGGTAGTTCCTTGACCATTGTGATGCTACATGACAAAGTACATTTGGCAATAGCATTTCACTGCATTTAACTTAAAGGAATGTAAAAGCACTGTTGAATAATAGAACTGCAGGGTTTCTGAGGTAAATGTATTATTATTACTATCTTTTGAAATGGAACTCAAGATGGCCCCTTTTATGACTCCTTCAAGGATGTCAGTTCTATCTTAGATGCTTGAGATAATTTAGTGCTATAGGAGTAATCTTCTGTCTGGGTGCTGTGTTGGTTGATGTTGGACATCTGGACATCACTTTCTGGATTCAGTCTGAATGCTGAAGGGTGTTAGCTTGTTGTCAATTAAGTGAAAAATATCCAGCATCTGGAAATGCAAAAGTAGTAGGAAGCAAATAATCTGTGTGTTTATTTTATGTTTCTTGAAAAGCTGATGACTGGGCAGAATTTTTCCAGGGTATGCAATAGACTTACTATTGCCCCCTTCTGAAATACTTCAGTAGAATTTTCAACTTGAAAATTGAGAGCTCACAGCTTCCCTAATGAGAAAACATCTGGCAGCATATGAGTTTGTGTGAGCAATTTTGCAATTAGGTGAACAAATGTGTATTTTTTTTATTAGGGAATTTAGAAAGTTAGTAATTTGCAAGAATCTCAGTATTTTTTTTTGTTCTGTTTTTTTTTCACCTGAGCCATCTGTTTTAATTACAGTTTCTGAAACTCATTTTTTCTTAAGATGTGCCCATGCCCCCTGGCAGCACATCACAGAAATTAATGCTTTTCAAAATCTCACTTTCGGAATTATTAAAATGTAGGTGGTGGTGTTGTTGTTATTATTCAGTAAACTATTATTTTTCATTCTCTAAGGAAAGGTTGATGTCATCAGTGAACATAGTGTGTATACAAATTCGTGCCTGTGCTTCTTAGATACTGCAAAATGGGCATGCTTGACTACAGTATAAAATTGTGCACAGATTTCAGATACTTCCTGAAAATTTGCATTAGTAGCCCTAGTTCAGTGTGGAAAGACTTTTTTTTTTTTTTAATTTTGGAGTGTCTCATAATAATTTGCCAAGATGATCTATTTAAAGACTTTTCCATGAAATTAAATTAATTGTCATGGGGTTGGTAGAGCTTTAAAAAGTTAACGTCTATGGCCTTATATCTCACAAGTAGATGTGGGTCTTTTCTGCGTGAGAACTTGACCTATATAAGAGAGGAAGCTGGCATAATGCAGAGAAGGGAGACGAGGGAGAAGGTGGGCTTGTAGCAAACCTTTCAAGTGTTGCATGGGCCATGGAAATCTGTGGAGCTGCTGGAAGGTAGATAACCTGTGCAAATTAATTTGTCTGCTCTGCATCCTGCGATGCATAATTCATTTTACATTGTAAGTGTCCCACATTCTGGAGGCCTGGACTGTTTTAAAATATCTAATTTAAGCTACTCATACGTCCCTCAAATGCTTACTTAAAAATAAAATGTCATAAATGCATGGAAGACCTGCAAGGAAGTTTTCTTCATTGTTATTTGTTTTGTGGTGTTTTTTTTTTGTTGTTTTGTTTGTTTGTTTAAATCATCATCCTTAGTATAGTTTTTAATGTTTAAAGAAAAATCTCATGTAGTTATGCCTTTTAAATCTTCTTTCCCTTTTTTGAATGCATATTGCACCATCACCCAGAGATTTCTAGTTTATACAAAGTATCAGAGTTGGTTATTTTAGCTCCCGCTGAGTACTTGTGGAAAGTAAAAAAAATGTTGCATTGCTGCAGAGACCTGCCTCTGCTTTTTCCCACCTGTCACTCAGGTACCAAGGAGTGTACACCAAGTATAACCAGGATTGCAGAAATTCTGTACAGAGTAACCTTGTTGACGAGCCGAAGTTCTGTGAGGATGAATTTCTGGCTTTGCAGGTCACTGGCAGCTGTCACCACACTGGTTGAGGAGCAGTGCTTTTCAACTAATAATGACGTTTACCAAATTAATAAGGCCAAATTGAGTGATGTAATACTTAACCCTTCCTTAATCAGGCACTGTACGTGCCTGTAACATGCTATATAGGAAGTGAGACCCACAGATAACTGATGGAAGTGGCAGCTGCAGCAGAAAGACAATTGTCTGACATAGTTGTGTTACCCCTGGTGTGTCTGATGCTTGGCATCAGAGAGCACAGACAGTTGACAGATTGCCAAGTGTGGTGGTAATGTAAATGCAAGTGAGATGACTGAACACAGAGCTAAGCAGCCACTGCTACCCTTTTTTTTTTTTTTTTCCCTCTCCTCTCTCTGGTTTATCTATTTCTTAGCTATAACCACTGCATAGCAGAAAACCAAAAAGAAGGAAGTATTTTTCATCACGGGTCAGTCACTTCAGTTATATATACCCTGCTGTTATACTTGGTTTACTGTTAACTGTTTTTGATAAAAGAAGCGTGATTTTTTCGTATTTTGTCACAAATTCAACTTAATCTTAATTTGACTAGTATCTTCAAATAAAAGGTACAGCATGGTCCAGCAAAATTCTGGACAGTTTTATTTATTTAATGTATTTTCTTTAGTTTGGAAAATCCATTGAGATGATCTCACTGGGATGAGATTTTGAGTTGTCTGCCTTTCCACTGAGTCATGGAAGGCGGCTCATCAGACCACCTTGGCTGGGATTTTGTCTTACTCTGCTCTAATCAGGAGACAAAAATGGAGACTCATGAATTAGATCCATAAGTAATGTTCTTGTTGCTAATGAGGTGACCAAGTACAGTGCTAAGGAACTCTGTGGAAAAAATAAAGTATTTTTTCCTTATTTTCAGCTTTTCAACTCACTGTAATTCCAACTGGGTATATTGTTTTCACTGTGCAGCATTAAGTACCTGCTGGTCCTGCCACTGAAAGTAGCTGCAGTGATCCCTGTATCCTTCCTGCTCACCTCTTGGGGGCTTGTTGAAGCTCAGTGTTTTCAAAGCGCTTTGAAAAGTGCTCATTTAAAAGGATATTATGCATGTGTAAAATACTGCTGTTCCTGCTGAAGCTCGGACAAACTGTAAACCTCTGTGGCTGTAGAAAATGACTGAATGCTGCATAAGCTGTTCAAGTGCTTTGTTACCAAATCAAAGACACTGTGCTCAAGCACTAGAAAAAAAGAGAGCTCCCATGGTGAGAGACAGCTTGCTACAACGGCATTCGATTCAAGGTCATACATAATGTCAGTCATGGCAGGGGAAAAAAGCCAAATTAAGCATTTTTAGCAGTGAATATATATATTGTAAAATAACATTAAGGGTGTGAAGATACTGAAAAGGAAGACAATAAAATCCATGTAGCAGAACAGTTGTGAAAGCAATGTTATAGAAACAAGCATCAGTGTACTCAGGCACTTACATTTTGTGTATCACTGGCTGAAAACACTCTGCTTGTGTGATCTTGCCTGTGTGTGGCTTTGCAGCATCTCACTTTTGTTGTTGCAGCTCTTAACTAGACAGATTATTATTATTTTTTTTTTTATAAATGGTTGTGAAATGGATGGGAAGGTCATTAGCAGTCACAGCACTGATTTGATGGTCGAAGGTGTTAGCTTTTTTCTTGGGGCAGGCAACATTTGGGTTTTTTGACAGTTCAACCATGCTGTCTTGTAGGGAAACAGATGGAAATGCACAGATAATCCTCCAGGTGCACACAGGTACTAGTATGGGGGATTCAGGAAGGTACTTAAAAGTGGATCTCCTGTTGAGAAGATTGATCCTTGGGTAATGATTGATTGCGTGTAATTTCTGCTCGCTCTTGAACTCTGAAGTTCTTCTAGTTTTTAAGCAGGTTAAAATAAGTGAATGAGGTGACATCTAGGTGGGTTTTATTATTCTCTTTCTTGAGTTGTGGTCATATTGTAAATGCTGAAACACTGTCCAGTAATTGTGTTCAATGAAAGTGGAATTTGGAAGCATTACAAAGTTTAGCAGAGGGGCATATGCTTTGGGGTGGGAATTGAAATCTTCCTTTTTGACAGATTTCCTGGAAAGCACATTCACACTAGCATCCAGATTTTCCTAGAAAAGAGAATGCCAGAATGCTGCAGTTGGGGCTCATGCTCATTTTGAGCACTAGAGTAAATTGGCAGAGAAAGCAAGGCAGGTAGCCTGGAGGTGCATGTGTCTTGCCAGGCAGTGAACTCCATGGTGTAGTGCTCCAGGACCAGACTGAGCATGAACATGGTTTCTAATCCTGGCAATCCCTCATACTTAGTGTAAGTGCTAATCTAAATCTGAGGTTCACCTTTGTAATATTACAGTTCTTTTTCTGTAAGATACTTTGTCCTCATCTACTGTCTTGTTACATCCCATTTCTTGGTTGTCTGTCGTTAGTTACTCTTAAACTTTTAGTCATTCCTGTTGACTGAACTCTGAATGTACATTTCCTGCTCCTGCACAACCTTATTCCTTCTCTTGCACTTAACATTAGAAGAAACACCTCCTTCTTTATCTCCCACTCCCTGTCCCCATTGCCTCATGGGGTTCATATAATTAAATTCTAGTATTGTAATTCAATTTACACTTTGGAGCCTGGAACCATCACCTGTCCCGCATGGAGTAGTTTGGTGTTGAGGTTTGAATGTGGTTCACTTTCAACAAAATTCTCAGGATTTGAAATCTACTTCAAGAGGCATTTTACATCTCCAGGAATGAAATGCTGCTTTCATTGAAGGTTTTCATTCTAGGATGTCCATATACACTTCTTTCTTTAGCATCACAGTGGTTCAAGAAACTGGACAACAAAATCTTGATAGAAAACCTGGCTTGGAAAATAGGCACCAATACAGTAAATGAGGTGGTTACACAGCAAAGGCATTTGTAACACTGTTGAACAAATAGATTTGTTACTTGTTTGAATCACTTGCAGGAGGTACCCTAGTAGAACTGAAGTGTTAGCTGGAAATGGGTCTGATAGGAGAGGATTCAGGGATGGTCTGGGGAAAAGAAGAAGCAGTGCAGCTCCAAGGGAATGGCCCTGTGTCGTTTGTTTCTTTTCCACTCTAGCACCAGGTGAGTTGTCTTTTGTCTTAAAATTTCCAGGCAATTATATTTCCAAAGAAATTGAACATAATACGTAGATGTGTAAATATTGCACATGGCATTTCCCATCCTGCCTCAGCAGGCATTTATTGTTTTGGCACTGTTCTGATCAACACGTGATGCCTTTAAAACACTGTGATAAGCAGGAATCTTGGATGCAAATGATTACTGTTGTTGAAGTGTAGTTTTTGATTTGCATGTTTGATATGCAGAAACATATGGCTAGCTACAGGAATAGACCCAATAGGTACAAAAAATGTGTAAGTTTTGGCCAGAACTCACATAACAGAAAAGATGAAGGCAAAAGCTAATATGTTTTCATGATAATAGTTGTACTGATAGAAGTCACATATATAAATTACTTGAAAAAGCAAGGTTTTTTTTCAGGGGATACATGTCAAAAGCTGTGATATTGAATGTGTGAAACACATTAATTGAACCAACCAGATCCTGTTGAAGCAGTTGTATCTTTCTTTCCAAGGCTTGTAAAACTTCTTGTCTCAATTTCTGAATCTCAGATAAACTGGGCAGTTTAAAACCAGGAAGACGAAGACACATGTAGTACAGGCCTAAAGTATTTGGACAGTCACTAAAAGTGGAATTGAGATGTCTTGCGTTATTTTGTCACTTTAAAGCTTGATTTTAAGTACCAATTATCTTTCAAAATTTTTGTCTTGAACTTCTGATGGAAGCTAAGGAATGGGTAGACAAGTTACTGGGTGAGACAAGAGATTTCTAGCAACAGACTGAAAATTTAGAGTTCTTTCCCAAGGTGGATGACTTTGCCCATGTAGTTTTCACTATTATGACTGACATATCAGTATATAATCTCTTCTAAATTGCACCCCCATTAGAAGATGTCCATGCTTTTCTACATTTCTGGTAATTTTTGATCTAAGTGCTCCAACCTTTCAGGATTAAACAAAAACTAGTGTTGTAAGATCCTGCTTCCACTTGTTCACAGGCCTTCCCGAATAAGTCTAGAAGAATCCTTTGCAATATGTATCACCTTTCATTTATTTCAGAGGCAACTGAAAGGAAATCTTTATCACTTTAGCTGCTTTTGATTTAGCAGGTCTTCAGGAAGAAATATTTCATCTACATTTGTATTCTCTTTCCCCCCCTTCCTTAAAAAAATAAAGACATATTTTCTCAGACTTTAGAAATGTGAAGACGTTGTTATTGTGCTCCTCTGTTCTACCCTGTTGCTTTCAACTTCCTATTTAATAAGATACAGGACATCCCTCATAAATTCTGTACCATCAGTGTAATGTTGCTTTGATGATGTATTGCATGTTAAGTTGGCATTGACATGAAAGGACAGTATGGGGCTGAGGAGAGATTTTTTTTTTTTAGCTTTTGCTTTAAGTGTTCTAAACTTAATTATATTTAGTAGCTGAGAAAGTTTACCATCTGAAACCTTGCCTTTTAGGATTTCCTATTTAAGCTTGATAAATTTATATGTTGATAAATAGACAAGATTGCATATCTCAGGATCATCTGCAAAATCAAACACCAAACGTGAGAGTTTGCATCTTTTATTTTGGATGTGGAAGATTAAAGCTATTATTCAAAAAATGCAGTTAAATGTATCACATTGCCCTAGTTCTCACCTCCTTTTGGGATAGTCACACCTCTGTCCCCTAGATGATGGCTAGGAGATTAAAAAATGAAGTGGACTTCCTGCTCAGGCTGTAAATGCCCAGATCAGTTCTCGTTCTGCTTTAGTCAAGCAGTTGTAGTACATTCACTTCAGGTTTACCAGGGTTCCTTCTAGACATAGTTCCTGCGCTAGTGATTTTCCACATTGACGCTCTGACACATGAACAATTCACCTGGCTAGGATGGGGTTTCTCCCCCAGCTCCCCATTCTCTGCCACTCTTCCAGAGGGCAGAAAGTCCCTGTCTGGTAGTGTTTGCCATTATGTCTGCATAGCTCTGAATCACACATTATTTCAGTGAGTAATTACTAATGCTTCATGTTTGGATGGTTCAGATATAGGCTAGACTTAGTGGAAGAGACTCTTCCCATGTAAATCTCAACAGAAAATGAGCATTTGATCAGAAGAGCACTAGTGACGGAAAGGAGCCAAACATGAACCTTTTCTTGTCCTGCTTGACCCATGTTGCTTTGGAATCAGAACTGTCCTGGATTCTGTGTTGGCACAGTTCTGCATCTCTTGATGTTAAAATCAATAGAGAGCTCTTGATCTGATAGTTGGAAAATTAGATGTTCTGCCTGTTGGCCATGGGTATCCCTTTCACCATCTCAGTGTCCTCTCTCCTCGTGAAGAAACAATTATTTTGACAGCACCTCTCTCTCCTCATACTTGCTCCTTTGGGGGGCAAGAGTGAATCTGTGAGGAGAGTTTGGAACAGACTGTACCTAGTAATCTTTTATTGTGACCCTTTTTATGTGATGTTGAATAAATGGGTAAATATTAAGACTTAACCATATGATGACTTGGAAGCTCATTTCAAACCTATGAAATTAAGTAGTTTTCAATTCATTTTCCTGCAGTTATATTTACACACTGTTGTTCTGGTGGCTGTGTGCCTTGAGAGCAGTACAGTTAGGCTTTTACTGCTTTCTCAAAAGCATTAATGACCCTGGGCACAAAATGTAATGCAGACACCTCCAGCCTCCTTTTTGTTGCAACAAACTTGCATGGATTTTTTTTATTTTTAAGTACATATATAAAATCCTCTCTAAATGCATATATTAAACTCTAGTTTTATGTATGATCCTGTATTGTATAAAACATTTATTACCCTCTAAAAGCTCTCTCACAATTGTATTGTTCATCTCTATATAACTCTTGCTGTCTCTCCTTGCCCATCTTGATATTTCTATGCTTTTCATCCCTTTTCCTCATAGTCTTCACTTGTACTCTTTCCACAAAGGCAAATTTCATCTTTTTTTCCTTCCTTTCTTACATGCAAGTTCTTTCTTCAAGTTGCTATATTTTTTTTGCAGTGTAGTGCAGAACAATCAAACCACCAAACTTTGTACTTTTTGAAGCAGGGGTGTTTGAACACTTGAAAACCCACGAAAGAAAGGCAGATCAGTAGTTCTGGCATTCTTCAAAATTTATCTTTCATTTGAAAGGAATAGCAAAACTATGGGTGGGCAAACTGAAGCTGGTGGTGTCTATTTAAGAATAATGAGGCTGTGAACAGAGGCAAGAAGTATTTCAGTAGTGATTAGATGTGGTGAAGGCAGATGTGTCCACTTTAAGGAAAAAAAATGTGCTTTAAGTATAGTCTTACATTTAATAATCAGGCTGCAATTCTTATGTATCCAGAGGATTCTCAGGAGCCATAGAGGTCTGAGCATCTGCTCTCTGAATGTGCACTTCCAGTAGGCACCAGCATTGGCTGGATGACTTACACTAAACCAGAATATGCCAGCTGAAATTTGGAGTTCAAGCTTTTCTCCTGAAATCTACTTACTGCCTCTGTTCAGGGCTTGTGACCAGTATGTTATGTTCTTTAGTTCTTTAATATTATTTCTTTAGTATTTTTCCACTAGGAGCAAGTGATGCTACTAGACAGCCAGTGGCCTGATGGCATCCCTGAAAGAGTTCTCGGTAGATGGTGAATGGCAATCCATAGATGGAATCCTGGAGATAGCATTGAAAGAGGCTTTATGATTCTATTGGAAGCTCAGAAAATATTTAAAATTAGTATATTACTGAGTTATGCATTGCAGATTTAGCTTAATTGTTATTCTTTCTCAAGACTCTATTGTGTGTGTAAGGTCACTGCTTTTCCTGGAGTTGGACGGAAGCTATCTCATGTGCTTAATACCATAAATGTAATGGACTGCATTCTTCATTCTAATTGGCAAAGCATGTGCTTTCTTAATGGCAGATAATTGTTTTTAACACAACGCATTCCCAGCTCAGAAAGCCACTTCTGCCCAGCCACAGTGCCTTTCCTCTTCAAGAATCACTCGTAGTAGCAGTCTGGGGGATTTATAATAGCAATAGCACCTCCCAAACCAAATCTTATTGCTGTTAATAGGTATTACTTTTCCTTACAAAGTGTTTTTCTCCCCAGGCACCCTTTTGCCCCAGGGCAATTAGTTACCAAAGTAGTCATTAACTGTTGATAATGATCAGTTTGTCAGGGATTATCATGTGATGATGCCATATTCTCCAGTAATTAGATAAACCCACATTTATTACAGGTAGTGTCAAAGGCCCTTTCTTGGAGGATCAGGCAGCCTTGCCATAAGCCCCAGTGAGCAACAGACTAAGTGATAGAAGGAAATATCTATGTTATTTTCAGAAATATTCAAGATTTGACAGGTTTATATTTTTCAGCTATAGTTACCCATAAGGGAATTAAATTAAGCCAGTCACACTTTTTCAAGAAAGCAGGGGCCTTTTCTGGTACCCTTTTCTAGAATAGTAGGAATAATAGGAAAGGAGAAGCACACATACAAAGAGACATAAATATGTACATCTCAAAACTGTGCCCATATTTGGGTCAAGAAGACTTCACTGTCCATGCTAATGAAAAATCTCAGATTATTTTTCTTGCCAGTTTATGATACACCACTGAAGAGATGCAAAATCTCTTCATGGAGATGTGTATGGTTGTTGATTGTTAAGAACTGAAATTGTTATATCCATATATATTTTTACTTTCACGGACAGAAAAGTACTTAATAAATTGACACAGCAAATGGTTTATATTGGGCTGAGTAGTGCATTCATGTAATGACCCGTTTGGATCTACAAAGAGGTTCGGGTCTGCTTGCACCTGCTTTTGAAACACACTTTGTACTGGAAGCAACTTATTCATTTTCTTTATAATTGTGCACTGTAAAGCAAAAAAAGTCAAGTATCTCACTGTGGCACGTGTGAGACGATTTAAGGGAAACTGCAGTTGAGGGCAGGGGGAAAATGCTGAGGCTGTGGGGAATCCAGGAGAGACTTCAGTAGCATTTTGTGGTTTATGTCAGTGTTCTTCAAGTACAAGGGTGATTCCTAGTAACTAAAATGGAAAAAACCCAATCAAACAAAAAAAAAAACCCGCAACAGCAAAAAAAGCAAACATGGGTGGGTAAACAAAATAGGAAAGAAGAATGAACTCCAAGAGAAGCAAGACTTCATACAGTTGCTCCATATTTGTTCTTACCAGAAGGTTGTTACGGACTTAAAAATATCACATACTAAGTCATGACAATTGTTTTCACTGCTGTTCTGTGGTTTAGATCTGTGTGTACAGCCAGCTATCACACTGACATTTGCTTTACAGGCATACAAAATTCATATAGACTAATATATAAAAGTCACTTGTCTGCCGTATGTGATTAATTCCTTTGAATCTTGTGCGTCTTCTATGGAGAAATGACAATACTTCTCTGGCTTGCCATTTTCCATCTGCAGTGTATTCCAGAAAGTTTGAAAGTTGTTTAACAATAAAAAGAAAGAAAATAATGTGCACCAAAGTAAAATCACAGAGGTTTCAAGTTGACTAGGTAATACAAGCAAGGGACATTTCTTTTCCATACTCTTCCTTTATGTTGTGTTTTGCTGTTTTAAAGTTGACTCTTAGTGATGAACTGTTAACATAGCTAATTTTATATTTAAATGTTTTCTGTATAATCCAAAATGTTTTATTTATGAATTTTGTTTCTTCTAAAACAGCAGTTTTTACTGTGCCACCTACTTGTTGCAAATCAATCAGCTGATCAATATGGTTGTTCTCTAGACTACACTGAAAGGAACCAGTTTAATTAATGGAGGTAGATCTCCATTTCCTAGAAAGTTAGCTCTGGCTGTGTATGCAGAGTTTGGAGATGGAACTGAACATTGCTTTTAAAAGAATCAGACTATCAGCTCTGATTCCAGAAGACCTGGTTTGTTACAGCTGTAAAAACTACAAAAGCAAAGCAAAACAAAATGCAGGAAAAAAACCCGTTTTATAAGGCATGAAGACTGCAGATCTGACTTCCTTATTTTCAAATGAAAGGTACATCAGGAATAACAGGAAACATGAGGTAGAGTAGAACTCAGCCCAGGCTCTGCAGGAGTCAGATAGCCACATTTCAGTAATGGTATTTGAGTGTTTTGAGAAGTCTTGGGTGCATCTTTAATTTTAAGCCAGTGTCTCTCATATTCCATATTAATTATCATGAATCATGGCTTTTGAAGTTTCATACTGGTAGAAAAAATGGCTAAGCATGGAACATGTTGGTCCAATGTTATCTTAGTCATTCAAAGTGATTATGTGTCTATTTGTTGTTCAAGTGACAGTGTCTTTTCAGAATGAACAGACTTGGTTTGAACTGTGTGTCTACCTTGTTCGATGATGATGATGGTAGGAGATGAAAAGTGCTGAATAAAAATCATAAAGTTCTCAACCAATTTAAATGAATGTGAGAACATGAAAAGACAGACCATGAGCTGTAATTTGTTAAAAGAAATCCAACAAAATGTTGAAGGAACTTGTGAAAAGGAAATATGCCTGTCATTCACTGTAAGGTACATTTTCAGATTGATTCATGGTTTAACAGATTATATTTCAGATTAGCCTACAGAGAGAGAGTTAATGTGCATTTAAATACTTGTACTGTGTTGTAGAATTTATTAAGTTACTACGGCAATTGTGTATTTTATTGAAAAATATTAGAGGATTGGGGGTTCTTTTTAATATTTAATTTTAAAATTCAGTTTCTCTTATATTGCTTGGTTCCAAGTGTCCTGTACAAATTTCTGTGTTCTGAAGAAGTGGCTCTGGAGTAATTCAGTGTGTAGCACTCTCATCACATCCCATGAATATATGTTCATGGAAACTGTGTCCTTAGAAAAATGTAAAATGAATAAACATGGGAAAATTACTGCACCCTGGCTAGGTGCGGAGGGCTGTGATTTAATACCCTTAGGGGAAATTTTTCTTGGGCTTCACTCAGTTTTAATATTCATCTGTCATAAAATCTAAGGAGTTTTCAACTGTTTTCAGAGGTATTTGCCATCAAGTGAAGTGTGAGGTTGAGTGGATATTTTATTATAAATGAAAAATTATTTTAACATAACATTGCGGTTGAGTTGTTGCCACTTAATTCTGCAGGAGCTCTTGCAGGCCATTTTAGAGTGGAATTCATCTTTTCAGCAGCAAACTGCTGAAAGAGAAACAAGCTTGCTTGCAATAAGATGGAAAAAAACGATCATGTCAACAGTTTAACAAGAAGAAAGCTCAGGTCCCCCCACTAGTTTATTTGGATCCTTGCATATGTTAATGCCCTTGTAGGGAATCTGATCAGGATGGCAAATCTTTGGAAAGTGAGTTTCCTTTGCAAGGGGCCCGGTGACAGCATCTTCAGCTGCATTAGGTGAGGCTTCCTTCTGGATGGTTTTGCTGAGGTCCTACAGTCAGGTGGCCAGGGGAGGGAGAGGGAGTGTGTGTGGGCACAGCTCTGGACACCTGCTGCACCACAAGTGTAAGGCAAACCTACATTTCATCCTCAGCTCAAAACAGTGTCTTGAATTCAATGGAACTTGCCATGTCTTCCTGCATTAAATGCTGCTTTTAAAGTTAAAGGTCAAAAAGTGAGGAAAAATTCATTGTGCAGAGCCAGGCAGAGCATTGCTGTAGAGAAAACCTGAAGGCATCTAGCTTTCTAGGTATAAAACATAAAAGAATTTCGTGATAAATCCCTGTCTTTGTGAGAATGTTTTCTGTTGTAGAGTGTTGTGTTTGTGTGCTTCCAATGCCTGTGTTACTGATTTCTGTCTGTGAGCTGGATTCCTGGTGAGCCTTTTTGTCCTTGTCTTCAGCACTCTTTGCTTAAGTCACTCTGGATTGTTTGTTTCCTTTTAAAAGCCACATAATGTCATTTTACATGTCAACTTCCTCATTGTGAGTGTAACAGCTTTTCCTTCTGTTTTTGGTTTATTTGTTTTGGGGTTTTTTTTTGAATTCTGAAATTTTAATTATAGAGGGGAAAAAAATGTCAACACAGGTGGAACTGATACACCAGCATATTTTAAAGGTGAGTTTTCTCTGGTGCTTTGTTCCATGATGTTGGCTCATGAGCTTGTTTCAAGGCACAGATAGGAGAAAAGAATCTAGTGCTCACCAGCCTGACCAGTACCAGTTTATGGTTAAAAGTGGTCAAGAAAAAAACAGTTAAAAAGGTATATATTAAAGTTGTTTGGTTACAGGTTTGTTTCAAATAATTATTGTTTCATTACATATAAAAAGTACAAAAGGCTTGGATGATTATCCTTCCTCACTTGACTTGAAATACCTGTGTCCTCTTTGGGGATTTGTTTTAAGCAGAACTTTCTTCTTGCTTCTTGAATGAGTGTGGAAACTTGCTAATGTTTTCAGATAGTTTTTGGTTGGTTTTAGTGTGATAAAGTACAGGTTTCAGGGGGTCATAATCTAATAGATTGGGGGGGGGGGGGGGGGGGTGTTTTTTGTTTTGGGTTTGTTTGGGTTTTTTTGCATGAACAATAGTCTTGTCTGTGATTTCTGGAGGCAGCACCCTGTAGTCTGTATTGCCATACATTGTCAGGTGTGACATCTCTGATACCTGGCTGTATGTAAATCCAGCATTATGTAAATATTTATGTAAAATAAATACGTAAATATGTGTAAATCCAGAACAGCTGGTGGTAGTCACTATAAACTGTAATAATGAACTGACTGGCAAGGGCATCATCAGAACAGAGCTGAAGTAGAACAATGATCCTCCATCTAGATTTTTAAACCAACTGACAAAACCTAACTTACATATGAGGGAAATGTAAGAAGACTTCAGTGTCAAGGGCTCTAACTGTTAAATTCCATTTACACAGTCATTGTTAAAATGTGATAGCTGGAAGGCATGTGGACCCAAAAAATTGATTAATAGTGATGAAATAAACAAAAGCCTGCACTGAATTAATGTTTCAATAAAATGCCTAAGTAACATATGTCTCAACCTGGCTAGAGTCCTAGAGTGGAAGTAAAAGACTTTAATTATGTGATTGATGGGTACTTCAGGAGTGAGCTCAGAATCCTCAATGACTGCAAGGTCATATGTGCTGTCTGGGAAAGAGGAAAGGGAACTACAGCAGGAGTGAAATAAGACCCCACCATAGGTGACAGAGAATGCCATCTGCACTGGAGAAGCAGTCACCAGCACACAGAAGCTCTGTTCTCACTGGTGTTACTACCTTGTAAGAAAATTTAAGAGCTTCATGCTTGGCTCTCTCTCAAAAAATTATGCAAAATCTCTAGCTGCTTCTTGTAGTGTTCAGAGACAATGAAAGTCTGGGTGGTTTGGCTAGTAAAGCACACTGGAAACCACAAAAAAGAACTTGTTCTAGAAAAGTAAAAACCCTACACTGCTGATTGGTGACTATTGCTGGCACTAAACTTTCCAAGGCAGTTTATAAGAATAAGAAAGAAATAAAATGTTATGCATTTCTGTTGAGCTATTCCTGTAAAGTAGATGCCAGTTCTTATGTAAGTGTGGTAGCTTGTGCCTGTATGATTGCAGTTCTGTTTAGGTATCCCTGTCACATGTTCTGAGCTTCTCATCCTACACATGAAGCCATGTGACAAAAATTAATATGGCCAAATCCTAGTCTTTTTCTTAAGTGCATCTGAACTAGGATTTTATCCGTGATTCTCTGTATTAATTTGGTTTCATTATTATTATCACCTCTTTTTTTTTTTTTTTTTTTTTTAGCTGCAGTGCTCTAGTTTGTGCTGTCACACAGAGGTTTTGTTTTCTGTAAACTCTTTAAGTTGATTGCAAGTTTTAAAAAATATTGCTTCCTCTTGCAAGATAGCAAAGCCTTTCTTTTGGTGCTTTAAGATTTTTAATATCTCAGTCTTTCTGTTAACTAAGTAAGCCCTATCCAGGTCTTGCTGTCCCATTCAGTTTTCTTCTATGATAGCCTTTGTGGCACCACTTGACCTGCAAATAAGAAAATAAAGTACCTTTCAAAATATTTTTCTTCTACATCTTGTAGCAGGTCATTGAATATTTGCTGTTAAGAAAAAATGTGTCTAAGGTGAACGGACAGAATCTAGGTTAAATACTGATTGCTTGTCCCAATTTAAATTGTGTCCCAGATTTGAACATTGTTACATAGTCAAATCGTATAAATTAATGGTGAATCTGTTTCATAGCTGATTTTTAGTTTCCCTTGAGATGATACCTTATTAAATTATTTTGATCTCCTACACTTTAATGCATTTCTGTCTTTGTCTTTAGAATTCTCTTTTGTTTCCAGTAGCTATGGGCAAGAAAGAGGTAGAAATGTTACTTGGCTTAGGGAAGATACAGATTTTTCTGAATAGTTTTGAGTAACTTGAGATATTTTGGTGTTCATGGTAGTAAAATATAGCTTATTAAGTAGGATTGGGAAATTTGAAATGTTGTTTTCTGGGTCACCACTTCAAAAACGCCTACATGCAAAAGTAACTTGTGTTTTCCACAATTATAGTCACTGTTATTCTCAAATAAAGGCTGAGACAAAAATGGGCCTAAGAGCTGAGCTGCCTTCTCGCCAGTCAGTGTAATTCATCTCACTCAGGTCTGGGAAGCATTGTCAGTGCTGTGTGTACCTTTCTAGAGTAGCAATTTGCAGGACTCTCATAAACTTACAGAAATAACGTATTGCCATATAAAAGCACCCCTGCTCTGCGAAACATGACATCGATTTTAGTAACTTTCTGTAAATCAAGTATAATGCTTTTTGGTAGGATAAACTTAACTGTTTTTTTATTCTAATGAGATGGGTTAATAGAAATTTCCCACAAATATATAAAAGGTTAAAGTCATACGGAATGAACTGTCACACTGAAGAGGCCTTTGAATTTTTGAAGCCCCAGTAGACACAGATGTGAGAAATTAACAATACCTGGTACACATGGATGATCCTGTCTAGTGTTGCAGCTGATGTTGCTGTGCTGCTCAGCAGTAGTTAATATTAATTGTGGAGTTCTAGAGATTGTGTGCATGCCCGTTGTAGTGAGGGTGACTGAAATATTTGCATTAGACTTTGCAGCTCACACCTGACTGCTGTTGTTTGTCTGCTTGGATGGTCTTGGTTCTCCATATACGGTATGGAGTGGGTAGAATGGGAGTTGGCTAAATGTGGCTGAAAGTTGTTTTAGTTTTTTTTAGATGAAAAAGGAGTGAATGCCTCTCCTTTTATCATATTTAGAAAGAGGTGATACTGTGGATTGTAAGGAATGCTTTTGAAGATTTGTCTGGCACAGCAGTTTTCATGGGGGACAGTAATAACAGCCATTGGTCTGATGGGTCATCATTATGAGTGGGAATTAAGTTGTTCTTCGCAGTAAAATTATCCAAGGGAAAATACCAGTAGCACTACCTAAGTTGTTACTTGGACTTAGTTGCCTTTCCACTGATTCATTCTCATTACCCTCTCCCAGTGAGGCTGAACTTAGTATTTCTTTGGTCATTTGTTTTCACTTACAGCAATCTTTGGTGTTGATGTTTACGTTATATCGTTCTGGGGACATGATTCTCAGCTCTTTTGCACGTTTCTTTATTATGTTTTTCCACAAACTTTTTTTCTTTCTTCTAAGCCATCTTGTACGTATTTAACTGAATACTACATCCTACAATAGCAGTTTCATTTCAGTCTTATTTTTAGTACTCTGCACTCTGTGTGAGGCCTGTGGAACACTGAGCAGCATTGGCATTTGGTACACTCCAGTTGCCAATTTTTACATTCATTGTGATATTCTCTCTGCTTTATTTTCTTCCCTGAATCTGTCCTTCTTTATTTGTTTCATCTGCATGTTCCTTTATTTGTATATTTCAAGTTAAAACTCTTTTCAACAGTTATCATTACAGTGGTAATCATTTACAATGGTGTTTGCAATCATGTAGATCTTCTGTAGAATCTGTTCGATTCTTCATTTTCATTTTACCATTTAGGCAGACAATAGCAATCACAAGTTGATCTGGGAAAGTCAAGCATAAATTCATTATGTATGCGATTCTTAGAGGATACCTGCAAAGTACATCTGTGGTTCATCACAACTAGCCTATGGCCATCTTCCTGCATGCTACAAAAAAAGAGAAGATGCAAATGTATTTGTGTCGTTACTTACTAAGCCATTTCTTTGTGGAAGTGAATGTTCAGGCCAACTTTGGAGATTGCACTTCTCAGAAGACAAACACCAGCACAGTTTCCTGGGTTGTATCCAGTATGGGGGTCATTTAAGCAGTTATTTCAGATGTTCTCAGGCCAAAAATGCATTTAAAGGATATTATTTACTCCTGTAAAGGAGTCTGTGATAATTATTCCAGCACGACACTCTTTATTAGGCCATACGTGTTTATCATGTTGATATTCTCTTCAAACATGCAAGCTGATAAGGGGTACTTTTTTTCTTAAGGTAAGATCTGGGCTGTAAACAAGTCAGTATCCTTGAGAGGCTCCCAGTGCTCCTGACCTTGTGGTTATTTTGAAAATAATATTCAGAGCACAG
Source organism: Apus apus (assembly GCF_020740795.1). NCBI lineage: Eukaryota > Metazoa > Chordata > Aves > Apodiformes > Apodidae > Apus > Apus apus. Next base: position 13,423,737 of record NC_067295.1, on the reverse strand, counting down.
GAATAACAAATTGTGCTATGAAATTCAAGAAGAAACAATGGGAAAAGAAGCTTAGCATGGTCACTTGATTGAAAGTTTAGTTTTCTTCATTGAGATGTTTGTTTTGTGGGATGAGTACTAGTTGCTTTGAGCCCTGCAGTGATTTAGTACTTTTAGACCAATAGGTGAAATGACTACTGAACTGTCATGGATTTGCTTCTGTTCGTGTGGCATTTATTTAATGCAAGCACTATTTAGGGTGAGTAGTGTGTTCAGCTGCCAAAAGGGGAGGAAGAAGGTTATAATCCCAGAATTGGACAGCAAAAATAAACAGGTTTCACAGTCTGCAACCCAGGGAAACCCAGCTGGGCTGGTGAGCTCAGAAACAGTTTGGAGAGCATGAGGACTCTGCTTGGAGGTCAATAGAAGTTCCCTGAATGAAATGTGAAGCAACTGGATTCAACTTGGAAGTTAACCCTTCTTTGAGCAGGAAGGTGGACTGGGGACTTCAAGACATTTTCTCCTCCTCCCCCCTTTTACTCTGTGATTCAAACATTGGTTCCTTGGAGCTGCATGATTGAAGGTGCTGTAGCATTCCGGTATGGCTAATTGCACAGACCTGATCACATCTGACAAGGAATACTGTCCTTCCAGTTAATCCAATTCTGAAGGGCTGTGCTTTTTTAAGATAACCTGTTTACCACATTTTTTGTTCCTTCTCAGCTGTTCCAATGTATTTAAGAAAAATCAAATTTCTTCAGTCAATTTTAATTCCATAATGTATTTAGAATAAGTACTATAAAATCCAATTATCTTCAATAACAATATTTGTTCTGTTAGTAATTTGGGCTGGTTTGGTTTTGGTGTTTTTTTTTTTTTTGAAGGTGGCTTTAGGAAACATTTGTTTCATTGTGTTATTTCAAGACTGACCTTCAGGAGTGATTGCAGTTTGTTTCTTGGGCACTGTTTAAGTAAGGAATTGGAAATCAACATAGTTAAATGGGATGACTGCACAAATATCTGTATAAATTGGAGAACTTAGACACATTCTTTACCAATTGTGGATATTTTTCTGTTTCAAAAAAACTTTCTAGAGGTATTCCACATCTCTTCCCAGAGCATTAAGGTATGCAAACAAATATTCATTGTACTGTAGAGTGGTTAAAGAGTAGAAGAGTGTTTTATGAGTTGTTTTTCTAAGCCACTGCTTTTAAAAGGTTTAAGGGAAAAAAATATGTGAGAAATTCTGGGTAGAATTACTTGTATTTCAAAATACATAGAAAAGGGAAAAAAAAGGCTACTCTGTTTTCTCTTTTTGTATTTAAACACAATAGTTTTTATGGAATTCAGCCAGTATTAATACTCAACAGCACTTCAGCTATTTGGTAAATTTTCAAAGCAGTTAAATGTTGTTTCTTTGTGGGTTTTTGGTTTTGTGTTGGTGTGTTGTTTTTTTTTCCTTCAGGAGTATCAGGACATGTTTTTTTAATTTCAATTTGGCTAAAATTATCTGTCATATGCAGATGATTATGCAATATCTGCCAACATCCTACCCTAAGACAGTTACAGCAGATGGTCGAATGCGTTTCATGTGGCATTGGTTTAAATGCAACTATATCTAATTTTTCCTGTAATTATTAACACAATTTTAGTTATAAGAACTTGACCTGCATTAAATTAACTAGTTGTAAACTGTTTCTGCCCAAGTTCTTATTTGAAAGACAATATTTCAGCCTTTATTTTTTCCAGGACTGATATTTTGCTGTAACAGTCTTAAGAGTTAAATATCAGCCCATGGAAAATTTACAGTAAGAGGGAAAATACTAGATCCAGTGCTGACTATACTGCTGCATAAATAAAATAGGGCTTGTTATTGAATTCATTTTTTTTCTCTTAAAGTGTTAGTTTTGTAGGAAGTGAGAATATGACATTGAGGCTTACCAAATGGACCCTTTGAGTATTGAATCAGCAATACTCAAATACAAAACAAACATAAAAAATGCAAATATATATTTGCTAACCCCCAGAAATGAGGATATAGGCAGGCTTACCTTCACATCAGTGGTGGAAAACACTGATAAAACAAGGTCTCCACTGGGAGTTGGATAATTTCAGTTTTATATGATGTTTATTATGATACGTTATTTCTTAATTAAGCTTCACAAGATCTCTGTACATGTATGCATACATAAACACACAGTATGCAAACATAAATTTATACACACATTTGTGTGTGTATATCTATGCATACATGCCCAGATACATGTGTGTAAGGTACATGTTTCAGTAATTACTTGGGACGTATCAATCCTCTTGAGTCCCAGCTCATGGACATCAGTTTGCACATGTGTATTGCTCTTGCACGGTTTTACACAAGGTGTATTTTAAATGATGTGACATAGTTACAAAATGCCAAACACCAAAAAGTGTTAAGCTGTTTATCAGTGAAGATCTTGCAATTGCTTCAGCATCTCAGCTTTTTTTTCTCTTTATCCTTGAACAAACTATCCTATTTTACTCTTGAGTGAACCTCTTCTGCTTGTATTGTATAAACCAGCTGCTCTCTCCTCCTCTCCTGCTCTTGCTCCCAAGCAGAAGCCCACCTTCTCAGCCTTCCCATCTGGCTGCTTCAATTTTTGCCCAAATGCCTCATTTGAGACCAACACCATTTTTCTTGTGTTTTGGCAGTGGGGTTCTACATGTACAGTGGAGTGTCAGTCCCTTGCTCTTCCAATTTTCATTCAATATCATTATTCTGGTATGCTTAATTTAGAATGTTTGGGTTCAGGCTGCTTTTTCTGCTGTGCAGACATGTTGGTAAAATGTTAGGTGATGTATGTTTTATTCAAATTTGTTTTGCAACATTAGTGACCATGATGTGTATATAAAATGCAGGATCACAGGTAATGAAGTCAGTCATGGTGTGCCTGGCTCCTCTGGCTCACACAGTTTCTTTCTGAGAATCATACTGTAGTTTTACCTTGGCTATCATAGTTTGTACTTTTTTATTGGGCATAAAAAGTAATAATATGGTACTGTTATTAGCTACAGAATAAAGCACTCACTTTTTATTGTAAATCCAAATACTGTATTGATTTTGCAATAGGAAGACATGCAGGTCAGAAATGCAGTAAGCAAGGAGCAATCAACAAAGAAGCATTGGTTCAAGATACAATAAAGAATTGCAGAGTTCCAGCCAGATGTGATAGAAAGAAGAAAATAAAAAATGACACTAAAAACAAAAAGCAAGAATAAATATAAGTAAAACAATATTGCAAGGTAGTGAGAGGATTTTTCCTGCATTCACTCTTTGCTGTGGAGCATCATCCCAGGTATTTCAATGCTAGCTTTTTTTGAGAGCAAGACCTGAAATGCTTGGCTGGTATGTTAGCTTGCTCACAATAAAAGACATCACTCTGCTTTCACCTCTTGTTAGTACCCATAAGTAGACAGCAGTTTTAGTTTAACATCCACACTCTGTACAAAATGAACTAACCCTTTAAGCAGTAATGCTAAATTAATAGTCTAGTAATAAGTCTCATGTAGCAGCAACTGGAGAAGTGCTTGAATTGTCAGAGAGATGTGAAGTGCAAACCGACTTGCCTGTGGAACACTGGGTCATCTGTCCAGTCTGAAATTAAACATCCCTGGCAGTGAATCATGCCTCAGAATCTACTGTTTAGAAGTGCTCATGTGATAGTAAAAATTATCTAAGTTACAGAGAAGTAACATTTTCAGCATTATTCTCCTGGTCAAAAGGACTTTTCAAAGATATTCTATATCTAGAAGTTATTCCTGGATAATTGCAACTAAGCCACTTGGGAAAAAAAGTGGATGCAGACCCGTGCCGTTGTTCACAGTGACCAAGCAGTAGCATCCACTGGCTCACAGCAGAGTATTTCACAATACATGTCTTTCCAAGTCATCCCTAAGTATGGAGTACAATAAAATATATCAAATATGTATTTGGTCGTGTTTGTTTTTTTCCCGTGTCTTAATTTGGTAGGTTACTGTCCATCCAGCTTGCTTTTGTAGTAATACATCCTGTCTTGGAGACATACAGTTTGAGCAGTAAAACACTATTTATCAAATGTATTTGTTTCATGCTAAGAGATAATTTGTTCTTTGCAGCCAGGCAATGCCTTGGTTGCTGTGTATGTGCCATCTGACTTTTCAGCTTAGATTTTTTATTTTCAAAATGTGTTGCAGTACATAATTTGTGCAGCATGTTGTACATTTAGTTAAACCCCTTTACTTTCAGGGCTTTGGGCTTCCTGATATTCTTTGTAATTTTGGGGTTGTTTTTCATGACCATAATATTCTGCACTTAATAATATGCATTAGATAGGATGGGATATCAGTGAATACTGATGGTAATATAATTTATTGCAACAGGATTGATACAGTAGTAATTTACATCCACTGAAAATGAGTAAGGATATTGTGTGGGCAGTACTAATCTGAGGAATGGGTGCAAGCTGCCTCTCGTGCAAGTGGTAGATGTCAATTTGTAAATGTTGCTCCCCAGTGGCTCTCGGTTGCTCTTATTTTTAGGACATCTGCACATTAAATATCTACTTTTAGATTGCAGGTGTTTAAAGAGACTGTACTGTGCTGTAGATGCTGATTATAATTCAAAATCCTAATGTCAAGTGGTAATAATGATGCAATCTTCCACCAACTGATTCCAACTGGGGGTTGTTTGGTTGGTTTTCGGTTGTGGTGTTTTGTGTGGTGGTTTGTTTTTGTTTGTGTTGTTTGTTGTTGGTTGGTTGTGGGGTTTTTTTTTGGGGGGGTTGTTTTTTTTTTTGTCTGTTTCTTTAGTATTACTCTTTTTATTAGATTTTGAAGTGATTTGTGATTACAGCTTTGAACCTTTGTATCTCCAGTGTTAGGTGTTTGCATGGAGGTAAACTTGTAGAATAGAGTGGTTGTGATGGGGGTAAAGGAAAGGGAACCTACGCTCTTCAGGATGATATCAACAAGCATTAGGGAGGCCCTTTTTAAATGAAATATCCTTGCTGATGGTCATGGCTGTCTGTAACAAAGGACTTGGGTGTCTTTCTGATGACACCAGTCCTTGAACAGGGATGTTCTAGCACTGCTGAGCAGGAGAGGATCACAACTGACTTTTGAACCAGGTTTTTCCTGGCCTATAGAAATGACTTAAACTCTCACAGGGACTGTGCTGAAGCTTGCAGAGTTAAAAGCTGAGAAGTGGGTAAGGTGTTAGAAGAAAAGGCTAACTGTAATGTTGGAATAGTTTGCCAGACATCACACTGGTTAATCTCAGGTAGCCATTATTGTGATCATATGTTCCAAGATAAAATAATGAGCTGTTTTTCAGTGATGAGCTTAAATAATATCTCTTCCCTAACCGTTGCTCTTCTTGCACCTTTCCCATACACAGCTTTTCACTTTTCTCTAGCCCATCTGATATTTTTATTTGGAAGAACTGTAGTAAATGTAGGTGTTAGCCCTTTGTCACTAACAGGTAATCGCAAAGTGCAGTGTAACTTCTGCTCTGCATTGGGAGGAAGGAATTGGCACCATTTGCTGTGGATACACTGTTTTTAGCATATTGTGAATCAGTGAAACTGGCACAAGCCAGTTCTACCTCTAGGCACTGTACTGACAATTTATTACATTGTGCTTTTTGTAGTAGCATCAGTTACTGAGTTTCGTTATTGTTTTGTTTTGTTTTTTTTTTTTTAATTAAAGCGTAAAGTATTCTTGGCGATGTTGCAGACTCTTTGAGGTTTGGGAGAACCTGAGCTCTATTTTAATGTATTCAAGAACTCTCACATTTCATACTGCTGAATATTTTCATCACCAATGTGTTTGCAGCTTTTCAGTATCTGTGGATTCAGTAACACTCAGGGAGCTCTGCTCAAAGCAAATACATAGTAGGGAGCCAGCAGCTGTTTAGTGAGTGGATCTGCATAGTGTTATTCTTCTGTTCCTCCAGATGAGAGAGAAAAATACCATGTTACCTTGTGTTTCTCTGCCTGTTCTTGGTGCTCGCTGAGTTCCGGCGCCGCTCGGTCGTGCTCGGAGGATCCTCTCTGTGCTCTCCCTGTGGTGATGCTGTTACTGCTTGTTCTAATGGCTGCTGATTTGACTTGTCCTGCTGGGTGCTCTGACTGTGCTTCAAGGCTTATTACTGACTGAAGTAAACCTTCTTCCATCCATTGAATGTTTTTTTTTCCCCTTCCTCTCCTCACCCCCTCCTGGTGTTTTTCCTTTTTCTTTTTTTTTTTCTTTTTTTTTTCTTTTTTTTTTCTTTTTTCCCCTTGCCTTTTCTTTTTGGCTTTTTTCCTTTTTTTGCTCTCTAGCTTCAGTTATGTTAGAACATGGTGTTGTGGATACCTTTCATACTCATTGTCTCACCCCTTATCAATGATCTTGTGTGCCCAAATCAGATTTTGTACTCGCACAAAAAAAGCCACCTAAATTCTCTGATGTTGTTAGAAAGAGCTCAGGCATGTTTTCTTCTGGGAGGAGGGGGAGAAGTGGGAAAGGAGTGGAGGTGCTGTTAGAAGTAAGTGTCACTTAATTATCTTCCTCCAGCTTAAAATGGATCTTTTTGTCTATACTGCCAGTGCCACCTAGCTTCTGGCCCTTTTTAGCTAGCTGCTTGTTTTTACTCAGCCTTGTTCTGTCTACCCGCACAGTTGGATGTTGTTTTGTTTTGTTTTGGTTTTTTAGTCAGGAAACAGAATTAAAAAGTTTACTTCTTAAAGAAACAGGCACTATGCTGTAATTATTTATTTCCTCTTGCATTTGGCTTCTGTTGCACCTTTCATATCATTATTTCATCCTTACGTGGTGCTTTATGTCAGATAAGGGACAGTCATTTTTTTCTGAAAAAGAGAAGGCTCCCCTGAGTTGCCAAAAAGTCTGAGTCTCATTAGTCTGTTGTAGAAGACTAACAAAAGCTTGAATGAGAGAAATGTCCAATGTTCAAATGTTCAGTGACAGAAGCAAAACTAACTTCCAGTGTATTTGTCTTGGAGTCAAAGTGAAGTATGGCCTCTATTGAGCAGGTAACCTATTGATACAGTGTAACCAATGTACAATGTACCCAAATCTCTGCAGTGTTTTTTTCGTGTAATGGATACAAATGTCTGCAGCTTTTTCATGTTAGTTTTGAGAAATATTAAGGGTTGCAGTCAGTGTAACAAAGAACAGCATAGCAGTTTTGCTGTCTCCTGACTTTAAGAGGCACTTTGTCAACTTTGCAGTTGTCTAAGCATACTGATTAATTTGCATTTGCATTATGTAATTTCAAGATTGAATGATTCATGTTTAATTTGCTTAAAAAAGACTTTTGCAGTGGTTTTCTTCTACTGTCTGAAAAGGGATTGCATAAAGAAATGTGCTACCTGAATGCATTTATCAACTAGAGAAAGGCTCCCATTTTATTGGAGTACGTTTTCCAAGGGTTTCTGTTTCCTTTTACCTCTTTGTTTTTATATTAGTGCACATCAGGAATATAAAATCTGACCTGTCACTAGGAAGAGTTCTTGAGATGTTAATGCTGTTACCCTTGCACATTAGTGAAAGGGCTGAGAATGCTGAATCTTTGGCAAGGCATCTGTTCCCAAAATGTTCAGTCATTCATATTAAGTAAGCTAACAAAAAAAATGGCTCAAAACAATAAGAGCACGTGTCTCATCATTGTTCAGTTTGACTCTTGTTCATATACTTTCCTGTTAGCTTTTCACTTACTACAGAATCATACTTTTTGCTTAATAAAAAGCTTTTGATGTCCCCTCAACTTTTGACAGCCTTCTTGTGTCCTCTCTTACCTGTTTAGTGCTTACTTATGTTCCCCAATAAAACTTTTCTTTGCCAGGTCTTAGCATACTAGTGTATCTGCTGAGGACCATGAGCAGGTTTGCTTTCCACCTTCTGGACAGTAATCAAAACGGTCAAGATAAGTCAGTTTAATTTCACCATATAACTTCCTTGCTTTCAGGATTATTTTCTTTTTTTTTTTTTTCTTTTCCTCTACTCTTTCAATTAGTGCCTCCACATAACCACAGATTAAGGGAGTTCTTCAGGTTTGGTGTTTCCTCATTATCTCTGCCTAGGTTGTAAATTTCTGCTTTTTAATCTTGTTTTGTTATCTGGGTATTCTGAAACCATTTTAATGTCTTTCTCACCACCACAGAAAATGAGTCCAATTTTGATATAGTTCAACTAGATGATTTTTGGCTGCTTTCTGAACTCTAATAAAATGAAGGTTTAATTGGGTTGATATGGTGTCAAAATGAATGTTCTCTTTCTGCAACTTGTTTTTATTTACAAACTTCCAGCAATTTGATTTTATAACGTTGAAAGCTAATCAGCTTAGCTGTGTGCTTGGGTGTATGTGGAAAGAAGAATTGCATTATTAGATGTTTTGTCTATAACCACAAAGCCAGAGGCCAGATATCCAGAAAAAATACTTTAAAAAGTACAAGTTACTTTATTAACTCAGTTGTGGTATAGAAGGATTTGAGGTGGATTACACAATTTGGAAATTCTAGTCAGTGAGAATCATGACAGAGCCATGGATACAAGACATCATAATTGAAAGAAGAGGAAAAATGTGGATTGGTGTGTGTACAAACAGAAGAGTAAGGGCATGTGAAGGTTGGTGCCCTTGGCCATGGTGCTATGGTTTAGGATGTATGTACCCTATATTCAGTAACATACCATGTATTATACCTCTCTATACAAATTCCTATGCTGTTCTCATTAATGGCATTGCCCATTGTCATTACACTGTGCCTAGGGCTTTCTCAGATGGAGAACACTGAGGTTTTGGTGAGTGCCTCTGCTTCATTTTCAGGGTATTGCTCCAACCCTCTGTCTTGCCTGAATGAAATCCAGCAGACTCGGGTGTCAGTCTGGTTAAGAAACATGCCTGAGCAGCAACATTTGTGTCCTTGACATTTAAAAAAGGCACTTGTGATACTGGCTTTAGGTTCAGTTCTCACTTTTATCCCTTGCTTAAACTTCTGATTAAGGTCATGCAGGACACCTGGTCATCTTTGCACTACTTAGTGTGACTTCTATCTGATGTTGAAGAATTTGCTAAGTTGTCATTTAAGAATAATGTTCTGAGCAAAATGGACCTACATTGATATATTGAGTAAAATAAATTCACCTGCACTCCTGTGAAAAAGAGCTGTAAATCTTTCCATGACTTGCTTCACTAAGGAGGTTTGTTTATAACATTGTATTAAAACTGGAAGAGCAGAGAAATCTGGATAGATACTCAATAGTAATTTAGGAGGGAGAATTGCATGACTTGTGGGATTACAGAATATGCAGTTTTGTACTTCCAGGTCATTATTTTGAGTTCAAATACACTCCTAGTAGTAATAAAAATTTGTTACTAGATGACAGCTCTTCAGTTGCATGTATGAAATGAGTTGATGTTTTCTATCCAGCCACTAATGGGCAGATGCCTGCTACACACAGACAGTGTTAGAGCTGACGCTGTGAGAGCCTTGTCATACAATCATTGAATGGTTTGGGTTGGAAGGGACCTTAAAGATCATCTAGTTCCATCCCCCCTGCATGGGGGCTTCTCACTAGACCAGGTTGCTCCAAGCCCCATCCAACCTGGCCTTGAACACTGCCAGGGATGGGGCAGCCACAGCTTCCCTGGGCAAACCTATTCCAGTGTCTCACCACCCTCACACTAAAGGATTTCCTACCTAAATATCCTACCTAAATGTCCCCTCTTTCAGTTTTGATGTATTACCCCTTGTCCTCTTACTACAAACTGTTGTAAAAAGTCCTTCCCCAGCTTTCTTGTAGCCCTTTCAGGCACTGGAAGGCAAGTATCAAGTTTCCCTGGAGCTTTCTCTAGGCTGAACAGCCCCAGTTCTCTCAGCCTGTCTTTGTAGGAGAGCTGCTTCAGCCCTCGGATCATCTTTGTGGCCCTTCTCTGGACTGTCTCCATGAGTTCTATGTCCTTCTTAAGTTGGGGGCTCCAGAATTGGACAGTACCTTGGTGTCATCCACAAACTTGCTAAGGGTGCACTCAGTGCCACTGTCCATGTTAAGGTGTTAAATAACACCAATCCAAGTACCAACCCTTGGGGAAGAGCACTCTTCACAGGTCTGCGTCTGGACACTGAGCCATTGATCACCACTCCTTGAATGCGATCTTCCAGCCAATTCCTTACCCAATGAGTGGTCCATCCATCCAATCTGTACTGTTCCAGGTTTGATACCAGGATGTCATGCAGGACAGTGTCAAAGGCTTTGCACAGGTCCAAGTAGAGGATGTCAGTTGCTCTTCCTTTGTCTACTGGTGCCATGACCCCATTGTAGAAGGTCACCAAATTAGGCAGGATTTGCCCTTGGTGTGAAGCTGTGTTGACTGTCACCAATCTTCCCTTTGTTTTCCATGTGCCTTAGCAGAGCCTCCAGGAGTATCTGCTCCATGACCTTGTCAGCAGTTAAATGCATAGTAGTGGAGTCACCTTTTTGACCCTGGATTAGCAGCAGGTTTTGTGCAGGGAAAAGTTTAGCAGTTAATACATTTTCCTCCTTTATTTAGTATTGTTGAACAGTGCTTGGATGAACAGGAGTAAACATTAAGGGCAATTTCCAAATCATTGCTCAGTGCCATAAATACCGTATTGGAGACTATGTGTTATGCCTTATTTTTTATGGCACCTGACAGCCTTTCAAGAAGGGAAGCACCTGTAAGAAAATGAATTTAATAAGACTTTTGGCAGAGGCTAGCATTAATTTTTCCCACGTTTTGGGGGGGCTCACCGTTGTTGACACCATCGCATAAGAAAGCTATTTTTTTCTGGCTGTGTAGGTGTTGCAGAACGTCATTGCTTTTGAAGGGAAGATGTAGTGCATTTAACATGTCTGATTTAAAGACAGTTGTCCTTTGGTGGATGTAGAAGAAAAATCTATGACAAGTCCCTGTGAGTGCTGTGTGACTCATAAAGTGGGAAGTTCTATAGCAGCTCCCACAAAGTAGTTTTTCACTCATGAAACTAAATCTCTCTTGTGCTTTCTCAGAGGTTTGTTTTGCTCACAGTGTAAGGGAGTTTTATGTGAAGCTTTTGCTATCACACTGATAAATGCAATAGGAAAATGAGTTGCCTCATGATTCCTGACATACAGAGGCTACCATTAAAATCTTAATAAATCTGTCTCAAAATAACTACTATTACTGAGATAATAGCTATTCCTCTCTGTTCTGGGAAAGTTGGTTGAGTTATGATTAGGAGTCAACATTGTTGTCTCTGAGAAATGCCAAATGAGTGTCAGGTTTGCTGCAGTAGTAAAAGTGACTTGTAATCCAGATCCTCTGTCTGGTGGGAGAGAGCTTAAAAGAGGTTATGGTTGAAGGCTTGAAATGTGAATGGGCTGCCTCACGGGGCTATTTAGGGAGTTAAAAAAGCCCTGGAACTGTGACAATTAAATTCATGTTTTTGTAAAAGATTTCATGTGCTGAAACCTTTGCAAACCACGTATATGGATGAAAAACCCACTGGGAGTAAGGAAGGCTGTTACAGCCCCTGGCGTCAGTTCAGAGCAGGCAATCTGCATAGTAGATTTCACCTTGTAACTTTTCATCTGTCTATCTGTGTGATGCTGGGGATTTCTGTGCTTCAGTGGTAAATTCACTATTTGTAGAAATTATGTTCTTAATAATTACAAGCATATCTATTAAATCTGTGATGCAGCTGGAATTGCAATGTGAAAAATTGCCCTCTCACAAGGAAATGATTGTAAAGTGTTATTCCATTCAGCCACAATATAAACCAGCTAATTACTGAAAGTGTATTTGTCAGTTGTGTTAAATAGCTGCTCTTCAAGTATTTAGGGTTTTCATAAAAAATATTATTAAAAAATTCCAAATTTTACCAAAACAGTCTCATCTCACAGCTTTGTTTTTGTACATACTTTGTATATCCCTTTTCATGCCAGCTTTCACAACATCAGACTGTGGTACAAATATGAATTATAAAATATGCATAATAGTTCTTTGACCCACTTTTGCTTCATTATTTTCTATTGCAGGGTTTGACAGGTATAACTCTCACTATCTTTCAATTACGAAATTTGTACCAACTAATTGGTAACCCATTCCTTTTTACCTGCTTTTGATACTTTTGCCAACATGTCATTGTTTTACAGACTTCAGCTGTCAAGCACTTGCATTAGGTGTATTTTTACTTCCCAATTTATGTGCAGGCATAATATGTACATACGACTACTACCTGGCGAAGGTGTGTCCATGCAACAGTATGACAAGTGCATGTAGAATTTTAAATAAGGTGCCATTATGATAATGATTCATTAAAGGTGAAAGACAAAGCACTGTTGATTTCTGGGGCAGTGTTTTGACCCTTGATGTTTGTGAGAGAAACTGGAAACCTCAACCTGACCATCTTTCTGACATCGCTTGTTGCTTACATCAGGCAGCTTATTGCCCCTGGGCATAGGGTTCAGCCTACAGAGCAACAGATTGTGGGAGAATCTCAAGAGCATTGCCATAAAATATTTCCAGGATATTTTGTGATAGGAAGCAGAGAAAAGGTCTTAGGAGGGAACAGTAAAAATCATAACACGGGCAAAAAGTTGGGTTTTTTTCCCTTTGTTTCACAGACACTTATCACAGTATTTTGCACTGTGTTTTGTTTCTCTGCAAATAAAGGGGGGTTTGTTTCTAGGTTTTTTAAAAGAATCCTTGAGGTCATAGTTGGAAATGAGACGTAGCAGTATTATTTCACTCATACAATAAATGGCTAGAAGGTATATAGTGGCTAGGTAATTTTTTCTCTTGAGTTGGTTTATTCCACATTAGAAAAGATTTGATTGCAACAGCAACAGAAGTGTTATGCATTTGGTTGTTTAATCCCAGGACAATTGTATATATTGTTCCAGGTAATGAGGTTTAAATCTTGTTTCACAGGATTTAAAGCGAAATGATGTATTATTAAGGCAACAGCTTATGGAAAACCAGGGTATTGATAAATTGGGGGGGGAGGGGACAGGAAAGAATTAATTTAGAAATTATGATGGTTTTTGCCAAAAAACCTTCTTGGTTAATGAATTAGACACCTAGAGTGTCTCCTGTAGAGACGAGCCTAGCTGTGTTTCAATTAGGTTTTAAGGATGCTCATGATGAGATTAGAAGTAAAAAAATTGTTGTTGGCTTTGTTACTGCATGCCACTTTATTTCTGAGACATTTCAGAGAAAACATTGATTTCTTAAAAAAATACTGTTCCAAGTTGCAGAAAGACTAAATTATGCCCTGAACCACAGAGAGCAGATTTGAATTCCCGACCTTATCAGATGCTTCAGAAGATTCACATGTCTCAAATATATTTTGCAATATAATCTGTATGTATATAGTGCTCTGAGGAGAAGAGTCCCCATCATGCATTAACAGCAGCCTGTTTGGTTTCTAGTGCAAGTGAAATACAAGAGAATTCTATTTCTTGCAGAGAATATGACCATAGCAAATGTCTAGCCTAAATGGGTGGGATAAGTCTTTAAAGCACCCATGCTCATTTAAGGATCATTTGATGAAACAAGGCACACGCATTACTCATAAGTAAGTATTTGTATCTTTTTTGGTAGTGTATTGATCCTTAAAGCTTTTAAAAATGCCTATTTGCATTTATTTCAGTTTTAAAAATAAAATAGTAATATTAGATAAGTTCAGGTTGTGAATATCAGGTTTAAAAATACACAATGGCTTGCTTCTAACACCTCAGGACAGTCAGCCTTTATATGGACATCCAGGCACTATAGGAAAGTAACTAGTTCAGCCTCCTTTCCATCATCAGTACTGTGAACAGTCTGCAGTTTCTTTTACCTGGAGAGCTCTGGGAAGTCACAGGCAGGACTGCAACAGTGTCTGCAGGAAGTGGGGCTCTTTCGTCCTTTCACTTAGGGGAAGCAACAGCAATAGGATGGTTTCTCCTGAGGATGGGGTGATGGCAGGATCAGCATCAGTCAGCAGCGCTTAGAACCTTGGTCGTCTTGACAGACCAGAACACCTAACATGATCCAGTGAAAGATTTCAGGGAAGGACCCAGAGATGACCACAGCAGTGGTGATGTGGTTTTTCATTGCATCCTTTACCTTCCCTCAAGGACTGGGGATGAGGGCTCCACATCCAAACACTCCATCTCTTTTCAGCTCAAGGCTGCTTGTTGTGATGTATGGCAGAGCTTATAAGGCTGTATCAGCAAGTGTTGAGGGCATGGCTCTAACGAATTTTAAAAGTAACCCCATCTGATAATGATTTTTCCCAGAAATACAGCTGATATTTTTTTTATTGTTCCTGTTTTCTGTGGTGCTTTGTGGGGGATATAGAATTTTTCATTTGTCTCTCAAAGATTTCTTCTTTTAATTTGCCCTCGGTGCAATACAATCATATTGTCTCAAAGAAGTGGATGGCATCCTCTGAAAACCTTTCATTGTCTTAATTTGTTAGGTGCTAGATTGGATAGATAAATTAACTTATTTCATTTGATAGCTGATAGATATGACAGATGTTAAGAGATCAGTAGTGACAACACAGTATGATTTAATGTGAAGAGCGGTTAATGTTGCTTAAAATATGTCATTTTTTAGAAAATCAGCTCCAGTAGGACTAATAGGACAAATCTGAATATCTTAACAAGACCATCTTCTACAGTCCAATACAATTACAAGGTTTAAATGCACGATTTTGATAATGGGTGCTATGGTGAAAGAACATGGATGATAACACACTGTCTCAAAGAAAGCTAAACTAATGAAGGAGCAATCTCCATCTGAGGAAATTTATTTTTGTTCATGGGGAGGTGTGATTTGTTTCATTAATAATAATTCAGAAACACAACTGAGGTGCTGCATACACAGAAGACTTCATAATGAAGTACTAAGAAAATACATTGTAGAAAAGAGCTGTTTTGGATACACATAACTTTGTGACAATAATTGTCTGCTTATGAATACTGAATAAATACTTGAAAAACTTCTGAGCCATGATTGACTATGATTTTTGAGCTTCATGTGTCGTAGGAAGCTGCTGATTGCTAGCATTTTTATTGCTTGTCAAAATGTAATTTTTATTTTTTTTTTAAAGGTGGAACTTGAAACCCTAAATTGATTTTGTGGTGGTGTTGTTTTTACATTACACTTTACGTGGCAAAATACAGAGATACAAACTAGCAGGTTTGAGAGAAACCAGTTACAGTCAAGCCCCTTTTTAACTTAAATCAAGGAGATAACTTAAATATATAGCCAAACACATTACATAGGCTTGCAGTTAAAGTGCTTTCTTAAATGTATTGGTATTAAATAGGTATGTAAACTCAGTATACCCATTGTCCTAGTGTGAAGACATCTCTTCCAAAGGAAGAGATGGGGCAGGTACTGACCTCATCACTCCTGTGACCAATGGCAGGACTCGGGGAAATGGCAGGAAGCTGAATCAGTGGAGCTTTAGGTTGGATATCAGGAAGAGGTTTTTCACCCAAAGGGTGGTCAAACACTGGAACAAGCTCCCCAGGGAAGTGGTCACAGCCCCAAGCCTGTTTGAGTTCAAGAAGCATTTGGATGATGCTCTAAGGCACATGGTGTGATTCTTGGGGTGCTCCACGCAGGGACAGGAGTTGGACTCATTGATCCTGAAGGATCCCTTCCAACTCAGCATATTCTATGATTACCACGTATTTGTTTATCTGTCCTTCAAAATTTCCCTCTTTTCCATAACATTCTACAGAACTATTATTCAGAGTTTATTTTAGGTTTTTCTTTAAAGATTAGAAAAGACAGAGAACCACACTGGCATTTGAGATTAACTGATAACATGCCTGGAGCAAAATATAAGCAATAGTCCCTTGGTCATCAGGTGCAACACTGAATACTTGGTAAATACGTAATAATAGCTTGACCATCCAGGCTTGTTGAATAACTTCTAGAGGATCCGAGGGTTTGAGAATGGTCTTCAGTAGTTAGGGTCATGACAGAGAGCAGTGCTGGTTACCAGTGCTGACAGAAAGATTTTTATTTTATTTTCCCCTGTTGATAGTTGTATTACAAGTTCTCCATCTGCATTTTTTATAGTGACACATGCTATTATCTGTGCGAAGTTGTTGGTTTTGTTTTTTTTCCTAAGGTGTAACAGTGCTGGTTGATGAATGGCTCTTCCTTCCAGGAACATGCTCTGTTGAAATTGAGTTACTGTATTCTCATTCTTAACCCAAGACACATCAATGCAAATACACTTATGTCTTCACAATAGTTAAAAGTATTTGTAGCTGGCATAGGAGAAGAAAAAAAAGGGAAATATAAAGGGAACCATTTCTAATTTTCTCATTCTGGAGCTGGAATATTATGCAATTGCTGAGCCAGTTTAAGTGCAGTTAGTATAAAGAGCCTCTTACCTGAACTTGCCCTCAGTACTTGGAAGTCATAGGTTTGAATCTGGGGGCCCAACATGTTTCTAAAATAGAGACACATACTGTTTCTTACTTTTGTGATGGAAGAATTATGTTTTGTGGGTTTTTTTAGAGTACACTTCATAACACTGTAGGTTTGAAACAACACAGCATAGTTGCTTGGTGCAACTATTAGTCCTTGGTGACTTAAAGGAGTGTTCTTTGTCCTTAGCAAAAAGCATAATCTGATTTTGAAAATCAGTTGGGAAATACAGTGATTTCCAAAATTCAGTTATGAGTTCAGCGACTAGGGTTTAATGTGGCAAGAATGTATTTATATGCATGCTTTCACACACGCTGAGTGAACGTTTCTTGTAAATCCCATGTTAACTTGAAAAACAGACAGGTAAGAGACATTTAAAAACAATTCTTTAAAAAAGAGACATTTTTAAATGGCTCTTTTATTTAGAATGACTCTTGAGGTTTACATTAACTGAATTGTTGTCATTGGGTGTGGAAGAAATTATGGGAAAAAAATATTTACTACTTGCTTTCATAAGTCTAGTCTTTTATGAGTATGATAGCCTGCTGTGCTAAATGCTGTATCCTAATAATACTGCAGCTGCATTTCCTTACCAAAACTCCTAATTGTGGTTGGTTCATGATATGTAAGCACTAGATTTCCCAACACTGGAACAGTGCCCTCAAGGACCTGTGTCTTGTGGAGAACCTGTGCTGGAGCAGTTCTCGAAGGACTGCCACCCCTGGGAAGGCCCCATGCTGGAGCAGTGTAGCTCCACTGTCCATGTATAGTTACACTGACTTCCCTGAATCTGCTTGGGCTGTTGGGCTGAAGTTCTTTTCCATAGTTTTGACACTTCACCCCGACAGACGTGTATCATTTCAAGAAACAGACAGGCAAGTCTTATCAGTAATTCATGAGGGCTAAGTTTTAATTACTGCTGTGAGCACTTAACTGACCTTTTCAGCTGTCCTTTTCTTTCTGCTTATCTGTTGAGTTGTAAGTTAGACTCCTTGACTTGAATGTAAAATGGTTCTCTGATTTTTAAGAGGCCGGAGATCCCAAAGCAGGTTATAGCAGTTGCTACTGTCGCCCACTCCTGAGGGTAATACTGAATATATTATCTCAATCTGAACAAAACTCAAAATGTGAAGATTACCTCAAGAGAGCACTTCTGATTTTTAGTTTCCTATGAAAGGCTTCGTGGGTTTATCCTCTCAATTTCTAAAGTTCTTCACATTGATTATAATGAGTATAGGATCTTGGTTGCATTAATATATTTGTCATCTTAAATACTTCTTCCTCCCCCTCTCCATTTGCTCACCCATATGGGTAGCTGTGAAGGAGCAGAAGAACAGGCCATTGCCGATACAAATTGCTGAGTAGCTGTAGCTTTTCAAGCAGGCTGCAGGTTTTGTTTTCCTTGGGGAGACACAAAATCCCTACAGTCCGTGTTTCTTTTTATATGCATTTTTTAAGAATAAGAATATTGGTGTCTCCATGATTTTAAGGGTCTAGAGCACAGATCTTACAAGGAGTGACTGAGGGAACTGGGGTTGTTGAGTTTGGAGAAAAGGAGGCACTCTTTAACTAGCTTAAAGGAGGTTGCAGCGACATGGCTGTTGGTCTCTTCTCTTAAGTAACAAGCAATAGAACAAGAGGACATGGCCTTAGGTTATGCCAGGGGAGGTTTAGACTGGATGTTAGGAAAAAAATTCTTCACTGAAATGATAGGCCCTGAGACAGGCTGCCTAGGGAAGTGGTGGAGTCACCATCCCTGGTGGCATTTAAGACATGTAACTGTGGTGCTGAGGGACATGGTTTAGTGCCGGACTTGGTAATACTGGGTTAACAGTTGGACTTGATGATCTTATAGGTGTTTTCAAAACAAAACAATTGAATGATTCTGTAATTAAAAACAAATTAAAAAATGCAGCCAGCACAACAAAAACAGCAACAAGACCCAAATAACTCAAAGCAAAAGAGCAAACAAACAAACCAGAATGTGAGTAGCATGATTTTATTGGACTGCAGGTTAAGTAATTGATGTAATTTGATACTACCTTGGTGAAACTTTCTATTGTCATCCCTTCTCTATTTGTTCTGATCTATTTTGGGATCAGCTGCAGGCTTTATCCCATACTATGTTGAGATCTTCTTGTCCCGTACAGAGAAACAAGCTTTGATAGAAGAGATATTTTATTACATAGTAAAGTGACTATGCAAAACTCAGGTTTTTTTTCTGCTACTTCAGTAAATTCCTGTCTTGCATTTTCAGCTCTGGCTTATCAAAATTATGTCGTGTTCAAAATATCCTTTTACTGGATGTCGCAAAAAATGCTGCCAGTGATTACACTGGCTGTTCATCCTCTCTCTGTTGGTCCAGCATAAGCAACATTTGCTTCCTGAATGTTAGCCAAAAATTATCTTCTCTCCAGCTGGATAGGGATATTTCATCATCTTTAAAAACTGAGGTGAGCATTATGTTGTTATTGTTAGGCAGTTATTTCCTGTTCTCGTACACATTTACCTTCCGACCAGTTCTGGCTGTGATGTATCTGGCAGGGAAGCTAGTGAAGACTAATCAAGGCTTCTGAGAGCCTCTGCTGCTGCAAAGCCATTTATTGCCTTACAGCCCTGCTGCCTTTGCCACTGCTCACTTTTCTGAAAGGCATCTGTCATCTTTCCTAAAGCTTCCTATTCATAATTTATGACCTTTCTTGCAAGATGAAAAAAATACATTCCAGAATCGGAGCCGGTGGCTGTCCAGGGTGGAAGAGGCTCATCGCCTGGTTTTATATTCTCCTTGTGCAATGACTGAAATTGCCAAGGAGTTGACTGGGGTCTTAGTGCTGCTTCTCTTTGTGTGCTGGCTCATGGCCAAGAAGTGACTCCAGGCGTGAAATCGTTTGTCGCTGTTGACTCCCCCTCTCTTTATTCCTGAAGTCCCACAGAGGTATATATTCATTAACCCCACTCAAATTCCTGGTTTCTTGTGCTGATCTTTACATTACGACTGTAGCTCCATTCCCTAAAAATGGCAGCTTATCATGTGAAACAAGGCACTCTGGCAAAATGCAGCAGTTGCAGCTGCTGTTAGCCTACAGGAAGGCAGGAGCTGATGTAAATCCTTCCAGCTCAGTGGATAATCATGTCAGAAGTGTGGAGCCTTGAACAACTTCAATGTGGCCAGCATAGATCTGTTGCCTCACATGGTGGGTTGACATTGGCTGGCTGCTGGGTGCCCACCAAGCTGCTCTGTTACTCCCTTTCTCAGCAGGATCAGGGGAGAAAAAGTTTAGTGGAAGATAACCCAAGTCAATGCATGGGTTCTAAGCAAAAATATAAAAGGGGGCTGGGCAAATTATTGGATTAGACTCATTTTTTTTCCCCTTTTTGGGAGAATTTCTGAAGAAATATGCATGGGAGGATATACATTTGTTATATAAAATATCAGATTATATTTAAATGAAACCTGTGAGAAGCACAATATTTATGAACTTAAGGAGGTGAGTGGAGAACCAACAAGCTGTTTAGAAGGTTGGAGCACATGATGAATGGAGAGAAGCAGGTAGCACTGAGCTTGTTTAGTTAGAAGACTGGGATGCTATTTTACTATCCAGTGAATGGCATAGAAAAGGTGGAGCCAGGCTGCGTGGAAGTGCACAGTGAAAGGCTGAGACGTAATGGACTCAGGCTGCAGCACAGGAAATTCTAGTCAGGTGTTAGGAATCAAATGTTGACAAAGAAGTTACACAAACGTTGGAGCAAGGGACTAGAGAGGCTCTGGACACTCTTCTTGGATATAGTGGTACAGTTGGGAATATGCTTAAAACATGGCATATTTTGCTTCTGCTTAGTGATATATCATGATTGACTTTTTCCTGTAAACCTTTGTATAGATTTCTAAGAAAATATGCTTTTTAATGTATACATGAATAGAAGTATTTTATCTCAGTAGTAGGTTATTCATAACTGATTTGGAGAAACAAAATATTATGGGAAACAGGCTATTTGTTTATCTTTCTTTGAAGCATCTGCTGTGACCACAGGGAGAGACAAGATATTGAACTGATCTAAGTCAGCCAATAAGCCAACATCTTAAGGCATGTGCTTTGTTCATACAAATAACTAGCTGAACATAAAACTGTTTTGTGTTCAGTAATTCATTTCAGAGCTCTGTGTTAGGCTTCCTGTTTCTTATACAAGTTTCCAAATTTTTGTTATGTCTTGAATAAAATCCAAAAGCCTATCTTTCTTTTTTTCTGAATTAACTATCTTATGCTATAAATGGTGTAATTAATACATGAGTGTGTGGGGAACTCATCTCCCTTTGAGAATTCAGTTTTGTCTGCCCTCTTACATGACATACAAAAGTAATTTTTAATCCTAAAAGCTGTAATAGTTGTTTCACACAGGAGTTTTGAAATGTCTACTTGTGCTGATAAGCTTTGAGGGGAGGAAAAGGAAGCAGCTGATTTTTATTTTTCCCTTCCTTTTTAAAATTTCAGCTGTATTCATTATTTTTTACATTTTCCCTATCTGTTTCCCTCCTATTCCATTTTCTAATATTGTTATGCAGATAAAGATTTATAACATGTAAGCTTAATAGCTCTAAACACTTGTTGTTTAATTGGTAGAGATTTGGGAGAGAGCCCAGACTAATTAACACCAATTCCTACTCTGTTGCCAGTTTTTAATGGATCTGAGGACCAGGTCCTTTTGGAGCTGAAGTTATATTGAAGGCATGTTGAAAACAGGAAATAAGTTTTCTGGGGCCACCTTGTGAAACTGTCTCTTACCATTATAGTGTTGCTTTTATAAGTAAGAGATATGTGCAGTATAAACTGTGAGTTTAAAAACCTTTTATTTTCACCAAAAAGGAAGGGAAAATTACAGAGTAAACAGAATGAGATTTAAGTTTAAACATAGTAAGCATGTAGTCTTCACTCGGCTATTCAACTCTTTTTTTCATGGTATTGAGAGAACGATACTTCTCAGTGGAGATCGATCTCTGTTTACAGTAGAAGACAAAAAGCTTTGATGTTATAGCTAACTCATAAACAGTTAAAGCCCAGTGAGTTAAATCCATCCTGTGAGAAAATGATGCAACATCTTTTGGATAATTTTCTGTGAAAGCCTTTGAAAGAACAAGATTGTGAAAGAATTTAGTGTCATTGGAATTTTCTGACTTTGGAGTCTCTTCATTGTTTGGCTTCCATTTAATCAATTAAGTTGATATTAGTAGGATTCTCCCCTTCTTCCGTGTCTGCTTGAACCTTTGTTGGTTTAGGACCAGAATGCCCTGGATCTTAAAGGATTATACTGTGTCTCTATATTTTTCTCCCTATTTCTCTTCTCTGTAGCTCAGAGACTGTCTTAGCTAGCTGTGATTTTGTATTACTCTTGTCACTGCAGCATATTGCTGGTCAGAAACCACAAGTTAAAGTTATCATTGTCTGCTTTTCAATGTTAAAACAAGAAACCTTTATTGAAGCCCTCTGTTTGGCCTTTGGAATACAGTACTCCTGGAAGTGTCAGGGGAATGGAAGCTTAAGCAGCCTGTCATTATATGCTAATGCAAATCCTTTGTTGTTAATCTCAGCATAAGGAAAAATAAAATGGGACTTACTTGATATGATTCTACTGAAATACTTGACATTGGATATCTTGTAGCTCCCACTAGTGTTTGAAATTTTAGTCTACTTGCACATACTAGATAATGTTTCCTTTCAGATAAATTATCTAAAATATCTAATGGAATTCTGTAAGATTATTTCTTTGTTTCTTAAATTAAAGCATCAAAGACGGTATTTGAACAGGGTGCCTGGAGAGATGATGGAATTTCTGTCACTTCACTTCCAATTTTTTTAAGAAAACAAAACAAAAACAACTAGATGGTTGATGTATGTTTGATCTTGCTTCAGAGATGTTGCATGGTCTTAGAAGACTTGTGGGCAGAACTAAGAGTTGGTTACTTCCTATTACAAATGAGTGCTTGATTTCTGTTTGCAGATACTTGATTTTTGGTTTCTTAAGGAAGAAAACCTAATTTTTCAGCCAAGCGGCTGCATGGCATAAATGCATATATTATGTTTTAATCTTAAATTTTGTAGTTTCTAGTTTCATGGAAATTACTGGAGTAGAAATAATTTTGATTGGGCAGATTTTTTTTTTTTAGTAGCCATGTGTTTTTCATGTGTTACCTGAAAATGACAAGATTAGCCAGTTTTTGCATATGTTTATATGAAACACGAGATATTCCAGTTGGTAAAAAAAAAAAATAACTTATAATGTGCTATTTTGTCATCAAGGTGCATGATATTTGACTAGTCTTTTAATGGCTTTTAGAAATATGCTTCACATAGTTTGAAAAAAAGCTTTCTTATCAGTATGTCTTGCAATTAATTTCATCTTGTTTCTGTTATTTCCACGGTATTTTTCAATTCAGTGAACCTCATTACATTTGCAATTGCATTAAATTAGAGTCTGGATAGAAGGAGAGAGATGATTATCAGTTAATTTAATTATGTTTCTACATTTGCCCATTTAATGATATGTCTGCCATTGTTGTTGCAAGCTTTTCCTGCAGCAGCACTATGCAGAAATCGGTTCCGATTCCATGTGAAGTTTGAGTTATCTGATAACTCCTGACAACTAGTGGAGGCACATATTCAGTAATTTATGAGTCTAATCAGAAGTAATTTACTTTAAATCAAACTTACTGCATGGAGTACTTGTACTATATTCACTGCAACCTTGTATTTTTGTGTGTGTGCATGGTTATGTTTTTACCAAGTTTTACATCATCATTTTAACTAAGAACCAAAACTTGACGTTATTGTACCTGCAGAAGCAGGTCAGTGTGCCAATGCACAGTTCTGTTCTAGACAGTTAAACAGTGCAGCTGAGGAATGCTCTTGCTTGTAAAGAGGAGGACAAAAGCAAAGTAAACAAACCCCCAAAATCACATTTATGCAGTCCTTAACCTAAAATTCTCTTCACTTTTATTAATAGAATTATATGGTCATTTAGGGAGATGCTAAAGCCTGAACTCGAGTGCTCACCTTCTGATATGGGGCCTTGTCAGTGTTTTTGACAGTAACTACTTTCTTTTTTTTTTTTTTTTTTTTTTTCCCCTTAAGCTTTTTGGCATATGTTTGAAATTGCAAGTTGTATAGCATTTGCTCTGGCATCTGGAAATTCTAAGGATATAGAATCTTAGAATGTTGGAAGGGACGTCTGGAGATCATCCAGTCCAACCCCCCTGCCCGAGCAGGACCACCACAGAATCTCAGGCAGGTCACACAGAAACACATCCAGACAGGTCTTAAAAGTCTCCAGAGGAGGAAACTCCACAACCTGTCTGGGCAGCTTGTCCCAGTGCTGTGTAACCTAACAGTAAAGAAGTTCTTCCTCATGTTGAGGTGGAACTTTGTGTGTTCTAGTTTGCATCCATTGCCCCTTGTCCTAT
The DNA here is from genome assembly GCF_020740795.1 of Apus apus. Taxonomy (NCBI): domain Eukaryota; kingdom Metazoa; phylum Chordata; class Aves; order Apodiformes; family Apodidae; genus Apus; species Apus apus. The sequence continues at coordinate 13,399,849 of NC_067295.1, read as the reverse complement.
CGCAGGGCATGACTGAAAAGAGACTGGCCCCCTCTTCTCCATACCCACCCTTCAGATATTTGTGAACAGTAATGAGATCCCCTTTCAGTCTCCTCTTCACTAGACTGAACAGCCCCAGGTCTCTCAGCCTTTCCTCATAGGACAGGTGTTCCAGTCCCTTAGTCATCCCTGCAGCCTACTGTTGGAGCTACTGAGACTCTAAAGCAATTCTGCATTACATGTGGGGCTATGTACTGAAACATAGATCAGTTGCAAAGCTCATTAAAGGCAGATCTGTTAAAGCAGCTGGTTTGATTTTTAGAGGGTTAGCTGTGAAATACAAAATTCTTGAGGTTTTAAGGTAGTAATTTCCTGGATTTTTTGTATTTGAAGATCTGCAAGTGAATGGAAAAAGTATTTTAAAACTATAGCAGAAGAAGAGCACCTGCTTTCTTTACCTTACATGTATCCATTTGGGGTTTGAAGACTAGCCATCTGTTGGTTTGAGTTGGGAATCATGATCTGGTGACATATGATACTTTTAACCCTTAGTATTTTTCAAAATAAGTACCATCTTTACTGGTCAGTTCCATTGGAAATAAGTGTCTTGGATATCTGCCATTACCCAGGATGTCTGACAAAGTTTCTGGAAAAATTCCCGTGGGCCAAAATGTAATATTATGCTCCTTTATACTGGCAAAATCATTTAGAGAGTGCAGGGCCAGGCTGAATCAAGCCATTTGCCCAAATACAGAAATAAAGCAAGGATTCATTAACTAGTTCTGACTGTAATGAAGTGTCTGATTACAGGAGTCTGCAACTAATGCTAAGGTCACAAAAGCAGATGTGCTATGACTACAGATAACAACCTAGGGAATTAAATAGATTTAGTTAACGGATCAGTGAACATTTTGGTTAGCTATTTGGTACATTGGTATATCTTTTTAAATAAGTATAAATCTCTAGGTGGTTAATCATCACCCTATGTGACAATAGTTTTTCATTCTATCCTTTTCTAGAAAATACTTGGTTTGAGGATTTGGGGTTTTTTGCCTGCTTTTAAACCAGTGTTAGCTTGTTAATTGACTATGACTTATTTTAATAATGCTTGTTGTAGAGTGAATGATTTCTACTTTCCTTGTTCCTGTAAGTTTGCTTTTGCCATGTTTTCCCCCCATCCGATACTTTTGGAGGGACTGAAAAGGAAAAATTAATTCTCTTAATATTCCCTGTTTGAAAAATACTGTGTTTTTCTTCCTAACAGGAGGGATGCTTTCCAATCTCTCCTTGGTCTAAGCTGCTGTGCTTGACGTCTCATTATTTGACTCAGCTGTTTCAGTTTCACCTTCACCCAACTAATTAAGTAACTCATTGAATGTATTATTCAGTATTTGATTCCCCTATCTGAGTCGGTGAGAGACAGAATTTAACAGAAAAATCCCCTTGATGGGATTAGTGAGAGGATTGTTGCTCTGACATGGTGGACTAAAATGAGAATGAGCTAATGAAGTTGGCGATATATGAATCACGTCCTGTCAGTTTAGTGAGCGTTTGGCTGCTGGTCAGAGCATGGGGATTAGGGTTGCTTTAAAGTGATCATTGCTTAACTAACCAGATACTGACCCATTAATTGTTCCAGGACATCTGTAGCGTGAAAGAGATTCTGCAGTTTTGTCTACATTTTTGTTATCCTCTTCAGTTGTTGTCCTGCGGGGTATTTTATCATCGTGTGTCAAGTCTAGATATGGGCTTTAACTATTTGTGTTACCTGGCTTTGTTCATCATTTTGGCTGTGTTACCAACGTGTATTCCTTTCTGGTGCTTTTCACACTTCTTGAATAATTTATTTATTTTTGTTGGGTTATAAATGTAAACATGAGTGTTCTGCTAATGAGCCAAGTCCAGTGTTCTGCTACAGGCTGTCCTATAGCAGTGGTGTTCCTCTGACTTTGATTGCATTGTGACTAGTCTTTTGTATTAAAAGGGAAGTGTTAGTAAAATTAAATTAAATTCCTTTTTGCTTTAGAACATTTTTTCTTCAATATTTACATCCGGCCTCCTGAATTAACCATGACTATATACTCTTCCACCAAAAATCAATATATCTTTATCATATTGCTTAAAACTTTTTAAAATATTCTTTTCCAAATAAAAATTACCACGAAGAGAATGTGTGAACAGAGAAATCTAGCCTTAATTTATTGCATTGGTTTTTGCTACAAAAGACTGAAGTTCTCCATTGTATGACTCAGGTACAGTAAGGATTTGAGTGTATTTCTCTAAAATCCTGGAAAAGTTTTCTAGTCAATTTGCTGTTCATTGTTCTGATGCAGGTGCCTCCCTCTCCTCCTCCCGGGGTAGGGTTGATCAGCAACACATTTCTGGCTCTAAGAAGCCAATCTTGGCAATAGTCCAGTGAAATCTCGTAACTTCCAGTGAGGTGTTTGGGTAGCTGGTACCTTCTACCAAACAGCCATTGGAAAGATCCTGATCAAGTCTTACACCCAGCAGCTGATACTTTGTCCCCAGTTCTACAGTATGTGTATTCCAATGAAGTAGTTTCAGTAAATCGCAGTGCAAAACCAACCACTAGAACACTCTTCTCTCTGATTTTAAGTGGGGAATTTTTTTTCCTACAGAAAAACAGAACAGGTACAGTTTTATAATGATTAAGAAGTGTGAGCTACATTCCAAACAGTTTTATGGCAAAACAAAAAATGAACTGTAGCAACTTCTGTCTTTAATGAATGTTGCTTGTGAATTTTGCTTTAAAGAACAGGGTAGTTCATAAAGGAACACTCTAAATTTAGAGTAAAGAAAAAGTGAAGACATCATTTTTCTTGGTTAAGTACATATTTGATATTTTTTTATTCTGGAGTACATTTTATCTGTTCAGCTTAATCTTTTTTCAGTCTGAGCAGCAAGACATTTTGGATCTTGGCATGCTAGGGAGTGATAGCTTTGCAATTTACTTTGACCTCTTTGCCTTGCTTTTGCAGAGTTTTGTTTGTTCAGAAGGTTATAGTTCTCCTGCAAGGAAAAATAAGTAATTGGAATGGGATGTCTTTAGATTAGTATTCTAAGAGATACCTTTTTATATTCATCTTTTTGCTAATGAAAGATATGTAAATATTTTATTAAGCTACTAAAAGATTGAGAACTTTGTCCTTAGTGAGATATGCAGTAGAAAAAAAATGAGACTATCAGTCATTCAATAATTTGAAACAGGGAAAAATCTTAACTGTCTCATCATGCCATCAAGGGTTAATAATATTTAGAATTGTATCAGCAAACTGAATGTCTATTCTGTTTTTTTGTGTTCTAAACTTGTTTTGAATTTATGCTTTTTGCTTGCTTCCCGAGATAAATGCTCATTCTTACTGGCTAGCAATATTTTTTACTGCTTTATTCTAGTGGGAAAAATAAGTTAATATCTATATAAACCTAGCTAAGGTTTTGGGATAATCTAATGAACAAAAATGTAGCTAGGTTTGTAGATAATTTAGTAAATAGTTTATCAGATTATTTTTTATTTACGTAAGATTGTCTTGCAACTATTTTACATTTGCACATTTAATTTGTGAAATGCTGAATTGCATTGCACTTAAATGATTTGATTAGTAATTTGAATTAAAATCATGAAATGTCATTTTCTTTTCCCTTCTTCACTATTTAAATAAGACGCAAATTATACTCTATAGGGAAATAATGAAGTTTATCAAATTGTTTTTAGCTGTGAAATTTGAGCAATGAGTTGAGCAATTCTGTCCTATGAACTTCGTGATGTATGTGAGTTTTGCTTAATTTTCAGTGGTTCCGTGGCTTATTTTAGAACTTCAAACATTTTTCGCCAAAATGTCGTACATAGTGATTTATTTGTATGAAATACTATAAAAATGCTCAATTCTATTTCAGAACTGAGTCCCTGAGATGGTAAAAGCAATGCTAGTCTGTTCCCCGTGATGTACTCTGCTGAACCTCTTTGCTAAGGGCAACATTTTCATGTCTTTTAATATCCAGGAATCTTTCAAGACAGTTTTTTCTTCACACAAATCTGTCTCGAGCTAGAAAATATGGCTGAGATAAATCTGCTAATCTAAATCTTCAAGTCTTTGTCCTTTCCTTCAGTCCAGAAATAGCGAGATGCTCTCATGGCAGTGTCACATTACACCATCTGTGGCTCTACACAGGGACAGGACAGTGAGGTTCAATGAGCACATTTTACTGCATGTTTGGGGATGTGATGATTCACAGTAAATAAAACAGAAGAATAGGTAAATACCCAGTTTTTGCTAGTGCTTCCTCTCTATTTTCATGGCTCTTACAAATCTGCCATTATTAATATTTTTTTAAGTGTGTGATGCTTCAATTTCTATTTCAATGTTACACTCTTAGAATTCTGTGCTCACACTTTAAATATTAATGGCTTAAAGCACAAGTTATAATAATAGAAGCGGTTGTATCTTTTGGGTTTAAGTATCATTAATTTTAGGAAAATACTTCTCATGAGTAATCAGAGGCAGCTGTTGGTTTTGCTGCAGAATGTTAATGCATAAGTGAGAAGAAATAGTGAATATTTGCATCAGCAACTTTAAAACTGAGACAGTTTGCTTTTAGCATAGCTTGGCTATACCTTGCTGTGGTCATATATTCCCAAATTCAAACATTGTTCTGTTCTGAATGTACTGAATTTTTAGCTTTCAGTGTGCCTTTTTAATACGCCACATTAAAGTTTTTTTGAAACTGTGCATGCTAAAATTCCCTGAAATGTTTCTTCTTGAAATAAAAGGCCTTAAAGGTATTACTCTAATAATATTACAAATGGCAACTAATTTAGTTTTCTACTCTTTGGCTCTTCTCAATATGTTAAGGGGAATTTTAGTCACAAAGCTGCAGCAAGTTATTTTTTTTCACTGACCTGTTTGTCCCTTAGAAGATGTACGTTGAGTGTGTGTCTCTGACTTGAAATCAGACCACTTAGAGCAAGGCACTGTATGCTGAACTAGTAGGTACTAGTTTATACACATCTTTTACTGACTGGAAGACAGTTTCTTGAGCAATGTTTTCTAGCAAAGGTTCCATTCTGATGAACAGCCACAAAGGAGCTGTTTGAGGGAGAAGGGTGCCCTTCCAGGTAGAGCAGACCAGCTAGTCATGCTGAGACCAATGGAGAGAGGTTTTTGCTGCCGTGCTTACCTATTCAGAAGCCATCTTGTATCTCTGAGAGATCTCAGGAGTAGCTGGACTGTTTCCAGTTGAACTAAGTTCCATACAAAGTTATGCTCTATAACTTCTGTAGTACTAGAAAGGTGATCTTGCTGGTCCCATGCTGCTTTAGAGCTGTGGTGCATTATCACCCTTGAAGTTACACTAACAGATCCTTAAATGTCTTTGTCACCCCTTTCTAACTTCTTTGAGCCAGAGCATGTCTCATTGTAAGTTTTCCTTTACAGCAGTTATGCTGAAATATTTGCTTTAGCAGGGGGTTTCTCTAGAATTTCAGAAGAGGAATTGATCACATCTGTTTCCTTGCTCTGTTATTGATTGACTAAAGTCGTGGCCTTTCTCTTAGCTCCCTTTCTTACCAACAATTTTCCTATGCAAACATAAAGCACTCTGTCTTCCTTTTCTCTCCTTTCACTCCACTGCATTGAAACACAGCTTTGAAATGCCACTGTTATTGCTGCCATGTTCACTGCCTGTGCCTTTGTTTGCCTGTGTCCTGTCCAGAGCAAGGTCTTTCTGCATGTGTGTAGAACTCTTGTCATAGAGGAACGTGCTTTATTCTTCTGCATTTCAACTCCTGATGTTGTGTTGTTATTATCAATAGTTTGTAATGTCCTTCATTTCCAGGTACTGATTTTCAACCAAAACAGCATTTTTAAAATTTCTTTTCAAGTCTACTTGATCTCTCTAGGCTTGAACCTATTTGGTATTTCTGGATTCAGAGTTGAAAATATTTTTGTTTCAAATAAATTATTTCTCTCTCCAAGTGTATAGTTGTGAAAACATAACAGCAGTTAACAAAGGCATCATCACTGTCTCATGCCTGCAAATGTTTCAGTGGAGGATATAAACATATGGCATAATCTCAAGTAGATACAAAAAATATACTTTTTCCCTTAATTTCTTCTTCCATGAAGCATTTATATTTAAGTCATATTCACAGCTTTGTATTCAGTGTATTTCCTGTGGTCATTAAAAAGCCTAAAAATTACTTGCAACTTAACCTTAGTACCAAAATTTAACTCAAACAGTAGGTTATGAGTATACAAAGTAAATAATTGTTCATTATTGTATTATAGCAGTGTCTACAAACAGGGATTGCAGGCTCTTTTTAGGTATCCAAATCAGAAATGAGAATAAAGAAAGGATAAAGATAGTTAAGCTTCTTTTGTTTGCTAAAGGTTTTAAACATCCATAGTGGGCTAACATTAGCGAAGATATTATATGACTGCTCCAGTATAGGATTATTTAAGCCTGGTAGATGTTGTGATTTTTTGCTTCTGAAACGAAGAATTGTTACTTCATCTTATAGGGAAATTTAATAACCATTTTGTTATAAAGTCATGTGAAGAACCAAAGCTATTAGAACAAGTAATACTGCTTTGTAAAAAAACAACCTAGTTGGAAATATGGGTAAAACGATGGCAGATAGCTAGAAATATCTGCTGGGGAAGGGAGCATAGAAAATATCAAGAAAAAAAGCTTGGGGAAGCTTCAGGGATTAGCAAGATTGCTGAGTGTTTGTTTGAGCTTTTACGCTTATTTGGGTGTATCAAAACTGTATCGAACTGCAAGTACAGTTTTGGGTGCTTGTATTTGACTGTCAGAAGCCCTGTGTAGGACTCAAATTTTGAGGGGGTTCTCTGCATAGTCTGTTGTGATTTTTGAGCTTCATGAACTTGGAGCCGTACGAAGTTGGACTGGGAAAGGCCTCAGCTTTCTGTCTTCGTTCTGTCCTGGTGGCTATCTCATGCTGTGCTTTTGGCTTACACCCCGTGTGCTCCCTATTTAGGGCATTAGAGGTTCTGCATCTGTTGCAATCCAGGAAGCTGTTAACACGGTTACTGGCATGACTGCCTCCTGCCCTGTGCCATTAAATAAATACTGGTTTCTGGTATAAGTAATTGTTCGTATAGTCATAGCATTGTGCATGGATTATCCATTCAAATATTCTAGTCAGATTTAGACTGTCACATATGAGACCATAGGCTAGTCTCACGTATGAAGAAATCAACCTGCTGATCAGAAGCCCCTTCTGTGCTTTTTTATGGAGTCCCCTTCGTACTTCGAAATTCTTTGAAAGTAGCAGGCAGTTGCTGATGAAGTAGTTGCCATGAGTGACAACTGAGAACGCTGTTATTTTTGGGTTTGAGGATACCAGATGGGAATTATGTAAAGTGTAGTTAACTGGAGCCTTCAAAAGACATGCACATTTGGGTAGCTAATTTTGCAAGTGCTTTTCTGTTTCATTTTTTCAGGATTGCAGGAGCTCTGAGGACAAAAGATGGAGATCACATGCGCTTCATCTGTTGCTTGATCAGAGTCATCTAGAGTCTTTGATAATTTTGATATGGGCTGACTTGGTCTTTTGAACATTTGTTAATTAATTAAATTTTAAAAGTTAGCATTCTGAATTGGCCAGTCCAGACAGTATTTTGTGGAGTAGCTCCGACACAGAGTTATCAGTGTTTGTCTGGTGTTTGGTGGAAAACCTTGTACTGGATCTGCTTCTCTGAAGCTTCTCTCCATCTCTTGAATTTCAACTTGATGCTGGCTTTGCTGTATCAATATATCTTGTTAAGACAAAGGATCTTTCCAGCCTGATGTAGTGAAAAAAATGTTAGTAGTCAAAAAATATCTGGTATAATTTACTAAATATTATCATTTCATTATCATCACATAATTTTATAGAATGTATTTCTCTGGCTGCATCATTAATAATCATTAGGCTCAGTAAGAGCAATTACAGTGTAAATGGTGCTGATGATTTTCAGTATTTGTATTGTAAAATTAGCCACAGTTTTAGATGTTATTTTGAACATATTAAAAACAATTATGAAATTGCATATTTAATCACTCCAAGCATTGAAAAATTCACAAGCAGCAATACGAATTACTTCACAGTTGGAGGAAATTTGAAGGTACAGAAACAAGGCAACAAACCTCATAGCAGATCTTAGCTTATTTTACTTTAAAACTGTTTTTTGTAGATGAGTTTTGCTAAGTATCTTTTAAAACTTAAGCTAGTTGTGACTGCAGTTCCCCAGCATTCCAAGAATTCCAAAGGGAAATAACTTTGTCTTTATCAGGATTGCTCCAGTTAACAACATCCTAACAACTTTCTGGTTTGCTTTATTGATTATGTTGTTGTTTGGTTTTTTTGTTTGTTTTGTTTTGGTAATTTTGCATCTTTGGACCTAAGAAAACATGTATTTGGAGAAATTAGATGAATTGTGAGACACAGCAAGACTTGCTTTCTGTGCTGTGGGGAGATGTGTTTTTGTGTTTTTAGGGTGTGTTTAAGAAAAGGACAAGTAACTCGTACAGGTGACAGAATGAAGAGGAAAAGTGGGAAAGTTTCATATACTCCAGTCCCTAAAACTTATCAGCAAGCAGTACCTGTTCCCTCAAATCTTTATGAATGAAAAGTCAAGATTTTTTTGGAAAAAAAAGGTTTCCAGTTCTTGATAGTCTTGAAAATTGTAAATTAACATAGACAAAAGACTAGAATCAGAAGAAAGAAGAGACTGGGTATCCACTTAGACAGCCGGAGGGTGGGTGGGTGTGTGGGAGGGCACACACCAGAGCCCCTTCCAATCTACATCAAAAATACAGCAGTATTTTTACAAGCAGTAACTTTTTATTATAAAATTTGTCAGTTCAGCTTCCAAGAGCCTTTTAGCTAGAAATGAGATGACTACTCTCCCCAAAGTCTTGAGAAACTTGATTTTAAATCCCTGACCAAATGGATTTCCATTTTGACTTTAGACAAGCAGCCTGGGGCTGCCCTGAGGCACCAGAAGAAGATGCAGACGATTCAGTCTTCTGCATCTGGTTTGTGCTTGTAGATGCAAGCCTCTGTTGGGCCAGAGATGTTAGTAAATAGAGATGAAGCTGTTGCTTTCCTAAAGGAAGCTCTTCTTGCATCTTTGACATTCTGACTGTTGAAGCCATTAAAATCCTGGGATTGGTTTCTTAATTTGATGAGGCTTCTGCATGAGTCCTTCAGTTGCTGGCAACAAACTTGAATGTCATATTCCAAGGTTTCACTTTTCATTTATTTTCTTCTTCAGTAAGTGTTTGTTAGCAGCAATAATAAAATACAATGGATGATGAATAGTGAAAAAGATTAAGTATTTTCTTCAATAATTCAGGACTTAGATATATTTAAGCACTTATAAGTATCCAGAAAAACAGTAATCTCTAATTTGTGTACTTTTAAATTTTAAATATATAATCTTGTTTTGTTTGACATGATGTTACCTTTATGTATGCTTCAGTAATTAAAAGGAAACAATTTGACTTTTAAAAATTTAAACCTGAGAAAAAACACTACTACTTTTATTTGTAAATCTACAGACTTATTTTGAAATTGGAAACCAATGTTGTGAAGAAAAGACATAATTTAGGTTAGCACTTGCTGGGATGCCAAGGACACGTGTAAAATACCTGACTAACTTGATCAGTGAGGTAGATCATCTTTCATAGGGAAGTTGAACAAGGTTTTACAAGGTTATTTGCTTCCACCTACTGACCGTTCTTGATATTACAGAAAAAAGACGAGGGAATAAAGTAAATTCCAGTCTCATCTTTCCTCCTTCTGATACAGTCTGTGGGAAGAGTGTGTGTGCATATGAATTCTGTTTGTCTTTTATGTTTCATTAATTTCGCGGGGGGGAGTCAGAAATGCAAATAACTTTTCTAAAGTTTCTTAGCCTGTAAAGTTTATTTATTGGTGATTTTTGTTTCATTTGCTGGTTTATTTTGATTCTGGTGTTTTCTGTTATGATGATGAGAAAGTAGAAGAAATAGGTTTTGGGTAGCAGAGGATAACAAACTGAAATACAATACAATAGAAAATGTATTAGGAAGTACACAGCCATGTACAGGTTTGAGTTATGTTAGCACGAATAATGGCTACTTGAGGATATTGATGTCACTGTTTCTATTTGCAGTTCCAGAAGTAAAGTTAAATGGAGAAATATAGAAGGTATGCAAAGTAAAATGTATGGAGGTTTCTGCTGCATCGTAAAACCAAAATGTAATGCAGTGTCATGCAATTAGTACCACCAATTAGTACTTTTTTTTTTTTTCTAGAAGTTTCCTTTTCCTTCTGTTGGGTAACATTTGTTTAATACTAACATCAGGTGGAGATGGAATATGTGTTTCCCCAGGGCCTAGTATATTAAATGGTAAAATCCCTGAAACATATGAATGATCAAACAGAGCAAAATTGAGATGAGGAAAGGGAGCCTTCTCAGGAATAAAATGGATATCGTATGTGATGTGTTCTATACTGTGCTGGCAGTAGGTCTTGCTGTCGAGTTATCTAAATCATTTGTTGCCTCCAAACTAGCACTGAAAGAATTGCACCTCTTGATCTCACTTATCTATCTGTTAAGCTTAGTGCTTAATACAACCATAAATTTAATACCAGTTGATTACTAAGGTGACTACATTTCAGTGGAAACGTGGGTTGGCAACCTTTCCGAGCTGTATGCCTGCAGAGGTGAGCATAGTTTCACCATCTCCATTAATGCAATTCCAGTGGTAAATACATGTGGCAGTGTCCATTATGGCTCTTGTTCAACTCTTCAGAGTTGTGTTTATCTGGTTTTACTCCTCATATCCTGCAGAAAACCATACTGTGTTTCCTTGTTGCTGCTACCCAACAAAACAGACAAAAATGGCAATTTTTGCTTTGTGCTGCCACATAAAAGATAGAGCTTATATATAAAAAAATATGTTTATAATAATATAATTTGACTGTTATGTGGTGACACCTAGAGAAGAAAAAAAAGAAATTATATTGGTTTTAAACTGAAATGGATGAGAGGGTTTTCTACCATCATGGCAAAGTATGTCTAATAATTCATTCTTTCTATCTTTCCCAAGGAACATCCTATGAAATATTCTGTCATTATAGAATTTGTCTAAAATAATAGTTCTTCAGGAGGAACAGCTTGTGCTTGTTTTTAACTTCTTTTTTGTGATGTAATAAGATGAAAGAAAGTGCCTTGATATATTGTTCAAATACACAGGATTTTACAATTGCTTTACAGCAATGACATTTCTTAATCTCAATCATACAGTTGGGAAGTATGCAATACACATGCTAAAATTACAATGCTTCATCATTTTGCTGTTACAAAAAGTAGCACAGTTGTCTCCCAAAGAGGAACATTGTGATTTCTTCCCTTCTTTCTCTGAGCTTGACAGATGATTCATTTTGTTAATTTTTTTAAGCTGAGTTGCTCTGTACATTTTTTCTTTAAAAGAGGTGTCTAGCATGTGGATTATGTATACTCAAATATTTATATTGAAATATATTTGATTAAGACAGTAACTTCTGTTGGTTTTAAGAATTATATAACACTAATTGTTTCAGAAAAATTGGTTTGTTTTGCTTGGGCAATCAAAGGTTAAGCTACACATGCACATCCCTAACACAAAATACTTTTGTCACTCAAAGATAAATTCTGTCTCAGTTCGGTTATAGTTGGTAGCAAAATGGGTGAGTGCTTGAATTACAGAAACAGTAAAATAACAGTGGACCCTGAGGTTTTTTTCTTGTCCTTGTGCAGAAGACTACATTGAAGTTTCTGCTTTTGAAGACATACACCTATTTCTTTGTAGAAATCTGACTTTTGATCATTTCAAAGATAAGCCAATACCAGTGTCTTGCTGGCCTCAATATCCAGTCATACTGAAAGTGCACACATGGAGTTTTCCTTGCCAATAGTGCAGTGGTCTGTTTGTAAAACTCACTTTTCATATCTTTAAATAAAGAAACAAACACCATGAGATGACATCATCTAATGCTCAGAGATAAAACACAGAATAAAAATAGTCATTTGATTGTCAGGCTCTGTCTTTCCCTTAAGGCTAGTATTAGTTAACTTCCAGGCACATTGTCTCTTTAATTCCTGATTGCAGCACTGAGAGTCTGGGTTGGCCTCAACTGTTCTCAGCTGGGCTGCATTATTAATTTGTAGGTTTTGCCTCAGCCAGGTGAGAGAAACTGTGCTGGGAGGAAGACAGGGTTTGTTTTGTCAGGTAAAGCTACATTTTTTATTAAAATTAAGAAATGAATGTTTATGAACTTAAGTTTCTTAAAACTTGCTTTTAATGGGAAATGTCAGTGGCAAAATAGCAAACTAACATCTTGTATAGGCAGCAAAAGGGATCAGAGTACTTAACCAAGCTATACTCATCATACTGAGAGTTTGTAATAACTATATGTGATAGTGAAATCTGGTAGCACCTACTTTATTCTGTGTTTAGTTAATCTAGGTCAGTGTGTGAGCTAGAGCCACCCTTGTCCTTGGTAGTATTTAAAGATAAATATTTTTTTTTTAGCCAATAAATATGTTAAAACATTCCATTATTTAAAGAAGTGATCAAGGGATTAGCTAGCAGGTGAAGAGCACTGGCATTAACTGAGTTTGAACGTATTCTTCTGAGGCAAAAAAGCTCAGCTTTTTTCTCTCTCAGCAAAAAAATCTGTGTAAATTTCCAAACAAGCTCAGCCAGTCAGCTTAAGGGCAGAGATAATATTTCCTTATCCACCAAATGGGAGGAATGAGATGATGAGGGACTGTCTAGCTGACAGTAAGTCACAGTTCAAAGAAAATTTTTTAGTCTTATAGTCCACAAAGTACATTCTGGTTCCCCCTGAAATGTATTTTGGTTATAAAGAGTATTTAAGGTCCTGATTATATATGAAGCTAGCTAGAATAATGAAGATGTTTTGTTGTTGTATACTGCCTAAGAAATGACAGAGAACTTGATATATCTAATGAAAACATCTTTAATATATCTTTATATGAATTAAAGTATTTTTTCAAGAAACCTCGATTGATCTTACATGATGGAATTATTTTTTTAATCTTTTATGGTTATATGGCTTAGGTAAGAAGTAGCAGTCCATTTAAGATGAATAGGTATGGTGTTGAAGAAAGATTCTTCTTGATTTAATATTTGTTTTCATTTTTAATAGGAGCTGCTATTACCTGTTGCTTTAAATTGGTAATTTGGGGTTGATTTAGCAAGTAACTCTATCCAGTAATCTAACATGTGATGAGAGTAATTCTAGTTTCAACGAGAGGTTGGGGAAGGACTGACTTTTAAAACAAAGCAAATGTCCCTCATCTCAAAGTCATTTTTTGTCCAGCATAACTCTCTAAATTTGCAGTATGTAAGCAAAATTGCTTTCAAAAAATGCCCTTAATAGGAAAAAAAAAAAAAATCATAGTAGGACACTTGTCTACAGTTTAATAACCTGAGCTATATTTGGCTTACTCACTTGAAGAAATAAATTACTTTCAGACTATAATTTTTGTGATAATGCTTATCTCTACAAGTCTTTGGGTCTACTGTAAAAAATCTAAAGGTTCAATGAGTGTCATTAGGTTTAAGATTATTTGTTTGACTCCTGAAGAAGACTTCAGTTGAAAATGTGTGTGTACATATATATACACAGACATACATATACACATTGATGTTGATGATTAATCTTGCATGTTACAGTGAGATTCAGACACAAATACCTTCATATCAACTCCTGATTAGCAGTCTTGACAACAGGCAAAAGTTTGGCCAGTTTTTTCCTCGTAAGTTTACCTGAATATTTTTAAAGCTGCTATCTCTAATTTAAAAGAAAAGAGTGAGCAAGAAGTTGTTTTCCTCCAGATGAAAAAAAGTAGAAGCAGCTAAGATATAAAGCAGAGATCATATTTTTGTGTTATGAGCTGGCTATATTAAATAGGTTGGTTTGTTTATGATGTTTCAATCCTGTCTCTAAGTTTATGCTTGTAATAAAGTTTAATAAAGCTTACTAAAAAATATACATTTCAATATAACATATAGAAGCAGTTCAGTGAAGTGTCATAGGTTGAGAAGCCCCCTTTTGAGACACTGATGGCTTTTCTTCCTTCTGAATTATTCCCCCAACCCTGGTCAATATGCTTGATGACATGATCTTCTCTGTTTGTCGTTTCAGGATACTCAAGCTGAGTGCAACTCCTGTGTAGAAACTGAGGACAGAAAAGTAAGTGGCTTGTTTTAATGGAATTGGTCAGGCAACTCTAGGAAGTGCAGTGGTTTTGGTTGATTTTTAAATTTTTTTCTTTTTTTAAATTAAACTGTGTGAAGTTATTTTATGGTGACTTATGTGCATATGTTTTATAAATTTTTCTAACATTAGCTTTTATAATGTTGTATTTTGACTACCAGTGGGGTCAAAATAACCTTACTCTGAATTTATTTGTGTTAGAAATTTGACTAACAGCTTGTTCAGAAGGAAATTATAATCTTTTAATTCGTTAAACTATGAACAGTTTACAAGGCAATTGCACATCCTGTTCTTAATTTCCATTATTAACAAAATGATCATATAATGTCTTTAGAGATAATATTTGCATACCAAGTTAAATATTTGTAAAATAGCCAGATAACAGCTGCTTTTTCTTGCTCTGTGAGCTGCATCTTTGTATGTTTGGATATACTTGGATAAAGTTATGTTTTTAGGAGGTGTTCTAAAATTGAAGTCTTATCCATCTCCAATCTAAAATAAGCAATGGGGAAAGCCGGCTTCTAGCACTAATAGTCTTGTAGTCTCCGTTCATATTTTGAAACGGTAGGTCTTTATGCTTAATTTAGCATGTGATACCAAGGTTCTGTTACTCAACTTGGGAAAAGTCTTTTTGGTGTTCTTTTTTTCTAAACTTCCTTTGGCTACTGCATCTTCCTATGAGCCTTCAGCAGCTCCTCCTTTTTTGAAAATTGTTGAGTCTTTTTTTTCTGAAAAAAAGAGGTTTTACTAAGCACCATTATTTCCAGAGCACTTAGGTGCTCATGATAGCTCACGTTATAAAACAGTGTCCTACAAGTCTGAGATGAAGTGCTGTTGAAGTGAGTGTAGGAAAGCACAATTCATTTGCTTGGTTGAGATACGTGAGTAAAGGTTCTTCAGAATTTCAGTAATTTTATCATTTTCAGAAATGAAGTGAGGGAATTATTTTGAGCTATACAGAAGGATAACAAGAATTCAATTAAGATACTAAACTGTGCATGTAACTAGAAGAGAAAGTTTACTGTATCTTAGATACCAAGAAGCTGTTACTACACTCTGTTCAAGTCTTCTATTCTAAGGCAGGTTGCAGTTCTTGCATTTAAATTAATTAAACACTGAATGTTTTACTCTGATGAGCATCAGTATAACAGAACTTGCTAGTGTGGGACAATTACAAGGACAGTAAGTGAATACAGCAGATTTTTTTTTGAAATTTAGAAACAGCATCAGCTTTATCACTGGGCTCAAAGATACTGTAATGGTGTGTTTAACAATGTTAGTAAAGGACCATAAAATTTATTTTAGTAGGAATTGTAACTTTGCTGTTTTGGGAGATGAAATAGAATAATTTTCCTGTGCATTAATTTTAGGGAATTATACTTGTTATTTACACTCCTACTACTTTTTCAGTTCTCTGGGAGGTTTAGGGTTTTTGTTGTGTTTGAAAGCATTTTAACAAACCGAAGCATTCTTGCTTTGCAGCTTTTTTCTGTAACTGACTTCATGCCTTCCATAAACCCTATTTTCCTATGTCAATATCTTCAATTTTACTTTTTTATGAAGTTTTCAATTTCTTCTCTTTTCTATTTCTGCTTCCTTTTCTAGGCTGCATTAAGGTTTGAACTAGTGGCAAATGATGTCTCCCTGCTTCTTGTGCAGTTGCTTTTTTTATTTTTCTCAAGCATTTTGCAGATGCACAGGGGAGCTAAATAAAAAATAATCTGGTTCATGTGTTCATGGTAAATAATCAAGAAACAAAGGCTTCACACTTAAGTATAGTCAATTTTAAAATGTTAAGTTGTAAAAGAATCAATCCAATGTTAAAGTTTATTTTCACTTTAGTGAGTGAGCTGTTTTTATAAAAAATATATTTCTACTGAAATTTTTAAATTTGGAGCGAGGGTCCAGTTAGGAATTACTAAATATGTAAAGTGTCTCTTTGTGTCAAGTAGTAACTGAGTTTGTGAAAATGTTGAGCACATTGCATGTAATGTAAAATCTCTCAGATCAGCTGGTGCTCATTACTGTGAAACTCAGGTCATTTAGGCTTCAGGTGCTGGGCATTAGCTTTCATGAAGCTGTCTAGGTGCTCAAATTTAGGTATGTGGTGTTTCATAGTATGTTAAAATGCAGTTTGGGACCTTACTTCTTAACACCAAGATCTGACCTTTTTTTGGTGTGGGTATCAGCTACTAAAACTGCACCACCAAAAGGTTATTTTTATTGCTTGAATAATGGGATAAGTTGTCAAGAGCCTGATGAGCTTTGGACTGCAGTCCAAATCTGTATAAATAAATATTTTTGTTCCCTCTATGTTGAAATAAAGATGAACTACTGCAATTAGGACATGGATCATTAGTATCTAATAATTTGCAGTTCCATGATTTAATATACTACTAATGAAATATATCATTAGTAATTAATGATATATTTTCCCAGTTAACAACAAAATATAAAAATGCAAGGTGCCTTTTTGTGCTGTCTTTGTTCCTGAAGTTTCTTAATCTCTAACATTTAAAGCAGAAATTTATGAAACCATGATTAAAGCATTATCTGAAGGCAAACTCACCTTCAATAACTGTAATTATTATTTTGAAACCTATTATTCTTTAAATGACCAAATAGCATTTTATTGTCTTAACCACTTTATCAGTATGATCTGTCTCTCCTTCCATTATTGTTTCAGCTGACCTTTTTATGTGAGATTCTACTTATATTTTCTGCTCTAGTGGTGAAGATTGTAGGGGTTGGGGCTTGGGGGTTTTTTTGTTGTTGTTTTGTTGATTGGGGTTTTTTGGTGGGTTTTTGTTTGTTTTAGTTTTTTGTGAGTGTTTTCTGGTGGAGTGTGTGTGGTTGTGTTTGTTAGGGGTTTTTCTGTGTTGATGGTTGGACTTGGTGATCTCAGAGGTCCTTTACAACCATGGCAGTTCTGTGGTTGTGGAAATGTCTATGCTTTGCATTTCAAACATATGTAGAAGCATGACTCTTAAATTTTCATGGAAAGAAACTTGTTAAAAACATACCAAGTGTGATTTTGGTAAAAATACATAGATTTCTGAAGCTAGTCACACAATGATTTAGAATTTGAGTTACAGTTTTAAAGTTTCTTATGTTCAGCATGAGGTTTTATTCTTGCAAAGCTTGTGGCAGATGTTTGTGGTTTTTATCTACTTGTGTTTTCTAATATAACTTTGTGTGTTGGGGGCAACCTAAATGTTTGTGGTTGAAGGGCATTAATAAGGAGATTGTCCATATTGCAAGGAGGATTGTGGATTCCTTTACAGTCTTCCCTTCCATTTGATACAGCCAAGCTCTAGTGTCCATCTCCACTCTAAGAAGACTGCTGTTAGGGAAAGCTGCTGCTTTTGTTGTGGTTTTTTGTTTGTTTGTTTTCTCTCCTTTGGTTGCTCTTATACCAGCTTCCTCACCTGAACAACTTGCCACTGACAAATCTTCCTCATCTTTAATTTCAGTTCACATCTTTATTTGGTCTTAATTTCTCATACATTTTTATGTTGCACAGAAGAGGCATCTTGCAATTAAAAAACTGAAAGAAACTCGAAATAAGATTTCTCCATGTTCTGCTCAGTCATTGGTGTCTTAACAGAGCAAAAAAGGAAATACTTTTTTTTAACTCTGCAACTTCAATTTGTCATATCATCAAAGTAATTCATGGCAATGCAGTGAAACCAATACTCTGATATGAAGTTATCTTCCCCTTACTCCCCCACCTCCCTTTAGTTAGATTTCCAACTGGAAAAGAAAACAGACACTGAAAACTGAATGGAAAGTTAACTTCCAGTGACCTTTCTTTGCTGGATAATTTTGTTTCAGCTGGTTTTTGCTGTGCTAGGAATGTTTTATTTTTCAGCTTTGTCATCTTCATTTTTGTTTTCTTTGAGCTTAATTCTTCTTAGTAATAGACTCACTTGGGCTGTAATGTGCAATGACATTCTCTTCAATATTCCTTACAGGCAACATAATGCTGACCATGAGCTACAGCTAAGTGTTATTAGCTTGGTGGCTCAAGGTCACTCAGGAAATCCTGCTTAATTTTCTGTTCCTGAAAAGGAGAGTAGCTCATGGAGATAACATTTTTGAGATGCATCTTGACTTTAAAATTTACCACTTTTGAGCTCAGGGTGCAGTCTTTATGAGAGCAATAGACTTTATGGGTATGCATTAGACCAATAACATGAGAGGTCACTAAGTTAAAAATTTCCCTGTAGTGACATAATGTTTCATAACTACCTATTACCTTCTGATATGGATATGATATGGGCAGTAATGCCTTTCCTGTTCTATGCCTGCTGTGGAAAATAGGTTATAATTTTTTTTAGATTTTATTTTTTTTTTTAGTACCTTCTGCCGGAGGATCTTTAAGTATTTTACAAACAAATCTAAATTATCTATGAGGAGAGTAATTACATTTATATTGCTCAAGTTACATGTAGGGAAATAGAAGTGTGAAGTGGAGATACAGGCAAGGTTAGAAAGTGAGTCTGACACAAAATGAGGAGAAAAAGAAACAACATTACAAATATATTTTGCTTTGCCAATTCTGTGGCTGCTTGTAGTTGTTGGTGTTTTGTTTTTTTTTTTTTAATTTAAAATGAGTATATGAAAACAAAAGTTTAAGTGAAGAATTTGTCTTAGTAGTAGGAAGAAAAGTTACCCAATTTCATTAATGTTCTTCAAGCTACTGTTGGAGGGAATTAATAAGGGTATCAATAAAGGGTATCAAGTATTGAAGAGCTGTTGAGTAGCATTGTTAAGGGACTGACCGAACTACTGGCATCTAAGATGTGGGTTTATTTATACACTGTTTCTTATCATTGCAATCACTATTTCTCCTGTTTAGGAGCTTCCTATCAGTGAATCTTAACCATTACCATACCTTAACCATTTCATGATTCTATGATTCTTCTCAAGTAAAAGCAATACTTGTGGAAAAATAGGTAGCTGAAACTTGCCCTAAAGCTTAACACACAGCATTAGTCAACCTAATAAGTATTGATAATTCTAATGTAAGGAAATAGTTCAGAAATCTAATTATTTTTCTTGCTGGAAAGTTTTGTACTATTTCAGTGTTCATAATGTCAATCCTATTAGTTCCTTAGGTGGCTGTTAAGGGTTACAAAGTTTCACAACTGAAGTGATGACAATTGCTCCTGTGTGTGGTGTGTCTGTCTTTCCCCTTAATCCAACTCTACCAATCTGTAATCTGATAAAGTGGAATTGAAATGACAGGCATGATAGAAGTGCTAGAATAATCATTTGACCTCCCACTGAATTGTCAGTGTGTTCAGCTGTGTGACTTTTACATATGCTGAAATACACACACACGGGACAGGAGCTGTTGTCCTCTATACAATGTAACAGTTCTCCGTTACTATTGTATGTTACAAAGGAAAAAACCCACACACCACCTCTTTTTTTTTTTTTTTAAGAGCAGCATTAATTAATATCATTTCCTGTGACTAGTAGTCATGCCTTTTTAAAAATATTCTTTCTAGCCTTTTAACTTAGCAATTTGACATTTAAACAAGCCTTGATCTACTATTACATTCAGCACTGATATTTGCATTATGTGTATTTAAAAATCAGAAAGCAGTTGCAATTCTTTAACTTCCTGTGCTTTAAAATAAATTGCACTAGGTATATGACACTAGTAATTCCTAAAAAAGCTCAATGAGCAAGAAATAGCATTCTGAAATACCTAAAACATTGCATGAATTAATAATAATAATTTTTATTTTCATTCAAGTGCATTTCACTGTAGTAAATATATGCACAAGTTACTTTGATATATATTCATATGTACTATACCTGCATTGTATACAATTAATGATATTTTACATGGATACATGGAAGGGGACAAGAAAATATCTTCTTGGCTTTAATATTCAGCTGAATGCCAAATATTTGGATTCAGGAGGAAAAAAAAAAACAAAAAAACCCCCAAAAAACAAACAAGTGGAGAGTCTGATATAATGATAATTATCTGCCAAAATTAACAGCAAAATAATTTATGGGACACTAAAGCCTTGTTGACCTTTTGACTACAGCTGGCCATTAAGTTTTCAACAGGTATACAAACACAAGGGAATTGGCTTTGGAAGTTATACAAAAAAGGGGAAAAAATGCAGACCTATTAATATTAGCGTGCTGTGAATAGAAGCACATCCTGAATCTCCTCGGTATTTGTGTATGAATAAAACTGTGCCAGGAGGCAGCAGTGCAACTTTTTCTCTACCGTGTAGTGAAATACTTCCTTTTAAAAGGTGCCAGACTCCTAGGAGTGCAAGCTTTTCATAATTCGTGCTCTGCTGCATCAGTAACATATAGTTGACCTTAGCATTTATGTTACCTACAGAATTTTCAGATATTAATCTGATCGATTAGATTATTTACAACATGCCAGATACCAAGGCCAAGTGACAGGGATTTATATATATTAAATAAATTTTGATGTGTACCTTTATATTGTATACCTGTGCCAAAGTGTTTAATGGTCATTGTTGCTTTAGACAAATGTAAGTTTCAAGTTGACATTTCCCTTATCTTTTTTTCTCACTTTTTAATAAGGATGTGGGAGACTTCATTAAGAAGGACAGAGTTAATGATATGTACAGATTAATCACCTTCTTTGCAGATGCTTCTCTGTGTACTGTCAGGTACACTTGCTGACCCCGACAGCTGGAGGGGCTGAGTAACAAGAAGCTCCGGGTTTCTCCCAAGTGCCTGGTTCACTTTGTGTGCCACAGTTTCTAAGAGTGCTCATAAGAAAATCGCCAGAGCTTTGGCAGCACTTTCAGGCTGTTACTCTTCACGGTGTTTGCTGCTGCAAGACAGGGGAACCCAGGTTTTTTTAAGGATCTATTACCGACCTAGTCTAAAGAACACTGAAGGGGAAGTCTTACATTGATGTGAACAAAAATCTCTCTCTGTATTATGCAAAACAGTCTTGTCGGGGATGTTTCTTTCATTTAACTTAGTGCCAACCAACACAAACCTTCAATTGCTGAGGAAAAGAATATACAAGCTGGGAATTGGGTCCATCCCAATTCCTCTGGCAAGATGAGGGGCAGAATGGTCATTTGGGGTCGCCTGCATGAAGATGCCATGCATTTCAATGCCAGGAGGAAATTTGGGAGCCAGGTGGTCTGGGTGGATCCCGCAGTGGGGCTTTGCAGCTGGGGGGCAGGGGGTGCAGAGCCGGCCAGAACAGGTTCTGACCAGTGGTGGCAGGCGCTGATTCCCGCCCAACCCGGGTGTTGCTGTGCCCCCTCAGCTGAGCGGGCATCTCCCTCACAGAGCAGAGGGGTGTGCCGTGTGAGGAAAGCAAACAAAACCAATTCCATCAACAGCAAATTTCAAAGGGCACGCACAGGAGTGATTGGAACTGCAGAAAGCCTGCAGGCTTTAGTCTGGAGAACACAAGTAGGTAATTGTTTTTATAGATAAAATTGAAGCACATACCCAGACAGAGGTAGCTACTGAAGAGACTTGGATCGCTACTAATGAAAGGTGTCGAAGACACTGGGTCTTTCATGGGTTTGCTTTTTAAATTTTTTTTTTGGCTTTTCCTTTTTTTTTTCCCCTTTTTTTTGTAGTACATTTTCAATTTGGTAAAATTCAAAAGCACTTTAACAAAAAGCATGGCTGGACATTAGAGAGACCTTAATTTAAAATAAATACATCTCGCACAGAGATTAACTAGGAATTACGTGCTAAACCATGGTTTTACAAGTTTCAGCAGCAGCTGTCAGAGGTTAAAGACAACTTAGGTTATTTCTTTCCAACTTGTACATGTGGTTGTAGGACTGAACATTTGGAAATTTATACTGTCCCATGCTGTCATCTTGTCACAGAAGCAGTGAGAAGTTTTGCCTTGCTCTGTGATAAAGTTGCTGTAACATGAACTTATATTCATCTTCTTACTTGTAGACTTCTTTGTAGACAAACGCTTCCAGCATAAAAGTTGAGCAGAGCTTTGCCTGCCACTAGTAGGCGTTTTGACTTCTTTTTAACTCTCATTCTTGAATGATTAAAAAACCTTTTCACTTCATATTTCTAGTCACTACCTATTCTAGTAATCTGGAACTTGACTCTTTCTTTTGGGGGCATGGGAAAATATCTCTCGCAGGATGTTAGTAGTCTTTGATATAATAGTTTAATATTTTAACTGGGTAAACTTTAAAAAAAAATTGAAAGCGAAAGCCAGTTTTGGGAGAAGGCAAAGGGGAAAGGAATAAGTGGTAGAAAATCCCTCTTACCTCTGATTTTACATATCTGAATAATTAGCCTCAGTTTTAAAGTGCTGGGCATTTAACTTACATCTTTGTTATGAGCTGTCATTATTGCCTTCACTTATTCTTGCTCAATATGTGCTTTCTGTGTTGGGGTTAAAAAGCATAATCAGTTCATTAAGTTAGGTGAAATCTAACCATGATGGCAATAGATGGAGTAGGTCAGTGCTTGCTGGGGTATGGAGCAGAAATACACAGCAGAATAACTCCTAAGAGAACTTTATATAATGAGGCCACTGTGGGAAGCCACTTAGTGTTCTGCACTCACAGAGAATCAGGGAATTTACCCAGTCGATAAGAGTATTTATTCTTGAGTAAAACTCCCAGATGGTAATATGTAGAAAATATATACTTTTCTTGCTTCTGTTATGTATAAGATTTGTTGATATGCTTTTTATTAGGCAAGTAATCCTCCAGATGTTGTTTCATTAAACTGAGGAACAGAGATATTTTTCATTAATTTTCTATTCCCAAGTTCTAGGCAATGCATTCAGATTTTCTTTCTTTAGAATTGCAGGATAGCGTTTCATTTATTAAGTGATACACAGATGCACATTAGCTGATTAAACTTACCAGAACACCATTAGTAGAACACTTGCTAACTCATCTTTTTCAGTTCTCCAGCAAGTAAAATAAACAAATACGCACTTTGTAATTTTCAAATATATACAATTTATGTGGTTAATTTGAAGTTTTAGAAAACAACAGAGCTTCTTAAAACAGGAAATGCAGGGATTGAGGAGCCATAACTTCTTTTTCTTTTACCCTGTTTGTATAGGTAGTAAATCTGGGATGTATTGTCTGGACTGCTTTAGACTAAAAAAAAAAATTTTGTTTTCCATACAGAAACCTTAATTCTTTGAAGTACATGAAATTTAGAAGGAAAGTGTATGTCTAAAAGCATTAAAACCTTTCTGTGTGAAAACATTGCCATCTGGGCTTAGCCATGATACTTTCTCTTACTGCATTTTCATCTTCCTTGCAGTAAGAAAAAAAAACAACAACTATTGCTTTGATAGGTGTTTGTAATAGATGTTCCATTTTTCTGAAGTATCCTTAAACAGCCTTCTTGGTGAAGTGGAATTACTTCAGGACAAATTTTGGGAATGCAAATTCTTTTGTATTTTTTTCTAAGTCTTGTAGTAGAGCTCATGTTAAAATAAACCTGCAACATCTTGCTGTATAGGGGATTATATATGACTGTATAGGAGTAAAAAAGCAGTTGCTTTTTCTGTTCAGTCAGTGTGCCTGACTGCCTGATTTCAGGCTGCTCCTCCATGAGGGCAAGGCTGCATAGTCCAGTATGCTCTTCATGGCAAGTAATGCGTAGGGCAATTGGAAGTGGTATTTTGTATACATTTTCTGTAAAGAGCTTGATGCGGGGAAAGTGTTTTACTATTATAAATCATTAAATAGAGAGAAATAAAATTATTCTATATCAAAGACTATCTCTATGGAAAGTTTAAATTTTAATATTTGAAATTAAAATTCTTGTAGGAATTGAACTGCTTATTATGTTTTTGCCTTGGTTTTCCTTAAAATCAGTAGTAAAAAGGTTCTTATGGAAATATTGAGCAATACTAGGTATTAAGCATTCACTCTACTGTGTAAATACCTTTTCATGCTACTCTGTGTCATCACCAGGATTAGGGATGAGGAGACAGATGGTATAATGGATACTATGCCTACGGCAGTACCTCAACTTTTTGTATAGTCTGTCCTTGGATTTTACACAATAAATATTCAGCTCCAGAGTATGGAGCTCTGTGATTCTTCCTTTCTGTTAACCTTCAAGGTTGGTATCCAGGTATCATACAGGATTTGGCTTTCTGTGCATATTTTTTTCAGAAATTGGGACTGAAAACATTGATCCAAAACAAAATATTGGTTATGCTTAACACCAAGACCACAGGAGAGATGAAAGGAAAAATTTAAACCCAAGGGGCCTACTACATTAGTTGACCCAGACCCCACCTGAATACCCCCACAGCTGCTTGCTCACTCCCACCTGCCCAATAGGATTGGAACAAAAATAGGAAAAGCAAAAATATGTAAACTCATGGGTCAAGATAAAGACAGTTTATTAAGTGAAGAGAAAACAAACAAACAAAAAAACCCACCACCACCAAAAAACCCCCAACCATCCAAAATGACAAGTGATGCAGAGGCAGTCACTCACCACCTGTCACAAGCCGACTGATGCGCAAGTCTCAGAGAAATGACCACCTTGAAAGAAAGATATAATCTGCTCCATAGACACCACTCTCTGACTTCTACTGCTCTGGTTTTATTGCTGGGTGTGTTGTTAGCTGGTATGCAATACTCCTCTGGCCAGCTGTGTCCTCTCCCCATCTCTTGCCTGCTGCTCATCTGCTCCCCAGGGAAGGGGGTTGTAGGATTGGATGGGGGTTGTAGGATTGGATGCATGAGCAAAAGAGAAGGCCTTGATGCTGTGTAAGAACTGCTCAGCATAACCAAAATATTGCTGTGTTTTTAACACTGGTTTTGGGAAGAGCTATTAGGAAGGCTCAGGTTGCTTAAGCTGCTTACAGAAATGTATGGCAACAGCAGCACAGCGATCCTATGGCTGGTGAGATGCTTTCAGCTGTTTCTAAGCCAGCAGTCTTTTGTACATAGGTATAGTATTTATGTATTTATAGTTGAAAGGAGTCCATAACTCTTTGAATTATCTCCCTTCATTGCCAATGTTTCTGCACTTTATTGGGAAGTAGAGGATGAGTTTACAGGCTATTAATGAATAGGAAAAGTCTTGCATAATTTGTATTTGAGTTCAGACTTAGATTGTTTAGGCATAAATGGATCAGATGCCTTTCCAGGAGCACACGCATGGCAAGATTATCAGCGGCAGATTGTTTTCAGCATATTTGGAGGGGGCAGACGGAGTCAGAGCATTGCTTTGTTTGCCAAATTAATATCTGGGATGTAATCCAACCTGATTAACAGGATGGCTATGATTGGCTCATGAAAGGGTAAGCAGACATTTGGAAGGCCTTTTTTTATACCTGCTGGCTCTATTACTTTCCCAGTAGCTTGAACACGTGCAAGAATATGCTTCTTTCCAGTAATCCAATTCATTTCTCATTGATTCCACTGATTCCACTTTGTCTTTTGATGTTGTATTGGATCTCTTGCCAGGTAAATCTTTTCTCTGTAGCAATAAATTGCTTATTGCAGCTGCCTGCATGTCTGGTACTGGGCAGTTTCATGAAGACTTCCTAAGTCAGTTATTTCATAACCAACTCCTTCAACAGTGATGCAGGATGTCTTTTCCTTCTAATGAAGCCTATTATTAAAAGAGCACTTATGTATTCATATTTGAAAATATGAATGCATATGCATGTTTCTGTTGTCTTTAAAACATTGGGGATGGATTTTATTTATTTTTTTTTTAAACAGGTACATTTTAGTGTCTTTTGGTTTGACAGGTGATACAAGACATGTTACAGTTTATATATAAACTATGTGCTTTCCAGATTTGATTGTTGTAATCATAGCAGTTTTGCACATTTCAGCTGAAAATTTCTTCTTAATCATAGTTGGATAAATCCGGGGATTCTGCCATTTATCTCAACTGCTTGAAATAAGACATCTTGGGCAATATGAGAACAACTAGTGTAGAGGATTGTTTCACTAGGGCTTATTTGCTGTTTAACAACTATTTTTAAAAATCGGGTTATTTCTGAAAAATACAGTAATGGTATTGAAAGAAGAATGCTGATGTTCAAAGTCTAAAAGTAAAATATAGTTTATTCATTTATTTTTTTGCCTCCCTGTCAGCAGACTAATCCTCAAAAGGAAGTTAATTTACTTTTTTAATGGTAACAAGCAAACTATGCAAGCGGCAGACTTTTTTTTTTTGTTTTGAATTAAAAGCAATACCATTTAAAAATAGAAATTCTTATCCCTGTTACTGTCTTTCACTTTCAAGATTTGATAAGGGTTAAAGACCAAAGAACAGAGCAAGTTTTTTTACATGTGTGAATTATTTGAAATCCAATACAGAACATCTGTTTCAGCAGGTTTGCTTGGTGTATTCATTTGCTTTGCTGTGGTCTTTTCCTGAACAGATAAACAGTTAGTGAATGACACAAGAAAAAAATTGCAGTGGGAGGTAAAATCTTATTGCACTGACAGATACAGTGTTACATCAACTCAGGAGTTCATTTTCCTGGAGGACATTATCTTTGCCTGAGCTCATCACAGTTACAACACTGTTTCCGCTACCTTCTGAAAATTTTTGCCTTTGCAACCAAAATCTTATGTCATCTTACCATTTTTCTGGCATGTCCTGTTTTCCTCATGTGTGTATGTATGTATTTTATTTCTGCTAAACAGATTCCAGTAATTTTATTCATAGTAATACCCTGAATCAAGCTAAGCTGCTTAACTTCCACATGACAGATTTGGTAGGGAAAGACCAGTCAAGAAGACATCTTCTGGCTTTGCCACTGTCTCTTTTGACCTTAGCAAGTCAGTGTCTTCACCACTCTTCTCCATAGCAATGAAACATGTCTCTAGATAACTTTAAAGGATTTGTTTGGTGGGGTTTTTTTCTTTCTGATTTTATTCCTTTTTACGGATATTGAAGATGCAAAATGCTTAATCCATTTGTATCACACCAACATTGGCAGCAAATTTCTCATGACAGTATCTGAATACTTTTAAAAAGCAAAGCAGAAGAATTTTGCACTTCTATATTGATTATATTCTATAAAAAGCCTTCAAGAACTGTGATGCAGTGTATCAAAATGTAACAAAATTTCAATCTTTATTGCACAGTCTAACTATACTTTTATGTTGAAAACAGTATTGCAGCAAATCAATAATAATATTAAAACTTTATAGCATGCATAAAAGTAACACTCCATATACTAGTTCAGCTTTGAAAATACAGCTTTATAGCTTTATTTGTATCAAAGTCAAAATCTGCTTGAAAGTGTCTCTCTGATTATTTGGACTACAAGAAGCTGTGTTTAATTGTTTTCGATTATATGAAGTAGGAAGCCTTTTTTTTTTTTTCTTTAAAAAGTGTAAGTAATTACCTGCCTTTAATAATACTGTAGTTTACTATATAATTCAAGTTCTGGTTGAACTGATCATAGGATGATTTATTTAAGATACTGAAATAGGTACAGATGCTGCCTATAGTGTTTCTTCTCTATGATAAATAATTGATTTCAGCCTTAGTAGAGACATAGTAACAACACGAGAATAAGATTGAAAATCTTGTGTCTCAGGGTTGTTTTCTTCAGCTTAATGAGTCTGATTGCAAACAAAGTTTCTTTCCCAAAAGTAATTGTTATCCAGAGGAATAATATGCTTGATAAACTCATTATCCTTCCAAGTGAAAAAGTTTCAGGAAGGAAACTTTGGTGAATCAAATGGCATCTATGAAGTGCACTGTGTGTGGTCAGGGGTGAGTTTTTATAGATCAGTGGTCTGCAACTCGTTCTATACAAATGTTTAAATGAGCACTCTTGTTTTTCTACTCTTTTGTTTTCATGTAATTACAGAGTTCTCATGTTCCTTTTAAGGTCCCTCATCCTAAATTATTTCACATTTTTTTTTTCGAATTACATAGTTTAACTCAAAGTTTGAACTATGAATTCAGTAGTTTAATATGTAAAACCAAACCCAAAAAACACAAGGCAAGCCTGGTTATAGATTGCATGGAATTTTTAGCCACAGTTTTAGTTTATTTGTATGTTCCGCTCTGGTTTTGTCCGCTTCTGATGATGGTATAACCTGTGTAACCAGAAGATGGCAGCGTAGGCTAAAAAAAACAACTAAAAATTCGGTCGGTTAGTCAAACCTTATTGCTTTATAAATGAATTAAGATTGCTTTCTTTAAGTCCTCCCCCCAATAACTTAATTTCATAATAACTTCTACATTATGTTAAGGCTTGCTCAGCCTCAACAGAAGCAACAGTTAGGATTCTCTATTATTGGACTGTCACTATGGCTTCTCTGTATGTTTATCTTACTTGCATTATTTTGAATCTGAAATAACTCCAAAATAATTTTTTCTACTGACTGTATATTTTTTAATTTGGTGGAATCTCACTCCATTAAATCTATTAATGGATGCATTTTGCATAAGAAAAATCTTAACTTCTTAGAAATTACTTCTCTTAAGCCACTCTTTCTAATTTTCTGCACTGCTTGTTGTTGAGTATAGAAATGTCATAAACATTCCAGTGCCCAGATCACTGCACTACATAGAAATATTTAAAAATGTAGTTTCATGTTTCTAGGTTACATAAAATCCATGTATGTTACAGCTGCTTTTTCTGTCTGCATCACACAAGAACCCAGCAATGGAGAGATTACATTTTTTAAGACACATGCAAGTGTTTAGACATATGCAGTTTACTTTTCAAATCGGCACCTGGGAAACTTTCCTAAACACTATTTCAGTACTTCAACCTATAATAAGAGCACTTTTAGTGTTCAAGTGACTTTCATGTGACAGACACCTTAGTGCTTTCCTTTCAGTCTTGCATCTCCCTCCTCCTTTTCTCCTCAAACTCTTGATATCATTTAATCATTATTTGTATTAGATTATTTTATTAGAGGGAGAGGATTAGGGTAGGAATCATATATATAGGTAAGGATTTGCTATTTATTTCTGTTCAGAATGAGCAAAGAGAAGATATGGCAGCTAATTTGCGAAGTGAGCACGTGAGTGATATAATACGAAACTGGTTTGAAGGATTTGGTGATAAGTTAGGTGAATTGTTGTGGGATGATGCTTTTGAAAATAGAATTATTTTTTTTTTACAGTTATGATCAAAACTCTTCAGAAAAGCAAGTTGATTAATGTGTTCCAAACAGGAGTACAATAATAATCTTAGAAGCATACCACAGAACCCACCATTTCTAAAGCATTTTGTTTTGCTGAAATATACTTTACTCTGTAATATGACTGTTTTGCTTAAGCATATTTATCTGAGCAGTTTTATTACCTCCCTGTTCTGTTGTGTGGGGTTTTTAAAATTTATTTTAACCTATTGATGTATATGTGATTGCCAAACAACCTGGACTTTCTGAACAATGTTGCTGTTACAATGTTTTTCAGCAGAACTTTGGAAATGGGTTTAGGGGTAGGCTAATGGGATGGGTGACACTTATATGAGGGAGGTTGAAAATAACAGTGGTTTCTTATACTGTGAAACTCCTGGGGATAAACCAGAGACCCACAGCTATTAACATGCCTTTCCTAGCCAGTCAATTGAAGTCTGACTTGTGTGACCTGCAGGGCACGTTGCAGTACCTGGCTTCTTGGTCAGGCATTTATTTGCAGATATATTGTGTAGCTGAATGTGTTTTTTTGACTGGCAATCTTAATAGCAGGTGGGAAGCTTGTCTGCCATTGCTGTTAGTCGGGAAATCTTTTTTGTAGGTATTAGAGTGAAGCAGTTGTGTAAATAATAAATCAGAAATTGCATGACCTGTATTATTATAGATGTTCTTTCTGCCATTGATGATGAACTGACAGTGTGATAATGTATATTGTCATACAGTGTATTCAATCTTTTATAATACATAGTACTAGGAAGTGTAAAGTGGAGCCCAAGAAATACTTGTGAATTTAAGTTCAGGTACTATTACTTACATAAAACTTAGTGTTTCCAAGTAGGGTGTTTAGATTATATTCATACAGCTGTTTATAAAGAGGAATTCTAGTTGATAGACACATTGTTGATATCCAGCTTGATTCTGTATGCAACTGAAGAGTAAGTTCTTACATAAATTGAAAGTTCTAAATTTACTTACTTGGGCTAATGCTGTGTTAATAGTAGTTTGTGAATGTTTAAATCTAGCTAGACTAGCTATAATGATTGCCTGTCTAGATATCTGATTAACACAAATGGATCTGTGGCTCTACCCTATGAAATCTATAAGTTAGTGCAACAAGGCGTGGAATCCGCAACTTCTATAATTAAGTTTGCCTTGGTTGTGGGCTTCTTTTTAATTTATTTTTTTTTTAGTACTGGGTTTTCTTCCTCTTGTTGTCTTTATTTTTTCAGTAGATAGTGGAACATCTTTGGTAACAGTCTTGTTTATTCACAGTTTCTACCTGTTGCTTTTAGAACATCAGGTTGATTTTTGTTTTTGTGCTTAATGATAAGAACCTATTAAAAAGACTGAATTTAGTATGTCATCCCTTTTTATGAAGACATAAAATGTACGTTTGTGGTATTTCCTAAACAATAAACTGTTTAAAGTTTAATGAAATTGGAATCAACTGCCAAAGTAATTTTAATATGGATTTAGTGGATAAGAAATTTTGATGTATGGATGTTACATTTTTAATGACTCTCACAAGTGAGTCTATACAGCTAGGAGTGGAGGTGCGCACTGTGAAATTATGATTTATAGTTTTTAAAAAAATTATTCTTAATTGCATTTCTGTTAGTATAGTAAGTACTTAATAACACTGTAAGATCTTTTACAATGAATAAAGGTCATCCAGTGGTATTAAATACGTACTTGTCATGAAGGAGGGAAATAAAAAAACAAACAAACAAGCTGTCGGAGATTGTTATATCGGACTTGATCTTGTAGAAAAAGAAATGAAATTACCTACTATGGCTTATCTTCTAACATTGTATTTTGTGCTAAGCAGTAGTATCTGAAAAGGTTTCTAAAATACCTGACCACTCTTTTTTATAATTACATCAGTTTAATTCCTTTTGAAAGTGCTGAAATTATTGTACAGTGCAGGCACTGGATATTGCCTTAAGGGACCAAATTACCTGGCTGTTGAACTGGATGAAGAACCTGTCTGTTTAAGGAAGAATTTCTATTATGTTCTGCTTAAAAAAATTGTTGGAGGCTACTACTGGCTTCTAAAACTGGGTTCCATAAAGAAGTCTGTTACTCTTCATTAAGTCTTGGATTCTGATTGCCTAGATGCAGGCTACACTGAAATGAGCAATTTCAGATGTTATAATCCACCCACAATATTACTTGATATTTTAATTTCTTTTGAAATGGTTGTTCAGCTAATCTTGTCTGATTTTACTGTGAGCGGGTGGTTGTTCTTGCTTTTAGGAGTGAGCCTGTGATGATAAGTCTAAGTAGCAAAACATCCATAAAAACTCGGCTAAGTTGTTGGTCTTATTTTTCCAAAGCTGTGTGGCAACACAACATTCTCTTGTTGTGTTACATGAGGGATTACTTTTAATCAGAAACTTCTTTTTGTAATAGATGATCATGTGTGGCTACCTTGGCTGAATTGTAGACGCAGACTCTTGAAGTCCCTTGAACACCAGAAACAGTTTATTGAAATTGTATTTTTGCCCACAGCTAATTATATTTCAAAGAACAGTACGTTTAGCAGAAAATATCATTTGAGCAAAGGGTCCTAAATACTCAGCTCTGTAGGCACATTCCAGTACAATATTAAATGCAGAATGTTGCCCTAAAGATACAAAGACTACTGTCGCCATAGATATTTTTATCCCACTTTCCAACATGTAAATGTGTAAAAAACCAGTAACTTTCACAGTAGCTGCATTTGGTAAGGAAACATGTCATACAGCTTTGCCTATCTAGCAGCACGTCTAATAGCTTCCACTTAAAGGATGTCTCTCAGTCTTCTGTGTAGTTTTGGCCTTTTCAAAAATAAGGGTATGAGGAAAAAAATGCAGAAAATTATGCTGATAGTGTATGATTAAGGCATGGAAGTAATAGCAGTCAATAATATTTTATTTACCTTTGTGGATTTTCCTGTATTACTTGTTCCTTTTCCTATAAAACTTTTTAAGTCAAGTTTATTGTATTAAAGTCTCAGAACAGGTGGAACTGATACTGATTATTTTAGAAATAGCCAGTCATATAGTGACAAAATTGGTTATTTTGAACTGTCATAGTTTTTCAGGCACATACAAATATATTTTAGAGTAATCCATATGATTTTTTTTTTTTACTTGCAGAAAACAATATTATTATATTGTTGATGAGTTGTGTTAAATTTTCTAGTTTAGCTACATCTTTGTATTCAAACAAAGCCTTCTGTAATTTCTCATGGGTTTATGTTGATTGTTTTCTGTTTGTGATGATAATGTGAGGCTAGCCTCTCATCTTTATAAGTTTGCTAAATATATTGGTGAGAGTTTGCTTTACAGTAAATAACAAACCAGTAGTGCTGTTCTTCAAACATGGGCTCATCTGAGAGATTGGAGGGGCAGGAAATCAATTCTTCTTATCCTTACCAATTTGTATTAGGAGATAAGAATCTCTTTTTGTTGACATAGATTAATTACACAGATTATATCAGTTGCCTTCATCAGAATTCTACAACAGTAAATCAGTCTTACTAAAATGGTTAATATACCAGCTCTTCAAGTAATTAATAACTTTTCTTACAAAACAGTATTGAATTTGTCTCTTTTTTCTTTCTTCCCTTTTTAATTTTAATATTGCAAGTTTTTGAAAAGTAGATCTGCTAAATTCCAACTTAAAAATGCAAAATCAATGCTGACATTTAATGAGATGTTCAAGATTATTTTTAGGAAAAGCATGAAAAAAATATTGATATTCTGTGGTCCTATAATTTCAAAATCCCCTGTAGCTGTTTTGTGAAGATCTGGTTTACTTACACATGTATGTGCATTCACAGAAAGGTGCTGCTGCATTAAAAATTCCCCTAAATCTTAAATAAGCAGTTGACTATATTATTTCTGCAATAGTCTGCTTCTTGAAGTTTTCTGTTGTCTTAGTCTTAATTTCAGTCTTCCATACTTAACAGTGGGCAAATGGTAACAGAACAGTCTCTGTTTCAATATCAGAATGGTGAAAATCTTAAAAACTCAATGCAAGCAGTAATAAATGCATTGACTGCAAAAGGGGACAAAAAAAAGTCCTCTCCCCCCCTTTTTTTTTTATTCCAGTTATTATTATTTGAAGAGTTACTGACTTAGTATTGAATGAGGATGTTCATTTCCCAAAGCAGCAGAGAGAGGGCTCTTGGACCCTTCCGTTTCCACACATACTAGATTTATGCTGACATCCAGTTCACCACAGTGCCCCTCCTGCTGACATACATTTTGGCAGCAGGGAGCTATACGGTCATCCTGATTAGACACTGATCTTTGCTTTCACAGGTAATCAATTGATTGGCTAGAAAAATAAGTACTCAGTGCAAGTGAACTGGTATCTAGTGACTAGCAGTTCTACAAGTTTAATATTTCTCCTGATTTCCTTGGGGATAAATGGTCTTATTTTGTCATCTGTTCTGATCCCTGACAAGGACTTCAGATGATGTTTTCTTCAGTGCATCCTGCTGAGCAGTGTTGCTGTTTGTTTGTTTAGTTCTTGCCTATTTGCCTTGTTGATAGATTCCAAGTGTTTATAAAAGATGTGGAACAAATGATTTTGTGAAGGGGTTGCATGAATGAGCTTAGATGTAGACTGTGATGGTGTTGAGAAGATGATCTTTTAACAGTGGACTAGATGCTTTCTGGCCATCTTTAAGATGCTACGGTTTACCCAGATGTAACTATAACACAGAGCTGGTTTACTTTACATATTAAAGGTCCCAGTGATACTTTTAATATATATATATATTTTAAGATACAGTAAAATTGAATCTCATTTTTTAGTATAAATTATGTTCTTATGAGGGAAAACTCAGTCACCTTTGGTGTTTTGTACAATCTAGTGGATTTTTAAATGAGGAATACATTTTTTTTGTTTTCCCAAGCATGTTATTCCAGATGTTATGCTGACTGATCTTCAGGTGGATGCAGGAAAAAAATGTGGACTAATTACAAGTCTTTGTTTTATTCAAGGCACCCAGTGACTCTTTCAGTGTTCTAATCTTAGAATTTCCTCTAACAGGCCATAAAGTCCCATAGAAAGCTCTTTGCTCCACTGAAAGCTTTTTCATTGTATTTTTAATCCCAATTAAGCCAGTCCGAAGACAATTCTTGCTAATGTAGGAAGATGTTGATAATTAAAGGCAGTCAAAACTTCCTACAGATACCAGAATGTGTTGGGAATATTAGGAAAATTTTTTCTTCTCAATTTGCAATAATGTAACATAGACAGTTAAGAAATCAGTTACAGTACTGGGCACGATCATCACAGAGTCTTGGTTTAAGTTTCAGTTATAGCCACAAAGATACTAGTGCTATCTGATGAAGAATATTCCTTTGGCTTTGGCAGTTGGACAACCATATGTACCTTCCAATGTTTTACTTCTCTTTTAAGGTGCTTGTGCACTTAAATACAACCACACTTCTCTTAAATCATGGGGGTATTATGGATGCCTCATGATTTTTTTTGTCCTCATATGGGAGTATGCTGCTGTCTAGCGTGGAAAGGTACTTATCAACTCACTGTTAAATTAATGTAGATTATTCATACAGGCTAATCCTGAAGATCACATTCCTCTGCTGAGCTCTTAAATCTTGCTTGTATTTTGCTTTTATGCACAACATTCTTGTCGCTGGCTTTCAGTTTTTGTATGACTGCATTATAGTCAGTGTTCTCCTTTTATCACGCTCTTTGTGCTGTGATGATAGCTAGCAAAGGGCTGGTTGTCTCCAAATAAACTGCTCTCAACTTTGAAATACTTTTATGTCGTAAAAAATAAATGGAAACAGAACTATTGAGGTTCAGTGTTCTCTGCAAAATTACCTATTTCTGTGTGGGGAATGTGTTGGCGACAGGAGCTGGCTGAGGAAAGGAGATATATTTATGATCAGTATGCAGATTTCTTAATGATAAATTTTATTCCTGTGCATTGAAGGAATCAAAAACTAAAAGATAAATATATTTTTAAAACCTTTAAAAAGCAAGCTTAATTAACTTTTTCCTTTAAATAATGTGTTTCTATGTGCATTTTTTCACTTTCTCTGTTTGCTAAATTGATGAGACATGCATAATCCCAGGTAAAGCATGCAAAAATACTTAAGTACAGGGAAGAATGAAAACAATATTTTCTTCCTCAGTTTTTCCCCTTAAAAAACACCAAGTTGATATGGTGTAACTGTAATTTTAGTAGCTAATTCAATTAGAAAGCACCAGGTTGGGAAAAAGAAAAAAAGCCTCACAGATTTTAAAAAATCTTACTAGGAAAATACTGATTCATTTTCAGGAACAAAAGAAAAATACCTATACAAGTTTGTGTTACATATTATACAGTTTTAAAACACACTTCCAACTGATGTTAATGTACCTGTGTGTTACAGAATATTGGGGGTTGGAAAAGACCTCTGTAGATCATTGAGTCAAACCCCCATGCCAGAGCAGGACCAAATGTAGGGCAGGTCACACGGGTCATTGTTTTGCTAGGTTCTGCTTCTAAAGGTCCTACAGTGTTTCTAAGTTTGCAAGATTTCTCTTTGAATAGCTTATTAGGTGTATGTGCCATTTATTATGATTTGGCCTGTTAGCATGTGTTTTGAAATTATGTAAAGCCATAAGTAATATTGCAACGGCTTGATAAACAATTTGCAACTTAGCAGTAGTCTCTATACTGGCATCTTATATTTGGATGAAAGGTTGGTGTTTGTGTCTGTTGAAGTGGCAAAAAGCCAGATTGGCTGGAGAACAAAATATGATAGATGGAAATTGAAAGAACACATTTTTAAATAAGTCAATTTGGTAATTACAAGTTGGTGTAGCAGTAGATTTTCACAGCAGGGAAAGCAAGGAGTGCTAATTTTATTTCAATTAAGCTTTGCTGTTAATCAGGATCAGAGGATTGTGCCACTAAGGGGGAAAGGAGGAGCAGTATGATGTTATAGACTTGCTCTACACTTGACTCTGTCAAGTGACATCCATTTTATTGTGTTTATACTATCAAGTGTTTTCAAGTATTACTGAAGGAGCTATTCAGATTCAGAGTGAGCATACAATAGAGTATAGCCCACTTGATCTCTCTTTAGACCTGTTGCCCTTGTAAGCTTCAACATTCATAATGAGTAGTGTTCCAGGTAATGTGCCCTTTCAAAGCTGACACCACTGCCCCACTCATATAAACCTATTCTTTCCACAGAAGTACAAAATAAATTGCTGACTCTGATTCTAGTTTGGGTTTGCATTATGCCTGTGGTCTCCTGATCCATGTCCTGACAGGCTCACTTAAACTGATGAAGATTAATAGTAAAGACTATGTTTGGGGTTTTTTTTTTATAGAACTCCTAAAGAAATACTATGTTCCAGGAACTGGCTGTGGGCTTACTGTTCTCTAAAATTTTCTTAACAGCCTTACCAAATACTTCAGATGATAAGAATAGTAAACCTATTATCTGATAATTACCTGCTGCAGTCTGACTATTCATTTGCATGTTCTGATTCTAGCTTTGCATTATATAATCTTAGTCTTTTGATAATATCCCAGTTATTAAAGGACTCTGCTTTATTCTCTTAACTACGTTATCAAAAACCTATTGCAAGACAAATTCTGCACCCAAATGGTAATGATTGGTCAAAATATGCCAGGAAACAGCCAGGTTTCATATGCCAAGCTGAGCTTGCAACTCCAGCACTAAGTCATTTTGAATTGGAGTTGAATTGTGTCCTGGTTTCAGCTAGAATAAAGTTAATTTTATTCCTAGTAGCTGGTATAGTGCTGTGCTATGGATTTAGGATGAGAATCCTGATAACAGTGATGTTTTAGCTGTTGCCATGCAGTGTTTATACCAAGTCAAGGACGTCTCAGCTTCTCATACTGCCCTACCACTGCAGGCTGGGAGTGTCTGAGAAGCTGGGGGAGTACACAGCAAGGACAGCTGACCCAAATGAGCCAAAGGGGTATTCCATGCCTTATGGTGCCATTCCCAGTATATAAACTGGGGGAAGTTGCCCAGGGGACACCACAGTTTTGGGATTGGCTGGGCATCTGTCAGCAGGTGGTGAGCAGTGCTGTTGTGCATCAGTTGTTTGGTGTATTCTATTTATATGTGCTGTCTTGGCAGATTCTGTAGCCATTGCTTGAAACACTCCAATTAGGCAAAGGCAGGGCTTCTTTAAGTTACTCTAAAACAATGGTAATTGAAAACATAAAATCAAAGACGTACCTGGGGTTCAGCTTTATTAACAATTAATTGATTAATCAATTGCAATGAGAGCCTTTTCCAGAGGTTTCTAGGCTGCCTTCTAGACTGGGTAATTGACTTGATCCAGATAGTTCTATATTTCTTTTTGTCCCACGTTATCTTTTAGGAACTAAGGAAGTCCGGTTAATCCTTTGTTTCAATGGGTAATGTGAGAAAGTTGTGTTTTTAAGGTCACATGTTCATGAATTCACTTCTCGTTAGGCTAGTTTGTTCATAGGTTTTAGTTTGTGTTTAAGAGTATCATTACATCAGATTATTCTGCACAGATAATTCATTTCCATGATTTAGGGTGTTCTTAATTGCTTTACAGAAGGGAGATTGAGCACGTTTTAACCACACAACTGAACGATTTGCTATGACAATTCTGCCACTGTGCATTCACTTAATTTCCAATTAATCAAACATTCAATAAATCATTAGTATAATTACAGCTGCTCAAATACTCCTGCCCCAGCACATTAGCTATGCTCAAGCAGACTTTTTCACCAGCTGTGTGAATGGATTCATTTGTCTGACCCAGTTGGTTGCACATCCTTGCTTCTTATGAGCCTTGAGAAATGATAGGGCAGAAAATTTAATTATTTATAATACCACAAATTCCTTTGATTCTCTCTTCATGGTTCTCACTTGAATGCTCCTATAGCAACTTTAAACAAACATCAGTGAAAGAGTGACTGGTTAATTTCTGAAGATTTAAAAATAATTTTTATTCCTGTGCCACTTTTCTAATTACACTATCTCCCCAGGTGCACAATAATTCCCTCATTACCATACATCTCAAGCCCAGATTATTAAAATAGTATAGCTTGTATCATAGAAATTAAACCAAAAGTGTAATAAAAGTGCTTTATTGAAAGCCAGTTAATTGGTTCAAAGAATTAACGTTTTAGGACCTTGTGTTTGAAAGATTGCATGAGTAGAAATCCACTGTCAGGGCTTCAAAATATCAGTGTAGTTATTTTTAGCAGCTGAGTAAGACAGAAATTTGAGGCAACCCCTCCAAATATTCAAGAACTTAACTTTGAAACACCTGTGGTAGTGTTTCATACCTGTCATAAGTGAAAGGTATGTATTGCTATCTACTCCCTCCAAATAGAGGAGAAAGCTGAAACTGGGTGAATTGCCTCAGGATCTACAGTAGGCTCATGGGACAAGTGGGATTACTCAGTATTTGTATCTATGGATTCTTAGTCTCTTGTTACAAGCTTTGAATCATACTTCATGTGTGTCTTTGTTGTTAGACTCAAAGTAAACAAACCAGAACATGCAGTCTCAGTCTCTAATATTTTAAATATGAAGCTCTTTGTGTCAGTGTAGATACATTTTAAATCTTGCAGTGTAGCTTCAGTTGCTTCAAAACCAGATTTACTGGTTACAACTTGCCTGTATTTTATCTTTCAGTTACGAATTGGATGAGATGCATAATACTTGTAATCTCTTTGTGCAAGTAGGTAAGACTTTTATAAATTAACTGAAGGTATCATGGTCCATCCAGGTAGTAAAACAGGTTAGCTTTCCCTGGGCAACCCATTCCATATTCTGTTTATACTTTCTTTTTCTTTTAGCTAATATGCATTGTGTAGTACTAAGATGCAGTTCTTTAACCTGAAGGGAAAAGGCATCAAAGAATCTATTTGTTAAAAAAGAAAAAGAAAAAAAAAGGGGGGAAATTAGAGAGAGATACATTAATTAGACATTATTTTAATAACTTAAACTTTTGTCAAGTTTCTTTCTTATCTGTTAGAAAGTTATTGGTAGAGCGTATCAGCACATTGGTCCTCTAACCCTTTCCAGCTGTTAGAGCACTGAGTAAGAAACAATCTTCTCTGGGTTAGTACTTCCTGTCTTTCCATGGCAAAGGATCTTACTTTTGCTGACTGAAATTTCTCAGTGTGTATAAACCAGGAATACTTATAATTTAAGCTGCATTGTTTCTGGGTATTTTACCTAATAGTTTTGAAAAACAGCTTTCCTAGTTGATTATTTACATTTTTAATAGTGGCTTAGCTTTTCATGTGTAGTCTTTTTGCAGCTGCATAACTGTGGTTGGTATGAGATGTAGTTTGAGCATTCTGTGCAATGCATGGGATCCTGGCTGTAGGATGTCATGACTTGTGGGGTTTTTTTCCCAGTCACATTTTTAGACTAGTACAATACAGTAAAATCTTTAGGTACAATTCCCTACCTTTACAACTTTAAGATT
The DNA here is from genome assembly GCF_020740795.1 of Apus apus. Lineage (NCBI taxonomy): Eukaryota > Metazoa > Chordata > Aves > Apodiformes > Apodidae > Apus > Apus apus. Next base: position 13,359,961 of record NC_067295.1, on the reverse strand, counting down.
GTTTCAGTCCTGAAACCTTTGAATCAAAAAATATATGCTCAAAATTTCACTTCAGCCATACATATTTTACAGTCAAACATCACATTACCTTTACAGTTTTCACCCTCTGAACCCGACAGGATTGTGTTGCCAGCCATTTCATTTTAGTTCCCCTCATCCCAGTCCTTTTCACACCTTCAAAATGTCTTCCCAAGTCTGAACTCATTTAGTTTTACTGAAGTTCACTGTAAATAATTTATTACCTTGAAGCATAACAGCCTAGGAAATTAATCATCATAAACAATAATGCAGCTTTTAGTTGCCTAGGGAGAGGTGCATAGGCTGAACAGAATCTTCCTCACTAGTTGAAACACAGATAAACTCCAAACTCTGCTTGTCATCACAAAGTCCTCTTCAGGAATTTCTTTTTAAGTTTCCCTTTGTTTCTTTTCTGTCTTATCAAGTACAATGTAATTTGTGGGGGTTTGTTCTTTAGCAATTTAGTTAAAAATAATACTATAACATTATCCTTTTTAAAATTGCCAGATTTTTTTGACCAATACTTGGTAACAGACCTTCTATTCCAAAATGTGTCTTACCCCTTTTGATCTGGATGAAGATCGAATGGTCACATTTGTGATCAAACTCATTACTTTAACTCTGCAACACTATTTAACACCATGTTGATGAAAGCATATCATTGTTTGTCATCCCAAACTGGATTTGAAATAGCAGATAATTTTTCTGATCTTCATTATGCAGAAAAATTGAATAAATGTTGTTTGGATTTTCTAACAGCAGTTAGAAACATGCAGCTGACAGTTATGCAGCTAAGCCATGCCACTGCATAGACAAATCCATTTAATGCTATCTAACTTATTTCAAATGAAGGGGTATTAGCTTCCAAAATTGTCAGATTTACTTTCTATGGACAATTTCAATAGGAAGAACAAAAAGTTTTAAGCAGGCATCTAGATAAGTATCTGTGAATGCATTTCTCCTCCAAATACTTTTCTCCCTCTCTAACCCATCGTGATACCAGATAGCAGATACCTCATACCTGTAAGGACTTTCCAGAAGCATTTAGAGAAGTAAAATATTTGTGTTTTGTAAAAGGCCAAAGAAAAATAGGAGCATAGAAGACTGCTGTTATTATGGGCTGAGGAAGAATTATCTGGGCAGGTATTCGTATTATAATTTCTTCCTTTTTTTTTTTTTTAAATCTATAACAATTAGGTTTTTCTTGTTTAATATGATGTCAGATTCTCATATAAGTCAGATTTTTTTGGCTGTTATGCTGTGACAAGTCCCTTTTTAAGGTTGTTCAAGCTTGTGTTATTTTCAGTATTTTAACTAAATGTTATTTCTGCAGTAGAAAAAAATTCTGCATAACTCCTTCCAAAGCACATCCTTTTTGATGGAAAAAGGAACAAAGTGGGAACCACTGAAATAATAATTTATATTCTGTGTATGATAGTCAAAGAAATTAGTAGAATTGTTTTGAGGACTATGTACACCCTCTGATATGTTATACTTAAGGAATATTCTATGAGGTACTTGGAAGACCTCCTTATTTCATATTAACAGTTGATTAAACTTAATAATACAGTGAGTATCATATCAAAGCAGATAATTGTAAAGTGCTTTGCCTTTTGAAGCCGAAAGCAGTTTCTGTGGAGATAACTTCAGAGTCATATTTTTTTTAATGTATTTTTTTTCAGCTTAATGAAATGTTTCTTATTTTTCTACTGTTTGGATAGTCTACAGTTACATGAGGTTTATGAGCAGCATGAATTAAAGGGCACAGTGATCAATATAGAGTTACTTGGCCAGGGTTTTGTTAATGCCTTGTTGTGTGTGTGTCCAGATGGATCTCTTGGTTTACTGTATTCATCAGCAAGAAATCTGAAAATGAGGCTTGAGCACTTGTGTTTGATTATTTTCAAACGCCCCAGATTTTTCTTGCAGGAAGAAATTATGTTCCTTCATTTGAAAAGGAAGAGGGAGCTTCCCTTAGCACAGAATGCATCGGAATTTGCTGATCAGGTAGCAGAGTGTGAGAAGGAACTGTTTACTTGATGATCGGATGTTGTAGGTTCCTATGGCTTGAAATCATCTTTCACTTCAGAGTGGTTTTGACAAAGCACAGGTAAAGGTTATAGAGCAAGTGCTTCAGAACTTCATCTGCTAGTATAAAGTTAATTTGCATCCTAAAGATCAAAACTCTCTGTAATGATCAGTAGATACAGCTTCTGCAACTGTAGCACTAGTCCTGGAGGACATTATAGACAAATTTTTTTAGGATTTTGAGCATGATAATGAACTGCAACATTTGGTGACGGTCCAGGAAGGGCACAGAGAATCTCAAACTGAAGAATAAAGTAGGATTTCTTTGCATTGTGAGTAAATATGTGGCAATAAATACCAGACTGCAGGAAATAGGTAGATCTGGTGTTGACAGAATGGATATTTGTGCAAAATAATCTGGGACACTGGGACATTGTTGAAGCATATTTCATGCTGGTAGAAATGCACCCATAACACTGATAAGGACAGGTGTCAACTCAGCAGTTGAAGCTGTGTGGCACCCATGGACCAGTTGTGCAAGCTGGTCCTGCCATGGGACTGGCTTAGGTTGCGTGTCTGATGTTATAAAAAGACTTTCCTGTCCCAGCACCTCATTCATTTGGGCATCCATATATATTGCTTTTCTGAACTGCTTCTCTTATCATTTCACAAAGCTTTTCTAATCCTTATTCTGATTTGTGCCAACAAATGTTGAATATGCAGTTGTTGTCTATAAGTAGCTTAAAAATATAGTAATGTTGTTTACTCTAAAACATAAAATATTTTTATTAGTTTTTTCTAGAGTCTTGTAACCTGTTTCCTTCCTATTTATGTTTTGATGGTGGTTTGTTTTGCTTTTTGTAAATCAGAAGTTACATTTTGCATGGGCTACATTTTTAGTTTTTAAAATCAAGTAATGTACAGCTGCTGTTGGCTAGATGAGTTCACATCTTTTTGTTTTATCAATGTTTTCTTAAAATCTTGAAAAATAAGGTGTCATAGAAAATAGTGGATTTGGACACCCACTCCATCTTGCAAGACAGAATAACAACCCAAATAAGAAAACCCAAACCCCACAAAAAAACCCAGAAAACCCCCAAACGTAACAACCCAAACACACATACACACTGAGCCCTGTTTAATTTAAATAAAGGAATCAATCAATCTTTATGCCCTTTAGGTCAGAAAGTTTTCCCTTTAGCAATTAAGATGCTGCATCTCCCTTCTGATGAAGGTAAATGTGATGCTTTCTACATTTTCTGTTGCAGCACCACGTTATATTTTGCTGGTGTTTACAAAACTGTTAGGCCATTTTGCTATGTAATAGTTACAGGTGAGGATGATCCTACGGAAATTAGTTCATCGAGTTCTTAGGCTCTTGTTGTGAACTTGGTGGATTTAAACTTCTAGCAGTCATTCATAGTCATCACCCATTCTACCAGCTTTATATATGGATAGAGTCTGTATTAACTAGTAAAAGAACATAATCTGTGCAGTTTTGTGACCAAGTTTAGAGAAAACATAACTTTGTTTTACCAGTCCAGGAGGGGGCAGTAAATTTCTTTTTATTGTTACTGGAAGCAAGTCCAACATTATCTTCACCATGAAAGGCTTTGCTTTTTTTTTAAAAAAAAAAGCTTTCTATAATAAGAAGGCAACATCTTGACTCATGATTTTTTACCAGTTTCATTGTTTTTTACTATTATTTCCTCGCAGTCTTTTTTTAAAATAGAAAATCATCAGAACCTTCAAAACCTGTCCTTTGTATGTTTGATTTTTCAGGTCACTCAAAATAATCTGTAATGAGATAGGCATTATAACTATTAAAATGTCATGTATAATCAATTCCATTCTTTTATTGGTTTTGTTTAAAACAGTGTTTTCTCAAAAAGCACTGGTAAAATGGAGCAGACTTCATGCATGTGCTTAATTCAGCATGTTTTACTCTACCTTCTAACCCCAGTATTTGTGTGCATACAGATGCATAGGAATCGAGCTGATTTTTAATACATGCATCCAAATTTTAATTTGCATTTCTCTGTATATTGCAGTGAAATTCAAATAAATAGGAGGCAAAAAGTGTAGTTTATATGAATGCACATAATTTTTGGGACAGTTCTTATGATTCCAAGTTAGTACTCTTGCTTGGCTTGCAGGTAAAATGGAAGTGATTATTGCCTATGAGAAGCAGAAGTACAAATCTAGTGCATTTGACATTTGTTGTAGAAGGAGAGTAAGCTTTTACAGCCAGTTGATGACTTGGAGTTTTGTTTTTGCTGTTGGGTGAAGTTATTAGCATGAGATATCAGGTACAATTACAGAGGCCTCAGGATTCCTTCTAACCTACTTGCAAGTTTTCATAATTGCTGTAATTCTCAAGACTTGTGTAGTAAAAAAATCCACAAAATATAAAAATGGTAATAATTGTAGTTGGTCCATTCATTCCAGAGGGAGTTGAAATAGTACTTTTGTTGTTATTTCTAGTGTTGTTATTAATACTTTTTTAGCCCTGTGTTACTCAGAAATTAGCTGGGAGCTTTATGAAGCCCTGGCTACAGTGTTATGTCACACCTAAGCAGTTGAAATGTTCCATTCAGTGCTATCAGAGTTCATGATTTGTGCTGTCACTGGGAAGTAATTTAGCATACTCTGGGAACACAGAACAGTCTTACATCTGGCAAAGACAGTGTCCCACAGAAATACTTGCTGTTCATTTGGTGGATGAGTGTGTTGAAATGTGTCCCTAAACAACTTTTTTTCTTTAAAGCCTTGTAATTTCTCTATTTAAAAAGTATGCAGTTGCTGGTTCACAATCCATGGTGCACCACAAACAGTAACGGTTTGTTTCTTCTCAAGGACAAACTGCTGCTGCAAAACTTGTAAAGTTCTGTTTGCATTTCAATGCTGTTATTTATTGGTTTTGTTACTACTATCATAACTAGGCACTATAATGATGATTTTGTGAAAAAATATCACAGCTGTATCTTAAAGCAACTTCTGTTTGAGGGTTAGATGGAAAAAAAAGTTTCATATGGAACTGTCTCTGAAATAACTTCTAGCCTAGAAACTTTGAAGTGGGCTGAAGAATGTGGGAGAAACCTTGTAATAAGTAACTCAACCTAGTAAATGCAGTATAGATTTTGAGTAAGTGCCAACTATATTGAATACAGTAGCTCTCTGTAGAGCTAAAAGTCTCAGACCAAAGTTATCAAATTTGGGTGCCTAAAGTTACATAGTTAAATGTAAGTTACTTGATTTCCAGAGTGTGAGTCAACTGTGATTGGTAATGGGAGTTGATGGAAAATAGCTTATGCTTTGCAGCTATGAAGAAGAGAGGGAACAGAGTGTGCTCTCAGCAAGTTTGCTGATGACACGAAACTGGGAGGAGTGGCTGACACACCAGAAGGCTGTGCTGCCATTCAATTCAGCAAGACCTAGACAGGCTGAAGAGTTGGGCGGGGAGAAACTTGATGAAATTCAACAAGAGCAAGTGTAGAGTCTTGTGTCTGGGGAAGAGCAATCCCATGTGCCAGTACAGGTTGGGGGCTGACCTGCTGGAGAGCAGAGTAGGAGAAAGGGACCTGGGGGTCCTGGTGGACAGGAGGAGGACCATGAGCCAGCAATGTGCCCTAGTAGCCTGGGGTGCGTTAGAAAGGGTGTGGTTAGTAGATCAAGGGAGTTTCTCCTCCCCTTCTATTCTGCCTTGGTGAGGCTGCATCTGGAATATTGTGTCCAGTTCTGGACCCCTCAGTTCAAGAAGGACAGGGAATTGCTTGAAAGAGTCCAGCGCAGAGCCACAAAGATGAATAAGGGAGTGGAACATCTCCCTGATGAGGAAAGGCTTGAGGGATCTAGGTCTCTTGAGCTTGGAGGAGACTGAGGGGCGACCTCATCCATGTTCACAAATATGTTAAGGGTGAGTGTCAGGAGGATGGAGCCAGGCTGTTTTTTTGCTGATGTCCAGTGATAGGACTAGGGGCAATGGGTGCAAACTGGAACATAGGAGGTTCCATGTAAACATCAGAAAAAATTTATTTACTATGAGTGACAGAGCCCTGGAACAGGCTGCCCAGAGAGGTTGTGGAGTCTCCTTTGCTGGAGACATTCAAAACCCACCTGGACACATTCCTGTGTGATGTGCTATGGGTGACTCTGGTCTGGCAGGGGGGTTGGACTAGATGATCTTTCGAGGTCCCTTCCAACCCCTAAGATTCTGTGATTCTGTCATAGATTGCTTGTAGATATTTTAACTTTTCCCAGTGGATTTTAGCAGTCTGGCCCAATGTGTGGTGGGTGTTATGTAATAGCATTCATTGATGAAAAGTAGGGCTTAATGCAAAAATAGGGTTGTCCTGCAGTGGTTTTTTGCCTTTTCATCATGTGAGATTTCAGTGATCTTCCCCTTCTTCATTTTGTTAAGGGTCAAACCTACTAGTTATTTCTTCCTGTGATCCCAAGCACTTAATGACTTAATTTGCCTTTAACTTAGACAAAATAACATATACTGTATATAATTATATAGAAAAATTATTTTATATAATATGTGATAAATAAAGTATTTCTTGTTGGTGTTTCCTCAGATAGTGAAAAATTTTGGAGTCTAACAAATGGGTTGTAGCTAACTATTTATAGGTATTCCATAACATAGTTATTTAAGCTTAAGTTGCCTTGGGAAGTGCTCCAGTTTAGTAGCTAAGCATATGCCTTTGAACAATCCTATTAGCATGACTAGTGGAGAGCTCTTGATTACTCTTTGCGTGTATTCTCTGATTTATTAAGCCTAGATCTATTCAGAAGGAGAAACTCTTAGGATGAAGGCAGTTTTCTCTTTTGCTCTCCACAAACATGTAGTGTGTGATAAATGTTGCCAAGGTAAATATCAAGGGTCAACAACAATTCAGAGAGCTATTACTTGATCTCAGTGTTAGATGCAAAGAGGAAGTTTGTAAAACACATCCACTGTAAAGTTAGTTGTGTGTTGCTGTCTCTTGATCAAATAACCACAAACATGGGTAACTAACAACCAACATGCTACTCCTCAGAGACATAACAAATTTCAGGGTGGTCTAGAATATCATTAAAGCCTGAAGATCTTTTGCTAGAAATGCAGATTCTACTATATATTCTGCTATATATTATCCAACTGATTGTGTGCTCATCCAGGCCATGAGCAGCCAGTTCTTTATAAGAGTTCTACAGGGAACTGAGAGTTCTATGGGGAATGAAGTGAGCTTATACATACTATGGATTTTATAGCTTTATCATCCCTTATGATTTATTTTTTTTTTATGTTTTAGAAATGTATTTTTCAGCAGCAACACTACTGGAGCTATTTTTATATCACTGTTGAGAATTGCAACAAAGCTGTGGAAGGGCCTTGAGAACAAGTCTTACAAGGAGCAGCTGAGGTAACTGGGGCTGTTTAGTCTGAAGAAAAGGAGGCTGAGGGGAGACCCCATTGCCCTCTACACCTGCCTGAAAGGACAAAAAGGTAGGCACTGGTCTCTTCTCACGAGAGAAGAGTAATAGAATAAGAGGAAGTGTTCTCAAGCTGCACCAGGGGAGGTTTAGACTAGGCATTAGGAAGAACTTTTTCACAGAAAAGGGTTGTCAGACAGTGGAACATGGTGCCCAGGGAGGTGGTTGAGTCACCATCCCTGGATGTGTGTAAAAGTCATCTAGATGTGGCACTTGGGAATATGGCTTAGTGCTGGACTTGGCAGAGTGGAGTTAATGGTTGGACTCGATGATCTTGAAGGTCTTTTCTAGTCTAAGTGACTCTATTATTTTATGCATTTTCCAATAATTTAAACTTTTCAAGCTTCTTTTTTTAAATTCTTTGTTCTGCACTGAACCGATACTTGACCTGAAAAGTTTCCTGCTGTGTTTCATATGTGGAATCCCTGGGACTGTTTCACTACCTCTAACTGGAGGTGCATGATGGTTCTAAAATATAAATCGCATTCATCACAACTTGGAAAATTCAATAGTTGAGGTGGGGACATGAACTTAAGCACAAATTTATCAGCCCATTTTTCTTCTTTATAGCTTGGTGTTACAAAGAAATAAAGATGCTGCTTTCTAAAACAGTGATACATAGCAAATATTCTGTTATTTTCAGAATGCTATGCAATTGTATTTTTAAAGTAGCTTTTAGATGGTTCTGTCTTCATAAGCTTCCTAACTATAGCTAATGTCTAATATTGATTCTGAATAATTCAAATGGCAATAAAATTGGTTTTTCATGACAGTCAATCAGAGACATTCTTTGTTTAATGTTCATTTAAAGAAACATAGTGCCTTCTTACCTTCTGAATTTCAAAGCTAATAAAGTAATTGCAGGTCATTAAACTAAATTTCTTTGAATAATCAGGGCAGTTAATCTAATCTATTCAAGCCAGGGGACAGGACAGATTGGAATGCTAGGCATGGAGTTTTGAGAGATTCACCAAGTGGGTCTCCAGATGTGATTACCAGCATCTTCTCAGAAAGAATTAGTCCCAGCCTCCAAATTGTTGGAACTTGGAACTGTGTTTCTCTTTTGTATTTTTAAAATGAATAATGTTCAGAAGCAAGGACGCTTAAAAAGGTTCTTTTCTTTCTTTTGAAATAACCAAATCACTGCATAATCATATGGATCTTTATTGTGCACCACGGTATATTTTAGGATAACTTATATAGACACATTAACTATTACAAAAATATTCTCATATAATGTCCCATGATTTAATATGAAGGAAATTGGAATGAAAATGCCTTGAAGTATCTAGGTCTTATCAGGAGAATGGATACATGTAATCTCTTAACTTTATTGCTTTCTTTGTTGGATACTGAAAATGTTAGGTGATCTCTCAGAGAATCTGGATAAGGCAGTGAGATGGTGATGTAAAAGGCTTAAAGGATGTAAGTTTCCAGACAAGAGCAGTGTGTGTGCATGTGTGTGCCTTCCTCTTTTAGTCTTTGACCATTTCTCCTGAATGCTCTTTCTCACACACCCCAACCCCAACATGATGTAAGGACAGAGCAAAAACATTGTCTCTGTTTAATGACCAACTCATTGATGTGTATGAAAATAAGAGCCAAGAAGCTAATGGTTCAGAATTTTGGGTAATTGGTAGACTGGTGTGTTTTAAGGAGGACAATATTCATCTCTGTACTTGGAGGCATGCTAGTGCAATTCATGTGTTGAATAAGAAAAAAGCAGGTGCCCCAGAAGGCAAGAAAGGGATAGTGTGAGCCTTACTCATGAAATTCAAATGCAGCTCTGCCAACAGGCTTGCACTGAAATGAAGAAACCATGTACTTTAAACAAAGAAGAAAAAATCTATCAGTTTCAGTCTTAGCAAGGAAACGGATGCTGTTCTGTAGTTTACTCCTCAGTGCAACCAGGTCCTGCTGCGTATCGTGCCTGCTGCTGTTTTGTCAAGGGACTAACACTGGTCTTGAGCCTCAAGGTGCCAAGCAGCACCCCTTGTGTTGTGATTGTTGCAGTGTTCTCTCTGTCTCTCGTTGCTCTTTTCTCTCTCAATATATTGTCTAAGTTGCTGTCTTTGTAACCAGTAGGTGTCTTGGATCTGCCTACACCTTTGCAGCAGTGTTTCGTAACTGGGGAGTTATACCAAAATAGAAACTACATCAAATACTCAAATATACACTGCTTTAAATAAGTCCAAATTTTCATAACAATAGACTATAAAAAAATTAAATTTTGTTATCTAAGGAAAGCCATGAAAGAGCTGTATTATTTTTATTCTTCCCAGGAATTATAATGTACTTTAAAAAAAAAAAGCTTCCATGGAGATTTGAAGAAAAAAATGCATTTTGTCATACCCAAGGCAAGAAGTCAGGGAACGTTTTAAGTTTTATGTTGGTCAGGTTTGCCTCCACTCTGTAAAGTTCATGAAGATAAGTGTCAGTCATAGATTTTCAGTTGATACTGGTAGTTTAGACTTCATTTTGGCTTGATGTTATCTATGAATTTCTTCATAGTAACAGCAAATGGAGTTAAGTTTTTTTAATTTAAAAAAAATATATCAAAAACCTCACAATTCCTTTTTCATTTCTACAGAGTCTAAGTAGCTCTTAACAATTGAGATAATTTCTCAGGATGTCATGTGTATGCTCTGAAAAGAACTGATTCATGGCCATGCCTAGTTCTTTCAAAGTTAAATGCTTATGTTCCAAAAAATCTAAGTCTTGAACCTCAGTTTAAGTTATTCAGATTTTGAGATTTGAGAACTGAACTTTCCTGTGGGATTCACATAGTTTCTCAAGCAGATTCAAGAGATACACATTTGATTTTGCTTACTGATTAAGTGAATATATTAGATAACTTCAGTGAAATCAATGGCAGTTAGTTCTCATCTTATGCAAGATTTACAGCAGTGATTTTAATGAAATTGGCTGTTTTTACATTATGTTAAGTCAGATTTGAATTGATTTTTTTGATGTTTAAAAAGGAATACAAATTAATAATAAGGACTCCAGGTTTGAATTACATTTATTTTTTAATAAATATTGAGAACTACAGTTCTTTGTAGAGTTTTTCTAAGCTGCTGTTGCTTCTTTAGAATGTGAGATAACACACTTAGAAAACTAATGCTATTAATTTTTAATTTATTACTAAATAATAATTTTAATTGTTTTCATTTTTTAACTGATATAGTCTAAAATACTCAAATGCATTTCACAGCACTCTTCTTAACTACCTTTATTTGATCACTTAAATAAGGCAGAATATTTCTTTTAATTATGTCTTGTTAATCAGAGTTTTCCTGCCACAATCTTGAAGAAAAAAAGAGTAAATCATCTTTTTCCTTTCCAAAGTTCAAGAAAATTCATGAACGTATGATTGAGCACAGAACTTTAATTGAGCTAAATATATGTAGGTTAGGTGAGGGAAATATATAAATTATTCCCTACAGTTAAATAATAGATGTGTTTATTACCATATTATGTAAGTGTCACTGTTCAGCTAGCGTTTATATGTTGTCTTGAAAATGGCAATGCAAAGCTCTACTTAAGTATATACATTTTACTTTGCCTTTCGAATTCTTAGGAGTTCACTTCTCTTACTTTGCTCAATGCTAATGAACGTGGTTTTTTTTTTTAACTGATTTGACTCACTGACCTGTTACTTCTTATTTTTACTTCAAAATGATGGAATTTTTTCCGATTCCTCTTGAATTTGCCTTGGTTTCAATGACTAGTTGCCTCCAAGTTTCATTTAGCAAAAAATAATAATTGCATTTAATTATGCTCAAAGTATAACCTTTTTAATCTGCATATTTCTTGCAGGCTGTGCTGGCTTATTTCCACTATAAAGCATAATGGAAAACTATTAGAAATATTGATTTATCAATACCAAAGTGATATATTGAAATGAAACTTGGATGCTGTCCAGCCCTCAGATAACATGGATAACATTATTGGATGGAACTGGATGATCTCATTCTAATTAATATGATAGTTCCATGTGAAAAGCACAGACAATATATACCTGCAAGTTGATAAAAAATAGAAGTTCAATACTGAAGACCCCCGAGTTTTATAATTGTTAAAATATGCCACTATAAGTATTTAATATTCCATATACAGAGAAATCATCACTTTGCGTTCTCTCCTCTCCATCTTTTTTTCTTCTTCCTCTGACTCAGTTATTTTGGTATGAAGCTGTTTACATGCAATGTGTATTAGCATGTAGTACATATGAATGCACAGGATAAACACATACAGTTATGAATTGAGTATGATTACCATCCTGCGGTGCACTTGGTTACAACAAAGCTGCATTTAACCTGATAAAGTTGAAATAAAGGAAATTCAAAATATTTATGTTAACGTTATGCTTGTTCTTAGGCTAAGTCTGTGATTCTCAGTTTCTGCATTTCAGCACATACATGTTTGAGCACTCTTGTCATGTAAGAATTCAGAGAAGTACTTTCAACTAGTGTGTGTCCCCCCTGTAGAGGGTGTGGTGGCTGTATTCATTGATTTTAGTCTTTATTCCTCTATTGGACTCTTTTCTACCAGTCTATCTCATTGAACTAGCAGACTTGGTTTCCATATTGGCTTTTTTTTTTTTTTACAAATTCTATCTTGTCTTTAGGCTTCTAAAACCTTCCTTCCTCCTCTTTGTTGTTTTTTTGTGTGTGTCTGTGTGTGTAAAAGTTAATGGAGGAAAACTGCCTGTCATCAGATTTATGCAGAATTGAGAGTGAGTGAATGCTGCCATCACTAAGTTGCTGTCTATTTCACATTGATTGAGCTTCCTGGGCTTGAGGGACTTTTGAAGGGCTGGGTTTTTATGGTTGATATGTTTTTGGTCATTTGTCATAAAATCATTCCTACTGAGCTGTTTTCTGGTCTGAATACTTAATTACTGCAGTAGCAGGGAATGGCATAAGCTTTAGTTTTTACTTAATATTCACGTACAAATAAGAAACAGTTGGTACTTCTGGGTTTTGTGAGGATTTTACCTATAAACATCTATTTTATATTTCAAATTACTACCAGAAGCTGGGGGGTTTTAAGCCTAATATATGACACAGGCATAATTTTATGCACCTAAGGCATGTTTCAAAATGGATTGATTTTCTTTTATTTCTAATGGTCATCTGCACATGGCATGTTTTAGAGATCAGCTGACATCAGTGACACAAGCTTTAAAAAGGATTTAATAATTATTTATCTTGCAGTGTGCTTCTCCATTTCTGTTCACAAGCATTGTATTTTCCAGGTGTCAGTCTGTTTTGAGTTGAGATATTATATTATAGAGGTGGATGAAAAGAGAAAATTAATCTTTTATTGCTAAGAGAATTTGCCAGTATAACCTTAAAAAATTTCAATAACGTTGATGTTTCCTTTATCTTTGAATCAGAAGACTTTGTGTTATTTCTGTTTTTCATTGTGCCGTAATGCAATATGATGTCTTGTAAACAGGAAATTACACTATTAACTATTGCAGCTTTTTTTTTTATTTTATTTTGCCAAAAGTTTTATTTTTTTTTTTTTAAATAATCTCTTTTCCCTATTTTAACTTCTCATGCTTAACGTGATCTGAGTTCCTTCAGGGCTGCCAAAAGGGGAAATTGACTTTTTGAGAATGAGTTGCTGGAAACTGCAGCCTGTGCACTTTTTTCAGGTAGAAAGCTCCTGTGCACTAAGACAGGAAAGGGAAAATTTACTGGCAGGTTCAAACCTAGGAATCAAAGATACTCACTTCAGTCACATCAACCTTTGATCAGTGTTTTCCAGCCTAAGCATCATTTATTCTACATGTTAGGGACAGTTTGTAATGTAGACATTGCTTTAGAGTGTAAAACATAGCAGCACTGCAAGAGCAAATATAAGAAATGTGATGAGCTTTTCCTTAATGTCTACTGAATTTGCTTGCAGTCAAATGAACTGGCTTTAAGTATTCTTCATGGGCTTCAATTACTGTGAGTTTATGAAGAGCAACTGACTCGGATAAGGAAAAAAAATCCACATGTCACAAGCTAGGGTGTAGAGAAAATTATGATTTTGGGGGAAAACGAGGTCAAAAGACCTAGCTAACTGTAGTGTCATGGTATGACCTACCAAGTTAGTATGACACTACAATATTAAAAAAAATAATGTAAATGCATATTTACATGCTGTGCCAGTAGAAGCTATGTTCAACAAATGTCTATTAAACAGACTGTGTGGTAGAGTTAGCATGCTGGCACCGATAAATTGAAACTAAAACAGTCTAACAGAATCTGGCAATTCAATACAATTCTATATGAGTCAATATAATACAGAATGTATTCATACTAGGACAGCATTTTAAATACGTCTTTGATTCACATGTTTTCACTACATCACACACTTTAAAGCTTCTGAGAACAAAAATAAAATCCAATAGTTACACTAAAAATAATTTTGAACATTCCAAGTAAGAGCACCTTTGCTATGAAGACAGGCTGAGATAAGTTTGGGCTATTCAGCCTGGAGAAAAGAAGGCTCAGACAGTAGGAGGCAAAGGAAAACAGCTGGGAATCTTGTAGGAAGCCTCACTAAGAGGATTTCACTGTGAGACTGATGCATGTAGCTGTGTCTCTGGTCTTCTAGTAGTCACCTAACAGCAAGTGGCAAGACTGCTCACTAGATGTTTTCCAAGAGTAAGTACAGATAGTGGACAAGCTGGATTGCCTATGTATGATCTGAAAGTAAAGACATATGAAGCAGAATACCTACAGACTCTGCCTTTCTATTTCTGTAAAGAGCTTAATGTAAAACAATTGTTCTATGCATCTGAAAACCAGAGTGAGCATTTAAGGTCCAGGGACTGGACCTTTCATCATGCAGATGAAAGACTGATTATTACTTTCTAGCTTCCAACCTGAACTATATAATGTGAATATGGGCCATTGAGGAAAGCTTAGGTACCTAAAATTAGAATATGTGAGCGTTCTCTCTTCTTCCTATTCTAGTGGCTGAAATGGTAGGTTGTGGGGTTTTTCAGGGTGTGGTTTTCTGGACCTTTGTGGGTTTTTTTGGTTGTTTTATAGTTGGTCTCAGTCATCTCAGAGATCCTTTCCAACCATGACTATTCTGTGATTACCTTTTCTGCTTCCATCTTAGAAGATTGGGATTCATGCTAGCACTGGATCACATTCCCTAAAGCAATGTTATCCAATGCCAAGCACATTGTGCCTCTGCTCAGCAGTTAGTTGCTGTGAACGAGAGATACATGAAAGCTCCTATGAATATGGTTACTCCATCCCCATTTAACTGAAACCTTTACATTGTACGTTCTACCTGAATCCACAATAGTTTGCTAAATCTGGTGAGTTAGAATGAACTAAAAAAACAAAGAGGTTTTCAAGAAATGTGTGGACATGTGGCAACATTAAACCATTTCTGTTGATCTGAAGAAATATTTATTTTTAATCCTGTTTCTCATTTTTACTCAAAAATGAGAAAGGTATTTTCTGTGTCACATTCAGTTAAAACTCCGAAGTAGCAGTTCTTTCAAGACAAAGCCCATCCATTCTGCTCTCAAGAATATCAAGTAACTTTCTGTTCTTTCCTCATCTTTTCCCTTTTCTATCAATACTGTCTTAACTAATTGCTCCATCTTGTCATAAATTGAGTCTATACCAGCCCTTAAGCATTGTCTACTTAATTCAGTGTGTAGGAAATAAATGGCTTTTAGTTATAATTACTTTCAAGTCAGCTTTGTCATATCTACCAAATAAAAAGCAAGGTTATTTTTATTGTTCAGGGGAAAGTATTCTGTATGTAATGTATAATTTAGAAGTGTCTATGAATATTTTCTGAGAAAATTAAGGTTAATGTTCACCCAATTGCACGGGTGTTTGGTGTGCAACTTTAGTTGGAACTAATGGGCTCTAAGTTCCTAGCAATGAGCTGAAAATCAATCCCTTGCTTGGTAAACCTGAAGCCAACTGGCTTTTAGAATAACATATTAAATTGTGAGAAATGTATCATTTGGGCTGGGCAGTTTATGTTGCAGTGTGGAATGGGAAAGAAAAGTTTATTTCCTAATGCAGTAATGCTGAAAGCTTTTCAATGAGAAGTCTTGCCACGGGGCTATTCACAACATTGAGTGCAATTCTCATGCTTGTCTAATATTACGAATTAGGTCATCTATTATTTTGGCACAGGGCATTTAACACATTTTTAAATTGTTCATGTATTTATTGCATGAGAAGCAAGATAGAATAAATATTTTATCCTTGTGTTCATTCTCTCGTAGTAAAACCTGCTAATATCTGAAAATGCTGAAACTTTCCCAGATCTGGAATTCATCTTGAAAAACTTATTTCTGTAAGAATACTTAAGTTAATCTAATGAGGATTTCCATGCTATCAAATACTGAATGAACTTGTAATGTTATGAACCTAGTTTTTTTGTAGTACCCAGGCACATTCTAGAGAAATTATAGAGACTTGTGATCATAGAAATTTTAATTTAGAAACTGAGACATGAATATTTGGAGTGTTACAGTTCAAACTTAGACCAAATATGTGCTGTAAGCTGCGTTTTTTCTTCGTACCAATGTATAGTGAAGCCGAAAGACAAAAATATCCTATATACTGCTGTTTACTGGAGAACAATCTCTTAATTCTAGACAGTTATTGAAGCTGGTTTTCTAGTTTTCTTTCCTTTTGATGGGAGATTTTTCTTTTTTTCTCTTTATGCTGGAAGACAATTATGCTCATCATTTCTGGTGGGTTTACAATCTCTTACCATTTTCCTCTTTATTAACTTCTGATTTTGATCTCCATTTAGGTAATTATCCTCCTTTTCTCCTTTTCCATATGAAGACTTTTTGTTGCCTAGATATTGATGGACCAAGTGTTAGTTTAAAAATGCATGTATTTTAAAAGCATATTTATAGAGAGAGTGCTGTTTTACATAGGGTATATGTCTTGTGGGGAATTGTATTTCTTGAATGGAATGGTTGGTCACTGTCCAGGTGGCAAGCAGAATCTGCATGGCAAGTGTACTTGTAATAATGTCTTCAGCTAGATAGAATGCAACTATAAAACAGTTTTATTGTCTTAACTGAGTTCAAAGGATTCCTGTGTGCCCATTCTTGCATCTTCAGGAGCAGTTTTTATTGACTGTTTAACATTCTCTGCATGGACTATATCTGAAGCAGAGATTCTTAGACATTGAGTGTGTTTTGATCTTCAGAATTACACAATCAGTGAATAATTCAAATTGAGTAGGATAAAAGAAGGCCTTTAACTCAATATCTTTGTTCAACCATGAAGTTCATGGGCAGTTTCCATGCATTTGCATGTGAAATGGCATTCTGTCTCGTAGTCTTCCTGCTAACATAGTTTCCTCTGCTTTCCCTTAATGTCAGTAAAACTCAGAAGTTAAAAATAAGGCATATTATCAGGAAATATTTTGTGTGCAGCTAAATGCATTTTGAAATAAGATATTTAGAGAGAGACAAATTCTATGACTACAGGATTACAAATCAGAATGTAATTTTAAAGTTGTAATGAGAATAAGTTGCACATGAAGGTATCTTCACAATTATTGTCATGTGAATGAAGTAACACAGTGTTCATGTTTCATGTATTCAGCAAAGAGTGATAATAAACTGTACAGCTTTGGCCTTCTTAATGTTCCATAATTTGACTTTGCTGGCAATTTGCATTTCTCTTCAGTTACAGCCTTAGTAACCTGTGAAGAAGAGGTGGAACTGACAGTGAATATAAACATAAATGAACACTGAAAAGGTCAGAAATATCAAGAATGATAATTCTGATACCTCCTTCTCATGACAAAGGTTGTAGCGAAAAGGTACAACATGAATCTCTTTGAAATTACAAAGGTTGCTACCAAAATGTTTCTGTATTTATTGAGAAGTGTAAAAAAAGAAAAAAAGCACACTTTCATTGTGCTCATTGAATAGCCCAGTATTGTTTTGGGCTTTGTTTTTGTTTGGGTTTATTTTGTTGTGGTTTGGTTTTTTTGTGGTGTTTTGTTTTTTTTATTCCTTTATAAGTGAATATGTACAGTGCTCCCCTTTAATTTTATTTTGTCATAGAAATAGTAGTCTTTGTTACTGAAGGGTCTTCTGCTAACTATTCAAAGATGGAGACTTAATTTTACACTCTGCAGCAGCTTTTCCAGTTCCACGGGCCAGACACATTTCTTACAATGTTTCCTTGGCTAAGTAATTGAAAACATTTTCAAAAAATATTATCATCTCTAACCAGCATGAAAGTTTTAGGCTTTTTCTCTAAAACAAAAACTTGAGATTTTCCAGCAGTCCACGGAACAGAGTTGTGGTATTGAATGTGAAGGCTAAAGGTCTGATTAACATCTTAACAACATTCTTTGATTTCTACTTACTTGACTGAACACTGCATTGGGCAGGTACCCCCACTACTTTGTGATACTCAGCAATGTCATTGATCAATTTATTCCTGCATCACTGCAAAGTGAAAAAAATCATTAAATGTCCTAAAACAGATATTCTTTGTTCTTGGTGTGGTTTTGAGGTGTATTTTGTATGTTGATGGAGATAAGGAGTACAGCTATGTATCTTAATTTTTATGTGCAAATTCACAGATGCAAAAAACACTAGGCGATTTTTTCTGTTAAGTCTGCCACTTATAATCTTTTTGGGATAAGAAAGTAAAATGCATTGTAGTTTCCCATTTCATGGGAATCTTGTTAAATTCCTTTCTCATTCCAGCATAATTAGAAGTGAAGGGATGCAGTAAGCTGGTCAAAATTACGCATTATGTGTTGTTTATAATGGTGATATTTCTTTTAGTTTTTTAGTGTAAATATGTATTAAACATTTTCCTTTTTTGACGTGTGCTTCAGAGGTTTACTCTTCAGGGCAAGAGAATATTCTTTTGTCAAAGATGTGCTTTACTTTCAAATGTGATTATTTCAAATGTTTAAGATACATTTGGCTGAAAAGCTACAGCAACAACAAGAAAATGTCAATCACGATCTGCCATGGATTAACACAGGGAGGGAAGGTGGGAGAATTCTCTTCCCTACCTGTTGGAGATCCTTCACTTACCTTTCATTTTGTGGAAGGATAAGTTTTGCAGTAGAAATAGGAACAAACAGCTTTAAGCCTGCCCATTCTTTCAGCAATATTTTTGTCCTTACGGGAGCACAATTGGGCTCAAGCTACTGATACCTGTGGAATTGGTACATCTCTTCAGCTTCTTGATCTGGGCAGTAATTGAATGTCACCTGGAGATGGAAAGGGATTGTACTTTTCTGTTGCAGTGGCAGGTGAATTTAGAAAAAGGATTGGAGCAGTGTGCAGATTAATGATGACAGTGGAGATGTGGTACAGAATGCTTTTGGGTCCAAGAGTTTTGCTTATAATTTTAAATTATATTTGGACTATTTCTGTGACACCTTTCAGTTGTAGGATAAGCTTTCCTCTTGAAGTGTGTGAATGAGAGACTCAACAGAGCAATCTCAAAGTGTAATGTCATGTACAGTCCTTCTCATGGAAAATTCAATCAATGAAAGAAAGCCAAGAAATATTTCCATGAAAGCTGAGAAACTCACATTATTTTGCCAAGTAAGCTGAGCATTACCTACATAGTTTCTTCTCCAATAGATGGATGCTTGCTAAGTCAAGCATAGCTTTAAAATTGCCTTTAAAAATCTTTAGATGTCAAAGGTTTCAGTTTCAGCAGTATTTAATAAACTCATCTGCATAGCCTGCATGGAGTCAAAGTTTTCAGGTCAATTCTTGATCTATTAAGATGAAGCAAATATGTACACAGCAGTAAAATTACTTCCTGTTCATGTCTTTAGAGGCTGGTTGAGTTTTTCTTTAGTTCTCAGTCAATACAGCACACTTGGACAGGTTTGATTTTTTGAGACTATAGTGAATTTTTTTCCTATGTCATATTTCTTACTTTTTATGACTTAAGAGTAGCTATGTAACATCTTAGTAAATAATATCAATACACTACAAGATTCACAAAACACGTAAAGAACAGTGGTTAAAAATTACTCAAAATGCTATTTAAAATAAAGACCAGCCGTTTTGTAGAAGGCAGAAAGTACGTTCATTCTTGGAAGTTATTAACTTCCAAAAATATTCCAAAAATACAAATATTTTGAGTTTAGGAGGTGGTGTCAGAGTGCTATCTCATGGAAAGGATTCCGGTGCTTTTTTGGATTAATGAACCAGACGTTCACTTGGACAAATAGTTGCAGCTTTCTCCTCTAGGATGCACAACTTACTAATATTTGCCAAAACTCATTTTTAATGCAACTTTGTGTTGTCATCAAAAGGCATTTGCAGACTATATTGCACTTAGAAGTGCTGCCTTTCCTGCCTTTGCCTTTGTAACTCCACATACATCTCATCTCAGTCTCATTTTATGCACAAACATACCTCTAACCCGTGCAAAACAGTATGACATTTTTATTGTTATATATAATTTACATCTAAATGCTGCATCCAGCAACTGAGGCTATAGAAAATGTTATATATGCTAAGGCAACTAACCCAACCTAAGTTCAAGTTAACCCACGTGCCTGGCTCTTTGTCACCCCTCATCTGAGTCTGGGCAGGATGGGTGTGTCTCTCTCTGGTATGAAGTTTGCCACTAGCTCCATGTATCTCTCACAACTTGAATCAGAGAGCCTGAGAGTGATTGGAAATATGCACGGATGATACATGTTGGAAAAGTACAGGCAAATTAATTGACTCATAAAGTATTCCAAAACAATCTGTAATTCTGCTGCTGTGGTTACTGTGCTGTTGTAATTTCCTCTGTATTACTTATAAATTATTAAGTTGGGATAGTATGATGAGGTTTCATTTATCTAAATATGAATTACAACAATTTTCTAGGATGTTTTGCTTGGCAGCTACTGTTATTTTCTACAGTGTTCAAATGAGAAATTAGATAACCATAAAAATTATACCATTAGTTTGTTATTAGTTTGTAATTAAAAATGACTTAATCTGTACATTACAGATTTTACAGATGGAAAAAAAAATAGATTCAGTGAGAGCCTACTCTAGTCACATACAAACGGGTTTTAAATGAAGCAAAAGAGCAACAGGGTTGATAAATTTAATTCAAATGTACATAGCTGTGATGGCTTGGTATTTGTTAACAGCCAAGCAGTTGACACAGCTCATAGTGCACAGGAATAACACATAGATGGTAATTTCCACATTTAATAAAGTTATATTGCAAGCATGTGTATTTTTATCTTGTACTCTTCAGAGAATACATTTGTAAATCAAGAAGGAGTATTAGGTTTATTTCAAATATACACAATGTGAATTCCACAGGGAATTCTCAAAACTTTGAAACTAAAGATATTAACTGCTACTGCAGTTCTTTGTTAGACTGGTAAATGCAAACTCATCTAACAGGTTTTTTCGTAGATCCTCATTATGTGAGTGCAGTGTAGGTCCTAAAAAGTGTCAAGAATGTGTTTAATGAAGAAGAAGTAGGAAACTGAACGGAATGCTGTAGATATTTAAAGCCCACTGGCTTTAAGACCTGCTGATCTGTCCCTGTGCCACAAGAGATCCCACACTATTGCCAGTCTGTACCACATTATGCTGGTTCATGGGGTGGGATTGTAAGGTTACGACCTTTATTCCTTTAATGGCTGCATATTTGCATGTTATATTGGCTAGAGAAATGGTTTCCTAATGGAAGTTAGGGCTTTAGTCTGTACATTTCTTGGTATTGTAGTGTTTTTCCACTTGAAAAGGAGAAGCCTAAATGTTTCGGACAGCTTTAATTTCATTTCCAAAAAGCGATCTGAGACACATTTGGTTTGCACAATGTAACCTCGTGCAGAGCTCCTCAGGATTACATCGAACAAACTGTTTTCAGGAGGCATTTTTCAGAATAGCTTTGTCAGTACAACAGTAAAGCTAACACAGCTGTATTGCTCTCCAGTGTCTCAGAAAACATCTATGAAGTATCTGTGGTACAGCCAAACAAATACTGGCTAGGTTTGGATTTTTAGCTCCAGCATGTAATCTGGATGTACTCTTTACTGTGGAAATATTTTAAAGGGAACCTAAGTTTACATCATTGGTGACACAGATTAACATTAGGTGTGTCATAATACTGTATCAAGCATGTACTAATATATAATATAGATGGGTATACATTAAATGTATATAATGTGTGTATCACAGTATGTACATATATATATACATTTAAAGTTTTACATTAGATTTATTTTCTTGTGCAAGCTTGAAGTTCAAACTATCTCTGTGCATTACTGAGGGCATTCCTTTACAAGTGATGCGACTAGCAGTAGGGTATGTGAATTAAAAATGTCTTTCAACTAGGGTCTTGAGGAAAAGGCCTTCAACTTGGGAGAAAAGTAAAAGTTACAGGCTTCTAAAAGCCTACACAATTACTGTAGGAAATAAATAAAGAAGAAGCCTAGATTTTTGTTATGCAGGCCTCTGTGAGGCTGCTTTGTGATGCACATTCTTGTATGGGGCTGTTTTGTATTCCTCTCAGATAAAAAATAGTGTAGCGTAATGGAAAACTCACATTTTTCAGGGAAAAGAAATCCAGGTTCTCAGGCTGACAGTTTCTTAAAGCTATGCATGTTGATGTTTTAATCTCATGCATTTTGATAGTGCTTGATGTACATAACTTGTAGGTTTGATAAATTTTTAACGAAGAAGTTGAAGATGATAAGAAAACACAAGGGGAGCTTTGTATTTTGCACCTTGCCTTCAGGTTTAATTTTCAGTTTTTGCACCAAGAACAATCCTTGTCAGAAGGCAGATGGATCATACGTTGCCCTAAACTGGCTTTAATCCCTTAAAAAAAACCCCAAGACCAAAATACAAAAGCAATCAACAACAACAACAACACAAAACTCGTAAAATAGCTTAAAAGAGAAGTGCAATAAAATTAAAGTAAGACACTGTATTTGTAGAATGGAGATAATACTTTCTATAATGAATATGTTAAAGTGTTCTGCGAAATATACAGAAGCTTTAATGGAAGTAGAAATAGTTTCCATTTCAGATAAATGTTTTCTGTATAAAAACAAACCCTAATGATGAGGTGCAAGTTTTTGTTGTTTCTAGACTCACCATTCACATCTGGATCAAATTAAAGAAATTCAGGAAGCAGAGATTTCCTTCCTTGAGATACATTTCTGGACATTTCATGTTATTGTCTTTGGAAATTCAAAGTATAGTGGTGTATAATGCTTTCTTGAAATGAATGTATGTAACTGATAGAGATTTCCTTTTGGTTTTCATTTAAACTACTGGACAGAAGCAGGAGGTATTTTATGTTGTAACACTGATGGAATGATCTGTGGTTGTGATGGACAAAATATATACGCTGTCTCATCAAACCTTGCAATATTTTTTGTGACTTTTAAGCATACTGAAATTTAGTGGTATCAGAATTAGTGCTGAGGTAAAGTAATACTTCCTAAATAGCAATTTAAGATTACCCCCTGCACTTGAATATTTGGGTGTTAGTGCATATATTCTGCTGATTTCTAACAATGCTATTCAGAATTCTTAGATGCTTGTTGTTAACCTCTTGCTGTAATACAAAGGAAGATATTTAGTCGAATCCTATTAGCAGTACCATTCTGTCTTAGCTGAATGTTAATAGCTGAACGTTTTGCTTTGGCAGCTCACAAATTATTCAGTTGTTTCATTGCTATTGTCAATTATTGCTAAAAGAGGCTACTAACATGATGAAAAGACAACTGCTGTTTTGTAGCCTTCTCGAGTTCCTTTTGAGGAGCAGGGTTGCAGTCCTCCAGGCAGCTTCTTGGACATGCTAAAATATAAAGATTTTAGTGTGGCTTGATGAAGATAAGAAGCTCATAATGAATTACTATAGCAAATAGGTCTGTAAATGTGTGTTCCCTGAGGAACATATACATGAAGACTTTCTTATGCCAAAGGCATAATCAACATTTTTTTTAATTATGTGTGTTCTGAGATGAACAATGGCCCTAACCATGACATAGAAGTCATATTAGTACTGACTTCTGGGAGTTCATTTTGCCCGGTAGGCTCACACTTCATCTGTCAAGAATAATCTATTTTTGTTCCTCATGGAGCAAGGAGGAAATAGATCTCTTTCCTGTTAGCAAACTTGTGATATGGACAAGACAGTTTGCACCACAGGTAGCAAATTCTACCTATCAGTAAAGCACAATTGCAATTAGCTAGTGGCTTGCAGTAAGACTCAATGTCTTAAAGTACACGTTTGACTCAGCTTGTTTCTCATTTGTTTAGAGTTTTTCAACGTTTTATTATTGCACTACAGACAATTAAAATCTTGATGTAGACAAGGAAAAATAAATCCTACCTTACAATAAAAACAGATAAATACTGATATGTTATGAAAACATATTAATGTTTTCAGTTACTTCATCCTTTAAAATCTCCTGTTTCTGATATCAACTATTTTGAGTGCCTCCGAGTAGCTATGTTAAAGACTGAATTATGTTAAATATGGCAATATGAATATTATGTTGAAAAGCAGCTCCTATTGGCTTCACTGGAAGTAAATCTCTGTTTCCAAATGGCAGTACTGTACTGCTGTCTAGCTCTGATCAGTTTCTGATTAATTCAGTTGCTGGTGGGAAATATTACATGTGGTAAGACAGTGTATTGAATAGAACAGAAAATGCTATTCAGCATGAAGAAAACCTGCATTAAAAAGTTAATTGACAATAATTAAATACCCAGAAATATATAAAAAAAAAATTCTAGAAATAATATTCATTTAAGATATTACATTAAATGTAAAATGTAAATCAGTTCATACGGCGTGTTATTAGTATTTGTGGATGGCAGAGGATGTCTGTAAAAATACTGGTTTGGTATGGCTGCTGGGGATAGTTTTAAAAATAGGATACAAAGCATCTTTCTCCCTCCTGAGAAATAGGGTGGTAAAAAAAATCACATGGTGAAATAAAAATGAGAAAAGGAGAATACTAAGAATGGTATATGATTCAATAACACTTCTGAATTGCTTTGTTGGCTAGCTAATGAAGCATGGTGCCAAATGTCAATGCTGACATAAGTCAGCATATTGCTAGCCAGCATTTACAACAACAGGGTTACAAGTCCAGGAAAGAGGGACTGTTAACTAGTAAATATGTTTCCAAACAGGGGAAGGATCAAGTCCATTAGTTTCTATTCTCTGTAAATACCAGGTTTCACAATTGCTGCTGCATATGTTGCAGTGGCTGTGCTGTCTGCAGCAGTCTAATGTACTGTTCGTTGCAAATACATGGACATAGCCAAAATTTTAAATGATAACATTTCTGTTTCCATGACAATATTTACTTAATAGGCCTACACTATTCCAAAACTTTAAAAAAGCTGAGTTGTTATTATTTTCTTGTTTGAAATGGTTCTGGTTTAAATTCTTAATGGTGCAGTTCAATTTGTTCCATGTCTTGTAATTACCTTGCTTTCCTCACAGATACTCAGGTTTCTTTGTGAGGAAATTTGCATATCCATTTGATGTCATTATCCTAATGACCACATATGGTCATTTTCTCAGCTGCTAATTATTTTAAATAGGAAATGTATAAATATGTAATTAGATTTAAAAAAATAAAACTTTTTATTACAGCTTATAGCCAAATAGTAAAATACTGATTTTTCTAGCTCTTGCCATAGGTTGATTGAGATTATTTTTTGCTATCCTAATTTCAGTCTTAAATATTTTGCATTTTCTGTATGTCAAAACCAGTGGGCATGTGTCTAATAAGGATTTGGTAGCTATAAATTATAGATAGAAGATCAGAATACAGACATTGGACTTAACCCAATTTGAGAATAAGTGGAATGGTTTGTTGCTTATCAGTCTTGGAGAAACTATATAAATACATATTTTGCTTTCATACCAATAATGCCAGAGAGACCACGTGTAATCAGTGAGATGTTTCTCCTCTTGGTCTTCAGTATTAACCATATTAGGCTTTTCCACTATCATGGACATAAAGAAAAAAAAAAGATTAAAAATGACAGAGGCTTGATGAGGTTGTGTTCAGCTCATCTGGCAACTATCCATCCAGGCCATTCTTTTGACTCGTGAGGAGCTAGTGGTTGTCACTTGCTTCATGCTTATAAAGACTCTACTGCCTCCCATTTTAGAGAGGTTTATGAGGATGAAGATACAAAAGAATGGTAGCTAAGTCTTCCTGGTGGCAAAAAATCAGTGACAAAGATACAAATTTACTAGCATGAAAGTCTGATTCTGCAGTGATAACCGAGAGCTCTTTACAGTACTTAGGTGTGATGAAGTAAATATCCATAAGGAAGTCACCTTCAGTGAAACAATTAGGGAGCAGGAATCTTCAGGAGCCTTCTCTTCTCTACTGATTTCAGTGACTTTCTTCCTAGTGTTGAGGTTACTTGGGCATGTATTCCAGCAATTACTGCAGAAGTGATATTTCTTTGTTATTTTGAAAGCAAAGCAAAATTCAGAATGTTTTCCTACTATCTTGCAAAGTTGAAGGAGGAAAAAAACTGAATCCTCCAGTGTGTTTCATTCAGAGTTAGAAATTAAAGCATCTGATTTATTTAGGCAATTTTCTTAAAGTTTTACAGGACAGGCTATTGAAAGTTTTTTTTTTTGTGAAAACGAATGGTTTTCTTTCACTGCAAGCATAAATATTTTCCTTAAACAGTTTTAACTACAGTAATCAGATTATCTAGGTGACCTGGTGTATTTATATGGATAAAATTATAAAAATTATCAATGGAGAATAGTAAGAGTCCCGTTTAGTTTCAGAATAGATGTGTTAGTGTGCCTGGATGAATCCTGTTCTTGCATGTTACCACACAGTGATGAAGGAATTGTCTCAGTGGAACCTCTGGAGCTGATCAAGTTTACTCTTCCACTCAAAGACACTAATGCCAGCTCTAAATCAGGTTAGTCATGGATTTGCCTAGCAAAGTCATGAAAACTTCCAAAGATGGAATTAATGTAATCTCTGTGATGTACTAACCACCTAGTGAAAAGCTGTTTCTTAGTATCCAGGCTCTATCTTCCAGACTGAAGTTTATGTTATCTTAGGCTAACTTAGAAGAGTTTAGCTCTGTCATCTGGCAACTACTCTTCAAGTGAAGGCTGCAGTTCGGTTGTCTTTTAGCCTCTTCTTTGCCAGACTGTGCAAACCTGTTCCCTCTACTTCTCCTCAGCGATTGGGCTTTAGTCCCCATGTCACCATGATAGGTGGACCTTCTTCAGTTTTACATCATCCCTTTCAAACTGGAAGAGGACTTGACTGGATACGTTTACAATCTGCAACTTTTTAAGAGAAAACTAGCTAAAAGACCGAATACTTGTGAGAAAACCTGAAAAAATCTGCTTATATACATTACCTCTTTATACTAGTTCTACTGCTTCTGGTATTCCTGTCAAGTGTTAGCACTAGATGCATGAAAAAGATTTAAAGCTATAGGATTTTTTACATTAATCAGTGATATTAAATTAGTTGACTAAATATTGCTGTGTTGGCAGTAATTCAAGGCAATCTGAAAAAAGGATGCAAAAATAAAGCTTTAATAAAGATACTGGTCTGAATTCCCATGAGGGGATCTTTAATGAGGAGGCAACTGTAAGGAAGTGAAGCCCTTTTTGTGGAGAGTATTGACAAATATACTGGGTCAGGCAAATTTTTAGACTTATCAAAGCTGTGGATCTGGTTTGGGGAATGGTCTTGAGAACGTTTTCCAATATTTTTTTTAATAAGACATGTTCTTTCTTGATATGCTCTTACTGGGACAGCACTTTAGAAAAGGGCCAGAAAAAATTAGACTTCTCATAGAGATACTCTAGCCAGATGTATTTTAAGTTTTGGGATTTAACTTGTTTGCTTGTGTTCAAAAGAAGGTATTGATTGCCATTGCAATTAAAGAAAGATTTTAATGGTTCTCACACCTACTTTCTCCTATAACTTTCCAAGTTAACAAGGCAAGTGTTAGTGGAATGACTTTCTGTGCTTGAATAGGAGTTATATTTATTGAAGCTTCCCAGAGTCATTGGGACTGTTGTGTGGGATAAAAGCTTTTATTCACGTTCTGTTCTGGAGTGGCTTTATGTGACTAATGATTTGAAAATGTATAGATGGAAACTCTATCCCAGCCAGACCCAGCACACTAACATCTTTGTCTTTATTGAAGTTGCAGTTCCATACCTCAATGGTGCTACCTCAGACAGGAGTATAATTATTCAGTAATACAGCAAAGTGTTTTACCAGGTTTTGCTCAGGTTGATAACATTGCAACAGAATCATAAAAACTGGATCAAATATTTTCCTAAATCAATAAATCCATCTTTGAATCTGGTTTATGGTAAAATCATATTTATGGACTGAAAATCACAAGCAAAATTTGTCTGTCATTTACTTAATAATTATTTAAGTGACTGTGCAGTATTAATATTGCATTGCTAGTTGTGGCTGTTACTTTTAATTTCACCTACTGAAATCTCTATTTGTGTGAAACACCACTCTACGTTGGGGAAAGAACATAATGCAGCTCCTTCTCATGCCAGACTTCTGAGCATTGGGGCAATATTATGATCTTTGTACTGTCAAGCTCTGATTGCCAGTGTTTTTTGTAATTATCTGCATAACTTGGCTCATATGGTCAATCCTTTTGACTCCTGAATTATCAGATGTCTTATAAAGGAATATCTTTTCTGTGATGTATTTTGCTTTAAAGAAATTATATTTTAACAGCAAGTCATTTGCCTGAATTCATACTTTTGGTTATTGCCCTTTTTGTGACAGTACAGAATTGTGTTATGCTTTATGACTCTTCATCCTCTTGAATGATGACATTTCTGTTTAACAGACAAACCATGATAGAAGTTCAATCCAAAATGCTGTCTACAGTACTCACTAGAGGGTTAAACAGGAATTCCTGAGACAATACTAAAGCATACACTTTTTTACATTTACGGATGCTGAAGCAAATCCATTTGTTTAATGTTATGGATTTTTTTTGTCCTTGTTAAACAATGGAGCTGGTCATATATATTCTTGTCATGAATCAATAATTTATATTGTTTTCATTTTATGTTATGGAAGGCTAGTAAGCACATCTGACAGAGAATACTAACTTGACTCAGGTAAATGATTGCCAAGGGACAGTGATTTATTATTAAATCTGGGAAAGATCAGAGTGAATCTTGCTGCCCAACCCTTTTTTCTTTATCAAGCAGAATCGGATTTGCAGGTAATGAAAACAAAAAGCCTCAACTTAAGTCAATTATTTTGATCTCAATTAAAAATAATGTTCATGTCAGAAAGTATTTAATGTAAGTAGTTTTACTCGTCTGAGTCTGGTGCTTTGTCAACTAAACACCTGTCTTAACTTTTAATGGTATTAATGATATAAGGCTTTGAATATGCATAAATCTCTAGAGGATCAGAGTCCCATGCTGTATTGACTGAAATGCAGTCAAGCTCTCTGCTGGGCTGGCTACAAGTTAAACTGTTCCTTCTCTCATGTGATACTCTGGACTATAATAAATTAATTTGTTGGGTTCTTTTAAGTACCAAAAATTACTTTCATTAGGAAATTATCCTTTTAATTTATAAATATATTTTAATTTTGGTAGCAAAGCCAAGCTATATTGTACAGGTATCTTATGTTTCAATTTGGTTGCTTAGCAATCAAGGAAATGTATTTACCACATTCGGGGCTGCTTTTTGTTTATCAAAGGTGAATTTTTCGTTTTGTATTTAAGTATGTGTTGTTTATGAGGTAATTTATTTAAGTGGTAGGTTTTGATGCAGGAATGCAACAAATAATAATAATTCCCTGTAAAGTGTTCAAAACTAACCTGGGAATCAAAATAGCAGTGCTTGGCAAAAACATGGCATAAGTTGAGAATGATCATCTATGCAAAAGCTTTGAAGATCAGTTAAATAAAAAGATTGAAGATTCCATAACTCAGCCCTGTTTGATGTATTTCCATCTCTCAAAGATCTACATAGTAAAAGTAATTCAATAAAAGAATCAAACCCTGACACATTTCTTTTTTGCAACTGTTTTAAAAGTATGGGCCCTGCCAATTCAAACCATTCTATGATTCTTTGGCATTTCTTAAGTAGAGGAGGTTTGAAATCTTGGTTTGAATAACTAGAATTTGCTTCATTTCTTGAAGCTGTGAAAGACTAAGCAATAGGACCTGTGTGATGCAGCAGTGACAGTACTGAGGCTTTCTCATGATTCAATTTTTTATTTTTTTTTTTGGTGATGTCTGAACACTAACATTAGCAGCTAAAAATTTACAGCTATCTTGCTTATCTTATTTTCATGGAATCATTTGTTCTTCACTATGTTAATACCTGTTTAAAAAAGAACAACTTGATTTCTGCGGTATAAACAGAGACTTGAAGTTGATTACCAATTGTTTTTCCTTATGTGTGTTATACTTCGGTAAACTTTTTAAATTCAGTCTGCTTTAAAGGTAATTAATAAAAGTAATGCAGTTTGTTGTATTAAACTGGAAGTTAGCAGATGTGTAGAAATAGAATGGCTTTGTCATCAGGCTCCTGTGCTCTCTGGAACTTCAGAGCTTGGAGCAGTCATAAATCACTAACATATATATACACCTATGTTGAAGAGAAGGAAAGATACAATCAAGGAGTACTATACAAAATTAAAATTCAGGCAATTTGGTGGAGTGAAAGGTAAATGAAAGGGACACAGTAAATCATAGTTTATGTGCATGGCAAGTGTTGGTTAAGCTTTAGAATAGGAGTTCAGTCACACTTTCACTTCAGTGTGACCATTTCTGTGCCTTAGTGTCAGCATGAGAATAAGCATTACCAGATCTGGACACATTCTCCTATCAACATCAATTTATGGAATGGATTACATGCTTCAGCATGGTCTACTGCATTGGAAAGTAATAAACCAGAGCACTTTGGCTTTAGTTCTAGTTTAGCAGAACTCTTAAAGATGATGCTGGCTGCATCTGGATTCTTGGCTGCACAGACTGTTTTATTGTGGGTTTTTTTTTTATCTCAAGATGGGGATGGGACCCCCTGGGAAACTACCATCAGGGATAAAGGAGCAGAAGAGAGTGGGAAGCTATTTAAAGCCATTTTTCTTACAGCACAAGAGCTCTTGATTCCCATGAATAAGAAGTCAGGCAGGGAAGGCAGGAGACTGTCGGGGCTGAGTAAGAACCACCTGGCCAAACTGAAGTGTAAGAAGGAAATGCACAAGCATATGTAGGGGTAGGGCCAGGAAAGGCACAGTTGGAGTTTGGAGTTAGGCAAGGGATTTGAAGAACAATAAGAAGGGCTTCTATAGGTACATTGGTCAGAAAAGGAGGATTAAAAAAAAATAAAAAAAATGGACCCCTCAGTAAATATGGCAGATCATCTAGGGACAACTGACATGGAGAATGCTGAGGTGATCAGCAATTTTTTGCCTCAGTTTTTACTGGCAATTACTTTTCCCACATCTCTCCAGTGCTTGAACCTCAGAGCAAGGAGTAGGTGAACCAAGTCACTCCCATCGTAGAAGATCAGGTTCGAGACCACCTGAGCCTGAATCTGCACAAGTCCATGGGAACTGAAGAAATACATCCCAAGCTCCTGAGGGAACTGGCAGATATATTTGCTAAGCCACTCCCCATCATATTTGAAAAGTCAGGCAAAGCTGCTAGTGACTGGAGAAAAGGGAGTATTGCACCAATTTTAGAAAGGGGTAATAAGGGATTCTCTGTTTTGGAGATAGGTGACTTGGAAGAACTGGAGAAAATATTTTCCATATAAAATAATCGCTGCATTCTGAAAGGAAGTTTAGATAAATTTTTCCTCGTCTTTCACAATTCTAAAAGTGGGCTATAGGAAGGTGTTTCTCAACTACTTGAATTTACTTGGGCAGATAAAATTATATGCATTTCCACTGAAGAGTTTTTGGTTGCCATTTCACATACAAATATCTCAGTCCAGCTCTTGGTGCCCATACCTTTAAAACAATGTCAAAAAATTCCAGTAAATGTTTAAATGTGATTCTGTGCCTTGGCTGTCCATTTAGCTCTGATCGGTCTTGTGCAAGTGATCAGAAGCTTGTAATTATTGTTAACAGGACAAGTTTTTTAAGATATTCTTAGTCCTGACCCTGTCTTGATGTGACAGCTGTCTAGCTGTCTACCAAGATGAAAAAACACCAGGCCAGGGAAAGTATGATCAGCCTACCATGCAGTATTGTAGACCATATAAGTGTGTTAAAAATCCTGAATTAGTAAATACTTTAGTGGTATTTGAATATTTGTGTGGTGTGCATTCCAAAAAGCTTTTTAGTATACACTATAAATAGATGAGTGTATGTGTGGGCTGCATTGTTTTATTTGCTCTTTTAAAAGTGAGTTTTTATCAGGCTGTATACAGAGCCCTTTTTAGCTGAACTCTTTAACAATAGCTCAAACAAAGCAAAAAAATGATATTTTCTGTGTATTTTATTACTGTAAAACATTAAAAAAACTTTTTTGTTGTCTTCCCTATTGCCGGTAGTCTGGATAGATACTTACAGATAGTTATATTAAAATACTTAACTCCTCTACTTATAAATCATCCTAAAATGGTAATAACTTTATGAAAGCAAAATCAATACAAATTGCATAAGGTTTATGGGATAGATTTTATAAACTTTTTTGTTGTAGTAACATAAACTTATAATAGCCACTTCTTTGAAATTCAATTTTAATACTTCAAATATAGGACAGGGACTTTCTACTTCTCACTATGTAATTTCAATACCTTTTTTCTTGATATTTGTCATCATAAATAGATACAAAATTTACCGAAGTGATTTGCCAAAGAGGCTGTATATACATTAGCAAAAGAGGCATAAATAACTGTAAAGTATTCTCCTTGATCAGTTCTTTCCACATTGAGGATTACAAAACTTTACTAGATTATAGCAAATGTGAGATTGACCCTGACACATTTGATTGTGTTCTTGAGGCTTCATGAAATAATCCATCCATAAATGGTGTAACGATAGAAATTATTTAGGAGCTTTTACTGGAAAGTGCTTGATTGCATAGTGGGAGTTGTTGGGTTTTGTTACTGATTTTACAGTTTCCTGGTTGTGTGCTCCTATATATCCAAATCTATCTGTCATATGGGAAGGGAATATATGAGGCCTGTAGTTATGGTAGTTTCTTGCTACCAGTAGTTTAGAAACTGTTTGCAAAACAGTTATGATGTGATTTCAAAGCCAGCACAGAAAATAAATTTCAGGTGTTTGTCAGAAGGCAGGTTCCAACAGTGCAATCTGTAGAAAACTAGTATTGATTAAATACTTGTATTTTCGTAGTGCAGATGGTGAATACATTAGTTAAACTTGTTCTAACTTTCATGCCACTTTGTTTACAGTTTAACTTTGTTCCTGCTTAAATCTGTATTGGTGCAATTTGGCTGAGATTTCTGAAGGCCATTAATTTGCTTGCAGAGTTTCTGCATTTTCAGATTACCCAATGAATGAAGCTGTCCATTAATCATAAGATGAAGAGCCACCACTCAGAGTGACAATAAAGCTATGCATCTTAGTCAAGAATTTTACACCAGTCGAAGAGGCTAGAGTAAAATAATTTCAGAAGATAAAACACAGAGGGCTCTAACCTTGTTAAAACATGTCAGTAAATAATAGTTGTTTGCTACTGGTTTAATTTCCAAAATTTCTGATGTATTTAGTTAAAGATTTAGAGGGACTAATTGTAAATGATATATACCCGTTGTTTCTTTGGTTAATAAAAATGGTAATACCTGTGCAAAAACTAAACTGTTTTCAATGGCATAATGTAGTTGAATCATGGAAAATAGCATTATAAAACAGAAAGAAAACCCTGGGTATTGGTAATTTCAGTTTGAACTTCCTTTGGAATGAAAAATACTGACTGGGTGTGGGAACTTCTTTTAAACTGCATGAGAAAATGAGCTCTATTGCTGTGCTATTCACTCAGGCTGTAAAACTGTACCAGGCATATGTGTGGATGAGCTGATCAAGCATGCAGCTTGATGCAATACTTTCTTATCTAAATCTTCAAGTGTGGCTTTGGTTCTCCTGGTGCCTTGGGCCAGAGATATCTATCCAAGAATGTGGATTTAAATTTTCTTTCTTGAATGTTTTGTATGTTTTTACAGTGGTAGAGCAGCTGTTAACTTCCCAGGCTAGTGTGTCTCCTTCAGTGAATCTCAGCCATTGGTTCTGGAGAAAAATAGGAATGGATAGTAAAAAATAAATAGTTGCAGACCTTAGGAAAGCAAGGAAATTTCCTGGTTTGCTTCAGAACTGTTGTTCCAATCATTATTGCTGTCTGTCAGTAAAAAGTGGTTTTGCTCTTTGGTCTTCCCTGAATCCTGTGTGTTGAGAAGCTGAACTAGGAGATGAGTAGGATGGTCATCATGACAGGGAATCAAAGTGTACATCTGGTGGTGTTCTCTGTTCGAAGGACATAACGTTGTCTGCATTAAGCTCCATCCTCATGGAGTTCTATTTCATCTTGAAGATAAATCTCTTATATTTGGTTAGGTATCTGTAGTTTACACTGCTGTCTACAGTGCATTTAGATCAGCAGAGAAATAGTGGCCATAATCTCTTTGAGAAACCCATGCATTTTGCTCATTTCAACAGTGTCTATGGCATAAGGAATGTTAGTTTTAGGTGTCTCTGTAGTTAATTTTTCTTCATCCTGGAAATTAAACCTACCTCATTAATGGTCATAGAGTATGAGAAAGAGGAAATAAATAAGCAGCACAATACCGAAGCACCATGTAATCACTGCTTGCAAAATATCATCTAGCTACCACAGGGTAATCACCACTTACTATTGAGAAGAACTGTGAGTTGGCTAATAAGTCAGTATGTCTGTAAGATGATGAAGGATGTTTGAATAAGTTACCTGCAAAGTTGTCTTTTTGTATGTTTGGGTTTTTTTTAATAATAGATTATTTTAAATTCAGCTGTGGATTATACTTGCACCAGATTTCACACAGATTTCCTAGCTACCACACACACAGAGTAAATATTGCAAAGACAGAGGTTGTACCACACAGCCTGCAAATTATTTTGTGCCAGATCATTTTTATTTTAATAATTATGTCTATGGAGATTTACTATGCTACAAGAAAAGCGTTATGTGAAATCATGTGAATTTGGAATATTACATAAGATAAATTACTTTTAAATTGAATTTCTAGAATTCAATTGATTGTGTTTGCCTGAGATGAATAAGGAATTATCTACATTATTATCTAAAACTTAGACATGCTGCTTCTGAACAACTTGGAGAATAATTTAAGAATATTTCTGATAAAGTGCAGCGCATTTCACCTTGCCTTAGATGGCTTGAGAAACATAAAAGCAATGTTTTGGTAAAGTACATTTAAAACCATCTTTTATAGGTAAGGTAAAGGTTGAATTTTCAACTTATTAAAAACAGAAATATATAAAAAATTGTACCTTCATCTCTATTTTCATCTTCTAATCTTGGCATATCTTTAAAAGAGTTTTTTATTTGCTGCAGGTGGTTGATTTTTTTTTTATAGCCAGCATAGATTTACATTTGCTGTATTCCTTAGAATGTTGCTGTAATGTGTGTGTCATTGACCAGCGTGTTCCAATGGTTATTCAAAGACACGGGAAGGGATAGA
This sequence comes from Apus apus, assembly GCF_020740795.1. Classification (NCBI taxonomy): domain Eukaryota; kingdom Metazoa; phylum Chordata; class Aves; order Apodiformes; family Apodidae; genus Apus; species Apus apus. The sequence continues at coordinate 13,324,735 of NC_067295.1, read as the reverse complement.
TGGCTTGACTTTTTTCTGGCATTCAGCTTGCTTTGCTATAAAATCCTTTCTCTGTCAACAGGGAAATTATTCTTGTGAATTCTTTAGTGGCAGACCATAGCAACAGGTAAAATCCATCTGGGAGGTACAGGGACAGCAGAAGGTCTCTTAATTAGCTTTCTAATTTACAGTGAAAATAAATATTTTATTAGTCATCATTAACTTATAACTTATCATGGTGTTACTCACTTGAAAAAAATATTGTTTTGATTGCAAAGGAATACACTGCTTTCTCAACGTCAGCAATGAGTATCTTGCTTATGAAGCAGAAATTCACTTTTTTACCTAATGACTGAAGAAAGAAATTAAATACAATAAGAAGGATTTCCTGAAAAACAAAATAGCAAAAGAAAGCAACAAACACAGCTGAGTTTGATTTGGAAAGAGCAATAGGAGACATATGTCATGTGTCATTATAGCAGAGAACTGGCGACAGTATTATTCATTATGTGGTTTCAGAGTGCCCTAAATTGGAGTATAAGATTATTGGAAGTGGATGATTTCCCCAGATTACTGCTTAATAGTGACTAAAGGGCCCACATTACTCATATTTGCAATGAAAATAGTGCCAAAAACCAGCAGTAGTTGACTGGAATGAAATGTGGAGCCCTCAGGGTTTTAGCTTGAGATGCAGCTTAATTGTGTGTCTCTTGCTTGATACAAATGTCCCTAAGTCTCTGAGGCTGGTGTGCTTTCAACATTGTCAAATTGATCCAGCAGTTTCCAAAGTATTTACTGGGTTTTTTTTTTTCTTACTGCTTTCTCAACAAATTATTATAATCACTTGCAGACTTAAGTAGGTTTTCCTGTTTCTGACTGTTTATCATTACCAAATGCTACTTTCTTTAAGCTTCCTGACATTTTTTGTTTATTTCCTTTATCTGCTTGGTCTTCTGTAGTGATGTGGTTGGGAGAGGGTTAGAGTCTGAACAGACATGAACAGAACCTTCCGTTTGCAATTCTAGAACAGACATATAAGAATGACCCAGCTGGGACTAGTGTAATGTAATTGATGTGTTGATTGCTCTTGTAAATGAAACACAAGTGTTGTGAAATACATTAAAATAAAAGCAATCAACATTTTCAAGCAGATTTATAAAATTATTTTTAGGTAGGATTTTAACTGTGAAATTTCTTCTGTCTTTAGGGGCATGTGGTAGCCCTATTTGGCATCAGAAAACTGGGCTTAGAGACTTTGGAGTCAGAGACATCTCTTAAGTCTTTCTGGGTCAACAGGGTTGGCTCAGAAAGTGACTAGGATCAACTGGTAGAATCTATACATAGTATCTGGTTAGAAACAAGATCTTAAATATGTATTCAAAATAATCTGAATTGTTACACCTTCTGAGTATTGTTAATCCTTGAATAATAGATCTCATAATGTTGATTTTGTGGGTGTGTTCTTCAAAGAGCCAATTACTGATGATGATTTTAGTTGTTAGTATTTCCTATAGCTTAGAAGATTAAATAGCTGTCTCAAAGTGCTCAGCAAAATTTTCTCATTAGAACTCTTGTGGATATGTCCCTGGAGGGAAGGGGAGCCCAAGAAAGCTAGTCCATATTCAAGCATCACTTCCTCCATGCTAAGGAGTTATGTGTCCCAACGAAGGGGGAGGCAGGCAGGACAGCCATGAGACCTGTATGGATGAGCAAAGAGCTTCTGGACACAGTTAAATGTAAAAACAAGGTACATGGAGAGTGGAAGCAGGGCCAGATATCCTGGTGGGAGTGCAGACAAGCTGTCAGTGAAGCAAGGGATTGAGTAAAGAAGGCCAAAGCACAGACAGAGTTGGAGCTGGCCAGGGTTGTTAAGAACAGGCAGACCCCCACTGTGACATCTCCTGCCCCTGTCTTCCCTTTAGGCCTGCCCCTTAAGGTTTCAGGTGACTGCTCCTCTATTCCCAGGTGGAGTTCCACAGACTCGAGCTGGTCTTTGATGTAGAGGGCGACACCACCTCTTCTTCTGCCCTGCCTGTCCTTCCTAAAGGGCTTATACCCAACCATCCTCACGCTTGCAGTCCTAGGGGTCATCCCACCACATCTCAGTGGTACCAGTAACATCATAGCCCTGCAGGCTGCACACATCTGCAATTCCTTCTGCTTGTTCCCCATGCTCTGTGCATTCCCATAGAAGCATTTAAGATGGTCGTCCTTCAAAGCATACATAAATATGCTATAATATGTCTGTTCCCAAATATATTGCAAAATCCCTGCTTTCATTATATGCAGTTCCGTCATGACAATCAACACAATATGTAGGTTTATTTGTAGATTATATCCTTGTATGGCAGAAATATTTAAGAGAAGGAAGGTGAGAAGAGCTTCTATGAGGCAGCTGTGAGTTGAGCCTGGCTTGTAACACTTGTAGTTTCTAGATTTTGCTATTGGATATCAATGTGACTTTCATCATTTCCTCTTTTGTAGTATCAAGAGTTGTGTCAATAAGAAATCCTGTAAGATGCAGTGAGAAATCCTGAGGAAAAAACATGCACAATTTAAAAGCCAGGTATTGTTTTATCATCTACATTTTCAACATGAAAAGGAGAAGCCCGTAGTGTCTGTGTTTCTAACTCTACTTTTGCCTGACTGCTCCTCCAGTATTAACACCTCAAAAACCCCAAATAATTTTGTTCTATTTTCTACTCACTTCCCTATAAAACTAAAAGGATTTTAATTAGACCTATGTCACAAGTGGTTCTGAGACCATCAGCAGTGCCTGTACCTGACATGAAAAAGTAAATGAAGCAAAAACATGCTCTAGTTTCATGCACATTTTATTGGAGTTGACAATGTTAGCTCATTTAGTAGCCAAGAAGTACTCTCTTCAGTGCTTGAATTACTAGAGGAATTGTGTGGTCTGTGGCATGCAGAAGGTTGCATTAGACTGTCATAAATAGGTTTGGCTTACCCTTTTAAGGTTTTATTGAGAGTTATTTTGGCTAGCACATAGGTTTCATGTATTTTCCTTCCTCTTCCTTCCCTCATTCAGGTTGGAATAATAGATTCCATTTAGAGCAGCATTATCAATGTGGCATTCAAAGACCTATATGCCACTGTGTAGTAACCAACTTACTTTCAGGCTTTTTGGAAGGAACAATAGATTTCTTTTAAAAATAACTCTAATTTTTCAGCTATGAATATATCTGGTTAAAAAGCATTTAAATATCCAGTTCAAAGGAGAATTGGGCATATGGTTATAATGGTAGCAAACAACAAGAACTGCTGTCATTACAGCTCTGAAAAGTTTTATGCAAATCTATTTAGCCTCATGTTGTAATTCACTAATTTGATATTCAAATTATAGTTTGTCCTTCCTTCAGCATCCTCTACTTAAATTGTAACCTAACAGACCTGTCTTTCACTTTACTTGGATTTCTGAGTAACAATTAAAAATTAAACATTCATTATTTATCAAATCATTGTGTATTTGCTCTGATTAGTAAGTAAAACTGTTTAGCAGCAATACAATTTACAAAATGACAGTTGAAGGTTTCATCAAATCATCATTTGCTCACACTCAATATTTGCATAAATCTGTTTAAAGCCAAGCAAACATCTAAGATTTATTTTTAACTTTATTTTACCCTAACATAATTATTAAATGGCCTGTTTTATTCACTGAGCAGTTTGAGATGCTGTATATAACTCATGGGCTGAGGCACACAGTGGCCTAAAATAGGGAATACCATGAGACCATATTTGAATTTGCTCATTCCCATTTGCAGTATCTTAACTGACAAGCGGTTTCCTATTCATTTTAATGGGGGTTTTGATGGATCATGCTACAGTGTAAGGAGACATAGTGAATAGGTTTGTAGGTCTAAGAGAGATGGCATATTTGTCACAGATGGTGTGGTGAGTTGTAAACTGTCTGCTGTCTTTTGTGCTCACTAATCCCATTACAGTCAAGAACTATGCAATATGAAAGAGAGCAGATGGTTCTGACTCTGCTGCCTGCCGAGTTTCTGTCCTGGCTGCACTGCCAGACACACATTGAAGAGATGTATTTCTATGCTGTTCTTCATCACTTCACAGGTCTCAGTTGTTCATCCAAGAGCAAAATATGTGGTCATTGCTGGAAGCAGAATTTTGCAGTTCCTTAATCCTGTTTTTTGTCAGACTTGCTTTTTGTATTTCTGGTACAATCTGATCTAGTGCACATTCATGGGTCATAACTTAGAAGTTGTTTTTTGCTACCTTCTTCCTCCCTTCCCTCTTCCGAATCAGATAGGTATGTTACTTTTTTCCTGCAGGACACAAGAGGTAACACTCCATCCTTGGTTAAACTGCATTTTTCTTGAGAAGCTTAGCTCAATTCTTGTCTCAGGATTACAGTTAAAACAGCAAATTCTATTTTCTTTCATTTAGCTCATTCTTCCCTAGAAAGTAACATTGCAAGATGCCCCCCAGACTTTCTGAAATGTGTGTCCCTATCAGTTATTTTAATCTAATATTTAATCTAAGATACTTGTAGGTATTGCAGGACATTTCACACATCACATACTATTTCTAGTAGAATATTGTGTGGATAGTGAAATATTTTATTGCAGTTAATTGGTTTTGCCTTTTTAGACCAGCAGCAGGGAATTGTTAAAGGACTTTATTTCAAGTATTGGTTTTACTGGAGCAGGCAACTAAATTAATTTAGCTGTTGAAAGAAACTATGATTTCATATGTGGTGTTTATTTTTCCCCATCTCTGATTGTCTCCCAGTCCTTAGACAGGTATGGTTTGCCATTGTGCTTAGGACAACTGGCATTGTTAACCTCTCCTTTAATCCTGGAGGGTTCAGATGTCTCCTAGTATCTTTAGGCAAGGACAGTTTTTAGCTGGGGGGAAAGATTTGCAGCCCTCAACTTGATATTCTACAACAACTGATCAAGGAAGAAATTACATACTTTTTGTGTTTTTTTTTTCTTAATACTATGCAACCTATTGGAAAACAAGTTAAAGAGGGTGAGTCCAGGCTTTTGAGATGGAATACAGTGAAAAGCTGAGAATTGGTTTATGCATGGAAGTTCAGAATTGTTACAGTGAGGCAGACCCCAAAGTCAGAGGATAGAAAATTCTAAATATTTCATTGATTTGCTAAGGTTGAAATTATTACTATCTCCTGGCTCTGAATGAGTACTAAAATTCATATACTAGCTTGTACAATTCATTACTTTTTGTGAAGGGCTTTATACTAGTACAGTAAGATGTGTGTACACTCACAATTGAAGGAATATGCAGGTGAATACTCAATGACTTGCACATCTAAGTAAATAAGAAGGACATTGAGGTGCTCTGAGCATGTCCAGAGTAGAGCAACCAAACTGGTGAAGGGTCCAGAGAACAAGTCCTATGAGGAGAGGCTGAGGGAACTGGGAGTATTTAGTTTGGAAAAGAGGAGGCTGAGGGGAAACCTTATTGCTCTCTGCAACTACCTGAAGGGAGGCTGTGGTAAGGTAGCTTTTGGCCTCTTCTCCCAAGTTAAAAATGATAGGACTAGAAGAAATGGCCTGAAGTTGTGCCAAGGGATGTTTGGGCTACATATTAGGAAATACTACTGAAAGAGTAGTCAGGCAATGCAACAGGCTGCTGGGAGGTGGTGGAGTCACCATCCCTGGAGGTATTAAAAAAACATGTAGACATGGCACTTCAGAACATGCTTGAGTGGGCATGGTAGCTTTTTTTTCTGGGTTAATCGTTGAGCTCTGTGACCTTAGAGGTCTTTTCCAACTGTGACAATTCTTTGATTCTGTGTCTTGGAACGGGGCGATGTTCTCATGGTCAGTCAATAAAATGGTTTGTGGTTTTTTTAATACAGAAAAAAAGTGCAGCACCGAAGTTGCAGAACTTTGAATTTTGTGTCTATAATCACAGGTGTTCAGTATATCAGCTGAAGTTTAGGGGTCTGTTTCTGTGGCATTCCTCCTTTCTGAGGATAGAATCTGAGATTTTAGAAATAGCAGCCTATCTCTCTTGAAGATGTTGCAGTTTAAAGATTGCCACTTTCTCATCTAACACTGTGCTTCCAGATCCACCTTTGAACGTTAGAAATAATGACCTGCTCTCTAGTGTCATGGACTGTGTTTTGCATTTTGGATATTCAAGAGGCCTGAAAGAAAAAAAACCCAACATTGTTTTTGTGAATTAAAATAATCTAAGGACAAGAGTTTTAAGCAGAATAATAAAGACTGTCTGGGACTGAAGCTGCTGCTATCCTCAGAGTAGGCAGTTTCCTCATGATAAATGGTCTACCTTGGAAAAGTTGGAGTGCAAGTAGTGGGAGAGGCCAAGCTTGTTCTTCACACACATTAATTTGTTTGCATCTCTTTTGAGACTGTCAGGTCTTTTAAAAGGTACAGGTATCTTTTTTTTTTTTTTTTAAAAAAAAAAAAAAGGAGCTAAGATTGGAGACTAACTTAAGTGTTTTAAACACATCTTTTGCTGCCACAAAGTGGTTATATTCATTGCCACCATTAACCCCATTGACTCAGTCACTGCACAATGGCTGAAAGTCCCCTTCTGAAACACTCCAGCATGGAAACGTTAAGACTCAGTGAACAGGCTGAAGTGTAACATGCTTCTGCTGCCTTTTGAACAGCTCTGGGCACAAATAGGTCCCTTTTCATGTGGACAGAAAGACTAAGAGAAAATTTAATCAAACACAAAAGGCTGAGAATACTGAAATGCCAGACCTTTGAGGTATCCTGACAATATTGGATTTGTCTTCTCTGCACCCTTTTATCTTTTTCAATTAACTTTTGTCTGTGTTTCTACTGGAGTTTTTCTTGTTTAAATTCAGCTTAGTTTGTTGGTTGGTTTTTTTTAAATTCACATGAATAATTTCTCCAACTCTTAAAGACATAACATATGCTTTGTTTTTTAGACACAACATGAATTAAGTGTAGTATATGAGCATTGCTATATTTTTATTCCCTTTGTTTTGTTGTTGTGGTTGTTTTCTCTTTAAATAGGGCATTTAGATGTAAAATACCACGTACTTCTTAGTTAGAAGCCGTTTGTAAAATAAAGGATCTTGCATATGCATTACTTTTACGTTTTTGAGCTCAGCCTTAGTGCTATGCTGATATATACCTAAATAAACAATTTTCTGTGGATATTTTGGTCTTTCCAGCTGAGTGAGGTTTAGCGACCCACCTTCTTGTTGATTCCCCAGCATTTTGGACAATTGATCAAGTACTCTGAAACAACATGGAAGCCCTAGATTAGGTGTGGATTTAGAGACAGGTACTTTGTATCAAGTGAATTCAGTAAGTAACCTCATTTTATGGAAGTGATTCTAGACCCAAGCTTTATTACAAGGGCTGTATGGGGTTTGTCTCCTTTTTTTCCTCTCTTATGTGGGGGTAGTTTAAACTCCCTGATGTTTGAGTAGGAAAATACTTCATTTGTGATACAAATGTTTGCAAAAGATAAATACAGATAAATCATACAATAAAAACGAATCATGGGGAGGTTATTCAGTATGCCTGTGCCCTTGATCACAGACAGAATTATTCTACTGATGTTGCTTGCTCTTCTTAAAAGCAGAGTAATACGCATTTTTTCTGAAGCAGGGTGGAGCAGACTTGGTTTGACACATTGCTAATGCTGGAGTCAAATTGATTGCTGACGTTTATGACTCACTGACTACATGTTTACATTGAAAATTTATTATGGAAGATGGATCAGTTTCTCAGAAACCTGTCTTTTTATTATTTTAGGGGGTTTGCTTATGGGTTTTGTTTTATTTTGCTTTCATTTTAGTTGATGAAATAAACTTCAAAACCCCAAACCTGTTCTGGAGAAGAATTTTTTGCATTGTCTGTATTCTCCTTATTGTTAATTATTTCTCTGTTTTCCTAACTGTGGCAATAACTTCAGTAAAATTTGGTATCAGATTATGCCAGAGCCATGGTCTTAGTATGAGTTCATATATTCCAGAGAAGTGCAGAGGACAAACTAATCATAATAAAATTGATAAAAATTTGCTGATATTCTGTAAAAGTCAGTTGGCAACAGGACTGCTTAGGTGTGTGATAAATTGGTCTTAACTTTGCATATTGCTAGCAAATAATATCCTTGGAATATCCTTTCTCAAAATGGCATTCTTTCTTGTATTTAATTAAGAGTTTTTTCCCCTCTTTGAAACTCATTTTGTGCTGAGCAGTTTCTTTGAAACTGGACCCATGATGCTAAAGTAAGAATTTAAGATGTTAAAAAAAAAATAAAAATCCTTAAGATTAATTTGTCTTTTGCAGATGGGAGGCTTTTGTTAGCAAAATCAGGTCATTTCAATCTTAATTAAAGCTTCATTTTAAATTGTGTAGACTTATCAACTGGAAAAGGGTTGTGTGTGGCAGTAGGGAGAGAAGAGAACACATGCTTTGCTACTGAACAGTGATGTTATTTTCTTCAGTGTACAGTACTGCTAGCCTTAATGAAAATAAGTTAAATGAAAATAAAACTGGCTCTCAAGCAAGAGGAAAAAATGTTCTTTTTCACAAGAGCTTATGACAAAACCAGTTAATTTGAAGAGGAAAAATTATACTTTGATGTGGGAGCAAGAGAGGAAGGAATATAATGGATTTGTGGTAACAATTAGTGAATGACAAGATACAGGTGCAGTGAGAGGTCAGTGAGAAGTATGTGCATAAACTACAAATGATCTTCTCAGTCTATTTAAACTGATACAGAACTATGACATGGAAATCTGTTGTAAAACAGGAATTGTAATAATTATGGTTGCCATAAGGAGCATAGGTTGTTGACTTCAGCCTACAGATACATTCAGGGCAAGCAATAATTACTACGCAGTTGTTTTTTAAGGGAGAGAGATAAAAACTTCTGTAGGTTCTAGGAAAACACATCCCCAGAAGAATATGAGGACTGCACTTGCCCCAAAACCCTTGACTGCAGTCTCGTTTCAAGGAGAGATATAAGTCTCAGTTGCAAGATCCACATGTTCCACCTTGTTGAATCAAGTGCTCTTAAACTGTTATTTCCTATTGTCACTGTCTTTCTTAATTTACAATCTAGAAGGATTTGCTGATTGCTGGTAATTCTTTCATCACTTTTTCATCTAACTGATCATAATAAGTATAATGCTGTTATGTAATGAGGCAGCACTCCTCTAAGGGCTAAGTAAATATTATTTATGGCTCAAGTAATTCAGGTACAGAGAAGTTTAACTCATAATGTAGTACCCAAGGGAGGGCTGCATTATTTCTGTCAAAGATTTCTCAAATGTGCTTGCATACTTTAAGATTTGCTTAATGTATCTGGTGGCCCTCAAATTGTGCAGCCTCTTGTGCACTATTATCAAGACTTTGCATAGGTCTTTTCTGTCATAGATTCAGTCATTTACAAACAGTTTGTCCAAGATGTAATGTGAAGTGTTTGTTTAATATTTTCTTTAGTCTGGAATAATTTATACTTTTCAGGTCAAACATCCCCTCTTCCTCTGTTCATGAAAGAACCTTTATAAAGTTTGTGGACAGGCAATATTGTTTTTTTTCAAGGCCTTGATTGCGTCTAATTTCTGCTGACAGCCTGTGTTGGTTAGGAATAGGAGCAAAAAAGCCCAACCCTCCCTGGTTAGAGCCTCATAACTAATGTACCTATGCCAGCACAAAGCTCTAACAGTGATACAGTTACATGAGTAAGGATTTTCCTTTGGCAAGTAATAGCCCATTTTGTTCAACAAATGGGTTAAGCCACACTAGAAAGTTTTGTGCTGTTGACTTAGGTCATAACTTGGAGAAGTCTTTTGTTTGATCAGCAGGTTACTGCATCTTGATGGTTTTCATGCAAGAATGTTTGAGTTAACCTGTTGTATAGCTTTGTAGAGTTGTCCTTTTAATCCTTAGCTCCGATATGTGATTGCCACTGCACAAGTGGAAATAAATTTTGAGTGGCTAGGGAGCAGGGAAAAGCGTTTTAAGGAAATACTTTTAGCCCAATCAATATTTAGAATACTGAATGAAAATAAAGCTTTACTTAGCCTAGCCAAGTGACTTTGTTTGCTTTACTTTTTATTCCCCAAAAACCCTATCTGTGAGATTTCATGAGGGGCCTCTAAAGTGATGCTGGGAAGTGCTTTGTCAAAATGGCAATAGAACATTTGATATAAGTATACTCCTGTGTGCCAGCCAATCAAAATGACAGAAATTGCAAGCATCTCTTCCCAAAACAAACAAGCTAGTTACGTTAGCAAACTGCATAGCGGGGTCAGCCTTACTATTCTTTGTCTCTGAAAAGATTACCATCCATGAAATTTTATTTGCTAGTTGTCAGTCCAGGGAGTCTCAGCTGGTTCTTCCATACATGATTCATAAGGGCAAAGGTCTGTCAAAATTTCCACATCATCCTGAATGATTCTCTGTCTCTTATAATCTGCTGTATCTTCCTCTTATGTTACACCATGCTTCTTTCCTTTACACTGCAGAGTTCTCCCATATTTCTGTTCATTTCCCTTGCATATTACCCATATTTTGTCTTTCCTTATTTTATCTCAATTTCTTGGTATATAGAGTGGAACTTGATATATTTATTTCTTATGTCTGTCTTTGAATCAGAGACTAGCCCAATATGACAAGAATTTATACCAGGAACAGATTTTGTTCATTTCAAATAGGAGTGACCTATGGGGAAAAGGATTTATTGAAAGGTAATGACATTTGCTGCTAGTTCAAAACTGAAGGGAGCTTGAGGGTCAATCAGTTCAGTGAAAGGGGCAAAAAATTTCAAATGGATGCAGTAGATTAAGACCATCATGTTCAGATACCTTTTTTCCACTCAAAGTAAGGAAAATTCTCGTAACAGTAATGGGGGGGAAAAAAGCACGATCAAAAGGATAGAATGTATAATAGTCTCTTCAAAGCTACTAAAGGAAGAGAAAACAATGTTCTATGCTAAACAGCACAAAATGTTGACTTTCTTATGGAGAAGATTTATTTAGAATGGATGAATCTTACTGTTGAATATCACTAGACTGAGAGCATTGATGGTGGTGGAGTTTCTTAACAGCAATACACATTGTTTTGGGGTTGGAGGTGTCTCCACCATTAGAAAGCTCTTTTCATTTTGAACCAAAGCACTGAACACTGAAACATTGCATTTACAGTACTTGGTTTCATACAGTAAACCTTCTCCATATAATAATTTGTGTCACATTTGTTCAAGCAAGGTGTATCCTACTGTAAAAAGCAGGCCTTTTGTCTTCATGGGACCCGTACTTAGATCTTATACTTGCTCTTTAGAATGTCCTAGCTTGTGTTATCAGTACCTTAGTGTCAAGGAAACTGTTTACTGGTGTTCATATTTGCAGGTAAATGGAACTATGTTAGCCAGAACTCAAATTATGACATTAGCTATTTTAACTGTTCCTTTATTCAAAGATAATTTAATGACAATGTGTTATTAATGTTGTGACATTGAAAACTACTTTATTTTGGGGGTTGGTTTTTTGCTGTTTTGTTTGTTTGTGATTTTTTTTCCCTGGTAATCCTAATCTTTATTAGTGTTTGTTAGTAGAATGAAAACATCAGGGATTTTTCTTAACCGAGTCTCAGTTATCTTGTTTACAGTTTTGTTTTTCTGGAGGTTAAGTGATTCGTTAATATAGTAGTAAGAGATCTATTAGATTATCTTAAGAAACAGAGAATTAGAGTTTTGTAAAACACTTTTCAAAGCTTTTATCTTGGGACTGATTATAAGATCACCAATAAAAGCACAAGCTTTGTAATAATATAATCAATAAGGCATCAGCATCCTGTTTTTCAAAAGGACTTAAACTCACATTTTTCAAAATAATGAAAACACAGTAAGTAAGGGCCCACCTTCTAGTCTCATGGAAAAAAATAAAAAATAAAAAAAATAGATGCAATAGCTTAAAGTGTTTTCAAAATAAAAAATCTTCTGCTGCCCAGATATCAACTTGGACAGTCAGGCAACTCCACACATGTTCTGCCAAAGCAGAGTTTTTTAATGTTATCTTTCATTAGGTTCATTAATGTTACCGGTTCCTTCTCTGGCATAGGCTTTAGTTATATATAAAGAAAACTTTGTGTTGCAACCAGTGAAGTCGTGGAGAAAAACACTGGGGTTTTTGTGAGGTTTTTTGTGGTTTGTTTTGTTTGTTTGTTTTTTTAATTTTCTGAATGATGCTGAATGTGGTTATGATCTTATTAAATCGGTACAATGATAATCTGAATAATTTACTACTGTGAGGTAATTATAAGGGCACATTTTTGAAAAAAAAACATTTAGCTTTACCTCTACTTGGAATTGCTTGGAGAATTCAGAATATGTTTTATGGTTCAGTAATTTGAGAAATAATAAAAAATATTACAATTAAGGAAGTGGTTAATAATGTATACCTTGTTTAGTTGTATTGAGGGAACCAAACTAATTTCTGTTTCAATTGTATGAAGGTTAAATTTAAGTAGTGGCAGGCAAATCAGTCATGTAGGGATTAATCATGTAATCAGAGAGTGGAGCTGACTTGTTTCTTAACAATAAGGCTTTTTTTAATCATTATTGCTGGATACTGGAATCCATGCCCAGTTGGATGCTGAAATGGCCATTGTGGCTGAAATCATTAGTCTCTTTCTGCCTTTCTTTGCTCACATATTGATAACTGCAGACACAACATGCTTTTGGACTTCATGGTAGAACCTTGCTTAGCATGTTTATCAGTGATTTAGAGCACAGGAGCTGTGCAATTTGGCACTAGGATTGCCAAAGAATTGGAGGACTTGGCAGGGGCTGTGGTCTATTTCACCTCTGTAAAGCTGACCAGAAACAAGGGGAGGTGAGCACTGCATTATGTGAAATATCACCTACCTTCTATTTGACATAGGGCTGCTCATGGTGTAGAGGAAGCTCTGGGTTCAAAAGGGGAGTTACCTTGCCTGTAGGACCTGCATTGAGTACTGAGGCACCCATTTAATAGGCTTGGAACAGTTGCTAAGCATTTATCTTTACTAGCTCTGTTGGCATGGTCGTTGTTGTCCACAGCACAGAGCAAATTAAAAAAAGCTATTTCAAAAAGGCATAGTGTCTCTTTGAATGAAGAGTTGTCCCGAGAGAGTTAAGCTGGAGAAAATAACCATATAGTATTATTGAAACAAAGAAACAACAAGGGCAGGAAGGGAAAAGATGGGAGAACATACAGTGCAACTGCAGAAAGGGTTAAGCCATTTTTCTATTTACACGGTTTATTTCACAAGTGTCTGACTCATTGGGCATAACCAGCACAGTTAAATTACTAAATTACTATTTGGTTCTTTTTTATTGACTAAAATTCATAGCTGCTTCAAGCCTTCCAAATTTAATCCCCCCAGCCCTTTGCCAAGAACATTACCTTTTATTTTCAGCATTAAACTGTATAAGATACCCCTAAGGCTACATGTGAGCTCACCGTCCATGATAGGAGCTAACAGAGTGTATCAATTGTTCATGATTTCCTATTCTCCTGTAAATTGGGAGAGGCGGGAGGAGCACTGGAATGCGAATTCTGTACTGTCAGCAGTTCTTTTGCAGGCTCTAGCTCAGGCAGTGCATATCAAGGTAATTAATTATGGAATGTTTTCAGCTCTTCATTCCAAGTTACTGTTAAGCAACCTGTCAAAACTGAACTAATAAGTCCATTGCATGTATTTTGATATGCTTTTTTGGCTTTAACTGTTGGGATACTATTTCTCCCCCCACACACACCTTTTCGTTCAAATTAAGAAAATACCAGGAGAGAGTTAACATGCAAGAAAAGGCCTTTTCACAGAGACACGATGCAACCTTTCAGTGAAGTTTTATATTGCTTTGTCTCCTAGCAAAATCATTTGGTTTAAAGTATCAGTGTTTTTTTGACTGTATGCTGGGAATTTGCTTTCCTTATGTCTATCTGCTATCCCCAAATGAGGAGTTTTCTCATTACTTGATTGCATTGCAGGTCTGAACTAAGTATTTATAACTATAATTGTTTCCTGATAGTGTCTTTTATTTGTGGAAATTTTAACAGGTGACTTCTCATTAAGATTTTGAATGTCAAAGATTAGATCAATTTTAATGGAAGCAGATTTTTAAATGTCTCAGAATCCACTTCTACTAATGTTGAAAAACCAATGTTTAACACCAAAAACACTCTGATGAAAATATCTAGAAATCTATTAATTTATCTTTATTTCTAAAAGAACCTGTAATCTTTAGCACACGCACTCACCCATATTTCTTGTACTTTATTCACTAAATAGAGAAACTATTGTCCAAAATTGCCTACAGGACAATTACGGATTTTCACTTTTCTAATGTTTTATAAGTTAATTTCCCTGTACATTTTGTTATTGTACTGAGTTCAAGATAAAGATCAGGATGAGAATATGGTTATGAGGAAATACACTGTTAGTGTTTTCTATTCCATAGAAATGCCCATAATCTTTGCAGATATATATATATCGTGTGTGGATGGTATTGATTTCATACAGCAGCTGAGTTTATTGAAAACTTCATAATTGCTCACCAGCTTTTTCAGTGATAAAATCTGATGGGTTTGTTTCTAAACTGTTTAAGTATTGAATGTGGCTATAATGTTGCAATTGAGAAAGTGGAACTATTTTCTGAAAGGAACACATTGGCCAATTTGGGGGTATATATGGTGGATTTCAAGGTTGTCAGTGTTGCCATATTCTAATATACTTATCTAGCCTTAACTTTACTCTGCTGAAGAAACTTGCAGTTGTCAAACTTGTATTTTATGTAATTGTATTGTTATTTCCCCCCCCCCCTATTTTTAATCAATAATACTCAGGGTTTTTTCTTTCCACAAATAAAGTGACATGTAGAAGCATGGAATGGAAAGGCTCTAGGTGTTGAATATATTGTAAACACAATTTAAATCTGCTAAAAATATCCCTCTGCCAATATATTGAGAAGAACTATATTATACACAACAACTGACCTTACTGCCCCTCAAGATCTGCTTGAGGTTTTGTTCTGGTTTTTCGTTGTTGGGTTTTTTGTGGGTTTTTGTTTTGTTTTTTGTCTGTTTTGTTTTTAATTTAGTCCTACCAGAAAATCATCTGTGTTTCTTTGGACTGAATTAATATTTGGTTTGAGAGAAAATAAATACTGACAGAAGATGGTAAAGTTGTCTTAAATTTGTCCTGTCTGTTGATCATGTGAAAGATTTTAATATAGGCCATTTGGCATTAGAAGTTAGACAAATAAGAAAGGCAGTTCAGCTTCAGGAGATGCTCAGTTTCAAATATGAAAGGCAAAAGAGTAAAAATGGCTTGATTTAATTTTTGCTAGATGACAAACATCATCTGGAAAAGGAAGATTTGTCAGTTTGGAGAAATAAAGAGTGTACCTGAAAATAAAGACAGCATTAGGAGTTCCTGAAGAACTGTGGAAACAAAGTACTTTCTGTTTCAAAAAATTGCTTTAGGACCATGATTTAAGGATGGCCACTTTCACATTAAGGGAAAGTTGAAGCCTAAATAGGCAAACATAATTGCCTTGCTTGTGTGGGTGATTGATTTATAGGCTGAGCAATACATGGCTAGGCTTCCATTTCGTTGGTCAAAATCTGAAGTGAAAGGTATTGTTCATCTTTCCAGGTATGGAATTGATATGATATTATTTATAATTTATATTATAGTGCCTTGTTTTGTTGCTGACCAAATGCTTTTGACTTTTTTTTTCATAGAGTGACTCAATTCCTTTTCCATTTCTTCTCTGGTGTATGGAAACTGTGCATTCTGAGTATTAGGCACACATAAATCTCTATTGGTAGAACTGTAATGTTTCACTGTTACATAAATTTTGAAAATGTGTGACCACCTAGTAGTTAACAATTTTTTTCTCTTAGTGGTACAAAACACTTCCTGGTGAAGCAATTAGAATTTATTAGAATTAGAATTTATTTTGTTCACGCAGTTTAGCTTGAATTGTGTATCAGCACGTTGTTGAAGCCTAAGGTGTGTTACTTTTGTGTTGGTAAAATCTTAATGATAATATTTGATAATATACCTGGAATAATATATTAAAGTCTCTCTATTCTAGTGACTATGGAAGGATTACCTTTTGTTTGTTAAGAACTTACTCTGGTGTCCTCTTTTGTTATATTTTGGCCATATATGTTTTAGAGGAGTTCTTTGTTTCGAGGGATTTTAGTAGTTTGTTGGGTTTTTTAGCAGTTAGGTCATTTGCCTCTTGTCCTGCCAGTACCTTCCCAGTTAACACAATGATGCTTACTGGTTTTCCAAGAGCTAGTAAGTCTCTGAGAATCATCAAAATAAAGGTTAATGGTACACAAATAATGAGGTAGGTATTTCTTATAGCAGAGTGTATATATACAGTAGATACAGAGTTTCCAATAGGAATCATAATTAAGTAAAACTGAGTGCACTGTCTGAGCAATAATCATGGATTTCTTTGTATGTATTGAGATTCAGATTAGAATTTGATACATGACAGTGTGTGTTCAGTACCTGCATTTGCTGTAGAGCTGACAAAGTGGCACTGAATGGGATTGTAAAAAAAATAATAAGTATATATAAAGTTTCCATGCCTGGGATTTGATGAAATTGTTTAAAAAATAATTAAAAAATCCCAAAGCCTCACTTCAGGGAAAAGCTTCAAAAGCAAAACAGGAGGAATGAAAAGGAGCTGAGATGATGTGATTGAAACGCTGATCTCAGGAGATCTGAGTTTATTGTTCAGCTCTGATATAGTTTGTGTGAGTTACACAGTCATGGTTTTCACACAAAGCAGTCAAAGGCTCAAATCCACAGTTTGATTCATGTCAGATTAATTCATAAAGCTTAGTTTAAGGGAACCACTGCTTGCTCTGAACAGACCACTGAGAGTTGAGTGTAATTCTGAATATTAAATACCAGATTCCCAAAATCCATAATATGACTAACTTGCATGGTCTTTTAAAACTTCAGTAGCCTTGAACTAAAAAAAGAAATAATAATAATAATAAAGTTTCTTTGCCAGAAAAGGTATTCTGATATAATTTACTTGATATTTTGAGAAATGCTGCTTGATTTGTAGAAGAAATGTAGGTAGGTTAGTTTGACACATTTTAACAATATATGAATCTTTAGATTCTTTCCATGTCCATTTGTAAAGTCTTTTAAGAGTGAAACCCCAACCCAAGTGCTGCATCCAGTTGTCTCATAGAAAATACTTGTCTTTCATTGTTTAACAGATGATCACAAGGTTTAAAGTTGTCATTTTTAACCACGTTTCCTGTCATTGCTTTGTTTAGTAATTGTTTTGTCTCTTTCAATTTTACTCGTGAATTGAAAAAGAAGAGACAGTGAGAATTTTTGAGACTGAGTGTTGGAAAAAAAAAAATTGCTGAGAAGGTTGATGACTGACACAAATGGAATTGTGTTTCAGTATGCACTCATAAAACGTAGTTATCAGGTAGGCTTAGGTAACACCAGCATTCTAAGTAACTGCTAAATTTACAAGTGCTTCTTTTTTTTTTTTTTTTAGTTTTGTTAAAAACTAGTCCTTTTCTGATGTATTTTTAATTGAATAAATGGTCTCTAAAGTTTCTCATTGAGCTGTTGAAAGTCTGTCACATAATTGACAAGTGTTGCTGGTTTAGGCTGACAGACTTGGGGTAGTGACCTTGCAGTGTGGCTCAAGTGCTGACTAGCTCGCTGCATTGTGCTTCAGAGATGAGCGGGACTCGAGTCCCTGATATCAGCAGTCATCATGTAAATCTTGATCTGTGCAAATACTGTTGGATGAAGGGAACACAGAAGGAAAGGTCTTTTAAGTGCCAACTCTCTCCTTGATAGCCCTCTGGAGAGTAATAACATAAAATAGGGTAAATATTTGCCTTTCACCAACTTTATCAAGTTAAATATACACTTTGGTAGACCTTTTAAAGTAAAGGAACATAGAGTGCAGTTTATACGCTTCTGTTTTCCAGCAGCACTTAATTTTTGCATAACACAGCTAAGAGATAATATTGTGATAAATTAATAGCAACTGATGACAGACTTCCTGGTAAAGCCTAATAAATTTTAAGCCATTAGAGTTTCTTTGGCATCTTTTGCAGTTTCCTCTTATTTCACAAGAATGATAACTTGCCAGTGCTTGAAAGCTGGGACATGGCCACTTTCTTAGTTCAGTATGGAGGATGGTCTTCTGCACAAATGGAAGCAAAAAGCAAGTATCTGTAGAAGACATCATACCTCTGACTGTGTGAACTGTGAGAAAACAGTGTCAAAATAGTTGGTACATAAGACAAAACTTTTTAAGCTCTTGTCAGTGAGGATACCCTGTGCTTCTCTGTGGAAGGCTAGAAAACTTTTTTTCCTAAGTTGATTTTACTTGCCTGTTGTTGCCTACCTTGCCAGTTTACTGCAGCCTGCTCTTGATTATCCAGAGCAATACTGGGAATACCAGAGATATTCTAGAGAAAGCAGTTGTGGCAATACCTCTTGACTTCTGTATCTTAAATTTACAGTGCATTTCTCTTCTGAATAGTATTTATATAGCATTCTACTTTTGTATTCCATTATTATGCTTTTATAGCGTTTTTTTCTTTTCTTCATCAGGTGCATATGCATATTCAGACTTAAACATTAGCTCTTTGCTAGCAAAGTAATTTTAAGGAAAGAAAAACGTTTAACACGGACAGTAGTCTGTTGATCCTGTTGTGATGGGACTCCCTGGTATTGTACATAGCTGGATAACTAGCGATTATTTTTTTACCAAGTTAACTAGGAACATTGGTGTTGATTCATGTCAGCTTTATGCTCATATTTCAACTTTATGCTTGCTTTGGACTGAGTGACAAAGCATAAATGTAGAGTGGTATGTATAGACAATACTTGAGCTGGTATATAGCTCATCAATGAGAAGTTACTTTGAACAAATCTGAGGCAGAACAGGTTAATACAAAATCAGCACTTCTCATCTTGTGGACATTGTGGTGCTGAGCAGGGGCAAGGAACCCTCCTGGTCATTACAGTATGGCCAAACCACAGCCTTAGAGTCTGGCAACGGATTGAGGTTTGGACCTGTGAAGGTAAGTGAAAGAGAGATAGCAAAGACAGAAGAGATGAGGGAACACTACAAGGATAAATTCATAAGATTAAGGCCCTGAGGAAAAAAAAAAAAAAAGTGTAAGAAAATTTCCTGGTTTAAGGGTTGGCAGGGCAGAAAATTACTTGGAGAACAATCAAAGAACCTGTTACCTTCTGTGTTTCAAGAAACAAGACTGCCTGCCTGCCCTGTAAATGGAGTAATGAAAAATAAATAATCTCTAAAGAAGGGACTCAGACCCTAAATTTGACGTAAAGAAATTGTGTTAATTTATTACACAGGTATAAATTGAAGTGGAAAAAAATAATGATCTAGCTTGGTTTTTGAACTAGCATATATATGCTGCAATAATCTAAGGTTGCACACCATTCCAGAGGGGAACCACACTTCTAATGTATCAAAAGCAGATAATCCACCGTTTTTCTTCAAAACTTGGTTCTATACTTAATTGTTCATATTGCTATGTTTTTATTTTATCTAGTTTACAGATTATTTCTGAGGTCTAGTTAAGAGCAAGCCTGTTAAAGGAAAGAACTCTCTAGTAGTTTGTCTGAGAGTTTAGTTGAAGAAATTAGGTTACATCAGGTATCAAATCCACCTTAGGAAAAAAATGTTTGCTACAATCAGTGATGGGCAAAAAGGAGAAGAGTCCAATTTGACTTTCAAGTCCCAGGTTGAGATTGAGCTTGAAGTTTTTTAAAAAAACAACAACAGACAAACAAGCAAAGAACACCAACTTTCATCTTGTAAAGATTTTTGATAAAGAAATCTTTGAGGGAAAGTAAATTTGATACCCCAGGACATCAAAGGTCTGATTCCAATTTTACAGAATAATTTTTTTAGTTGAACCAAGTTTTTATAGGATTTGGTGTGAAATAATTTTGACATATGAATTGTCATTTTAAATTCAAGTTTAGTAAGAGGATCCTTTTGTTTCCATCGGTTTTCTGTAATATTTGGAGGTGGTCAGAACTTTAGCAGGATTTTCCTATTTCCAATAAGGTACCCTACTTTAAACACCTGCTAACCTAAGCACAGTAAGCAGCTTGTAGTTCAGAGTATAGAATTATATTTAAGGATTACTTATGCACAAAGTCATGCAGCTTTAAGCCTGTATGCACATCCCTGTAAGATAAATAAGACTTAAGTATGTGTTTCAGAGTTTTACTTAACTACTG
Source organism: Apus apus (assembly GCF_020740795.1). Classification (NCBI taxonomy): domain Eukaryota; kingdom Metazoa; phylum Chordata; class Aves; order Apodiformes; family Apodidae; genus Apus; species Apus apus. Next base: position 13,304,456 of record NC_067295.1, on the reverse strand, counting down.
AGGTACTTTCCTCAGTGGGTTTCTTTACCTGGCTCAAGCCCTTCATGCCTTGAAATGCTCATTAGCTGACTATTGATTCTGTTAAGAGACTGCAGTCTTCCTGGGCTTATCCAAACAATGCTGAAATCACACCTGACAGTTCCCTTCTCTGTGTTATTGGATGCTGGCTGCTTATGCTATTGACAAAGCTGTTATTTGAAGAGAAATAAAGTGAATGCTAAGCTTGCACTTGTAGGCTGCGATACGGTTAAAAGTCACCTTTGGCATGAGAACAGCTTCATTTCTCTGCTTGTACTGTGACTAGAGAGCGAAAGTGTCAATGGTTCTTCAACAAACCCTTTTCTGTGTTTTTGTTGGAATCATGCTGGTTCGATCTTGGCCTGAAATTAATAATTTAAGAAAAGGAAGCCATTAAACTGATTTATTCCATTCTTGGATTTTCTAGTCCTTAAGCAAAGAGCAGTTGTGCTACATTGAGTGTTTCAGATGCGCTTTCTGCTTTTGAAAAGTCTGAATGCAACCAGTATAAGGATGAGTATACATAACTTTAAATCATCTTGGAATTTACAGTCAGTACAAATCACTTTCAACAGAGTAGATTTACATGCCCAGTAATTTATAGTAAAATAAGAACATAAAATAAATACCTTACTAAGTAAATTTTTATCTTCATAGTAAAACTACTTGAAAATTTTAAATGTTATTCAAGATTGTTCCCTGAGTATTACAGAGACGATCCTACCCAGACAGATAAGTTCCATTTGTAGTAGAGTTTATCTGAGAAATCTTTGTAATCTTAGAATAAAGTTTTTAATCCGCAATCTGTACACACAGGTAGGAGCAATCATCCCTCCAGCATTTTTAGATTATGAGATATTAAAAATATAACAAGAAGGTTCTTTGAGTTTATTCTTTCTCTTATCAGATTGAGTGGGAGAAGATTAAGATAAAAAAGGAATGTGTTAAGACAGCAATAGACTCTGACCTGCTGTTAGATCAAATCCCTGAGTGCTTCCATCAGGATCCTCCAGGCCATTAATCATATTCAGGTGGGGGATCAGTTTATCTTCAAATACTCAGTAAAACATCCTGTAAGAGACTTCCCATACAGCTTCATTAAAACATTTCTAGAAAAATAAATGAAGTGACAAAATCTATTTTTAATGTTCCTTAACTAGAATTACATATTACTTAACCCCCCCCCCCCCCGAATTATTTTTCAAACTTGTAGAAGTTATTTATTTTTTGTAGTTATTCCATATTTGTTTGCTGTAGTCCTTCCATGTGTGAATGTCAACTTCTAGCTCCGAGGCTCTCAAAACAAGTAAGTAATATTCCTGGTAATGCACATTTAGAAATTGTGTTTCAAGCTATGAACTCAGAACTAACCTCTGTTTTATGAACATGAGAAAACCCCTTACCACATCAAATCAAAACTTATCTCCTGCTAACAGATGGGAAAACCCTTGCCATTGTTGTATGGCAGAATTCACTAGAGTTAAAAAGCTATCTACAAATATTTGAGGGGGTGAGTATTTTTGCTAGAGATTTCACAGGATGAGAGGGGTTGTTTTTGTGTTATGATAGCTACTTTTATTATACTTTTTGAAGGAAGAAGTGGATTTGTGTACAGCCAGAAAAGATATTTTTTTCCTGAGGAGTGTTAGAGCAAAATTATCTAAAATTAGATTCTTTTAATGCCATTTTTTTTTCTTCACTTAAGGCGAAAGAATTTTAGGAATTTACAATCAAGCTCAAATGTTTATCAAAGATATTGAATTTACTGGCAATTTTCCTACATGATCTTTCTGAGATCATTTGAAGTTTAGAATCTGCATGTTTCTTTTATTATTGTTAGTTTTATGACTCATATTATGCAAAATCAATATTAACACATAAGGCAATTTAATAGGTGTAATGGAATTTATTTAGGAGGCATGTACGGAATTCTTAACTTTCAGATGATGGTGGGTTGACTTTTCCTGGTTGCCAGACCCCCTCCCAGCTGTTCTCTGGCTCCTCCTCCTCAACAGAACAGGGAAGTTAAAATGACGAAAAAAGATACACATGATAAAAAAATTAAGGGGACATGATAAAGACAGGGGTGAAACAGACCTTTATTGCCAATTAAAAATGGAATTAGATGGTAAGAAGCAAAGAAAAATGAAAACAAACCTCAACCCAGCCTTGTTTCTTCCCAGGCTGAACTTCACTTCCTCATTCCCAACTTCTGTCTCCTCCCTCACTGCAAGTGACACAGGGGGGATGGAGATGGTGAGATGGTGTTTTATATCCAATTTATGTATTTCCAAAGTGAGTGTAAAAAAAATGAGGCTTTTTTCCTATTCAGCATTAGCATCTCCTGAATCACTTGGAGCCTAGAGATTTAAGATACTGTCAACTCTGAGCATTTATATACCTTCGGATTCTTTTAAATTTTTTCAATATAGAAATTTAAATCTCCAGGAAAACTAACTGGGTGTAGTTCATATCCAGACACTGTTGTCCTACACCATAGCAACAAGTAGATATCAGCAATATAGTTGGAACTAAAGTTCACATTAAGGAAATGGTGCTGATTCCAGTTGTGAGTTTCCGATACCTATTTTTGAGGTCAGCATTGGGATTCCTTTTCAGCAAAACGTATCACTTCTGTTTTGTTTTGTTGTTTTTCAAAGAAAAAGCTATAAGAAAGAGTAAAATCTGTCTCAGTCTAAGATAAAGCACCCCTCCCTACCTCTCTTTTTTTGTGTTGTTTGTTTGGGTTTTTTTCCCCAAAAATCAGTAAAGAAATGTGAATGAGGATAGAATAGCTGAATAATGTGGTTTTTTTATACTAAGCTATATGTTTATAGTCTTCATCAGCACTGGTAAGGAAAATATTGTTTGGAACCTGAGGTCTAATTTGTGATGGCACTGATAAAGCATCCAATGCGACTTTGAATTTTTATTATTTCACCATTTCAAAGTTTAATTTCTAATCTATGACTATCTTAAGGTTTTTAAAATACCCCTTTATCTGGGTATATTTTTTAAATCAATGAAATGTAAGACTCTTGGTAGATTATATGGTGAAGACTAATTGCTCTTGAATAATATATATAATGTACTATACCTTTCATATAACTTGAAACAATGTAAGATTGGCTGTGACAGTCATATTTTTACCATCACATATCAATAAAGTCTTGCAGTGTAGAATTTTAAAAAGGAAGAAAAAGTGTGTGAATATTATTATGGGATTTTCTTATATAGCACAGTGTAATTATTTGGTTCAGTAATGTTCAATAATTACTTGAATGTGGAAAGCCCTCACAATCCCATCCCTTCAAAAACTAAATGTTTCATTACCAGTAACTAATTTACAAGACAATTTCAAATTCTTATGATTCCTTGTCTGAGATTTACAGTCTCTAATAAAAGGCCCTGGCAAGGAGATATGAATTAACAGTCATTAAAAGGAGAGCACATACTATCATCATTTTCTGTCCTCTCTCACCCTACTGGCTAAAAGCCCTGTCTACTCCTTCACCTGTTAAGGGAGACAATGGTGTGATTCCAAAACACTTTTGTTATCTAATGTAGCAGGGGGTTGGAGTACAACCCTGCGGCAGGGTTTGGGTTGTTTTTTTTGATGTCCTGAAGTAGTTTATATTTCAAAACACTTACCATGTGGACAAAACTCGTCTTTCTATTTGATGTGCCTCTGGGGTTGAGGACAGAATCTCTCACCTTCCTGAGTGTAAGCTGATTCAATATTTTTTGATCCTAGGAGATAAAAATTCTCTCTCCCCAGAGCCTGGTTCTGTCCTCTGGGCTTTAATGTATTTCTTCCTTAAGAGACTGAATTCTCTTACTGGAGACCCAGGATCTGTTCCTGGCTTCAGGTGTAACTTTATTTGTATAATACATTATTTCATCCTTTAGAAGGAATCTAAAGTCAAATTTCTGCCTGCTTCGACAGCAATATTTTTATGACTTAAAAGATGGAACTAGTAACCCTGGTGTTGCTGCTCTGTTCCAATGTTCAAGTAACACATTCTGTCCACTCTAAGGTTTTAATGAGACACGTTAGGCTGCTCTTAGCAAAACTGCTGTAGTATTGTCACCTTTAACCCCTTTTGAAAAATATTCTGCTTTATTATGCTTCAATTAAAAAAAGAGATTTGTAACACTGAAGGAGAGGATTTGTTGAAGCAAAATATGCATAATTAAGTGTAAGCACAGGGGACTTCTCTTTTGCTCTGCCTATCCCACCAACACTTAGAGATGCTCTCATACTCCTCCCTGGTAGGTGTGTATGTCTGTGAACATCTTGCCAAAAATTGCTCAATTAATGTGTTCTAAATTAAACAGAGTCAAAGGTGTTTATTGATTTAACAAAACATAATTAGCTGGCAATCAGTGAACTATACATTCAGGATCAATATCAGTAATGCAATAGTGAAAGCACTTTAGTCACTTACAAAGCATTAATAAACACCTACAGATTTTTAAACACCCTTCTATAGGTATTGTCAGAAAATTCCACGCACTCCTTACACATGCAGAGCTTCACCATTACACACAACCCACCTTTACAAGCATCCCCTTGGAGTGCTGGCTTCTCTCCTGCAGGAGGTGGTGGGCTCTACTTGTCTCCCGTGTTCCTTTAAAATCTTCTGTTACTCCCTTGGTTGTTGTTTCTATGGCAGATGGTTGCTTCAACCATACTTCGTAATTGTTGAGTTCCTCTCTAGTGATACAGGTTTCTGGGCAAAGACCCTCTCAAGCGCTTTTGGCTGTCTTGTTCACATACACTGAGGACACATTCCCATCCTGTCCACGGATGGTGCCCTCCCAAAGAGGCCTTGCAAATACCTGCCCACACACGCCTACTTTGTATCTTACCTTACAGTTACATCTGAACTAAAGAGCACCTCCATATGAACTCAACCCACTATCTGTTATGATTAATTTAAGGACACTTTCACAGCTACACAAATCGGCTGAAGAAACACACTCCTGGAGGAATAATGGGGATTTTATTTCTCAAATGGTTCTTTGCTTTTGACGTTACCATATACAAGTGAGAACAATAACAGTCCAGTCAGTTTCCATGACTTTCAGAAAGAGGAATTTGTGAGTATGCTTGGCAATTTGTTCTTGCTACTGTTCAGTAAATTGTCATATTTACATGGAGACATCCAAAGTATCTGGAATAATAATAATAAAGTGTCAGCTCTCTGTACATGCTAATGGAAGATGACTTTTAACATGTTTGTGCGTATTAACAAAGCATCAAATAAGTTCATCCCTTCAAACTGACCAAAAGATGAATTTCAAACCCATAATGGCATTAAAAGCATCAGAGATGAAAGCAGCATAAGAATTTGTCATAGGTCAGAAAACAAAAGGGCTCTTAAACTATCAAGATCACAGTATATGCTATTCTAATTTTTTTCCACTTCAAGTTTCTGAAATATTTATTAAGGAATATTCTGTAGAATAATGAATATTGCTCTCCTATAGAAGTACAGAATGCTTGCTATAATTCTGCTATAGTGTCTTATTAAATATGAATGTTCTGAGTTTCTAGTCGCTTTGGGGCCAGCTACTGACTGCTCTGTCTTTTAGCAAACAATGTTAGTTCAGTTAAGGTAAAAGAAAGGCCATTGTTTTTTGTGTTTTGATGGTTTGGAGATAATAGAAAGCTGCATATCCAATACTGGGTGAAGCAGTTTAGTGTTTCATATATTCCACATATTTAGCATATCTCACTGTCAGAATAAAAGATAGATTTAGGGTACAAAAACAAGAATATTTTTGCAGAAAGATCTTGTGGTACTGCCAGTAATTAAGCACATCATTCCTTAATATGTAAAAAGTAAAATTCAAGAATGGTAAAAGAAAGCATCTAGGATGTGTTCAGATAATATAGTTTTAGCACCTGTTTACATTTCCTGCTTGTCAAAGATGGTTCCTTCTCTGACTTGTTTCACCCAGTAGTACTGGCTTCATTTGTAGAAATCACCATCAGTTCTAGATTTGGAGTGTGCAGCAGATGGAAAGAGGCTACAGGGTGGGATGGGGGATGAGTGCTGAGGAAGAAGTGGTGCACCTTGCCTTTCATTCTGACAAACTGAGGAGACTCACAGCCTGGTTTGGGATTTGTTCATCACTCATATCTACTGCACTCTTACAAATTGAACTTGATCAATTTTTAGCACATATTGACCATTTGGGTCTCACTGGTCTGTTTAGTTTTAGATTGTGTCCAGGTGGAAAGTTTGCAGATCAATATAATTAAATTACACTCAAACTGATGCCCGTGCTATTGATTGTACAAAGAGACTGAGATATGAATGAACTGGCACGTTGATTATCTTCGTGGAGGAAATGGGCTATGCTGTTCTTGGTAGATGAGACATCCAGCTCATACTCTTTGCAAATACTGGGCACCAATTATTTCAACATTACAGAATCACAGAATGTTAGGGGTTGGAAGGGACGTCTGGAGATCATCCACTCCAGCCCTCCTGCCAGAGCAGGACAACCATAGAATCTAGGGCAGATCACTCAGAAACTCAACTGGATGGGTCTTGAAAGTCTCCAGAGAAGGAGACTCCACAACCTCTGTGGGCAGCCTGTCCCTGTGCTCTGTAACTAACAGTAAAGATCTTCCTCATGTTGAGGTGGAACTTCCTGTGCTTTAGCTTGCATCCATTGTCTTTGTCCTATCACAGGGCACAGCTGAAAAGAAATTAGTCCCTCCATGATACCCACCCTTCAGATATTTGTAAACATTAATGAGATCCTTTCTCAGTCTTCTCTTCTCTAGACTAAACAGCCCCAGGTCTCTCAGCTTTTCCTCTAAGACAGATGTTCCAGTCATCCTCGTAGCTCTCTGTTGGACTCTCTCCGTAAGTTCCCTGTCCCTCTTGAACTGGGGAGCCCAGAACTGGACACAGTAGTCCAAGTGTGGTCTCACTAGGGCAGAGTAGAAGGGGAGGAGGACCTCCTTTCACCTTCTGGACACACTCTTCTTAATGCATCCCAGGATACCATTTGCCTTCTTGGCCAGAATGGCACAATGCTGTCCCATGGATAACTTGTTCACAAAGTCTCCAAAGTCCTTCTCCACAGAGCTGCTATCTAGCAGGTTAGCTCCTAACCTGTCCTGGTGCATGATGTTATTCCTTCACAGGTGCAGGACTCTACACTATTCTTGTTTAACCTTATTATGTTCCTCTTTGCCCATCTCTCCAGTCTGTCCAAATTTTGCTGCATGGTTGCACAGCCTTCCAGTGAATCAGCCGGTCCTCCCAGTTTTGTATCATCAACAAATTTGCTAAGGGTACACTCGGCCCCCTCATCCAGATATTGAACAGGACTGGACCCAGCACTGGTCTCTGGGGAGCTCCACTAGTTACAGGTCTCCAGCTGGACTCTGCACCTTTGATCACCACCCTCTGGGCTCTCTTGTTTAGCCAGATCTCAATCCTTCTCACTGTCCATTCTTCTACCTCACAATTCCTGAGCTTGCTCACAAGGATATTATGGGAGACAGTGTCAAAAGCCTGGCTAAGGTGAAAGTAGACTACTGATTAGTTGGTCAATCGTATCCAAACTCGCAGATAGATGTCTTTACAATTCTGTTGTACTGTCAACAAATGCATCAAACTAAGTCTTAGAATGCAACACGCAGTAGAGGGCAGACATCAATTGTAATAGATTTTGACATCTTTTGGCATGGTTACAGGAAATCCAAATTATAAATGGGAATCAATCTATCTTTTTGGTGGTTTGAAAGAATCAAATTCAATTGTGTAATGTTATTTCATTAAGCTTCCTTGTCTGTTTTCAAATAATGGTTATTTTCAAATTTCTGTTCAATTTCTCTTTTTTATGAAACAATTTTATCTGCAAACAGTTTCCATTTTTGTTGCTTATCCCTAGTGTAAAGTGTAGAGAATATCTTACTGCTTCATTTCTGTTTCTAAACAAGTAAATTTTTTCTGGTAAATGTGTATCTAATACGAGCAAATTACTTATTTGTCTTTTCCCAGTTATTATAGCAAGAAATAGACACAAATGCGTAAGAGGCCTAAGTTTTGTGTTACCATCACCCACACCAAACTCTTTAGTTCAAAAGTACTTGGTCATAGCTCAATTGGTTGTGTCTTAAAAATATCAATGTTGTGGAAAAGACAGGATAAGCAGGGCTATATAAAATTGGACTTACATTTAGGAGGGTGTCTACACGATCTACTTAGGCTTCTGGATGTTTACTCCAATTTAATTTCCTTGTACATGCTCCTTATTGTTGGAAAAATTGTCATTCACTGTTTTGCTGCAAAAACCTCCAAGAGCAAACCTGTTTCTCAGAGCATCTTGTTGACTAGGCTTGGAATGCAAAAAATACCTGGAAACTGAGGTCTAGAAACATGGTTAAGCTATTAATATTTACTTATATTAAGGTATGTATAGTTACTTCTGTATTAGCTTGTTTTGTGCTAACAATTGAACCTTCTAATATATGTTCCAAGAGCATATATAGTAAAAAAACAAGTTCTGTAAGGGATGATAAGGAGTGATACTAGGGAAGTCTACTTTTGGCACTTGCATGTATCAGGATGAGAAATTTTCTCCTGCTTCCCAAACAATGAATGAAGCCCACGAGGCACATGGGAATAAGGGAGAGCTCTCAATCACCTTTCTCATTGGACTTTTCAACTTCTTATAAGGATCACAAGGGAGACTCTCAAGCAGGATGATGGAGTCAACACTGTGAGCACTGGTATGCAAGCATCAGAAGGCTCAAAGATCTGTTCCCATTACATTTTCAAAAATTGAAATACTTATCTTAAAATTATCTTTAACACACATGTGGAGAAAGTGTGTTAAGTGATTTCTATATATCTGATTCAGTTGATCCGACCTGAGCTTTAGATGTTTGCCACAGATGGCTGTTATCGCTGCTCGTGCCAAATGCTGAAGAACAGATGTAAAGTGAGATGGCTCGTTTTGACAATGGGGGGAAAAACCTAAAAAATACAAAGGGAAAAAAAAAAGCCAAAAAAACCCCCCAAAACCCAACAAAACAGAAAAAAAGAGAGCAAAACATTCTGAGTTCAAGACAAAATGGCCTGGAGATTTCAGTACTCTCTTCAGGTAGGTTTTAGCTTTTAAAACTATTAAAGGATTTTTAAAGGTTAGTTTAGGTACCTTCAGAAGAACTGAGCAGAACTATGTGTATGAGCATGTGCTTTGTATTAGATTAGCAATTTTTTTTTTCTTCTTGATGAATTCTTCTGGCCACTGTTTGCCTTCAGACCTCAAAACCTGCGAAGACGCTGCCCAAACTGTGATGTTTTACCATTGCTTTTAGATTTAGGAGGAGAGTGAAGGATTTTAGGAGTTGGAAAGATTTTTTGACTACTTTTGCAAAAGCCAATGTTTAAGAGAGAAAGAAAAAGTAGTGCCCATAGCTTTCTATACTACACAAATGCAGAGTGAGAGAAGAGGAAGTAAAAGGCTTTGAAGCACAGAATCTCTCTGAATTTTCCATAAAATCACACCAAGCATTCAGGGTAAAAACCTTTAGTAAATATTGGAGCAAGTAGAAAGAATTCTCTTAGAAGACTCACTTTCATGTGTTTTTAAATGCCTACTGAGATTAACAATGTGGCAGGGATGACAGGAGTAGTGAAGACAGATGAAATGCTATTATGGCCTGTTAACATCAGCTTTTTTGTGATGCCATCCTGAGATCAAACATGGGCTTGGAGTTCCCTGTGATTATTGCATCTTGTTTTACTAGGAACAGTGAAAGAGTTAAACAGCCAGTTCTTAAAAAGTGACCATTTATTTAGAACATTTATTTAGAAGAACAATGTGTGATAAAAGGAGAGTAACTTTTCCAAGTGGCTGCAGTGCCATCTAAGTTATTGATTGTTGCCACTTAGTGTTTATGAAACTACCAAAAGCATTTTGGCCCAATTCTGGTTTATCAAATTGGTGTTTTTGTGCTTAATTCAACAAAGTGATAGTTATAGCAGATAGCAAATTGGATGGAAATCTGAGTCCTCTGTCTTCATGGCCTTCTCTTATACTCACAGTAGTAATTGTTGGAAGACAGTTATTACTCAGCTCTTTTTCACTTGCTAAGTAACTCCAAAATAATCTGTCTTATTTGCTCTATTTTGCAGAGTGACTATAGAGTGGATATTGACCATGATAGTGTTGTTAGGTTGACAGTTATGAAGTTTGCTGTCCAAACAAAAAGATGGCCTATAGACAGGTACAAGTGCCTTTGGTGTTAGCTCGTGAAGGCTAATCTCATCATTAAGTGCTGTGCCCTGTATTCCTGAGGTTCACCAGTTTTTGGATGGACTGTTGAGACTACTGATAAAAATATATTTTCAAAACACGGTATACATTGATGAATCCATTCAATTAACGCTTGTTAATTGCATCACTCAATAGAAACTAGACCTTTTCCAAGTCAGACTTCCTAAGAGTCATGTTGTGTTTACGAATTCTTTAGATGAAATTCATGCAGCACCAACTCAGACTGAAGTTGTGTAAGGGTTCTGTTGCCATCTCTGCTGAGGATAAGCTGGAGCATAAAGATACACCCTGAAGTGTAAGGAACCTTTCAGCATGAGTTAGCTGTTGTGAGTAGAATAGTTCTGACTTTCATTACTGAGGAAGAGTTTGTACTGTGTGCAGCTCTGAGTTTGACTGCTGTAACGTTTTATTCTTTGTCATTTAATAAAAAAGAAGTAAAACTTGGGTTTCTTAGGAATCTTATTCCGATATTTAAGAACCAGTGATGGAGATTTGTTATTTTGTTGGTTTTAAATTCTAATTTTAAGGTACAATATGGTTATTTTAGTGTCAACTAGTGATTTTTAGCCCCACCAAAAAACCACACACACACAAAAACCAACCAACCAAAGAAAGAAAAACACCACAGTAAAAAAACCCCTGGTAAAAAGAGCTCACCTCCTCCTATTAGTTAAAAAGCACACTGGAAATACTGCTGTGAAACTTGGAGTTGAATTATAGGAATAGTTATTCAGATTCCATGTTGAGTTTGAACATAAACAAATTAGAGTTGTTAATTTTATGTGAAATTTCATCTAGATTAGGCTTCACCTTGAAGTCCCACTTTTGTATTCCCTAGGACAACAGAACAATAATTTACTGTATAAACAGTAACAGTAGAGACTAAGTCTCTCTGGATACCCCCATCTGGCAGAGGAAATCTAGTTGTTAGCATATCAAAAGACTGGTTGAATTTCTCCACTCTGTATACAGACTTAAATTATTAGAACTTTGTAAATCATTTTAGTATTTCTATTTTTTTTAACTAAAATTAGAAATCCTGCAACATTTCTTGGAAGCAGTGTTATTTTTGCTTTTAAAAACTGAGTGGAAAAGCTCTAGCCTCCTTTTCTTTGTGTAGAGAATGTTTAAATTCTTAAAAACGAAGTCCCTACCTCTCCTAAACTCAAGTCACTGCCATTTCTATGAAGGTAAATACCCACCTGAGACTGGATACTGCTTTCTTGCTGCAGTTTAAAACAGTTGTGGGATCCCTAATGGTATTTTTTTGTTTTTTTTCATAACAAAATAATTTCTGCCAAATTATCTATTGTCTAGATGCACCGAGCACTGTGGTCAGCATATTAAAGTCTCTGTTAATATTCTGAAACTCTAGTTGATTTGAAGTTATCTGTGTTCTTGAAGCTTTCATAAAAGCATGGTGAGAGGGGAAGATGTTTGCTGTTTGCTTCTCTGCTCCCAAATACGGTATTCTGGTCCTATCCACCAGTGTGACATGCTGTCTCCACATCGCTCTTGCTGATAGCCATCAGCTGCACTTACATTCAGTTTTGTAGGCCAGATTAGGTTTCTGTTCCCAGAAACAGGGTGAACAAATTTCCTCTTCAGTAATACTTCTGCTTTTTCTGTGTTGTCTGGGAAATTAATGGAAGGTGAGTCCTGGAAATAACAGTGCTAGACATATGAATTTATTCAATTGTTTGTGGTGTTGGTTTGTTGGGGATTTTTTATTATTTATTTTCTTTTTTATTTTTGTTTTTCTCCTCTTTTTTTGGTTGTTTTAAGTCTCTATTTTCTTGGATTCATTGAAGAAGGATAAAACACACCAAAACCCCCTCAATTTTGGTTGCTATTATATGTAAGAAGAAGAGGCCAAGTTTGAAAAGAAAATACTTGGCAAGCCATTTTTTTAAGGACATATCTGAGAGTGTTTTGTGCAAACACTTGTGTCTCAACAGAAAGGACATTGCAAGATGAGAAAAACAAAAAGACACGTTGGCTGAAACAATTCCCACTGTCATGTGGTACTTGAGAATTAAATATTTATAACTACTCGCTGGGATTATGTATTCAATTCTATTGGAGACATTACTAGAAGATTGTTGAGGCCTCGATTAGTGTTGCAGCTCATAAAATATACATTATAAACAATACATCAGAAAAGACGAAAAAATAGTCTCTGGCCCATAGAATTTGCTTGTTTGTTAAAAGAATTACCAAGATAGATTACAAAGGCCATCATAAGTCTGTCATAGCCATAAATGTGAATTTCAGAGGTGTTCTGTTCATGGTTTGGAGCTGCAGAATGAAGCACACTTGCTCCTCGTGACTGGCCCAAGCCTTACAAACTCATAGAAATGCAACAAGAGGTGTCTTTGCCTTTAGCCAGGATAATGTAATAAAAATCTCAGTTATCCCTTTCAAGCCACCAGGCCTTTTATGGTGGGACTTGGCATCACTAGTTTCTCACACTGCCTTGCCAGTTAAACAAGAACACTGTGGGGTCCAGAGTGTGCTGGGACACTGTAATGTGAGTAGGAGTTTGATTCACTAGGGTAATTTGTGCTAGCCTGTGTTTAAACATGTGGGAAATCTCCTTGGTTTCAGCACAACTTGGTTTGCACCTTTGTCAGAGCCTGCCTGGAGTGTGAAACATGAAGCAGCAGCCTCTCTTGTTTGAGCATCTTTCCATGTAGGTTTATAATTTCTCTTAGACTTGTTCACTAGAGGCATATCTTTGTCAGAAGTTCTTCCCTCTATTCCCTCTTTTTCTGAGACTCCTCTGTTTAACTTTGTCAGCTCCAGCTGAGTTGTGACAATTTTGTAATTAGCTATTACTAGCAGTAACTTTCCTTTCAGATGGAAGAACAGTAACTTTTTTCCCTCATGCCATATTTCTTTTCTGTTATCTCTGAAAAGGTGGTGTGCACTTCTTTGTAACCATTAACAATCAAAATGCCACATAGCATGACCTTAGTCAGAAATCCCCTTGCTTCCAAGCTGTTGCTGTAAAGGAATCCATTCCTGTGTTGGTATGATTATTTTAAAAGCCTTATCAGAGGAACTGGAATTATTTTCTCATTTCCTCTTAGCTAATTGATCCATTGATCCTTAATACCTTCACAATTTTTCTGCTAATTGTCGTATTTCCAGTATTACATTAAAACAGTATTACATTAAAAAAAAAAAAAAGCCATCAGATGGTCAGGTCTGTGTAGCATCAAACTGTTTCAAAATATCATCAACGGATTTTGGCAAGTTAAGAGAAATATTTTCCTACTTCTGTTAGTCAATATGCTAAAGGAAATGGAGAAAATGGGAAAATATCGTATCAGTGTTGACTATCCTCTGGGCTATGTGCCAGTAGTGATAAAAACAAAATAAAAATAACAGTGTTTAAAAACAAACTATAAGCTTAACCAAAGAAAAAAATCAAATGCAAGCAGACTACTTTTATGAACGGTATGCACAAGTTCAGTTAGTACAATGTTTCTTAGTTTTGAATTACTTTACAGTAGAACTGTAGTATGTCTTCATTTTTTTAACTTTCCTTTCTGTCTTTTTCATAATTACCTTGGTAAAAAAGTGGGTAATTTGGTGGTGGTTGTTGTTGTTGTGTTTTGTTGGGGGTTTTATACAATGAAAGTGTATGAGAAATATTCTTATCAAATGTGCTCAGAATCTGTGGCAAAGACATTTAGGGCCTTTTCTAGGCTTGTTGATGAATTGAGGTAGAAGTATTTATGAATTAAGCTAGTCTGGAGTGGGCTGGCATTCTATTTTATATGTATACATTTAAGGTAAGTATATAAAATCTCTTCTTTATAAATACAACTTCAGATTTATTCCTCATGTTACTCTTTTCTAGATTGATTTGTGAATGTTAGGATGAACTGCGAGGTAAACAACTATATGAGAAACACAACTTTCTGAGTTATCAGTTTTTCTTGATATGTTGTATGTCAATTTATGCATGGAATTCCTATGATGTCTGAGTAAGAAAAAAAAAAGGACATTTTTTTTAATGTCAGATACTTCATTGGACATCCTCAGATACTTTATTGGGACCCTTGCAGGACCCACATCAGGGCGAGAACCTGAAGAGGACCTACAGGAAAGGTGGAGAAGGACTTCTTACATGGGCACGCAGTGATAGGATGAGGAGTAATGCTTTCAAACTGGAAGAGGGTAAATATAGATAAGGCATTAGGAATAAGTTCTTTCCTACAAGGTTGGTGAGACACTGTCCCACATTGCCGAGGGGAGCTGTGGTTGTCCCATCCCTGGCAGTGTTGAAGTGCAGGTTGGATGGGGCTTGGAGCAACCTGGTCTGGTGAGAGGTGTCCCTGCCCATGCAGGGGGGTTGGAACTAGAGGATCTTTTAAGGTCCCTTCAAACCCAAGTCAGTCTGGGATTCTGTGGCTCTATGATTCAATAACAAACAAAAATGCTACGAATCAGTTCAGATCAGAAGTGCTGCTTTTTAAGAATTTTAAAGCAATCTTTTTTAGAAAATCAGAAATGTTACATTTATTCAGAAATATTTTGCACATCACCATCCAGCTGGATCCTTGAGTGTTTATCAGTTGTGACCCTAAACCTGCTGATCTTGCTCGGTTGATTTTATTAACTGTTACATGGGAATTCCATAGTCCCTCTTGCACCCAGTGCAGTAGGTATTTCAGACAGCTGGAATACAGGGCAGGGGATCTGTCCTCCTCAGGCGTGAGTAAGCACCAATGTAAATCTGTGCTATTGGTATTTTAGCAAGAACAGACATATTTTGGGTTTTAGGGGCATTTTTACCCTTATCTGCCGAGATGAGAAACTTTATTCCCCTTCTGAGGGATGGAACGAGGATAATGTAGCTCAAGGGGAAATACCATCCTTTTTCCCAATGTCTTTCACCAAAAAACCCCACCAAATTACCACAACTGTGTGTAAATAAACCCACATTAGGAAAAGGAAGCCATTTAGCAGAACAAATTCATCCAGTTCTAGAAAAGAGGAAGAAATTGACCTTTTTTCCTGTTTTTTTCCTTTTTTTGCTTTTTCTCTTTTATTCATTATTACTTCCCCCTCCCCCAATAAGCAAATGAATGTTTGAAGCTTGAAGCTCTTTAACAGATGTTTTCTTAGTTTACTCAGGTGGGATATTTATGATGCATTATTATCTTTTATGTCATTGTATTTTGGCAGCTACATTCTGAACTAATTAGCACACTAGAGAGATCTCCAAGTAGGAAGTACCTGAGCAACCAGTGGTTAAGTATCCGGTAGCACATTGCAGAGTCCCTTGTGACTGAAACATGAGAGTGCAGCATGTTTGTAGTCACTGCATGGGGCATAATTGCATTTCTGAAACACTGAGCTGTAGATGCTCTGAAGTTTTTGTTTGTGCAACTTTATAAAGCAAACACCAAAGATCTCTAAAATTGTCATGGATTACAATTTTGAATTAATTACACTATGCTGGGTAACTAATGTAAATATTACCTCGTGAGTGCACTTAGTAGAAAATGTCTGGAAACACTGAACTATGTGTACATATATTTATGTGTATGTGCTTGCTGTGTGACTAAGGTTCTGACTTTTTCTTTTATAAGCTGAAATTATTAGAATTACATTTTACATTATGCTGGTGTAGAAGTAAGGGTGCAACAAAGCACTTCCACATTGATACTAGTAGATTATTTTCTACTGTAGTATTTTGTATGAACTTATTCCTATCGAGCATTTATCTATAGGATTACCTCTGCAGTATTTGTCTTCCAAAATGCATAGTGTACTCTCATAATAAAAGCTCAAGTGTCTGATCGCTTTTGTTAGCTATCCTGATAATGTTATCTTGTATATACCAGAAGTAAGACTGAAATATTTACTTATATTTGAACTCAAAGTTTGAATGGAGTAGAATTATCCAGAGACAGTCTTTTATAATCTGGGAAAGATTTTTAAATCCACCATACAATTTCTCCTTTTCCTCACTGGACTGTATGTTGGCTCTCTCTTCTGATCCCCTACATGAATAAGCCGAGAGACTTTATTATTTTATTTGCAGCTTTTGGCTGCAAATCAGTGCTCTTTCATATCAGGCCATTGACATATACTTAGTAAAAAATGCAAGGGAGCAAGTTTTTCTTTACTAATCATGGAGACAACAAAAAAGCTTTCCACCCCAGTGTTGAGAGCTGTTTAACTAAAAGACAGCAGAAGCCTTCACACTCTGCAGCTTCTAATACACTGCAGAGTTATTTAATGTGTATCATTGTCAACTAGTCTCTCCAGGGATAATTATCTCTATAAGATGCAACTGAATGGTGTTTGACTAAAGTGGCAAAATTTAATTTCAGTTTTGTAAGAAATGTTTATATGCTCATGCAGCCAGATCTCCCATTTGATAAATAATGTTTCCTGAGCTCACCTCCTCCAGTCCCAAGAGTGGTCCATCCCAACCAGCAGGGAATAATGCAGAAGTGCCAAGAAGCCTTTATGGATGAGCAAGGAGCTCCTGGCAAAACTCAAGCACAAGGAGGAGGTACAGAGAGGGGGAAAGCAGGGCCAGGTAACCTGGGAATAATACAGAGACACTCTCCAGGCAAGCAGAGATTTGGGTAGGAAAGCCAAAGCCCACCTGGAGTTGAATCTGGTGAGGGATGTCAAAGGCATCAAGAAGGGCTTGAGTAGTGAAAGAAGACTAAGGGAAGTGTGGGCCCACAGCTGAGTGAGGCAGGAGCCCTGGTGACACAGGACATAGAGAAGGCTGAAGTACTGAATGTGTTCTTTCCCAGTAAGACCAGTCTTGAGGAATCCCAGCCCTGAAAGCTGCAGAGAAAGTTTGGAGCAAGGAAGATACACCCTTGGTGGAAGAGGATCACGTTATAGAATGCTTATGCAAACTGGACATAGTAAATCAATGGGCCCTGATGGGATGCACTCACGTGTATAAAAAGTTACTCTTGGTTTCTGTCACTAAAAGGAGTACACCTTAAGTGTTTGCTGGTTTTTTAAGTGTGCTGTTTGTGATGGTTACAGACGTTGTGGCAATAAGAGTTGCAAGGAGGGCTGTTCAGATTCTGTTGGGATCTAGTGCATGAAACTGCCAGCTGAAGGAACAGAAGTACTAAATCTTAAACTAGATGCATTTGCTGTTTTGGCACTTAGCGTATGCTTTTTAGCACATGGGTCCATTTAACACTGAAGTTATTCATTAGTGTAGGCTTCACCTTCCTTCTCCATTTCCTGAATAATGGAGATAATGGGATTGATTCTAAAGTTATTTAAGTATTGTTATAAGTCAGAGGTGTGTCAAGTAGAGTTAATGATGTTACATTCATGCAAGTGAAGTGAGAATCAGTAAATTGAATATAGGGGAAAATGCAGTAGGCTATGAGAGCAAAGCCTGAAAAGTAGGATTAATCTTGGTATTGAGAATGTAAAATTAAAAAGATGTATCATATGGAAGGAAATATCATATGAGCTAGCTCCTATGGTTTGTCTTGTTCCTAAAGCTTTCAGTATCTACTAAAAGCATGGGTATTTTGGATGAAGTGGAATTTACTGCTTTGACACTAGTAGGGTTTTGGTCTAGTGACAGACCTGTGTTTTGCAGCTCTGATGGATGGCACTAATGGAAGAGCTGATACAAATAAAGATGGTTTGTTTATATAGAGCACCTTTTAAGAAGTATTGTTCGATCATATCTTGATGGACTGATATCATCAGGTTGTATAATTTAACCTGAGATATTTGGGGTAGGAATTGTCCAAGGAAAACTCCAGAGATGCAGCAGATGACTTTCAGTTGTGGTATCATTTGATATGTCTTACCATGACTTTAGGCTAGACATGAAACTAGAGCTATTGCCAAGAACATAGTTCTCAAAGGAAATGACAGCATGAGGCTTAGCACCGTGACCTGTTCCCACCAAGAATAATGGCATTCCTAATGTCCTTCTTTCCCTTATTGACCTTTGGTGATTTTTCTGTTGTACATTTTACACCTCATCATCTAATCTTTAAAACATCTAATGGGTTGTAGTTACTAGAAAGGAGTAGAAACTTTTTTTGTAGCATTGCATTGTAATTACTGAAATTACTTGCTTGCAGAGCATGAAGTATAAGGTAAATGAATCTATTAGTTTTATAGTAACTTTCTAATGACCTGTTTCCCCAGGCATGAAAATTTTCCATGAAACAAAGAGAAAAGTATAGATTTTCAGGCAAATTATTTTCCACATTTAGGAAAATGTGGGTGGGGCAGTTTCTCTATTACAGTTGGTTTTTTTGTTTTGTTTTTTTAAACAAAGCCATTATTATTTATAGAAGCACACAAAACTATCTTGCCAGATTATGAAGAGGTGTTCTGGGTAGAAATCCATATTAAAAAAAAAAAAAAAAAAGTTGTGAAAAGAAACATATTTATGATGTCAGGTTAAATGAGTAATGGTTTTGTATTCTCAATGGTTTTGTAAATTGTTTTACCTTGTTATAAAACATGCTGGTTTTTTGGTTGTGTTTTTGTTTTTTTTTTTCTTCCCCTAGAAGGTTTAAAAATCTGCTGAGGGAAAAATTAATGCAAGGTGCCAAAAAAATTTAAATTTGTCTTTAAAAAATGAAGTGCTATCCACTTCAACTTTTCTCATATTTAGAGGATCTTGTAGCCTGCTTGAATAAGTAGTGCATGAAAAGAATGTCATACTTGTTTTCTTCTTTTTAACTGTTCATTATTTATGAAGTGCAAAGAAAAATAGTTACAGATTATTGTTTTGGGGATTTCCTGTAGCTATATTATTTTGTTCAAAGGATTTACCCATACTGGTTTAATTTCAGTGTGATAAGTCAAGGCTTCTCTTGTCCTGACTTAGATTTAAGAAAAAAATTACTGCATGTCTTTGTATGTATATACATACCTGTAGAACAAGTACGTCGGTTGAAAAATCTCCTGTTTGTTTAATATTAGCTTAGGATATGTGCCAAACATTTGTTATCTTCGCAGTATTTCATTATTTCACCTTTATTGTTGGTTGAATGCACATGGACTGTGTTGCAGCAGATAATTGTCTGAACATGCTGTGCTTGATTAGTACTTGACAAGGTTTTTATCCAGCAAGTGCTGATTATGTGAATAGGTGTCTGTGTTCGATAGCCTAAGTGACTTTCAGAGTTCTTTTATTCTATTTAGAGAGAATGTTTGATGTGAACAGGTGTTACACATGAAAAGACTTGCCACTTCTCTGCTCAAAAGTGTATTTGCAAATGTGCACAGTAGTATTTTGAAGTAAGTTCTTGAAGATGAATTTCATATTCTGAATTTTTCAGTCGATTAAGAAGAAAAGAGTATTTCCTATGCATAGGGAAGGGTTATGTGTGGGATTTCCCACTCCACTATCTTGCCAAGTGCTGGAAAAGTATCAGTCTGGCTGTGGGACTTCTCAGTGGAAGTACAGTCCCAGAATTACTACTGTTCCATATAAAGCACAGAATTCCTTTTACTCAAATGGCTACAATGTTACACCCTGTAACTTGTTTTAGTTTTCAACTGTTGTTTCTATATCAAATGTTCTTCATAGTGTAAACTGCAAGACAAGTTGGGAGTACAGTGAATAGAAATCCTGGTGTATGTTTCAACTTAGAAAGAGTTCCTTTGCGAACTGGAATTCCAACTCCCATTTATGGTCTTAAAAGTGATTTTGTAAGTAAGCAAGAAAGTATTTTTCTCCCCATCTTCTGAAGCTAGGGAGAAAAAAAATTGCCTTCACAAAACTATTTAGGAAGGTCAAGGACTTTTTAGAGATACAAAGCCAGAGACTTAGCTTACTGCTCAGGACAGATTTTTCTGGCTATAAAATTTTTTTCTTCCTGCTGCAGCATGTTCCAGAGGAAAATGGGCCAGCTAGAAATCTGCAGGAAGAAAATACGAGTTTGTCAGGGAGGTATTAGCTTGATTATATTGAGACTTAACTTTAGTAGCTGGCAGGTTTGGCAGTTGCATTATACGTTAATATGGAGCCTGAGAAAATATTTGGTAGCACCACCAGGCAGGGAAAAAACACCTGCTTAGGGCACAATCTTTTCCCAGTTTATTCAGCCAAAATGCCCCCCCTGGATTGAACAGGGTTAAAAACTTATTTGAGGAGGCAGCCTGAATTAGTAGGAAACTAGGTATTTATCTGAAGGGTAATGATAGCCTTATAGTTCCCTGGAATGGAGTGTGCTACCAACTGCCTAGTGCTTGTGTGTGGTGAAAGGAAATTATGAATTTGGTGATGACGACTGTCAGAAAGGAATGGGTAAAATTCTGTCCCGATTTCAATAGACTGGTATATAAAACTAGCATGAAGTCAGAAAGATTAACTCTTTCCTCAAAACAGTTGTTTTGTAGCAGCACTGGAAATTTCACACTTAACCACTTGCAGTGACATTTCAGTATGGTTTACACTACATTAGCAACAGACCTTTGCAACCTTTTCTAACCCCAGAGCAGGGCAGATTTTCCCTTTTCTGTACCAAAAAGGATCCTTGCCTTTTTTATTTTACCTACATGTAAATGCTGTTTGTCTTGAATGCTTCTGCAACCAGACTTGTGTTCTGCAGATAACTATTTTGGGGCATTTTGCTTGTTGGAAAAGGCGAAGTAAGATTCTCACTTTGCTTCATTCACCAAAATCTTCATGATATTTAGTGTTTGGAGATACAATCTATACAGACTGAAATCAGATGGAAAATGATCCTGCTTACTTTGGAATTAATTAAGCTGTTCTGATATTGTGTATATATCCTCAGTGTTGCAGTCAATGATGACAGGCTGATTGGTTTTCCCATTCCATTTTGCTCTTTTTTGGTTGTCAGTAATATGAGTGTGCACTTACATAATGAGATCCTGAGTCAGCTGGATTTTTTAAGTGGATTTACATAAACCTCCTCCTTATGGAGCACTCCCCGAAGAAAGCTGAAAGGCTTTTCATGTTTTTTAAATAACAGGTTCTATTAGAACTAAAACTAGAGTACTTAGGCTTTTGAACAGTAGACTTAGAGCAAATAAATAAAAGGGGTTTATATACAGTTCTTCTCCCATCTACTGTGTTCTTAGAGGCAGGTCCTTGCTTACAGACTGGGTTTCAGATGATGTCTTTCTAAGGTGCAGCAAATTCTGCTGTGTTCCTTTTAGCCCCTGTGAAGTTCTCTGTTCACCAGAAAGACCATTCTATCTGCTTCCTGCTCATCACTGTTGTTTTTTTCTGACTCTGTTTGAGTGCCCAGTTCCCTGCTGTCATCTTGTGCCCACCCATTCTGAACTTGGGAGCTTTCTTCCCTGTTGAGCACACTTGGTAGCACCCAAAGGAAGGACCGCTCTTTTCTGCAGGGGGTTTCCACCTAAATCCATGACTTTCTGGAAACTAACACAAATTGTAAACCTCAGCATGCATTCTGACATCTTTATCTTTCTCTTTTAAAATCAAGACATACCCTGAAAAGCATACCCAATTTTTCATGTTAAAATTAACACCATTTGAACATCAGTGCAGGCCCACTTCCATAACTGTCCTTGCAACTGTAATCCTTAAATGGTGTGTTTATGTCACACAGTCATATTTTAAGGGGGGATAAAATTGACCTCTCTACTTTTCTTTAATACTTTACACACTATTTTGAATCGAGGCTTTGTCTGTTTGCTCTTGTCATCAAATTATAGTGGAAGAACTGAACCCAGCTCTTTAGGAAAACCTGCTTTTGAATTTCCATGATGTACCAATATGTCCTTTCTCATGTGTAAGAACTCCCTGACTGTATCAGCAGCATACATTTCAGAGATGTTCTTCACATTCTTTTCTCAGATTACTTTTACTGATGTTGTGCCCTGCTAAAACTGCCCTATTTCCCTCAGTATTTCACTGGCGGATTAAATATGTAGCAATTTTTTAAAGTATATTGGTGTCTGGGGAGAAAAGAATGATATACCAGTAAGATGATACTCTGAAGTTGCTGTTGGATCTTAGAGTTTCACATAATCAATGAAATTTTTAAATAGTGACATGCACTGGCACTTCATTTTTATTTAACTTCCTGACAGAAGTAATTCTTCATTCACTTTACTTAAGTAAGCATAAAATGAAACAAAATAGATTAAAACTGTTGGGTGAAAAAGGGCTATTTTAGTGGGGTTGTTGAACAGGAATTGTATAATGTATTAAATATCAGCCTGTCATATACTTTTCAGTAAGCAGTTTGGATAATGCATTAAGGCATGAGGCATAAGACATTAACTTGTTGCAATGCACAGAGTTGTGGTTTTTTTAAAAAAAGGATGAAATCACTAAGAATTAGTGTGGTGCTTACTTCATGCTTGCAAAGGGCCCTTTGTGGGAAGAAATCACGGTTGGAAGGCAAGAAAATATCTGCTCTCTCTTCACTGCAGAGAAAGCAGGGTTACCTGGGGCTTGCTGTACTGGACTGTACCACACAAAGGAGACCACTCCCCCTTCACCTTGCTCGTGAGGTGGGATGTGCTACCAGGAAAGTGTTCAACCTTAGCCCTCAGTATCTGATAAGAGACCATTTCTCTTTTGTCCGTGTGGAGCTACATGGGGAATGGCCACATATGACATGCATAGCTCTTTTGCTGTGCCTTCTCATTGACCACAAAAATATTTTATTCTAAGTAATTTAACATACTTCAAGACTCTTAACATGAAATTCAAATTAAAATTCTTTACTTCCGTCAACTGAAATAATTTATTCTCATTTTGATCATGTAGGTTTGGTTGTGTTGGGTTCTGACTGACGTCTCTCTCATCAATAGAGAGACTGCTGTTTTGAATAAAACTCAGTGCATCTGTCCAGTATATTGATATCACTGCAGTGGAGGATTCTGTATTTCTGCAGGGAGAATTACCTTGGAGAGAGCATTTTCTTCATCATTCGTATCATCTCTGCAGCTTTTAGCTTTTGTTTAAGAAATGTTTTCCTTACTCTGCTTAAAGAAGGTCGGATCATTTTGAACTCTAAACCAGTCTTTTCTGTGGCTTATTTTCTTAGGATAGTTTCCCAAATATACTGCAAAATTTTGCTAGTGTTACTACAAAGAACTCACTGGTATATTGTGAGAGTAGAAAGTGAATGTTCAAGGCTTGATCTCCTCTTCTGGAAATGTCAACAATGTAACAACAATAGTGATCTGATAAATGGTATCTTGGGATGTTACTGCAGGTTGGCAGTGGAATCTTTTCTGCTACAAATGGTAACTGTTTAACACTAGGTCTGATCTGTGACCTTAAAACTGCTCTTACATCACTGATGGAGCGAACAGGAGTTATACTCACCTGGCTAATTTGCCATTCTTGTTTCTAGGATCTTCTGCTTTTCCATCGCAGGTACAGGTAGACTTCTGCAAACCTTCTAACCACATGCTTTACAGGCTCATTGCCATGCTTACAGTTAATCCCATGGGAGTATTCCTAGAAGAAGTGCATTTTAAAAACATAGTCCTCTTACACTGTTAAAGAAAATAGAGCTGTTACTGTCAGATGTCTGCTTTAGATCTGCATGCAAACTGAACTGACTGGTAATACAAAGCTCCACGTTTCTGATCACCAGTCACTTGACAGTTTCCAGTGACCCTGTGCTATCTTCTTGACTTGAAAAAAAAACTGCAACCAACCAAAAAAAACCAAACCCAAACAAACCAAAAAACCCTCAGCAAATTCAGCCAGATACTGCTTTTCTGTCATTGTTCTTGTAGTCCTAAGAGTTCCCAGAGCATATTTCTATGTGTAAACCTTTCCTGCTCTCAAGAACTCTCCCTATCTACCTTCTGCTACTGAAATTGGTGAATCCTTCAAGGTGGGAATATATGTATAAATGTATGCTTTTTTAAAGTCTGATCTAATATAAATACATGAGACGTTTCTTTTTAGTTTATCTGTCATCTCAGTGAAGGGTCTTTGTTTTGTCCCAGAAGTGGTTTTTGACTCCACCAACAGGTGTGGGTAATGCCGCTGCAGGCAGCACAGCATCCTTTGCCCTGGAGGCCTAAAGGAAATGTTAGTCTTTTTCAGGTAGCTCAGATGTAAAGTGGAGCATGGATGATCAGTTTTTCAACCATGTTTTTATCATTAAAGTAATTTACATTTAGGAAGACAATCTCTCCCTCAGCTATTAATAATTGATCACAAGGAGGAAGTGAACTGCAGTATTGATTACGTATCTCCAAGCTTTTATGTAGTAAATATCCCTCTGGAATTAGCTGGAAAATCTTATTAGGAACTTTTCACAGAAAGTTTGCAAGTTACTCTCCACTCCTTCCCTTATTCACCCAGTCTTATATTTTACAGTGTTAATAACACTAAGCATCCACACAACTATGTAGCATGTGTCATTCTTCCTAGCTAACGTAGTTGAACAGATCACTGCCTGTGTTTATACCTGCAGTAGTTTGTCTTGCTCTGAAGCTTTCTTTAACAATTTGAAAACTAAAACAAAAATGGTAGAACAACAGTTGTATGTTCCAGAAGTCATGATATACAAAATATAAGAAGTCAAAAAAATCTTCATGGAAATGCATGAGATAGGTTGTAAGATATAAATATCAAGATGTATAATAATTTACTGGCTATTAATATGTTCTACTTCCTAAATGCAGTACTTAATCAAAAGGCTTGCTAAAATGAGGCAGTAAAAATTAGATTCCTCATTAAAATTTACATAATTTAGAATTTACATGGCATTTATGATATAAATGTATAGGCATATAACTATGCTTTGTCTTCCGATTTTAGCGTTTCTATTAGAATATTTTTAATTATGGTTCTTTACTAATTCATTATTATCTGACACAAATAATGGATATCTCTGATTTAGATGATACGAGTTTTGGGTTTTTTTAATTATGCAGGTAAAACCTACTGTAGTTAACATGTTAATATCTTGTTAGTCTTGTTTCAGGTCCTATTTTAAGGGGGTTTTTTGGTTGCTTGTAGCAATAGAATATATATATATATATAAAATTCTCTTTCTTCTTTTGATTCCATCCAAGAAAAGTCTTTTGAAATTAATGTGCAATTATTTTAGCCAAGACAGAAGAATTATTATATCAGAAATACTCTGCTTTTATCATCTCCTCAGTGAGTTGTGGATAGAATCCAATTGGGATAACATTTTAAACTCATATTCTGTAGCTCAGGTGGCATAGTAGGTATGAAAAATAACTGTCCAGGAAACAGATTTAGAAAAAATGGAATACCTCAACATTTTCTTTTATATATATACACTGTAAATTCCAAGTTAATTTAAGCTGTAATCAGCAAATCTGCTAGATCCAAACATAAATGAAAACACTTTATGAAATATGAACGTGTTGCTGCTTGATGTTTAAGATTAGTTCTGTGTGCTTTGACTATATAAATACACAGGCTCTTGGAAGTTTATCT
The DNA here is from genome assembly GCF_020740795.1 of Apus apus. Classification (NCBI taxonomy): domain Eukaryota; kingdom Metazoa; phylum Chordata; class Aves; order Apodiformes; family Apodidae; genus Apus; species Apus apus. Next base: position 13,278,697 of record NC_067295.1, on the reverse strand, counting down.
CAAAGTATAGATACACATGCATACATAATAATGACAACTTAGCTGTTCTAAGTGTTGTTTACCATGTGCAGAATATCTTAAAGATGATAATTTTTACTATATTTTTATATGTTTTCAACAGAAGTATCTGAGTGTTCTGCTCCACACTGTTTTTGATATTGTTCAGATGATCCTGAATGCAAAAATTTTCAAAGGAGTTTAGTTCTTTCAGTTCTATTCAGAATTCAGCATCTGAAGATATTGTGTCTGTGTCAGTGGATTACTTGTATTTTACCAGAAAGTGAACATAAATGGGGCAAACAGCAAAGAGAAATTAATGTTATTTAATCATGGAATTAGAATGTTTAAGTGTGCAAAACCCTTTATATAATTTCACCCATCATATCCATAATGCATATCATAGAAGCTCAACAGCAGTAATCTTAATCTAAGTAGAGAATTCCACAGAAACTGTTTGTTTCTTCAGCATATTTTTGGTTTGGTTTTAGTCCCATCTTTGTTTCTCAGTGTACTGCAGGCATTCATATAGAATGAAGAAGAAATAATCTAGGTGTTCCTGTGGCTGCACAGGACTTTGCTGAATGGATATTTCCTGCAAACCTGGTTTATTTCTCCCTAATAATCTTCTGCATTAAAATTGTGTTCTGGGAGTACAGTACTTCTGGTTGTGCAGGGTCTTTGTTGCATATCTTCACTACTCATGAGAAACATTATCTCCTCCCTTGTGAAAACCATGGTAGAATAAAAGCATTTCATTTCTTTCTTCTAATAGTAGATTAATCCTCGTTGGTCTTATTACAGGGTTGTCTAAGGCCAAGCTAACCTACTTGTTCCTGATTTGGAATGAGGAACTTTGAAAAAGGAATACTTGTGAGGTAGATGACTTTTCTATGTGCTCAACACCACATTTTTCCCTCTCACCTCTGTCATTAGCTTGGTTGGTTTTGCGGGGATGTTAACACTTTTAGGATATGAATTTGCTGTGCATATGCATTATCTGCTTCATGTATTTCTTAGTTTTATCCATGTGGTTCCTGGTGTTTATAGTAATAGTATGTATGTTTTTATATATATAGTAAATTTTTCATCCTCACTTTTCAAAGTTACCTGCTTTTTGTCATATGGACTGGAATTTCATGTCCTACTTAGATGCAGGATCTGCTGCCTCCTTAAAAATAATTTTTACACAGTGCTGCACCGGTAAAATAACCAGTGTTCTAGGAAAATATTGATTTTTATGTGGTGCTAGTAGGAACCTTACTGTAATTTAAGTTTTGATTTGATTGTTAATAAGGATGTTGTCTGCAAGAAAACGAGGGAAATAACATCAATTCCCATGAAGAACAGCTGAGCTCTGTCTGACATCAGGACTGATCTAGCATTGGGTTTTGGTAGTTAACATTTCAATTCTGCTTTATCCTTTTTCCTATTCACATGATCCAATGACCTCTGTATTCTTACCCAGTACACTTAAAAGCAGATTCAGTATTTTTTTCTGGTGATGTGCATTAGTGTGTGGATTTGCATACAGTATTTGTATGGACCAAATTAACATGCAAGTTACCTTTGGCATAAAGGTTGCCTTTCTCTGCTTGACTAGACAAATACTGTTTGTCCTATTCAAAGTAACTTCTTGACATAGGAATACTAGAGCCTACGTTCTAACTGATAAGTATCAAATATTTCTCTCGTGAACAGTCACTTCTTCGCATTCCTAGAAGATGTCATCCTGAGTAGAAGCAGGTTTAGGTCATGACCAGAGACCTGGCAATCCAAATGTACTTTGAACAAGCCTTCATACACACTTGCTTATAAATGAAAAATAGGTTTAAAGACAGTATTGGTATTTTTGTTGTTTGTCTCTGAATAGTGTCAATTAGATATATTTCTAATGTTTTGACAATTTTGCTGTGCACAACTTAGTTAAGGGCAGGTTTTGTTATCATGAATTTCTACAGTTCCTGGAGCATAAAGGGACAGGAGTAAAATTACATGGCAGCTCCCAGCCAAGGACATGAAAGCATTTTTTTTTCAAATGTTAATGAATTAGATCAAGATAAAATACATCAAGCAATGTTGAAACGGAACCATTTTGGAATTGCTAGGAAGCACTGGAAAAGGAGAAGGAATAATAATACTGTATATTTTCTATACAGCTTCAGCAACACCAGCTACTCTAGTTTGTGAATTAACTTTCTATTCAACATTTTGTCATGTACATTAGGTGTTATAATGCATGAAATGAATACATAGTCACATACCACTAGCTGCAGTTCCAAGTAATGATCGACAATACTGCCTCTAGCTACCTAACACTTTTTCCTATGAAATATTTTCTGCATGACCACATCACATGGCAGCAGGCAGCTCTGGAATTTATGAACTAGCTGGAGCTATCAGTGCTAGTGAGGAAGCAACAGAGAAAGATGTATGTTAAAGAAAAAAAGGGAGGGGGGAGGAGAAGGCTAAGGAAAAATCACCAGCCAGAAAAGTTGTCAATATGTCACACAGGTGTTTTAAACCGGCAGTTTAATGGCAGTGCAAATTCATGTCTGTGTCCTATTTTTAAAATTTCCAGCTTTTCCTAAATATAGCTTCCAGTTGAGCATGTTTCTTTTGGCTATAAATAATTCAAAAACACTAACACAGAATGAAAATTTCGGCTTTATGTCAGGTTAGAACCATGATTTGTTTGCATGACTGGAAGTTAGGAATGTTCACGTTCTTACCAGGTCAAGTTTTTAGCTGAAGTCAGATTAACAGGTATGATTCTTTTAAAGAAAGAGACCTCAACTTTTATCTCAAGTTGCAGTGATTTGGAATGAGTCTTATTTTTCCTCCTATGAGCATTTATCTAGCTGCTCTCCCCACACACTGCTTTAATAATTATGCTCCATAGGTAGAAGTGGATTGCAAATGAGATTCTCTCTCTCTATATATATATATATCTATATATAGCTGAAAATCAGTAAGAAAAAACATAATTCTGTGGGGACCAATTGTACACTATCTTGGCCTGTTAATCTCACTGCTTATTAGGTGTTATGCAATGACTGTAATCAAACAATGACCAAAAAAACCCAACAAAAAATATTATTATACACGTTTCCAGCTATCTTAACTGCATTCCCCTGTTTTAAATTTTGCATAAGCCAAAAATAACTTAGAAACACATGTCAAGGTTAGAACACACTGTGTCTATAAAGCAATTGCATGGCTTCATTTCATAAGTGGCATTATTGAGGAAAATGAGAAAGAAACTTTCTGGGCCAAAATTTAGGATTGGTGTTGCATGAAACTTCCGTGAGATAACTCAATGTGTAGGTAATAAGCAAGTTGTATCTCTCTTTCTGTATGAAGACCCTGCTCACAGTAGTGGAGACTGACTGGCTGAGGAATAGATCTGCTTGAAAAGGACTTAGAGGTCTTGGTAGATGGCAAGGAGCATAACCAGTATCACAGAATGGTTATGGTTAGAAGGGACTTCTGGATGTCATCTGCTCCAGCAGGGGTATCCTAGAGTAGGCTGCTCAGGACTGTGTCTGAGCAGCTTTTGAATATCTCCAAGGATAGTGATTTCACAACCTGTCTGGGAAACCTGTTCATAGTCCCCCTCACAGTAAAGAAATCAAGTTCCCTCTGGACAGCAGCATGACCCTCTGGCATATGAGCCACTCCTCACAGTTTTGTGTCATCAGGAGACTTGCTGAGGGTGATGAACTCTACCCCTCATCCAGGCTGCATTTGCAGGAATTTGTCATCAATGCATCCAGGAACCTCCTGGATTGCTTATGCCCTATTATGTTGTCATAATTTTGCTTTGTAGGCATTTATTTGCTTTGTATGAGAATACCTGAGGAGACTTCATTTAAGCCCTGGTTTGTAGATTTTGTATTCCCTTTTGTTTCCATCACATCAGGCCCTTTGCTTCTCAGCCCTGTCCATAACTCTGTCACAGGGCTGCTGGTAGCCATCTTCCTCCTCTCTTCCTGGTTTGAGATCTTTTTTACCAGGTCAGCCATTCTGCTGGCAAAGACACCTTGGCCTGTCTTAGGGAGGTGGATTCCAGCTCTCCCAAGAAGATGCTGATCCTCAGACTAGCTCTAAAAGTCTCAGAGACAAAAAAACTTCTGCTGTTGCCAGCACCAGCTCTGCAAACAACTGTTAACAGACAGTATCTGAGCCCTCCTCCTTATGCTCTCTACCCTCACCATCACGATTGAGGAGAATGCTACCTGGATCCCCAAGCCCCTGACTGTCCCCTCCAGAGCTCTGTAGTTTCTTTTGGTAGCCTCCATCTTGCCCCTTGCAATATCATTGGTGCCCAGACAGACAAACAGGTGCAGGTAATTGAGAGTGGGACCAGCTATGGCACCTGAGAGCCCAGGTGCTTTGCTTTAAAGTAAGTTGGGGAAAATGCTTGTTCTCCTCTGCTGAGCACTCACCATACCTCACCTAGAAGGCTGCCTCTAGTTTTTAGCTCCTCAAATTTGTAAAAACAGGTAATAGCTGGTACAAAGGGCTACTCAAGATGGTCAGGACTACAAAACATACCCTGTGAGAAGACACTGAGGGAACAGGACTTCTTCAGCTTGGAGAGCAGAACATTTTGGGAGAACCTAAGAGCAGCCTTCTAAGTATCTGGGAGGAGTTCAAGACAGAGCACAGCTTTCCACGAAGGTGCCTGGTAAGAGGATGAGAGATGCAAATTAAAACAAGGTAGGTTCAAACTGGATGTGGAGAGTACTTTTTCACTGGGAGTAGCTAAGCTTTAGAACAGGTTGCTCAGAGAGGCAGCTAAGTCATCTGCACTCTTGGAGGTTTTCAAAGACAATGAAACCCTGAGCAACCATGGTGGGATCTCTTAGCTGACCATGCTTTAATCAGAAGATTGGGCTTGAGAGTTCTGGACATTCCTTCCAACCTGAATTATTGTGTGACAATATGATCCTCAAGACCAAAATGCAAGCAATAGCTGAGAATTCCTACTCATTGTGAGGTAAACTAAAATACTTTAAATCCCTTTTTTTGGACACAATTGTTACTTGATAAAAGTAGTGAAGTATTCAGTGGAGTTAAATCTATACTCTAATATCCCAGATGATTTTCTTACCCAGCTACATGTGGCTTGAATGCTATCTGCCTCAAAGACTGTTGAATTTTTTAATAGAAAGGTAAAGGGTTCAAACATGGGGCTAAGAGCAGAATGCTCAGAGCAGCTGAGGTCATCAGGGCACTCAGCTGGAGGAGGCAGTTCTAGTGTTCAAATCCACCTGCTGTCTGATTGCTGCTTTATTTGCTTTTTTGTTTATTTGAACTTTGCTCAAAAGAATGTAACTGAATATTCAAAGATACATGTATAAAAAAGCATTGGGTCAGAATGCAGCTGGCATGCACATTAAATATAATGAAAGCAAGTATTATTTCCAAATATTAACCCTTTTATAAATGCCATAGTTTCCCATGCCTATCCTTTTCCTGTTGTTTTGTAGGAATTAGTAAAAGCAGCAGAATTCAATGAAAATGTGGATTTTAATAACTAAATCCAAGTTTCAAAATGTACTCAGAAGAGCTGTAGAGAATTAAAAATAAAGCTTGATTTATATTCTGGCCTGTTCTGTGAAGATGTGTGCCTTAGCTTTGGCTAAGTCAGCCAAGTCATATAAAAGGAAATTTCAAGTGGGTCACATTGTTGCTAGGTTATATGAATCTGAGCTAATTTGGGCTTGTCTCATTTTAATATGCTTGATCCAAACAAAGATAATTAAAAAGAAATTCTGAAGTTCCCTAATATAATTTAATATCATAAATATGCTTGTCATATAAAAATGAGACAGGCATTGTATTTATTCAATTAGCAATCTATCAAAATTGTCTTTTGACAGGATTTTGACTACTTCATATAGTAATAACTGATAGTTCTTTTTTACTGTTTCTCGGGGGGGGAAGGTATGTATGTGTGGGAGGAGGGGAAGGACAGAAATGCTGAAAATAACTTCCATTTTTACCCTTAAAATTACTCGGGAATTTTAAATCTATCTATTAATTTTCATAAAAGCAATCTGGGAAGGATTTATTTATTGTGCTTTTATTCTGTTTGTGTTTAGTTAAAGCAAAGTGTGGAGGCAGTTATAAAAATAAAGCTGGATCTTTAATTGCTACTTGTAATAAATCTTTTAAGAATAGATGAAGTTATTGATACACATTGCACTCAATGCACTTTTAATATTTTTGCACACAAGTGATAATAGGTTGGGGAAAAAACAGGGTTGCAAAGACTCATTGCAAAACTAACTGTAAATCAATCAAATGGTTCTGGTAATATGTCTCATACCCACAGTGTGTGATGCTTAGTTCATGACATCTTAAGATCTCAGAAACTGATTTATTCTTCCAGTAATCAGTGTTCTGGTCCATTAGTTTTTATAATGTAGAGACATGTCACTGTTTTTTTTGTGAGTGATTTGTATTTCTAAATTCCACATCTGTCAATCAAGACAAAACCAAGGATTTAAAAAAAAACACATAATACCTGGACTGTAGGGTTATTGGTGTATGCTGCTGTTTGTATAGATTAATATTCACTGAATTTCTCATTGTTTTTTCTAGTTGTGGATGTTTTGTCTAATAAGCAACCTAAACAAGTTTTTATTCAGCTATGATAATTGTTTTGCTATTCTTTATGTTGATTTATTTTAACAGAACATGACCAACACTACCTCAAACAAATTCTAGGTCTGAGGAGAATAGATTTTGTATGAAGTGTAGTATCTTAGATATGTATACTAGTTGTAAGCATATCAGAAATTATCATAAAAGACTGCATCTGAGTTTTAATGCAAACAACTTTAAAGCCAAATGGAGTGTTGTGATTGAACTTGGCATTGTTATGATTTCATCTATCATTTTTCAAACTAAAATTATTGCTAAATCTCTGAATTCAGGTACAGAAAAATCAACCAAACAAAAAAGTCAAAGCCAAAACATTTCTGTGTATCTTTAGACATTACTTAGTTCTGGGAAAAAAGACAAAAAAAAGTATGGGTTGTGAGTTGGTTTTGCTTTTGTTGGTTGTTTTTTTTTAATTTTAACCAATACAAAAATTATCATTTGGGCTTTATTAGTGAATTGTGGGGTAGTAACTTCTAACACTGAAAGCTTCTCTTAAGATTGCCTAGTTTGTTGGCCATTAAAATGGAAGGTCTGGGATCTTAGGTATCCTATGTGATACTAACAGTCCTTCTGACACGTATCAGCTGTGCTCTGGGAAAGGAAAGCTTGGGAGAGACTGCTCTGCATGCCAGTGGGAAGTGGAGGAGGTGTCTGTGAAGCTGTGCTGTGAATATTGTCTGCTTTTCATCAGTTCTGTGCAGTGCTCTCTGTCAGTGACTAAACCCATGACCATAAGGAATGACTGCAGGAAAATCTGAAGCTGAAATCATGGTAGTTGCGTGCTTGAAGCTTGCCTGCTGATAACATTTGTGTTAGATAAAGATGTTATCCTAGGAGTGTAGAGGGAGATGTGTGACTTGTTTGTATTCATTCAAAACCTAGGGAGAAGGAAAGCTTTTAGATATCTGAAAACAAGTTTATTACAACTGATAATTATCCAACATCAACTTTTACTTGTCTCCATTTATTTTCTCCTGCACTCTAATATGCTTTTACTGCCTTCTCCCTCTGCTGTCCATTCCCCCAGGTGGGTAACCAAAGATCCCAAGAAGCCAGGTAGGCTGTAAAGCAGCACGTTGCCTCTTGGTGGTATGATGCAGTTGTAGATACTGACACCGTACCGTACAGCTGGGTTGTTGTCACTCCCTTACTTCCCTGAGCCCTGTTGTGAGTGAGGGTGGGGGGGGAACGGAGCTGAGGCCAGATTTGCAAGCAGCACCAAAGAGGTGCGGAGGGACGTGGTGGCTGGTGTGGGTCATACTGGTTAGGAGCAGGACACACGGGGCCTTCTCGTTATGCTTTAAATGTAGTTTTGGTGCTGTAGTGGTACCTGAGGGCTGGTTTGCTGTGTTTTTTTCTTCATTCTGAGTACCTTGTGTGCAGTACTGTGTAACTCTACATGTAGATTGGCACTTTTTTGAATATTTGATTGTTCTTTGCTACTTTATTAAGTAGGGACAGACTTAAATTGAAGTTCAAATTCTGTGCTTGTTTGAGGCCTAGACTGTGCACTGGTAGAAAGACTTTTCTCCATTAAAAGGATTCTTGTTAATGAAAAGTTTATAAGCTAGAAATCCGTTCATATTCTGAGATGTAATTATTGCTTTGATTTTGTCTTGGTGCTGTCTTGATATTAAACTCAAACGTGAAGAAAAATGGAAAGGAAGAAATAAGTAATTGGGTACATACAAGTGAAATGTGATAGTGATTGCTTCCTGTTGTGTTCAAATTCCCTGGCATGTTTGCTTTTTAGCTTCTTGGTTTGTAATAATTTGCCCTTAACATAGTCAAAGGAGTCAGTAATAGTTTAGGGGAGTATTCTTTTGGCAGGATTTTTTTAAAAAGGTGAAAAAAGGAAAAGTTAACTTAATATGGAAATCTACAAAAGTAGTGCCACAGCATTTTTTCCAGTAAGCTTGGCACTCTTTGCTGAGTTTTGCACTATGCAGCCATTAGCAGGCTGGTCAATGCATTGCTTTATGAGGCAATTATTTCAGCATACTCTATTCAAAATACACATTAGAACTTAACCTTCTGAATCCTGAAGTAGCATTTTTATCACCCAACATTAGAAAAGAGTTGGCGTCAGCAATTTCCTCTTTCTTTTTATGATCTAGTATCATTAATAAAGCATTGTGCTGGTAGCCTCTTACAATCCTCCAGGATAATTTGTGACACAAAAGGTGCTACTGTGATACAATTGTCTGTTGACTTAGTCAATAGCAGGAGAAACATAGGAATTGTGTAAAAATAAAAATGAGTAAGGAGGAGAAGAGAGCTCTTAAAACAAATGTAGGACTGATACACAGCATATTAGGCCTGCTGCTATTGGATATGCACAAGTAGAAATGGGAAGTTAATATGGAATTTCTAATTAGGGTCACATGCTAATGAACTCTCTCTTCATGTTAGTTTTATGCCGCTTCAGAAATTTTTTATCATATGCTTAAAAATTTATGGCTAGAAACATTAATGAAAATGAGGCGTGAATTGGAAATTGTGCTATTATGGAGATGAGCATGGCTGTGGCCAGTCTGATTTCTAAGGAGGGATCCTTTTATTGCCATTTTTTTTTTTTGAGGGATGAGAAATTATACAAGTAAAATTAATGACTAGTCATATTCTTTGCCCTGGCTTGGCTGACATTATTATATTTAAAGTTATAAAGCTGGATTTAATAAAATTTTGAATTAATTATAAGGGGAATTTTAATCATAATTGGCAGTCTTCTTTAAGACTAAAACCTGTAAATCGGCAGAAGTGTGAAATTAATGTAGTGAAGTCCATCTGTTTCTCTGTACCTCTGTGTGTGTGTATAAAATACGCAGCTTTGTATATAAATGCAGATACAATCACACATGTAGGTAGAATGAACATTTTAATACTGACTTCATTGCTAAGGATTCTTTTATTTTCATCTGACAACCCACTTGCTCTTCAGTTCTGCGGATGAATGTGTGGGTGTAAATTTTCTACACCTGGCATTTTTGTCTCAGGTATCTTGTAAAATCAATTGGGCTTGCTGTTTAAAATGTCAAACCCCAAAACAGTACCTGTTGTATTGGTTCTCTCAGTCTCGCTAAAATTATCATGCAATCTTGTATAAAATATATTGAAAACATCTGGTAGTCAGTCTCGTTGGAATTGCCTTTGGAAATAGTCTAGTAACTTTTGACAGCTTGGCTTTACAAGGATATTGATTTCACTGTGGCTTTATCATGAAAAACTGATGAATGGTCAAAAGCCGAAAGTGATGTAAAACCTGGTTTATAGTTTTTATATGAAATGCATGTAATAAAATAAAGTAGGTTTATAAACCATAGTAAGGTATGCCCTTGTGAAAATGTTGAAGAATTTTGCAGCATTTTCATGTGGTGGGTTACTTGGCTTAGGGACACTAAAAACATTTCCAGGCTTGGAAGAGATAGACAAAGAAAGGAATATAGTTACTAAAAACAATACCATAGATTGCTAATAAATGTGTGATATTTGTGAGAGGATAAGCTTTAGAACTTTAGATGTTTCCTTTTGAAATAGGCTATTAATACTGTACAGAAACCAAGATGGGAAAAAATACTGTTTCCTTATTCCAATAACAAGGAAAAGTAGACAGCAGAAACACAAATAACTGAAGGGCCATGTAACAAGGGAAACAGAAACTGCGATTAGGATAGAGAAAAACCTTTTTCTGTAGGACCGAAGAGCCGAATAGGAAGAATTAGAAACAACATTGGCCACCTGTATTGCACTAACTGCAATAAAAGAAAGTAAGAAAAATATAGGAAACTAAATTGATTTCTTCCTGGAGGAAGTAATTAATTCAGTAGCCAATTAGATATAAACACAATGAGGAGGTGTTGAAGTAGCAGCCCTTGTGTCAGTTCTGCAGAACACTGCATTGCTGTGTGTATAAAATTCCCGAGGGGCCTGAGGTACATGTTAATCTACAGTCCAGTTGTGTCCTGTTCTGCAGAGGGAGAGGGAGGTGGTGCAGGGCTCTTTCTGGATCTCAGTAAGAAAGAAAGGCCTGAGAGCACATGGCTTAATAGAATGGCTGTTTTAATAAAACAGAATAAAATGAGGAATAGAGATAGGAAGTGAATCTTACACCCATTCTCATGGTGGGATCCCCATGTTTGTGTAGTTTTGGATGCACCCCTGGTGGGTTCCCACAACATTCTATTTTGGTCATTTAAGGGATTGTATAATTTTACTGTATTATTAACCAACTGTATTCACAAATGGTGTTTGCATCAGAGCTTCTTGCTGCACTGCTGGGCAATGGTAAGGCCAGGTAGGTGGCTCCAAGCAGCAGCCTCCCACAGGCTCCTTGCTGCCCCGGAGCTGGTGGATGTTGTCCTGCAGCCTAGCACAGCCTGAGAGCCTGGCTGGACATCCAGCACAGGCCTGTGCCTACTCAGGTGAACTGCTATGTGGCTTCTCAGTGTACAGTTGTCACCTGAGCAGGATAATGGGATCACGCTGCAGAAAGGCAAACGCTGGCCTCAGACAACACTCCCCGAGTGCTGAATTGCTGCAAGACAGACACAGAGATTAGAGCAGTTACCAAGCTGGTTTGGTAGATTCAGCCAACCCTGCTCAGTTGCTCGTGCTCCAGAGCAGAAGATGTTGTAGCCCTTAAGATATGTCATAAAATCAAACCTGCATAGGGGGGAAAAAAAGCAATTATGAAATGCTGTGGCTTAGTGAAGCCTGGATTAAAACTGGCAACTGTGATGAGAAAAAAAAAAAAAAAAAAAGGAAAAAAAGAGAGTTTTTAAAATGTCTCTACATGTTGGTTTTTTTTTTTTTGTGCTAAAAAACCAATGTCAGGTTTGGTCAGTATATGTTGAGCAAAATGAGGCAAGCATATAAATAGTATCCAGGCTTGGGTGTCATGCTCTAGGAAGATGTGGGTCCCCCACTGAAGAGAATTCCAAGGAGCACAGTGAGGGTAAGCAGAGCTTATCCTACAAAATATTGAAAAAGTGAACCAGTCATTGTCGTCTTACTTTCTAATGTCACCTGATAGTTTTGTCACACCTCCCTCCTCTCATCTCTCTTCCAGGCAGAGTCATTATTTCCTGTTCAGTATTCCCCTTGATAAGCACTGCTCCGTACCTCTCGTTAGCCTTTACTGCTGCTGATTTGCTTTCTCATTAACTGAGGAACAGCATGAGTGGCTTGTTGAAGGTTACAAAGGGAACTCAAGTCTCCAGAGTTTGACTAGTGGAGTTATTGCAAAACCATTCTTTTTCTGTAAGAATATAGTAGAAGACATAAACCATAAATAGATTTTTTAAAAAGGAAATAAAGGAATTTGCCTCACTTGGAGCAAAAGGTCAGTTTTCATTCTGGGAAGGATGACAAGGAGACTTGTAAAACAGATATAATTGTAAATAGAAAAAGGAACAGAACATGAATTCTCTTGCAACATTCTCTTTCCTTCTGTTGCTGTTTTTGACTCGTAGGTTCCTCCCTGAGCAGTCCCATGGATACAGCCATGATGTATTAAATCAGGAAAGGTAATTGAAACTGATTACTCTAAGATTTGTTTGAGATGTTTCAAGAATACAGAAAAGGGACCCTTTCATTTGTACATAATGGTGGTTCTGGGCTACAGCATCAGAGAATAGGGCACGGACTGCAGTGCTCTGCAGTGAAGTCTTTTTATCTCAACCTTCATTCTGTTTGCATTAGAGGAAGCTACAGTTTTCAGGATTGTGACTACTTGCAGAGGCCTGTCCTGCACTTTCTTATCCTGGGAGAGTCCAGTGGTGTTTGCATAGTGTCCTGTTCTTTGGCTCTTGAAGTGTAAAAGTGTTGTGTTTGGTTACAGGAACAGGCAAACCATTGGGATAATTGTCTTGTGCTTTAAAACCCATGACTACAATGAAAAGGGAAAGATAAACCTGCAAGGATCAAAATATTTCAAATTTGGTGTAGAAGTTAAAGGAAGTATGGGGCTTTGTGGAGAAGTGCAAGAAGTTCATGCTGTGACTTGACTTATTAAGAATGGGAAGCATTGGCTGTTTGCCATGCAGAAGAAAAATTAAACAATATATATCCTAAAATATACTGAAAGAGAAATATTAATAGATTGGAGGATAGCATGTAACATGATTGAAAATTATGAAATGTCAAGATGTTTGGCAAAGTCCCTCTTTATTTTTCAGAAGATAGTTGAGAAAAGATAAATTTCCCATTCAAGTTTTATTAATCCTTTGATACTCATTGTAATTAACCATGTGATAATTTAATAAGCCCAACTTTTTTTTATTAAGCATACTTGATCCTGATTTAGCATACCTAAGTAGTGCAGTAGCTGTATGACTATTAACCACATGAACTTTGAAAAATAAGATGGTGCCTGACATATCTCATAAATACTGCTTTAATCCTGCATTCAGCTTTTGGATGAATACTTCTCAGCATTTCAGAACTATGGTTATTTGAAACCTTGAAGCACGTGATAACTGTGATGAACGTAATGAATTGTGTTGAGTTGTGGCTTGTAATTGCCAGTGAGAAGCTTTCCACTATCTCTTCTCTGTACAGGGGGGCCATGGAGGAGGCTGTCACCATGCAGAATTCCATACTCTCAGGTACATGAAGGAATGTTAATTCACCCTAACAGAAGGGAATTAACAGAACTGAGATTTGGGATTCTCACTCTCAGCTGTGAGAAGGATCTTACAAAAGAATGTTAACTTATTACTCTGCACCATTTTAGGAACCCAAACCCTTCTTTTAATTAATGTTGTTACAATATTGCTATCATTAACTGATTTTTCAAAGATACTCTTGTAATTGAAATTGGTTTTTTACATTGTTTCTGCCTTTCTATTCTCCATTAAGAAATTATTTCACCAAAATACTTTATAACTTTTAGAATCGGAGACACTTATGAATACTACAACATAAAAGCTGAAGAAAATTCATGTGAAAACATAACAGCCCATCACTTGATGAGGTAACTTAATAGGATTGCTACTAGCAAGCTTACTCTTAATGGCTTTTACAAACTATGGCTTACTATATCAAACTGCTGCTATAAAAAGTAAGGAATTAAAGAGAATGTGTTAGACATAAAGAGGGGAAAAAAAGAAACTTAGGAAACTTACAAGTCTGAGGTTTATTTTGCATGTTTTAATTTTATTACTAGAATAAATAATTGGAAAATTTTAAATTGTCTATTAGTTTGGAACATAAAAATATAATTTAAAAAAGGAGAGTGCAACTTTAAAACATAGTCATCAGCTGTAAATGCAGTCATTAGTCAATGCATCTCACTACAAAACTGATGCTATTTGACATTTTACCAAGTGCTCTGCTGTTCCCTGAAGCAGGAATTAGCCAGGAGCCAAGGCAGGTGAGGCCAAGCCTTGTGAGCATCAGCAGCAAATCAAGGTGGAGGTTTGGTGGTGGTCCAAAGCCACTGCTCTTGCTGTTACATGTAGCTAAGATGGATGGCCTGGCTTCTTCTGGCTTTATTGCATTTTTCAGAGGTTCAGACATTCCAGTTTTGATTCTGCAGCATGAGTCAACAGGGCTGGATACAAGTAGAAAACATACCTAGAGACATCCCAATATCTTCTTGTAGTGTAAGTTATTTTTTTTCCTCAGTTACTGTCTTAGCGTGTGACAGGTCTGTAAGATAGAGAAATGGCCCTTTTTAGAGCAGAAGCTAGCCAGGCTGTGCTGGGGAGGAGAGAAAAGAGTGAGTAGCACCAGAATCATGTGGCACGGGCACAATCATGGGGTCCACAGTCTCTGTAGTGTATTTTTTCCCCTAAGTCATCTAGCTATAAAGTAAAAGAGGTTTTTTGTGAGTTAACCTGTTTTGGGTGGTTATAAATTTAATTAGCTGAGAACTGATCGGTTAAAATGTGTTGTGGTTTTAAAATGAATTTGTATTTTTTGACTTCTGAACTTTTAGAACGGATACCTGAAAAGTTCTTAAGCTAATATTTGAAATAGAAATGATTTCTAAGCACAGGCTAGTCATTTCTTGCTGTACTATTTTGGCAGCTGGTGCACAACATGCAGAGATAGACCTGTACATATGTAGTAGTGACATAAAAAATACAGGGAAAAATCCTGCAGTAGAGCAGCTTGTTGGCTGAGCAGATGTTATGCTTGATTGAAACATACCAAGGACATTTTAAGTATATTCTGGGCTACCTCACTACAAGCTTAAAGATACCACATACTGTGTTACTTGTTTTCTCATTCAAAGTCCAGCTACTGTACTCAACCAATAGATGTTTTAGGCTCATATTCAGTAACAAATTTTCACAGTGCATGCTATAAAATGAATTGGCAGATTTTGTGAGTGATTGGACTGTAAATCTGAAATGAGACTCCCTTCGTCACAGTTTCAGTTTTTCCCACCAACTGTTCAAATGCCTCAGGTGCCAGAATGGATTAGAAAACCCTGTGAGAAAGGATGGCAGTTCTGCTGATGATAGTGAAAACGCAGCATTATTTTTTCTGCTTTTAACTGAACACAGTGAGCACAGTATGAAGCTTTACATTTTACAGTCTTAGCCTGAGCCATAAGAAAATTCTATTACAATGCATCAGTTACCTTTATGTTTATAATCAGACCTAATGCTATAAAGTTACATCCTGCAGGTATTTAACCCTGTTTTCAAGCATTTCTTTTTGTTACACATTAAGATGTGAAATGTAACTGAGTAGTACACAGGGACAAAAAAAATGTAAAGGGGTAGTATGGCTTTAAAGTTACATTTTCATGACTCTCTGATACTAGCACAATTTTACAATAATACAGGCATGTCTTTTAAAAAATCCTCCCTTTGTCAGTCATAATATCAGTTTATGTTCCCAAAGACATTGTAGGAAACAGCTGCTGTTGAAGTCTAAGTGCACAGCAGGAGGCAGTTGACAGTGGCTTTTTTCACTATGTGTTCCTAGGACATGATGCTGCTAATATGCTTCAGTTAATAACTGAAACTATCACCAACTTTGTGAGGGTTCTAATTTCCCCCCAGAGGTTAAGTTTTCTTAAAATTGTGTTGTTGTGAAGGAAGCAAACCAGCCTTTACCATAACCCCAACATCAGCTCCAGGGAGAGATGCCCCATGCTGTTGGTAATTTTCAAAGGGAATGAAGAGAGATTTTCCTGAGAATTGGTAGATTAGTTATAAATGGTTTAATCTTTCTATCATAGCCTGAATAAGATAGTGCCTAAGCCTAGGAAAGCCACAGATTTTGCTTTTATGAAGAAAGTGTATGTTTAGCATTAACATCCTGCAAACATCTGACCAACACAATCAAATTATTTTTCATTTTTGTTGATTCTGATTACACCACTGCTCAAACAGACCGATTTTTTTTCTTGTGATTTTGGTGGCTTTCAGGTGAATCAGGCCCTCCCTGACAGGCTCTTTCCATAGATCAGGGTTAAATGGCTTTCTCTGCCTGTGTGTTGGAATAGACATGTCAGCCAAGAAAAATCACAGCAGCACCACAGACGCGGGTGTCTCAGTAAACTGGGTCACCGTTCCATTGGTTGGAGAACCCTTTCCTTCATCAATAAATCTGGCACACACACTGCGTGGTTGCACAGCTTCACTTCTCTTAAGCAAGGGGAAAGTGTAGTGTTTGTACACCAGGAGAGGAATTTGTTTTGTTAGCTCCACAAGTTAGAATTTACTGATCAGTTTGGGTAGGAGGCATAGTAACAATAGTATTTGTCTTAAGAGAGTCTTTTAGGGTGTATTATGTATTGTAAGTATATTTTGTGCTTATTTTCATCTTTATTTATTTTACATAAAACTTTATATAAACTGTTAAAGGAAAATATATCATGTTATAGGCAGTAACACAGGAGGCAAGGCTGTTGCTCCATCACATCTCCAAGTCCAACCAGTCACACTGCTGAAGAGGCAGTTTCAAGAGGCAGACACAAACAACAGGTGTTTGTTATCTACAGAGATATATACATGTACTTGTAGTCAGCCACACAGATAACATATACTCAGAACACCCAAATGAACATGGACAGCACCAGTGGCCTTATCCTGCTCCCCAATCTGGATGGACACTACCAAGGTGGATCCCTCCAGCAGCTTGGCTCAGACACGTAAGCACACCAAGATCTCTTTTGAAGCATGATTTGGGTACTAGTGATTTCTGTCCAGTACATCATCCTAAGCAAGGTAATTTTACTCTCTTTTGTGGGAAACATAGTAACTTATCTGGTAATGCTGTCATCCTGTTTGCCTAATTACCAGACAAAGCACTGATTAGGCATAGAATCAAAGAAATAGATTTTACATTGTCTGAAATAGATCAAAAGTTAAACCAGAGTTCCTTTGAACAAAGGAGTAATAATGATTAAGACCTACCTTTTTTCTCTGGTATCTTTTGATTGATTGTAGGACTGCATGGTACAATTGATTAAAATCAATAATTTAGAAACTGACAAAACAATGCATTACAGAAGGGATAAGAGGTCAACATGACAACAAAATGATACAAATGATTCTGATTAGAACATTTAAAGCTTCTGTAGAATAACATCTTTCCACTTCTTTTCCCCATCTTCCCCAAAATCTCAGCATTGCAAGCTAAGTAATTGGTATCAGCTTTTCAGCTATGGGGAGAGGAGAGCCTAACTCATTTCAAGAATAGGAAACAAGAAAGGAACAGAAAAAAGGTCCAAACATCAGGAAAGGGGAGCAGAGACAGTGAAGTGGCAATACGTGCATTTTTACGGTATGTAAAAAAGGATTTACTAGGCATCTCTTCGGTGATATAATAACCTTGCAGCATTACTTCAGTGATATTTATCACTTTTTCAAGGAATGAAGAATGCTTTAGTTGACAACCTACACAAATACTGAAAATTACCTGAATTAATATTAATCACCTTAAATTTCAGTTGTTTGAGTGTATATTCCTTGTATTGTGACTTATTTGTCTGACTGTTAAACCAAGGATATCTTGCCATATGTTAAAGACCCCTTGTAATACATGCTGAAAAGCCCAGAATTAAAATATGTTTCTTTAAATAATTTCATTTTGCAGACAGTTGGAAGAAAGGAATACAAGGCCATAGTAAAGCATCATACTGCCTAACATGGATTCAGTTTCTCAAGGTTTGGTAGCTGTCCCAGCATAGAGAACTTGAAGAGGGGGAAAATGCAATGACTCAGCAAATATAAGGGGCAACAGGAAAGAGAAGCAAAAAATCGTATTTCTGAAAGTGTTGGAAATAAGCAATGGCCATTTGAAGGTGGGAAACGGACACTTCTGTTCATGAGACACGTGAAAAGAGGTAGGACTGTCTAAGGGGATGGAAAGGGAAGATGTAAAAAGACTGAAGTGGTCTAGACACCAGTTTCACACAGTTACCTTTGCAGCAGGAAACCAAAAGGTTGTGAGTGGAGAAAAACTGTCGAGGTGGAAGAAAATGTTAATTGTATAAATGGTGTGAAGTGTTGGGTGAGAGTTGAAGTTCTTTAAATGGATATGAAGTGTTAGATCTTAGAAATGTTACACGGAAAAGATCTGGAAGTTTTGCCAGGAGTTGAAGATGGTAAATTTATGGAAGCTTGAATATGGAGGGCCTGGAAGCCAATGGGCAATAGGAAAAACTAAGGTTCTGTTTTGAACTTGAAGCAATTGTTAAGATTTCCATGAGGAGATTTGTCAACGATGAGATTTAGTTCAAATATGTAAATTAGACAGATGACCCTGAGAGTCATATGAAAATGTCTTTGTAGGTGATAAGTGGCCAAAGATAAGATGTGTAGGAAAAAGAGCAGGACAGCGAGGACAGGCACCTCTTAGAGCACCTAAAAAAAGCTGATGGTAGACAAGAAGATGACACAGATGAGAAAGGGTAATTACATGAGAAATTATGATCAGCTGTCTGGCTGATGTTATAGAAAGTGGTTTACAGATTAGATGAGTACGAACATGAAGTACTAGCTTTTAGCCTTGTCTTAGAAAACATTCATTAGAAGACTCTGCCAACCACATTTCTTTAAACAGATGGATTGCACGGGAGAACAGAATGGGAACTGCTGAAGGGAACACCATGCTGTGATGGTAAACACTGCATTCAGCAAATGTAGAGTTATGAGATATGAAGCAAGGGAGAATTTTTGGTCTTTGTCTTAAGACGGGAGAAAACCAGAGGGGAGCAGAATGAGTGATTATGGAGGAGTATTAAGAAAAGAAGTCTTATCAGGTGGTGAAGAGAGGGAATAATCTTAAAAGGGACAACACTCCTAAGTCTTTTAAGGAGGAAAAGGGCTTTCTAGAAATTGCAAGAGAAGGGGAACAAGGGTCATTTTAAGGAAGACTAACTGCCTAGGCACTGAACCATGATTTAAGAACCTTGGTAAGGGTCTCTAAGCTGCATTGCACTACAGAGACAACCAAGACAGTTCAGAACTAGTCTGTCTTGGTGCAGCATCGTGCAGTTTGGACAGGTGCTGCATAACAAGGATGAGAATTTGTATTTTGTGCGAGATGGCCTTACATAAACATGTAAGATAAATATGCAGCCTCAAAATATTAAGTAATGAATGTTGGTGACTGAATTTAGGCTTTCCCAAATAAAAAGTTAATATTATCTAGTGGAAATAATAGTAGCTGTGATTGTATGAGACAGCCTTATAAGTAAGGCTGAGAATGGCTTACTGTTTAACAGCCAAGATTTCTAACTAGTGTCTAGAAACAAAAAAGGTCTGAACAGTTTTCACAAAAAGACAATAAATGGGCAGTAAATTCTTACTTTTATAATGGAATTAAGCATTATAATATAAACACACTGTAGCACAAAACCTGTTGCCTTTAGTAGTCTGAGGTGTATCTTTCTTGACTTCATACTTTCTTGTTTTAAAGAGAAACCTATTAATTTTCCTAATGAGGCATTCCAGAGCAGTGTTGCTTTATATAATGCTAATTTTCTTCTCCAACTTTTCCTTCATTTGCTTTTAATCATACTTAGAAAATAATTTAGTCTGCAGGTGTGACCAAATCTGAGCCTTCAGGCTATTCCAATCACCCAGTTAGTAAGTAATTATTACAAAGAGTCAAGTTATCGTTATACCTGATGGTAGTTGAAAGAGAAGATAATTGAATAGAAACAAAACAGAAGTTCACAGAAAGCTCTTCTATTTCTCAGTTCTTTTGCATCTTTGATTGCTTGTTTCACTTCAGTGTTTCATAATATATTTTAATATTCACTTGTTTTCTGACAATGAAATTTACTCACCCCCTATCTTTGAGACAAAAAGCATTTCTTTCCTTCTGTGCTAACCTACTGCAATAGTTATGCATAATAATGACTGCAAGTTAATTCTTTGATGTGCTATGACTATTTTTTGTCTTGCTTTTATAGTTCTAGGGCAATTTTTAGGTAGTAAGTGTCCTAATTTATAATGAGCAACTTTCATGCTCACAGTAACATACTAAAATAAAAAGAAAGATGCTTAGCAAAATACTCATAAGGGAACTATCTTAGAATTCAAGTTATCCATATGATTTTGGTTAGTTGGCTTGTACACTGTGTATCTCTTCAGCATAAAACACCTTAATAAGCATCTTACAGATGCAATTTTGCATACCACGAGCTATGAACAGTACAGAAGAGTGAAAAGAAGCAAGTTCTCTTCTGGTACAGGGTCTGGATTGAGACCAAAGAAGGTTAATTGTAAAATAGTTGCAGGTTCCCCAGAAGACACTAATATAATTCCTGTTGTCTCCATCTTCTCATGCCTCTGCCATCTTTTGCTAGAAACAAGAAATAGGTTAGTCCTTTTACTGTCATCCCTACTTTTGCTGATAGTTTTTGTCCCAAACAGAAGGTGAAGAGGGGTGAGAAAATGAAGATGACAGGCATAAAGTCATTGAGAGCCAAAATAATCTCAGTGTTAGCATGTTCAGCTAAATATTTCCACTTCCAGAAACATATTTCTACCTTTTCTACTTGTAAAAGCAGCCCTTTTTGTGCTCCTAAGTTTTAGAAGAAAGTGTACTAAGGGATAGAATTAGTGAAAACATTGTTAACTGTGACATACAGGTGAAGTTATTTTCTTCAAAAGGGAAAATATGACTCTGTAAGGTATCGGTGCCAGCTGAAATGGTAAATGATATTTTCTTGTGTAGTAAAAAAAAATGATTAAAGATGAAAAAGGAGAAAATTATCTATGGTCAGTACTCACAGTGGTTTAAGGTTATCTACTGGGACCCACTCAGTTCAATGTATTAATTGGAAGAGAGGTCATTAGTGATGAGTTTCCTGCTAATATGAAGTTATTTGGAGTACTGAAGAAAAGGAACAACTACAAAATTCCAGGAGGACTTTGAGACCTAAGAAGCTGATGGAACTCAATGTAAAAAAGTTTAAATTTAAGCATTACAGTAAGGCAAACTAAAGTTCATGTGTAAAATGATGAACATGAGCTGAACAGAAACAGTAACAACCTTAAAAAGGACAAAATTATGGAAAATGTGAAAGATGTCTATAAAATTACAGGTGGTAAAGAAAAGATGGACAAAGTTTCATTTAGGTTTTCTTGCTCTTGGTATTGATGATTTTTTTTATTATTTTTTTCTCCTTGGGTCCTTCCATTGCCAATAAAGACCATCCAATGATGCTAGCAGGTGACAGCTTCAGAAAGAACCAATGTTTATGCACAAAGAGACACTCTTGCTACAGCGTGTTCTGAATGATAAATGTTTATTTGGGTCCAAAGGAAGAATCGAGAATTTACTGGAAAAGAAATCTATCAGGAAATATTAAACAGAAAAATGTACCAAGAAGTTTCAAACCCACAAACTACTGGAGACTGAGGGTAAGATTATTTCTTCTTTGTCCTTCTGGAAATCAGGAAATTTAAAACTAGGAACAGCTGAAAGAGAAGAAATGTGAAAGCAGAAGTTTCCTTTAAATGGAAGAGTTGTCTCAGTTGCTACTCCAGTAATTAGGAAATGACTACCTGGAGAAAGGGGGGGAGATAAAGGCAGATGGAAGGAAGCTGTTGTCCTAAAAATATTATTACACATCTCAGACTAATTACTTTTGATCTGAAGCTATCTGCATTAGTCATTTACCTACACAGCCTGCAGTACCAGCTATATGAATTAGTAGCAACTAATTACTGTCATTAAGCAGGTGTATCCCGTGTGTTTTTTCTTCTGTTGGTTTTTCTTCTGTTTGCAAATCTTCATGGCATCCAGAAGTGAAATGTAAAACAGGTAGGCAGTAATTAGGTGTATCTAGAAAAATACCAGAAGAAAGACATTTGGAATAATTATCTTTTTGCACTGCAAAAGTCAGCAATTTTTGCAGACTTTAAAAGTAAGATTATAAAAGATGAAACAGAAAAGCTTACTTCAGCTTTTAAGAAAGATGTAAGCAATTTTAAACTGTACTTTTTCCCCAGGGATAATTTGACAAAATTTCTAATGAATTAAAGTATAATAAAAGTATTTGGTGGATGATAACATATTTTTCTTATTAGCTTCTAAAATGCTTAATTGTGGATCTCGGGGGCATGAGGTTAATCCAGTATATTCCATGCTGGAAGTATGGACTGTGTTCTGTTTTGCAGTGGTGTGTTTTGGTTGTTGTTGTTTTTTTAGATAAGAGATGTTTTTCTTTCTTTAATCCAAATTTTTGAGAAATCTGGAGGCTTTTTGCATATGACTGTAGAGTGTACAAGCTGTATTCATGGCAGTAAAAACTTATTCAAGCACTCTGAGGAAATCTCATCTGCTTTGAGATAACTCACTGTTCATTTAGTTCTGAAATAAATGCAAGTCTTCAAGTCAAGATTTTTTCAAGTTCACACCAAATTGTTCCCCTAAATAGAAGGTTACTTATTCCCTCCCAAGCCATCTCATAAATGGGAGAGGGACAAAGTCCATTCACAAGTTTGATTTTGTAACAAACATTCTCATTCATCTGAATATAACCTGACCAGTCCTGATGGGACAATAGAGAGGATTTATGGGAGTAATGTCCTGAAATAGTTTGAGATGAACAAGGAATAGATTGTGCCTTTCAAACAGTGCCAAAAACAGGCAGCAAGTTTTGATGGGACTAATGAATAGCTGCCCATTTGGCTGCAGGTTATATTCTAAGAAAGCTCAGGCACAAGGTGAGTCAAGAAGGGGGCTGACGCTTTTATCAAGCTGTGCAGTTGAAAGATAAATATAATCTGGTGAAGCAGTTCCTGCAAAGGAAATGGAATGAAGTCCAAAATGAATTTCTGGGAAATGGCTTTGAGTTAGTGAAATAGTCACCAGTATGAATAGAAGTGGTTCAGACTTTCTTATCCAATTAGAAAGATGAGACTCTGTTCAAGTTAACCTTGTAAACTTAAAGGGTTATTCGTTGTAGAATGAATGGTTGTTTTCTCCTTTTTTTGTTTTGTGCTGAAACTGTAATTGATGTTAACAATTTAAACTGGAAAAGCTTTAGTCAAAGAGAAAAAAAAAATGTTTTAGAGGAATGGAAATCCCTTGTAAAACACTTGAAGATTTTTTTGGTTTGTTTTTTGTTTGGTTGGTTTTTTTGTAGAGTTTACTAGCTTCACTGCATTACAGAATGGTGACCTCTTGGTACCTTTTTTTTTTTCCCCACGTTTGAAAAGATTCCTGTATGCACTGTGACTGTTTTAATCATAATCTAGTATAGGTCACAGGAGAATCTGTGAAGTGCAACAGCCTTTCCCACTCCATTTAGGGAACAAAGCAATAGCCCTCAGCCCTAAATCAAGAAAATACGTAAAATAGAAGTTAACAAGGAAGGGAATGGTCTTTTCAAATCTGAAATACCTGAAACCATGTATGTGTTTTAGGAGCAGGATCAAGATGTGTGAAAAAAATCTTGAGAAATCCAGATCAGTGAGAGCATCCAGGGACAGGTCCATGGTGTTTTGCTGCCCATCTGAAACCTCTGTGCTGCTGGGTCTGGTCAGTCTTGCCCACAGCTTCATTATTTCCTCTCTTTCTGCCTGCAGTTGCTCACGTGCACTCCTGTGCTCCTCAGTGGCTGCAAAAACTGTAACCACACCCCAGAGACAAAGGTTCTCATCACACTTTCATAGGAAACAAGTCAAATAGACAACACACCATAACCTAAATTAGAGTTTGTTAATGAGAAAATTAGAAATTATACTAATTTTTCAATGGAGGAATGGGCTTTCTAATTAGTTGACTACTTTAAAATTCAAATGCATATAATAGTACAGAGAGCTTTTATTTGTCTGATAGATTGTTTTAGCATTTGTAGCAAAATAATCCAATTAAGTCTTGGATATTGTTTTTTTTCCTCACTTCCCAGGTTAGCCTGCCACGAGTAATCTGTGTGTGTACCAATTCCAGTTATCCTTACTGTTAGGAAGGTAGTTTTGGTGGCAATGAGCTTGGTGTGCATATGGATAGCATGGCCTGTTTGGGCTTTAGGAAATGTTTTTTGGTTGAATTTCTGATCCCTCAGTTTCACAGTTACTTGTTAGAGACTTGGTTTAGGTGTTTACTTCTAAATAAAAAAAACAATACTATATCCTTACAAATGAAAAATAGCCTCATTTCTGAATTATTTTTATATTCTCTTCCGACAAAAAAGGAATAGCTTCCTCCTGCCCTTCTTCTCTGGAGAAAAATCCTAGCAATCCAGTAACAGGAGGTTGTGCAAGTTAAAAGGCAAGCTACAAATATAAGTGCAAGGTGTTACTTGGAAGTCCCTATCTGTGAATGAGAAGCCCCATTAATGTATCTTTCCAGCCCTAATTTCACTCTCCACAGCAAGGCACACAGGGTGTTGGAACATACATGGAAAGCTTCAGCCTAATTGCTCAGATTCTGTGCAGCCATCCCTGCTCCTCACAGTGATTTGTGCTCCTTAGCATTTCTATGCATTAGGCAGTATATTTAGTGTTTCCCATTTCAATCCAATTTATGTATGTTTGGCTGCAGACCAGAGCTGTGGGCACACAGTATGGAATTGTCATAAATCTGCCCCTACTGGCTCTAAGTGCTGTGCTGCTGCAGCGGGCATGCAGGGGCTGTTCAGAATGCTTGCAGAGCAGGCCCGCCTCTTCCCAGCAAGTCTCCTAGGGACTAAATTAATGGATCTCATATTGTATTGATTGTAGCCAATAAGTGCCTAAATGATTTGATGCGAGGCAGAGGGATTATGAAAGGAAGAGGGAAGAGGCAGCTTGAAAGAAATATGCGGTTTAATTACAGGATGAATTTCACCAATCTACCTCCCCCTAGGAATTTAACAAATAGGCCTAAGTGCACTTAGCTGTTCTTGACATCTGTTGAAATGGTATCTGCTCATGATGAGGGAATCCTGGGAATTGGTCTAAGGGTATTGTCAGGAGCAGTGAGCCACAGGAAACTGCTTTTCTGTCTGCAAAATTGGATGAAAGAAAAGCCCACATTAGCAGTTTTGGGTTAAGCTGCAATGATCACAATTTCCACAACAGAATTCTGCTTTCTGATTTACTGGCGCTGGCTCCGTCTTTAGAAAGACGTTAAGTAAATATTAAAAAGGGTGTTGAAACATAAGCACTGAAATACAAATTTAAGCTGGAATCAAAACTATTCACAGTGCTCCCGTTGGTGGAAACTTGATATATGCCTTTTGAGAGAACCAGCCAGGTTGATACCTTTTTATGATGTGTTGTGATATGTTAGGAAACTCAGAATCTCTTAGGTAAGCAACGGAGATAGCATAAAAACCAAGGAACACACAAGCTGAGGCTCCAGTTTACGTTCCATCAGAAGACAAGTCTGGTGAAGACTGATGTTGTGTATTTGCTTATTTTGATTCCATCTATAATTCAGAAGGAAGTATAGATTACTTAATGCTTTCTACTGCATTTTAGAGTATTTATACTATACTTCTGCAAAAGAAAACCTGGCAATACCTTTGAAGTCCTAGGAGACATAAGTTTCTTTGCATTATTTGAAAGCTGTGTTTTCCTGTGCTCAGAGCATTTATGTGTATTACCTCATAAATTACTTGTAAGTCATTTCCTTTGGAAGAGTGAGAAACATTTATTTCAGGAGGTAGAAGCAGAAGGTGGGACTGTGTATCCTAATCTCTAAGCTGTGCACGTGTCACTGCGTTTTGCCTGTGCAAGGACTGAAAAACCCACAAGATGAGGCTGGGGGTGGGGGGGAGAGTTGTTTCTTTTCTATATAATGCAAATTCTTCTGCCTGGAGTTTTCTTTTTCTATAATCTCCATAGACAATTTGAAAGCAAAAATATATGGCTAATTTAAAACTGTAAAAGACAAATTAGGATTTATGGCTATAGGAAATGTTTATTGCTAGTTTTGTTTACAAATATAGTAATTGAGGACAGAATTCTAGTTTTATGTAACCATACAATGTTTTCTTGGAAATGACTGTTTGCATTTACATCCATCTAAATTCCAGATACACTCCACTGTTCTACTGATTTCTCAAGGACTGCAATGATGTTCAATGGGCAAGCACATGACAAAGGTGATAAATCACAGCAAAGCTAAAAATGTAGTGTGTTGCATTTTTTTCCTGCTGTATTCCTGAAGATACACGTATACATAGATTTACAGAAGTGATACACAAAAATGCAGAGAGACAGACACACTTGGGCATTCATGCTGTGTTTTTAAAGAACCACCTTAAACCCAGTGATTTGCATGTCTGGATATGAAGAGGAGTTGGCCTCTCCTTGTTCTCACAGGGGTTTTGTAATAAAGTTTAGCTGCTCTGTGCAAGAACACAGAAAGAGATCTGTGCAGTACCAATAAGCATTTGTTGCCAGAGTTTCTTTCAAAAGGAATTAGTTAAGAAAACCAGAAGATTCTGTGTGAAAGGCTAAGGAGACTACAGTAGGCTACACCATTGTCACAACCAAAACATTTTAGTCTAAATTTTGCCCAGCATCAACTCGTATTCATAAGTTAAATTCGTGAAGGCAAGAAGCTGATTCCCTCTCTTTAAGATATGAAAAACAAAGCATAAGAATCTTGGAGAAAACACCTCAAATATAAAAGGTAGCTTTTATATAGCAGACGTTTTACTCTAACAATGGGCATTTCATTAAGATTATTTTTTTCATTTTTAATCTTTTAATTGCAAAATTTAAGATTGCTTTCCAAATTCCTGAGAAATATAATGTAAATTAAAAGACAAGATTTGAGATACAAAACATATCTTTACAAACATTACCATCATGATAACTTGTATTTTAGAAATGTCTTGGTATTTCATTGCTCAGGTTCCTGAAACTGAAAAGTAACCCAACTTTTTGTGTATAGGGAAAATCTTGTGGTCATAGGATTACACAGAATGTTACTTTGTTTGCCCTTGCAGCTATACATATAGTAGTCTTTTTAACAGAAATAAAGTAGGATTTTTTTTTCTCCATAAGCACCAAATTTATTAGATTGGAATGTCTGTCTAATTAGCAGGGTGTTTTCTTCACTGTTACATGACTTTGAGCTATTTACCATTGTGTGATGTATCTTAAAGAAACTTTAAAACAACTGTGATGTAATATATGCCCATCTGTGCTAAAATTTTGAGTTCATTCGAATATTTCACCCATAATTAGACATCTAAATATAACAGCCCAGGTTTTGGAAGATGTGAGCACGTTTAAATACAGTGACTTGGTAAGTGTGCTGTGCTCTGCATTTCTGGAAACCAGGCCATATATATAGGTAGCCTAAATATAGATTCATGGAATAATTTGAGACTTAAATAGACTTTAAATTATTGAGCATGTTTCTCAGTTCATGTTATTCTTAAAGGAGAAAAGCAATGATTCCTGGCAGTGATCCTTTTCTGATTGGCACTGATGACAAAGCACCCTCAGTTGAGCAGTAAAGGATTGCTCCTTGTTTTTAAAAGTAGTTTTCAAAGCTATGTAACAGTTTCAGTGTTGTATTATATTATCCCAGTTTAAAGCACAAGCTGTGTCTTTTTATATTCCAAATATACTAAAAACATAATGGAAAATTGTTTAGGTAGAGCACTTTCAGTGGAACTGAAT
The DNA here is from genome assembly GCF_020740795.1 of Apus apus. Taxonomy (NCBI): domain Eukaryota; kingdom Metazoa; phylum Chordata; class Aves; order Apodiformes; family Apodidae; genus Apus; species Apus apus. The sequence continues at coordinate 13,250,975 of NC_067295.1, read as the reverse complement.
TATGTATGGGTAATCTAAAATGCCCGTGCCTTTCAAAGTCGCTGTGTTTAAGGAAACACATTCCTTGCTTTGGATAAAGCACATTTTATATTTAATGCATTTATGATTGTCAAACAGTGTGTTGCCTTTTCTTCTTTTATCAGTGGTATTTGCAGTGCTTACCAGAACACTGTTTCAGGTATGGCTTTGCTTTTCTACTTGGAAGAAATTTTACTTATTTTAGTTATCAGTAGTTTTTATCTGTAGATTTAGGTTTTTCAAGGAAAAAAAAAAGGTATTTAAAAATGTGGTATCACTGTCAGCAAATCTCAGTGTAACTGTCATTGCTAATACCTTGTAACTGTCACCAGTGGTGGCACTGGCAACTAGATGAGATGGAGTGATGAAAAAAAGCAATTATTCTTCACTTAATGAGGGCATTCTGTGTCATGTGCAAAGCAGTCCAGAAGGTCCAGACTCAGTCTGAATGTGTTCATTACCATTCTTTACGCTTTGTCCAAATTTCACTTCATTCATTTTCTTATATTTAAATTTTTTTTTAATTATTTTTAAAGAGGCTTCTCATAATGTACATCAGGCAAGAATGTAGATGAATGAAAATGGGTCTATAACAGTGCAGTAGCATTCACACTGCTCCTTTAATCGTTTGGGTTTGATTACTTTTTTTTTTGTCTCAAAAACACATGTAAATATTTTTGGTGGGCATTAGAATAATACCGGGTATTATTATTTCTGTATAGATTCTGCAGTAACCCTAGACAATATATGAATTTTTAAGAAAATATTTAGAAGTTGTACAGTATTGTACTTTTTGGTATAGGCTGTTTTATTAGAAAATGATAGTAATTCATTATTCTCTGTAGAGAAAATTTTCAAATACGGCCAATAATGCTTGTGGCATAGAGTGACTGAAGAGTGTTACTAAGCAGATAGTGTTGCTTGCTTTTCTTCCAATGACTTATCAATTCGTTCTCCATTCCATTGTAGAGAGAGGTTTTCCTGCAAGCTTGTCTACCCTTTGAAAGAAGAGTAAGTTTTCAAAAAATACTAGAAGTATCATGGTGTTAGCAAAATATTAAAAAATAGTTATTAGCATATTTCTGCATTTCAAGAACATGCTGGTGTGTCCAAACAGACTGAAAATAGCTGTAGTCCTATGAAATCTCTGCAATTCTGTGGAAGCCCAGTGTTTCCAAGTGCCAAGTTCAGCTACTGTTACTGAGCCAATTGAGTGGGATTTAAAAAAAAAAAAAAAAATCTTTCCAGTGAGGAATTTAGTGAGTTTCTTGCTCCTTCTTTTTTTATGTGACATGAGTAATTCATAAACAGTTTGTGGTTTAGGAAGCAAAGAAGTATGTAAAAAAAAAAAACAACAAACAACAACAACAAAACACCAAGAAAATCTGTAGCCAGAATGACAAATCCTTAGGCACAGCTATAAAATACACAGATCAGTAGCACAGAGCCATAAGAATATATTGACTGTGGCCCAAACTCATCAGAAGATTGATCAATCTAGCTGACTTGCATTAATTGTGAAACAGAAAGAACGATGCGATCAATGATAGGCATGAAAGTGCAGCGGTAATGATGCCACATCTTGCTAATCCAATAATGGAGAACCTGATGTATAGCATATTGGAATCCCACTGTTCAGGCCCTGTCACTGTAAAGTATATCCTGCAATTATGGGGAAAAATTGAGCAGGCAGCAGTTGAGCCAGCCTAAGCGGCCAGTGCCACAGTAGTTTTCCTGATTAAACACTGTTAAGTGGTACTCAGACACTGCAACTTGTCTGCATTATAGAAGATAATCCTTAAATTAATGTGAAACTTTGTATTTTAATCAAAGCAGACGATGCATATTAAGATGTGTGCAAGATATCTAGTTAACTGTGATCATTTTAACAATTTATAAAGTGGTCTCTCACTTTTGGCTAGGAGGAGAAAGGACCATATGCTGAATTGAGAGCCACCAGTTTCCCATGCTGAAAATCAGTTAAACTTTACACAGGCTTAAACACCTGATGGGGAAAATAATACACTTAACAGACCCTTAGAGAATTCAAATTTAGTTAACTTCTGCAAATGTTTGCCTGTGGTCACTAATTTTGGTTTGCTCTGTGTTCTGCATTTATTTGGGGAAGCATAATTTTTTTATAAAATACTAATAAAGGTTAGGATTCAGTGGGCATCTACCTATTAAAAAAACAACCAATGAAAATCCAAAAGATCGCATTTATCACATTAATTACAACTGAAAAGCTTGTAGTTTCTTAAATATTTTTGTACTCTATGAATGATACTTAATTTTTATTGTTAAGTTTACCTATATGAGCCTGCCTGTAGTAATTTTGACTTCATTTTCCTGTTGGCTTGTCCTTTTGTTTAAAGACACAGCTTTGTGTGGGGGACTGCAGCGGCCAAGCAGGAGCACCTCAGAGGTTCACGCTGATGAAATATGCTTTTCAGTCCCACCCTCTCCCTGGGGCTGGATGATCTGGGGAGCTTGCCTCATCCTGCTCCATGGAAGGCAAAATTCAGCAGAATTGTGGAGCCTTGACTGTGATAATTTCACCTTATCCCTTTTCAGCAGTGTTTCTCAGTTACTGGTTTGTTTGGGTTTTTTTGCAGGAAGAGAAATGACTGGTCTCGCAGGTGCTGAGTTTTCAGGGAGTACATGGACTTTTGTTGCTGTGTGGATCTGAGCAATTACAGAAAGGGAAAAATAGCTGGCTGCCTAGCCACTGAGAGGCACCTGGGCCAACCTGTAGATCATTCTGCTTTGCCTTCTGGAAATCACTGACTGCTTTAATTCCAGTACTGGATGGGCATTGTTTCAACTATATCATTTTACCACTTCTCAGATACTAATGTTTGTGTATAAATTTGACTGAGATTTTGATGCTACACAGTTTTTCAGACTCTTCAACAGAACCTGGCACCATTTCTACATCCAAATATAGACTTCTTTTTATTAAGAAAATAACTTTGCTACCTTGGTGTGCTTTTTTCCTTCAAAGAAGTTGCTGAGGCAGAGAAAATTTGGACAATTATTTAAGCAAATAGCAAAAAAAAAAAAGTATACCTATGTGTTAAAGAATATTACTTACAACTCTTGTGACAGATGGGGAGCTCTACACAACTTGATAAGCACCTTTGATGCTGGGGCAGTCAAGCTCCAGAAACAGGATGTTCATGTGTGATCAGTAATTGTCCAGTCATCGCATTTAATGCCTTTGTGCTTTTAAAACTTCAGCTCACATTTTCTATTTCCTTTCCAGTGCAGGGTAATTTTCTCAGTAGTGTTGGGAACCTCGATCAGCCAGTACTTGCACAGGGCTTTTCTTCTTCCCCTTGAAAGTTGATTGCACCTGTGGTGAATAAAATGACAAAAGAAACAAGATTCCTCACATGGTTACAATGGGAATACAGGGATGCGTTTGAGGAGAGAATTTATACTGAAGCTTCTAAATATTTCTAAGTGTTTGTTTTCAATATACAAAATTAATGAAAAGCTAGATTAATAAGTCCTGGAATTTGTTTCAGGCTGCTTAAGTGACCTGACAGCAAAGACGTAACTTTTTGTTTCTCTGTAAAAGAAAACAGAATTAATGTTCTTCAGGTTTTTTCCTTTAAAAATATTGCAGTATAACAAGAAAATGAGAAAAGGTGACCAACCTGTGAATGTAGTACTACTATAGTAGATTTTAATGGGATCTGTTTTTAACAGCATCTGAAATGCATGCTTCAGTGTATGTATAGTAAACATATTTTTGACTGCATGACATGTTACCAGTTAGCTTTAAACCTATCATCAAAGTAACAACAAACAAGAGTTCAAGCTCTGTCATGGTAAATAATTGCTGTGGAACAAACCCTCCTCTGAGTCTTCATTCATTTCTTTTTGCCACTAGGGAAAAATTTAAATCCATGAAAACTCTATTCAAGTTATGCTCCAGCAGTAAATGAGAACTAGTAGACCTTATTTCTTTCCAAGACAATTAATTTCAAGCCAGCCTATGTTAAATGAAGTAGTGAACAGCATGTTTTGTCATTGCTGGAGTCCTGTATGTGCAATATTAAGAATAGAAATGTTGGGTTTCTTTTCAAGTTTTGAGTAATCCCAGTAGACTTGCAAGCTGCTGTGAATAAATCTGTCAAGTTTAAGTGAAAGTTCAGATGTTCCCCCTCCCCTTTTTAGATAATTGCAGTTATTTGAGGCAAAAAGGCAAAACACCTCAGTATTAAGGAAAACAGTTTTTGTTCAGACTGAAGCCTAAATGCATCAACCTCAATCAACAAACTGACTCCAGCAATGTGCTTTTGTAATGTGTTTTTGCCTCTCAAAGAAGTTGCAAGATGCCACCAGTCATCTGTGAAGTTAACAGCACAGTATCTTCGTAACAGAAGAACGTGCACAAATGCTTAACTGATGTGAGTAGTTCAACATCATTAAATAGGTGTGTTGTATATATTTTCCTTTTTTTCACATATAGCTTAAAATTAGTGGAGCCAGTAATGGGACTGGGGTGATGAACAAGCTTGCTTGGAAACTGTCTCTTCCACAGTAATCTGATCATTCCATGGAACTCTTCTTAGAAGATGGTGACCCTAGAAGGTCTTACAGACTTAAGAGTAATGGAAAAGAAGGTGTTAATGTTGTTCCCCAGGAAGAGAGGAATTTTACTCTTCCCTGAAGTATTGTTTCATCTGTAATTAGCAGAGGCAAGATCATCCAAATACAGAAATTGGTGAGCTAATTGAGATAGTCCAGCAATGAGGGACTCTACTGGGATCAATTAACATGATCTAGATATTAAATTAAGAGCACAGTATTTCGTCTTTTTTTCCCTCCTATGATTTGCCACATTTGTCTCTAAAGTACAGACTCTTGAAAGCAAGAAAAAAGTTTTTTGGTTTTGTTTTGTTTTTTTTTTAAAAAAATTCTGGAGCAATAAAAGTAATGAAAATGATCTTCAATTATGCTGACAACCTGCTTGTTTCTTTATCAGTCCAGGGAAAGTGACATGTACATCCGAGTACCACTGGGATGGATTGCTGACAGGTGGTCCAACTTTTTTGCTATTTAACAGCAGAACTGCTCTCATGTTGAAACTTAGGCTCTGGTTTTTAATCTCGGTGCTTCTGTTATATATTTATGGGGTTTCTGTACTATTTACTACTTTTGTGCATGTCCTTTAGAACTGAATGTAGGTGGTTAAGGTATCTTTTCAGTGGTATTACATACCATAATACTGTATTACAATATATATGTGGCTATATTTTACTCGTGTTCACAGGGGACATGATTTCATCTTTTTGAAATTTGTGCAGTAAACTCGCCAACATTGCCAGCAATAATATATTACTATTTTAAATGTTTTGGGTGTTTTTCCATCTAATTGAAGTCCTGGCATTTCTCAAGTGACCAAGATAGAACCATAGATGTGGGCTTCTGAAGCATGTGAGCGAAACAGCATGTGAGCGAAACAGCATGTAAGCCCATCAATTTAGGGCAGTAGTATGCAGAAGCAATGATGATTACTCTAAATGTACAGAGAATGGACTAGACTGCTTTTTAATGTGCAAGTTGAGAGTGCTCATTAAGGGAGAAAAGATGAAACTTCAAGTATCCGGTACTAGGGTTAAAATCATTCCAGCTCCACTAGAACCCAATATTTTCTATTCCACATAAATCAGTTTAGTTCTTCTCAGAAGTTACAGGATGCTAACAGGTCATTCGGGAAAACATTTACTGCTTTGATCAAGGTAACACAGATTAAATCTTCCTAGGTTTGTTTTCCAGTTTAGTAAGAGCTGACTACCAAAGCTAAATAGGAAGGGACATTTCCTCATTGCCTCTAAACAACAGAGAAAAAACAGCTTTTGAAATGTGGTTAATTGGCACTACAAGGAGCAAAATGCAGTGAAAATGGACTGCAGTATTCTCTTTTATTTTTAGAAAAGAATTCCACACGTCAGAGAGAGACTTTATGTAATGTAGTAATGAAGAATAGCTGTTTTTTTTCCTGTTCACAGGGCCCCAGGCATTCCAAGTTTCTGAAGCCAGAACTTGACATGTACAAGAACACATGAAATCTTTAAGATTATTTTTTTTAATACCCACATAACTGGTGAAATTTCTTGTCAGAAAGAAGAGATTATATTCCTTATATAATTGGGTCAGAACTCTCATTCCTTGGTCAATGCAGTGTTTCACTGAATCCATTTCCCAATATAGTGCTTATGGACTTGGATTTCCACCCCCACCCCCATTTTGTTTATGCTGTTGACTTGCTTTGAGAGAAATCTTCCACACAGACACCCCAGCCCCCCTAAAACAGATGGTGGCAACCCCCTTCTGTCTAAATCCAAAGAAAACAGCTAGTCAGATGCAAGGCAAGACTAGAGCAGCAGTGTATGCATCTGCTTCCAGTGTTACAAAATCTCCCCATGTTTTTTAGAGGAATTAGTACATAAACTGAGCACGCAGGTATCTCCTAACAGTAAAAAAAAATAATTAAAAAAATCACAAAATAAATTTATGGCATAGCACAGATTCAGTACCTTTCCTTTCTGGCTTGCATATTTAAATCTCAACTTGATTTAAGAAAAATTTATTGCAGTCTAATAACTATAATATACTAAGAGGAAAGAAAATCAATGTTTGCCCAAATCTTAGAATGCACACCACACAGGCACACTATAAAATGTGGTAGAATACTGCTTACTCAGTAGGTTCAGCTCTAGGAATCAAATGGAACTGAGAATGACTATAAAAAATAGGCAGGAAATTTTAAAAAACGTGTTTAATAGATGCCTGGAAATTGTTGGTCTTATGATCAAGGTATTTTTTATTTCCTTCAGGTAAAAAGAATTCCTGTCATTGATGTATATCTGACTTGGACAGATGAAAAGTGGTTAGTTGGTTGTTTTTTCTTCTTCACAGCTTTCTTAGTCTCCAGGCTGCTAAGTGTGCACATGTGAATTATGGTGTTTCAGGAATGAAGTAAAAGGCTTTGGAAAAAAAGCCAGAAGACACCTCCATGACATCTTCTAAGTCTGGTTTTATTTACTAGAGAATGCTGTGTAGTCTTTTTAACAGATTATTGAACTGAACTGGAATGCAGAGCTTACCTGTGCACTAAGTCTGCTTCTCTTGCCTGTCTGCCACCTGTCACACGGACGCACAGTTGCAAAGGTTAGATGCTAGAAGGAGGTTTCCCCTTTTTCACAGGAGAGATTTATCTTAATCAAGAACCAGGCAGATGTACCATGTGAGCTGAGACTGAGGGGGGGGAATAATGAAATTGTATTGAAAACTTTGATGTTTCAAAAAAGATTTTGGCTTCATTCAGAATGAAAGTGATTATTGATAAGCCTTTAAAATGGACAGAGCTTCAAGTTGTGGTTGCTGTAGAGCTACAGAATCTCCTTGACGTGGGGTCTCCAGCTCTAACACAGTCCCCTGGCAATGGTGCACAGCAGCTGCTGCAGGTTCTGGCAGTCTTAGGTGCCTGGATTGCGTGGAAGGCTCAACGCCCTCAAAACCTCCCACCGGTGTCTCGGTTGCTGAAGGAGAGGGAAATCAGCTCACAGAAAACTGCCAGGACATTATTAATTTGGACATGCTCTGCAGAACTGGTCATTATCGTTGATCTGATAAATCTAATGAACAAATGTCTTTATCACTCTGTTCATAACCAGCTCTAGGTATGCAGCAATACCTTTTTAGTTGCCTAGCTTTTTGATGTCTCTGAACCTTTGGGAATGTTGACCAAAGCTGTTGTGTGTCTCCAGTGTCCAGTGTTGTTTGTACTGCTTGGTGTTAGGAAGCACCTGCTGTTTCCCTTCCGTGTTCTCCACTGCCTAGTTGTTTCTATCTCACAATCTTCCTTAACTTCAGAAATGCAGAGTCCTCCATGCCATGCAACAGATGCAAGGCAAAGGCTGTATTTTAACTAGAGGTGCTTTGTTACTCCAAGAGTTACTTCCGTATGTAATGATGGGCATTGGATACCAGAAAAGCCATAGTTTAGACTTATTTATCCATGATTGACATTACAGTGGAATTGAGCCCAGGTAAGAATTCCTAAGGAAAATTGTATTTTAGCAATGAAAATTAATTATTTTTAAAGGCATGTGCCTGTTTTGAGGCCCATTAAGAATTTTTATGAAGTAATGAGAGACAGCCCTATTTCAGAGTATGTGGAACAGAGACGTAAAAGGCTCAAATTCAAGTCTCTAGACACAATTAGAAATCAAAACAATTGCTTTGCTATACTGAGCTAGACAAGTAATCTAATGCAGAGAAGCATTCCCTGCGCTTTTAATTGCTGCTTATCCTGTCTCAGTAAGTGAGGTAATTGATGTTTTACTCTCCAAATTGATCTAGGTGCTTCACGTAGTTAGCAGACCAGAATGGCTTTTACATCATAACACTAAAAATCAATTCATCTCATAAACTAATCCCAGGCCTAATCTGCTAAACCTGAAGACTACCTGGCTTAATGAGTTTGTCTGGTTCTTTTCTCCACTGGACAAGATGGTGATTTAACTACACAGAGCATTACAACACTGGTCCAGCTCTTTTAAGTTCTCCTGTTCTTATCTCCTCACAAGTGACACGTACATCAGAGCTTTGAGTAACTCCAAATTATTACTGTGTAATTCTTTGTTTATTTCTGCTTAACTGAAACTAATTGTTTTTTGTCATAGACTGGCTGAAGAGGGAGTGGTTTTCAGTTTGAACAACTTGACCCAACACCTCAGGGCTTTGGTTTTACTTTGCTTCTTGACAGTACATGCAAATAGCATTCCTGGAAGTAAAAGGGAGGAAAAAAAGAAATAATCTGCAGGCCAAAATTACTTTGAGTAATTTTGCATACTTATCTCATTGCTAAATGTAGCAAATTAAGTTCTACAAAATCTGTTCAGGTGTAAAAGCAGCAAAGAATTGTTACAAACATTGGAAACAAAGGGAGTGAAAAATAGTGAGTTGAATGACTACTTGCTTGAGGCTATGGCTATACTGGATTGAGTACGCTGGCTGTACCACCACACTGTGAGCACTGCTCACATGCAAATGAGGATGAAATGTACCTTTTTAATTGTACATGCTAATTATTATGTTAATTGTGTATATTGTTTCTTATTTTTTAAATTAATGTAGTAATTTGATTTATAGTGTGCTTCAGTGAAAACATAGATACAGATACAGGTAGAAAAGTGCACCCTCTCCATCCCCCTGCTATATATAGAGCTATAGACAGCTATATGTAAGAAAACTTGTAGATGGAACTCTTTCTCCTTGATGATTTCAATCTGGGTTAAGATAAGGCAGAAAAGTGGACATATGTATAGCTATATGAAGAAGGAAAGAGGTTATATTTATTGTGAAACGAGATGATACTTAGATCTTTTATGTATACATAGTAAAAGATTTCTGTCTGTCTTCTACACTGACAGGTTTTCAGGTCACAGTTTCCTTCACCTCAGGGTGGCTCAGCACAAAGTTTTTTAGCTGTGTTGGCAGCAGCACTTCCATAAATTAGGATTGTATGCAACGCATCATTCAGATTATTTCAAAAGGTGTAGATACAATAGAATTTTGAAACTACATTTTCAAGCTTGTTATCATGGAGGTCATTGAAGAACATGACATTTAGTTTGTAAAATGAGCATGGCTGCACATGCACACGCATACACAAGTTTAAATGTTTCCTTTTCTATTTTTAGGATGGTAAGACCATTGCTGTGGTCTCATTAAAAGGTGAAAGAAAATGCTTAACTTTTGTCAGCTGCACCTGAGTTTTGCCAATGATTGTTCATTTTCTTAACAGAAAAGCAAAGAACATTTTAAATGAAACTTGTTCAAGGTAACCTTATCACTTCTGAGTGAGAAGAATCTACTGCCCTAATGGATGCTCTTATATGACAATCTCTAAATGTCTTTCATTATTAAGTGTTAAGATTTCTTTAGGAAAGCTTTAGAAAATTCTGGGATAAATGTTTCACTGCAGCGAGCTGTAGCACTGCCACTAAAAATATATTGCTAATTAAAGTTTATTGACAGTCTTTGTGATGTGTTCTTAGAACAAGTAAAAGCACTGAGTAGTTATTGAATGCAAGGCACTGCTTCTTCTATAGTTAGTTAAGCTGTTTAGGAGAGGAGATTAAGGTACTGTGTCCTTCCTTTCCCTGTGTAGCTAATGGTTTTTAGTGTTGTGCAGAATAAAACACTTTCAGGATACCAATGCTGCAAAGACTCAGAGAAACTTTGGTTTTGTCCCTCACTTTTTCGCTTACTGTGGACCAATTGGGAGGCAAGTTAAATACTTCCAAGGCCTAAAAGCTCCATGTCCCCATGTAGGAAAAGAATTTTGACCATTCAGAAAACAATTGCTTCAAGAGACTGTTCTGAAGTCAAGCAAGGGCTTTCAGAGTTACTTGAGCTGGGTGTGAATATAAATACAGAATTAGCAAATCAAAACGCTATGGAGTTCCTGTTGTAGGCCACTTCCCATCACTACCAGACTAGCACACATCGAGCCATACTCAGATGTTCACAATAATGATGTCCGTGTTTCTAATGATCAAGTTGCATGGTCCATGCTGGTGGGATGGGAAGCTCCTGAAGCGCTGCTCTCCTCCACTGCCAAATTAAATTCCTGCTGTTGTATATATAGTAGTGCCCAACGTTCAGAGCAGATCCAAGGTTCCTCTGAATCACCGTGGTTGCTGTGCCATGGAACATGGCATGCTGCCCCAGCAGAGTGAGGGGGTGCCAGGAGAGGTCACTGACACAGGTAACGGGTGCAGATGTTCCCAGGCTGCTGTTTATTCAGGGAAGCAGGTAGGCAACGGTCACAAATTGCAAAGCATCTCTCAGAGGAGGAACCTTAGGACTCCTAGAAGAATTCATCACTGGGAGCAGTCTGGAGACATAAGTATTAACTCACTGAGAAAACCCTGGCAAACCATAATGAGTCTCTCTCTTGTTAGTGCCATCGTCTGAGGCTAAGTATAGCCAATATTACCATATAATTCTTGCTGACTTTATTCTCATTTACTGGTGTATTTTGTTCTCAACACTGCTGTGGTTGGCACTGCAATCATCTTGCTGTCTTTTTCTTTTTAATGAATATTAAAAGATAATCAACTGTTAAATGGTAACTCATTGTAATAATGCAGACAAAAAAACCCATTACTTATTTTGCTTATGTTACTATTGGAATCATACAGTAGTTTGGGTCAAGAGACGTTTAAAGGTCATCTAGTCCAAACTGAAATTGTCATTTCTTACTCACATGGTGACAACTTGAAAATTGTGGCAAGTGATTGCATGATGATCTTTAGGTGCAAGCAGAAGAAGGGGTTTTTGCCACATTTCTGGAGTACTCTGAACCACAGTGAATCTGTGACTTTGTGTAAGTTACTCTTCAGATAGTTGCCGTAAGACTTTTACCTTTTGTTACGTCTCTAAATCTAAAGTTACTGGTTTCAGTACAGCTCCTCTGCAATTCTGTTCCTGTAAGCTAGAGCTAAGTAATGCCTTCTGTATGCAAGACTAAGAGTATAAATCAGAAAAACAAAAGCACTGTTATCCATTATACTAATATCAACAGCTTTGAGGAGTGATTGTTTTGTGGCTCTAAGAGCCAAACATTCTGCCTGCTTATCCAACTACAGTTTCAGTGAGTAACGTTATCTGAGTTGTAAAAAATGGTGTAAAAGGTTCCTTGTGGCATGTTTGGTCTTAGAGCTCATTAAATACCTGGCAGAAGTTTCTTGGGACTCAAGCTTCTCGCACTTACAGCAATGGTCAGGGGAACTGCACAGAGGAGGGTGTGTGTGGGGGGGGAGCCTAAGGCAGCACAGGTCAAGCTCATTCCACAGAGGAACAACAGCCCTCGTGGTGGCTGTGCACATTTTGTCTCTCTGGGACTAATTCATTCATTCAAAAACAAAGAAAAAACACTTCTGCTTTTGGGTATATTTTCTAAATATTATACACAGGGTGTGAAGTTCTCTCTGTAAACTTCATGAAGGCATAATTCCTCCATGTCTTTGCTATGCTTTAGGAAAATACCACCTGAGGGGTCAACACTTTGATAAATTAGTGCAGTAAAGGCAACCTCTGCTTTGCTGAAAAGATTCATTATCAAGTTGGTAAGTGCAACAAAGGGTACAAATCTTCTGTTTTGATCTGTGATATTTGTGTGTGCAAGCGTAGAACTTAGTGTTGCATCCCCTGATCAAAACAGAAAGGGAACATAAAAAGCATAAATGAGAGTCAGATGCCAACTTCCTATTGAAAATGTGGGGATTCTTGTGATGAATTTGTATCTTCCCTTTATGTCCTTGCATTTCTCTCCTAAGAGCTAAAGTAGCACATATATGGTTCACAAATAATGAAGCCATCCACCAACATTTCAAGCTGTAGGTAGAGTGATATGTGAAAACAGGAAAACTAATTTACTCATGGTCTTCACCTTTCTTTTTTCCTTTTTTTTTCTTTTTTTTCTTCCTTTTTTTTTTTTAAATTAGATTTTACTGCCAAGAATATATAAACTACATCTAACCATATAGGCATGGATTATTTCTTAGTAAAAAAATTTTAAATGTGCACACCAATTCTGCTTAAGCCAGTTCTTGCCTGTATAAGAACCAAACCACCAACAAACAAAAACCAGAAGAAACAAGAATACTGACAGCTTAACCAAATAAATTAACTATAAAGGGTATGGTTACCTCTCAGTTAAAAACAACCGTAGAATTTAAATGGTTGATACTGTTAAAAATTCTAAGGATTTTCTGCTTTATCTGCAGATAAAACAAGTTTTCCAGAACAATTTACTGATGACTGATTTGTTCGGTTAATACTGGAGTATGACGTTTTTGTATGTTTTGGGTCACTTCATACAAATTTAACAACTTTTTTGTATATATAGAAATGTAAATGTCCATACACACGCAGTCTTCCATTTTATTACAATGTAAAGAGTAATTTTCTAATTAGAAGAACAGCAACTCTGAGGAATAGAATAGATCAAAGTTTGGATCTCTGTCAGTTCATTGGCTTCTTGCTGACCTGGCAATATCTTCTCAGACCAGTTCCTTCTATAATGGTGCAGCCAATAATGTGGACCTGCCAGATAAAAGCTGTGTTTGGGGATTTTGTTGTAATTTGTCAAGCATGGCTGACTGAATGAACTTGACTTATTTTTGTCAGTCCACAGGCAGAGCAAGTAGCCTTCCAGATGTTTACTGATAAGAGGCAGGCAATGCCTATGGTAGCAATTTGTAACATAACTAGCTTTGGTAATTGTCTGAAAATCCATGCCTGTCTCTAGCAATATCCTTATTGTCAGTCTTGCATTCTCTCCTCTTCCTTGAAGTGTCTTCCTGAGTTATCTGCAGCTGGTATAACTGGCACCTGAACAGACTAGTATTTATTTTCTGTTCAAAATATAAGATACTATTATCTGTAAAATGAAGTCTGCACTTAAACCTTGTCTTAATTGTATGTTCTTGCCCTGTAGCTTTTAGTAGCAGTCTCTGTTGATTGTCTTTACTTCAGAAAAATCTACTGTGCAGCTTACCAGGTTCTTTTGCCTTCTTTATGTCATGTAGACCCTTAGAGTTTAGTTCAAAAGTTGGTAGCAGTACCTGAGACTCAGATATGAATTAATATATCTGAATTCTTAAGTATTTACACCAGCCTCAGTGTTTATCAAGAGTAAATTTTTGCAATAGCAATATTCTTATTAAAAAAAAATAAATCATGTTGCAGTAAACAGTGTAATACGTTTAATAAGCCAGGCTTGGTTTGGTAGTGTTTGCATTCTAAGATAAAATACTTTTAATTCTAAACTGGCTGTTGCTTTAACATCGTATTTTTAATTACTACTTTTCTAGTGTCCATTTAAGCTGTTTAGTGCAGTGCCTTTGGCTTCGGATTATTCCTTATTATGCTTACTGTGCTACGCAGGGGAATTAAATGAAATGTGCTACAGCTAGTCTTTTATGTGTAAATGGAGTTTAAATTGGAATACTCAGTATAGATGAAGTTGCTCATGGAATTGTTCCATGCAGAATTTTAATACATGTAGAACCTGCATGTGGAATTTCATTTTGAGGCTTTACTGCACAAGTGTTTTTCTAGAATGGAACTTGCAAAATATATTTTCTTAAGAGTCCTTTTTCCTAGTTTATATTAAAGTCTATGGCGAAGGAGTATCCAATATAAATGCACTGGTGCCCAACGTTGGTCAAGCAGTACAGAGAATCTTGCTGAAAAATAAAATCTTGGCCTGAAGTCTGAAAATTGGTCAAAACTGGACTTTGGGATTTCTCAATTGATTTAAAGGAGCTATTTTCCATAAGGAAATAATTGTGTACAAGCTGTTTTAATATTTCAAATTTTTTTTAGTGTTTCTGTTTTATTTTTTGAGATTTTATACTTTTTTGTCTCAAAAATATTATCCTGTTAGGCGTGTTTTGCTAATTTGAGGGTAAGAAGAAAAGGCGAGCGAGAAATGCCTATAAAACTATAGATTATTTTTTATGGAAGATGAGATGGACCCCCATTTGCATTTACAGCTTTACAAGGATTGTAGCACTAGGCTCTTTTTCTTTTCTTTTTTTTTTTTTCTTCTTCTGATGGAAATGCTTAATCTGAGCTCAATGGGCCATAATAATTGCCTGTTTCTTCCAGTAGAAATAAACCCACTTGTATGTGACACTTGAAACCTTAACTCTGCTTAATATTACGCAGAGAATTGTAGACAGTTCTTCACCCAAATATATTTATGACAGCAGAGCTAGTCGATATACAATACCAAGCCAAGGGCATTTGAGAATAAATCGGTCCCTCTAGCTACTGCTATAGCACGATAACTGATGGTTGTAATAAAACCCCATTAAATTACAGTTCTGGGCATGCAAACACACATACCTAGCTAAGAGAAACTCAAACCTCTCTGTTCTTGAGAAATTTGCATAAACATGCACACTGTGCACCCCTTTGTATTGGTAACACAAAGTACCCAAAAAGACTATAGGTTTTCAGCAATGTATCATTTCATTCAACTCTCTTCAACATTTGGGTGCTTCCGGGAGTCACATGAAGAAAAAAAAATTAACCAACTCCTACAATAAAAGGATGGTCCCATTTACTCCTTCAAGAAGAAATATTCTTGATTTTATGTTGGAAAGCTTCTTGATAATGCTGTGAGTCACTACCAAAGGCTCTTTGGGTTCAGAGAATCCATTATGTTTAAGCATTTAGCGGTATTTTTTATGAGCTTTCTATGTTTGAGCGCTTCAGGGTCTACTTTGTGGCACTGGAAGCTCTTGGGATTGGCAGTTTCTTCATTTGTGTTTTAGGTTTTCACATGAAGTACTGAGAAGCCATGTTAAATTAATACACAGCACTATTTTTACATTTAGGTCTAAGGCCATACTCTTCCCACATATAAATAACTTGAAGCGTCATTTCTCATTAATTCTGTATGACAGTGAGATAAAACCAATATGTAATAAAATGATGGAGGGGAAGTGACTGTTTCCATGTGAAATACACCACAGTCAGTGTATGGGGTATCTTCTTATGTAGCACAGCATTTCTGTGCAACCTGGCAAGGAAGAAACCCAAGAACTTTATTTTTGAGGGAATACATTTGTAGTGGGATGGATAATCCAGTAAGAGAAAACACTGGCAGATGGATTTTGCAAATAGTGTGAAGTATAGACTGTCTCATAGTATCTAGTGAAATACATCTAGCATCACTGTGACAGAGAAATGTATGGTTTTGTTTCAGCTACTTAGTCTATGTAGGAATGAGGAGAAATACCATAACTTAATCAGATAAAGAAGCAATTACCAATTGTAAAGTTAAATTCTGGTAAAAGCACTGTGCCAAGGTCAGTGCCAAGTCTTTCCCATCTGCCTCTCACGCTCCACAGTTCATATGTGGCTATTGACTGTAAACTATCCTAATGAAACCAGCATATTGTTACAATTCAGGTAATCATATTTGCATTGTCCATTTTGTGGTTGGAAGAAGAGAGACAAAAATACTGGTGGGCCTTTCTTGGAGCTACTGTTAGACTAGGCATCTTAAGCTGCAGAGAAAATCATGGATAAGTAGTTCTGGTGTGACATCATTGAAAACAGGATGACTCTACAGACACTTTTTTCAGAATACAGGCTAAGTCCATTTAGTAAAACAGCTGGAATATACAAGACTTCAGCTGTTTACTTGCTGTCTTTCACCCTCTAGGACTGTGCTCCATTTCAAATGACCTTCTTGACCCTGGAAGTTTTTTGAATTTAACTGCAAAATACTTGGGAATGTTGTACTGTAACAGAAATCGTTTTTCTGTAGCAATTTAAGCAGAGTCTGTTGCCATCAAATTCTTGTCTTTGCCCCATCACCTAAATCCTTTCTTTAAAATTACACTTAACTCCCCAGGTTGAGTGTTGGTAGTCTGTATCAACCTGAGTAATACTGTTGCCCTCTGAACCTTTCCACTTCATCCACAGATGAGTCCTATTTTCTCTCTGTGTTTCAGTTTCTTCAGAGCTAGGGCTTGCATATCTTTATGAAGAATGGATGACTGATAAATACATTTAACAGACCTGCAGTCTCTTCCCTGCTGTGGTCATGTAAAGAAAACAAGACATACTTCCATGGTTATTTGTGCTCATGAACTCACCAGAGAATGACCTGAGTGGGTTGCACAGTATTTCCAAAGCATCATTTTTTGTTCAGAATTATAGGCCTGGCAGCATGAGTGTCTTGTAAGATTGTTGTCTTATAAAAAGAC
Source organism: Apus apus (assembly GCF_020740795.1). Taxonomy (NCBI): domain Eukaryota; kingdom Metazoa; phylum Chordata; class Aves; order Apodiformes; family Apodidae; genus Apus; species Apus apus. The sequence continues at coordinate 13,234,140 of NC_067295.1, read as the reverse complement.
GTCTGTAGTCTTGAACTGTTGTTCAGGTTCTTTAATTTTTTTTCCTTGATGAAATCCTTTAAAGAGAATCAATATTTTAGGGTTTTTTCCACTAAATTCTAGTATGGAAGATCTTGACATAACGACACTGAAAATATTGACCAGGTTCTTCATGCAGTCTTGAACTAAAAGAAATAAATAGTTCAGTGTTTACGGTTCAATCCAGAGAGATAACAAAGTAAGTTTAGAATTCAGATGCACTGTATTTAAAATTGCAGGATATGCACAAGGTTTGCTTCTAAGGTCTCTTGATCATTAATTAAATATGTTATGGCTTTCAGTTTCTCTCATTTATCTGTACAGGTTTACATATTGTAAATGCATTATTTATGTTTTCCCTTAAGTGCTTAGTGCTGCCAGGATGTTTCTCTTAAACTGGCATAGATAGCAAAAAAGACAAAATGAGAGAGCAGATTTGGCACTGGTTAGCTCCACAGAAAGCTACTTGTGCCCAAATGAGCCTCTCCCAGATGTATTTTAATAAACTTGAACTGATTAATAGACAGAGATGATAGATAGATAAATAGATGACAAAAGTGAAGTATGAAAAAAATATATTTTCATTAAGCAAAGTTTGTTTTTTTGGTGGGTTATTTTGTTGTTGTTTTTTCTAAATCACATCCTAATAATGCATCAGCACTGAGCCTTGCTGCTTTAGTTCTGGAAAGCTTCTAGTATGAAGGGCTAGCTACATGGAAGCTCACTCTCTGAGGGAAGCCATCACTGAAATGGACTTCGTTATTACAGCTAAAACATACAGTCTGGAATCAACCACTTGCTGAACTTTGAACAAGGAACTTGCTGCCATTGCTGTGTCCTGCATAGAACTCCTGTTGTCTTCCTCCATTTCTTTTGGTAAATAAAGTGTCGTGGACATGGTGGGAGATTAAGTAAAAGTATTTTTTAAAAAAAAATACAACTCACATTCATATGAAAGCTGTTTGTTTTAGAATAAATGGATGTTTTTGCTCTAATTGCTTTGCTGGCAGATGGGGTGTAGCAGTTGGGTGTTAAGAAGCAATCGCCCTCTCTTGACTTGTACATCTTTCTTCTTATTCACTCTTTGTTCTCTGTTGTCTGTTCTTACTGTTCCTAAATTTTCAATCTTAAAATAACATTTAATCTTCTGGCTCTGTGATGTAAATCAGTTTTATGTTTAGAATGATAGCCTTACAGGTTACTAATTAAAACACAGGACTAATTATCTGATTAAACAGTCAATAACTGTAACCCTTGCTCTACTCCACAGATTTTTGATACACTTTTTTTGGGTTGTTTTGGTTTTTTTGGTTTGTTTGTTTTGGTGTGGGGTTTTTTTTTCAAATTTTGCCTTTCTTCTATTCTGAAATTCCTCCCTCTCCACCACCAAATATCCAAATGTTTTCAAATACCCAGTTACTGGGAGCTTGCATATTTATATTATTAGATGCATCCAGCTGTTCTGAGCCAGATTGGAGGCCTCAAAGTCTGAGATGCCATCATAATGCAGACCTAGGGAAGGAGGGGATCAAAGCAAGGGCCTCCAGAATTTTCTTCTAGCCTCCAGGAACTCGGTGTGGCAAAGGTGGTGTCTGTGCATTTCATGACTGGCTGTAAGTTTTTCTTTTTTTTTTTTAATCCACAGCACCTACTCCTTTATTTACACACATTGTATGAAGAGTCATTGTTTCTTTGGTTTGAACTGGTCACCTATTATTTTAATTTGTTGCTATCTAGTTGTTTTTTCAGGGGGAGAGAGAAGCAGCAGTCATTCTGGCTTTTTCCAGCTCCATGTTATTTATGATTTCACAGACACCAATTCCCAGCCATCTCTTTTCCAGGCTGAATTATTCTGGTCTTCTTACTTCTTCCTGTCTAGATATATTTTCTTATCTGTAATCACCTTTGTCACCTTCTGTCTGAAGACAACGCCTGTAAATCTGTGCAACTATTGTGAGGTAAGAGCCACAGGTTTCATTCCATGGGGAACTGGACAACATATTCTGTGGAAGGGTGATGTTAAACATACAATCTGAATATATTTTCCCCTATATCTAAATGTAAATAAAACAGTAAATAGAAATTTCAGACAGTCTTAACAAAAGACACTCGATAATCAACTTAACCTAAACCAGCAGAACCACAGGACGGTTTGCAGCTGCTATGGAATAAAGTATCTTCATAGTTTACCTAAATATGGAATCAGCATGTCCAGCCTCACCAACATGATATGGCAGAGGAAACTGAAAGGATTTTAATTCTATCCTTGTTTATGTATTTTATCAGATAGACTTGAGCTATATATGCCTGTGCAGTACAAGGGTAAGAAAAACAGAAGATAAACACACTTAAGGATTATCCAACTGTAAATCTGATGGGTTTTGTTTCTTAAGTAACAATTAAATTTACAGCAACAGTTTGAGTAAGCCTTGTACCCTGTTGATTTCCATGCTGAATGTCTTTTCCACATGGCTCATTTTTGGCTTCTTCTCAAGCTTTTAAAATTATTACTCGTACTGAAGTATTAGTAGTAGATTGTATTCTTTGGAGGTAGGTATTAAGAACTATATTCTGCAGACATATTAAGAAGAATAGCCCTGTTGCAAAAGATGCTCTCTAGGCATCTGACTGGAGAAAAGAAGAAAATGTTACAAGATATGCCACAGAATTAAATAAATTGAATTAAAAGCAATCATAATATTCCAGCATTACGTTATGCATTGCATTGTCTGTTATGTTCCTTTTTGCCCACTTTGTTTTCTTCAGTCAACCATCATGTTGTTCCTTCAGGTTTTAAAACGTGTATGATGTGTGTAGGGCCATTGTCTGAAACTATTCACATTTTAAGTAATACTTGTGTGTGGAGGTTTACACAGAGAAAAACCTGAATAATAGTAGTCAAAAAACCAAACAACCAAACCAAACAAAAGAACCCAACCAAACTAACTTTAAACTTGGACTACAAGAGCAGTGTAGGTCCCTCACAACTGAAATATTCTATATTTTTAAACAACGTGAATGGATGCAACTAGAGTAGATTCAGATCTAAAATTAACTCTTGAGACTTATGTAAGACTTATCACACTTACAATGCAGACTAATTTAACCTTACATTAATTTCTAAATGGTGTGAAGGCATAAACCTTGAAAAATGGAATCATTACTCTGTAAAGATAGTAACTTGAGCTGTACTTAATTTTACCCCTTAGAGGAAGACTGTAAACAGAGCTATGCTGAATTTCTTTTTGTTCCCTGCTAGAGAAGAGCATTTCATGCTGTTATATTTGTATTTTTGTATAAGGACTTTGTTGTAAAACTTATTTTTATATATACATATATGTATAAGGTTTAGCTTGTAATTTATTTATTAGGACTCATTTTTCTGTGTTAAAAAACAGTTGGGCAGTTTTGTTCTTTTGTATGTAACCTCACTTTGAGAAGTTCCCCTTTTCTTCAGCACAACAGAGTAAAAGTATCTCATACATATGGATATTGGTCCATGTTTTAACTTTTTATAAGTGCAAGGTACTGAAAAGTGTACTCTAAACCTCTGAACATAGCCTTAGAAAATATTGCATCAGATTTCTTTCTCATGTGTTGTGAATTGTTTGCCATGAAATAAGCACAGAAACGACAATTATTACACTTCAATGCTAATGATACTTGCTAATGGATCTAAAACTGTTCTAAAAACAAATCCAAAAATGAAACAGCCTCACCACACGTCAGAAAAATCAACACCTCAGTGCCTTCCTGAGCACTTGAGCAAAGCTTTTAGACTTCTGCCCAAGAGGTCCTGCTGGCAGGAGGAGCCCCTTTCTTTTTGGCAGAGTGTTGACTTCTCAACTTGTCAGCTGCCATTGACTGATGTGTCACATCTGCTGTTACTTGGTAGTGAAGTCTTGCTCAGCAACCAGCTCTCAGATTCTAAGAGTATTTCTCTTAAACGTGGCAGAACATAAAGACAGCACTTGGAAAAAAAGAAAAATGCATTGGGATCAAGTCATACTCAGATTTATTTTTATACCATATTGGAACTGGAAGTTGTCACAGGAATAGTTTTATCACTTCTTGCAGCTTCTATATCTTTATTTCTAAGGTATACTGTGAGTAATATCATAATATCTTAGTAATGGAATATTCAGACATGTAACACAGACTTGTGATAGAACAAAAAAAGTGGAAAGCTGCTCCCTGTGAACTGCCAGTGAGTCTTGTAAATCTCAAAATAGCTTTTGTACTTCCAAATTTTGGTGGGTTTTGGTGTTAATTTCCTTTCCATCTAGATCCACAATACAATGTTGTGTTTAGACACATGGCTGTTACTAGTATTTATTCATGTAAGCTATGTAGACCTAATAGCTTTGTTGGGGCAAGAATGCTATGCTTTCAAAGTTTTGTTTTTGTTTTTCTTTTTTCTTTTTTCCTCTTGTAGACTTCAAAGCAACAGATGAGTTGTGAAAGAGAACAACTAAGGGTAAGTGCAATGATATGCAAAACGTTCTGTGTCTTTAAAACATAAGCAGAATCTACTTTGTGGACAACAGAGTGACACATGGATTACTTAAGAGAAACATATTTAGATAATTTGTTGCTTGTTGGTAAATGTTGTGCATATCACCATATAAAAGAGTTACAGGATAAAGGTTTTTCTTCCATCATCTAGTGAGATTTGGCAGTAAATACCTCTTTACAGGACCTCTCTTGGCACTCAGAGTGCTCTTCTTATTCATCATATGAAGTTTTAGTAGTGGTAAAGGTGACTGAGTTTCTCAGCGTTTCTCCAGTACCAGACTGTTTCAAACAGGAAGGTACTTTAGTTTGGGTTGTTTATAATACGTGTGCTTTCAGAAAGAAGTTGGTGCTAAGAACCTGAGAGAATGGGAGGAAAAGGTCCAAGTATGTTAGTGTGTATATTGGTTGTGTACAACCTGTGAACAAGATGGAGTTCCTGAACCCAGCTTGCTGACCCTTATTTTGTTTTCCCCTTTTCATATGTTAAAGTGACAGTGTTTCAAATAGGTTTTAGTCCCTGCTGCCTTTAAATGCTTTATATGTTACGTACTTGCACAGATGCTTTTTATCACAAGTATTTTCTTGCTTAACTGACTGATTCTAGTATTTGTTTGGAAAGGCATAAGAATTTTAATTGCTTAAAAAAAAAAAGCTTTTAGGTCATCATAGTGTTGCTTAATAGACTTAGATTCATTGATACCACATGATGGATATTTTCTTGAAATCCCATATGCAAGGGAAGAGGCAGGCCTGAAGGAAGTATAAGTTTGCATGGCAACAAATATTATTGGAAATAGAAAGAATGGCAACTTTGGGTTGGCAGTTTACAGTGCCTGCATGACTTAGAAGTATGAAGGATATACTCTAGTCTTAAAATAACTTGTGTAGTGTTCTTAAACATCCATTCATTAGATTAACTTCATCACCATATCTAGATGCTTCTGCTGGTCTTCACCATATTCGGAGTGGAATTTCTGGTAAACAAGTTATGCAAGAAGGATGCATCACATGTTGCCCTTGATTCTTTTTTTACTGATATGTGACTGCATTGCTATTGTACTCATGCTGAAGTGACAAAGCTTTGTTTTATCAGTAGTAATGTCTCAACAGAGCAGCTGTCAAAGTTAAAATATTGCAAAAGTACCTGAAGGACAACCTTGTCAAGAAGTAGCTGTGCTATGAGAACAAAGAAAGTTTTCATTTAGTTTTATTGTTTTTATTAAGTTTTCTCCTTTGAATGAAAAAAAAAATAGTTTTGAAATATAATGGGAGGAGGTCCCCAGCTCTTTCTTAAAGTATATGTGATTTTTCTAAGTAGAGGATAAAATGTGATGCAGTAAAGCTTTCCTGTGTTTTTCCATTACATGTTGACAACTAGCAGTGAGCTCAGTGCTTATGATGCCTTTGTGTCATATCAAAATGTGACTTTTCATGACAAGTTAGGGAAAAAAACCACGTCACCACCACTGATGTGATGTTCCTGTTGCATGAAATCTAGTTATCAGTGTAAACTCTGTTCCCGAGGCTGGGATGCAATGAAAGCACTACACCACCCTGCAGAGTCAGAGCTGGTGGCTGTAGGACAAAATGTAGAGCCACCAGGAAGTCTGGCACAGATAGAGCAAAAGCAACAATTGCAGAACTGTTCCTTTCCCCTGCCTGGTCTTCAAACATCCAAACGTTTACCAGTGCCCAGAATATATTCCAGTTTACAACAGCACGTGTGCTGTGACAAGAGGTCACACTGAATTTTCAATATACTGTATGGATACGTTTTGGTCACAGTTCAGTGCTGGCACCTTGATCCCTCCTTCATTATGCTGTAGACAGGCCCCCCTACTGCCAGGTTCTGCACCTTCAAGACTCTCAGAGGCTGTAACTTGACCTTTCTGTCCCTTTAGGTTGGCCGCCTAATTGTACAACTTTTTAGGTCTGCAAGATTTTCTTTTGGGATTTGTGACCTACCATGAATACTTTGATGTGAGGCAGTCTCCTTATATCAGAATATTGTTTATCCCAACTGAAAGAACTGAAATATTAACAAGAGAACAGGATTAAAACAACAAAATATGCCAGCATCCATTTGTGTTAGTTAAACTGAGCTAAAACTGGATTATCTTTGGATCATCTAATAATATAATTAAAAAGTTATCTCCTACCTCTCCTGCTAAATCTAAGATGGCAATATGTCTGGCAGTCTCCTTTATTGATTCCCTAGTCGTTCGTTGGTCTGCAAGTCCTAAAGAAGTTTCACAACAAAGGAACTTTAAGAAGGGCTTGTTTAAAGCTTAGTAGAGCAAATAAATAATTAGACATTGTGTGGCTATAGAAATAAATATCCAAGACTTAAAATATTCTTTTATTCAGCTATTTTTCACCTCTTATCTGTTTAATTGGCTTTTATATTCTAAATACAAAGCAGAGACTCACTGTTCTGGAATAAAGCATTTGGAGTAATGAAACTCTGATTCATATTGGAGCCTCTGGCCATTATACATTATATTTACAGTTAATTCTGATAATTAAGGAGGTCTGTATATTTTAACCCTTTTGTGCTCAAGCTTTGAAAATAAGACTGCCCTCTAGTTGGTAACTTACCTTCCCAACCTGCTACAATTCCCAGCTAGATATGAATGTGAATTATACCTGAATTATTTAAATGAGAATTCATAGAGAAAGTTATGGCAATTTTATCTCTACTACAGCTGGTTGGCTTTGTCAGGTTTTCTTCCATTTGGATATGTGACACAAGCTGACTGTTTTATTTCCCTCCAATTTAAAAACAACAAAAAAAATAATTAACAAAGCATCAATGCCATTTTTTTAGTTTTCCTTTCACTTGGAAATGACTTTTATTACCATTTGCTACCTTCAATATTAATTTTTCTTTTCACAAGTCTAAGTTATTTTTGCTTTTGAATCTGGCTTTGTTTAAATCAAGATGTACTTAAAAACTAATGTCTCTTTAAAGGGGAATGGACTCATCAGTACCACTCTAGAGCTCCAGCCACACTGTTCTTTGTCAGTATTTAATTTAAAGAAAAGACACTGCTTAGTCCTCCTCATTATGTTTTGTGCTCTCCAATCCTGATTTATAAATCTCTTCTTGGAGAGATACACCCTATCCTCTTCTCTGAATCTTCCCTATTGCCACTTGCTGTTTTATAAGTTGTTATGTGGAGCTTAATGTAATTGTCATTCTGATGCGTTATAAATGACCTGTAAAGACACAGAACACACACCTTGCTCAAAATAATTTAAAAGCACTTTTCTTGTTATATTTGGGTCTGAAAAACAGACTTTGAAATGCGAATGATACAAGTTATTTAAGGCTGTGAAGAAAATCAGGATACCAGCCCTAGGTAGAAATAAGCTGTAGCACACAAAGCTACAAAAAAGTGTGGTGAAAGCCTCAGAAGTCTGTCTTCTGCTTTCATTGAACTTTCCTTACTGTTCTGACTTTAGCCTGGGATTATAGATATTTTTTTTTTATCATAGCCTAAGTACATTATTTAACTTGTAGGCTAACTTAAACCTTACTCAGTTTTAACCAGCCTTCCTTTGAACTAAGGAATTATTATTTTGCACTATGAATTTCATGCAATTGTTTTAAGTGAACTTCTGCATGAGTTTTGCTATATAGGCTGATGCTTTTGGTCCTTATGCAGCCGTATTTGTGGAGCTCTGTGAGGTGAGCACAGAGCAACCTGCAGCTCTTATCTTTGGAGGCTTTGCAAATGTTCCTTTGAATGCCAATGAGGTCTAATGGTAAATGGTGTGATTAACTTCCTTGATCTGAAATTTTAAGTGACTTAGTTGTTGCTCTAATTAACAGCTTCTTTTGCAAGCACTTTTTATTAAGATGCATTATATGCAGTCAGAGATCCTCTGGTTTGAAATATGGGAAGGGCAGGCTCTTACTATCATCTCATATTTAATATGAAGTTATTTTTTATAGTACGCTAATTTTTAAGGAGACAAAAGGAAGTTTTGCATTCAATATTGTTCTGTTTTTCTTCACTTTTATATGGTAAATGAAATAAGCTGTGACATGCAGCCAAGAATGTATGAAAGTTATCCCAGGTAGAGAGAAAACAAAAGCAAATGCATTTTTATGTCCAGTATAATTTTTAAGCAAAGCTTTCTTTGTTTCTTTGTTTGGTGCATTTATTCATCAGGTTTTAAGGTGCTCAGCTGTGCAGGTGGGGGTTTTTTGAAAGTTTTTAAAGAAAATTTTTGAAGCTCATCATTGTGGTATAAGCTTTCTCCAGTGATCTAAGAATAATCCACTGGTAATTTTTGTGTACAGTGTTCCTCCAATGCACTAAGGAGCTAAGCTGTGATTCAGTGGCAGATGGTAGTTTTTTTATCAGTTTGAGCGGAAATGATTTGTGAAGTAGATCTTAATTTTTAGCATTTCCTGAAATAATTTACTATGTGGTGGTTGGCCAAAGAACCTGTGCTTTCAGTCTCTATGTTTTCCCACATTAGACTGGGGAAAAAGAAAGGTATATGAGCTTGTTTCCTGGGTCCAGTGATATCTTACCTTAATACCAGAAAGCAATATAGTAATTCATAGCATTTCTACAAATCTGGACAGCTAGTTCTGGCCATTAGAAAAAATGTCACTCTCTTCCTTCTGAAAATCTTTTGGTATGTATTTGCCAACCATGTGTATACAAACTAGCTAGTATTATACATCCCTCTCTTAAATTAAAAAGGGTTAATAGGTGAAAAAAACTTATAATGTACTAGTAGATTGGGATCAATCTGATGTGTGTTTACTACTCATACTGTTTTAGGAACTTACATAGGTTACGCTAGACAAGTGCAAGACAAAGAAAGAATGTTGGCAGCACTTCACTTGAAGAGTGATGATGCCACTCCAGGTTTCTTTAAATTCTTTCAGGAATAGTAAAGAAGCCTTTAGGTATTTTCTGTGTCTCTGCCACTGATGAAATGCCATTGTGAAAACCTTCCATTCCTTTCCTCATGTTTTGGCATCTCTCTGAGAACAGTAGGCAGAGATTTTCTGTTGTTCAAGTGCCACTTTCTTTTGAGTTCAACTTTGATTTTTTGCACAGTCAAGAATTTTCTCAGTATGGTGCTTTGTAATTGCTGATAATGAAGAGATAATATTTGGTGAGGTTGAAGCAATGTCTTCAGTAACTACCTGTCCATTCAGTGTGACAGACAGATTCTGTCTACAGTTGCAGCACATAATACGGAACTCAGCAACCGCTCAACGTTGAAGTTATGTTTGTATACAGTCAAGGATAGGGGCTTGGTTACTGAGGCAATTCACTAAATGTAATCAAAGTTCATAAAGTGGTGAATTTCTGAAGGGACAGAAGGAAATAGATGAAGATAGTATAAAGTATTGAACCAATACCCAAAATAATTCAGTATCAGAGTGCTCTCTTTCTCCTGCTACAAAAACCTTAGAAATGGCCAGTACTGGATCCAGGCTGTATTTGGGAACAGATGTTTTACTCAGAACAGCAGCCTTTGGTACATACTTTCTGCAATGACTGCATATAGCCTGTTTTGCAGCTCACTCACAGTGATCAGTGATGCTGTCCCAGAAAATAAGAAAGATTTTGTTGTTTATTTTGTAATTTTTGAGGGAACTCTTTTTTCAAATAGCTTTTATAACTTCTCTTTTATCATCTTGAAACCAGACCTTTAAGTGCACAGCTTTAACAGTGCTTATACTATCTTATTATTTCAACCTGTACTCTTGCTTAGTCAATTTGACTAGTAAAGATCATAGTCCTCTTTAATGTCACCCCGAATTTAAGCAATAAACACTAGTTTACAGTGCAATTTGGGGGTTGATTGGTTTCATTTTTTGTGGCTTTTTGGTTAGTTGGGTTTGCTTTTTTCCCCAGGGTGTTTCCACAAGACCTTTCTGGCCTGGGTGGGGGCTTATGTGGTTTTGGCTGAGTGGTGGTGTTGGTCGATTTATGTTTTTTCACTTAAGCTAAAGTGAAAAACCTGAAAAAGCTTTTCAGTTGCAGGTAGATGGGCTGATTTTTTAACATACTCTTTGGTCCTTCTGCATGGTGGATTTCTATTCTTATTTACTCATCTATCAAATAACTGACAGAGCAACTAGATTTTTAAAGGGAACAAGACAGGCACTGAGAGTAGTATAATAACTGAAAAAGTAATTTACATTGACAATCCAAATGATGTAGTGTTATAGAGATGTATCTCCACTGGGCTGCATTGGCTTCTTGAACCAGCATTGTTCAAAGGAGAGAGAATGAAGGAATACTGATTATAGTATGAACATCATATTCCAATGTTGATCTTTTCATGCTGTACTAATACTGGAAATTTAAGCCTTCATGTAGAAGGATGGCTACAGGTGTTTTCTGAAGATGTAATCAAATGTGAGGTAGACTGTTAGTGCACAAGTATTGGGTAAAAATACAGATACACTCTCTGCTCACATGTTCATTTGGGCAATTTACAGCATTTCTCTGCCACGCAGTAGTTGTCTCTTCCTTTGGGATTCCTACGGTTCCTTGAGTACAATACTGAAAATTTAAAAGTGGCCTTCTGAACGTCACTTTCCTACCTGATAGTAGCTGCCCTCCAAAGAGCACATAATTAGTATTTTTATTACCTTGATTTGTTTCCTTTGACTGGTTTTCCTTACACATGCTACAGTTTACTCCATCTGCTGTCATCTCATTTCTTCTATCTTCCTTGTTCCCTAAACTACTGCTTTCTACAACTGTTTTCATCATTGTTAAAAATCATTTCTGTAGCACCATAAAAAACTAGCACACAGTGAAGTAGTGCCTTTGCTCCAAAGAGGTTAGGGTTCAGATACATCCTTGATTTCTGGTGTACCTTTTTTACTTTTAAGGTAGATTGCATTAATCTCTGGTTTTATTCCCACAATTTTTCCTGATCAAATGATAGTGACCAGAACTGTATGACTCTACTCTTAGAATTTCTTTGTTTGAAGTGCAGGTCATAATGGAACACAAGCCTTGCTATTTACCACTTGGCTCTGTATGTAATATGTACTTTGAATACATTAACTAAATAGAAGCAAGGTACAAATCTCTGAATATTCTTAGCAGTTTTTCTGTGTTGGCACATTTAATTTCATATGTAAAAATATATATATATAAAATGTCTTCTGAAATGTTTAAATATTGTGTATTTGCAATGATCCCTTTGTGAAGATACTGTGGTTTAGCAAGGTCTTACACAGTGAAAAGCTGTAAGAGACTATGATGCCTTTGATCAGCATTTTGCAATTTACTGTTTGTGGAGCCCTACTGAGACTAATGTAGTTCCAGAGAAAAGTGAGTGATATTATTACCTAAGGTCACAGAGAAGCTGCTCTCTTTTCTTATGTGTATAGTTTTCTTTGAAGACAAAAGCAGCAAATGTTTGCTCTGACACTTGCTGATGCTCTCTTTTAGTCCAGCTCAAAGTATCAACAACCTTTTGTCATGGGGAGTGCTTCAGAACTGTGTAATAATTGCAAGCTGCATCAAATTGTTGCCACCATGTTAGTGATTTGTCTGTGATGGTATTGTAAACAATCACTCCTTGTGATGCTACTGGAGAATTTCCCTGCTGAGGATAAAAACTGGTTTTGCATGTAGTCAAAAGTATTTCCAGTCCTTGCTACCAGAAGAATCTAAGTTTTGATTTGAGAGTGAGATTATATTTCCAGAATTGCACTATCTTCAGAATAGGGTGTAATTGGTTTTGTTTTGTTTCAGTGTTGGTGCATCTGCATTTGCTGCTGGAACTAGTTAACTTCGTATTTTGTAGCTGGGAAGAGAAGTATCCAACTGATGTGAACCATGAACCCCTTAGGAAAACAGAAAATACATAGATTCACAGCTTCTCAGAATACAAATTAAATATTTAGTGTACAGGCTGGATCCCTCTAAATGGAGAGTGTCTGAGGTAATCATGGCATCTTTATGTACAGGCAATTTACTATGCGAAATAATGGGCAGCTAATGTAAAGAGACAATACAGTACTTTTATTTCAGTCAAAGGAAGAGAACTGTATGATCAGTGGACTTTGTAATTGTGGGAGTGCAAGGTCAGGGAATCCAGCTTCACTTTGTCAAAGGAATTTCTGATAGTACCAGAAGGCAATGGGGTGGACTGAAGTATACACAGGTTATATTTATTAGCTAGTTTATTGGCCTGTTGGTGGCTGTGTAAGTGGGTATAGAATCAGGGTGTAGAATCAGAAGACTGACATGTTTTGTAATGCTTGATGCACACAGGCAAAAGTATTCAAAAATTTGACCTTTTGCAATGAGCTGCACACTACCAAATGTTTTTAGACCAGGAAAATAATACACTTGTATGGTGATGTTGGAAGGGGTATAGTGACCTAGTTATCAACTGCTAGCACTGTGGGGGAAGCAGTGCCTAAGTCCATTGTCTCAGTGTGTTCCTTGGAGTATGTTGTGTGCATTGACCTTCACTATGGATTTACAGCTACTTAGTTATGCAGTACTACTGAAAATACTGGTACTTCTTTACAGGTAGTTGCATGTTGCCCTTAACTTTCATTTGGAAATACCTGTTCTTCAAAAACAACTGTGTCCTGTTTAAAGAAATTCTAAACCAAGAGATGAGTCTTTATACTTTTAAGCATTCAATGTAAGAACAGACCATGGATAACTGCATGCAGATCCTTTCACAGAAATGTTATACTCTGAGATGACAGGAAGACATTCCCTCTACCAGACTGCTAAGAGGCATTCTTAATCTCATTTTTGCTCTTGACATTCCCTGGATTCCCTCAGATAGCTGGGACTGATTGGCAGAAGTTTATCAGTATGTTTGAAGTGATCTCAAAATAATTTTATATCACTCCTGAAAATCAGGACCATTTGGGCATACATGTACATATTAGCTCACTGCACATATTAAGAAAACACGGCCTTAACTATACTCTCACTGCTGATTTGTCATTTATCACAAATGCTTCCAGTAAGTGTCAAGAGTTTCTGGAAAAACATGGTTTGAGACCTATTAAAGGGGAATGTTCAGTGAGTCTCAAGATAGAAGCCAAAAAAGAAGGAAGGCCTATGGAGAATATATGCAGACATAAAGATGATGGAGAGGGTCCTACAAGACACAAAATGAAAGGCAGGCAAAGATGCCCAAAGTGTTTTTGTGGTCTGGAAGGCAGCCAAAGAAGCATTGATTTATTAAAGAGCAGCATCATAGCCTCCTTTTCTCCATGTGATGGTGCCATTAGAGCTCTTAGCGCAGTCTCTGATTTCCTTGATAATGACGAGTAGGAATTTCAAACAAAACACCAAAAGAAGATCCTGAAGCCAGTTATTTCTCAGATCTACACCACTGCCAGGCCATCCACTTTGGCTCTGTAGCTGACTGGAGAATTCAGTATGTAAAGTATCTGCCGGGGATTGCACAGCTGAGTTCCCTGCTTATTAAATACAACACCTACTTGTGTTAAGAGCACCTGACCACTTATGCCCTTAGGCTTCTGCACACTTCAATCATGATGTTGTATGCAAAAATTAGCTTCAGTTTTCACAAGCCTGGAGATGGGCAATACCCACCTTCATCAGGACTTGGTTGCAGAGCCCCTTCTAATACAGTGAGGAAAACAACAGAGATTGTGGGAAGCAGGGCTAATTCTTGCACTCTTCCTAAGAAGACAAGATTTCAGGTGCAGAGGAGCAGATTTTTGCCTTAGCCACATGGGTGCTGTAACAGTGCTGCTTGACATCAGCAGTGGTGCTGCTGGCAGCCTTGAAGGAGAAGGTGCCCTCTAGATATGCATGTCCCTCACCAAATCACAGCAATGATACAACTGACCCTCAGATACGAGGCTGTTAGTGCCTGGTTAAAAAACAAGTGTTGACAAGGAAAGCATGAATTTGTTTTGTCAGATATACAGTCAAAAATAACTAATGATAGATTTGCTGTGATAAGTTCTATATGATGGCTTTGCTGAAAGATCGGCTGTTTCATGATTGACTGCATTAATATAAGTGATAAAACTGATCCCTTTGTTATCATCTAGTGCATAAAGACTTCAGGATTTAAGAAGCCTGCACTAAATAACAAAGCAATTTATAAACTCATAAACTGAAAATTACAGGGAAGTAGTTCTTAAGTCATTGGTAATAGTAATCTTTTTATTAGTGATGATTATCAGATGTTAACCCCTACTCTCCTTTTTGAAGTAAAATCTTACCTTAGGAAGGTTGCAATTATTTAAAAATAATGAAGTCATGGACATAATTCTTTATTAATTTACTGTGCAAGTGAGGGAAGTTTTATTTATTTATTTAGCTAGATTTCATTCCTCCCTCTAACCCCATCAGGTCCCTACATTCCCTAATGCAAACTGATCTATCCTTTCGCAAGCAGAAAGGTGTTGGCTTATGTTATAGCTGAAGAACAGTATTGGCTCTACTGCTGGGTGAAAGATCATTATCCAAAGCAAATTTCAGTGTAGTATCTTGAAAAGAGAATCTTCCTGTATTTCAATAAACAGATAATAGTTAGCAATACTTGGTTTCATATTAGCCTGTCTTAAGGAGAATATAATTGTGTCCTACTGTGTAAAGGGAAATACACTGTCCCAGATTTTAAAGAATGCATTATGATTGTAAGACTTCTCTGTGTTCTCTTGAATCAAAGATTTTACAGGTAATGGAAAAAGGATCTTGACTAGAGCTAAGCAAACATTTGCCAGGAGATAATTTTTCCGATGTTATTAACTTCTTTTTCTGAACAAGAGTATCCTGAGTTACTACATTCATTCATTCATTCAACCTTTTTCTACCAATATTAGTTCTCAAGGAATAGACAAATGAAGAGCCACTTGTTACCAGTACTCAATATTTGATATCCAGCTTGCTTTGTTCAAGTGTGAATCCTTACATGCTGAAACAGATGTTTCTTTTTTTTCATCTGCATAAGCATAATCTCTAAAATCAAGATGAAGATTTAAAAAAAGCCTATGGGCGTTATCTGGAAGAAAGCTGTAGAAATGCACTAACATTTCAAAGAATCACAGAATCCTAGGGGTTGTTGGAAGGGACCTCGAAAGATCATCTAGTCCAACCCCCCAGCCAGAGCAGGGTCACCTAGAGCACATCACACAGGAACGTGTCCAGGCGGGTTTTGAATGTCTCCAGTGAAGGAGACTCCACAACCTCTCTGGGCAGCCTGTTCCAGTGCTCTGTCACTCTCACAGTAAAGAAGTTCTTCCTGTTATTCACACAGAACCTCCTATGCTCCAGTTTGCATCCATTGCCCCTAGTCCTATTACTGGTCACCACTGAAAAAAGCTCGGCTCCATCGTCCTGACACTCACCCTTTATGTATTTGTAACCATGGATGAGGTCACCCCTCAGTCTCCTTTTCTCCAAGCTAATGAGATCCAGCTCCCTCAGCCTTTCCTCGTAAGGGAGATGTTCCATTTCAGGAAATGTAGTTAAAACCATGTTTTCTAATAGCCAGTAAATTCTGATCCTCCTGTCCTCGTGTCAATTCTTAGGGAATGTATTTTGCAAGTCTTCATTATCCTTTCACAGATGTTATTCTAAATAAAGTCAAATCCCTCACCATCCCATAGTGATGATCCCTATGATCATGACTGAAGCTGGAACCCAGTTATGACAGCTAAAAAACAGGAAGAGAGAATGTGAGGTTCTCCTGTGGCTGTCAAGGTTTTCCATGTCAGAACTACTGTCTGAGTCTGTTCTCAATGAAAATAGTGGAGAAGCAGCAACAGTACAGCGCCTGTCATTGAGCTAATGGCAAGGATTGAGCTATTACCAGTCAAATAATGATCTCTAATAATTTGATTTAATTATAGTCTGATAGTTACCCTAAGAGTCTTGTCAGGATGGAGTGTTTGGATGTTGGAATAAATAGGCAGCACTTTGTTACAGAAACGGCACTAATTAAGTGTGCATACCAAAAAAAGAGGTCAGACCCCTCAATTTTTTTCCCATCATTTTGCTATGCTAAGAAAAGGAAAGCAAGTTCCGTATTTGTGGTTTTAAGGGGAACTATGAACTGTGTAAATCCCACAGATATGTCACGGGGTCTAGGATCAGAGGCAGCTCCTATCTGTCACCATCCTGCTTGTCACTCCTTGGACGATACACAGAGTGCAATTCATCAGACAGAAATCCTGACTCAATATTTTAAATTGTGGTGATGTCTAATGATCAATCAGATTGTTGGCTGGTTGCTACTCCGCGTTTCCTAGGACAGTATTCTGAACTTGCTGTTACAGCAAATGAACATAGAAAATAATTTCTTGCATCAGAAGCAACAGAAAAGTTAAAGTAATAGAAATTAATTGAAAATGGAAAAAGTATGTGGGCTGAAAACACAGAATAGTTTAGAAACCAATGGAACTATACATAAGTTTACACTTCTATTGCTCTTCTACAGTTATGCTAAAATCCAAAAAGCAAAAGCCAAATAAACCAGCAAAACCCCCTTAAAACTGCAGTGAATTAAGAGCAGATTAAAGGCTTCTTTTGTTAGCATACCTCCTAAATATTGGTCATTTTTCATTTCATAAATAGCCATGATCGATGAGGCTGTAGAGTGTGGAAATTAAGCAAAAACACAAATATTTCTAGCTCTCCAAATGTTTCCAATTATGTTGGTACTCCGTGTAAATTATGTGAGATTTTAGTGTTGTTGCACCTCATGTATCATGTGCCTGGTTGGTATCTTTTCTTGGTGAAGAAGCCTAAGGAAAAAACCTGAAGTTCATCACGAATAATGTCAGCATAATCATTACCATCACATTCCCTCCCTCCTTTATGAAGCATTTATAACAAAAAAATTAACCCACCTCGCTGCCTGTTTGAATTCTAAAGTTCTAAGACTTTAGTTGAAAACAGATCCATTGAAGTCAACACAAGTTTTGTCTTTGCAATCTGTGAGTCAAAAATATTATTTTAATACCCTTCTACATGTTTATAGAACACCTAGCAAAATAGGGATTGTACCATTTAGCACTGAGATTACTTTAATATTCCTAGGAATCTTCAATATCCTGCAAGACAAGAAACTTAGTCTGCATTTTCTTATCTTCCAATGCAGTAAGCAATATTGATGCTATTTCCAATCTTCTGTGTCATTAATAAATATGCCAAGATCTGTCCATGAATTATGGCCTTTTAATAAGGTAATGGAACTCCTAGAATCTAGACCTTGATTTTTTAAAATCTGAGTTGCTTAGGTGCCAGTAAGAATGTGCTGATCATAGATGCAACTAATCTTGATTAATTATGATTACACAATTTATTATTTCTTCTTTACTATTATAAACTATTTTTACTGTATACTTAATATCTTACCAATTCTCTGTGATTACATAAGCAAAATATTTATTGTTCTGATTGATTATAAGAGTTAAGGCTGTGATACAAGCTGGTACAGAAATGCCATGCTCTGAAGCTAAAATACCTGTCAATGCCCTTATAGAAGAGCCTCATATGTTTAAATTTTAGGTGCAAAAAACCAGAGTAACATACCTGTTTTCAGTCTTCTTTTTATCAACATTTTTCTACCTGTGCAGAAACTAAAGATGATCTAACGAACAAAGCATTTAATAATAGCTGTATTAAAAATAAAACACTTCAAATGAATGGTTTTGTGTAGCAGCATTAGAAATTGTTCCACTTGTTTGAAGGAATAAGATATGAAGAATTGATTGAGTAGCCCATTTAATAATGAAGAGAATTTAGAATACAGAAAGATTAGTTGAGAGCCTTGGGACACAATCCACTGAAGTTTTATATGCTGCCTGTGCTTAAAAACAGGCAAATTTTGATATAAAAGTGATTTATAGGCAAGAGCTGTGCACAGTCTTTTATCATATTAATAAAATCTTTAACCAGTTTTTGAAAATTCTAAAGCTTTGTGTGTTCAGTTCAGATGCACAGATCAGAAAGAACTGCTGGCTGGCAGATGTGCAGATACATTATCAGAAAATGTATTTTCAGCTTAACCAATATAATCTGATTCATTCTAACGTGATCTTTCAAGTTTATTATAGTGTAATTGAATACAGAAGAACACAGTGCACTATACAGTAGACGAAATGAGGTGAAAGTGTACAGCTTAAAGGTGACCAGGTTAGGCCTGCTAGATTGCTAAATGTTGCTGGTTAAATTGGCAGATGATTTAAACAATCGAAACAGTAAACAAAAGGCTGTTCTCTTCCATTCGAAGACTACTTTTGTGAAGTGGCTTTACTTCATGAAATTGCACTAAACTTGTTTCAATATATATTGTCCTTGAATATTACTGTAAAAGTTATCACTTTAGTAATAGGTACATTAAACCTTTCTCATCTGCTTCCACTAAAATAGGCAAAAACCTTTTATCTGGACATATTTAGTGGATCTAACTTAAATAGCCCTGTGTGTACGTATGTATCTGTTTATCTATCTAATATTCTTTATATAAATCTTATAATTAAGTATCACATGAATTAATTGTTTCAGTTTCCTATGTTAAATCAGCTTTGAAATGTTAGTGGTATGGCAGTTGGCAGTTATTTTTCTTTTGAATTCACACCAGTGGCAGGAGTCTTTAAGACTCTCCTGATTACCATTTGTTTAGCAGTAAGGATTTTAGTGGGCTCCCCCTAGTCCTGCTTTCCTGTTATGTCTCCTTGTTATAGGCTGTTTCAGCAGGTGCCTATCCATTTGCCACCTGCCCTGGTGCAGTGAATGATTATGCAATTTAGTTAATGCATTTTAATTATTTAGGTGACATTTTACCTTGTATGGTTAGGCTGAATGTGTAAATTGACTGCAGTCTTTAGTTAAAAAGACAATTTTTTTGTCTGAAGAAGTGCACAGTCTGTGACCAAAGATAATGAGTAAGTAAGCAAACATAAAATAAGACAAAAGTTCTCTTTCAACTCATTCTCATGCCCATTTTTATACCTCCTCTTTTAATTTATTCACGGATTTATCATTATGTATACACTATAGTAGTTGATGCACTTAGTAGACAGTGTTTGTACTTTGCTACATAAATAGCCAAAGCGTATTACAGTAACAGCATGATGGGCTGCCAGTTCACAGGGTTAGGGATGATTTTTCAAGACCAGTAACACAGCCTAAGAAGTGACCAAGGCTTATCTCCATTATACTGTAAAATTGTTTCTCACCTGAGGATGCTGTCAATCAATTTACTAAATGTATTGTGCATTACAATGAGACAGGTTAAACAAGTTAAACATACTTCCTTGCAGCAAACACTAAAAGTCTAAGCTGCAATCTGAAAACCCTGAATCCCTTGCATACACGTTCCTGTGCATAAAGTGCCTTCAACTTAACCCAAAAACCACCAACAAATTCAGTTCTCTGTAGTAGCCTTTGTTACATACACGTCACAATTATTTCTCATTTTGATTTTAAAATACATATTGTGGCAATGAAAAAAACTAAAAAAAAAAATAAATCAGCACAGACACTTTTACTATCATCTGATTTACTGTTTGCATTTCTCTGTTCCTCACATTGGCTGTTATCTCCCAGCAGTACTAACAGCAGCAGCAATAACACCATGAAGTCAGTAGATGGCTGTAGAAAAGTATGTTGAACACTCCTGTGTTAGAGTAATAAGATTGGGAAAGGCCTTGACCTGACTGGATGCGGCTTTTATCTGAAGTACATTTAAAGAGATAAAGGAGAAGCAGGGTGCAGTACATGTTCCTTTCTTTTCTGTAGGAGCTTTGCTTTGAGTTTAAAAATTTTTCAAATGCAGGATTTGTGAACTGGGTCCTTTAGCAAGGAGAGGTAATGGCTTGAGTGCCACTGGAGTCACCTGCTAGCCTCTGGTGATTTTTTTGTTTTTTCCTCCCCTCAAGACATCTTAGAAATTCTCCTATAAATTCCTACAGAGGGGGAGTCTGTAGATCCCATAATAACAATCAGGAAGTGGTATATTCTCATTTATTTATTTATTTATTACTACTATTTTTTTTTTTAGGTTGTGTTTTTTTTTTTTTTCTTTCTCTCCAATGTAGTTGGCTGCCTTTAGTGCACGGACCTGCTCATTAAATAGATACACCAAGAATTGTTACCTAAGCAAGCTTGACAGTAAAGAAAGGACAGACTGAGTTAGGGAGAAAAAGGGAAGAAAAAAAGACAGCCTGAAGCAAGTCACTTCACACGCAGAAAGAGCCACTGAACGAATGCTATTCTCATAAACTAACCAAAAAAAAAACCTTGTATAAGAAAAGAAGAGAACTGTGAGGACTTGACAGAAAAAGGCAAGATTTTCTACCCACCCTTTTCAGTTTTCCTTCCAGACACACTTGGTGAAGTAAGGAGACTTCTGTTTGCTGACAGACCCCTTGATTTCTTTCAAGATGATGATGTATTTGTGGGTAGGTAGTGTCTCTCTCCATGTCAATCTTTTATTAATAAATTAAGATTGTAGATTTTAACCTATATTTGCAGCATGTTTTTTAATATGTAAAGCTATATGTATACTGCAGGAGAGCTTAGCACAGCTAGTGTACAGTACATGTGCTTGCATTTCCAATGGGAGTTTATACAAACTGTTTCATTAACATTAAGCTGCAATTTATTTTCAGGGTTTGTAGGATATGGAATAGTGCACTGCTTTCTTTTAATTGCCTTAGAAAATGCTAAAATTGTACTTGCAAGATTCACTGTATGGTTCAGCCGTGAAACAAATGCTCTATCACTTGTGGATGCTCAGAATTTGCTTTTTTTGTAAGAAAAGAAACAATGTGATTAAAACTTCTGGTTTGTTACTTTATCTAGTTGTGTTTATATTAGTTGTCACAGTCCTCCTTGGCTTTTGAAGTTTCTGGCAATTGACAACTGCAGATAGAGAAACAGAATGTACTTATTCCTGTGATTTTTATTTTCAGCATTGTTCAGATTCCTTGCAGCAAAATCTGCTCACCTTAAAAATAATGTTGTGCTATGACATGTATTTTGTTAATTAGTGAAACTATTAACCTGTTAATTAATCTGGGTTTAGATAGGAACGTTTTTTCTTAAAAAAAAAAAAACAACACAAAGAACCAGAAAGCCCACAAATAAATCACTGAATGAATATGCATACTTAAAAAGCATTTCTGTGTTCCTCTTCAAAGCCTGTACATCTTCTGGGAAAATATTTTAAACTAATCTCATCTGACGATCTGTTTATTTATTTAATTTAAATCTATGTAAAAATAGCCTTGCTGCTAATCTGGGCCACCTCTGCAAAACAGGCTGCATAGGAGCAACATTTAAGTCTTAGAGATATTATCAGTAAATCACTACCGGTCATGTAAATTGCTTGTAGCTCATGCTGTAAATCTCCCTTTGCAATTCCTTTTAGTTTCTCTTGACCATCCAATGTATTGTAGTAACTTTTGCCATCTGTGCAAAAGGCACTGTATGCTGACTTTTAAGTTTCTTATTTCAGTTCTTTGACCTGTGCTATCATTTCAGTGTCTCACCAATCACTGAGCCTTATGATTGTCTTTTTTTTTTCCTCCGTTCTTTAGTACAAATCACTTCTACTTTCACAAGCAAGTATCTGTGCATGTAAAGTGACCCAGATTTCTGCATATTTTTAACCCTTACCACTATTCTTTTTTGAAGCTATATTTTTGCTAATGCAAGGATTAATTTCCTCCTATGTTTAGCTTAATAATTCAGATTACTTAATCACAGTAGTATATTTTTCATTGAACACTCTTGTATTCTGCTGTTGCAGTTAACATCATCCAAAAGAGAGAGACTGTAAAAATTTGAGGATAAACCCTTTTTTCTGACATGCACAATTGTTTCTTTGTGGCACTAGCTAAAACTGTTTAAAAGCTAAGGACTCTTCCCCCCTAGCAGCCCAAGACTGTGAACCTTTGTTAACTGGAAAACTTAGCTAAATACATTTTATTACAGGTAACTGTAAGACTTCTGTTATCTCCAATGTGTTGCATTCTGTATTATTTATCAACTTTCCTATTTTTCTTTTATATGCTTCAAGCAAAAAATGCAGTTATAAGCAGTTTCTGATGGCACCACTTGCTGGTTCCCAAAGCTTCCAGTAATTAATATTTGACATTTACATATCTATTCCTGCCATTTCTATTTTGTCCTTTTTACTTACATGTTATGATGTTTCATTTTGTTTTGGTTTGGTTTTTTTATTAGCAGAGTTGACTATATGAAGAGAATGCTTGTCTCTTTTTTGACACTACTACACCTAGGTGTTAAGCATTCTTACCATTTTTAATTTAACTTTCCTATTCTAAGTTATTTTTAAAAAATCTCCAAATAAGATTAGTAGGGAGAAGCAGAGAATGAGCTTCATGGTTTTTTTATATCAGAACAGTATTACTTTTTTGTTCTGTGGAAAAGAGATGAGTTCTATTCATAGAAAACTTACTGTATGGTTTTTAAACTCTGTGCACATTAAGTGCACATGTGTATGTATGTGCCTGTAAAAGATGCAGTATGTAAACGAGGCTTTTAACATAAGCCATTGCAATGAGTAAACTCACAGCAGCATTTTAAATGTTTTCTCCTGGCACCACATCAATATTTTATACAATTATATAAAAGCTCCTCAGCAGTATTATTAAAATTTAAAGTAGCCAACTTGTGTGAAAACGTAGTCTTCCCTTTTTTAAAAGGTGTACAATAAATATATTTCTCTTCATTGACAGAGATTTTTTTTCATACTATTCACTCCTTCATGTGGCAGTGTTTACCTTTTGTTTCATTCCATGTATAATTTAGAGGATTTTGCAACAAGACAAATTGCAGTTTCTTTGCCATTTTTAATGTCTTCCTATTTAGTATCCTGTAAAAGGTGGGGTTTTTTTAATTTCTGCTGTTGCTGATGTCAAGTTTCTTTTATGGCAAGCAAACTGAATGTGTTCAGCTAACTAAATCAAAATGTTCTGCATGAATGCAGTGTGTAGCCAGTAATGCAGACTGTGGAATGGAACAGTCTTGATTAGTTGTTTTTAAATACTAATTTCAAGATTTCAGGAAGAAAGATTTTAGTACTATTAACCTTATCAAAGGAAATCCATATTTGTTGACAGGCCAAGTAATTTAAGCAATGCTTTTAGTCTCCTCCTCTAGAAAAAGGAGAACTTTTTTTAGTCTAGTACTTTCAGGTACAGACACCTGTGCTGTAGGAATCAGAGTTCATCAATATCCAAATTCATATTGACCAATAAACTTACAGGACCTTCAGCTTTTACTGATTTAGGGACTACAGCTGAAATCCTGAAGTCAAAAGCAACTGTACTCTCTCTAGAGGGTAAATGTAGACCCTTTAATTTCCTGATCCTGCTGCAGTATAATACACCTTTCTTCCCTGTACAAGATTGTTGCAATGATGATGCTAGGTGTTCTTGATCCCTGCAGATTATAATTCACATTTTATAGTGTAACGCAACTCAGAAAAGATGTTTCCATTTTCCCAGAATGTAAACAGTAAGTGATTTATTTTTTTCAGTTAGAGTGCTGCAAAGTTGCTGACCTCTGTGTAACTTGGAAATAGACAACTGCCAGTGGGGTTGATGGTTGAAAGCAGAAACTGCTCAGAATCTTTTACTGAATCCACACTTCCCACATCTGCTCTTTCTGTATAGTATTCTTCCTATTCTTTTTCAAACTTTGAAAAATAAGCATAATAAGCATAGTTTGTCTACTTGACAGCACTAGCAACTGCTTGTTTCACAAGCAAACAGTTCCCTGATTACTTGTTCTCCATTTGGTAGTTCTCACTGGACTATTTTAAGTTCTCATATAGCTCTTGTTCATCTTGCATATTCTGAGTCAGAAGATGAGAATTTAAAGTTACTGCATCTCATTAATAGTTTTGTCATATGGGATTAAATATCATGGTAAAAAAAACTGGAACAAAATAATTGGTAAATACATTTTAAAATATACAAATTATTGGTTTTCTATCTTTTGTTATATGCTGTGAAAATGATGAACTAAAATTACCTTTATATACCATAGTAAAATTCTATAAATTTTATAAACACCTTATTAATGTCTGATTAGTTAGAAATGTGCTTCACTCCTGTCAGTCTGCTGTTCTTTTTAATAATAGGGAATGAGTTTTCAGAAGAATTGTATAAATGTAGCAGAGAATTCAGTAGCAGCTTCAGAATAATATTTGATTGAATAAGGCAGAAAGCATGTCAGCAAATGAAATTTGGTTTTGCCCAAAACTAGAGCATGCAGACACAGAGAAAGAAATTGAAAAAATTTATATGCAACAGCAACAAGATAATTTCTTCTGGCAATAGAACATTGTTTTGACAGCTCTGAAGAATAAAGCTTTACAGTCCAATACAGAGAACTGTGTGTTGTACTTGTCTGAATTAGCAAAATAAACCTCAGCTGAACATTCAGAGAAAAGACTGGAGGAACCGGGAGTCATAGAAAGACTGTATCAGAAATGTAATGGGGATAAATATGTAGAAGTTTTAACTACTTTATGGTAGCTTATCTGGAGCTGTTGTCAGTAAGCATCTCCTGTTTAAAGACATCTTAATAGTCTGTGTCACTTCACATAATCAAAGCAGATGATATTTTATTTAGCTGAACAAAAGTCTCACTAGTTCTTATGCACTACCAAATATATGCAGACAGAGTATGACTTTCTCCTGGATTAAGGAAGTGTGTAATTTCAAGCCTAGTCAGTACACTTTGTGTATTGCTACTATAGAACAAGTCTGTAAGTGAAGCAATACAAAGGCCTTTAACTAAAGAAAATTAGAACCCTAAATAATGTGAAGATTACTAAAAAGATAAACAAAATCAGTATTTTTCACACTGATGTAAGGAGGTACAATATCCTTTGAGCGATAAAATTCTTATTAGATTTTTTTGGGTAACTTTACTGTGTATTTTGCATCATTGATATTGTGTGTGCAAAGCCAAGTATTTCTCTTTTAAATAAGGGCTTCCCAATTACATCACAGAATAAGAGAAAAATGCACTATTCACTGTGCTTAAAGAGCTACAGACACTTGAAATACAATATGAACTACACTGAAAAACTTAATGAGTATGTTGAAAACACTGCCAGTGGAACACTTCAGCAGTATAGATTATTTTGCAGAAAATTACTGAGTTATCAAAATGTTTAAATCCTTTTAGTTAAGAAAAATCAAACATATTAGCTGAAAAGCCACAGGTACCTTCAGAGTCCAAATTATCCTCATGCTGCTTTCCACTGAAACTTTGAATAAAACATGTAGCTTCATACTCTGTATCTGCTGATGTTGAATAAATACATATCTTTTATTATTAACACAAAAAATACAAAATTATTTAATAATGGAGTACGGCGATATGAATAGTAAGGCGTTTCAAGGGTATCTGACTCAATAAACTTGAATTATGAAGTATTGCAATTTATAAACCTGCAATCTTTAGGGCTGAAATGAAAGGACTGATAGAGATGTTAAATGGAAACAGGATTACAATTAGTTCAGGTAGAATCTAAGACAATTCTCAATAGGTTATCTTTTTACATTGATTGGTATATACACATAGGTTGGTTTAAAAATCATAGGTATAATAATTCATTTTGGAATGACAAAAAACTAAAAATCACAGTAACATACAAAGCATAAAAAGATTCTGCAAAATCACCTTTTTTAACATGTAGAAGACAAAGGTAATTTCAATTTGGAATATCTCACAGTAACATTTGCTCACCCAATATATTGAGTTTTGAAGGGGTTTTTTGACCTGCTACAGTATTCTGTAAAACAACATTCTATTATTTATACAGGTAACAATATGAACATGAGGAAAAAAAAAATCAGTATTATCCTCCACTATACCTACTGTTGCATAATGGTGGCTTAAGCAAGCAAGGCAGTTTTGGTTTATAACAATAATATACCTTTCTTTAGAAGCGAAGACACACACACGTGTTACTAAGTAGGACATTAAGAATTTGTGTATTGTTAATTCTTGCAGCAGAGTCAATGCATTTTGAGTAAAGCTATATGATAAGACTTATTTTCTGAAGTTGCATTAAATGCTCTGCGTGCTTTAATTACTCAACCTATTTCCCCCCTTTATTTTAGCAAGTATTTACAGTTGTCCAATTAACCTTATCTTCTTCTTGTCCCTCTTAATAGCATTGGTTTCCATCACAGATTTGAATTAACTGTGTGGATGTCTTTTTAGCAGTCTGGGGATGTTTATGTGAGGAAGGAATTAAGAAAGACTGAAATATGGTTGGGTGAGGAGGCCAGACTTCTTCTATTGCCCTTCTTATGATTATCACTGAGGGGAAATCCTTTCTAAATACCATTTCTGTGACAATCTGGGAAGCTTGGATGCTACTACATCTATAGTTGTAGAATCTTCACTTCTGTTTGAATCCTCTTGGTTGGCGAGTCAGAAGAATGAGCAAGTCCTGAAGACTTTTCTGGGCAGTTGAAAAACCTCATGTTGTGAGAGCAATTTCATGACTGGTTGGTTTTGGATATTTATTCTTGATTGTCTTTTTCTGTCCTTCCGTATTGGCTTCCTGTTTCCCTTTGCTCCTGGATAGATAATACTTGCCAAACAGGCTTAGATGCTTCTAATAGCATACCATGGGAATACACCTGTTCTTACTGCAATCAGAAAACTGCAGCCCAACGTATGTGCAGAAGTGACTGCTTTCCACATATAATACACTATATGTTCTTTCCCCTCCAGAATTCTAATTGTGTTGTGGGTTGGTCACAGCTAGCAGCCAAATTCCCACCCAGAGCTCTCTCACTCCCTGCCTCAGTGGGACAGGGAGGGAGGAGAAAATAGGAAGAACAGGAGCAAGAAAGCTCATGGGTCAGTATAAAGACAGGAAGATCACTTACTGGTTACTGTCACTGACAAAACAGACTTGATTTGGAGGAAATGAAATTATTTATTGCCAATTATAATTTCTGCCACTTAAATTGGTAGCTTAATTTCTCATTCAGGTAGTGGGAAACAAAAACAACAAGCCTTCTTGTTACCACCACAAGTTATTCTCACTTGGCATGGAGGGATTGCAGGACATAGTAGTTTATCACCGCAGCTCCTTCCTTCACACTCTTTTCCTGTGCTTCAGTGTATTTTCCTTCATGAGCTGCAGTCCCCCTGGGTGTGTGCTTGCCCTGCTATGGGGTGCCTCCTCCTTCTCTGACCTTGATGTTACTTCCCACTCTCTCCTTCCAACATTCCTGCCCTTTCTTTAGGTATGTTTTCACAGCTGCATCACCAAACTGGCTAATAGGCTTAGCTGTGGCCTGCTGGGAGTCCATTGCTAAGCCATCTGGAACCAACTGTGCTAGGCACGGATAGCCCCTGTCCTCCTCCCACAGAGCCCACCCTGGAAGTCTCCTAACTAGCAAAACCTTGCCACCTACACCCAATACACATTTTAAGTCAACTCAACATGTCAGGCTGAGTCAGATTAATTGGCATTTCAAGTTTTTTTAAGAGACTGTTCTGTATTTCTCTTTGTTTCCTATCTTGGTCTTTGATAAGTAGTGTTTTGTAAATTTCTTTTTCGTGGTGTATATATAATACAATGAAGTACTCCTTTTATAGAGGAAAAGCTGATATATATTTGAATTTTACTTTTCAGTTAGCTTCTCCTCAAATATAATTACAGGAATTCAAGGAAGGATAAAATGTGACAACATATTTATGAATCATGAGATTTAACAGAGACCGAAGTAGATCTTATTATTGATGTGCTTACTGCTTCATTAAATTCCCCTTAAGGTTTGCAGCATGGATATGGATCATTTGCAATAATAATTATGCAGTGATCGATTGATTGTGTCTGACATTGTACTTGTCACCTTGAAATGCAAAAACCATTCATTTTCAACTATGTGAACATTTTTCTTTAACGTTAGGCACCAGCCTGCAATGGTTTATTTTATAGAGGAGTGCGTTTTATGAAGTTCGGAATTCTTATCATTAACCTTTACCTAAAAATGAAGTATCACTTGTCATTTGAGAAAAATGAAAGTTGCCCAACCAGCAGTTATTTTGAGATTAGAAAACATGGTGTAATTTCAAAAAAAAATATTTAAAATGATTCATACATTACATGTGTATTATGAACATTAGCTTTTCGGTATGTCTACGATAAAACTTCAAGCTTGAGATCTCTGCTTTTAAAATTGGTGTGTGTTTGTTGGGAAGTCTGTCTCCCCTTCTCACTGAGACTTGGATTCCTGGCAGTGGTAGTTAATTGAAAGGTCAGTGTGAAATGCTTTGACTGTAGTAATTATTTGAGTTAAATACTGTATGTTTCATGTTTTAAGTGGTGTAATCATCATGATAATTTAATCTTACTTTTATTAAGAATGTAGTAATGAATGAAATGCTATCCTTTATCTTCTTTGTTTGGACTTTCACAATTCTGAACAAAAGGTTTCTATTGAAATTCCAGTGAACTCTGGGTAGTTAGTGGTTACAGTAAAAGTTAAGTCCTCCTATGCTTCTGAACGAACGTAGAAACAACAGTCAAAAGGAATGTTACATTTGTAGGTCCTCTACTTGGACCTTTTTCAGAGCACACATGTAAGATAACTGAAATACCTCACCTGCAAAAAGACTGTTATTGCTTGTGTCTTACTGTTTTCAGCAGTTCTGCTGATTTAGCTTGCAAGTTTTTAAAAAATATCCCAGGTCTATGGTATCAACTTCTAGAAAAATCTCACATAAATTTTACCACATAAGAACATATCCAATTTATCATATTCTTATGAATTAAATTGTAATTGTCATATAATATTACTTTATTCTGTTCAAGTATTTGATGTCAACCTACATAGCCATTAAAATACCCTAATTTTCAAGGCAAACCCTAGTTATATATTTTTACATACCTCTCATGTTCATTGTCCAGTGGAAGTGTTGAAAAAACTTGAGTCAATTCCTTTTATGAAGTAACAGACTTGAGGGCCATGATTATTTTTCCAGTTGTATCTTCATAGTCCAGGTCTTGGTCGCAATGGTAAATGCTACATTCCAATAACAACAGCAGCAATGTAGGAAGAAGGATAAAACAAGATATGTCACTGAAAAGGAAGGAAAAAAGAAGAGGTCAAGAGGCTGAAATGAAAGGACTGTATTTAAGATCAGAACAGTCAGTGTCCTTTTAAGTTAAATGTGAAGAAATCATGTCCACCTAATATCACTAAAGTTCTACTCTTAAAGCAACTCAGGGTGAACTTCATTTTTTGTCTTCTTGTATTTCAAACTGTATTTACTGCCACAGTATCTGAGGGAAGCACGAAACATAAAACAATGGGAAAGTTGAGATCCTTGAGCATTTGTTTCTACCTAGAGGAACCTGGTAATTATGCTAATAATAATGCTCTTACTTTGCTATGCTTTGGTTGACACATGTAGATGTCTATGGCACCACCCTCTCAAATGAGTATCTCTGATAGGACAAATTAATTAGTGTTAGTAAAAGACCTTTAGTGTTTTAGGGTGATTTGGCTGAAGGGCAATTAAAAATTTGCTTTAGAGAAGGCCCTAATTTACCCTCCTAGTGTGACTTTATTTGAAATTCTTTGAATCGGATGGTTAAGAGTCAATGTAATTTTGTTGCATTTTTTTTCTGCTTCAGACTGGTGATAATATTTGGTAATTGGTCTTCAAAGTATAAGAACAGCTCTATGTTGCTTCAGAAGTGTTCACACTTAGGGGATATGTGTACCAACTTGCCTGCCTAAGACTTCATAGTGTGTGACTTGTGCATCTCTCCATAGCCTGCATGCTTTAGTAAATCACCTGTTTTGTTTTACCTATGTTCACTGTTGTTAGTACATGTTAAGATACTTAGTACTTGTCTTCTGAAAATGCAAAAAAGGAAATATAGGTGGCAACTGCATACTAATGTTCATCAAGAAGGGCAGAGTCTATTGTGTTATTCATAAAAACCTTCAGTACCTTATGCTGTAGACAAAGTGGTTGGATCCTTTGCTTACAGCATTAGATTTTTATATTTACAGCATTTGAATATTCATATTAAAAACATACTAGAGCTAAATATACCCAGAAAAGAATGTCACACAGCAGTGATATAACCATGTGTTATCCAAAAAGACGTGTTATGTCAGAAAAGGCATCAATGCCCTCTAGTCTGGCAACGTTTGATGACGCTGTGGGCAACAACATAACAATAATAGGCTGCAATTTTATATCTGTATATTGGATAATACCTCTCAGTAGCTACAAACAGCATGAGAGTTTACTCTCAAACTAGAGAAGAAAGCTGATGTAACAGAAATGCTAAGGGGAAAAATATGATGGAGAGAACTGGGTAATGTGGAATTAGGACCTGTGAAGACTAGGAAGATAATTTAGTAATATATATAGACGTAGCCAGGGTAGCATAAAATGTTTCATTCTACCCGATACGCACATAAGGACTCCTGCAATATGATGTGGTGACATGTTATTGGCACTTAGAAAACTTCCACATGCCCTTCTGTTACTTATTGCTTACTATTAATATGTGTGTTTAGCATTTGTTACTCTCTTGTTTTAGAAGGTTATTATACGCTATTGGTGCGGAACTACACAGATAATAATCATGTTTTAAGTTAACACATGGATGTTCACAGCCTGTGAACAAATTCTTAGTTTCAATTACTTTATAAAAACAATTATAAACAGACAAGTCAAATTTATCTCTTAGCTATAAAACACATGCAAGTGAGCCCCATGTCTAATCGGAATCTTCCCTGCTGAGGAGCAAGCCTGTTCATGTCTTACTCAGTTGGACATGGAGAAATGAATATTTACTCATATTTTGCAGCTGCCTTTTTACACACTGAAGATTACTTTTTTCATGACAATACTGAAGTAATATCTACTTCAGTCATTTTTTAAGTAAAGTGACTCTGATTTACATTGGGGGTATGTCTCGTTAGAGAACAAATTTAATAATGTTATTACAGTCAAATAAGCAGTCTTGTTTCTGTTTTTCTAAGATGGAAGTTAATTAGTTGGCTAAATATTTTAGCTCAAGTTTCCCTGTAGAAAAGTCAGCATACACAGCTTCACATATGTTAGTATTTTAACTGCACCCTTCAATCTGAACTGACTCAGTTCAATTAAAAAACACCATTTATTGCATCAAGACAGGTCTCTAAAATGA
This sequence comes from Apus apus, assembly GCF_020740795.1. Taxonomy (NCBI): domain Eukaryota; kingdom Metazoa; phylum Chordata; class Aves; order Apodiformes; family Apodidae; genus Apus; species Apus apus. Next base: position 13,202,400 of record NC_067295.1, on the reverse strand, counting down.
TTATGTACCATGCTACTGACTCTACTATTGCCAGTTGGAGTGGCTTGAATGGTATCTGAAAATGCATCATCAAAAGCAGTAATGAGGAGAAAGCTAATAAATGATTCATGGAGATATTATATGGTTGTGTCTTGATATTCAAGGGATGAGTTGTTTTGTATATGATTTGCTGTATGGGAATCTTGCTGTCGTACAGATTTTATACACATTAATAGCTCAGTTAATTTGGAACTGTTTCATGTGACCGTGATCATGCTATTAACTTCTCAGGTGAGTTCCTCTTTGCAAGAAGTGTCTCTGAACAGGAGGGTTTATTGGAATTTAATTGGGTCACTATAGGAATTACAGCTGTTTTGCTCAATAGTTTATCACTGACTTTTGACTGTGTATTTGAAAAATTACTGGACCAGATGAATAGCAAAGGAGTGGTAGTATAGACTTGAGAGAGGACAATGATTCCTTAGGGTTCCATGATCACAGTAGGATATGATTTAGAATGTTGTTTTCACTGCTGATGTTTTACTGTGAATTGCTGTTTTTTTAAAAAAACAAACGTGGCTACCCTAAAGAAACAGAATGTGTTGGGCAAGTTACTTGTGTGACATAGGAGGGGCTGTGTCTTGGATGTTCCATTCAGAAACCATATTGGAGGAAGCTCATCAGTGATTTCTTTCTGCTCAGGAAATGTTTCAGCACCTGAAGACTCCTGTACTGGGTCTAGCTATGATGGAGTTTGTCCACAGTAAATTAAAGCTGTGAGGTGTATCTGAATAGATGTTGTATGCCTTAAAGAATTCAAGCGATTATTTTAAAAATATATTCCCATTTTATTGTTGACATTCCGTTCTTGGTTTCTCATACTGGAGAATAGTCAAGTCACACAACAGGGAGTTGCACTCTTGAATTCTTGTGTAAAAGTACACTAGGTATATGATCAGTGATCACCTGCTCACATTCTACATCAATTTCTATTTATACAGCACAAAGAGAATCAAATTAGGTTTCTAAAATACCCATTTGTGGGTTTTTTGTTTTTGTTTTTTAATCTGATACCCTTTAGTATTTCAAGCTATTAAATATGAAAGTGTGTTGATAACGGAAACTTGTTTGTTGGGTTTTTTTAGGGTTGCTGTGGTTTTCCAGAGACAATCTGCCATGTTTTTAAATGCTGTTATGAAGAGATACAAGCAGAAAAAGAAAATCTAAAAATTAGATATTATATAATATTTTTGTGTGTATTAGGAGTTAATTAATCCTTTAATTCTCTGAACTTGGACACGGAAAAATTAGTTTGTAAAGCAAATATCATCAATCAAGTCAGTACTGCTAAAGTTTTTTCCAAATAGTTCCAGGAACTACCAACAAAACTATTCCAAATCAGCATCACTGGGCTAGCAGGACTACCAATCTAGACACTCTAAACAGCATGAGCTTGTCCCTTCAACATAACAAATTTCTAGAAGGGTGTTCTTTGTATTCTAGGTTGCAAATCTTCAGTGTTTTCAGTGTATGGTGGTAACACTTAATGTAAAAGCTGATACTAAGATACCTAATGATCCTGGAGTTTTAAGTAACATACTGCTACTTCTAGGAGTATTATTATAGGTTTTCAATGCTGAGTGAAGCACAGACATCACTCAACTAACAAAATTCTAAACAATTCTGCATTTTTAACATGCTCTGAACAATGTTTTAAAGCAATTACTGAGCATAAAGAGTTTGTTGCCTTCTCATAGCTCTCCATCATGTTGAGGAAGCTAATTTTGAATCATATGAGGTTTGTTAATGTTCTTCAGTGTCAAAATATTAGAAGGGTGATGGCATATGTAGTCATTAGGAAGTCTGAATACTAGGAAGATCATTACAGGCTAGTATAGTGGCTTCTACAGAACTCAGAGACAATGGCAAATACTGTCCTCTTCCCACATAAGAGTCCCTTGACAAAGTGTATTCCTCAGTTATAGTACCATTTACATCTTACATGGATAAAACCTAGAATACAGAGTCTGTAGGTTTGTGGAACTGCATGCGGTCCGTATCCTGATGAAAGGGAATCCAAAATCCCATCACCAAAGTATTGTTTCCAAAAGTGAGAATCAAAGAGTGTAATCTTATGCAATCTTGCAGGTGATTAATGAGATAATAAGAAAAAACTTCCTTGACAATTGGGAAAAGCATGAAATGATGAAAGGATCAATCCATCAAGTTTAAGATCAAATCAACACAGGGTCCCTTTGTTTTGCTCCAATAAAATCTACACAGAATCTTTACCTGATTAACTGGCAAACCAATTCTTCCATCAATTTTTAGTCAATTTCTTTTCAGATATTGATATTCTCTAGGTGATTATTTTCATCCTTTTCAGCTTCTCAGAGGTCTCCCCAATGTTTCCAGTTTAACATGATAATTCTATTATTTTGGTATTGATATCCAGTTTCTTTGTCAGGATGCCATAATTCTTTCCAAGAAATCACAAATGGGGAAAAATAGTTTCAAACTGGTTTATTTCCCTGACAAATCTAAATGAAATGTAAATCTTGGAATTAAAACATAGAAAGTTTGTGAATTTTTTTATGTTTCAGAACACTCTTGCAAGTAAGAAAGAGAGCCCTTCCAAAATTCATATTGCACAGTATTAAAAATGGGTAGTACTCAGTGATGTGAAAAAGGGAAATATTTGTAATAATTTATTGTTCTTTTCCCTTGTTAATTAGAACAGTTTAGGATAATAATATTTGTATTCAGTAATACCATTCACAATTGCAATTCTTAAGTTACATGTAGTACTCCATAAAAATAAGTATTTCATTACCAAGTGTTAGACTTACAAGCTAATTAACATTGCAAGACTGAGAGTAGTGTCATTAGCTCTACTTATAAAACTAGGAAAAGTGTTTCTCTGCACTACTCATGTGGAATTTCCACAATGGAACTGAATAGGCAGGCTCATTACCAGTTAAACACCTGGTTTCGAAGGAGAGGAGTCCTGATTTTATGAGACTGCAGAAGACAACAAAGTTCCATAAAGTCAGTTCAGTGACCTACATGGTCCAAGTAGTCAGTGGTGTACAGGTGGGGAGCCTGAACGCCAAGAGCGTTTTGCAGTCCACATAACAAAATAATGTCTGATCTCTTTTCAGTGACAAGAGCCCTAGCAGTGTATAAGATTATGAGATGTTTGAGTGCAGCTTATGTTACATGGTTTATTGAGGAAGGGGTTTGCAATTAAAGCAACTAACTCCAAAAGTACAGTACTTCCAAATGTAAATATTTAATGCTCCTTTTTAAACATTCACTCTGTTCCCTTATTTGTTTGCTTACAGCCAGGTAGTGTTATAGTGAGTTTCTAAGAAGGACTGAGGGAAAATATGCAGGAAAAAGCAGGCAAAAAACTTCAGGGCTTGAATCAGGCCTTCCAGCAGAAAGCTGGCTTTCTAACTCCAAATCAAAGTGCAAGGTAGCAGATTTTTTTTACCTGCTGTCTCCTATGAGACAGCTGTACGAGCCATTTGACAATACAAAGAATCTAGCTATATTGTTCAATGATGGATTTGGACAGTATTGAGTCCAACATGGTTGTTAGGGCAAAAATATCTACACCAATGAAATATCCAAAGTGAAAGACTGCAGACTGCAAGGCCTTTCCTAGAGAACTGAGCTAAGTTTTATGATTTATTCTTAAAACTTAGAAGAGTTGAGGGAAAGTGTTTCCTTTCATTTGGAGATTTTTCCTTTGCATTTGGAATATTACACAAATCTATCAATGACATTATCCTTTCCTTTTCCCAGCCAGGGGTATACTGCACATCACAGATGAAGGTTTCCAGAGAGAAAGTTATAGGAATCCTCCCTGGAGCTTTCACATGGGGATAGATAGTTCTGTCTAGAAATCCACCGTGAGTTATTTTGAATGGTAACTGTTGTGGTTAAATAGTTGTACAATTAGCCCAGAGAAGTAAAAAAGTGCAGGACTTTCAGGATGCAAAGTCATTTAGAAAAGCTCTCATGATTCACTTCCAAAAGGTAGGAAACTACTATTCCCTAAAATAATAGAAATCAATGCTGAATTGGTCTTTTCTCAAAGCCTTGTAGCTTCAGCTTTTACCACACAGGAGGATCATTTGGATTATTTCAGGTAAACAGAATACTTGATGTTTTGGTTTTTGAGAAATCATTGGTATTTATTGAAGGAAAAAAATATAGAAAGCTTTATTGCATTGATGTAAGCAATCAGTTACCTAAGAATACTTCATGAAGTACTAGCAACAAGTATTTTAAATTATTGATTGAATTATTGAGGATACATCGATTCTTCCAGGAGGACATGGTGTATATTAAAACAGACATATTTCTGTAAGAACTGGATTTGAAATAGTATCTGCAAATTCAGAAATCCACTGTTCTGCAATGTTTTAGACTAGAGAGAAATGATCAGGAAAAAAAAAAAGGAGCACAAAATTAAGCTTTATCTGAGAATTTAAGCTTTTTATGTGACTATAATACGAAGTGTCTGAAATGCTTATCACCATTCATTCAAAAGGGTTAAAGTATTTGCAGCTTAAACCTTCATTTTGCAAAGTAATTTATTAATTTACATGTATTTATATGTGATAACAGGCTATTGAAGCATATTTCTCTGATCTACAATGCATAATAAGAATATGAAATATATATTACACAGTGCCTTTGGACTTCACAGTAATAGTCACATTTTGAAATATTGTGGCTAATCTAAAACTATACAGCTGAATCGGAAAACAAAACCAGCTCCAAATATGAATAAATGATCTGCTACTTAATACGTCAGTGTATTTGTCAGGTTGATAACATTAGGCTCAGCTGCATTCAATTCTAAACCCTGCAATATTTGAAGTTTGATATTGTGCCTCACTAAATTTAATACATGGACCTCAGTAATAGAGGAAATCACTTTAGCACTTGGCAGTTTGTTATGCTGTATAAAATTGACTGCCCTGCAAACACAATAGCGATAATAAAAATTGTGGTCAGTAGGGGGATGTAATGCATTTTCCAGCTTCAACAAAGGTCCAGATGAGATTTATTGAGATTTTGCTGTTTGGGTGAAGATCAATAGAGCTTCGTTAATAATTTGTTGTAAGGGCACCCTTCAGGGATATGACATTTTACTTTAAAACTTTGTAATTTTGAAAGCATGCTAGTGATAACAGTGTCAAGTCCCTGTGTTTCACAAGCATGGATTTTTGCATTCCACTTGTGGGAGTATTTACTTTCACAGCAATTACATTTGAAATCATTCAATATATGGTGTAGTCCAGTATCAATAACAAGATTTCACAAGTTCTGCAAGAATTCTAATACAACTCTTAAGAAAGAATCCCAAACAGATTCTTAAGTTCTCCATTTTTTCTACTGTTTTCTGCTCTAGTCAAAGAACTATGATTTATATGTTAGTCTGTAATTTCTTAGTGGTATCCAAATGTAATGAGTTATCAGAAGTACATTTTTATTTTCATGACTGTAGAATTAGAAGGTTTCATAAGAAACTTATCCCTATAGCTTCCTGTTGCCAGTAGAACTTTGCATAATAGCTATTTGATTGACTTAGATATCTGTATTTCTTTTATATTTTCATAAAAGAAACTTTTATGTGCTAAGCAAGCCTTCCTTTTCTGCCGCCAAATTTTGATGGACATTACTGACTGTGAGGAAACAGAAATTTGTCAGCACTTTGCAGTTCGAACACAGGGACTAGGTACAGCAGAACAATTTATTTTCAATGAGCATGCACAAAGTAAGATTTATGACTTTTGCAGCTCAGATGACATTCCTTACATAGTTGCCGAGCTACAGCAAATTAAAGGGATCCATGAATACTAAGGGGTGTGTTTTTGTAATGAGGGAGAAAAGACAGAAGCAATAAGAAGATAATTAAGGTAACAACTTGTGAAAAATTAAAGTGTTTCTGTCTTTCATTTTTGAATCTCTGAGCATAAACTTTGTAGTTGTTAATTTAATTGCTGATGTTCTCTCTATCCCTGAAGAATATTAAGGATTAATCATCTGGTTCATTCCAACAAGAGATAAGGCCTAAGTGAATTGAAATTTTACCAATTTAACCCTGTCTTCCTCCTAATATGACATGATTAACATTCTTCAATTAACAACACATAATTATTCTGAAGGCCTCATTGCACTGACTCCCTTTTTCAGTTTTAGGTTGCCCTTTGCAGGTATTTATAAGCTGAATAAAAGGAAGGCTATATTGTTGTTCTGTATTATTGGTCACCTACCTTCATCCAAATTACATGAATTTAGATTTTTAACTCCTATTTTTTTTTTCCTCTTCTTTTTATTTCTGATAATCTCTAAAGTGGTTCTGGTTAGCTAAACATTTTCTTTAGCCCCTCTTTAAGGACAGACAGGTATTTCTTTTCCACCTTAACTGTGCCACTATGAATAAAAGGTCTTAATTATTTGTGATTTGAATACTGATTTTACAGATCTAGCTTTTTCATTTAGCCCTAGAATGCACATCTGTTCATCTAAATAATATTGCATAATGTATCATTTCATCTTAGAATAAAAGATAATGAAGTTATTCACATTTTTAAGAGATTTTGGTTTAGAGGTACACTCAACAAAATATGTACCACCTTATTTATGTATCCTAGTGTTTACTGAAGTACTTTCCTAATATCTTTCACTGGGGAAATAGCACACAGTTGCCTTTGTGTCTGATGCATAATCAAGTAGCTTTTAATGGGAGAGCATCATTAATTTATGGTAAATCAAGAGAAAACAAAATAATTTTAATTTAGGTCAGTGCAGCCTTTAAAGATCAATTATTTTCCATTAGAATTTTTATTACAGTGATACAGATTTAAATATGTATATATGAGGCTAAAATTTTGGCTATATAGCATAAATAATTGATACCAGACTGCCTTAAATTGCATGGGATTATTTTCTGAGAACAGATTCTTAGTTGGACAGCATCCTACTGAGACTCCTACAGTGAGGCCACCTCTGTAGCGATCTACCACAGCATCTCTACATCCAGATGTCTGTTTGGGTTTCATCAGGGCTTTTCAGGTAGCAGTTCTCTAAAAATCACCTGGTACTAGATACAAGAAGCTCCATCTGTTTGAGTCCTGAGTAATTCTGAATGTACAGGTATAAGCACAGAGACTTAGAATATATTCTAGAGACTTCAGTAAGGAGCATGTTAGTTGTTACTTCAATTTTCAAAGCTAGAAAACTCAGAAAGTATTACCGTTTCATTGCACTCTAGAAAGAAAGAGAAAATAAGTAGAAAATATTCCATGTCCCCCTGTGGTGAGAACATTGTAGCACTTGACATCTGCAATCGGCATATATGTTACCAAGTACCAACCTAAAGTGATAACTCTTCTATTTATACATAAAACAAAATTGCACTAGGGAAGAAACTAATCAGGGCATCTCATGCAATAAAGTTGCAGGGTTTTATTGAAACCTACGTAAATCAACTAAGATGTACAGGGCTACAGAAGCAGGAGAAGGCTTACTAGTAAATACATTACTAGTAAATACAATCAACTATATATATAAAACATGATGAGGGAGATGTTTTTTGTGTGTAAACATCCATGTATATTTATATATGTTTACTTATACACTTAAAAGACATACAGGTTTTTGTCTTTTGGAAACAAAGAATTAGCCTACCTGGCTTCACAAAAAGGAGATGGATGTCAATAGGAAAAAGTAACATGGTATGTTTCAATGGCTCAGAAAAACTGCTTTTAAAAGTAAAATGACTTCAACTCCAGGCACTGTCTCTCTAAATTTCTGCCCTGGTCCCATCCTTCTGGCTGGCAGGCAGGAGTCTTACAATATTAATGTTAAACATAAGAAGTGCCTTAGACACTGCTGTTCATTCACCTGCGCATGCAGCTGTGCTTTCTGAGGTCAGCTGCCTGTTCACTAAGGCTGGCTGAGGAGCACAGCCTGAGAGCACCCTTAGCACTTTGGGAAATACCTGAAATCAGCATGGCAGTTAACACCTGTAGAGCCATTCTGTGATGGATGCATTTTCTTTAACACAACAAAAAGCTAATTCACTTGTATTTTTTTCAACTACATTCTGCATTAGTGACTTTTTTGGGGCTCATTGCTTGTTCATTCCCTTCCTTAGAAGTACTGATGAGCACCAGTTCCTAATATGCTCTCTGGAGATGTACTAGTAAAATTTTTCTGGAGGTTTCAAAACCTTTTTCAGAATGTTTACTTTTTCTTATCACCTCATCTCTACGCTTTTACCAAATCTGCTAGCTGGAATTAGCAAAGGAATTTATTTATTTATTTTTCTCAACAAAACTCAAACCAATTATTTGTATCTGCAAAGGATGGCAAACAGAGATGTTTAACTGATTTTGACAGGTGTGATACCCGTGTTTCTGACTCTAGTCCATGCAGTGATACTGTATTTAAAAATTAGTTAATATTACAGAAGTAACTAGGATGAAAGAGAGCTCATTATTTAAAATTAGTAGAATGAGATTCAAGTGTAGCTGTGATTCTGTGAGTAAGGAACTTCTGGCATTGTCTGCAACAAAAATGCATAGGGAGAGATACTCCAGAGAATTATGTACTAATTGTTTGTTTGTTTACTAGTTACATAGGTGGGTATAGCTTCAGATATATCAATGAAAAGCCACAGGATAACCATTAAATCACAGGCTTAACTGCAGTATCTTCCTTTGTCAGATTTTGGGGACCCAGCTTGTCTGTGGTGTGAGTAATGCTGAACCACACTCATTACCAAGACAGCTGAGGGAATCTTATCTCAGAGGGCTGCTACTGGCCTGCAGCCTTCCACCAAGCCCTACAGCATTAGCTTCATAGCATTCTTAGGTATTTTACACTACTAAATCTAGGACTTAGTCTTTCCTATTTACTGTAATACTATCATGAATGCAACTGTTTTGCCCTGGGAGGACTGCTGAAAATTTTCAACATGAAAGCAACCTCTGAGATTTGGTTTAATTTATTCTGAGAAACTCTACAGAGAAATCTACCAGTTAGTGAAAAAAATCAGTTATTGTATGCTCTGTAATGTACTGTGTGCTGGGGGAAAAGAGTGAAAGAACCTGCACTGTTCAACTGTTTGGCTACTTTAAAAAAAAGAGGAGAAAAGAGAAAACAAGGTAGACAATTGAATCTGTAATTCCTTGAGATAAAAGGCTCTGATGTTGTTCTGTACTTTTCTCAGCCTATTTCCACAGTTTTAGTCACTTCATTTCTACTGAAACAATTTCTGCAGGAAAAAAAAAAAATAAATCACATTTAGGCTCTTGGGCTTTGGTAAGTTTATTTGTGGTGACATTTATCTTGTGGGGTAAAAATGAAACTGTATTATTAAGCTGAATTATGGGTTCTTAAACACTCAAAAATTCAGTGCTTCCTTGGTCATTGCCCTCTCTAGATGTACTGTATAGAGAACATCCGTATGACCATGTAACAGGATGTACTGTATGTGAAAAGTATATTCTTAGCACTGACAGCCTTCAAATGTATGTCTTTCACAATTTCAGAGCTATTCATAGTTCAACTCTAAAATGAATGTAATGTATAAGGTTTTATGCTAATACAATTCATTCCAAAAGTTCGGAATACATATACCACCTGGAAAAAAGGAAAGTACTTTGACCCCCTCAAGGGTTTGGCTCACATCCATGTTTGGTATGAATGGGAAAGACTTTTTAGGAAACTTGTGCTGTCTTTTACCCACAGGAAAAGAAACATTTAAACAGATGTATGCAGAGAATTTTTCAGTGTCTTTTATTGTTTTTATTTCTCTATGCTTACTTTTGTTTATTTTCTGCAGTAGTTATCTACCAGTGCAATATTCTTGCTTTGGAGCATCAATTTTCTCCAGGTAAGTACTGAAACCCGTACTCCCTGAGCATGATTACAATTAAGTATGCACTTAAATTTGAGTATGCAGTGACTGATTGCCTCTATGCAGACAGATCTCTACACATCTGAAATACTTTCTTCAGTAGGACTTTAGAACTTCAACATAAGATTGATGCAACATTTGGCTGATGAAATACAGAATTTAGGTAAATTCCAGCATATTGTTTGCTGGGTGTTTACTAATGCAATGAGCTAATATGCTGGGCCAAAGAGATTATTCCTGCTGCTGCTTGCCTTCCCAGAGCAAGAGGTTACCACTAAAAGAGACCAAAAAAAAAAAAAGGACACAGCTACTAATGTTCACAATCTGGCATATTAGCTTGAGCAGACATTATGGCTATTGAATTTAATATGCTAGGCCATTAATGTGGTCCAGCAGAGACCAGACCATGTTGAGTTCTGCCCCAGCCCACAGCAGGGGTGGTACACCTCTGTAATGGCTTTGGCAAGAAAAACTGGGGGTAAAATTGTCTATAATGACTGCTATTAAATGTAACAAAGCTTGTCTACAGACCTTTTAATAGATATATGTCCGAGGTTGCTACAACATGCACAGTGTGTTGTTCTCTCTGCCACTATAACAGAAGTGACATAATTGAAGTACCTCTTTTGACTTACTGAATTGTGCTCTATTTCAACTAAGTAACTTAGTAGCATTTGGATTGTTGAACTGAGTGATCACACCACTGCAATGGTGAAATAGCTGCAAGATTATTCACTTGTCTATGTCTACGTTTTTAAAAAGTCATAATTTTTTGGCTTCTATCTGCAAAATCCAGTTAGGTAGCTACATACATTGAACAATGCATAATTAGAACTATGTTGCTGAGAACACACAATGTCAGCTGTTTAATAACAGTATACATAAAGGGTGTCTCAGGTTCTGCCTCTGTGGTTTCAGGATGGATTAGGAGCACTTCATGTCTGTGGTCAGTCCAGAGCTAAGGATCTGTTCCTGAGGACAGAAGCCTTTACGCAGTCTTTAAAAATGAGCAGTGCTAGTTCTTTTCAACGTATAGCCACTGGATTCCAAAACAGTAATCTGGAGACCTTTTTGCTTTCTTTCTGGCTTACACTGTTTTTTTAAGATGTCTTCTCTTTAATAGGTCAGACAGAATAGCCTACAGGACTTCTTTTATGAGGCAGGAGACAGTTTTTAATTTGGAATAAGGAAGTTCATATAATTGAAAAAGGTAGATGGCGTACTTGAACTAATTCACTGTCGTAAGAGTATTGTGGATGTCAGAAGTTTACTTCAAAATAAATTTGATAAACATGAAACATAAAAGTCATAATAGATTACTTAAGCAGAAGTGCTTGATACAGTTTGATGGAGGTAAAAGATCACAGCAAGGAAGTACCATTTGCTGATTGCCTTAGAGAAGTTTCCTTAAACTTTCCAAACTTCATACAGCCCTGGAAGAAAGGCTTGGGACAGACAGACCTTTGATACAACCTTGTACAACTGCTCATATTTCTGGAAGGTATCATCTATCAGTTTTTACTAGCAGATTAACAATATTACAAAACTTCAGGAGCTCTGGTATGCTGCCTATTTCTGGTACTATCAGCTTGCTATACAGGGAGCTTTCAGATCAAACAGGGAGATGTGGCATGTTTTCATATCTCATCATTAAACTTCATTCTCATATAATTTTTACATCAAGTTTAATAAGCCTAAAAATAACAGTAAGTTACTAGCTAATCAACTGCATTATAGAACTACACCAGCTCTCTTCCACCAGTAGAGGAGCAGCTATATGCTTAACATTAAAAATACAATCCATCAAACAAATAGATTCCACATCCTGCCACATCAACTCATTTAATCTGTTTCAAATAATCTGCCTTCCATAATCATAAGGGCAAAGCGGGAGAGAATCTGATTTGGTCACAAAACAGTAGCCATTAACGTTGAAGAACTGAGTCACTGAACTTCCTCATGGAGAGCAATGCTACTTAATGGCCTATAATCTAACATATTCTGCCTTGGTAGTATCTGTAGGTGATTTCCCCAGACACCCACAAAGCCATGAAGAAAAGTGTTGCAAAAAAAGAGATAAGGCAGAAACATAAAGGAATCAAATCTAGTTCAATTCTAAAACATAACAACAATATCTGACTCACTGGAGATAAATCAAGAATGGATTCAAGAATCAGATTCATAGTTCTGAAACACATTCTGCATTTGTTCCAGCTACGCTGGTGAGTGCTAATAAATATACAGAATACTATTATGGAAAGATTAATTTGAACAGCAAGCAGCTTGTTTAACAAGAAAAACATATATACATAAAAATACATATATACTACATGATATACATTTATAAAAATATGCAGAGTCAGTTTTTCGGAATATTGGATGTGATCTAATTCAAAGCTGCACAAGAATTAAAACAGCCTGATAGCATTCTAGTGAAAGTCACTAATCCCCCCAAATAAAATGCACATTAACATGTTTTATCACACAGACATCTTTTATTCCAAGTCAAAATGTCTTGACCTTTTAGAAACAGTGAGAAATCTAAGGGTATTGTCACTTAGTTTGTAGTTAAAAAAATACAAACTGTGTTTATGCCAGAACCATAGAGCGTAATATTTTGGCAGACTGTGTGTGCATTAGGTCATGCAATGATACAGCTTGTTTATACCTGGCTGGAACACTGTTCTAAATACAGAGAAATTCAAAGCGAGTCTTTGCATTCAGTATTAGTATAGTTGATAATACACTAAATATTAAGAGGGTTCAGTGATATTAACAGTATATAACTAAAATTACATGGATAGTATTATTCTCATCAATATGGGTTAATGGAAAGAAACTTATCTGATCATCTTTTCAGCAGTAGTCTTATATGTTGAAAAGCCTTTCGTGATGCATATGCACAATATGACAGTCTGCTCTGAGGAGGACTGGGCTCCAGAAATGGCAAACTGGAACATATGCTTAGTTATTAAATAAATTCATAGGACAAACCCTGTCACTGAAAATGTGTAGTACAAGATACTATTTCAATCTGAAAATTAATTTAGGGTAAACAGAAGGTTGTATCCCATGCACAATGTTGTTATAATATGGTGTTGCTATGGAATGAAAAGAAATTTTATGCAATCTGCTAGAGAATATTTTCTTTCAGAGTACTTGTGTGTTGCCTTTTTGTTAGGGATGGCAAAATCGTGCTGAATCTGAATGAACCCAAATGGCAGGGATTTGCAGCACTTGTGCCAAACTTGAGATCAGATGGAAATTTATGGGAGTTGGATCAAAAGAATCCTACATCTTACCATTAATGTAATGCGCCTGATCTAGACAGAACAAAAATTTACCTTGTATGTTTTAACATTAAGGATGTTTATCTTTAGAGAAATCTTTCTACTTGGAAAAAATAGTGTGAATGAATCCATACTCACACTTAGCCATATACTGTGTCAAACCTTTTTAATTACTTTTTTTTTTGTACTTTTAACACCTTTTTTTTAAGAGCAGATTTATGCTCTCTGCAAGGTAGACTCATTTGAAAGCTCCCTCCACACCCTTGTCTCTGTAAAATGCCACTGGAAGAGATTACATTTAATCCATATTTTAAGTGAAATTTGGCAGCATTTAAAATGTCATATCCCATATTCCCCCTCAAGATTAGCCTTTTCCGCCCCATTATTCACGGCCAGCAACATTCATGCTTTTCTTTTCAAAGCTTTCCTGAGATACAGGTAGGGGACGGCACGCATTGTAATCCAATTCCTTCCTTCCCCGTAGCTGAAAAGTAAGAGAACAGTGCCTCTCCTTTTATACCAGTACCTCAAGATTATGAAGTACTTCAGTCCTAACTACTTTATCTTAGACAGTAGCTGCGCTAGAACCCGAATGGGAATTACTCTTTCCACGAGGCAAGCAAACCCCGAGACACAAAGACTTCTATCCTCTTAGGTATTTAGCTACCAGTCAAACCGGACAGGATCTTAAACATGGAAAAATCACAACTGCTTGGCAAAACGCATGAAAGACAAAAACCATAAACCATCTACCTTGAGAGACGTTTTCCTTGGGGCGAGGTCTCCAACTTCGCCGGGGCCGGGGCAGCCCGCGGGGGCCAGGCCCGCCCGGCTCCTTCCCGGGCCCCCCCGGCTCCTTCCCGGGCCCCCCCGGCTCCTTCCCGGGCCCCCCGGGCTCCTTCCCGGGCCTCCCGGCTCCTTCGCGGCAACCCCCGGCTCCTTCCCGGGCCCCCCGAGCTCCTTCCCGAGCCCCCCGGCTCCTTCCCGGGCTCCTTCCCGGGCCCCCCGGGCTCCTTCCCGGGCCGCCTCAGGCCCCGCGCGGCAGCCGCCGGCACGCGCCAGCCTGCGGGGCGGGAAGGGCTCGCGGCGGCCGCCCGCGTGCGCCCCCTCCAGGCAGAAGCGCCTCGCGCCGCCCGTTCCAGAAGGTTCCTCAGGCGCGTCCCCGCCGCCTCCTCACAGCCCTGGTCTCCACGCTGAGGTGAGGATTCCCCCGCCCGCCCGCTCTCCCAAGCACGCTGGCGTGTCTGCAAGCACATCCCCGGACTGTGTACACGTACAGCCCTGAAATAGAATTGGCAGCATCCACAGAGCCGGTTGTGAATGACAAAAAACCAGCCGCAAGCTGACTGGGTGCTCCCAGTAAGGGTGGGGAGTTTGAGCTCCTGTGTAAGGCTGGTTGCAGTGTAGTAAATAATACCAAATCTAAGAGTAGAGATACAGTGAATTGCAGTTGGAATCAAGTAGCAAGTGACAAAAAAGAGTGAAAGCAAAATGGCCCAAACTCTGGTGTCTTTCATTAAAGCCCTTTAATGCCCCCTCAGCTGTCAGAAAGGTCACCTTTTTAAAAGTAGAGATGTTGACATAATTAAAATAGCTGTTCATCTTGGGTTTAAGAATGGTTTGAAGATTACTTTTAGCTGCTTTGGGTTTTTTTAAATTGTATTGAATAGTAAAGGTTCTTCATGTTTCTTTTATAAGAGCAGCAGGGGAATTTCCATGTTGTGGTCTATCAGAAAAATTGTTTTTTATACTTACAGTTGGCAAAAGTGTTGAAAATAAAACATTTGTGCATAGTTAGTGCCTAAATTCCTAGCAGGTAGCAGTTAATGTGGCAGAAGTCCATTTTTAGTCTGTTTGTGTTACATAAAACATTTGTGAGGAGTCTCAATTGGTAAGTTTTTGCAGACCATCACTAACTGTTGCATTTCTTTTAAAAAATCAACTAATTTGATTTGAACAACTAAATAATTTGAACAACTCACTTGTTCTCATTAGAAATAATAAGACTTGTGGAGTCTAGTCTTGTGGTTTTGCTATCCCATGCTTTGAAGTGAAACTGGTAGCAGCTGTTAATAATGGAAACTAGTAGCAGCTGTTTGGCACTATCAGCTAGATTTGGTTGCTTAAAACACTTTCTGATGTTTACTGTTCACATTGAAATTTTACCTGTTAGGCATCTGCCAGCAGTTGGTTTATCTTTTTTTTTCACTTGAAAATTGCTACTGTGAAAAGTGACATAGTTACAAAACTTGGTATAGGAAAAATACTGGTTTGCTTCTAATAAAATTTGTCATGGTCATTTTAGGAAATGCTTGTATTTCACATGCATTGGAATAGTAAACTGGAAGTCTGAGAGCCTGGATTTTGTCACAGTGCATCAAAAGTTGTGACTATGTCAAACAGTAGACCTTTTTAATATTTATTAGGTATTTGTGCACAGTTGCCAAAGTGCACCTGAATTTCTAAAAAATGCTGATAAAAGGAGGACATTGCAGCCTCAGAAATGCAACGAACATTCCTTGCACCTGAGTCAATACAGACTGGCTGCAGCTGGGTCAGAGAGCTGGAAATTAGACCTCCCCTGATTTCTTTAAATGCTTGCTTTCTTTTTCACCAGTAAATGTGGTGGAAGGAGCATATGAATAGAGATAGGACTGAATATCATGTGTGTACTGACAGTACAAGGATGTGGGAAGAGTTTATAACTAATACAATGAGTCTGAAGGGAAGAAAGGGAATTTTGCTAGAAGAAAGTTGGGAAGCTGAAAGAGCATAGATTGTGCCTGCGTAAAACAAAATGGAGCTCTGCAAATAATTTTTTTTTTTCTCTCTTTCTGTAAATTCAGCAGTATGCTCCAGACATTAATGAATTCAGGAATTCATGAATATTTCTAAAAAAATTGGTAAGTTCTCCACATCCTAAGTTTTAAGTTTAAATTTTTATGTGATTACTTCGCATGTGCAGTACATATGTATTACTTCCTTGGGCTATTCCCATGCCTGGTTTCATGGCTTAAAAAAAAACAACTCCCATGTTAAATCTCAGTAGATACATATTTGTTTACATATTTTAGAAGTATTGCATTCTATGTTTGTGTGTATGCTGAGTGAAAGGAAAAGCAATGCATCAAAATTAGTAATCAAAATTATTTTAGGAGTTAAGCCTTTTGTGCTTTTCTTTCTGTTTTGACATGCCCTATAATTGTTTTCTCCTTTCCAAAGCAGCTGAAAAAGTTGGTAAATCTCAGCCACCTGTTTGAGTATTTCATAACAGTGAGAGCAAAATTTGGTCTAGCTGGTTTGGCTAGCAACAGTCAATTAAAAGATGCTGGAAAATCTCCCCTAGATTTTGTACCTGTGACAGCCAATTGAGTGAGTTAATTCTGCTCTGTCGATTTTGGATGCTCTTGCATACAAAAATCAATTTGTTATAGTACTGCATCAGTAATTAGAAAATACTTGATTGTTGACAGTCTTTATAGTACTGTGCTTAAAAGGCACAGCAATTTTCTGTTGAGAAGCTGAGGGAGGATGTTGCAGTGCCCTACAACACCTGAAGAACTATACACTTTGTTAAGTTTTTAACATCTACGTTATCAAACAGCTGCTCCCATTATTCTTTGTGAAAAAAATGTACAAGATAAAATAGTTTTTGGCTGTTTTTTTTCTAGAATTAGGTACACAAATTTCTTCTGGTTGATTAGAACAAAGAAAGACATGAGCTGCACTTTCCACAGAGTACCTCCCTGAGTCAAGCTGAAAGTGGTGGAGTTAAGGAATTATCCCTGTTGAAATTTCGCTGCTGCCAATATGAGTAGATAGATCATTGTCTTGTTTTTTTTTTAATATTAAAGCTATGCTGCTATTTTGTGATATACATGCTGCCTTGGAACAGTAGAGATTACTTTTTTAAAAAAAGTAGGTTAATGGGTCCCATCGTTTCCAAAGCTGAATTTGTTTGGGTGTTGAACTTGTAAAGGCTTACTTGTTTCAAGAGTATAGCAGGCTAGGCAAGTTTTCCCCATGGCACTGACATTTACTATAACTTGTATGAGTGTGTCTGTCTTACAGCTTCAGTGTTCTTTTCACCAGGGAGTTTAACTCTGCTAAATGAGCCCTCTAGGTTTGATTGGAAGGCTTAGAATACTGTAGATATACACTTGCTTGTTTGAAGGAAAAAATCTAATAAGAGACAGAGATGGGTGTGTGAGTAGAAAATTTGCATCTGATAGCTTTTCTACTTTCTCTGGGAAAACACTTTTTTTTTGTTCAAAGCCCCCATGAAAACTGGAACTGATTGTTTCATATGCACACACTATTGACTGTGTTATCTTGTTCTCTCCCAGTGAATAGGATACTTGGTTTTATTCTTAATTTTACAAACCATGCTCAAATTCCTGTGTATGCATACCCAAAATTTTGTCTGCTAAGCTTTTAAAAACAATGGAAAAATGTTGTGTTCTCTTTTTATTACATGCACTAGTGAGGCAGACAGTGTATATGTGTTGTGAGACAGAATTTGTAGACACATGTATATGTACATACAGAGCTGGCAGGTGTTATCTTACGTTGCTACTATGTATCCTCATGTGATATAGTTGTGTCTGGTCTTTTCGCGTTTTAGTACTTATGAACCATTTCTTTTACATGGAAAAATTTCAATAGAGTTATTAGGATTGTACATTGTTGAAACAGTAATAATTATATCCTCTGTGTGTACTTTTAGAAATAGAATCATGGTAATGATTTGTAAAAGTATTTGTGAGAGAAAGTCAGCTTCTATCTACAAACTGCAAATTACTTCTGACTAGAGTTTTGATATAGTGAGATTCATTAATGTTCAGAGAAAATACAATGTCAATATTAAGATACAGAAAAGCTTTATTCTGATAACCTGGAATCTTAGGACATTTCAATAGTTACATAGCGATATTTTTAATTATTTTTTCCCCCTCTTTTGTACTGTGGTTTTAGAGCCTTGACCGTGTCCATATTAAATTCTTTTAAAATTAAATTAAACCTTCAGTTTTCTCTTTAGTAATGCTTTATGGTAGTTTTTGGATTGAGCAATTAGTTTAAAAGATAAGAACTAGAACAGTGTCCAGAGGTGTCTGCTACATTACAGATATAAGATAATGACCTTAGTACTGTGCCGTAACTTGTAGTCAGTCCTGACTGAGTTGCTCAGTCCATTGGAATGATGATTGTTGTAGGTCCTTTCTAACTGAAATATTACCCTGTTCTAAGATGCCAGACTAGTTTCTGCTTGTTTTTACTATCATCACAGAGGAATAAGCATGCTGCCAACTTGAGCAACAGACTAATTGGCAGCAACTTTAACAGTTCACTGTGTTTGCATCATTGTAGTAGTTATCCTGCTGCTTGTCGCAGTTTATCCTATTAACAAACTGTGGATGTTTCTCTGAGTAGAGGTACTTTCAGGTTCTAAAATGAAACCAGACACCTCTCCCTCCATGGCTAAGCAAGGGAAAACAGAATAAATTAAAAAAAATAATGAGTCCTTTATTTTTCTGAAAACAAAGCTTAATTTTTTTTTTTTTTTTTAATTGTTCTATAAAGAAGAGTGTCACCACTGATTTAAAAATAAAGTAAGTCTGGTCTTTGACTTCTGTATTTGGGAGTAGCTGAGAGCTCAGAGGTCAAGTGCAAAGGGGTTTGGAGCTTAAAGAAGGAAGTTTGTGCAAGGGCCACAGCTTCAAAACACTGCTTGCTGAACTTGTCAAACTTACAGAAGCCTGGTTCCATATGTCTGTTTGTTAAGGATCTCTGACAACAACAGTCCTGTCACATGTTTTCAACTCTCCTTCTGTTCCATCCCTATCAGCATCATATTCAGAAAGCTATGAAGCAGGTTTAGATCTAAGACTCCAGATTTCTTGTCAACCTGTCTGGAAAACAGCAAAGGTTGAGGGAGCATTTAAAATAATCCATATCTGGATGACAGCCGAATAAAGAAGAGATTGAATGAGTAGAGAAAGGTGTAGGCTAACAGTGAACTTGGAAAGAGGAGGGGTAAGGATAGATAGGACAAGAAGGAAGCAAGGAGGGAATAAATGCAAAACAAAAAAGGGTATATCAGATTTAAGAATAGAAAATATTGTAGGAGGACAGAAGATGTGATAGGGAAATGTACATTGGAAAAAGAAGCAGGAAGTCTTACAGTTTTCCTTGGATTTCTTTGCTGAAAGAATTAACAAGGTACAGCATTTCTATAAGCACACACACAAAAAAAGCTGTGTCTGTTTCAACTGGATTCCACTTCCAGCTTTCTTATATGAGTAGGCACTGGGAAGTGAAGAGGATATAGAAAGGAAGAGGGCATCACTTTTCTAGTGAGGGAGAAAATGAATTTTGGAAACCCATACTCCTACTTCACTGTCATGTGTCAAACTTTGTATTTGTGCTATTCCCCGAGGAACTTCCATGGAGTTTTGCTTCTGTATAATAAATTGCCTCTGTTTGAATTCTAAAATTTGGATGGTGGAGATTGGAAAATGAGATGATAGGAATAATATTTTGCTTAGTATGTATGTGTCTACTCTTACTATTCTTTATATCTGAACAGTAATTTTTAAAGTATTGATGTTACTGACCCTTGTTGATATGGAATGTGTGTTCACCGTATACTAAGAGTATGTAAAAATGTAAGTTTGGAATCAGATCAAGAAGCATGTGTTCAGTTGTGCTGTAAGTCTCAGACAGGTAACTTCTTATTCTTCAGATCTCTTATTATTTTGAGTAACGTGTTTTCTATGTATCATGGTTTGCAGGTTGTGTGGTTTGAGGTTCTAAGATCAGAGAATAATAAAAAAGCCTCAAAAATTATGACAACTGCTTTTTTTTTGGTGATTTTAATGTGTAACATGTGATGATAAATAACCACATAAGACCAAGCATCAGTACTGTGCATCAGATTTTAAATATTTTTTTTAAATCCAAGAGTACAAAAGAAGGAAAGATCAACTTTGCAGATTGTGCCAAATGTATGTATTACTAAGATATCATCGCAAATCTTTCCTAAACTGTAATCTGGCATCTCCTGATTAAAATACTATGGAGTACTGGAGATACTCAGGTATCACTAAGATACTTAGGTTTGTACTCTTTATGTATGTCAGAATCCATTATTTATTTATTTATTTTCTAAATCAGTTTGTCACTTTCTGCTGGTAGGCTTATGGTTTTGAGGTTTAATTTTTAACCTTGTTTTTCAACATTGTTGCTCGAAGAACTTAAAATCAAGCTTGTTCATTTTGATCTTGTTTTTTTAATATATTAAAAATGTGCACTTGTTCAAATCAGTATCACAAGTTTCCTGTGGCATAGTTTGGATCTGTTTGTTTAAAAATGCAGATATTTATTTTATATATGACAATACTTTCCTATAAAATGGTATGCTCACATCTACTTGCATTTGAAAGTCTGTCCCAGCACAAAGGCATCCTTTTTACAAGTCATTGATGAGAAAATGAATAGTTCTATATTTAGTTAAGAAATGAAAATATTACCATCCATGAACCAGTATTATGCTTTTTGATTAAGAGTGGGTAAAGGACATTTTCTTTTCTTTCATAGTTTGAAAATTAAAATCCCTTGGAATATTTTAAAACATTAACTGTGGTTAAGGAATTAAATGAAGCAAAATGGTGTGCTGTATGCTGAATCAATCAGAATTAAAGTTCATTTGTAAGTGACAGTTTTTCTGTGCACAGCAACTTTCTTCTAATATCTCTGGTGTAAATGACTCTTCTTTTTAATATGCCACGTTACCTGTGTTTAATGAAGTGATTTAGATATTCTGGGTGGGTTATTTGTGAATTTGAATTCTAAATAAGATGAAAATTGCTTTTCGGTAGTAGGGCTAGCTTTCCCAAGATGAGCTAGGTGGCAGAGTTGACTAAGGAAGTGGTGGTTAGCTATTCCATAAGCTCTGAATGCCGGTTTGTTCACTGACTCATGTAAACTGCAGTACATTATGACTTTATACCATACAAAAACGAATTATCTGTTTGCATCAAATACATTTTGTAATATTTTATGCAGAATACCTTAAAGCAGGTGTATGGTAATTTTCAGAAAGCTACAGGCTCTCAGTGAGATAGGAAAATGCATCTTGTTTTGTAATTCCAATATGGTTATTTAACAGTTTCAGTGATAGAATTGTTTTTCATGTGTATTACACAATGCAAGCTTTACAGAAGGATTGTGCTGATAGCATATTTCCCTGAGGTTCTCTGCCCTGCCTACCCAAGCTGGACTGCTTTATACACTCGGTATTTACTGAAGACAAAGGTGTGGATAGGAAAACAGTGTTGACAGATGTTTTTTGGTCCTATTTAATGCTCTACCAGACAGTTCCTGGATACTAAGATGGAGAGCATTATGTGAAAACAGAGTAAGAACAGGTTTTTAACATACGGGTTGTCAAGTCAGTGGCTTAAATGCAAAGTAGTGGTTTACTTGCAGTTTTGAACGTTGGTGAAAGAAGGCATATTTCTCATTAAGTATTCCTGTTGGCAATTGTTATGCTTTAATCTAGGAAGAACATCATATCCTAACTCCCTTCAGGTCAACCTTATTCAAATAGGTTAAAAAAGCCAGAATATATTTTCTTTACTAGTCTTCCACCAGTATAACAAGATCAGAGTCCTCTTTAGCCTAGCTCCCATTTCTTTATCTTAATTTTTGATGTAGTAACACAGCTCTGAAAGGAAAGGGAGATAATATTGGCTGGAGGACTGAGTGTGCATAGCTGGGGACTGAAGAGCTCCTGGACTTTTTACATTCGCTCCTTGGTTGTTTCATTTTATTACATTTATTGAGTTACTCAAGTTCTAACTCATTTTTAGATAAATTCAATGATAATATGTGGTGGTGATAATTGACATTGTTACTATACTGGTTTACTAATCTTTTTGTAAGACCATGTTCTGAGAAAGACTGTTTTAGCATAGGCTACCTGTGTATGTGAGAGTCCATAAATCAAATATGTGGTGCAGTTAATTTTGTAATACCAGTTTAAGTCTGTCATAGCAAATGGGATAAAGTAGAAATAGATACAATAATTAAAAGGAAATTACACTGATAGATGGTGGTAGACCGGAACATGTATTGTTCTTCATCCAGAAGTTGTAGAAGGATATACCAGATAGAGTGACTGCACATGGATGGCTAAGCAGAATAACCTTTGAATGAAATCTGTATGAGAAAGCAGCCTTTTTTTTCAGCCTCTCTTCTTAAAAGACTAATTTAATAATAGTCTAACTCTGCATAAACATGAAGATTTTTATTAGGCTACTGCTATGGAATCAGTACTATACTTAGAACAGAGATTTCAAAATGCTTCCATTATGGACTCATGAGTTTAAGGTACCTGATAATGAGTCTTTACATTCATTTGCAAATATATATTCTATTACTGAAGTAATGCAGGCTGTTTAGTGGAATTGGCTTTCCAGTAAGAGGGAAACAGTATTGTATGTATTAATCTGAGAGTTATTCCAAGAAAGAATCTTGCTTTATACAAATGGCCTGCTAGGAAACGATGGTTATCCAGCTCACTTTGGTATGATCTTGATTAGCTGTATGTGTTTTTGAGATTAAATCATAGTTGTACTGAATTTTTTCCCTGATTTAAAAGTACTGGTGTATTTCTGTTCTTTCTATTCAGTACAGTATTCATGTTGAACACAGAGCTTCATTCCCTATGATCATGACCCAGTTATGTTGAGTTTACTAACTCGGTTAATAAGACTATAAATAATAACTCATAGTCTTATTTTGTAGTTAGTGGTGGTAGCCTATTATAAATTTCCTTGGCAGTGCATATGGTGGGGGATAAACTAACTAATAAAAGTGCCACATGGAGCATAGGTCCACTTTTTTTTTTTTATTACTGTTTCTTTCATCTGATACATAATTAATGCACAAGGTCCCAAATTGTTTTGTGTGTGATGTCGGCTTCTTCTGATGTGTTCTGAGCTTTAAATGTTTTGTGAAAATGATTATTCCAAGACTTAATCACTTGCATTTGTTCAATGACTGTTGTATAAAACCACCTCTTTATTAAGCATTTTTGCATTTACTTTTTGAGTCTTATTACTACTTCTGTTAACTGAGACATAAAGTAACGGTAAATTCCATGATAGGTCTTCTAGCCAGGCGAATGCATTAACTTTTTTTCTTTCTTGTGCTGTTCAGAAGTTCATGGCTTTTTCATTGCATCTTCACGATTTAGGTGAATCACTTGTTGTGAGATAGATTCATTAACTTTTCAGCAGAGTTTCTTCTGGAGGAAGCACATTTCCAGATTTACAGAGAGAGATTCTTCACCTTTGAATGTTTTCTCTCCTTTTGCTTCTAGTTTGTATGTCCTCCCTAATTTTGTTGCCTGGCTGTAAGATTTTCTACTTGGAATTTTCATCCAGCTGAATAACTACCACTGCTTAGAAAAACCTCAATTTCCTCAGTGTTTGTTCAGTATGAATGGCCATTCAGGATACTTAGTGAGCTGTTTGGTTTTGGTTTGGTCCCCTATGAGTAATTAGGGAATTCATTCTGGATTGCAGTGAGAGAGCTAACCATGAGGATTGCCATTATTGTCTATCATTTACTTATCTGACCAAGAACAAATTCCCACCAATTTGTCACCACAGGGGAACTATTTCATTGTATTATTTAGATTTCAATTTTGGAGATAGAATACTAGTAATGTTAAACAGTCCTATTAAATATTCTTACTGGCTAAAAGGTGTTAATTTTTTTTTTTTTTTTTGTAATCATGCTTCAGCATGCACCATTCTTGAACTGTAGCCCAAAAAAAGCTTCCTTAAGAAAATAATCAACTTGCCTTATGAAGAGAAGGCAAGAGTCGTGGGTGTCCAATATCTTGATTTTATCAAGGCTTTTAACAATTTCTACCCTAGTATTCTTAAAGCCATATTAGTGAGATATGGAATGGATAAATGGATGGATGCTAAGTCAACTGAAATACTGGCTTGACTGCTGGATTTCAAGGGCTGTGATCATTGGTTCCGAGTTTAACTGATGGCTCATTAGTGGTTGTTGCCTCAGGGTTTGCCACAAGAGGCAATACTAAGAATTATGTGGAGGGTGGGGTGACGTGCACTGCCAGGAGGTTTGTAGATAATACCAAACTGGAAGAAGCAGCTACCAAACTGGAAGACAGGACTGCTCTTCAGAAGGACTTTGAAAAAGTGGCTTCATAGAATCAAAAAATAATAGTGGTTCAAGGGGTACTTCTGGAGGTCATCTAGTCCAACCCCACTGCTCAAGCAGGAACACCTAGAGGTGCATTTAGCTGTGGAACTGTGGGGCAAGCTGGGTTTTCTTTACTAATATACCCTTCTTTGACACAGAGGCGGGATTTATATAATTAATAGTGCATTTATGTTCAAATCACCTATATGTATTATTGCTCTGTCCGTATTACAGAAAGACGCCTAAGGAAAAGATCTAAGCTGGGAAAGGGAATTGGACCTGAGTGACCTGAAATGTAGGACTGTGATGTTATGCATGAAAGCTTGTTACAAATAATCCTTAAATGGTCACATTTGCAGAGATTAAACCCTATACAGAGAAGAAAAAAAAAAAAGTATTTGGATTATGAATCTTCAGATTTAGACATTTTTATACTTCATCAGCAACAGCAATTTCCCTTTGTGGGGAAAATATAATAAAAAGAACCTGGTGTACTTTTTGGTTCCTCAGAGATCTTGAAATATTTTTTTTCATTATTTTTTTGAGTGTTACTACCTTAATAATGAAAGGCAACTTCATGGAATTATGACAAATTGTAAGATCTGTTTTGTTTCCTTTGGCAATGCAATACTTGGTTGATAAATTATTTGATTCTTTATGTTCGAATGCTTGTGGACACAACATTGGCATAAGGAAAACTATACTGAAGCAATGTTATGCAGCTTTTTTTCCTATACCCTTGAGCATTTTCTAAGTTTGCATTTAATCACAGAATCTTGGTCATGATATTTCTGACAGGTAATTTCCTTAATGCAGTTGACAGAGATGGATTACATGGAAGCCTATTGGATCCAATGCTTTTGTGTGCAAGTGATAAGACTAGATTAGGGTTATCTTGCTCTGAGTGGCTGGAAAGATACAGCAACCTAATAATTCCCCCAATACTATGGATGGTTTTGTGGGAGCATAAATTCATGGCTAGATAGTGGCCTTGCAAAAATATTACCAGATTTGATTGTACCTTGAGAACGTCTAGGGTTATGTGTGTTTTTCTGTTGCATGATATCAAAACTATATGTCAGAGAAAGACAAATGTATTAAAAGTTTGGTAGATCAGAAAAGTGATAAGGCAAGAGGCAGGCACATATCTTAAAATATTAATGGTATATAAAAATAACATTTTGGTTAAACATGAATTTTATTATTTTGCAGAGAAATAACAAAATAAGTAGCATTTAACTTTTTAGCTGCAGTAAGGGTTCATGTAAGAAAACTGCTGTTGTCTAAGCCTGAATGTTCATAAATTGAATGCTTTATGAAACAAAATTTAATTATAAATAGCAAAGCATGAATACATTTTCTATCCCAATACTACTCTTTTGCAGTCAAGACTTTTTGAATGCTTATGTAGGAAGTGTACACAAAAGCTTGGGTGAAATAATTAAGCACCATCAATGTACAGCTGATTTTAATTTACTTGTAGCAAGCATTCACTTTAGTTGAAGCAGGATTTTTTTCAGTGATCTCCAAGACCATGACAATTTTATAATTTACTCAGACTTCAGCTAGACTAAGAAATGAAATTTGATGGGCTAGCAGCTAACAATATTGCAGTCAAAGAATCCATTAGTGGTCTCTGATTTGGCAACAGACTTGCTGGGAAGATGAAGGTTGGAGAAAAGAGCGAGTCATGTTCATAAAATATAGATTCCTGACACTTCCTTAGTAATCAGTAAAAGGAGAGATGCACCTTCAGGAAGCAATCCAGAGTAGGAGTCTAATTTAGATGGTTTGAGTCATGTCCTGGGGGATCCTCTTTGTATCTCTTCACTCATTACTGGGAGCACTAAAATGAGCCACTTCCCTTTGTGAATATTTGATGAATTAGTGAGTTGCATAGATTCAAGATGCAGAATGGTTTTCCAGCTTTCTAGGCAAAAGAGTTTCACTATACTGTCTGTAAAACTGTTCAGAGACTTTTAGGCTCTTAGTTTAGACCACCCCTAGATTGTAGTTACAAAGAAAAAAGAAGATAAAAACACACAAACCCCACATGACCAGCAAATATTTGGGTTTGATTTGGTGGGGAAACTTTTTGTCCTTTGTGTCCTGAAATATTCTTTATCTTCTATCTTGGCCCAGTAAAATATATTACCTATCTTTTCCTTGTTTTATTTGCAATAGCAAGTGGGGGGAAAGGGAGGTGGGGGTTAGGCATTTTATACAGTGACTGTGTCATGAGAAAGGATTACGTATGTGTTTAATATATACCATGATGAGTAATTTTGGTCATGGTACATCAAAAAGCTACTTTTCCTCACCTTCTTTCTAATAAGAATTTTAATCCATTGATGACAAAACCTCTCAAGTGTTTCCTTGCTGCATTGTAATACACTGTGACGAATTATGTCTCAGGAGTTGTAAAATTTTCTCATAGCTTGTAATACCTCATTTAATGAATTGATCACACTGAAATGTGAAGATGAAGCAGCATTTATTTTGTGTGTTATATTGCATATAATTTTTAGACTTGACATTTATAGCCATGGAAGCTGTTATTTTACATATCATTTTCAAACCATATCAGCCTTAAACACATTTAAATTTAATAAGCAAGTAGATTAGATTTGCTTTTAAGCTAGGCATATCATTATAGTTTGTGTTCTGTTCAGTAGGGCACATGCTTACCATTAAATGCAGTATTTAGTTCTCTTTTAAAACCTAAAAATAATAAAAAAGGATTTATTTACAAAAGTAATTGAATATAGAGCTGCTTTTGGGGTCAGTGCCCCTGTCATTATTTTTGTAGGAAGTAGAAGTTAAATTGGTATTTGCTTTTATTAACATTTTTTCCTGTTTGGGGGAAATATTAATGTAGAGGCTGTGTGTTTCACATATGAAGTAGGAATTCTGTCATGGTAACATATGGCTTGATCATCATCTCCTGCAGAAAAAAATCCATGGGAGAGGAGAGCTTATTTGGAAACTCTGCATGATTTACCAAGCAGGTTTTCTGATGGCTCATCTTTCTCATCAGAAAGAATTTGTAGCTGCCAGGGAGGTGGTTTCTTACAGCCTTCTAACTATTTAAATGCTTTACCATCTATAAAAATATGTTATTGGTAGTGTGAAAAAAAGGCAGCCCTTCTTTCTTTGATCCTGGCTTCTTTCACCACTAAAGAAACTTTACCGAATATGACATAGAGTACCTCTGCTGTCATTTTATCTGTTTATAACTCCCACCTTGGAATTGTAGTAAATGTAGAAGCAGCTGAATGAAACTTAATGAAATTCTGAACTTTTAAAAATCCTGATGGAGTTTTCTTTGGAGATAATGTTGCTTTTCTCAATGTATCTGCTAAATGACAATTCCAGCTTTGTATTTGTTACTGTGGCACTAAATTAGATAGCCTGCAAATATGAGGCTTAATGCAGTCAGAGGGAAGAAAGATTGTTGTTTTTTTTTTTCTCTTCATGTTGCTTAATTCTTTTTTAAAGATCAGTTTTGACATATGGTACTGAGTTTTCAAGACTTTATGAAAGTATTTTACACTTTTTATCAAAATAAGGGTGATGCCTGATTTGCTAAGTCCTTTCACTAAAGTGGAAATCTTAAGCAGAAGGCTGTCTTAGAATCTGTCTTTGAACAGTAGAATGTTTAAAGTACGTTTTGAGGGAGAGGGGTTTTGGGTGGTTTATGTGTGGTTAACCCCCTTCTCCCCATAGATACAGTGCTTCACAGTGCATTCATGTTCTTTGGGTTGTGTGTAGTCTTTGACTTTCTGGTCTATCTGCATTTCATAGGCCTACTCAGCAAATTAGTGGACCTGATAAATCTTTCCAAATACAAACCTGTTCCTATGTACTTCTCTAGGGAATTGTTTTGTGTATGAGCCATGCAAGCCAGTATGAAACTGGAGTACACGAGACAAACTGAAACATAAAATCTGTTTCAAATATTAGTTGCTCTGTAGCTGCTTCATCTTAAATTGACCCAAAATCCCTTTCTGTTCTTTGTACGATTGGTTAATGAACGGGAAATCTGATTGATTGCACCAAGACTAGTAGAAACAAAAAGTGAGACAGATGAAAGATTTGTGCATGTTGCTTAATTCTTTCCATGCAATGGGATGTGTCTCTGACTTAAGCCAAGTAGTAGTGCCTTTCAGCCCCTGGCATGCTTCTAGAGGGGACAGATGATAGCAGCTGTTCAAACAGGCAGACAGAACATAGCTACCAGTTCCTGTGAGACAGCTTTTTAGTTTATGGGGGTATGGACTCTAGTGCCATAAACAAGGTGCCAGTTCTGAATTGTGGCATAGGAATAAACGCCACCTTTCATAATGGGATGATGGAACAAAATAGGCAGAACCCTTATAATCAAGGAACAATTTCTAACAGAACTTAAGAGCTGCTGAGTCTCATCTTTGCTGTTTCTCTTGCCTCACTACACTTAAATGCATTTTGCACTTCATCCATAAAGTTGTTAATAGGGTTAAAGGAACTACCATAAAATTGAACTTGAGTGTGTGGGGAAAACCGGCTTCTTCAACCATCTTCCTCAGTTAACTATTATTTACTATTTATATAATGCCCTTGTGTATAAACATATGGCTATCCACATTGTAGAAATTAAGCTGTAATGAAAGCAGACTTCATAGCCACATTAGAAGATGGACTAGGTGACTGCAGAAGGCTAAGGATTAGTTAGCTGATAAGCTTTCAAGGAAGTAAAGATTTAGTAATCAGCAGGGTAACATAGAAAAGGCATCAGAAGAATTAATTCTTTGCCATGGGGTTTGTAACAGTGTTATTTAAAAAATTAGGTACTGTTCATACTAAACCATATAAATCACCAAGAATTTTGTTCTGTGCATTTCACTAAATTATGTGATCTTTGAACTTTTGTTGATAATTTTACTATAGAAAACTGGCAATGTACTGTGTCAGCAAAATATGTCATGTAGTCGTGAGGCGTAACTGAAGACTTGAATAATTTGAAACATGTTTTGCTCATGAGGATAATTAAATGGAGTGGCATTTAAGTTGATGGAGCTACAGGGGTGACTGCTGGCTAAAGAACTGACTCCCAGGTATTTTCAGTGAAATTATAATCAATATTTTGTTAATTTCTCCCCCTTGTGTGTATTTTCATATGCTTATTTTTCCTAGTACTTTCAGCAGGTATAACCTAATTATAAGAAATACTTATGGAATTCAACATGTATCTTATTTAAAATATAACTTTTTAAATTTTTATTCAAAGAAAATGTGCTGCACAGTGAATTACACTTAATAACATCATCAAAGATTAGTAAAATAAAAAAGCCCTTAATTTTTGGAGGTTTGTAGCAAAGCATGTTCACCTCAGTATTGAAGGGGACATTTAAAAAGATAAAAGCTTAATCCAGATATCAATGATGATTATTTCCTTCAATGTGATAATAAATATAGCAATGTAACCTTTTATCTTTAATAATTTAGGATTCATTGAGCATGTAAAGGTTTTCCTGTTCTGTCATTTAGGGAATCTGATAGCAGTTTGTTAAAAAAAATGTGAAACATGCCTTGACAACAGTAAAAAAAATCGTGCAGTGTGTAGGGGGTGCTATTTCAAAATGGTAGTTGATGCTCTCTGCAGCACTTGCATAAAGATTTAAAGATTTTTCCTATTACTTGCCTACCTTCTTGAAAACTCTAACCTTTAGGATCACTTCCTATAATTTACTTGGAGGACATCCCCATAAATACATTGTTTTACAAGAAACTCATCAATCCACCCCTTGAAATTATGTATAAGAAGCTTACAAAGGAAGCTTTGTACAAAAGTATTAGATTACTATGCTTTATCAGGAAAAAAGAAATCAGACCAACTGTTTCTCAACAATACAGTACTTCTCAAAGGAGAGTTACAATTTGTACAACCATGACTTTCCAAAAGTTATGTATTTGTGTTTGTATCACAGTTAATGGAACTGATAATGAATTTGAAGTAATCAGAAAATTTACATGTTGTTATTCAGTTTCCCCCTAAATGTGAGGGACAGAGTATAATTTTTTATAATTTGAACATTTTGTTCTTTTTGTTCTGAATTATACAGTTTTTAAACTGAATATTATTTTATTTTTCATAGTCAAAGCATTCCCCAGCTAGTTACTCCAT
Organism: Apus apus; assembly: GCF_020740795.1. Classification (NCBI taxonomy): domain Eukaryota; kingdom Metazoa; phylum Chordata; class Aves; order Apodiformes; family Apodidae; genus Apus; species Apus apus. Next base: position 13,171,781 of record NC_067295.1, on the reverse strand, counting down.
TGCAGATTATTGTATTAGTCTTGAATATATTCACTGATGTTTAGGACCAATGTGGATACAAACTATGTGAGCAAAGATGCCTTCTGTAATCTGAGAGCTGAATCTGAATTGAGATCTCACACTTTCAAGAAAAAATTAATACATGGCTTAAACTGAATGGATTAAATATGCATATTCAATAATTATGCTGTTGATCAAAACTAATTTGAGATTACACAGTGGACTTCCTTTAAGAATTCAAAAAATCCAAATCCAATTGCTGACTAGGAAATAGTGTAATGTGTGCTGCAAAGCCGAATGACATGGATTGAAGCTGCAGGTCAATGCACAGTAATTTCAGAGTTTTCTTAGGCATTCATTTCAGTTTGAGGGGCTTGGTTAGAAATATTCTCAGACTCCTAGGATTTATGTTTGTGAAAAGTTTTTTTTTTTTTTTTTGCAGTACATGAGCAGAGAACTAAGCATTGAATCTGAGTTGTGCTACTGGTTGTCACGGTAACATTTTTAAATGGTGACGGCTGTGGCTTGACATCAGAACATTTTCTGTTAAGTGAAGATGTTTCTGAGATTGTAATGGAGTGTTTTAAGTGAGTGGACCTTCTGTACTCAATAAAGTATTTATTAGGTTGTCGTAAATATTAAGTTGTCCTGCCTTCAAGATAATACACCATGCTGTGTATTTACAGTGCTGTGCTAACAGGATGAAATTCCTGGAGAAGTGTTAATCCATTCTTAGGAGTCAAACTTACTATAATAAATTTACTAAATCTGTTTTAAATAGTAATTGTTCAAGTTGTTTGTCTTTTCAAAATCCTGTGTGGTAGAATGGTTCAACTTGCTTCAGCTTTTTTAGGCGTTTAGTGAAATAATGATATTTATATTCATTTGTATTTAAAGCTGAACTTAAACATCTTTACACTGAGTCTTTCTTGGTTTGAGTGCCTGAAAATAAATGCTTTTACAATAGCTTATATTGAGGGGCTGAGGGGGAGCAGGGAGGGAAAGGCAGGGTGCAGTGGTAGAAATGGCTTAACTAAAAAGCTGAGAATGGAACATCTCGTTGTCAATCATATGTTAACATGCTTTGTTACTGACCATATTGTATTTGAGATGAAGCAATGTGAATGCTGTCTTATCGCTCACTTAGATAAACATTCAAAGATGATCTCCAAATCATGTCTGCTACAGAGCAAGGATTTGCTGAGAGTGACAAACACATGCCCACTACATTTCCCATGTGCATTTCAATAACTGAATTCCAAGGCTCCTGACAGAAAGGAAATGTTTTAGAAAACTCTCAATAGTATACTTCAGTGCAGCAGGATACATTGAATGAGAAGCAGAACTGTTTTTGCAAGTCAGAATTTATAAACTTTAATAATACGCTTATCAGGAAGAAATGGAAATTCAGTTTAGAGCATTTGGAGAAATCATCCTGACGGGTAATACTAATTCATTTCTTCTTGCTATTGCACTGCTTCATTGGTAGTTCACTTGGTTTGCTGACCTTTTGGAGCCAATTTAGCCCTTTGTGGCTCATCATACTCTTGTCCTTCATCTCTGATTTCAGAGGCTTTATGGAAATTCCATGCAGATGTGGATGTGCTTTAGCACAGGTGGTAACAGTGCCTTAGACCACCCCATCAATCTTAATGACATTTTCTACTGATTGGCAAGAGGCTTACAATTTCTTTTTTCTTTTTAGCTTCTTCATTACCTTTTCCTCTTATCCATCCATCTATAAAAACAATCAAACGATGCTTTATCCTTGCCATTCTAAACTTTGTGTTCTCATGTGCATCAAGTGTTCTTTAACACTGCACAGTTTTGGTAGTGACTCAGCAGTTTTATCATAATTACTCTTTGCTGTTTTAATTACTTGATCCCTACTATTTCCCAATACAAGGTTTATGTACAGATGGTTGCCCTGCAGCCACCTTGTAGATAGAAAAGGTGCAAGACCGTCAGAAGTTAAAGAAACCTACTTTAAACCACACCTTTTAACATCCCCTTTCGTGGTGTGAGATAGAAGATCCTCAAGAAATTAATATATGACATCAGGTGTTTCAGTAGCAAGATTCTGTCTTGCAGGGTCCAAGAAGCATATGTGGTGTTCACTCTTCAGAAATATAGCTTTGATAGGTCCATTGTACATGGATATAAAGCATCTTGTTAAAAAAGAAAAAAGGCCATAATCCAAGAAAAGCTGTAAACAGCTTTCTAAGTTAGTGAATGTTTTGGGAATAATTAATAATAAGTATTTTTTTTATTAAAATGAATTATAGAAAAAATATTTTAAAATTTCCCAGAGAATGTCAATCTGAAAGGACACATAGGCATACTTTCAGAATTAAAAATTACCTAGTTGAGTTGGAGACTGAACAGGATGCAGCTTAGAAAGGGCAAATTAAAAGGTCTACACTTAAAAATATGTCTTTGAAAATATAAATGTTTAGTGACTGCATAGGTAAGTGTTTTGCAGTACAGTTTTTTGGAGATATTTTTTTTTTCCTAGTAAATCAGAAATCGAACATAGCAAAACTGTCATGCTGTTGCAAAAAAGGCATACACATGCCATACCTTATATATAAAACCCAGATGAACATCAGTAAGGTCTGTGAAACTACATGCTTGAAAAATTTGGCATTTGTAAAGCTTCAACTGCAAGGCGACGTTCTGCTTCAAGAAGTGGCTTTATCAGTGGAAGTATTGAGAGCTGCATGAAGCATCAGAACTCTGGAAAATGTAACCCACAGGGAAAAGCTGGGGAAGAGAAGCCCAAGCAAGGACTTGATAATAGTCCTCAAATACATAAAAAGCTGCAAATAAGAAACTAAGCAACTTTTTATTTGTATTCTCTGTGTAGTAGGCTTACTTTGCTGCAAGGTCAGTTTAGTCTCATCATCAGGGAAAACTTCCTAATGGAAGAGCAGCTGAAAACTGGACAAAGTTGCTTAGAATTATGGTGAAATCTGTAGTTAACAGAAACAGGTTTAGACAGAAGTTGAAGGTATAGCTAGCTCATCATGAGAGCTGGGATCTGTCTAGATCAGTTGTGTATCTCTCTATTGTTTGCTTACCTAGCTCAAACACAAAGAGAACATTAACAATTTTTATTTGCTCTTGAGAGTGTGTTCTCCTTGTGGTTGGTAACCTTGTTTTATTTTGTCTATTGCTAGCACATTTTGGAATAAACAAGAATAATTTGAAGTGTTCTGTTTTCAAATACAGTAGCAATTATTTGCTTTATTACGTATGTTTTAGTTTAGGAACTAAAAGGTAAAAAGCTTATTTAGAGGTCTGGTTATTTAATACAGTATATGGGTTTATTGATAACAATTGTAGCAAGGTATATGCTTTCTTGAAATCAGAATCCCAGCTTGAAAGCAGTTTGTCATAGGCATGAACTGTTTAGTACCTAGGGCACCATTGCAAACAGTCTTACTTCATTTAGCACTTCCTGTTGGCTCATTTCCAAAATCCAGAGCATTTTGTTCTATTTCCCTCCAAGTTGGAAATAAGATTTTATTACTGTAGTTGAGGAGGGGATATGGCACAGTACAAATAGGCACAAGGTAGTGCACAAACATCCAAATGCAGTGTATTGCTCTAGGCTTTTAGAACTACATGGGCTTAACAGACAGTGCCAGATAAATCCAAGTGCCATCGAATACATAATTTGGAAGGAAAACAGGAAGGGATGTAAGGAGAGAGGTGATGTGTCCAAATTAAAATATGTAATATTAGCACAGTAATTCAAATGCACTAGATGCGATATTCCTTTCATAGTGCTGATATTCATGTAGCACTTTCACATATATTGAACAGAGTATGTATCACTCTTTAAACCTTTTTATACCTCTGTAGGAAGTAAAATTGCTTAGGCATGTTGTGCATGTATGACATTAATCTGAATGACCGCATGTGTAACACTGAGGCTTTACTTTCACTTTATCTTGGTTACCAGATAGATCTGCAGCTATGTTCTAACTTTGATTCCATCCCACTGCTAGCTAACACAGTGAATATGAACTAGGTTTGAATCCTTTTCAATCTGTACAGTACCACAGCTAATAATAGCTCAATGTATTCTAGGGTGGAGAAGTGTAGTGTCTGTGTACCTGCTGCCTGCAGTCCAGTGTTGAACCATGGAATTGGGTTAGTATATGCAACATTTTTTGTCACTGACAAAGATATAAATAAAATAGCACAGACTGAAGTTTGTAGATGATATAAAGTACAGAGAAGGAGAAATATTAGAGAAGTGACCAAATCATAATAAACTGAATCATTTGATAAACTGGCTGCAAGAAAGTAATTTATTTTTTAAATGATAATTTAAAATCATAAATGTAGCAAAAAAGAATATAGCCATCAGTGTAGTGTGGTACAGATAAGATACTGCAGTTCTTAGGTCTGTAAGCAACTAGCTTGTTTTATTTTATTATTTATAGAATTGTTTTATTCAGACCACTTTGTACCTTTTGAGTAGTGTGCCCAGTAGTCATATATGAAAGTTCAAGAAAAAAGTTTATAAAATGCAAAGTTAGACAAAATTCCATGAAAATTACTAGTAGGTTGGGAAATGTAATTGACAGTGAAAGGTATCATGATTTAAAGAAAAGAAAGCTATTAGATTTACTTGACCAGAATTGTTAAGTAGTGATTTTTTCCTAATTGATACATATTTACCAAGGAACATAGTTGTGATAACAGAGGTTTCTTTGTTTAACCAAATAAGTGTAGCAACGGTCAATACCGAGAAACCAAAGCTAGACAAATTAAGGTTATGATATTTTGACACTGTGAGAAATTAAGCATTGATTTAATTTTCTGAAGAGTTACTTCTGCCTTTCTGGAAATACTGGGGTTTTGTTGTTCCAGAAGCATATGCTCTATTTTGAACAAGGGTCAATTCAGAAATATCTTATGGTTTGTATTATATGCAAAATCAAAGGATTGTATTGGTCTTACATGGTCTGAGTACACAGTAGTGGATGTTTGGTGTAATTACCTATAACTGCAAAAAATGTTTACAATGCTGATGGTATGTGAGAGTAGGAAAGCTGTATTGAGGTTTTGTTGTGTTTTCTTTTTTTGTTTGGGGCTTTTTTTTTGGGTGGGAGCAGGGGCTCTTTTTGTTTGGTTTGAATTGGGATGGAACATGAAAGGAATTCTAACCCTGTAGAGCTGAAAAGGGTAGAAATGCAGTAGCTATGTGAGAATACTTAGGTGACAGCTGTTGAACATAAAACATTCTTCACTGAAGTATAAAATCTGACAGAGAAGCGTATCTGCTGACAAAGAACATTTTATCTGTGTGACAGAAAAAATCTATATGGAAAAGAAAAAATTATCCATCAACTACCTTTGGTATATAAGCTTTCAGTTTTGATGAATTCTCACTATAATGACCATAAATCTATTTTTAAAGAGTTTCCTTTCTCTCCTTCATGCTTTCCATTAGATATGTAATTCTGAAACTTTGATGTAATATTTTTTACAGTTTCTAATTAATACCAACTTAGTCAAATTACCAAGAATTCATACAGCTTTATTTCTTAATTCAAAAGCAGTATTTTATACAGAAATGACAACTGCACAGAAATTCAAGGGGAATAGCTAACACTGCACAATAAGCAGCTATCAGTTCTATAGAATAAATGCAGTTAGAGTGCAATTTTTTCTGGAGGCTTTTGTTTGTTTTGTTGGGTCTTTTTTTGTTGTGGCGTTGTTGTTGTTATTATTCCGAAGTCTTGTTCCACTAATACGTTAGTAGGTATGGCTGTTTAGTTGTGCTCTTATAGTCAATGTATAATTTCTGTGTGTCTTCGCAAAACTACTTCCTGATGAAGATGAGTAATAATATAGAAAATGCTTCAAGATGCATCCTTATCATAGCTTTTCAAAACTTACTGAAAACAAGAAATTTTGAGTTTAACAAGCCTAACTTTTCAGTGTATGTTCTATGGCATAAAGAGCAGAGATATGGTGTTCATAAACAATTTTGGAACTTACCAAGGAGGGAAACTTAACAATCAGACAGGAAGGGAAAAAGAAATGCCCAAATATAAGGTTGTTGGGAACACAGGAGAATATAGACCTGCCCAGCAATGAAGCACCTGTTAAATAATCAAGAGATAAGCAGATCTGTAGCACTGAGCAGGAGTATAAGACTGGTGCCTTGAGTCCAAGTGAGAAGAGAAAGAGGATCCTCAGAGGGCTGACTTGAAAAACTGAAGCCAAGAATGGGTTTGAGTCCAGTAGAGTTTACACGTATGGGAGAGAAGTCAGTTAAAACTTGATAGAAGAGGAGAAAGGGGAGCAGAAAGATTAAGGACAAACTGGTTGAGGAGACAATGACAGCAGGAATTTAGTGATGCTAGGAGAGTGCTATTAAAAGAAGGAAAGATGGAAAGGTCAAATATGTAAAGAAGGAGAAAATGGAGAGTAAGAAAACATAAGTACAAGAAAACTTAATATTTTAGTTCTGCTAGGCTACACTATTTCATTCATACACATAAACATTGTTTTTGTTTCATATTTTGTAGTGTTTCTGAGGAGACTTGAGTGTGGAAGGAAGTACATAAATTTATTTATTAAAACTATGAAGGAAGTGTGATTTGAGAGTGTGTTGTTGGTCCAACTGTTGAGCTGTGTAGGTGCACAGAAGATGCAGTCTGTGTACTAGCAAACTTCTAGCCCAAGAGCAGTAACATACTAATGTAATAGATATTGGGAAAGTAGAGGATGAAAGTAGAAGCAAAACTGGCAAAAGAGAGATGTTCTAAGGCTCAACAGGATGCCTGTATTCAGAGATAAACAGGCAACAATTTGGCACCTGCACTTCTTCTGCACCTGTCTCACTGGATGGTAGGTCTTCTGACAAGTGATTAGCTTTTTTTTTGTTGGTGGCAAGAGTATTTGACAGTGAATATGCATATTTGTTCCAGTTTTGTGAACTCGCCAAAAGGTGAATGGTCCTCTAGAGTGAATATCCCCCTCATCCCATCCTTGTTGTTGCCCTGGCAACAATAATGTGAAGGATGAATGCTTTCAATGTGCAGATAAATCTGTTTGGTATTTTTATTGTTTTAAGTTTTAAGCCTACTGTAGGAAATGTTTTTCAATGCATTTTTCTCTTTTTATTGCTTGGTCTTTCTGCAAAGAACTAGTTTCAAGATATCCCAAATAATTCATAGGGAGAGAAGTACAGAAGGAAAGGGGCTAGATCACAGATAGGAATGTAACTAGGTCAGAGGAGGTCTGGGGTGAGAAACAAGCACCTGCATCTGTGACTTGTCTTGTAGCATTTACATCCTCAGTGGCAACTTGAAAGCTTCTCTAGTTGTGATTTCCAAAATTGTAAAATGTAATTCCTATTCTGTAAAATAGGGACTTTTAAATGTATTTAATTTGTAGTTTGCAGTGCTTTATATGTCTTAAAATAGGACATTTTGCTTAGCATTTCAGAATTTCTGGAAAGAAGTGGATGATCATGTACCTTACCTGTTATGCAGATCACTGTCTCCAGGCAGTCTCCCCAGTGAACTTAAATTCTGTGTGCTCTATCTGAAGACATTAAGATCTCAAGTTAGTAAACAGAAACACGTTCAAGGCATCCAGAAGAATTTCATGTGGACAGTGTCTGATTTTGTTGCAGCAGTTTTGTCTTTAGACAAAAAAACTTTAGTGAGCCATCAAGCAGTGAGTGATTTCTAGACACTTGTTGGGATGAGATCAGTAAATTATCTGAAAATGGTATTAGGAGCAAAGCCATTTCAGCTAGACTAGAGACCCTTCTTTCATTCTGTGTGTCCTTTGAAGTTATAGTTTTTCCAGATCCATTATCTCTGTGTTTTATGGAGATTTATGTGCTTCCAATAGCAAAGTTGTTCTTGTTTATTTCAGTAAGTGTTTGCTTTAGACAGTATCTGAAAGGGATAAGGAGGAAAAAAAAAAAAAGCTTTTTGAAATAAATATTATATTCTGAACATCACTAGCCTTCATAAACCACTTTTTATAAGTCGGAGTTTGTTGGCTTTTTGTCAGCCTTATTGCAAAGCTTTGTTAATACAGTGCCATGAAAATCAAAGTTTCATACACATTGACATAATTAATGAAGAGGCAGGCAGCATGCTCTACCAATTAACACCACAGGGAAAAGTAAAATTGGCTTCTTTCTTGTGTGTTGTGCCAAAGTTAAGAACTGTAACACACAGCAAATAGAGATCCTTTTAATGAGCTGCAAGATCGAGCTGAATAACTCTGAAAGGATGTTGTGTAAACATTGCCAACTATTTAGAATGTTAAGAGTAATTGATGAACTTAGTTGAAAATTGGGGGGGCTTTTTTTGGGAGGGGAGGGTGGGGAACCTGTCAGAGAATGGAAATACTGCTTGTAACTACATTTTTTTTCAGTGCAACTATTAGGCATGTTAAAGAATGTAACAAGCACTTTTGAACTAATATTTTAAAAGAAACAGTTTACTGCTTGCTACTTAAGCATCAAGTTTGTCTTAATACGTTTTTTCAACTGAATTTTTCAGTATCTGCTCATAAGGAAAACTTGGCTGATTGTTCTCTGATGCCCAGCCATCTGGCAACATAAGACATCACTCACCCTTGATTTTTTCCAACTGCTCTAAAGTTCTACTATTAACAATAATGGAAGTAAACACTTTAAATTTCTCTGTGATGTCTGTGAAACATTCATTTAACTTGAGACATATGTGTATAAAATTCAGAGTAGCTTGTGTTAAAACTGTTTTCAGAAAATATTTTCATTAAGCAGAATTGCCCTGAAAACCTTAATAAGATTGAATTTTCAGGACACACAAGTCAAAACCTGTAATGACTGTTTATTGGGTAATGGGAATTGGAAGGTAGAAGGCCTGATTCAGAACGGGCATAATTTGATGGGACCGAGTGTATATGTAATAGTAGAAATGTACTTTGGAATGCTCAGTGGCACCAGCTAACTTAACCTGTCTTTTTTAAGCAAATAAAAAGTCCTTCCTCTTCCCTTTTGTCCATTCTAAGTAATTTGTGTTTTGACAATAAGTTAGTACAATTTTATTTTAACCCAAGTATTGCATTAGGTCAGATACAGCTTATCACTTGATATTGTGTACAAGGAGGTTATCAAGACTGGTGATGTATAAGAGTCTGCACCTTGCCATCTTTATATCTTAAAATATGTCAGAACTGTAATTAGGGAAGCAAAACCTGGTAAATCTAAAAGTAATAATTAGAAGCTAATAAAGTTTATGCTAAATTTGCTGAACATCTGACCTTCTAAAGGGTCATGCCTGCTATTAGAGCAATGTCCACAAGAGAATTACACATCCCTTTACTTGGTACTTTAAAGGTGATACCAGAGTATCCAATAACTGTACAACTAAGAATATTAATAAGCAAACACAGCAGGAGACAATTTATTTTGATTGTGGTGAAGTCCTTCCACTATATGTTCAAAAACATATTGCTGAGTTTTTAGTTAACTATTTCCAAAATAGAAGTTAAAAGACATAATTCATGTCAGAGTATTGTAAAACTAAAAAGTAATGTTGAACTTTCAAAATTATTTTTTTTAGAACATAAGACTCGTAATAAAAAAATATTATTCCTCCTCACTAAGATTTCTCACTAAATCTTGAGTCTTCTGCTGCTGAAGGGCTGAATTTCTGCTGCATAGTGAGGAAGATGCAATTCTTATAATTTTCTTTTTGTTGTTGTTGTTTCATTTCTTCATTAAGTAGTCAGACTTATTTCAAACTTACAATCAACCTTTTTTTTTCATTTTCCATCATTTTACTCCTTCAAATCTGCATTTCTGACTTAGTTTTTGTAGCCCCTCGCATACCTACAAGTCATTTTTGTGTATTGTCCTTACATATCTTTATATTGTCTTTTTCTAACGAAGATTTTATTTTGACCTCCCATGAATAAGTAAAATGTCTTTTCCTCTTCTGCCCTCTGAATTGTAGTTACTTTATTTTTCTCCCCTTTAATAATTGTCCTGCTTATGTCCTTCAAAATGTTTAATGGGCTCCGTTCTGTACTTAAGGATGGGCCAAGTCTTTGTTGTGGTGGTGTTCAAGACTTCCTGGCTGTTCTCAGTTAATCCGATGGCAGTCATCCTTTCTTCTCAGCCAGCTGGCTGTAACTCTGTCTCCACTCTGGCTCTTGCTCCCGCTAGCATACCAGTGTCTCCTCTTTCCCAAGTGTCTAAATGTTTCAATTCCTCTTTTTTTTGACATTGTGTACTGCCCGTTCCCTTTCTGACACTCTTTCCATGGCCCTTCTGTCTTCTGCAGCCCAGTATAATAACTTCTAGAAGTCTATGAACTGTAAGGGCAGCCACTGAGTTTTCCAGCTAGGGAGATGAGTATGGGTGTAGTGGGAGAGGGATGGGAAGGAAAACCATCTTCATGAGGATTTATAAGTGGAAAATACTTTATTGGCTTATTTTTAGTGAGGATTTGATGTTTAGTTTTATCTTATATAATTGACTTCTGCTTCAGAAAGTGATTTGCCCTTTTTTAATGTTTTGGTTTTTTTTTTTCCAGAAAGATAAAGAATATTACATAAATAAGTTAAATTGGTTTTTTTTAGGTTGTATGAAGTTCCTTTGTTGAAACTAGCCAAAGATAAAATATAATTAATTAAGTCATTAACTGTTGTCACCAAAGTTTAAAGTAAAACAAGCATGTTAAAGAATGATGATTTTTGTTTCTGTGATAGAAAATTGGAATGATGTGGAGATCTTTAATGCTGAAATCCTTCATGCACTCACATCTTGCAGACCAAGTATGTTTCTGGCCATCCATGTGTCCTACAGGTAGAAACAGAGAAGGTACTGAGACAGAAGGTGACAAGAAGTACAAAACAGCTTCTGTTGGATGAAAGCTTAAATAGGTTAGAATTCTTGAACTGGGGAGTAAAAACAGCGAAGTGAAAAGAGAGACCTATACAATCAGCAATGCTTCAAAGAAGATGTGATGTTTCTGCAGTACTAGAATTAGTACTCAGTGATGTTGTCAGTCAGCAAGTTCAACTTTAGGAAAACAAAATGCTATTTTCCACATGGACCAATTGGGGGCTCAAGCAGGATGGATCAAGTAGTGGCAGGTATATACAAGTTCTAGCTCAGGACGGTCAGAAGCCACTAAATGTAGGATTTTATTTTGAGGAAAAGTTCTGTGCTCCACACAGCATTTCTTACATTTGTTCTCTATTTGCTACTAAAATTCTGGACTAAATGAGCCTTTTCTCTTAGACAGTAAGACAATTCTTATTTATTGAAAATATATATGAACTCGATCATGTTTTTACAAAACTGTCACAATCAATAAGGGTAATTAAACAATTATAAAGTTGAAAATCCAATGAAAGAACATATATTTGTGTACCATGAATTAAGTTTCCGTAAATAAATATGGGGTACTTAGGAGTGGACAGGTTAGAACTTATTAATTACCTAGTTTTGTATGCAGAAGCAATATATGTGCCAGCTCCAATAACTAATAAATTCATCAGCTTTGAGGGTTTTCCTGTTCATTTCTACTGTACTGTTAGTGTATGTGACAGGCCACAGTTCTGTCAGAATGAATTGTCCCCTTTGAAAAGCTAGCAGCACAGGGAAGTGACAACTTAATGGAAGCTAAAGCACTCTAATGGCAGTGCCTTGTGAAAGCCAGGGAAAGTCATCCCTAGCATTTGCCCTGGCTTTTGAAAATGTCTCTTTGCATTTCTGGTTGCGTGGAAGATATTGGAGCTTTACTGGAGTCACATTTGCAGGTATTATTAAATTAAATACAATTCAGTAAAACGGTTGTTGATAGACTTTATTCCACTGAGATCAGCCCATCTAACGTTGTGATTGTATTGCTTGTGCTCTGAAGTACTGCAGTATTACTCATTTTAAGATACTCAATTTTAGGTGTCGCACAAACCCATTTCAAATATATAAAATTACTAGAAATGCAAACATGTTATCCTACTGTCCATATGATTACATAATTCTTTTAATTTAGATATGGAGTATGAGTTTAATTGAATGGATGAAAACATAATATATACTTGTTTAAAGGTGAACACTAATACTTCTATTAATCTAATGTATTTTAATATTTCTATTGCCTTTTTTATTAGTATGAATTTAAAATTGTGTTGAGCTGATGGTTAAATTTATCAAACCAAGATAATTTTGTTAGTTTCATCTGGTTTTAAATGACATTGACGTACATTAACATATTTATAAATAAAAAGCCGGTGAATTGCTTACATTACATTTTTGAACTGCATTATGAATATCTAGTGAGTACATTTAAGTATTTTAATTTTAATACATTTTAATAGTTTAATAATTTGTATATATTAAACATTGGCTATTCCATTTAGATTATTGCCTTCTTGCAAGGGCTGCATGCAAATAACCGCCTTGTTTCTGGTTATCTTGGTGTGATGATGGCTTTTGGGCAAAAACAGAATAACAGAGGCTTTCAGTGCGATAGCATTTCTTCATTTTTTATTAAAAGAGTGTCTGTTTCTACAGATTGTAATTAGCAAGGTAGATTTTTTTAAAAGAAAGTAATGCCAATTAATGTCATTACTAGAGGCTAGCAAACTAAATCAGTGCTGTACCTTTTATCCAAGTTCATAGAAAGAAAACTGGAGAGAGCAGACCAAAGAAGATGTAAGAATTAAAAAAGGGAAAGCCAAGTGACTGGTTGAAATTAAAAACAAACAACAAGACCCAAACCACAACAAACAAAATCTTTTATCTCTCGTTATTTTCATGATGATTTGGGACTTCCCTATTGTTTAGGTCATAAGTATTTTTGTGAAGAAAAGGTGAATTATATGATTAGACACGATTTCTATACTGTTGTTCTCCACACCAGCCTATTTCATTGTGTCCTTACCTTCTTTTCAGCTATCATATGAAACAATCACTGGCTTTATAAAGTGCTGCATTCAATATTGAATTATAGGATATCTGGCTTTGCTCTACACTCATTACTACTTGATGATATTGATGTACTGATGTACTATTTAGTTCTCAAACTTCTGTACACTTTTTACATGTAGTTTCTCAAGTATACCTTCAACAGCTCTTTGAGTACTGTTTTTTTGCGTCTTCATTGGCATAGAAATATTTACAAATGGTGACATACATAGAGGACATGCTTGTTTGGTTTACAGTTGTCAGTGGGATTGTAGGATATAGGATTCACTGATGTAACTAAACAAGTCTAAAGGCAAGAACAGACAAATGTGGCATTGAAAGAATTTCAGAATTTGAAATAGTCCAGAGCAAGGAGAAGACAGAGGGATAACAGAGCACGAAGGGAAAAAAACTGAGGAGATTATAGAGCTCTACAATATAGATATATACTGAGACTGGAAATCAAGATAGATAGATGCCTTATAAGGACAAGGTGCCACAAGTAGATCCTGCTCTCATAAAATGCCATGAACTGCACCAAGTGCTTGTAAATCAAGTCCTCCTTTTAAAAGAAGAATTACTGCCTTTTCATAAGGTGACGTACCCTGTCTGTTTTGCCTTCACTAAATTAATGCTTCATCTCAGATGAATGAACAAAAAAAAGTTTATTTTTTAGTAATCTTCCTGGTATCTTTTTATCTTGAGTGGTCATCCAGAATGTCTCAAGGTACTGCTTTTTTCTTTCATTAGGAGATAAATTCAAAACAGAGCCATTTATTTCTTTGACTCTCTTCTGTTTATTAACAAAAAAAGAGGTACAGTCTTATTTTGATGAAAACTAGAGAATCAAAAATTATCAAAGAATCATTTTTTTGTTCCGTATAGGCAATTCTCAGCCCACAACCTCTCTTTTTCTTTGGAATAAAGTTTCTACAATGAAATTCTCCTTTTTAGCATTTACTTGTCTCCTTCTCTCTGATTTTTTTTTGCCTGTTTATTCTTCTGGTAGCACACTGTAACAAAATAGTTACAGCAGAACCCTTTTGCTTATCTTTATTTTTTGTAGTGATAACAGTCCATGTTTGAGTTCAGACCACTCTTGCCCTCAGTCTATTTCCATTAAGGAGTTTTGGCATTTTTAAGGACTTAAGTGTGAAGCTATGTCTTAGAGTAACTATCAACCAGATAGTTTGTAATAACTGATATTAATGCATTTTTTCAAAGTGGCTTTTTCTTGTTTATATATTTTCATAGAGTAATTCTCAGTAAGTATACTTTGAGTAGAAAAACTGCACTTCTCTGTATTTTCATTTATTGTGGGGTTTGTATTATATAATACATTATTTTTCAATTTCCTACCAGAAATGTTCTCAATTAGAAATTGTTTCTTTAACAGAGAGAATCAGTAAGAGCTCACACAATCTTTGCTTCATTTAAATTGGAATTTTCAAGCCTGTTGTAATTTGTAGTGCAGCCTTCTGTCACCACTTCATGCATATTTAATTCTTATTAGTGACCACAGGATCTGCATAATGCACAGGTTTTGACAGTTTTACATGTATTTATTTTCAAACATTAGGGAACATCATCAAGGTTGATAGTCCAAAGTGAAAACATTATCCTAGAAAAAAAAATGCAATCAAAGTCTTTCATGCTGTCATTAAAGAAATTCTTTGATTTAACTAAATAATAATCAACTCAACCAGGACAACATTACGTTAGGAGCTCTTCAAATGGTGGTAGGGCGTCACTAGCCCCGCTGCATCTTCACCACAAAAGGAAGGAAGTTACTTCTGGGTTTCAGCTTGAAGAGTGTGTATGTGCTAGTAGCCTTTTTTCTCATCTGACATGCTTAGGAGAAAGCAAGGTGTTTGAAGATAAGCTTGTCTATTTCAAGCACACTGCTTTTGCAGAGAACATGGTTGTCATGCACCAGGCCCCAAAACAGAGCTGATGACAGAGAAGGACAAGATTATGAGCTCACCTTCTAGCAGCTGCCGTGAGTTTGTTGCTCTTATACTGATGACAGGCCACCTGTAAGAAAGAGTTGGTCTAATAAAATCGTACCTTCTAGTTCGATACATGCTTTTTTTTTTTTTTTTCATGAGGTGTTGGAGACTGGAGTAGTTTCATAACAGAGGAGAAGTTTTGAAAGCTTCTTTTGCTTTGAAATGATGAGATCCTCAATACTGAGTGAAATATAATTTCCGAATTATTAAGCACAAACTGTATAATATAAGTGTTTGCTAAGTTGTAAGAATTTTAGATCACTTTTTTTCAGGAAAAATCTGGACTCTGGAGAGATATTAGATTTTGTTGCAACTGGGAGAATTGTGCACAATAATTATTTAGTTAATTTCTGGGCTAATTTTTAGGTGTTGTGAAAGAAAAAAGCAAGAGGAAATACAATTGCAGTCAAAGATCAATGTAAAGAAGTCCAGGTAAATCAAAATTCTACACTGGAACTGACTTGCTTTTTTTCCTTTGCTTTGTCCTTTTGTGTTTTGTTTTTTCCCCCCATTAGTTTCTGCTTGCCCTACCACTGACCTTTTCATACCTTCTTCACTTATTTCTAGTGTTGTTAATCCAAGGTAACCAAATGCAGTTTAGGATGTGCAAATACCAGACATAAATGCTAAAGATGGAAAAGTCTGATGGAAATTTACAGGTTTGTACAGCTTCTTCTCTGTCTACAAAATTCTGAAAGGCTGATAAAACAGAGCAAATCTCTTGGTGATGTTTGTATAGGGTCTGTAACAATTGCAAAGGTGATGTGATATCAACCTAACTTGCAGGTGTAATCAGGAGACTGTTTGGACAGGAACTTGCCAGTGTCAATAATATGCTTCATTCTGTTTACACAAAATAAGTTTGGAATTTACACAGAAAACTAATGGAGTCTCTGGTGTCTTGCAGATTTCCTTGGCTTTATCTCCTATGTATAATTAATGTAACCAAGTGAGTGAATGAGCACTTTTCTGTAGGAGTCAGTAGGCACGTATGTTTAGAAAATGAATGAACTGCTAAGAGGAATTTCAAGGCTACCTGCTTGAATACCCTGTTGAGATACTCAGAAAGGAATGCCAGCCCTTTCATATCCTAAGGATTTCTTTAATAAAAGTTGTTCATCTATATAATATTAGAAATCAGATTGGACTGAAAATAATGCTTTATTCTGACTGTACTAGTCCTAACAACTGAAAGCTATTAATTACTGTAAGAGAAAAATTCCTGTGAATATTGATCTTAATCTATTCAGCTAGCTTGCTAGTATTCTGTGTAATGATGGTCAATTCCAGTAATAATTATAAAAATGCATTTTGTAAAATGTACAGTGTTTAACTAGTCAGCAGAAAGATTTAAATGACACTTTTGTGTGAACTACTTTCTAGAAAAAAAAACCAACAAACTCTCTCAGATAGGAACATGATTCAGTTAAGGAATTTTGGTTTTGCTTTACATTTTTCTAGTAATTGTAGAGATTGTATATATTTTGAGAGTAGATTTTTTTTTTTCAGTTTATTTTAGCTAAATGCTGCTTATCAATATTTCACCAGTATTTTTAAATGGATTTCCTGAAGGGATGAAGTGATATGTGGTGTGGTGTTTTTTGTTTGTTTGTTGGTTGGGTTTTTTTCTGGCTAATTTTAGGGATATTTTGAATCTGTTGGTTAATTCTGTCTGCAGACTTCTGCTGTTTTGACTGTCATTAATGTGATATCTGACAATATTGATATAAAATGTGTAGCAAGTCTTACGAATGGTAGATAGGAACAAGGAAGCTGATGATGGAAAATTCTTAGTACTCAAAGGAAATAACTTGTTAGCATATATCATGTTCAAGGTCAGAGGTCTTTTTCTTTACTATTTTAGCATGAAATCAATGGGGAATGCATATTTTTTAGATGTGTCTGAGGTTGCACAGCAAATGGTCACCAATGAGATCCTCAGCTGCTGCACAATCTGGCATTGCTCCTTTCTGCTCCATAGCTCCCAGTTGCTTTCAGCCCATTGTCAATGTGATGCCACTTTTTGGCTTCTTGCCAGTCTGTTTTAGTAATTACTGTAATATAAACTGATATTTCTGAACTAGAAACCATGCTGTTGTGAGATAAGCTCACTGGAGTTGCCTTTTGTGCTATGGTAAAGGAGTTAATTGACTTGTTACTTTAAAATATAAATGTTTAATCAATAACCTGCAATATATAGTGAAGGATGCTCTGATTTTTTTTAACTCAAAACAAGGGATTATAATGAAATATAATCAAATTTTGAAAATGCTTCCTTTTTGTCATTGTAACAGTGCTTTCATAGTTTTATTGTTTTGGGGTTTTTTGGTGGGTTTTGTGGTTTTTTTTAAGGATCACAAAAGAAATCTGTGTCCTTGAATAAAGCGTTTGTACTAATAAGTTTTGGCAGACAGCATTTTTAAAGTGTAAAATGTACCAAGAAGTGGTTTTGCCCTATCCAAATTATCCATTAGCACAACAGGACTATCCGAAATTACATCATGACATATGTCAGCTAAAGTACAAAGATTTCATGAGAGTGAAGAGCAGCTTTATTCTTAAAGCAATTGAATAGAATCAAAGGTCAGTTAAGAGAAATGTGGCATCCAGGGTGAGAAAACATCCTATCATCAGCTTAACCCATTAACAAAGCCGGTGGCAACACGAAGAAGTCAACACAAATGCAAGCGGAGTGTGCAAAAGAGCCAGATGCCATCAATGGAAAATAAATTCCACAGCTTGGCACCTTTGCCTTCTTCCTGTCATCCAAAGAGGAAGAAAAGCTGGGAAAGTGTGATTATTTTTGGGGTGTGTATAGAGCACGCTTCACTCTCTTCCCTCTACCTCTCTTCATAGCAGTGTTCTTGGCTAACTTCTGTCAGGCATATAGGTAACAAGTTTAGAAAGGACACAGGAATTTCCGTACACGTAGTTATATTTATGTATAAAAATGCATATCTGTTTGCATTTAGGCAGGATGGAACAGTATTTTTTTATTATTTTTTTTTTAATACAGTGAAAATGGATGAAGTAATTAATTATGGGAAAACTCTTTTAAAGGTAAATTTATCGGAGAGAGAGAGACACCATTTGAGGTGAACTGTAGGCTTAAATTATTACTTTTCAAAGCTTAAAAAAGCTCACAGGAGATGTTTATATTTTTTATGATTGAGCTGTCAAGGGTAGTTTCCAAGACCCAATTTAAGGCGAACAATAAAGGTTTTTGACCTTCAATATGCTACCCCATTGACAGAGCAAGCCTTCTATTTTGTATGATAGTGCTGGATTCTAAAATGAAATACCATAGGTAGGAGGAAGTTGAAAAGATGTCAAAAGCTATAATCTGTCTTGGAATCAAAGGGTTTTTTCCGCACTTAAGTTTCAGTATCCTATATCTTTCATGCATTCTGTATCTACTAAAGCTCTTAGATATCAGTGTCATTGGATGAGGAATTATGAGTAAGAGCAATGAGTATGAGTTGTGGTTAAGGTTGGCCTGGGCAAAGAGGATTATTGCTTGCTGAGTTCTCATTTAAAAACTTCAGGTCAATATTTTTAAGTTTGGTAATCATTGCTGAGGACAAGAACTAGCAAGGTGTAATTACCAATCTAATTTGCATTTTAGTAGCAGTGGAATTTTACTTTTTAATATATTATAAAGATTTTGACAGGATGACACAACTGGCCCTGTGCAATCTAAGGTTTTTCTAAGAGATCCATATGCATAGATCTTTATAGTGTTTTCTGAGTTAAATCTTCCTATTCCTTATCCTATAATAAATCTTTATCATTTGCATTTGAAATTGCAAGTGTGTCAGCACTGAAATATTTTAGCTTGCAAGTATTTTAACATTTGAGTCTATGATTTATTTCATTTTTCATTGCTTTTTCTTGTCTTTATTATAGATGGTTTGTTGTTGTTTGTTTGTTTGTTTGTTTTCACCTTTTTACACTCCAGTGTATCAGGAAGAGCATCTGTAACAGAGTTCTTAAAGATGATGGAATTACGGAATGATGGAGGTTGGAAAGGACCTCTGGAGATAATTGAATCCAGTCCCTTTGCACAAAGCAGGATCAGCTTTGTTGGATAGCATGTACATAGGGACCAGGTTTTGAGTATATCCAAAACCAGAGACTCCACAACCTGTGGCAATGCTGTTCCAATGTTTGGTAGATCTTCCTCCCAGTAAAATGGTTTATTTGTCTTTAAATGGGATGTCCTGTTTGTCAGTCTGTGCCCAATGCCTCTTCTAATTTGCTTGGACAGCACTGAGAAGTGTCTGGCTCTGTCTTTACTCTCTCTCATCAGCTATTTATGCACATTGGTAAGTTCCCCCAAAGCCTTCTCTTTATATGGCTAAACAGTATAAGTTGTCTCAGCCTCTCCTTGTATGTCAAATGCTCCATTTAAACAGCTTTCTGTCCATTTGCTGGACTTGCTCCACCAGGTCCATCCCTCTCTTGTACTGAGAAGTACAGAACTGTACACAATGCTTCAGGTGTGACCTCACCATTGCTGAGTTAAAGGGGAAAGATCAGTTCCCTGCTTATCTGCTGACCGGCTCCTTCCTAACAGTACCCAGGATGCTGGAGACCTAGTTCACTGCAAGGTTACATTCCTGGGTTGAGTTCAACTTCTCATCCTGGTCTTCCTTGTCTTTTTTTTTATAAAGCTGATTTCCAGCCAGTGTTTCCCCAGTCTGCTCTTGTGCATGGGACTGTTCTTCCCCCCTTGCTCCCAGAAGCAGGATTGGTGTTACTCAGTATGCTGTTTTCTTCATTACCAGGCTTCATCACTTTGCTTGTAGTAATTTTTGTGTTGCTTTGAGTAATGGTTAAAGTCTGATTTTCAGGGTTTTCTTCTTCCAACCTCTTGAACTGTCTTGTGAACTATCTTACTGATATTCTGCATTTCATAGAACAAGTTACTAAAATATCTTAACTGCTGTTTCATTAAAACCTTTTGTTTATGCTACATCACAAAAAGTATTTGAATTATCATAGATATGTGTTTTATTATATTCAAGCTGAAATCCAGTGATGTTTTTTAAATGTTTTGGTGTGTTTTTTTTTTTCTTTCTTTTTGCTTTTCATATCTCTCTTTTCTGAGACATTTAATATAGTAAGATTTTTTTGTTACTTGCTATTTGGAGATTAACACACAACTCGTATGGCTGAATCATTGTCACTGATGTAGTCACATTACATTTATTGCTATTAAAAGTGAGCTTCTGGAAGTTTATTTAGAACTCAGTGCCTTGAATTTCAGTGGCAGTCTGTTGCCTTATAATATAAAAATCCTAATACAAAAACTTTAGGTAGTTACATTTTAATTACATGTATTGGATGAACAAAGCAGGGGCTTTGAGTCCATAAGAGTTTCAAGGTAATTTAAACTAGGGAAGATGTTAGTGACTGATTTATCTATTTCTTAATTTTTAATTTTTAAATTATTTTTATTTTATTTTATGGAGTTTGTAGTGCTCTATTTCTGTGACTGTAGGTTGGAAACAGATTGGATGTCGGTCTGTGTTTGTGTTAGTTGTTTTATATTTGAGTGGTTTCTTTGGTAAATAATTTTGTATTTATTGTAAAAGTTAGTAAGGTAAGTTTCCTGTAGCTAGCTAGGTAATAATATATGTAATTAATGTATAACAAGTATTTGCGAACTTACCTTCTGTTTCAAGGAAAAGGGTGTCCTGAAACATAAGTCACTATGAAAATATTAACATTTGAACAAACAAACTGATAATACAATGTTTAGTGTGTGCTGAAAGGATTTGAAATGCTAAGTTTTGAGTAGCTTCAGACTTTTCATTCTGTTGCTTCTATCACTGTAAAGACTAATGCTTGAATAAACATAATCTAAAGCAATATATGTGCATTTTTGCACCTTTATCTGTAGTAGATGATGGTGTCTTATCTTAAGTGGTTATAAACTTTATCTTACTCTTCTACCCTATTATCACATTTTGGAATATTACTTAAAAACTGAGTTTTGGCTCACTAAAACATTTTAAGCACATAATTTGCCACTTCATGGAAAGTAGAACTCAAATGACTCTTCTATTGCCAGTTGATTAAGATTTCTGAGCACTTTTGTGAATTCTGATACGAGGGAAACAGTCCAGTGTGTTCAATATTATAATCTGTGGTACAGATCCCTAGGGATGCAGTATTCCCTCCATACTTACTGCCCAGTTCTTAGTAATCTGAACCCCTTTTCCCATGAGCAGAACAACAACTTCTTAAATGCATAAACATCATATGAAGTTGTATTAAGAGCTGTGTGACAGCTACCAGCAAACACCAGCAGTTCACTGCTGACTTAATGCCAGAAACTCTTGATACCACACAGAAAAAATGATGGGTTACAAGTGTTCTGTGTTAACAATATAGAATCATTCTAATTTGTTCTGTATGTTGAAGAAGTCCTGTTACTAGGATATGCAAATCTTGCAAAATAATTTATATTTGTTTACCTACTAATATAATTTTAAATCACTGAGCCTTTACAGGTAGATGTTTATTTGTTTACAGCGTTTTGCTTAATCTGAGTAAAACATGAAAAAACACAGAATGTTAGGGGTTGGAAGAGACCTCTGGAGCTCATCCAGTCCAGACCCCGTGCCACAGCGGGACCACCACAGAATCTAGGGCAGGTCACTCAGAAGTGCACCTAGATGGGTTTTGAAAATATCTAGAGATGGAGACTCCTCAGCCTCTCTGGGTAGCCTTTTCCAGTGCTATGTAGGATAATATTAAAAATATGGCTATAAAGTAAAAGCTGGATTTGTAAAATTCATAGCAAGATCAGCATGATAAAAGGATGACTGGAGCTGCTTGTTCTGTGATATTTTGAATGTTTGATAAGTTTAGCTGCTGTGGAGCAAATTAAAAAGGATTACTATCAGAAAGATTTGGTGGCTATACTCAGAATAGTGGGCAGAATGAGAGATCAACAATTAGGGACAAGTAGAAAATTTCAAGCTGAAGATGTGTGAAAAATGTTCGTGGCTCGGTAGATGAAGTTATGGCTAACAGCAGCATTTTAGGGTTAAAGCTGGGGAGAAAAACCAAACCACCACGTAATCCTGGAAAGAGAGGCATTGCCTTGACTAAAGCAAGAGGTCAGCATATGTAGTCTGTGTTTTAACAGTTAGATCGAAGAACAAATTCTGGTGTCAAGTCTTTCTTTCAATTTTTAATATCTATAGTTTTATACGACTTAAAATACTATACAGTTTATTTGGAAGACAAGGAAATATGTTCTTGTACAGGTTTATTTGTGTGGTGAAGGTTTGTATTTATTTATAAACAAAGAGGGCTGAGAAAATATTATGAAAGACGGTGTATGTCTTCTGGTGTGAAATATCCTTTTTACCATGGGCTGTTCTGTACACTAATTGGGTTCTATAGCACAGTGAATTTAGATAAGCATTAAAGCTGACGAAAGTTTCTTGACTAAATAGTACAAAACTGAGCTTCTTTACTCCATTTCTTGGGTTCCTGTTTGTCTGATGATCACATAAACAGGACCCAAAGATTTCTGATTTGAGTCTTGTTTGTCCTGTTTGATGATCCTGGGAGGATAATTTTTCTAAGGTAATATCCAGTTGTGTGTGAATTCAGATTGCTCATTAGTTAATATATCATGAAACAAATGTACCATGTAGTATAATGCTAAAACAACAACAATACAGAAGAAATTGAGAGAAATAGAGACAGGGCAAAATATAAACTAATAAAACCTGCATGAAAGCATCTTAATATTTAATTTTACTTATGTAAAGCTTTTGTTTGGCCATAAAAGACCTAAAATATATAGCACTTTTCTATGTCTAGGATATAAATAATCTGATGACAGCATCATTCTAAAGTTCATGCATATTTTTAAAATGATTTAGTGTTCTCCTATAGATCTCAATTTTATCCAGATGCCTTATTCAGTCACACCAAAAGTATATTACTGAACATTTTATTTATCATTGTACAAGGCTTAGTTTACTGGCAACTTAGAACTGCCCTATGTTCAGTAGAGCTGCATTTCACACCTGTTTGGAAAAAGATAAAGATTTAGATGATTTTGTGTTTTGGTCTATGTTTTCTGAAGATTTTTTTTTTTTTTAAATAGGCCTGACAAAACATAGTAGGTTTCTGGCACAAACCCTGCACACTACATGCAATGAAAGATTGATTTTTTGTTTCTCAGCTGGTTTACTGATACTGCCATATATGTTGCTCTGATCTAGTGATATAAAGGGAATTTGCTTTTTTGTTTTGTTTAAATAATATCTGAAAATAACCCCCAAATTTGTAATGAAATTGAAATCTCTATGTAGAGGAGTCAGTTATCTTGCTACCGAAAACCTTCTTCTACTGACTGAGCATGGGATAGAGGAACTGAAGGTATGAAGGAAGGAAGGTTTTCCTTTAAAATTTACTTTTCAGTGACATGAGGGAGTCTTTCAATAATTCAGTAGATAGGACACTTAGATGATGTGGCACAGAGTTTGTGTGTATGGGTACTGGGTTGTGGAGAATGGTCCAAGTTTCTGATCATTTTTTGCCTTAGAATGTTTTCTTAGGGCTAATTAACCCCAGTACACCTGGTTAAGGTCCTGCTTGCATAATTAAAATGTTTCCTTCAAAACTGTTTGCTTGAAATAGGGTGTTGGGTTTTTTTCTTCATTTCAGAGCTGATGACTAATTATTGGTTTAGTTTTTGAAATTGCAAGGGGCCAGCATTTTAGTGGAAGAACAAATTATCTCTGAGTGTATTTTCTAGTATGTTAAAACCTTGTAGCACTTGTAAGATGAAAGCAAGGGGTAGGATTACTTATTTAATTTAAGCATATCTCATTTTTGAGCTTATTTTTGACTGGGGATAACTGCTATTTTTTACTTATTATTTCCTTGCAGAATGGTCAAAAGCTGTCATGGACAAACAAATTTATTTCTCTCTAGTGAATCTGAATGCAAGTATCAACGGCACAGCTGTTCCATTAGCAGAAGGTTCTGTTCTGTTATAGCCATTGAATGAACTGTATACACTTGATGTCTGCCCAGGTGACTGTCCATTTCTTGCTTTCAGTTGGGCTAAAGTGGACTTGCCTGTTGCTTTATATCCCTTTAGGTTCCTGCCTGAAAAGGAAATGAACAAGCAAGTCCTCTTTAAAGAGTTGCATAAAATCATTTCAGGCAAGTTTTAAATGCTGGGGTTTGCGCTATCTCCAGCTCCTTGTCCCTCCAGATTCACAGTAAATTATGCAGCTTAAAAAAACGTGACTTCTTTGTGTGATTATTTTGAGTTGGTGTATCATATCTTTGTTTTCATTCACATAATCATTATCAAGCATTAGAAGGCCTAGCTTTTTATTAACATGATAGATGGATCGATATTTCACAGCTTATTTTTTGAAAGAATAATTTTGTTTTTCAAAATTCACCTTTGTAACGAAGGCAGCATGACCTGCTTCACACAGACAAGCTACCTTTTGGAGTATAGTATTTTAGAGAGAGAGCAGTTTTTGGCAGTGTCTTTTCCAGCCTCTTATGTAGCAGTATCAAATCAAATCTTAGTCCATGTAACTTGCTGCTGTATTGTTTAACTGAATATAATTTCATACCCTCTGCAAGATTTTTTAGGATTTTTACACTTCCCCGATAAGAATCTGTTAATGAAAGATAACCATTTGGGATTTAGTGTAGAAAATCAACTCCACTTGCAAGCACTGACATGTTATTCAGGCTGGATCTTTTTTTTTTTTTTTTTTTTCCTTCAGTCTTTTTCTATGACATGGGAAAAATTGCTGTAACATTTTATGAAATACTGTGCCACATGCACATAAAAATATATCACAGTTGGCATATCTGTAATTTAGTTGTAAGTATGAAATTCCTATTAGGAATCTATGTATCGTATTAGCAAAACAGTATCTATCCTGTACTATATTATTTTTGTAACCTGGTAGCTAGATATGAAATGGATTCCAAAGGTCATAGTTGGCATCATATTGAGAATTACTTCATCATATTTTTCTTCCTGTCACTGACCTCAGCTCTCTCCAGCCCTACATTGCAGCATGTGTGAAAACCTTCTAATATGTTTGTGCAGTTTCATTTTTTAAACCTACAGTGAATAAAGTTGTTTTCAGACTGCATATCAGTATTTTTGTGGGGGTGGCACTAAAATAATCAAGTATTTGATTATTTGGGATCACTACATTTATTATATTAAATGTATTTGTCTTTTTTTTTCTTCAGATTGTATCTCACAGTTATTGAAATTATATTAACAAATATATAAAAATTACTATATATAATGTATATAGTATATTAATAGAATAATAATATAATACTATAACATAATATATAATAATATAATATGATAATGTTGAAACTCATGTTGAACTTCTCATCTACTACCACCCCCAAGTCCTTTTTCTTGGGATTGCAGTCTAGCCATTCTCCCCCCAGCCTGTATTTGGGCCTGGGGTTACAGGACCTTGCACTTGGCCTTGTTGAACTTCATGAAGCTGGCATTGGCCCACCTCTCCAGCCTGTCAAGGTCCCTTTGGATTTGTATGTGCTGAAGAGAAAAGAAGCTTCTAGATATTTGTTGTTGTTTCAAAACAAAAGAACATGAATTTATTTGGAAATAAAGTTATGTGTTTGATATACAACACAAGAAGTACAATCAGAATGGTGCTTTGGATGGTGTTGGAAGATTTGTATGTTTTTTAAGGAGCAAAAGTCCTTTCATAGAGTATAAATTCATAAGAAAAACAGTGTTTATAGTTAAGTTCAAGCACAGAGACTAAGAAGGACATTCTGGTCATATCATATACTGTAAGGAAGAATGTCTCCTCCAGTAAAACTCAGAAAAGTGTTTCATATAGCGCTGTACAATGCAGATGTGAAGAATAATTTATTTTTGAGAGGTTCCCATTTCCTATAAAGAAATACCTTGCTAACCATACTTCTATTATCTAATAGTAAGCTTAATTGATAATTTCATGAGCTGTTCATTGGTAATTTCAGGAATTATTAGAAGAATCTAAGTTACATATGTTTATTCATTAAATAAAATAGTTTAAAATGTATTTGGTAAAATTTCCAATGTCCTGAGTTATGTGAGATCAAACATTAATGAATTTATTTTTAGTCTGTATTTGTTAAATTTTATGAATGTTATGTTGATCTACATATATATATATGTATATATATACATATTTTAGAAATATTCTTTATTATCTGAGCCTTCATGTCAACTTGCTATTTTTTACCAAATTTAAGCTTTCGTATAGAGAAAAACACTTCTGTTATTCTCCTCCTCCTCTGCAGGCCACCTTCCCCCACCCTCTGCCTGCACTTATTTTTTCCCCACTATAATATGAAGCTTAACAGAGTTGTCTATTAACATTGAAATATTATGGCAAATGCAAACGTGTTTGCCTGTAAGTTGGCACTTGGTAATAAATTTTGTTTTCTGCTGCTTCTTTTCAAGTTGGATTTTTCCTAGTTGTATTCTTGATTTGGAATGTCAGCCTCAGTGTGAACTATCTTTTGCATCCTTTGTATCCTTTAGAGCATCAAGAACATAATCAGGAGATAGGGAAGCGCAAACTGGGGACTATCACTCACATTTTGTAATTATTTCCAGTTTTATAATTATTACCAGTCCAGGCTAACCCTTCAGATGTATTACAGATTTTAGAGGGAAGTAAAACTTCCTGGGAAAGGGATAACTTAGAAAGGAAAGAAAGCTACTCTCACTTGAGATACGCTTGCAGCCGCCAGAAAGGCTCACAATCTTAAGTTTTCTTGTAATTGTTGCTAGCAGGCTAAGAAAACAGAAGAGAATCACCGAGTATATTGACAGTACTGCATGATCTTTATGTAGTGAAGAAAAAAATGTGTGTATGTATGTGTCTCCTAGGATTATTTTATTATATAGAATTATATTGTGCATGTGTGTGCATATATATGTATACACAAACAGAAGTAATTAACAATTGGAATTTGATGTATTTCTAAATACTGTTATGAGTGCCAGGGCTCTCTAACTTACAGAAATAATAACAGGAAAATCACTTGAGATCACCTTTTGGATCACTATCATGTTTTAGCAATCAGTAAGAGTCATCCTGGTGCCATGCAATAAGGAAATACATCATGCTTTCCCCAGACTTATCTGTCATGGTACTAAATGTGTGTTGGAAAAAAATACTGAGAGATTTAATAATAATCAAAAAGCTATACAATGAAATTAAAACCGACCCTACAGAAAATGGGCACTAAGTTCTTCCTATCTGATCCTTTTGGTTGAATTCCATGTGATCAGAAATCTTGCATCATAAAGACTAAAGTTCAAGGCTTCTTACTTGGCGGCAAGGACTATCACCAAGAAAGGCATTCATTATTAATGATGAAACCAAAAAGCTGTATCATTTTTCATCTTACACAGGGAGGAAAAGGACAAAGAGGCATCAAAACATTAAACTGTGTAGCTAACCTATTCTGTCCTCCCTAAGCCATAGTAATGTGATATATGCAGGCAGAGACAACGCATACTGCCAAAACATGCATATTTGTCATGTATACAGCTTTCCTTGTTGGCTATCCTAGTGAAAGGCAATATTTGTTTAAACAGGAAAATGAATGTATTTTCCAGCTATGAATTTTGTGTCAGGGCACCCATGTTCAATGAAATCTGTCT
The DNA here is from genome assembly GCF_020740795.1 of Apus apus. Classification (NCBI taxonomy): domain Eukaryota; kingdom Metazoa; phylum Chordata; class Aves; order Apodiformes; family Apodidae; genus Apus; species Apus apus. The sequence goes on along the minus strand of NC_067295.1, from coordinate 13,144,099 downwards.
CAGTTCCTGGGTGTTTTCTTCATAATTACATAGATAATGTACATTTTTGCTTTTGAGGTAGGTTCAATAATCTGAGTTCCTATACAGATTAGTTATTTTGTTACAGGTTAATTATCTGGGTTTGTAGTTAATATAATTTGAATACTTCACTCTGTTCTGAACTACAATAAAATCATATGAATACATATTTATTTCTTTAATGGAGGAAAATATTGTGTTTAATAAATGTGTTTATTTGCCTGTTATTTTAGTCTTGAAAATCATGATGACTTTTCAGCAATATGTTCTTAAATATTTAAGTAAGAATGATGAGGAAATGAAAACACACCTGGACTTTTTGTTAAACAAATTTATTTCAGAATTGGTGGTGTGAATCAGGTGTAAATGATCATCCAGTTCTGGTATTGCCCCTTATTTTAGTAATATTTTATTGCAAAGACTAATCAAATTAGGATATTTGATGTATTTTTACTTGAAAAGTATCACCAAATCCTTGAGAAAAATGTATCTGTTAACATATCTGGAGCACTGCAGGTGTTTTGCGTTCAGAGAGCCCAGGACTGCATTCGCATGGTGTAAAGACTTCTAGTTTATATCTGTGTGGCACACAGTAAATGGAGGATGGAACAATACTACAGGGGTTTTTTTTACAATTTGTTATTTTTAGTCTAGCTGGTGATTTTATTTTATCTTGCTTTTATTTTTCTGCTGTTTTGTTTATCTGTGGGATCTTGAAGTTGCCATGTCTGGAGATTACAACTGAGTCTTTGCATGTGATTTTATTCTTAACTATTCTGTATTCCACTGGAGACATTTCAGATGTTTGGTATCTTACCTTTGTATTGACATGTAAGATTCTTACACCCCAGCAACATTTCTTATCAAAATTGGTGAATGCAATTTTGGTACTAGTAATATTGACTTCTAGTAAAAATGCAAGATCCAATACTCAAACTGCATCTATTATACACACAATGTGGCTGATTCAGTAAGATCCATGCTACATCTTAATAAGGGTTAAGATTGTCTCTGGAGCAGAGAGGTTATTATGTACACAGTGAGGTATGGTCTGTCTCTTCAAATTCACTTTCAGGTAACTGCATGGCACTAAACATTTGTAATTAGGTGTGAAGCCCTTTGTGTGTAGGTCACCTGGCTTATGTTGACTGAGACCTGATGTTTGTACCTGATGACTGTTTAGTGGCCTGGATGAAATTCATGCCTAGTCTTAGTTAGTGTCCTGCAGCAGAGGTTTTTTCAGCACAATTGGTACCAGTGATGGCAGGGTTAGGAGGGAGGCCAAAGGTTTGAACAGGCATCCAGAATGGGCTAAGGAGTTGTTTGGAGAGGCAGTCCTTACAGGTCAGAGCTGATGTAAATACATGGAATCATTAGAACTTATTGTAGACTGTGTCAGGTGTAAGGAAGAACAGGTGCATTAGGGATTTTTACATGAGGTAGGCACTTTGTGGATATAGTAACATTACTTAAAGAAAATGTGAGTTACTTTTGAAGTCTTAGCCCTGTATTGCTTTGAATGGCTACTTAAAAAACTTGTATCTACATTGTCAGTCCCCCACCCCTTCATTTAAATACAGTAATTTACTAATTAATAAGGTTATCAGTTTGCTATGTTATTTTCTTCCTTGTTTGAGCAGAAATTAATCATGGAGAAGTCTCTTTTCAGAGTATTCATGGAAAGGTGTCTATGCTCTGTAAGCGCTACTGAGAGGAAGGTCCAAGGTTACCCATACTAGCATTAACTTAGTTGTGTGGCCTGATAATAGTACTGCTTCTGCTCCTTTTCTGCTCTTGCGATGTAGGTGTAGAAGCCTGTCATAGCAGACAAGTTTAGTTTGGTGGGTGAAGCTAGAAAATGCAAGGCTGGAGGTTTAAGTCAGGGCAAAATGCTTCTCTGTGTGTATGAACAATTAGATACTATACTAAGGCAAAATACAAGGATTCAGGGGAAAAAATGGTTAGGGAAAAAGTGACTGCTTCTTTCAAAACAGTCAGAATTAACTGGAAAAAAAGAAGAGGGACAATATTGACTCTGAGTATAAAATTGAACTTTCTCAGTCCATATTTCAAAGCTTAATGAGCAGGATGATGTAGGCAGCTTTGTATCAATTCCATTGGCAAAGCTGTTTTTTTTTGCCAAAGTGTGTAATTCTGCAATGGTGATGTAGAGCCAAAATCCTTAAGTTAAATAAAACCAAAACAGCCAACACTTGTCCTAGATTCTGGCATAGGACGGAGGCTGGGTCATGACATCTGATGTCCTTCTGCTGGAATGGTCTTTTGGAGAGTGTGTAGCTGACTACTTCCAAAAGCCTTGGTACTGCTTCAGTAGAGACTGAAGCTCAAAGCTACCCTGTCTTCCTTTTTAATTCTCCTGAGCTGCATCTTCATCTCTTTGGATAGAGATGAGTATTTAACCAGAGCCCTTTGGGTTTGGCCATAAGAATTTGACCATGTTTAGTTGACAGATTGAAATCCACAAGAAAGAATTAGAGATGAAGGGCTAGAGTCATTGAGCTAAGTTGAAAACTGACTTAGTCAATCTTATGGGGTAATGTGGAAATTATTAGGAATATTTTGAGGCTTACTGGTAGATGATGATAAGTGAAGTCCTCGAGAGAGCTGTGGAGGGTGTTGTTCATTGCACTGGTGGAATCACATACAGGGCAGGCTGGAAACTGTAAGTAGAGGATGGGAAGTGGAGACTTAGAGATTCAGCTTCAGTTAATGGAGGATTTGTTGGTTTGATACAGAAGCGTGTTAATATTTAGCGGTCATACATTAAAATGAGCTGCTGCATTGTAGACGAAGTCTGGTGGATTTAGGTTCAAGCAGCATATGGATGAGAGATCCAGGCATAGACAATATAGTAAGTGATTTCATTGTAGAAGGGAACTGTGCTGATGTCCAGTTAATTCCTACAGAGAAAATAGACAATCTTTACATAAAAGTATGCCTAATCTATCACTTATTCTTCTATTGAAAACCGACTTTCTTTTAATTGTTAAGAGATGAATAATCTTTCACAAAACCCTAAAACTTCAGTGAGATGTGTTTATGTTGCCCTATTATGTATATTTACAGTTGCATTTGTTGGGTTTTGGTGGGGTTTTAAAACTTTTATTACTATTACATGAAAAAAAGCTCTAAATGAATGTGCTCCAGCTCCTTACTTCACACTTATAGTTAAATTCTTTCTCATGATTTCCTAACAGCAGCCAAGTGTGAGAGGTGGTGGTGCAAAGCAAGAAGCAAAAGTTGTGGCAAATTTTTTTTGATGAATAAATTTCTATGAAAATTTAGTTTAAAACAAGTATATTTAATGTGAACAAAATAGAGATGGTTTTACTGCAGGTGACTTATGTTTGTAAAAAATACGAAAACGGAATTTTGTATGGCATCAAATTTGGGTGAAATATCTATAGTATGTACCTGCTATTCAAATGCTCTCTTTCTCCTAAGTGAGACATAGTGAACAGCCCACAGTGGCATCAGGCAAGGCAGGCCTCATCACTTCAGATAAACCTCTAGACTGACTTTGTTTCTGAGTAGTTTGTAGCCCTCCCATTCTACATACTGAAGCTTTAAGCTACTTAAAAGGTGTACACACTTAGCGCTCATTAATTTTGTATAAATTGAGTTAATTTTCTAAGGATCGTATTGTCGTGTCTTTTCCTCTGGAATTATGGGAAGAATATGATAGGGAAAACATGTGAAACACTAGTGTCTTCCTGCAAACATTACAATATTAAGAATTAACAAAATGGTAATTATTCTATCTGGACACTTCTGTCAAGGTGGTTCTTTGGTGAAGTAGGCTTATTACCAGTGTGTCAGATTTAAAGAATCTTGGCATATGTCTGTTTGAAAAAGTTTTTTTAGTGTTCTGCCAGTAGTGTATGGTGCGTGAGAGTACCCTGTGCTCCTGAAAACAAAATGTTGCAGTGTCTGCACTACCTTTGTGCTAGGTGAGGTGACAAAAGGTTTTGCTGCCCTGATTTCTATTTATCCTTCTTGGTTCTGCTTTTCTTTGCTTTTTGAATTTGTACTCTAAAGGTAACAGTTTAGATAAAGTTGCCTTTGGTGTGGGATATTTTGTTTTGGGTTTTTTTGTTATTGTTGTTTGTTTGTTTTTTTTCCCCTAAAAATGTAATAGCATATCATCCTAAGCTTTCCTAAATCAGAGCTGCTACACTTACTGCATCCTGCTCTGAATAGTGCACCATTGCCTTTGTTCTGGCAATGCTGCTTGTGCCACTGGAGCACGAGTGCTTTCTGCAATCTTTTCCTGCTTCAGTTATCAGCCATACTGGCGTTACAGTTGTCTGGTGGCTGCATCATTTGTGCCAGTGCTGGCGTAAAAGGTGGATGGGAACACACAGATGGAAAAGAGCAAAGACAATGGCGATCCCAAAGTAATTCAACGTGCTTTGGAACCTCATCCTGTGCCTTCAGCACACTAATGTGGTGAGGTGTAGGCACAAGTTTTGGAGACAGAAGTCTTCTGATAAAATATGTTTTTTCTACCCTTTATTTACTATACCAATCGCGCAGCAGATTCAGTTACACCATCAAAAATCGGGTACAGCTCATTGTTTCTGAATAACCGGTTTAAGTTCAGATTGTTATAACCTGCGTCTCCACTAGATGGAGTTCCCGGTATAGCTGTGCTCGGATCGCCGGCACAGAAAACCTTCCCAGTGGAGAGCGGGTCGCGGGTGTGACGGGAGAAAGAGGACTCGTAGGCTTGGATGCTAGCCTTGCTTTCTACAGTGGAAAATCACGAGTAAATCTACTGAGTTTTTAAGAGATACAGTGGTGTAAACTCGCATAAAATTGAATCAAGATGAGGTTGTTAGGCCTGTCGTCTTTCCATCCTCCCCTCGGCCCTGCCCCTTCCTTTCTACAGAATATCTAGGTACTCTAGGCCAGTAAAATAATACCTGTCAAGGAACATACATCTTCTGTTTGCAAGTGTCTCTAACTCTTTAAGGGCTAAACAGTTTTATTTATTTATGTGAATTTATTTATTTATTTTACCATCACCTCCACATCCCAAACACATTGATGGGAATAAGGGCTATTGGCTTCTTATGTTGTAAAAAATCTAGATGGTTAATGGTGAATGCATATGAAAGATTTATTAAGTGGTGCTGAAGAGGTTAACTGTACTACAGCCTTTGTAGACACTGGGTATGAAATACTGAAGAAGTCAATGGACATAACATAGTGCTTAACAGAAACAGAAAATTAGTGATTTTTATTTGCCTGAGGTAAGGACAAGCCTCTGTAATGTCTTGATCTTTGTGCAAAGACCTAGTAAAGAAGAGCAATCTTAACAGAAACCTAAAATTAGAAATGGGGATTTTCATGACAAGGAAATATCACCGGATGAATGTGTTCCGTTAATTGAAAATAGAGGGAAACCTTTTATTTAGTCTTTTTGACAAAGCAAGTTATTTAAAAACATCAGGGGTATTTTCCTAGTTTATGTTAAAAGTAACCCCACCTTAACACACATAGATAATAAAATACAATAGTATGTGGAATAAAGGAAAATATATTAATGCTTTCTAGTAATTTGTCAAAATATGTTAATGAAGCATTCTGGTTTTAATCTTTTAATATGCTGCTTTTCATGATTTGAAGTCCTAGGAGCTATTTTTAACATGAAGTTAGAAAACAAGTATTTAGAGAAAGGACATGCCTGAATTATTTTTTACCACATCACCCATTTTATACTCACATGGATATTTTTTAATGTAATTCTGATTTTTTTTTTTAAAACGCTTGATGGCTGGAGGAATATAATCTTTATATTACTGTATCTCTTCTATATGTGTAAACTTGTTGGTGTAGGGTTCTACTGGGACAAGTTTGAGGTGTAAAATGGTGTGTGGTCTTGCAGGTGATCTCTTTCAGATCTTTTTTTACTTAATGAGAAATGTTTGCTGGATTAGGCAGCCTGCTGTTCTAAAGATTAGTATTTGGGTTGAATATTTGTAAATGTGGAATTTGGGCTGAAGTGCTGAGAAATAGATTTTGGTTACCAGATCACACCAAACTGAGTGGATAATATTAAATGAAACATGTTTTAGTAAATAAACAAATGCATGGTGAGAGGTTTTTTACTTGTGTGTCAGCTGTCTGAGAAATGCTGTTGGTTCTTTTTGCTTCATTTCAGAAGTTCTTTGATGTCATGTTTTTATTTGATTATCCAAAATTGGTCAACACTTTGCTCTTGGTATTTTTTAAATGGCTGTCTCATGGGATGTGGGGAGAGACTGTGTTATCTGCAAGTTCTCTGCCAGTGCTAGGTACCATGACCCTGATGATCCAAGCAGGTTGAAAATGGGAGTGTTGCCTCTCATGGCAATTTTACCCTCAGAGACGCTGATTTGGGGGGGTTTAGATTGACAGCCTCCTTTTGTTTTGAAAAAGGTTTGTACTTGTTGTTAATTGATATCTAATTTAGAGTATCAGCAGCTGAGTGAGGGTTAACTGAGTTCAGTTGCTGACCCAACCGAGCAGCACTGAGGCAACTGGAAGAAGTCTTATTCTGTACATAATGTGGGCTTTGCAGTTGCACACTTTTATTTTTGTGGAATAAGAGACAAATCAAGTTATTAATAATTTGCAGATGAGATATTGTTGGGGCATATGCTGTTCTGTGAAATTTCATAGTAATTGCAGCAATACTGTCACCAGGCATGAGGACAGAAGGTCAGATTATGTACAGTCATCCACGTACCTTTGGCAAATCTGTGGTGGTACTTACTGTATATATAGCCATACCTTGGAATGTAGTTATGATTGATGGGTTGGGTTTGGTAGAACATTGTGTATAAACAAGGAAATGGCTTTAAAGAAGAGACATTGATTTTATTTTTACAAAAATAAAACACATTTTGTTACTTTTTTTTCTTTTTCACATGACGAGTTATCCTTGGAAAGGATAAAAACCGGTAAAGCCTTTTCCTTGCATCTCTTGAAGTAGGATATATCAGTCTAAAGAATATTGTTTCTTTTTTAGGTCTCCTATACTACTGAATTCTGTATGTTTATCAATTGTTTCTCTGCATATAGATCTTTTGGATAGTTAAAGCATTGATGTTGTTATTTTCATTATATGAATATATAACTGCAAGGCATCAATAGTATTTGGGGGTCATGTTTTTTGTAAGCTGAAATGTATGAAAATAAAGGGTAAAATTTATTTTCACAGTCAGTATTAGCTTCTTTTCCACTACTGAATTCTCTTGAAGCAATTGTTCAACATACTGCTTTTAAGAATGTAATCTGTTTTATGGATGTCCTTTAGCTGTAAAAAAGTGCAGTAGGCAGAAGAAACTTTGCTTGTCCATCTCCATGTTCCAGAACTTCACTTTGGGAAATTGGATAGACTTAAATAGTTCCAAACAGTTTGGCTAGGAAGCATGCTGCCTTAGAATTTGACATGACATGGAACGAGTTGGTTATTTGCCTCCTTACATAACGTATTTGTTTTTCATTAAACATTCTGATAAGGTCTTATTAAAGTACCATGTATTATTTATGGCATTTCATATGAAAATGAGCTGAAGGGAAAATTCTATCAGCTTAGGGCTTTTGCAGAATAAGAGCTTTTTTGTGCTAGAAATAAAAAAAGAATGAAGAAAAGCATGACATACTCTTGTCAGAACAGGAGACTGCTCAAGGCAGAGAGAAAGAATGAAAAAAGGAGAAAGGGCATAGAGAGAGTTCAGATCTCCTTCTTCTTCTCTCTCTCTTGTTCTGTAGTGTGTGGGGGATTTTTTTGTTGATGATTTGGGGTTTTTAATTTATTTGATTTGGGGTTTTTTTTGGTGGGGTTTTTTTGGTGATAATCTGAGCTGTTCTGTATCTGGGCTGTTCTAGTATATCTGTCCATGATAAACTGCAAAAGCATGGATGTTTCCTAAGCCCAGACCAATCCCTGTGTTGTAAGTTTGTGCATGATTGTTTTGGTGTTGATTGCCGAGTTCTAAATATATTGGTTTTGTTGCATTGACTGCTTTTGAGAAAGAAAATTATGTAATAACTGAATCTGCTGGAAAATTTTCGGGTTTGCATGAAGAAGACTTTGTGGATCTAAATCAGTCTCTGAAGCTTGTGTGGGTGCAGGTATGTGTGCGCATACGTAGAATGAAAAATATTTTATTAATACAGAGCCTGAGTTGCAGTGACATGTTATGTATCTTTCCAGTTAAGTGGGGACGATTATTTATTTTTAAGGGTAGATCTTGGTAACAAAGTAATTATGCCTTTGATTAAATAGTCTTTCTTCATATACGAGTTATTTATTTATTATTGCTCATGTTAAATTCTTGATCTGAGATGTGATTTTGTGGGAGTTAGATATTCTATGTAATAGGTAATTTTAAATTTTTCTGTAGAGTCTTTTTAAAAGAAATCTTTTCAAAACCTCAGATGGTGCTTTGAGGTTTAACCTTCTTTCCTGAGGAATTAATATTTAATTCATTTGTCAAATTCTAATTAAAAATAGTAGTTTTTTCTGTTATACTGGAGTTGTATCTAAGGAAAAAAAAGAAGAGACCTATAATATAGGACTTCAAGGACAAGCTGTAATATAAATTATTTGATTTGCGGGTCACATCCTACTTTATTACATAAAGACTAACTAGATCTAGTAATGAATAATTATTACTCCATAAAATAAAGGGGAGTGGGAGGGAGGTTGGGGGAAGAAAAAGCTCACAAGTGTGGAATACTAATTTGAGGTATCACTCTCAAAGTAAAAAGTAAACATTAAATTCTGGAAATTGCAAATGTAATCTTTCCATGTAACGTGATAGGGCAGTCCTTTGTAATAGATTGTCTAGCTGTCAAATAAATTTGAAATTTTGGATGAGATGAGTTTTATACCAATTTTAAGATGCAGTCTTCATCCAAGCCTTCTCCCTTCCCCCCCCCCCCTTCCTCCCCCCCCCAGTTAAATAGACACAGTGTGCCATAGAATTTTGTTTCATTCCTAGTGTTTCTGCTGCAGTGGTTACACAGATATTTCACAGTTTCACTGTAATGCTTTTATAGGCTTCTCTGGAAAACTAGATGGTGGATGAAATGTAGGTAGAAAATTAATTTGTATTTCAAGAAAGCTCATTTACTGATAGAATTGTGTATTTGCTGAAATCCCCTTGACTAACCAAGATTCTTACCCTTTCCCCACTTTGTGCCTCATAGTTTTGTTCTTAGAAGGGGAAAGCCCTTTTTATGTCAGGTGTGAGTCCTGGGAGGGGAAAAAAAAAAAAAGTGTGTTTATGTGTGCGTGCAGAATCATAACAGGCATTCAGTCCCAGCTGGGCAATGACACTAATTGCCCAGATCTCATGGATGCCTGTGATGCAGCGCGCTCACTTTCTCTCCTTCCCTATCCTCTCTAGGGATTTTTAAAATGCAGTATTTGAATTTTGGTGAGTGGTAAAGACCCTGCCCTAGGACCCATTTGACAAATGAGAAGCTGTGCAGCATCAGCACCAGCCGACTGAGCCTCACTGAGTCAATCTCGCTCTCTACTAGTCAGCAGCTACTGTTGTGAGACAAGCTTCAGCCTCTCTGTCATTGAGGAAGTTCCATTTGCTCATCAATAGGCTGCAGGCTGTGTCTTCTTTTTTTTCCTCTCGGTTAAAAAATCGTAGTTTAAATCTACCAAGTTGCCTTAGCTGACAAATGAATGTAGGGATCTAGTGCTGGGGGGAAAAAAAGGCATTCAAGAAATACTGTTTCTTAAATAATCAAAAGGGAAAAAAACGTAGTGACAAGATAGGACAAACGTGCTTGCATGCAAGCCCCCTCACTTGTTCTACGTAGACTTCAGAGCAACACCATGCAGCATCCCCTTACGGGTGCAACCTGCGTGGCACTGCCGAATGTGGGCATGTGTCCCCAGCTCTCCTGTGCCTTGACTTTTATGTACTTACAGCAGGTAAGTTTGCTTAACTTTTTCTTTTCCTCTAGTGCCTGTTTTGTCAGCATCATTTGGGGGATTTGTAATCTTGGATATATTTTTGTGTGAATAGACTGTATAAATGTCGCCCAGTGTGTGGAGTGAATGTTGTGCCTGCACTTAAGAATGGTGAGAGTGAGTAGAAAATATGTTTTAACAGAGCAGCAAGCCTTTGCATATATATTTTTTGCGATGTTTTTATTGATGCTGTTTATAGTTATTTAACACAGTACTTTGACTGCATTTCTTGTGGATACTGTAGCAGAGTTTCAGCAATAAAGGACTGCTCTTTATTCACTTGCAAGCTAAAATTATACTTTTAATGTAAATGTGCCCAATGGCAATTTTGCTTAAGCCTTCTTTGAAGATAGAAATTTTAGTCTGTGTTAAAACATGCTGCTGATTAAAACCAAGCTGATTTTAGTTCACAAAAAGAAAAAAAGATCTATAAAGCTGTATCTGTGCAGAATTAATACTTCTATCACTGAAGTATATCAGAAAGGGTTTTAAAATGTTCTGTTACCAGCAAAATTATATCAATTTCTAGTACATTTTTAAGGTGTGTTTTTTTTTTAAAAAAAAAAACTAATTTAAAATAATGTTTCTACTATGTTTTTTTTTAATATATATCCACTCCTCTCCCTCCCCATGTTATTTACTAGTTGATACTCTCTCTCTGTTATAACATGAAATAAATAAGTGGTTAATAACACATCATTTTTTAAACTAGTATTTTGGAATCATCATTGTGTTCTGTTTCTCTGTTTTATATCTGAGTCCACCATTATAGTCATCTAGTAATTATGTAGAGCCAAGACAGAAATATGTTATCATGCAAAAATGATTAATCTTGTTTATTCTGTCACTTTCTGCTGAAACTTCAGGAGAAAAAATTCTTGTGCTTACTGTAACAAATAGGGACATTTCTTCCAACTTCCACTACAATAGTTTATAGGCATATTGGCTTTCATGAAACAATCCCTAACTTTATTTCTGTATTTAAAAATTCCTCTAAGATGTTTTACAGTATTTCTTTTTGATCATAAAGATTAAATAGAATAGATTTAAAGCTTTTATATTTATTTCAGAATGTTTTCTGTTATTTCTGAAACAGAACAGAACTCAAGTATTTGCAGGATATAAACCCTTCTGTAGCTTTTTAAAATTTTCATTCAATAATGTAGTATAAACCATTTTTGACTTACAGCATGGGAGTGCATAATAAAAGATTCTTGGATACGCCCAAGATTATACATGTATGTGGAAGGGATTAATATCTCTGCAATTAAAATTTGCATCAGATAGATATGATGTCTTTAACATTTAAGTAAATTGCATGTCATAATTAAAATGTGTGTTCTTAGTAGTTCTGTGTTCTGGGTATGTTTTGGAAATGACATTTCTAGATCAATTTTTATGACCCATTGTGAGTTGTGCACTTACTAGTTGTATACAAAATGTACTCCTGTATTTTGTTGGATTTGTTCTTTTGAGTTTGCCAAACAACAATTTGAATGTTGAAAAGCTAGATTTTGAAAGGAAATATATGAGTCAAGGTGAGAGGTCAACATGACCACACAGGGAGATGATAAAGGATAACAGAAAGATGAGGTTAGGTGCTGTAATAACCTTCCTGTGTGAACTATTGCAGTATCATTATGCAAACACATCCATAGTATGGCACTGCTTTAAGGTTTAAGAAACTGCAACCACAATGATTACTTTAAAATAGTGAATTCAATTCCGTCTATTCCATTTGAGAGAAAGATGAGAAGTGATTGCTAATGCACTTCACAAAGTGCTATATCTACTGGATAATTTTTAACTCTTTAAGTGGATTAACTGCCACACTGAAAGTTTTGAGGTGTTTTTTGTTTGTTTGTTTGGGTTTTTTTAAGTGTTGGCTTTCTTGTCTGGTTAATCCTGTTGTCAGTTTAGAATCATTCTGCCTTTCCTAGTCACAATTTTACATAGGTTAAAAAGTAATCTGAATTCCTCATGCTAATTGTGGTACTTTCAAAATATTGTGCTTGTTGCTTCTTTTGATTGCTGATTGGAATTCTATTTATTTTGGATACCTTGAGAGTCCGATAATTGTCATCTTAATTCAGATATGACTTATTTAATGTATTTGAACAAGTATTTCTTTAGAAACATTACTTTATGTCAAAATTATTCAGGCAGAAATATAGTATTTTGGTGACATTACTTTAAAAGCTGATGTTACGTTTCTGGTTTTAAATAGGAAAGAATAAGAAGTATTTTCTGTTTTTGAAAAACATTATTAAACTTTTACCATGACATTCTACTTGAGGTTTTTTCTGTTTTGTTTGGTTTGGTTTTTTTCCCCCATATCTGATAATTTCTAACAAACTGACAAAAATACCTGTGTTTTGTATGTTTAGTGCAGATATTACTGTTTCAGTGAAACTGTCAAACTGTAAATGTTTTTCTCCCCCTATAAAGTTGTCTACCGATCTTAAATACTGGTAACCTAACAGCTTTATCTGGCAACTTAATAACTAGTGATTCTCCCCCTGTCTGTGGACCCTATGAGCAGCATTATATAGACATTATGTGAACCTATCTGGTAGATTTATTGTTTTTTCCTCTAAAAATTGCCTTTTGATGTGTCTGCTTACTTTCACCTCAATTAAAATGAATGCAGGGCTCTCACAGTTTTTAAATCTTACCATGTCTTTAGAATCTATTAAAAAAATACTCCCTATTTTTGTGTGTATTTGCTAAATACACTACTATTCTGTCACATTTAACTTTTCTAATTGGATATTATGTCTTTCCTGAGAGCCTATACAAGTCATTACATTCTTATCAAGATGGGCAAACTAGTTTTTGTGCCAATAAATATTTATGTAGCCATGAGGATGGTGTTTTCCTGTAGAGCTGGATTAATCTTTTGGGAAAAATCTGTGCTTTGGTAGTAATTAAAAATCGCCTGTTGTTTATTTGCTAAACTAACACCGCTTGGTCATTTTGTTTAGTATATATGGGTAAAATGTTTCCACAGTGTACCCACAGAAGTGCTCTACTACTTTTTTTAGTGTTAGAAACTTAAGTATTATCTTGGATATCTTCTAGACTACACACATGTATAATGTTTTAAGAGCTAAGTGAGGGACAGAATTATTTAAACAGTTTGTGCCTACAGAATACTTTACCTAAAGACACTTAGCGTTTAACTGTTGAAAGTAAAGTTGAAAATTAAGTACAAAGCCCTAGTTCACAGTATAGATTAGCTGTCAATAAGATATTCACTTGAAAAAAAACAACAAAAACTGAAGGATGATTCCAAACTAGTTAAGGTGTTTGAAATTCTTTGAAGTTACCTGGGTGTTCTCTTATGAAGATGCTTCGAACCTTAGATATCCAGAAAGACTTTTCAAACAACATTAAAACCTGAATGACTGTATCAGGGGTAGCAACAAACAAAAGAATGTCATATGGTTTTGATTCGGTAGTTTTAACTGTGTCATTAAAAAGATAGGGAAAATTGCATTTGAGTAGAATTTTACCCAGTGTCAATATTCAAACATAGAAGAAAAGGGAACTCAGATTTGAAGCACACCCTATTATTTGCTAAGATTTTATTGTGTTAGAATCAGCTAAATATATCTTTTTTCTCTTTTCCTCCTTAATATGACATATGCAAGCAATAATTTCTGACCACAAGCTTACATCAAATGCTAATGTAAAATATTTTTTTCAGCAAAATTGTGACTGCCTGTAAATTGGGTTTTAGCATATATTAATGGTGACTTAGTTCTGTTAACTAGTATTGCCTATGATGTAAGTTTGCCTGGATGTGGGGTTATTTAGTTAGTATTTTCTGGGTGAAGTAATGAAGTCAGCTGTTGTTTTCTAGCATCACATAATGTTCTCTGCCATAGTGTACAATGCTGCTGTCATTATTTTAAAATTGGTAATTTATTTTTTTTCTGTTTAATGATGATAGATGTGCTTTATTTTAAACAGTGAATGATTTGTACAAAGGGTAATTCCTCTTAAATGGAGCAATTGCTCATAGTGGACATTCACAGATCGAAAACAATTGAACTGAAACTTCAATATCAACCTTTTCTGTCTTTAACAAGAAAATAGTTCATGGTAAAAACTCTTGTATCAATGATGAAAAGAATCCACCATGAAAACAAAACAAAAACCAACAAACCCTCCATCTGTACCCCAGCTATTCCATTAGTGCTTACATGGTAAATTAGTGTAATTTTATTTGGGCCTTAAGCATTATGACTATGGAGAAAAGCTGAATTCCCCACTCAGTTACTTCTGTCATGCTTCTGGATCTGATGATTTATAGGAGTCTGAAAGACTTTTTATCACATTCTTTCTTCTTGGTTTAATTCAATGTTGACTTATTTGGGAGCATTTTCAGTTGGTGTAGTCAATAGTGTCAATAATGGAATAAGGATTAGAACAGATTATCTTTGTGCTAAAATTGTGTACAGAATTAAATTGGATGAACAATTCCTGGATACAGTTCACCTTTTTCACAGAGTACAAGCACATCAATTGCTGAATACCACAATTGCAGTTACACTTAAAAGTACATGTCTTTTGCATTTTATACTTTAGTGAGTCTTCAAAGGATCAGATATGCTAGTTGAATTCAATAACTGATGTTTTATGGTGACGTTATTTAAAGCTATCACGAGAATGCTGCCTTTCTTTACCTAGTCTGTTTCTAGTACTCTATGGCTCTCCAGTAAAATCAGTTAATCTGACTTCAGCTCATGAAAATTTTAAGCATCTGTTAGCTTCCAATTTGGAGTCTTTGCACAATTTTGTTCCTCAGTCTGCTATTTCATGGCAATTTTCATGTGAGAACATACAACCTCTGCTTATGACTGCATGAGTGAAAAGAAGTCCACGTTACTAATGCTCACTCACCATCTGTTTTTCTTACAGCTGGGCCTTGAATAATTGTCCAGTAGCTGATGGACTGAGGGTAGGCAATCTTTTCAGGGTTTTCTGATTCATTTAACCAGCATCATTGCCCCAAGAGAAACATAGTGCTTGTTTATTCATATGTGTAGGGTAAAAAAGTGTACTTTGTCACATAAATTATTGTACTCCATTAAAACAACAAAAGGATTTACCATACTATGAACTGTATCGTGCGGATGCATTTGCACCTAAGGGGGCAGTATGGCACTCTTCGGGAATTTTAGCATATGCAGGAAACAGACCTTAAAAGGTGGGGTAGTAATTGTTGCATCCAGAAATACTGGTAATGCAGAAGTAAGAAATTGTCTTGATGTGCTGTTTATCTTAATTGAGGTAAATAAGATAATTTGATATTCACCAATAAACTTTGAAGCAGGTATTTGAGACTCCACCCCTGATTCAAGACAAATTTACATGTTTACATATCTTTTGTCTCATGAGAGCTGTTTTGTTTTTTGTGGGTTTGTTTGTTTTTTTCAGAGACTCATGAGAAGTGGCTTAGAGATCAAGTGCTATAGCAGTACTAGTTCTGAATAAGACCTAGTTTGGGGCATTTAACTACAGCATTATCAAGCAAGGTCAATTTTTTTCTTACAATAGCCAGAGGAGGTGCTTTAGTTAAGTACTTCCCTCTTTAAATACTAGAAGAAGAAAAGAAAAAAGCAACCACCACCACCGAAAAAAAACCCCAACAAAACAACAACCCAAAACCCAACCCCAAACAGAAAAAAAAGCCCCAACCAACCAGAATCGGTTCTGAGGGTTTCTTACTGCTTTGGAGTATAAGAGCAAGAGCAGTTGCAAAGGAGCTTTCCTGTGGCAGAAGCAGGTGAATATTTTTGGCTTAGAATAATTGTTTTTATAACTGGGCTCTCTGAACATTTGAAAACACTTCAGCTGAAAAGTGATGGCTGGATTTTCTATTATGAACTCTTAGTAAGTTATCATTATTTGTTGATCTTTGCTAAATATGTATATGGATGGTTATTTTCTGAAAAAGCTACGGGGTGTTATTTTATGCCAACAAAGGTGTGCGCTGGTTATTTCAGCAGGGTTTTTTCTCAGGGCAGCTAGTAGATATTTAATTCAGTTTGTTTAGAAATTTTTTTTAACCACTAGCCATGCAATACTAGACTAAGAAGTTTTTTGGGTTTTAACATGTGTGTTTCTGTAGTGGTAAATAAATACTATAATCATGTTAATATTCTGTTTAAAATATTTTTGAAGTATTTATTAGTATAAATAAAACTGGTGAAATTTGTGATGCTAGAATTTATCACCTTGTTTTATAGAGTTAGAATAATGTTAGTGGAAAGGAGAAGTCAACATCCTCTAAATATCCTTCAAGCTTTTCTCCCTTTTAAAGGTGTATGTGCGATTGATTTATCAGTTCTAAAGTGTGATGTGTAGTACAAGAGCTTTTCTGAGGAGCCCCTGTCATTTCTTTGCTAGCATTTCTCATTTACCTCCGAGTCGCCTAGTGCAGCACCATTGACTTCTTTTACATTTTACTTCTCCTCCTACTCTGTCAGTGCAGCAGCCCAGTGAATTTAATTAGAGAAAATAGCATATCTAATGTCTGTAGTATCCAGAGCAGTTGTAGTTGGGCCTTTGGTCTTTTGCACTATAGCAGGCTCCAGCTGTGGAGAGATCTCACTGTGTTTTGATCCTGCTCTTTTTCATTGTGTTGAACACATGCAGAATCAAAATTAGATACTGTAGTAAGAACTGAAGCATTCAGTGAGTTTTTTAGTTCACAGTGAGTCACTGATTTTTATTTTTTCCTGAGATACAGAACAGAAAGTGTGTGTGTGACTTGAGAGTTGACATACTTAGGAAGTTCAGAGGCTAATGACTAGGAATGCGAGTTCTTTCAACTTAGCCTTCTAGAAACTAATTGCAGGCATTTATTTCTTCACAAACAGGGAGTGATAAAAAGTTTTAAAATGCAAGTTTGTGTTTTCATAATGGCACTGTCTTTCAGAAGACAGTGTGAATTTTAAGTATTTATTTGAAATAAGTTTCAGGAAAAATTACAGAGGGAGGAAAAAAACCATGTTAAAAGTTCTCCCAGAACATAAAATCCTGTCAAAACAGAGCCAGTGTGAAAATTTGGGGGTGAAAAAAAGTCAAGCAGCCCATATATTCAAAGAATGGCCCCTCCTTACTTAAGCTTTTTTCCTTGTCATGTATGAGTCCTGTCTCTGGGATGTTACATGGCTGCATAGCTCAATTAATGTTGTATGGCAGGAGGAGGAAAAAAATGTCTCTGTCTTGTCAGAAGTGAAGTTATTTACTTTCTAAAGCTGACAGAATAGCACTGCAGGGGCTTCGTTTATTTCCATTCAGAATGTCATTATTGTGTAATGCGGAGGGACTTCTGCATGCATTGCAGGCTTACTGTTGTATTCTTTAGTCTGCTGGATGGCTGCATAAGTGTAAAATGGCACACTCAAATGTTTCTCTATACTGGTTTTAGCTCGTTCACTTTTGCAAAACTGCAATCCAGGTGTCTTAAATATTTACTGTTTAGATGGTGATAAATGTGTTTGTCGGTGGTGCTGATGCTTGATACATTTGGAATCATGCTCTGGCCTAGCTGAAAGACTGATTGTATCCTTACTTACCTTTATGTGTGTCATTTCTCCTGATGGGTAGCATATGGTTTCAGACTGCTTTTTCAGCATTACTCTCTGTCATACTACTTAGTTTTTCAAAGGAATATTTTAGTGCAGAATGTTTTATAAAGACTACTTGCTATTTCGTTTCAAAGTTTGAAAAAACATTCAACTTTGTTGTTGCTGTATTGCATGTTCTTCAGGGGCAAGATAAGTAGTCTTGATGTTCCCTATCCAAGTTCAGTGCGTTGCTGCAAAAAATACAGGAGTCTTCAGAAACTGCCATTTTGAGAGTTTTGGTTTATTTTTCCTGTTGCTGCCATCTTTTACAGCTCCACTCATAATATCATGTGTAGCACATGCACATGAAATTGTTGCTCTGTGGAAAGAGGTAGTTTTACTTTAGGTACACCTAAAGTAAAAATATGGATAAAGCTAACTTGGGGAGTTTCTTCTGCCCAGACATTGTCTGTGTATCTATCTGCTCTTACAAAAAATAATGAAATGCTCCAGTGGAAAATTATTTTCTTTCAGGAGGAGTCACCTTTTCAGTGACAGCCTTTTTTTTTTTTTATTTTGTGTTAAGGCTTAAGCCCACTTTCAGGAGGTTTTTCCAGTTTCTTTTTTCAGTTTAAAGTGGTAAACTAAACATTTAAAGCATTCAAAATGTATTAATTACTAGAAAATTTTACTTGGACGCAACCTGTGCTTTACTGAAGGAAAGGGATTCTTTTTCTAAATGGCCTAGCTTGCTTTTGTCTTCTTCTCTCTTCCTTTATTTACAGACATAAAATCCAATAAATTTCTATTGCAGTTGCTGGGCTTGGGGGAGAAAAAAGAAAGGAAAAGTGCAAAGCTATGGGGAAGCATCAAACATGGAGAATGATGAAGTACGTTTCATAGCAGCCAATTCCAACCCCAAAATCCCTGTTGTGCAGGAAGGCTTTCCAGCTCACACAGGAAATTCAGCCATTGCACAGCATAGTATTAATGATTTATACACACCGCACCACTGCTTTTGTTCACTAGCAGAGCCAGGTTGTGCTAATAAAGGAATTTCAGGGAAAAGGGTCCCGGCATGCTGAGTTGTTTTGCTCAATACAGTGAATGCTGCCTTCATAAATCAAAGGAATTTAGTGCTTTACAACCTTTCAGAGCTGCTGAGGGTGATGTGTGTTGTTTTGGGGGTTTTTTCCTGTGTTTGTTGTTTGTTTGTTTGTTGTTTTGTTTTGTTGTTTTTTTAATCTGATTCACCTAGGAATATTTTCATTTCTTTTCTATAACGAATGAATCAGCTACTGGATGAGATCTCTCTCAGCTGTTTTAAGGTTGATTGGTTTGCTTCGCAGTGGCATTACACTTCCATTTGTTTTCCATTTGGTATATATGCTTTATGGCATTGTCTATGGAAAGAGGCTAGCATGGTTTTATTAACATAAAGAGATGCAGATCACATCGATTTTGTCTTATTTCTTAGAAATGACTAAATAAAATGTAAAGGCGAAATATGCTTGCAGTAAACAAAGCCATTCTGTATTTATCTAGCATTTAAAAAATAACACTTATTAAAGCATTTATAATTTAAAAATAAGGTGTTTTTTATTATAAAAATATGCTTCCATATTATTTTACAGTAAATGTGAATTTTAATTTTCAAAGCTTTTTTTTAATATGGGAACTTTGTTTCCTAATAGCAACTGCAGGATTTGGTACTTAATTTTGCATTAATTCACATAAAGCTTCTTTTCAAGTAGTGGATTGATAGTGATATTACAAAAGAAAATATGTATCTATATTTGATAGCTGTCACATTCTGATGTGGAATAGAGGATTAAAGAGTTATGGGACACTCTCCTTTAAAATGAACAATTGCTTTGAATCTAATCTTTGCTTTCCATTACTTTTCTACATCCCTTCCCACCCCCCTTTTGTAAAAAAATAATTACAGGGAAGGTGTTTTGCAGTTCAGGGGAATCTGGTTTTCCATGGGGATCTTCAGACTTTGTATTATGCAGTATGAACTGTGTTTTTAGTCTGTTTGGATCAGTCTCATTGATTTATGTAGCTTTTGCTTAAAGAAGCTGTGACTGCCCTGTCCTGGCTTTGTTACAATGGAAAATATGGTTCCCTCCTAGCTTTGTGAAAGTCAACAGCGTGGGCATCAGCATTGCAGAAGTTAAAGCTGCTTACTAGTGAGAGGAATGTTTTTGTTTGTAGTTTGTTTTGTAGTCTGAAGGCAGATAAATACCTTTCTTTCTCTTTTCATCACTGATTTAAATATCACAGATTAATATGACAGGTGCCCAGTAAATAAGGCTCATGTTTATAGAGTACCATTTTTGTATTTGTCCTCTATTCTTTGGGTGCATGAGTGTTTCATTGTATTTAATTATGTCTGTGAGGCACAAGACAACAGTCAACATCTGCTCTATTGTTTCCTTGGTTTACAGATAGCTTTGATGGGTTATTAAACAATCTATTTTTCAAACAGAAAACAGGAAAACAAGCTGCACCCATATTATGTAATTTTGTAAAGGTGCATTATGTAATTAGCTGTCTACTAGTTGCACAATAATCCTTTATTTTGGTTGAATACATGCTACTCCATTTAAAATGACGATCTCAGGCAGTTCTTATTTAATAGTGAATTTCTAGTTCATAATGTGTCAGCTAAGTTGATTTCACCACTACTAAATTGATTTCACCATACTTTTTAAATAATGCGCTTGAGTTGTGAATGCCAATACAAAAATTAAAACGTGTATTAACTTTCAATTATCTCTGAAACAGCTACTGATGAACCTTTACTGAAGAAGTACTAATTACCTTGAATTATTTTTTAATTAAAGTTTACACTGTTGCCAGAGCATCAGTTGGGGAAGACAATGCTCAGAATTATTTTACTCTTTCAGATCTTATTCAGGGCAGAAGAAACCTGCGTACTCCCCTACCAGAAGAAGTTGAACCAGTATGAGCAGGGAGACAACACTGTAGAATTTGACTCTTCTACAAACAGGATTTCCTGTTGGAAGAGTACTTGTTTCATTATTGGTTTTGATTTTTAGCTTTGTTATAAAGTATCTGTTAACAGATTCAAGTTTCTTTATGTCCACTATACTCTCTCTGAATGGATTAAGGTAAATCACTGAAAAATTCCAGACACAGCATGTGATTGCCTCTTTGCCCTGGACACAAAATGTAGATGAAATTTTTCCAGACACTACTGATGAAAAAAATGCTAAAATTAGGCCTTCTGTAGCTTTTACCATTGCAGAAAGTCACCTACTTAAAAAGTTTAAGAATGAACATGACTTGGTAGTATTTTCATGGCTCTTGAGCTGTCGCTGTATGCTGTTACAGAGCTACAGCTGTCTGTAGCTGTTTCTTACATGGGTGCAGTTGAGGCCTTTGAAATGATGTTCATGTAATGAGGTTGCTTTATGTCTTCCGTGGCAATGAAGTTGTTTAATACCATTTTAACATGGACTAAACTAACCTGTGTATATACATAAAGATCTGAATTCAAAGAAAAAGTAGGTTAAGCATAGTTACTCAGAAAAGTATGCATTATCATCTCCTGTAGGACTGATGTTTCAGGTGCTTGTTTAAATGGCATTTTGCAAAAATGACGTGTTTTTTAGCACTGAATGAAGATACCTTACTGTTTTGTGCAAGGGCTTGTTAGAAATTGTTCCTCTCACCTGTTCAACTGCATTAGCAGCAAAAGATGTGAACGTAAAACAGATTTCAGATCTGTTTGGTTAAATGTTCCTCAGTAGATTTGGAGGGTTACCCTTGAAGTTTTGACTTTCCCCAAAAATAGAAATTCAAACAATAATTTCTAAATGCAGTTTTCTGAAAAACAAAGGAATGCCAAGGTAATGCGGTTTGCAGGGAACTTAGTTTTCAAGGTGTTCCCAGAAACCCCCCTGCAGGGTGTGTGGGGAAAGGAACTGTGATTTTGTGTGTTAGCGTGGTTTTTTTTCCCAGAATATTTATTGCTAAATGGTTTAGTACGGTCTGTCTCTTAGGAACTGCTCCTTATAAACAAACAAACCCACTGTACAGGTGTCTTCAAATGCATGTGCAGGAATAGAGCATTGAAGGGCTTTTTTTCTGGTATGCAATGCAGAAATGGGTTTTAATGGGAGAGAAAACCAGGATCAGAATTGCTGCTGGGGTAGATAAACACAGTTTATTGACTCTCACTTTTCTGTAAAATTAATACTTTGTATGGTTTATGTGCATCATCTCTCATCATTGTATTCTTGTGTATTTTTTCCTCAAAAGTAGTTTGAAGTACGTATTTCCACTAAAACTGCACAAGTGGTGTGTGCCTACTTCCAGCAAAAGATGAATTCTGAAAATGCTTTATGGAAACTTCAAGGGGAAGTGTTCTTTTCATAGCTTTATGAGTTACAGCAGACAGTGTCTGATCTTGGATAGTGGTGTGTATTTGCATAGCTTCATGAGGAATTAAGGCTATGGAGCACAAAGGCGTTCAGTGTTTTATTTGTAGGATCTTAAAGGGTTAATCGGGGGTCAACAGTAAGTGGATAAGCATTCAGGAAATTTAGTTCTTTCACTAGTACCCAAATGGCCAAATAGATCAGTAGATTAAAACAAGGGTTATTAACTTCAATTGCTTATGTGGTAGTGCTAAATTACGGAAATATCTAAGGAAGCAGGCTGTGAAGGGCACCTATCTTTAAGAAAAAAATTAGAGGGCATTATAAAACCTTTGAAAGTAATTTCTATAACAATTCACTAGTCCCAGTTGGCTCATTATCCTGAAATCCTGACAGTTCCTTAGAAGCAACTATGTAGCACTTTTCTGCCATTGCAATACCAGAGAACTGTTCCAATAAAAACATTTATAATCCAGATGTGCAAAAGTTATGTTTGTGGGGAAAAAACAGGATATGAACTTTCAGTGCAGTTCATGTTTGAGCAACACAAGTCAAAACTTTTAAGAGAATATTTAATTTCTTATGTTCATTTTTTTCCTGGTGTTCACTAACATGCATTTTGGTGTTTTGCTGTTTTACTAAACAGTATCATGGATTGCATTTCTTCTGGTTAGGGACATTTTTGAAAAATCTTGAGAAAAGGTGAGATGTTCTCAGTCCAAGAGTCTGAGTTAATTTTTTTGGTGTCTGATCTTCCTGTGTTGCACTGCAGGTGAATCTGGCACATCTTGGATCTTAGAAGGAGACTGTCTTACTTCTTGCAGAAATAAAAACTTGCTTGTATCCAGCTAATAACCTTGATATTAGAATCAACTGAAATACTGATTTCACTAAAAATAGAAATAATCCTCTTCTCTCATCCTTCTTTGAACACATTTGCACTAGTGCTTTGCTGGTGTGCTCCAAGGGCACTGGTAAAGGTTGAGTAAAAACCTTATTCTTTCAAAGTAGTATTCCTGTGTTCCAGCTGTTTACATGAAGGCCCCTGGAGCGAGTACAAGAGCAGTCCCACTCTCATTGCCTGGCTGCAGTCACAGACCCTCAGAATATGGGCAGAAGAGCTCTGACCCATCCCATGAAAAGCAGTTACTCCCCTGCTATCTCTAGGCTAGATAGGCCATGCACAGCAGCTCCCTGTAAGACATCAGACTGACTTTAAGAGTAGGGGCTGAATCACTGAACGGGGGATCAAGTGTGTCTCAAAACAGCTGTATTAGGAGATGCCTATGGATATAAAGTAGCAAGAAAGTTGAAAAGGCTTTCTTAATTTTGTGGTATTGAGATTTGGAGGCAAACTTCATATCAACTGCCTTCTAATGCTTTCAGCCAAATCCTACTGGCCTCCCAGCTTGTAGTTCATGGCTAAACTTCAGTACTTAACTATTGCCCATGTCTTGAATAGAGCTGTATTATAGCTTGCGTTACATCTAATGCCTTCAAGTCTTGATATTTTATCTCTGGGAAATATGAAACTTGTCAGTTCTGAACAGAAATTCCCTCTGATCTCTTTAAAGACCTGTAGGGTCTTTATTATTTTGGGGTTTGAATAGGTCATTTCTCCAAGGCACCCTGCTCACTTAGGATATCTACCCTATGCCTATTTCTGCAATCAAACCATTCCACTTAACATAGCAGGGTGCTTGAATGATGTATTTATACAGGCAGCAGGCATGATTTAATACCGTCTCATATTCACCGTGCAGTCCTATTAATATGAACTTTACTCAGGGGAATGAGTAGCTGTTACTTGTCAGCAAATCCCATGTGTATTAAGAGGGTGAATTTGTGCTGAAAGATCTTCACAGGGATACTCTGCTGTTCCCAAGGGAAGCAAATTAAAACTGTACTTTGATGAATAATGAATGTGCTAATTGAGGTCAGGAAGTTGTAACTTCCTGTGATACAGTAGTCAGAGGAGCCTGACTACAGTAATAGAAGTTTGACTAGATTTGGCAATAAAAATATGGGACTATTGTCTCCATGCAAACAGAAGCCAATAGATTACTGTGACAGGCAGGTGGCTTGTTTTTTCTAGTATACACTGTTATATTCCTGAGATACTGTTTTATGCATGTTGGTGTCAACATGAAGACGGCCAAGAACTGATACTGAGTGAGACTGGTTGTGTGCTGAAGTATTGGCAAAAATCTTTTGTGGAATGGATTATAATATATCATGGCATTGCTTGGGGATATCAATAGGATTCAGTAAGAGTGGATATTGATTAGAAGTCAGTTTGTTTCTGATTTGCAAGGAGAAAAATATTTTGTTGCTTCTGGTCTGTATTTGCAAATGAATGCACCCCAAGGGAAAGGTTATAGCTTGCTCCTACCTGTTGGCAAAATACATGCAAAAATATGTAGTTCTTGGGTGTCTTATAAGCAGCATAGGAAAGAGAAGAATAAATGAATGAGATTAAGGAAGATCTGTGAAAGTACGCGAGTAATAGGTATTTTGTGAAATACATATATAGAGCCTGACATTTTTTAAAAGTAAAGATCTATGTGATACTCCTTATCTTTTGTGCCCCTGGAAGATATATGTAATTTTCAGTAGATTGACTATGTAACTCGATGATGTCAAAAAAGCATGGCATCCTGAAAGTGTCTGTTCCACATTTCATACAAAATTTTTAACACTGCTTAACTTTATATAGATTGGAGGCTTATCTCCTCTTTTTAAGAAATGGCAGATAAACTCAAGAGCAGAGAATTCAAAGATGCATGAAGTAGCCTGGAGATGGGAAAGAGTTTGTTCTTTTAGAAGCCACCAGTGAAAATACTGATTAGCTACACTGTCCTGCTATCAGGAATTATGTAATAAAAGCCGGTAAAGAAATCTGTAAGACATAAGAAACATAGTGAATACCTTTGCAACACATCTTTAGTGTTGTGAACAAGTAGTCATGTCAAAATGAACTCTTGGTAGTTAAATAGTATTCTCCTCCAGTTCTACAGCTAACTTCTCTGAGTGATCCAGGATAATAGCCAAACAGAGAAACACCTTCACAAATGGAATTGTACAGGGCTATGGAGCTGTTGGTTGAAGGACCTGCCCTGCAGAAGGCTTGCATCACCATGTATGCTGCTGCACTTTTTTATATGAGTTTGTGTGACTTCTTGCATAGTCTAATGTTATCCTTCCTAGTTCAGTGCCCAGCACATTAAATAACTTAAGTTTCCAGGTTCATTCTGCTGTAATTTTTACATGAATGCTCACACAAAAAGACAAATCTCATTGTGATTCCGAATCTTTCTAATTAATACGAAAATATATGTAAGTCAAAAAGTACCTTTAGCTATTGGGGTTTTTGTTTGTTTCAGGGAGCAGGAGTTCACAGATAGTTCTCTGGTTTTGTGCCAAGATATGTTTGGTTGATGACAGGTTCTTAAGCTTCTGTGGTAGTCAAAAGGAAGTCCAGCCATGGAGGCGTTCCTTAATTCCATTTTTTAAGCCTGCTTCCTCTCTCTAGCATACGTTTATTGCCTCTGTAACTGAATGTGGTTTGTGTTTTGCTGAAGGGTAAATCACTCTATCTGCTCTCATGAGTCAAATATCTATTTCTAGCAATCTACTCTAAACAGGAACAGTTTTCTAAGGATGCTGAAGAGGGCAAACCATTTATGTAAAAATCTCTGCCTTCACGTGTTCCTGAAAATGTGAAGCTAAGTAGATTTACACCTTTTGAGTGTGTGTGTTCTTTGATATTACTCTCAGAGGTGATGATGTCCTTGTACCAGACACATTTCTCTTCAAAAGGAATTTTCAGTTCAAGTTGGGTACCAGTGTGTAGCTGGCATCTAGAGGAACAGAGAGATGGGTCATTATCCTACTCAGCAGTCAGTTAATCCCCCAGTCAATGCTTTTGTGGGGCATTCTGGCAAGAGAAGGTTATATGGTCTGAAAGAGAACATCATAGATATTTATAGAAATTTGTTACCTGGCGTGAGGAAATTATAGGAGAAAGCACTGATGCCATTTTGAGTGTTGGTAGGATGGCAAGTATCATATAGTTGCTGAGGTAGTAAAGGGGTGTGTTGGGGGGCAATGCAAGTGTGAAAGGAGAAAACATCTTTTTGGGAGCATTCCAAAAGAAACACGAAGTAAACATGCCATTCTTTAGCTGGTGAGATACTAGAGCAGCAGATGAATCAGTGCACAATACTTACACCAAAAAACAAAGTTTGGAGCTAGTGAAATAATAAAAAGGATTGGTCATATGCTCAGACATGAACATTTGCTGAGATATTGCACTTCAAATAATGTAAGATGAATTGGTCTATAATGTGAAAGCCTTGATTTTTGTAGGGCTACAAATTGTTTCCCAAATATGCATCTTAAGGACTATATTTATCTTTATTCATCTTTGAAATACCTAAATTTGTCACTATTGTATATTTAAAAGAAAAGAGCTAGAAAATTGAACTTTAGTGGAACTGAAGCATTGTTGGTTTCTGATTGAGAGAATTGGCTAGGTTTGTCTTGAACTGAAGCTGATTTTTAATTTGCTCCTAAGAGCTAGTGTGATTTTCAAGTAGGATCTTTAAGTTCAGAAAAGAAATATGTTAATACCAAATGTGCCTTGCCCCATGAGTGTTCCACATAGTTGAAAAAGGTGGGCTCTCAGTTGTAAACAGTTTCTATATCCTTGCCCTATAAACTACTGTAAATGCAGATGCTTAATAAACAAATTTTGACAGCAACCACCATGCTTATATCAATATGAGATCAGTAGCTAATTTTATTTGTATATGTGACATTTCTACTTTATAAGTCACTAAAATATCCGTATTTTGGTTCTGCTTTTAAGTGTAATAGGAGTTGGCTAGAGAATTGACACTTAGCGTGAACAGCTCCTACATATACTTCAAAAAGAGTGGTATAGAGTCAGCAGGTGAGGACAGTGGTCAAGTCTACATAGTGCTTCTGGTGCCCTTGAAGAGCCTTTTGTCCAAATATTTTTTCCAAAAAGTGGACATAGTCTTCGGAAGACAAGTGTAGTAGCTATAAATGTGACAGCAGTCATGGTTGGGAGGGTGGGGGAAGACATACAGGACAGTTTTTTCTATCTGCTGCTACTTAGTTTAACATCTGTGTCAACTTGGCTCTGGCAATGCTGATCAGTGGCAGCTCAGCTTCTCTTTCAGAGCATGCCTGGTGCTGATGTGGTAATACTTTTTTTTTAAGGGTAATAATCTAAAGTTGCTGTGGAAACTACCAGAAGAGTTGGAAACAACTTTATCTTCTAAGCTTAGGAGGTTTTCTTTACCAGAAAACCACTGTGAAATCTCAAGGAGAAATGAAGTGCGTTTGGAGAATAGGAAAGGTGCCCAGAAATTGGGAGGCTTGAAGAAGAGCTTAAAAGAGTCAAATGTAACATAGCATAAGCTATGAAGAGGGTGCCAAAGTGGTACCTTAATTATTTATGTTCTGTGTGCTTGGTAAGTTAGGCCTGGGTTGGAAGAAAGTAAAAATTATCTGAAGTTTGTTGGTGTTCTGTAGCATTTGGAAGAACCATTGTTTGTGTCATTTTGAACTAGAGATAAGCATTAAGAAGAATTAATTATTTGGCAGAAAGTTGGTCTAAATAGATTTCTTCTGTCAGGATCTCATTAGAGCATACATCATTGATTGACTGATGGCTGGCACTGCAGGGATATGCATTTTCCAGGCAGTGTGGCTCCAGGGAAGTTGCTCAAGTCTCTTTTACCTTTAACCACAGCAGAATTAGGCATCTGTTTTTTACTTGGGGAAATATTTTAATGATTGTCAAATGTGCTATTTGTGTATTTTATGCAGGTGGGATCAAGGCTGTGGTCCTTCTTGCATAATTTTCTTTTTCTGCCTCATTGTATCGCCCAGTTTTCAGGCATACTTCAGGCTTTAGTTCTTTCTGTGTTCATCCATACTGTAGCGCGGAGTCAGTTTTCTTCCCATTTCAAATGACTTTTTAGCAAGTCCACAGTGAAATCACTAGTAAAACACTCCTGTCAGTAGCTTCAGTTTTGTGCTAAAACATAAGATTTTGGCATTAGACTATGGGGCCTACAATACTTACATATTTGGGACCTTCTACCTTAGCTTGCTTAACCTATGCTGTTCAACTTTAAAACCAGCTTCTTTTTAGGAGGCAAGTTCATAACAGGACTACTTTGTCAGATTTTGGAATTTTGATTGCTTAGTCAATTGCTGTGGAGAATAATTATAGTCTCTTACATTAATCAATTCAAATAATGTGTTATATTATTAGTGCAAAAAATAGTCTGTAATTAACAGGTTTTAAAAAGGTGTGTATTTTATGAGCTTCTTAGCTATGATTCGGGTTATATCACTTGGGAGTTTCAGTCCATTGTGACTAAATTCTTATACTGCTGCTAATTTCTAAAACTGCAGATTCACTGTCATAAATACCTGTCTTCTGGCAAAATTCTGCAGAAATGAAACAAACGAGATTGTATATATTATTTGTGTATATATATTTTATATGTAAAACTAGTGTTCATCTGTTTTCTTGTTCTTTTCTTCTCTCTTTAATTTTAATTTCTGAAAATCCTTGACGATTTTTAACAGAAAAAAAAAGGTTTGAAACAACTGAAAGAAACATGCCCTCTGTTAGCATACTGAAAATGACTTAGCATGATATTTTTTTCTAACAGGAATATAATTTTCTAGAATGTAATGGAAGTTAAAGTGTAGAGTTGTTTAAAATAGGTGATCTCTTTTCCACCCACACACATACTTAATTTTTTGCGAGGACTGAGAATCCTGGAGTAGGCAAGAAGTAAGTATTCTCAGTGTCAGTAGCTTCAGACAGGTGATTGATGTGCATATTGCTGACTGTTTGGGCTTTGTCTGAACAAAAACATTTAGGCTCATGGTTAACTTTAATCATGCTAGAGGTCCCGCTAAAGTGAAATAGAATTATTGGCATGTTTAGTACTCTTCTGGCTCATTTTCTGAGTCCTCTGCACTTTTTATGGTCAAATTTCATGTATTCAATATATTCTTGCAGAACAGGAGTGACCGTTAATGCTAACTGATGGTGAACTGTAAAACTTAAGACAAATTTCCTTTTGTGTGGCTGGGAGGGAGAACAAATATGTTGGTATAAACTGGAGAAGCTGATCTAGTTGCATTGGCGTAAGTTCAGAATTTGGCATGGGGCGGAGATGCAAGTAAAGCTGTATTGTACTTCTGTGGTTTTGATTCACAGAGGTTTGTGCGAACTTAGGTAGCTGGTGCACACATGGGACATCATCAAAGAGCCCAACCAGAAAGTCAGAGCTTGGATTTGGAGTGCCATTCGGCTATACATTTAGAAGCATGTTGTTATAGTGAGGCAAGCAAGGCGTCCTTTCATTAAAACAGGTAACTACAGTTTCTTTTCAAAGTTTATCTTTATGTATAACAATCTGAAATATAGTAAATATAAATGCTGTTTTGACAATTTATGTTTTCATTATTCTTGAATGTTTATTCTGTTTGCAAAGGGCTGGAAGGGCCCTCCCATAAGTTGCAGAGTTCAGACTACCACTATTGGCATCATTTTCTTTTATAAGCTATTCTTTTTTGTTGCTGTGGATGCGTAAGGCTGTTATAGACCCTTCCTTAGCCAACACCAATATACTTTTAAAAAATAACCTGAACAATTATTTTTAGCCTAAATTTATTCACAACTGGTTTTCCCTCTATTTTTAGTGTCTCAGGATTGTCCTTAGCTTAAACAGTCTCCCTACTCCTGTTTTCTTCCCTGTTCACGTATTGTTTTGCTAGGATGCACAAACATTTTTATGTTCCTGTGACAAGATAGTTGGTCCATGCCTGTGAACAACACAAAAAAGACTTTCCTGCTGCTGATTTTTTTTTAATTTTTTTTATTTTTTTTCATATGGGTGAATAGAACTGTAAGTTTTTGGAAATTCAGAGAAATTCAGAAATTGAGAAATAAAATATGTAAGAAATACTGATAATTTGCCTTCTCATAACTGCATCACGCTAGCAGCTCAAATTCCTCAAAGAGATGCAGTGAGGTCCTGCTTTTCTTCCTCCTGAGTTTAGAACTATAGTTTCTGTTATTAGCAAAACCTTATGTTTTGTATTACTGACTTTGATGCTGTTTATATTAATGCAGTCCATAAGACTGAGCAATTCATCCTATATCTTATATTCTCAGTCTTGTTATTACCTTCCAACTCTGTCATCAGGAAATTTCATCAGCATGCTGCCTTGTGCCAAAATAATTAATGAAAACATTAAGCAAAAACTGTCCCAGAACAGATCACAGAAAAGCTTCCCTTAAGCCCATGCTTCACAGTACAAATCATCTTCCTCTTTAGGTTTTCTAACATCTTATCAGCTACATACGTGCTGAAACAAAAAAATGATCAGGTATTTTTACAGAGCAATTTAACAATCCTTATGTCTGTCAGTTGTCCTACTAGAGTAATTTGAGTAAAGCTTGCAGAATCCATTATATAATTACCTTCTTAGGTGAAAGAAATCTTTCTCTTAAATGCAGCTGTGTTACACCAAACAAACAGATAGAAGTTAAAATGAACATTTTCTTAGAAATTAGAGACTTCTAATGAGTTGCAGTGGCAGCTCACTTGTTTCATATATACCTTATGTTTATTTCTTTATGAAATTTAATAACTGGTTTTGCATTGAAATTTATGAAAATCTTTTTGGCAAACCCCAAGATGTGTCAGCCTACTATGTGCTTAATAATTAAGCTGCAGGATTCTATTCCTTAATAAGAAAAGAGCAAGAAATATGATTAATAGCTAAGCACAGTCAGATAACCAGTGTAGACAGCATTATCCCCAACAGAAAAGTGAAGTGATTCTATAACAGGAGATGGAACTAGGTAAACATCATTTCCAGTCTCTGAGAAGATGATCATCAAGGGTCACAATTCAACATCTAAAGTTAGAAATGGTAGAAGACTGATAGTAACACCAGCCAGCACGCAGCTGCTAAGGTAGTTTTCTAAATCATGCTACGTAGCTGCCTTGATACATGAGAATCAATTACTGAAAACCTTTCATGATGGTCAAAATGTGACATTAAATAATTGAGTATCGCATCAAATCTTGTCTGCAATTAGTTATGTGGAAAAGTAATTATACAACAAAATCAAGCAGCTGAAATAACCTGGTTATTCAAAAACTGCAGGAGAGGATTTTTTTTTTTACTTTTTTTAATTGTAAAATGAAGTTTTAAGTACCTAATTATTTTTTGAATTAAAACAAAATGTAAAAAAATTGTAATTCTTGTCCTTAGTTGTACCTGCAATAGAAGATACATTACACATTAAGCACTTGTTAATGTCTAAGTTTGTTTTGTCTAAAGTAAAAATGTTGAACTGTGAAAGAAAGTGACTTACAAGTAGTAAATTGAGAAGCAAATCTCTTTTGTTTAGGTGTGGAAATGGCCTTGCTCTTTGTCTCTAACACTAGGAGTGTAAGTTCAATTGGAGAACAGATAAGAAATACTCTAAAGGTCAAACCTGTTCTTTTTTAAAAAGCTGATAAATGTAACAACATAGCTGTTGTGAAAGGTTAGAAAAGCCATTAAAATGTAATTTACACTGAGAAGTAGTCAGCTTGCAGTAGTTTGCTCAAATATTCAAAATATCCAAGAAAAATATAATGAATCAAAACAGAATATGTAGCCAGTGTAATAGACTGAAGTTTAAACTCTCACATGAATATTGTTTAACAGCTTATAAATACAGGGAAATATTTATGCAGTAATAAACCTGATTATTTATAAATGGCTTCTAATAGCAACTGTTGTCATGCATATGCCAGAACCAACGGGCAAATTAATTCTAATCAGCAGATCTGTACATGATTTGATCTAGATGTGTATAGTAGTTAAAAATCTGAACTGATAGAGAGTAGTTGATTAGTCATGTTACTTAAGCTGGTCCCAAAAATAGTACCTTCCTTTTTTGGTAGAGTTAGGTTTGCAGCTGTTGTCTCTATCTGTTGTCTCTGAAGAAAAATTTAACATTAAGAGTTGCTGACGTCAATTTTTTTCTTTTTTTTACAGCTGATGTGGGCTTTGCCCGTGACAGAAGTTATTTGGTTCTAGCTCTGAGTTTGGAAGAAGTTGGTATATAGATTTTCCCCTAACTTTCAATTGATGTGTTTAGCTTTAGTGGGAGTAATACTATCACTTAAACCATGTTGTCGTCTCAAGGAGTTTTGCTACATCCATATGGAGTGCCAATGATTCTGCCGGCAGCACCATACTTCGCTGGACTTGTTCAGGTAATGCAAGGCCGCTTCCAACGAGCAGCTTAACTCTAGAGCACTTAGAGTAATAATTGGAATTTTTATGGTTGAGAAAGCAAACACTTTTAATACAGGCAAAAGCTCTCATGTAGTCAGGGAGAAGACAGTAGGAAATCAAAAAGATGGATCACCCTAATCTGTGTATTGACATCTCTCATGGCTGAATAAATGGTGTAGTTGAGCTATATTTGCTTGTATTGATTTGTCTGCTGTTTAACATTCATGCCTTTGCTTCACGAGGTTGACCACAGGGCAGAGGATTTGCTATCCATTCTAGGTTTCTGAGGGAGTCAGCATTCCCACGGCAGGTCATAAGACAAAGTAACTTACCATGATGTGTTTAGGTTAAGTGTTTTAGCACAGCAAATATGAATAGTGTTAAATATGCATTAATTCATACGTTACGTGTCACACTAAATGAAGAAGGGGTTTTGTGTGTATAAAAATCTGTCACCTTCACAGAATGTTTATTCACATCATGTTAATTCTTTTGAGCCCTGAAATTGTAAGATCTTGCTTCGTGGCAAGAGTTCTGTATTTTATAAGTTAACTGGCAATTGCTAGATTTGGTTGTTGTTTTGTCTGGTTTTTATTTTATTTTTATTGAAAGAGGTTCTACTAAATTTTTTGTCCTTAGTTGTAGGATTTTTAATAGATCATGTAGACAATATTAAGCAGAAAAGTATTCTGTTGTTTAGAGTATTACAAGACATTAAGAAGAAATCAACTAACATTTCCACTGATAACATGAAAAAAAACCAGCATATCCTGTAAATGGTTGTAGTTAGTTATTATGCATTGACAGGGACAAGAGACGTGTATTTATCGCAATTCTGTGTCATTCTAGTGATCAGTCCCAGTAACTGTGGAGGAGAGGCAAATTTTCATAATGCTCCTTTACTACAACAGTTAGCTGGTGTAGAGGGGCAATCACAGCATCACACAGGGTTTTTTCCGTTAAAAGGTTGAAGACTGTAAGCTGCATTTGTCACTTTAGTCTTAATATCAGACACATATGTCTAGAATAGAAATACAGCATTGCACAGTGGCCTTTATCAGGTATTGAAAAACTATGTCTCCTGGGACGTGCCAGCTGATGCTAATTTTTTATGCAGTGAGACACAGTAGCTCTCTTGAACACATCAAGCAGGCCTTCATATCCATTAGAATTTGGGGGTGAAGGTCGGACACCAGAGCTCAGCCAGACCCTGTGCCATCCTGTCCAATAAATAATTACAAGCAAATTGTGCCTTTCACTCTATGCTGATTGATGTTGAAATTGCTTTTGAAAGTTCTCATAAGTTCCTGTTATAGATTAAGTGCCGGTGTAGGAAAAATAACTGCACCCAACTGAAATGGGTGAATGTAATCAGGTTTAATGGACTCGAGAGCTTGTTGGGAATTAAATAACTATTGATTTGTTGGAAAGTTGCTGTCATTACAAAATGCCACTCTGGATGCATTATCCAAGCAGATAGATTAGAAGAAAGGGCCTTTTGAAAATTCGGGATGCCTTTTTTCAATCTTTTTTCTTTTTCTTTCTTTCCTTAGAAAGATATATCCAGGCCTGTGCTACTCCATTAGCATAGGTCTAAAATAGTCAAGCAGTAAGAATTGTTCTACAAAAAAATAGGTATGTTTACAGGTACAGTTGAAAAATGTTCTTCATTTGGATACTTCTGTAGTCCCTCCTCTTATCTCCCTCTCCCTAATGTCATACCTGAAAACTGTGATTTGAAAACCAAAACCAACCAAATGTGTGAGTTGCTGTCTTTGTGGGTGAATGAGAATATCAAATGTTTAAATTACTTTCTCACTCTAAGTTTTTATCTGCATTTGCAGTGTCTGCAGTCAGCTTATGATACTAGAAGGCTTACCATTTATCTTACCTAAGTGAAGTATCCAAAACAAATAAAGCAAAGGGCATATGATAGGCATATTTATATAATCCTCTTTTAAGAAGTAATTACCTAATGTTCAGAACTTTCGTGGAAATTTTCTTCAGAAATATGCCTTGATGAACTGATTATGCAAATGTTTTTATAGGGTTGCAGATTAAGAGCCACAACCCTGAAGTTTCAAATACAAGGGCTTTTTTAACATGTTAGAGACTTATAAGTTTTGAATGTATTTATTTACCTTGGATTTCTACAGAAAGTACATGTTTTTGTGATTAGGGATTCCCCAGGATTTCCAATTGGATTTACACCAAGACTGCATATGAAAACAGTATAGAGTAAAGCATAGAGATTTAGGGAAGTACTTGGGTTTTTAACATGTTTTGTGTTGCAGTGTTAAGCAAGAGAGAACTCAGATCTCTGTGTAGGGCTGTTTGTCTTCAGGGGTTCTGCACCTTCAAGCCCTGCATATTATTTTACTTTATGCTGAGTATGTGCAGCCTTTTCTAGCCTGTCCTCCTAAATTCATCCATAAACTCTGTCCTACATCCCATGCTTGCTTTTGTCACAGCCTCTTGTTACTGAGTAGGGTAATGAGTGAAGTTTAGGACAAACAAAAACGGGCAGATACTGCAAATACATCTTTGCAAACACTTAAGATAAACAGTCGTGTATTTTCCCAATGTATTATTTTATTAAGAAGATATGTATTCCTCTTACCAAGACAAAATGTTTGAGTGAGATGAAGGAAAATGGAATGCCTGTGTTCTTGGAGAGAGGAGGTAATTGTTCAGAGATACCAATATGTCAAAATGTATCAAATCATGTTAAATGTACTTGCAAACTTAGTTTTCTTTTCTAATAAATAAACATACCCTCAAAAAAAAGATTCTTAGAATGACGGTATTGTTATTGCTTGTGAATTCTTAACACATTTTTAAATGAGAAAAATAAAACATATTTTCCTCTCCTTTCTTCCTCCTGGATGAAGCTGTAGGAGGAGAAAAATCACATGAAAGTACAAGTGATGCATCCATAGCATTATGCCTTATGTGTGCAGAGAGATGTTTTTCTGACTTGGCACAAAAGCTGTACTGGTGGCTTTGCAGCTGTCCTAGTTACACTGCCGTGAGTACCAAAGCAGGTACTGCAGTCCAGCAGCTGTGGACAGCATGGCCTACTTTGTGTCCACACTATCATGCTGTGTCTCCTGGCAGGTGAGATCAAAGAAAGGCCATATAGCATTAAGGGGCAATCCAGTTAAAAGCGACTTATGCTGCTCTTGGTTCGTATCCCAGTTTTGTCATTTGATTTCCACAGGGGAACCCTTATGTGTAGATGAGCAGTGAAGGCAGTAGGGTGTCACATGAAAAAGATCCATCTGCATTGTCCAGGGTATGGAACCATTGCCCTACTGTCAGGAAGTGTGCTACTGTACTGTCTTACGTGTTCTCAGAATAAACATGTAAAATGAAGTTCTGTTTATCATTAAAATTACCAAGTACAACATCAAAAAATATTTTGAAAATGATGGAAGAGTAGTATGTTTTCTAGAATCAAAAGTTAAATATTTCTACAATATCTTCATCTTTCATGGCTTTGAGTGTTTTAAGTGTATAAAATCTTTGCAGTTTCTCTGGGTACTTGGAAAGTTAAGTTTATGGTGGAATATTTAAAAATGCCAGTGCAGTATATGACATTTTAATGATGGATGCTAAATTATTTATTTCCTGGCTGATTTAGGTGGCTCAATTTCCATTTGGCAGAGAAAGAGGAGTTCGTATGCATTATTATGAAAATCACTGAAGTTGAGATCACTTCAGCTTTTCACTAAGCTACTGGAAAACTCCAAATAGAGAGACAGCTCTGTTTAATGCAAAACACACTACTTACATTTGAAGATGAAAAAATATTTGAGTTATTTTCTGAATATGCATAGTAGCTCTAAGAATTTGGAGGGTTTGAGCTTATGTTCATTGTTAAGGTTTAACTTAGCTGGTTGAAGCCTTTTTCTTCTGCTTTCATTTGCTTATTTATTTGTGTGGTTGTGAAGGGGAGTAGAAGAAAAGCAGGAAATAGCTGTTGATTAACTATTTTAATAAACTGGGAATTAACGTACTTATAAGTGCATCATTCTTAAGCTTAGATTGTTCTTCAGTTGTTTTGGTTATATCTGTGCATCTGGTTTTCCATAACTGGTTAACTAGTTTGTTTGACAACAGGAAAAGTGGTAATCTGGAGAGAGTTCTATTTATTTTAGAGCTAAGTGAGAGAATAGCCTAGAATATGCTGTGAAAAGTAGTGGTGCAGACTTGTTCACAGTTCCGTTTTTACCTGCCTGTAAACCTCTTGTTTTAGTGCTGTATTGGGAAGTGCCAGAAGTGGATATGTTCAGAATGCTTGTAGATGCTAGTGTGCTAGGCTACCTGCAAAATCACACTTGCTTTCTAGCAGCCCAGTTTTTGAAAATGTGGATATGTTCTGTTACCTTACATTCAAAAGGCTTTTTGTAATTTAGTAGGTTTTATTTGAATAATGCATTTGAAATAGAAATGATGAGAGGTTTTAATTCTTCCCTTGTTGCCTGAAGTGGTGTATAGTTGTTTTGCTTGTTTTTAGATTAGGATCTAGTGGAATGCAGTGAATAATTTCTGTTTACATTGGCTAAATTGCCTATTTGAAATGCAGTAACTAGATGATTTACTTGAGATGCAGATTTATTCTGGCTTGATTGTGTGCTTCTGTCTCTGCAAGCGATAAGGGTCTCCTGTTACTAGTACTGAACTTCCAGTGCTTTGTGAGTGGAGGACTAACGTGTTTTACTTCTGCAGTCACTTTTCATCTGAGTGTGTACTTTGTTTTTGAGAGAGTATATCTAAAATTTCTTCTCTCAGTCCAAGAGTTGTGGAGGTTTTTTTTCCTGCTATATCGAAAGTGCTTTTAATATGAGATATGAGGTGGTGGTGATTATGATGGATGGGGTCCATTTTGTTTTATTTACAAAACATTTTCATTATCAAAGTTTAAACCTCTGGAAATACAAGCTTAGGTTTTTTTGTGTTTGTGTTTTTTTGGTTATTGTCTGTTGTTTTTGTTTTGTGGTGGGTTTTTTTCCCTTCTGATAGTGGATAAAGCAATGTAGCGACATGCATTCTCTTTGAAACCTGTCATTTGCTCAAGAGGCAACAGATAGCTTGTGGAAGTATCTTGTTATTGCTATTACAAGTGTTTATTTTCTTTTAACCTGCCTTTGTTTCTTGATAATAAGTGCAGTTATTGTAAAATACCTGGTGAGTGAACCTGCAGCGGAAAGAGGGAAGGGCAATGACACAATGTCTTTCCCTTTGACCAAAAAGAATTTTTTAGTGAGAAGGATAGACTATCTAAATACTGTTAGTTCAACTAAGAATCAAGTGGTTACTCTCTTCTTCCATCTCCATAATTTTGTTTCACTAGTCTCTATTTCAGAAAATCAATGGGTAACATAATTTTAAAGAGTCAGACAATATTACATTACCTCTTACTCTGTCAGCTTGGTCAATGCTGTATTATAGCCAGAGCTTCTTTCTGAGCTCAGCAAAAATGCAGAAGGTTTCATCTGACAATAACATATTTTTTTTCCCTGTCCCACTTCTGCCTGTGATATCAGTATTAGTCAATTCTAGACATTATGATCTATAATTACAGTCACTAGCTTGTGTGTTGGGTAATGCATGATTATTTAATTTGGCTTCCCTAACTAGAAACCTGCAATCTGATAGGGCTATTTCCAATGTTCTGGAATTTCAGCTCATCATTTTTTTCCTGACTCACATGTAATTATCAGTAATAAGAATTCTGATGGTCAGATTGTGCCAGGAGATACAACTTGGAAGTTCTGTTTCTTTCAATAGAATGACACACAACTGATATCAAAATATGTATGTATATATAGAACAATGCTTTTTATGGAGTTGGCTTCAATATTTTACCTATTCACCCTCCGATAAGTTATCTTGTGTTACATGAGCTAAAGTTAGAAACTCCAATAAAATACATTTCTTGGTTTGTTTGGTCAGGTTTTTTGCTTGCTTTTTTAAACTGAGGCACGCAGGTAACTTTTCTCAGACCTGGTTTCAAAGAGGATGTTGTAAAAAAAAAAATAATAATAAAAAAATGAAACATCTATTTCAATAGACCAGGTTGTGGGGAAAATAAATGGTAAGGACATCATAATTTAAAGTACACATTTTTTTAAGCTGAAGTAATTTGGAATTGCATTTGAACTGCTCATTACTAGATGTGGCTGATAGAATTACACCTTCTAAGTAGTTGCCTGCTTGATATCACAGCTGTTTTATAAGCATGAGAAGGGTTTTCAGCTAATTTGGAAAATCTCGTTTTTTTTTAGTGTAGTAGCAGTACATTAGCACTGTAAATAGATATTAAGAATTTGATCCAGGTAAATTTTCTGTATTACAGTCTTCACTTGTGTTTTGTGAAATTCAGATTATTATGGATTAGGGTAAATTCTGACATCCTGGCTCTTTCTTTTCCTCTAGTGGCCAGAGATTCATGAGCTAGGTAGCTTAGAGTATGACTTAATTATCTGTAATTCTGATGGTTTTATTAAAGCAATAAATAATCTCTTAATTTTTCTCAT
The DNA here is from genome assembly GCF_020740795.1 of Apus apus. Taxonomy (NCBI): domain Eukaryota; kingdom Metazoa; phylum Chordata; class Aves; order Apodiformes; family Apodidae; genus Apus; species Apus apus. The sequence goes on along the minus strand of NC_067295.1, from coordinate 13,105,182 downwards.
TTTTTTTTTAGTAGCTTATCAAACTGAGTTTTATGATTTTATTTTGGGGCCTTTGAATTAAATAAAATAATGTGCATTTCAAGGACATGTTATTCAAACTTTATTGGAATGTATGACCTAAAGTAAAAGCAACGTATTTCTTATTAGGATAAAACTAAAAATACTCCTTATGCAGTGAACTGATCTGAACCGTGCTGGGTTTTGTTGTTTGGTTGTTTTTTTGTCTTTGTTTGGGATTTTTTAAACTCTGATACATTAAAAGTCTGGTGAAATTATCTTTACCCCAGTACTTATTTGTAGCACTAGAAACACACTTTGGTTATGTTTCTGGCCTTACTTTGCCATACTAATTCTTAAGGAGGAATCCCCTTCTGGATGCTAATTAGTACAATTTAAAAGTAGGTAGTTCGGTTATATATTGTTTATAAATCTCTATCATACCTTATTTTCTCTGCAAAATTTGAATATCTAGCAAGTACAGTAAAGCGCATCTCTAGCCATCTTAGACTTCTAACCTGCAAAACATGTAGCCCAGGTAAGAGTGGCTGCCAAACTGCATATACATCAATTTCTCTGAGCGTTACCAGCAACTCTGCAGATTTTCATCAGCTGTCTTAGTTTTTATTAAGTGGTGTGATATACAAGCCTGTATCAAACACTTTAAGAAGAAATCATGTTAACACCTGAGGAGGGAAAGAGAAAAAAGGGGAAAATCTTAGAATTACTTGAAATCAGAACCTGAATATAGATGAGAATTCCGAAGAGTTGTAAGAACAGGTTTAAAACAAAAACAAACTAACAACATACCCAAACCCCACCAACCTCCCCCCAAAAAACCCCAACTATACAGTTGGTCAAAAGCAAGAAAGATGACATTTAGTTGAGAAAGAAAGTGATTAGAAGAGAGGGAAAACAGGTATTCCTGTGTCTGTGAACTATCTTGTAGATATTAATACAGAATTAATAACTCTTTCTGCCCCCCCCCCCTTCCCCCACCCCAGCCTCTGTGTGATTCTGACTTTTAGTGAATTAGTAAACCTGAGGAGTCCTTCCTTACTCCCTAGAGAGAACTTTTCTCTGTAAGTGAGGCTCAGGTGATGAGGCTCACCTGGATATTGAACTGAGTTAAAATGAGCTCTACTTCAGTCGTTTGAAAGGAACTTTGAAGGCATCTACCCCGTATGCAAAATGGTTCTTGATTCTCTTAAGTGTTGGATATATATTTTAGGGGTACAGGGTTTTCTTCTATTTTTAGAGACTGGCTTCAGTGCTTGACCAACTTCTTAGTGTTTTCTTTTGTTTCTCTGATGCATTAGATCTTCTCTTTGCAAAAAGCGGTTAGAGACAAAAATGTAGTGCTTTGAAACATACAGAAAAGCCTGTTTTTATGAAATAAGGTTACATTTGCTAGATTCTCTTAGACTTGGAATTGTTCTGAAAAAGCTGAATATATATATATACACACATTTAAGAAACTTTGGAAGGACAGAAAGAAAAGTAAGCCTCTACAACTGTATTTGAGTGCCCTGATAGAATAAAAATACTTTAACTTCAGGTGTATTTAAAAAAACCCAACAGAACAATAAACCAACTACCCTGGACCATACTCAGTATCTTAAATAATGTATATTTTGTTATATGTGTGTAATAACTAATTAGTAATAAGTCCGTTTTAAGTTTGCATTACCTGGAAACCATCCTAGATTGTAAAGCTGACTGTCCAGGTACAGACTGCAGAGCATACTTTCATTATTTGATCTCCACTGCAACAAATGTTACTTTTGGAAGTGCAGCAATCTTTTCTGCCTTGTCCTGAGACAGAACACGGAGAAGGAGCAATGTAGCATGTTCTGTTGTGACAAGTCATGCAAGAGTCTGTTCTGAGGTGAACATGCAAAAGACAGCACAGGCTTTCCTTTAATTAAGGGAAATTAAGTGTTATTGGATCATCCCCCCCTTTTTGAATCACATAAAAAAATTACATTCTGATTTTTCTTTTTAAGCTTTGTGTCTAGACACAAAGCTGTACCCTTCTTCTTATTAACTTTTTGGTCTTATAATATGTAAAATCAGAATAAAGCAAATACTTTTTACTACCTAGATACAATGAACAGGATCTAGCAGATATATCTAGTTAGATTCAGTAACAGAAGAGGATTTAAGGCTAATTGAGACACAGCAGCTAGGGTGAGGCCCAGTTCCCCTTAAAATATCAGCTAGTCTTTCAGAAATTGTTCTCCTTACTTGATTTTCCCCTATCAAATCACTTCTTAAGTTTGCCATTCATTTTTTTAAGAAGTCTGTAGTTGCAGAAGTGGCTCTGTGTAGTTCCATACTTGTTTATTTATTCAGAGTTTAAATACAAAATGAAGGAAAGGATTGTGTGTGAGCATTTACTCTTACAGATTACCCAAAATTGTTGGTGATTCAGAGAAATTTCTCAAAACTATCAACGTGTAAGAGAAGAAATATATGCATTGGTTTCATTATAGCATTGGTCATTGTGTACAGGGAAACTGTCTTCACTGGCTCCAGTGCTGACTTATTTTGTAGACATAAGTTGATAAAACACAGTTGAGCCCTTTGAACACTGCTGTTAGAGCAAATTAAATAAATCCAGGATCTCAGAGTACCATTTTTAACTGATCTGCTGAATTGACTGAAGTGAGTACACAGTCTTTTTACAGCAGAAATGGATGTTTTTATTTTTATGCCTTCCTCCATGAAGGAACAGTCAAAATCAGGCATAGGGAGATGTAACAGATGTTCATACACATTTCCCATCTGAAAATGCTTTCCACTGGCCAAGACGATTGTTAGGCACAATTAAGCCCAGTATATACATCCTGTACTGTAAGCCAAGTCTGCTGAATATGTTCCCAACAGGGAAGCACGAATTTGGAAAGAAGGCAGTTTATATGAACTTTCATCTGCAGTAGATTTTTGAGAGGCACCGTGTGAAAAGCCTAAGGAGACCTGACTGACAGCTCTGAGTCTGTGCCCCAGTGCACTGTGCTGTAAACTATATCTTTAAGAGAAGCTTTCAGTCCATGAGAAAATTTCATATGCATTTCAGGGATGCTGACACTTGAGATCTGATTTCTGAGTGGCATTTGGTATTGTGTTGCCAACTGACTTTAAAAGCTTGTGATATTATGCCTTGTAATGTTCCACATTCAATCTAATTGTCACTGTAATCAGCTCTGATGGCAGCTCTTCATGATGACTACAGGGGTATATTTTCCTCTTTTTTACATGTTATGTCTGAAATGTGAGTTACTTTTTGATTTCAGAGACAAACGGGTGGTGAAGGGTGGAAGGCACTGTAGACCTGCAGTCTTTTAAAATCACATATGACATGTTTATGGAGAGAGTGGAATTTGTGATTTCCAGTGATATGATAGCATCTACTGTTGAAAAAGATGCTGAGAACCAAATCCTCTTGCATTTTGTGATCTCTGTTGTAAGTGAACACATTGTAGTTTGCCATTCCAGAACAGCATGCCTTCCTGATATCTCAGAAAACTGCAGTGATTGACTATTTTGACTATTTTGGTTGTATCAGAATATCATACAGGTGCTGTGAAAGTGTGTTGACCTAAAAATGTCAGTGGGTATTTCACTTTTTTTTTGGGTGTCGGGGAAATGCAGGACAGGCACTGCTTTTCTGTTGTGTAATGCCCGTCTTTTAATAACACAAAAAGCTCTGTTCCAGGTCTGTAAAAAGAATCTGTAAGTTGCAGGACAGTCAGTAAGTCTTTTCACTGAAATACGCAACAAAACTGTGTTATTCCAGTCTTATCTGTGTAGTAAGACACAAATCTGCAAATATGGGTTTTTTATTTTTGTCTTGCCTTATTCTTTGTAAAATGTCTTTGTTCAGCTCCTCTTCAGAGGAAGCACAGTTTAGTATCTTATGCCATCTTTGCTCATGGCAGAACTGGGAAGAAAGTTGGCCTGTAGTCTCATGTGCAGATTATAATAGTATGGTTATTTTAATTTCATAAAAGCAAAAAAGTGAGACTTCTCTGGTTTTCTGAAAAATGTGATTTGTTCCTATGAGAATGTCTTAAGTGTCTTAAGTATCTCTTTGTTAGTTCTCTGGAACTGGTTGACTTCTGAGGAGTATCTAGAACATTAGTGAGCATCATACGGCCTTTACATGTGCCTAAAAATGTTTCTGTGCATGTTAACTCGTGCAGTGGCTAGGTGTTTATTTCTGGTACTTGTCCACAAGAAGCATTGTCTTGCTTTTTATATGCTGTTGTGTGGTCAACTTGAGGCCAGTATACTCCTGGTGAAAGGTTTCTGGCTGCAAATATATCTTTTGCATTATTATTTGTTGACTCTTACAGACCTGCACAAAACAATTTTTTAATAAAAGCCTTCCCCTAGAACGATAACAGCAAAATGCTGTGAAAGGTCTTTTTAGTCTCTTGGCTCCAATAAGAAAGGGGAGATTGAGAAGGGAAGAGGTAGTCCAGTGATTCTTGGTGAGTCTGATTTAGCACGGGAGAGTTTATTTTAAAATATTAATAATTGTGTAGTATTGTGCTCCTGGATAGGAAGGATGGCATTTTCTCCTTTACATTTTAAGTTTATGTTGCTTGAATTCACTGTAGAGATTTCCACCCCTTGGATTCAGGAAGTTAAGATCAAGTACCTGAAATACATAAAAGAAGTTCTGGGTTAGAGCAAGACTATGTTGTTATTTCAGCCTGTATTTCATAGTTTTATTGTTTTGTTTTGTTTCGTTTCTGAGCACTGCTACTTTTATGACACAGCAAATAATCAGCCCATTGCTTCATTTTCTTAATACCATTCTGTAAGTAGTTTTTTACAGTTTTTACCCCATATTTCTAGCTTTCTGTGTTCTCTATGCATGTTATTTCTCACATTGTTGCTTTAGTAAGGTTTTCTTTTTTGTCTAACTTGGCACACTTAGCTGTTATTAGAATGGCATAACTTGTTTGTATATTTCATTATGAAAATTATCTTCTGAGCAGTCTTTGGTTTCATTGCAAAAAAAAATATGATATGGTTTCACAGTATAAAAATAGACTGTGAGTTGGGAATCAGACACCTTCAGAAACAGACCCAAGATATATTTTTAGGGAACACTTTATAGTGGCAAGTAATTCTTGAGAACGATGCCTGTTAGCTCTTGAGGTGACTCTCAAATGTACTGTATAAAATTATGCCCATTTTACTGCTAGCTCCATAACCTAATGATTCAAGCTAAAGAATTTGTTTGTTTGTGGGTGAACTATCTACTGATGCACTTGCTAGTATTTCACACCCAGAATCCTAGGGGTTGGAAGGGACCTCGAAAGATCATCTAGTCCAACCCCCCTGCCAGAGCAGGGTCACCCAGAGCACATCACACAGGAACGTGTCCAGGCGGGTTTTGAATGTCTACAGCGAAGGAGACTCCACAACCTCTCTGGGCCGCCTGTTCCAGGGCTCTGTCATTCTCACAGCAAATAAATTTTTTCTGATGTTTACAAATTTGCTACATTTGCTACTTTGTTCATCTGTATGCATCTATAACTCTGTGTAAGCAGTGCATTTCCTTGGAGGGAAGGATAAATGTTATAAATAAAATTTAAAGATTTCCTTGGTTTTGTGGGGGATTTTTGTTAAGTAGTAATTAAGTTTCAAGAATAATATGAAGTAAGTAGTGTTAATAACACTCCATACCTTTTTGGAAAAAAAGCAGTGTACAGACTTTGTGACTTTAATGGTTAGCTTTTGTTTTCCAACAGGGCAGAAGACTTCAAATATATATTACCTACTGCAGAAACAGAAAAATCAAATTGAACATATAATGCTTCTTTTTCTCTCTGTCTCAGGACAGAACATTTTTGTTAAAAATTGATTCTATGCTCTTTGACAAAAAACATTTCTCTAATGTAACAAAAACCTTTTTCTTTGTTGTCATCCTTTTTTTATTATTATTATTTTTTTAATCAGAGAATGAATGTATGCATTTATATATAGAAGTTTTCTTGCTGTGAAGAGGGATTTCCAATTCACAGATTCAAAGATGCTCAAGCCAGGAAGGCTCATTATGATAATTTAGCCTGTCCTGTTGAATATACATGCTATGGAATCTCTCTCAGACTGGCTTAAAGCAGACCTTTTGGAAGATATTTAATCTTGTTTTAAACATCCAAGTAGTTTTGATTCCATCAGTTTCACTGATACCCTACTGAATTATTTGAATGTTAATTGCCCTTGCAGTTAGGACATTGTGAAGCTCTATTTCTCTTTATTTCTGCTTCTAGCTACTGGTTCCTGCTGGGTTGGGTTTTTTTTGTGCAAGACTGAAAATGCAAAATACCCACAAACAAATTGAGGAAGCTCTTGAAATGTACCACCTCCTAGAAGAGTTGCAGACATGGAAAAAAATAGGGAAGGAAGGCACCTTGTGGGGTCATGTAATCTACTTTTCTGCCTGAAGGCAAGATCAGGGTTGCCTGTGTCGTTCCTGACAGATGTTTGCCAAGTGTGCTCTTAAGATTTTGAAAGACAGGGACTTTCTAACCTCTCTTGGCATTTTACACTTGCACTAGAGGTGTGTGTTTTTTCCTCCCCTGTCTCACTGAAAATCTTTCATTTTGTAACTTAACCTCCCACTGTTCTTTTAGGCAGAGTGGGTATAGAAAAATGCATTCTTTCCATTCTTTTCATAGGGCCCCATTATCTGCTTAAAGACAGTGGTGTCAGCCTCAGCCTTATCTACTTGTAGTGCAATCCTCATTCTCTCAGTCTTTCCTTCTGGAGTTTTTCTTAGACTCCTAAGGCTAAATTGCAGTTGCACAACCTTATGAATAAGATTTTTAGAATTATCTAGGTATCCTTTTTTTTTTTGAGAGGAACATAATATAATACATGAAGCATAACTTTCCTTTAGATACCTGAAATAGAAATAGGAGATAATATAATTTTGCTAGTTGATACAGATTTACAGTGTGGAGGAGAGATGAGAGTTAAGACTAAGTCATGAGAGACAGAGCACAGTGAAGGATGAGTTTATTTTGCTGTTATTAAAAATTTAATTTCAGGATGATCCCTCTGAGATTTAACACGTTATTTTAAGAAAAGCTTTCTAGAGCAGCAGTAAATGAGACATCTTACAGTAGGTTCAAACGCTTCATAAATGTTTGGTTTCTTTTAAACATCCCATTTATTGAGTATACAGTGCTGAAAGAAACAGCAAGCATGTTGCCTATGTGTTTGCAAAGACTGAAGTTGGTACTCTATTTAAATAATCAGCACTCTGCAGCCTTGTCTGCTGGTTTTGGCTGTCAGGTTTTGTAAAGTGGGAGGGAAAATGTTCAAAGCACAGGTTTGGTCTTCCCCAATTTTTCTGTATCTCTTCTTCATCAGCTATCAACAGAGGCTTAATTTTGAGGTGCTGCTGGATTTGTGGCAGTATCAGTTCTGTGCATAGCTTTGTCAAAGCAAGTAGTCTGTGCCTCTGAATGTCCAAAGAACAGGAGCACCACATCCCTTCATCTGGATAAGTTGATTTACATTAGTGTCACAATGCCCCAGTCCCCATTACAACAGAAATGTGTGAAGAAATCACACTTACTGCATGGTATTTACATCAACATAGGGCATTTAATTCCTGTGGTGCACCGGGGTGGCTTTTGTACCAATGCGACATGAGACCACTTTTTATTACACCCAGCGTTTGAGTGGACACCATTATGGAAATCACAGCAGAAAAGCCACAGACTATTTAGGTAGAGGAAAACATGGTCTTCTCTTAATGAAAACTGAAACCTCAACAAGTGGGTAATGGTAATGGTATGTGTGTAAATAGGAGATAATCCTTGTCATGTGGACCAAGCCATGACTGACAGACTGGAAGATCCTTTCAGTTTGCTTAATAATGTTTTATATCTTGTTTCATGTATGTATCTAAGGATGCACGCCTATTGAATTCTATGAGAAAGATTTCTGTCTGGAGCATATGAAGAGAGGTGAGTTTCTCTCGTAGCCTAACATGGATTTTAATTTCATGGAACTTGTCCCAGCTGGTTTAATCTTTCCAGGGACAGATTCTTAGGTAATTGCATACATATAAAATAAAACACCTCAGCAGTGGTGTTCTTTGGGAGACTTGTGCAAAGGACTTGAGTATAGTTTTCAATTCTGTGGACTTCCTGGAATGCAGCACTATTTTTTAAGGCTATATCTGGATAATTAGTTATTTTGTATGAACGTTTCTCTGAAAAGTAAATATCACCAGGAACCAGAAAAACAGATGAAATGCTTGTAAAATAGTAAATACTTAATACTTAAAGATTGTACTGAAATTTCTCAGTAAGGTAGAGTTTACAGTGTTTGTTGTTTTGTTTGTTTTTGTGGGTTTTTTTTGTGTGTGGTTTTTATTTTTTTTTTGTTAGCAAATATTTAGTAAGTGTTTAAAAGTTACCCATTCTCTTTATTTCAGTTGGTGTAGGCATACTCTGTTTTTTCACTTGCCGTGTTTATTATTGCCAGGATGTGCTTAAATCATGCTCTATGTTCAGTGAAGCTTTGCTGAAGAGTGTCAGTCAATAGTTGCAAAGCTGTCAAGCACTTTTCCCTAAGTTGAATTTACACAGGCATCTCAAGAAGAAATTAATGAAGTTTTCTTTCACTGCACATGTGTAGCCATTTTTTATAAACTTTTAGTGATCTAAAATACTTCCTGTGCAATTGCATTTTTTCTGGATTACAAAATAGATAAAAGCTTCTCCAGCCTTTGCAGAATGAGGGGAATTGCAGTTTACAATTTATGCTGTGGCAACCATTCTCTTTGGGTTGGTGACATGTGAATTTACTTGCTTATTTATTATACCAGTGATAGATTCTTCTCACTTCTACTGAAATTTGACAAGCTGCGCAATGCTAAACCCTGCTAACATGGTGCAAAGACCCAATTACAGAAACTACAAAGGCATGCAAGAGTAAGCAAAGAAAAAAAACATATAAAAGGATTAATGATCAAAAATAGAACCATTCCAGTGCAACTGCATTAGGAGACATCAGGCAAGAAAACATGAAAGAATTAGAGTATGAAGAACAAAGCTTTATAAAGCTTCTGGAAACTGACAAACATATTTAAAAAATCATTTCTGTTAACTCTTTTTTTGGAATGAAAATATTTTATTGGAAAAGTAAATATTTTTCAGTCAATGATCTAAACACTTGAGTTGTATTCCTCATGAATTTTGTTTATGGGGTTTGAATTTTATCTGCGAAGTAGTGGTAGGTAGCTTTAGAAAGGAATTAAAAAAGTAAACTATCTTTAATTTTAAAATAAAATGCTGTCTAAGACTTGTGTAGAATTGCAGGCTGCATTTACCCTAATGCATGCTTACTTGTGTTAAACATGCCAACCCTTTTGTTCCTTCTGTGCCTTTAAACACTGCCTTTTCAGCTAATCCGGATGTCCTGATGCAGTAGAGGTGGTGTGGCACTGTATCTACAGCACTGACACATTGGTGGTGCAATCAGGAATGAAAATGGCCTTTGACCCTTATTTTTCTTCATACAAGTAGCTATTGCATGGAATTCATTTTCTTTGCATGGGGCACTGGAAGAATGGGATAAAGCCTTCCAGGAGTTAGACTTAATGCATTGCCATTCCCCCATGTTCCTTGGAAGAGCTAGACAGAGTACAGAGCTCTGTGGTATTGCTGAAAGGTTTTCACTGTTTCCCATGAACAGGATTTCTGCTGAAGCTGAGAGAGCCAGTTTAGATACTACAATGGATCGCAATCACAGTAGCTCCTGAATATCTTTTAACAACTAATTGACAGTTGTAAGAGGACTTTGTTTAGATAAAAACCTTTAAAATACTCCAGAACCCTTGGGTAAATCAATTCTTGTTCCTTGTAGCAGTTAATCTGAGCTTGTTATTCAGGTTTTCCTTTTCATCTCCTGGACCTGCTAAGGGTTTCATTTTGCAAAAGGATGAGAATTGTCTTTTTTTTTTTTTTTTTTTTTTTTTTGATACATTTTTTTATAGAAACATTGACTACTGGTGGAGGTGCTGTGTAGACAGTCACTGCCTCTTCTCTGGGGTTGTTCTCCATGTAGCTGTTGCAGTATGGCTGAAGCCTGGGAGGGATACAAAGCAGGACAGATGGTTTCCCACAGACTTCCCCTCTAGCTCTTTCATCTTTCATCTAACTATTAATTCATCTGTTTGGATGGATATATTCACGCATGGAACCAAGATGAATAATAATGAGATTTTTAATAACTCCCTACATTTGCATTCCTTGTAATTCTTTACATGGTTCTAGCTGATTAAAATGAATCATTTACATAATTAACATATGGTTATAGTGTTGGCTTTAATATGCTGATTATCTCAGTACTTTTGTCTAGAGTCAATTGGATTCAAACTGTAACAATTGTTTGAAGTGAGAATACTTTATTCCTGTGAGGGTTGGTGAATATTTGCCATGGGGCCTGACTAGAAATAGCACAACTGTCCAAGAAATTATTTAATGTAAAGCATGTATTAGGAAAAAAAATAATAAAAAAATAATCTTTTATGTGTTTAGGTCAGGCTTTACAAATGGTTCTGTGGTTAGGGATACTTCTGCCTTTAGTTCCTTACTGAGACACAAATGAAGTACCAGGCCTAGGACTAAGAATGAATCAAGATAAAAAACTCCAGGTCTAATTGTTTCTTAATTTGTAAAAACTCGTTTGTTTCTTTTCTTTAAATCAGGTTCAGAAATACATTAAAATACGTTAAATACGCTTAAAAAGTATATTAATGTAGAATTATGATTATTTTTTTATTACACAAAATTTGTTTCACTATTTTTATTTTCACTGGATTTACCCTCCTCTTAAGATTAACAGATGATTAGTTTTTGTTATTTTTCTTGCTTCCTCCTAGCATGGATGTGTAGCAAGTAACACTAAAACAATCATGTTATAAGTACTGGTGGAATATTTTTTCCAGTCTCGCTATTGCTCTTGATGGTGTGCTTAGCTTCCTAATGCAGAGGCTGCTTAATACAGAAAAGAATTGTCAGTTTTTGTGGTTAGGTAACTAACACTTGTGTCAATGAATGTTTTTTGAATGTTCATGAATATTTGAAGCAAATTTCTGTTAATTGCACTACTGTTGTCCACAATTAGTCTGTGGAAGACATGATTAATTGTAAGGAGCCCTGACATTTATGCATAAAAGGCTTGAGGTCAAACAGAAATGGAGAAAAATGGTTGCTCCAGCATTGGCAGATGGAATGCTAATGCATTTTGACTCATACTGAGAATAATGATCTTTCTACATCAATAGCCAATAATTGTTTTAGAACTGTGCAATATTCTTCTCTTTTGCTTTTCTTTCTCTGTTTAACTTTCTTCCCTCCCACCCCAGGATGCCACAGTCACTAGTTATTTTTACAGTGTAATCTTTAATTGGCTTGAATGCTACTTGGTCAAATGCTTTACTGGAAACCTCTTGCTAGCTGGGAAAGGCTTATATTGATTTGCTTCTCTGAGCAAAAGTGTAATGGAAGCATATTCTGATGATAATTGTGCATGCATCTTGAAGGAAGTCTCTTGAATCTGTGTTGGTATATATCCTACCAATAAATGAACTTCCCATGTTCCTAAGAGGCTTTAACACTTCATCAAGCTTATAGAATGCTATACAGCAGATGGAATATATTTTAATTTCTATCTTAATAAGAAATAGACAGTGTTCATAGTGTCATTGCCAGCTTATGAGCGTGATCCATGACTGTTTGGGTCCTTTTCCACCACAGCACCATGTGACACGTGGATGGCACACTGCAGTGCTCCTAATGGGTGGAGCTGTAGGGATTCAGCATTCTTCATGGGTTGCTGGTCCAAAGCCCTAGAACTTAGGACACCCCGATGGATCTGGCTGTGTACACCTGGTGTGCAACAATCAAAGTTAAATGTATGCGTGCCTGGAGCAGAGGCAGTCTTCTAACTCTTTAGTGTTTGTGAGATGACTGATCAGTTTCCTGTGTTAAAATGGACATTCATCTATCTAATTCTTTATAAGCTATTAATGGACTAATTAGTCCACTGAAATTCTGCTGATTCAGATCCTGAGTGAATGTAGTTCTTGTTTTAAAGGCTGAACAGGTAAGACTCTGCCATAAATTATCTATATTAAAAAAAACAAGCAACCCAAAAAAACCCCAACAAACTCTCTTAAGAAAGCAGAATTCCCCACCTTAATTTCTTTTATTTCTTGCATTTGAACAAGTTTCTGGTTGTCATGCTTTTACTGATGTAGCACCCATGGAAAAGAGGCTAAGCCTTTCCAGTACCCTTCGTAAGTTTTTATTTGTTTATGTAAAAGGTGATTCTGAGATACAGAATTTTATACTGCTTAGTAGTTCCCATTTGAAGTGTGAGATAGTGACATTTTTTTATCTGCTCTCAAACAATTTTTTTTCTATGTGAAACCACCACAAAATATTTCCAAAAAATTATTTTTCTATTTTTAGCTCTATGCAATGGAACAAGTTTGTCTGTTTACACGTTTTGATACCCATTTCCGCTTGCTTTTCAGCATGTCTTCAAAAGTTAGAGGATGAAAAATGGGAGCCTGGAAATATACTATGATATTCAATTAATATTTCTAGGACATCAGTTTAGCATTAACTACCAGTTCTCCAATAAAGGCAAATCTTGCAAAACAGATTTTCAAACTGTGGTCCAGACGACGGTGTTAAGTGTTCCATGGAATCGTGATGACTTTCTAAAGCTTTTGGTTAAAAATTGGGTGTTGATCATTTATGGTGGCCTCTAAGAAATGTTAAGGGTTTATAATGGTCTTTGCTAAATCTGAGACACCGTGTTCTGTGGAAGTTACACAACAGGTAATATTTCTTATGTAGTAGTTTAACCTGCTGAATTTTTCCTGTAACATACATGTATCAGACCAAAACTTTGGTAGTAAATGTTTACACACAATAGGACCTTATATAATTCTTGCATAATTGCTTAAATATTTTTTAACAAATTAAAATATATTTTTCTTCATAAAAAGGCAACCTGTTCCCAGTTTTACTCTATATTTTAGGAACTACAAAAAATAACCTAAATTAGATAAATCAGTTATATATGTAACCCAAAGGATACATTTATCTAAAAATATTAAGTTAAATACTGTGTTCTTTCATTGAGTACTTTTTCAACTCCTTGGTTACATTGCCTCACTTTCAGGTATAACATTACTTCAAAGCAGAATATGTGGTACTAATCTCCAGCTCTCCTGTAATAAATGCTGGACTGTGGACAGGAGGTGGTCAAAAGAGAGTGCCTGGGCAAACCTTAATCTTTAATAAGGTGCAGAACTAGTCTATAACTGTCAAGGAATGACAGAAGAGCAGTGCTTTCAGCTAGTCTGCTCAGAATAGAAAATGGGGTACTCTGACAGGCAAGAAAGGCTACTTTATCCTTTATTGGGTTTGGGGCTATTATTGTGCCTATGTTATTTAGTTATTTGACATTTGTGAGTTGTTGGGGCAAAAGGAAGTCCAGTTATTAATGTGCAAACAAAATTTAAAATGGATTTTATGCTGAACTTACATTGACAGCTATTACTTGTACACTTGGAAACAAGGCCATACCTGATGCTTAATGGATGCTTTTTGTAATTTAGAAATGTAAGGCATTTTTAATATTAAAACACAAGGCAGCTATTGGAGATAAAGAGAAAAACAAGCAAACATTCAATATTTTCCAGCTTCAGCTGGATGAAAAAAAAAGTACAAGTGTGTCTTAATTCTTTGACCTACTACTTGACTTCTAGAATTCGTGATAATAGCTTTTTCTGTGCAGTTTGAAGTGTTTTCCCAAGCTTCAGCTAGAAATGTGACACTCTTCTGTGACTGTATTGCCAGCTGTTGTCGTGTGCCACCAGCACTGGTCTGGGAGTATGCAAAGGGCTCGTGGGGAATGCTTTTATCAGGCTTGTGACAGATTCAACCTTTGCTGCTTAAGTTATGTGATTTGGATGCCCTCTCTGGTTCAGAGCTTCTTTGTCCATGAAGCTGTGTGTGCTGCCATCTTTTTGCAACGGTTTTTTAACAGACTGAACATTTTCAAAACTTGAAGAGTCTTGGTAAAATATTCTTCTCCATTGTTTCACAATGCAGTCATCAAGGTGCTTACATACAAATATGTGGCATTTAATTGAAAGGAATATCTCAGGCTTCATAAGATCTTTGGAAGATTTAAGTTTGGTTTTGGATAGAGTAGTGATTATATGCTTATTTAGAATTTTTTTTTGTCTGAAGGTTCAGACATTTTGAATTTACAAAGATGAACACGGCCTTGCATATTAGTAAGTTTAAGCAAAATATTTTTTTAGAGACATAAGAATATACGTTCTTCATATATAACAAATGTGAGAAAGGTATACTAACAGATAATATGCTGCCAAATTTCAGTTTCAGACTTCTCCAAAATCTTGCAAAACAAAAACATTTGCTTATTTGTTAATATATTTTGTGTTCTCAGGTATGTATGCAAGATAATTCCACAGAGATAAAAGTTGTTTAACCTTAAAATAGTGTTGCTTTAGCTGTTTTCAATTTGTCTTTCTAAAGATATAATTTAGATAAAATAATAACTGTCAGTGGTGGTGATTTGTGATGTTTTGGTGGTGTGACCTTTCATTCTGTAGCACTTTTAAATCTCTAGAAAGACTTGCTAAAATGTGGGATTTTCCATTGCAGGGGGAAACCAATGGAAAATCACTGGTTTCCTCTAGATTGGTTATTTGTATGTTGTTTTTTTTCTGCCAAATATACATTTTGACTGATTTTTCTTAAATTTTCTCTTGGTATACTTTCAGCTGTGTGTATGCATAGTCACAAGCAAGCAAAATGCCAAAATAAAGCTTGCCCAAAACTGCAAACAGTTTTACTTCTGTCGAACGCCTTAATCCTTTGTATTTCTTTTACATTAGTCACGCTCAGAACGTGTAGCTATCTTGGATTTTTTTAAAAAGCAGATCCTAGTAGGAAACTAGTTGCTGGTTTCTTGTCTTTGCAGTCATGCTCAGGTTTGCAGCCTGCCAGCCTGCCTAACTTTCCAGGAAAATCCCTACAGAAAAGCACAGTGTCTCAAAAGTGACAGATATCCAGAGCCTGGATGTCTGTGGTCTGGCTCTTATTGCAAACTTGTACAAATGTGTAGGACACATTTTACTGCTTTTAAATTCACAATCATTATTCTGCAGGAATGAGTAGCAAGAACTTATGAAATTAAAGCAATATGCAATAATTCTACCAAAAAGTGAGTCATAAGAACTGTTCAGAAGAGACGTTTCTTTGTTCTAGGAAAAAAAATTCACCGTTACCATTGATTCAAAAGTAGCATAGATGCTCAATTTTTCTTTACTGGAAAATACTGCACCACAAGCAAAAGGATATATGCAACTTCTTCACTTCTGCATCATCTTAAGCTTTAGCTTTTCTTTTCTTGTAGTCTTAAATCAAAATTACAGTTCAAGTTTTAAAAGAAAAGGCAGATACTAAATAAATATTTTCAAGCAAGAAGTTTTTTAGGAAACTTCCAGATGACTTTGCTGACTTGTTTGTGTATATTGGCTGTGTTGCTGGGTTTTGTCTTGAAAGTGGAAATATTTGAGTTTTGTGAGAAAAGTAACTTGCAAATGTGATACTTTTACTCTCTAAAGAGTTATTTTGAACTTGCTGTTGTGTTTAGAGTTATATCAAGTGTATATAGTATAGAGTGGACTTTTCATCTACTCTCATCATCACATGATTCAGTTAGGGTAACAGCAATTTAAGTATGGCTCTGTGACATCCCAAACAGATGGGCATGGGCAGACAGCCAAGAATACATGTTAAGGGTAGAAGACTTTTTAGCAGCCTTGTTTCAAAGTGAGAGTATCTTGGCCTCCATGTAGTGTGACTGTACATACCTGATCCATTTTTCCCTTGCTTGCAGCATTATAAAGGCAATGATTTGTCTTAGAAAAGCCTGGGATAGCCCTCAGATAAAACTTCAAGGATCTCTTAGCTTTTCTTGTAAGTCCAGTCCCAAAGAAGTTCTAGCAAAAAAAGCCAAACAAAACACCAAATAACAAAAATGTGTCTAAAATATTACTATACTACCTGTATTTGTTGTGTAGAGTCAAATAACAGTGCAGTTCCTTTTTTTCCCTTGGTCTTATGCTCATGTACGAGAGTCTGACTCATCCTCGGCCCTATTGACTTGAAAACTGGGTAGACATGAGAGTAGAGTCATGGGATTGATGACTGTACAGTGGAGAGCATGAGCTGTGCCTGAAGAAAAGTTTTTAAAGTAACTGTATTTCTTGTTTTTAAATACACAACTTGCATTACCCAGAGAACTGCACGTTTTCTTTGAGTCTATTCCTCTATGACTTGGTATCTCTTCTCGTGTCTTTTAATATAGTAAAACTTAAGACCAGAAAAGAAAATAGTATTCCAGTGTTCTGGTTATTTATTTAAGAGCTTTGGTGATACTGCAGCATGTCTTAGATTATACTGAACTTCACTGTACAATTCAGTTCACAGAAAATTGGATTATTTGAGTAATTCTGTTTTAACGGTTATTACAGCACACAAAAAAACCCACAGCAGTTCTCAGCACAAGAAAGATATAGACCTGTTGGACAGGGTCCAGAGAAGGGCCACCAAGATGATCAAAGGCCTGGAGCACCTCTGCTGTGAAGACAGGCTGAGAGAGTTGGGGCTGTTCAGCTTAGGGAAGAGAAGGCTCCAGGGAGACCTTAGACCACCTTCTAGTGCCTGAAGGGGCTCCAGGAAAGCTGGGGAGGGGCTTTTCATCAGAAAAGATAGTGATAGGACAAGGGGTAATGGTTTTCAACTGAGAGAGGGGAGATTTAGGTTAGATATTAGGAAGAAATTCTTCACTACAAGGGTGGTGAGGAACTGGAATGAGTTGCCCAGGGAGGTTGTTGATGCCCCATCCCTGGAAGTTTTTAAGGCCAGGTTGGACGAGGTTTTGTCCAACCTGATCTAGTGGTTGGGTTCCCTGCTCATGGTAGAGGGGTTGGAACTTGATGATTTTTAAGGTTCCTTCCAACCTTAATGATTCTATGATTCTAAAAGAGCTGAATCAGTTTCTTTCATAAACTTAAAAGAAAGAGTATGAATACAGAATGAATTCCAGATAAAAGATGTGATTTAAGAGTAGCTCAACTTTTTTTCTGTAAAAGACATAGGGTAGAAGTCCAGAAGAGGCTACTGTAATCATCAGGTTTGACCTTCAACCTGTAATACTGCTATGGAGTCCATCTGATTTGTTCCAGCAGCCACAGTGTATTATATATTTACCTTTTTTATCAGCTGGAGGCTAGAAATGAGGTAATGATCTAATGCTTTGTGTCTGCATTGTGTGCATATTTACAGACAAAGAATGCACACTTCACTGAAATTTGGTGTAGTTGTATTATTATTATATTTGTTACAATATAATAGATGTAAATAAATTTGTTTAACTGAAAAAAAAAGATAGGAACATTTTTTCATTCTATGTGATTACTTTTAAAGCTTTAGTAAATTGAAGAAATTATTGTTTTATTGGTGTTGTATCAGCATCCACTTTCATATGTGTTCATGTAATGGGATGTTTGTGGTTTAATATGTACCAGTTTGGGTCCTTCAAGCCAGAAAGTACATCATTGTCACTAATGAAGGTGTCATAAAGGAGTGTGACACTGAAACTACTGTTTCACTGTATTGAATAGAGTCCATGCAGGACCATCATAGTTAGCTCAGGTAGTATTTTGTCTGTGATTTGCTGCCAGGATTTGTGGTTCGAAGTGGATACCCTTCCTTCCTCCACCAGACAAAACAAAAAGAAAAAAAAAGGCAAAACTAATATTGTAGTTTACTTGGTCTTTGTGTGCATGAGCAGATTTCCTCCGGTTGAGTTCTGCTATAATTACACGATCTTCTTGTTATAGGATTATATTACAGGGGACAATGCTGCATTTGTTACTAAGTCAAAAGGCTATTCGTCCTGCAGGAAACTTGTCAGGTTTCTGTAATGCACTGATACACTCAACTAATTCCCTCAAGGTGAACTCATTTTCTTCATGCCTTGCAGTCTTAAATGTTTGGTTTGATTTCCTGAGGATTAAATGTTTATGTTGACAAGCTACCTAAGATATAAAGTAGATTATTTGGTTTAAGAAGCAGAATGTATTATTATTGCTGGGGGAAGCATACTTGATCTCCAACAGGTGGTTGAAAGACCTGGGAGTGGAAGTGGAACTAACCTTGTAAGACTTTTCCTGCAAATTGTTGTTTGCTTGGAGTTTTTTGTTTGTTTGGGGGTTTTTGCATTCAAAAAAGTCTTTAGAGTAGTTATCAGATGAATATTTATACAGTCGAGCCTCTTGATTTTTTTTGGTAAAGATTCATTCTTTCCTGTCTTTGTCACTATCTTGTTCCATTCTCCTATTAAGTTTTGCTGTGAGAGGAATTTTTGTCTTGTGTTCCCTTCTGGCACAATGCAGAAGTGAGCTGGTTCTGGCAACAAAAAACATGCAAACCCAGTGGGGTCTTGGGGACAGAGATGTGAGAATGCCACTTGACTGCTGGAGCTTTAAATGGATGGTGGTGGTCAGCAGTCAGAGAGGGGAATGGAGCAGTATTGGTGACTGCAGTGCTGGTGCTGTACTTGCTCTGGAACCATTCCCAGCCAGGCTTATTTTTTCACACTTTTAAAGGACAGAAAGTGAGCCTCTCCAGAGGCCACTTTTTCTGGCCCTCTCTAGGTCATTATGTTCTGACTGTTACACTGCATCCTTATTCTTGTGCAGCTCCATGAGGAAAAGGAAGTATTTCTTTTTTCTTTTTTTTTTTTTTCCCCTCCCCTCTCTCTCTTACAGATAACAATAAAGCTTTGTAGCTGTAGTGCTCCTAGCAGCACCTGGGGATTAGTGTTATCTCTAGAATTGTAATGTATGGACCAAGATTGCATCACACCCTCTCTAACAGGTAACTGTAAAGGAAGTTCTACCATCCTGTGTACTTCCTGGATTTCAGCATTTTTATTAGTAATATCCAAAGCCCACTGCTTAGTCCTTTGAAGGGGAAGGAATGAGATGAGATGAATGAGTGCCTATAAGAACATATGTATACAAAACCAGAAATATCAGTTTACTCTTCAGTTTAGTGGAGAGTTTGATGTAAACCGTGTAGTAAACCGTCAATTACAATACTTAGAAATGAGGCAAAAAGCTTTTCTTGTGCTCACAGCTCGTGTTTAAGAGTCTTTTAGCTTCATACTATTTAGTTAATATATTTGACCTAATGACCACATGTGGCAATTTTATGAATTATGTATCAGTCTCTTGACTACCACTGTGTTTTGGTTTTATTAAATCATCTCTGATTTTATTATCTTCATTCTATTGTGCAGCAAGTTCATTTCTTTTGAATTTATTGTTTGGACTTTACAATTAAAAGATGCAAATTAAATTCTATAGTTCCCCTCCTGTCAGCATTATGGTATCAATGAGTAATGTACTAATTTTTAGAATTCCTAATACTACTATAATGTAGCTTTCTTATAATCTAAGAGCTGAAAATCAATGTAATACTTTGCATTATCAGTTTGTGAGCCTTATATTTTCTGTTCAGTAGCAGCATCTTTCCAGACTCAATAGCATCAGCAACAGTATTGCAAGAAGTTTTTTTATGTATTTCAACAATTAGTAACATGTTTTTCTAAGATGTGTAAATCACAATGGTGCTCACTTTCCTAGTAGGGATCTGACAACTCACTTAATGTAATAACTTAATGATATTTTTTTAAAAAAAGCTTAAGTTTGACACCTCTGCCATTCTGAAGCAAGTATGGGTTTTAGTTTTCAAAATTACCTGGGAAGTGGATGCCTGAGGTTAGTGAGATACATGTAGGAAATACTGACAAATACACGAAGAGTGAAGACTTTTTATGACTTCTTTGCTTCTTGTGCCCCTCAGAGCTCAGCTGTTTATGTTATTGTTCAGTCCAAACCATCAACATGAATACTGCAACTGGACCCTTTATTTTTGTATTCTCGTAATTACTGTTAATTTCTAGCTAAAGTACTATGTGTAAATCTGTATGGCTAGAAGTGGAAGAGCTCATCTTTTTTTATTTTGTGATTGACTTGCTGTATTTCAGTTTAGGAGCTGTTTTAAGCTTGTGTACAGAGTCATCCAGACTCTGAAATCCAGAATGTTAAATAGCTCCCACACATGCAACAATACTGTTCCAAAAAAAGCAAAATTAAATGATAGATGACATGTGTTACTATACTAATGCCTGAGGCTTTTCAGTATGCCAAAGCATAGGGTTTCTCCTTTCTGAGTGTTTGTTTAAGATAAAATTAAATTGGGTCCATTCATAACTTCTTTATTGTATTAGCTGGAAAATCTATCTAATTGCTTTGCAAGACTTTCAGTTTTCTGTATTGCTTCTCCTCTCATTCAGCACAATTGCATTTTTTTCTTTTTTTTTTTTTCTTTGTGCAGTTGTTGCAGAGGGTTAATTTTTTGGGCTTTTAGATTCTAGTTTAAATACATTTATGGTGCTTGGTTGAACTAATATCCTCAGCCTCAACAGAGAAAATTCAAATTTACCCGGTTCTTAAAGAAATTGATAAAACACATGCTTTCTATTCCATACAGCTGTCTTATGAAATGTACAATTACCATTAAGTAGTTTTCTGACTGTGAAACTACTTACTCTAGAAAAGGATACTTAATTGTTATTTTTGTTATTTTTATGGGAATAAAATTAGATCCTTACCTTACGATGGTTATGTTTATGATTCAACAGTAAATATAATTGAGGAATGAATTCCTCTTCTTAATTTTGAGTCAGTCGAGTGAAAGGCTTGATTTAGGACAAGTACAGGATTTTCTGAGTAATGAAGTAGTTGCTGAATAAAGAGACAAAATTTATTACACACTCTTAAATTACACAGGGATAAACGATGCATGGACTTCTGCAATTTCAGTGGTTGTAATTTCATTTGAATCTGTGGAGTTGCACCAGTGTAAATTAAATGCATGTATTCAAGATTACATTTCTGAATATTTAAGGTTTTCCTATTTACTTCTAATTTATCATGGATGTACCACTGGATGAAGAAGATAAGTTTTGTGCTCCATGTATTACTGTCGGTTATGCAGGCTAAAATATTACAATTCCTTCTTCAAAGAAAACAATATATTTGAATGAGAACTAATTACCTCTTTTTTTATTCCAAATGACAAAAGCTAATATATCACACTTAGCCACCATAAGAACTCCATTTCAGTAAACTAATTAAACTAATCCTATCTCTACTCATTATTCTCAGATCTGTTAAATATTTTAACAGCATAGATTTATTTCATTACATAAATTATATCATACTTAAAGAAAACAGTTTTCATAATAGTATATTTGCATTACGAGGAGTTTATTTTGTGTTTTCAAATTTAGACTTCAAGTTTTAGTTGAAATAACAGTATTTGTCTTATTTAGGGTGGTAATTCTTCTTAATTATTACTAATTATCTAGAATGATGTATGGCTTTAATTAAATGTAAGTGCTTGGCATTCATGTTAACATATATTAAACAGTGACAGTTTTCCTGTCTATAAATGATACAATGTTAGAAACTTGTTGGATTTCCTACAGTTTGCAACTTGTAGTTTCAGAACACAATGGCTGTTTAATTTACCAGTTGTGGGGGAAAAAGTTGCTTTTTAATTGTTAATAATTGTAAAATTAAAATATCTTGTGTTACTGGGCATTTCTTAAGCTACGTAATTAAAAAGAAAATGTGTACATCACTTTTTCTATTTAAATTATAGAAGCAGAATATGTTGAATGCTAAGAATTTAATGGCAGTGTTCCTGAGAAGCTGTAAGGAATAATGCATAAGTACCACTTCAGACTAAATTGCTTTCTACTTATAGACATGTAATGCAATTAAATCAAGAAGCTCTAAGCCTCCCAAATCTCCTAAGTTTAGTGTAGGTATTTGTACTTACGATTTCTGCTGCAGAGCTTTCCGAAACGATAAAGACAGTACATGTAATAATTAATCAAAATGCATTTACAGTATGTGATTCATATGAGATGTATAGAGGACTCATAATTTTATTGACTTTGATAAACACTTATATCACAAAACTAACAGTTTCTAATTTTAGTGCCAATTTTCATACTGATATCTGGACTTTGATTTCTGTTACTGTTACTAGCTTATAAGAGTGCTGACACTAGGTGAATTATGAGATTTTTTAGAAAATTCACAGAGAAAGGGAATTACCTGTAGTTGGCTCTAGCTGAGGATCCTGCATGATTTCTTAAAGAATGAAAGACAAACAACCAACAGATAATTCATAAATGGTTTTATCCTAAGGGCTGTGTGTGATGGTCCCTCAGCTCAACACTGTCATAAAAGTTAGCTAACTACTATGCTTGCCAATTCCAATCTGCCAGCTTGAGTTAATAGAACAGTAATTCATCTTCCAGGTATCAAGCAACCATCAATATACAGTTTTCAGTGGGCCTTTACACTGATTTGCACCTTAGTTGCTTCTTGAAAGCAACAAGAATTAGTTTCATGTTTTGCTCATTGATAATCAAAACCTTTCATTCATGCACTAAGTGTACATATATATATACTGTTTTGGTCAGCTCAGTTTTCGAGTATTTGTCTCTAATTTTTGACAAAAGGCCGTGATAGTTTTATTTCTGTAACTTGTGCTGTTCTTTTTCTGATGTATTCCAAAAAATCAGTGTGCAGCTTTTTCTAAACTTTCTAAACTTTCTAAACTCCTTTTATTAGTCTAATTTAAAAAGATTTTATCTAAAAACAAGTTTGAGATGTGTCAACAGAGGTTAGCATAATGATGTCATCTGGTCATATTTATATTTAAAATGTTAA
Source organism: Apus apus (assembly GCF_020740795.1). Taxonomy (NCBI): domain Eukaryota; kingdom Metazoa; phylum Chordata; class Aves; order Apodiformes; family Apodidae; genus Apus; species Apus apus. The sequence continues at coordinate 13,082,207 of NC_067295.1, read as the reverse complement.
ATATATTGCAAATGTGTTTTTGAATGCCACAAATTTTTAGTAAGGAAAAAGGGAAATGAACCACATGACAATTTCTTTTATCATTCTCCAATGTGTCTCTCTCCTTAGCATTTTGGAGAATGTCAAACAAAAATTTTTAAGAGCAAAGGCAACTGCTTTAAATGCCAGTTCTTAATGACTTTGTTCAAAATACTGTATCACAGAATCACATAATGGTCAGGGTTGGAGAGGACCTCTGGAGATCATCTAGTCCAACCCCCCTGCTAGAGCAGGATCCTCTAGAGCCAATTACACAGGAACATGTCCAGGCTGTATGAACCATTCTCTCTTGGAAACTAGAATAAATGGTTAACTTTTCTTGTGAAGAATATCTAGGTTTTGATAGTATTAAAAAAAAAAAAATAGTTAATAGAAGATGATAAATAATCCAAAAACAATCAGCAAATGTTATGCGTAATATTTTTACTGAATTTCCTAAGCTAATAATGCATTGCAGTGGGAAATGCCTGTGAAAACTTCTGGTTGTGCTTGCCACGTGTTGTGGAGTTTATGTCCCATTCATGAAAACTGCTGAGCAATGCTGTGAGTAGAGTTGAGGCTCCTTCTGTTGAAATCACACACAGAACTGGTAAAAGATGAGGCTGTAGAGGTTGGAGTGAAAAACGTAGACTTGGAGCTGGTGGGTGCTCAGATGTTCAATGAAAAATATAGTTTCCATGACAGGCTTGAATCTCAGTTTTGGTGTATTTAGAGTACTCTGGCTAAAGGGACTAGCAAGTAAGACTTAAAAACAAACAACCAAACTGAAACCAAAAGAAACTCCAAAAAACCCACCAAAAGCCATGAATGGCATATGGTGTATGATACATAAGGGGTTGGGTGCATATCAGCCTTGTCATCATGAAGTAACACAAGATTTAAGCAGAGAGAAAGAGACTTTCTGCTGTGAAATATTTGCTATTTGTCTGCAGAGTATCTTTGTTTTCTCAGTGTTTTTTGCATTATGGGACCACATTGCTCAGTGTTAGTCATTATCAGTCAAATTCCAAACTGCAGTTGCTAGATATGATAATACCTAATAAAACTAATTGTACTCTTCAAAGTATGCTGTGCCTCAGTAAAACATGAAGCTTCAGTATGTTTGTCTCACTTTTGGCAGTCAAGTGTATTTTACTTGATGGATGTATATAATTACTTATATTTTTTGTAGAACTATGTATTTGATAGGTCATTTGTGAGATTATGTAGTACCTTTAGGTGGCAAGTTTATCTCATAATCTTGTAAATTTCCAATTCCAGTGTTAAAATTTCCTAAAGTACCTTGTATTTATGTCTATTTATACAGAACTTATCTGTCTAATTTTTACATTAAGAAATACCTGTGTGTTTATATAGTGTAAAGTATATATAATTTACCATTGCAGAATTTTTTATGCCAAGCTTGTTCAATGATGCTCTCTTTCTGTTTCTATTTGTGTTAATTATTGAGTGCCAATCTGTAAAACATGCCTGTAAACCAAGAATTACTTTAGAAATATATAAAAGAGTAAGATTTTTACTCACGTTTTCTTTTGAGGCACATCTTATTTAACAATGAGTCTGTTCTTATCTTCTTTTGAAGTTTACAGTAACTTGCATATTTATAGTACTTACGTTAAGTGACATGTAAGGAACACCAGTTAAACAGACTCATGCATTTCTTTCCTGAATAATGCAGTAAGCTACATGTGTTTGAAATTTCATATGGTTTCATATAGCTAAATGAGATGTTTTTGTGGATCATGTTGCTTATATATGAGATATGTTTAATGATAAATTTACAATAAATACCTCATTGGTCAAAAGACCCATGGGTAGTGTAAGTATTTTCCAGAACTGTCAGGAGCTTAAAACTGTTGAAGTGATGAAAATCACTTCCAATTTTTTGAAAGAGTTGGTAGACCACAAGCTTCATGTCAGTTTGGTCTCTAGTTCTAGTAGTATGGTATTTTGACAAGGGACATTTTATACAGTCTTAAAGACCAGATCTTTCACTTTTTTAAGTCATTACAGCTCAACTGAAGTTACTCATCTTGAGGACCTGACCTCAAGTGCTAAATATACCAATTCTATCTTTTGCTAGGCAAAGAAGATGATGGCAGTATATTCCCATGCACTCACAGCAGCAGTTTCATATATTTGATGAGCTCACATTCACAAGACTTCATATCCTGTAGTATACAGCCAGGTGGACCAGATCTAACATAGTCCATAGTGAGTAAATAGTCCTACGTTATATTAAGCTATATATCCATTATTTTCTAGAACTGTGATGAGTGGCTGTTGGTGTTGGGGTGGGGTATAATATTAGTAAATATTCCTGATTGATTAATCCAATAACATGCTTTCTCTTTTTGTCATGTTCTTCTATCTTGCCATATTTTCTGACAGTTTTCATCTTAAAGTGGCCACCTAACAAATATACCATAATATTCATTTCAGCCTGCTGTGAAATGGCAAAAAGTCTAAAGAAACTCCGGTGTATTCATTAAAAAATATTTTATCTGTCATTACTGCTGGTCATGATAATAAATAGGTATTTAGAAAGAAAATTAGGCGAAGTGAGCAAATAGCTCTCCAGACATAACATGTGGGTTTGAACAAATGCTTAAAAGAATATTCTCTCCCTGTTTAAGCAGTCTATAATCACAGAACCTGTTATTAAAATGACATATATTTATTGTGTTTATTTCTCGTTACTAGCATAATACTTAAAACTCTGAAGTATAATACTTAGAATATTGAAAACAAGGGCTGATGATACTGATAAAACTAATTTGTAACAAGTTGGTACATTGAAAACCCACAAGTTTTGCACAAACAGGCTCCACAGCCTGATTTCATATCTAGACCTTGCCCAGTGGTTTTGTGCTCAGCCCAACATCACCTGTGTTCAAAGAGTTTGCAGCTGAGGTGTTACTGTCAAATACTATCATAGCTCCAAAGCTTCACATAATGAACTAGATATATCCCAAAGTCCAACACACAGCTAGTCCAAAGTCTAATGGTATATACAAGAATTCTAAGTACATGTAATGTCTTCAATTAACCAGATGGTGCAGCTGAACCATGGCAGGTGGACAGGCACACATTGGAAGAGGTGCAGATAAGAGCTGGTATGATGATGGGAACAGAGAATTAGAAAAGAGGTAGGTGTGTTTAGTCAAGCAAAGGAAAGGGCTGAGAAGGGGCTATTGTTCCTTGCTTTGAATGCTTTGGAGTAAAAACAGGGACATGGACAGCATTTTAAGAAAAGGGACACAGATAAATAGGTATATTCTATTTATTGATAATAATTTATAGAGACAATATTATAGACAATAATTTATAGAGAGATATGAAAGCACCTTTAAATAGTCACATCAGGGAGTTTCTGAAGCAGAATTCCACTTTTAGCATGGGCCAGGGAAGGTCAAACATTTACCAATTTTAAGACAGCATTTCTCCTGTTTCTTAACAAAAATTACATCATGTGGCTTCCTAGCAGGTGACTGGACTCACTGACTCAGGAGATATCTTCCAGTTCTGCTTTCTTTCCAAGAAAAGTCAAAGTCACAGATGCTCTGGCATTTTCAACTGCCAAATTCCCTGCAGTTGACAGGATCAACCTGCTAAATTTGTCCATGAATAATAGGAAATCTGTGTTTTCTCATCCACATTCAGTAATTCGCACATTACTACTTCATTTGGTGCTACTGCTCCTTCTCCTAAACCTTGCTTTTTACATGTGGAAACCAGCGGAAATTCTTACTTTATAATTGATGATGTTTGGACAATCACTTACCCCTACAGAGAGCCTCTTTGGCTTCACGAAGTCTTTAGGGGCATGACAGTCTGTTCTTTGATGCTGGTTATAAGTTCTGGGGTTCTATATAAATTTAAATAGCTCATCTTATTACATGATAAAGGAGTTATGGTTTGTAGGAGTATAAAAGAAAATGAAGTGTAGACTGTATCAAGCTAACGTTATTTCAGAGGAAGGTTAATTGGAAAGGCAGCTCACACAATTTGTGATGAGGTGGAAAAAAAACCCAATAGTGACCACAGTCAATGCCTGAAGCCCACATGCTTACCATGTTCCCATTTTCTTAAGCATTTATGGACAATTGAACTGACAGAGTGTGCAGCAAATGGATGGTTTCCACATCTTTCTGTGCATGCTGTCAAATTCATATTGTTTTTTAAATTAGTACGGAGAAAGAGAAAAATTATGTGTGTTGAAACTATACTAAATGTCAAATGTAATAACTACACTGTGGTTGAAGACACAGCTCTGGTGCTTGCAGAAGCAACTACTTAATTTTTTCACTTGTAAAATCTTACTTGTAATTTACTTTTCAAGCACATGTATTTTGTGCAGAATTTAATTTCAGTGCCTCAATGCTTCTTTTGTCAGTGGAGTTAGATCTTACAAAGCTATGTCTTTATACTTTTAATGCGTGCGCCATTAAATTAATACTACTTTCAAAGATTAATGACAACACAGTACCTGCACTAAAAATTAAACAATTCCAGGCCAAATAGAACTCATATGGTTCTGTGTGTGTAGACATTGTCATTACTGCCGTGAGGAATAAATTGCATTAAAATCTAACTCCAGTCTGCATGATCTTCGAGATTATGTGGGACCACATATGATTCTATTCCTTCACAGAAGTCTTGTCATAGTTTTAAGTAAGTTACTTGTGAGCAAGAATCCCAGGAGTTAGCCTTCTATAAATATATATTCCTATCTTCATGAGTATTACTTTCAGGCTGCCTGAAGTTGTCTTATATGCCTGATCCTCTCCAAGTTTCATTTTACACATAGCTGTCTATGTAACTGCTGTTATTGTTCCAACTGCACAAGCTTACACTTTTAAAATATTTTTTCTGTTGTTTTTATTGAGAATCATAGTCCTACTAGCTTTTTTCTGGAGGAAACACTCTGCCCACCACATTCTTTTAGTGTTGTCTTTTGAGCTGTTATGCATAGCTGTTCCTATTGCAGAATGTATGTGAATCTGAGGCAGATATAGTCTAGTGAGAAGTGAAATAATACACATCTGGATATTACCAGCATCTAACCGAATGCTATTGGATTCCCAAATAAATATGTGCAAAATTGTTACTTCATCTCCGTTCACAACCTTTTCATTAATCTTGACTCTCCCTTGGGTAGTCATGCTGAATTTGCCTTGAGCAGCAGCCAAGTGAGCGTTTAAGATTTTCATTGTGAAGTGTGGTTGAAGTATAAATACATGTTTTAGTAAATGACTCTTTGGGAAAATCAGCATTATCCTCGATAATTTCCCAATTTTTTGAGAACTAAAAAGGCTGCTTAGCCAATTAATTCAGTCTTTTTATAACCAACATAAGACACATAGAAGTAGAATAAGGTAACCTCTCACAGCAGAGGAGCAAACTGACCTTTTAGCCTCATACAGTTGGATCAGGTTCATGGACTAACAGAGGAGAATGAGAAATATTAAGGGGGTCAAGCATCTCTTGAGAGCAGGGAAAGAGCACATAAAGATGCCTTTGTAGCATTAGAATAACTGTAATGTATATTTTATCTTCATTTTGAAACTGATTTATGACATTTAGTTGCAGTTGAAAAGAAGAATGTGAGATAGGATTAAAAAGAATCTCAGAAAGAAATGCACAATTAGTTTCCAATCCATTTGAACTCCATTAAGACATAACAGAATGAAAGTTCTAAATGAAGGATTCTATATCAGGACTGTAAAATGACAGTGCCTTCTATCTCCTACCTAGTTAATTTAACACTATTGCATAAGAAGACATCAGGTGTGTATTTCCTGAGCACTCTATCAGGCTGAAGTAAAGATGTAGTATCAAATAGAGAAATTATAATTATAACCTATAAAAATTATTATATTATTGTATAATTATAAATAAATTATAATTTCCATTACCTAAAAAAGAAGAACTTTGCAGTCAGTGGTGCTGTCCATTTAACTTCTGACAAGCCTCTTGCCACTTGGCCCTGGGAGGGGATCAAAGCCACAGTACTGTAATGATGAAAAAATTGTGTTACTGTGTGGTGCCACATTTTCCCTAACTCATTCACCCACACTTCTGGAAATTTTAGTGTGTTACTACAGTTTCAGCAGTTATGTGTAATATGGACACTGTGTCTTAAAATACCAAGTTGAATGAAATCAGTGGTATATATCCCTCACTGCACGGAAAATACCTATGTCCCAGTTGAAATTAACATCAGATTGTCATGTAATGTCTTTCAAGTTAATTCTGAAGGATTATTTTAATTTTGGTGTATTTCCTGGTATTAAGGTCTTAGTCTAATACACCTTTCATCTCCAGCCATTTACCACTGACACCTGAAATCCAGCATTTCATTTTTTCTGATACAACTGATACTGAATTAAAAAACTATTAGCAATAAATTATTATGCTCTCATAAATTTTAGTGCCCAATTAAAGAACCAAATATTAGAGAACAGAAGAATGGCACTACAGTTCTAATTACTTCTGTAATTCTTTTAAACACACTGGAAAATAAATTACTACTCACAAAAAAAAATGTTAGTGCAGGGAAAATATACAGAGAAAATACAGTGTGGAAAAATGTTATGCTGCTTTCCCTGATGTATTCAGGTGACCTTATTCTGTAACAACATGAAAAAATGATGTTGGGATAAGAAGGTCATTCAGACATCAAGCAAAAATCAGTCTTTGTCCTTTGCCACAGATATTTCCAAGTATACGTCAACTACTCCAGAAATTCACAACTGATTTGGTGTGTATGCTGGGTAGATAAAATCTAGTAGATTTTCATTCCTGGAAATAAAAATAATGAAATAGTTACATAGTAAGGTGATAATCAAAGCCAATTTTTCAAAGCACACAACTTAAGGTATGATTTTGTCGACTAAATGTGTTCTGTTATTGATAGGGATTTTCATGTATGCTTATTGAGCTATTAGAAAGAGTTGCAAATACAAAATGAAGCTATTTATTGATCTGAACTGATTTTTTTTCCCCCCTCGAGTCCATGGCCTATCTATAAAGTGAAAGTGCTGACTGCCACACTCTGCTGATTGCAGATTTTTTTTGACAGCAAAGACCTGACTCTTCCCTAATCCGTGTAGCTGCACTGTACGAATTACAAAGCTTCTGTGACAGACCTGTTCTGTATTCCAAGACCTGCAACATACCTGTCATCAGATAGCGGCAGGAATGCACAAATCATCACTTTACTTTGGAAGCAGAACAGATGATTGAAATTATTTCTTACTACTAACTAATTCCCCTTTTAGTGGAGATAAGCTGCTTTGTTCAGCTGTAAATGAAACATTAGGGTATTAGCTGTCAAGCCAGAAGTATTGGAGAAGCTAAGATTTTATCAACAGTAGTAACATTTTGGGCAGTAAATTGTTTTGCTGGGCAGAATACTAATCTCCAGAGGTACAAAGACACAAAGCTCGTTAAGGTAAATGCTTGAAGCATGCACACACACAAAAAAGCAAAGACAAAGGCTTATTACCTTTGTTTTGAGGATAAAGCATTTGCAGTCTTTCATCTCTTTGTAGCATTGAAGAATTATGTGGTACTGTTATTAAAAAGATGCATTTGTAGACTTGTAGAATGTTTTCTGAATGTATCTAAGGGACAATTGCATTTCTGAAATATCAAGAGAGAGCTGTAGTAAGTGGTGTCTTTTTGGAAATTGGTTTCTTTCCCTCTGGGTAAAATTGGGTATCTGCATATTGTCCTGTACTTAGCATTCATCTGATTAATAGACTAGCATTTTTAAATGAATGTTTGAAATAGAGAATAATAAAAATCTGAGTTATGCTAAATATTTTTGGTAGTATATATACCTAAATAAAATTTAGAAGTGCAGTGTAGTTTGTAGTGTAAAGCACTAAGATGATGAGAGGAGAGGAACTGTATTGCCACTAGGGACTGTAGCTACAGAAAAATGCATTTAGAATGTGATGAAGGAATTACAGCTCTGTAAACCAAGGATGGACATAAACGTGATACCAGAAGCAATTAAATAGGAAGTAAAATAGGTTGAAGGAGTCTGCGTGTGAACTAAAAAGTCAGAGTACAGCCTGCAAGAAGCCAGAGGCAGATACTGTTTTCCGTCAGTGCTTTGAATTCGTATTTTAGAAAACCGTAAAATAGAAGTAAATTTAATACCAAAAAAAAAACCCAAAACATGCAGCTTAAAAATTGCACAGAACATTACGTTAACAGCTGACAGAAACGTCTTCAAAATTTTCTTTGTGTAACATATTGGATTTTGAAATACTAAAAGAGAGACAGCTTTGCAGTCTATCCTCTAATCTAGAGAAGAGTGTAGGGAAGAAGAAGAAAAAAAAAAGCTTTAGAAAGAATCAGGCAAAAATGAATAAACTAGAAGACAGTTGACTAAAGCATGGGTTGTTTATTAATGGCTTTCAGGAGACAGGAAACCATGAACATCATTTGGGGTGAAATTCTACACAGATAACAAAAAGTACTGAAGTCTGCTAGTTGTTTAACAAAGACACCATGTTGTTGAAAACCTGCTGTCAGGCAGTGGTCATCGGTCAATGACAGACAAATGTCTGATCTGCAAAGTTGTTTTCTTCTCTCTGAAGCAGATTATAATCTTGACCCACCAGTAGCATTTGCTTGATTTTATGGGGATAAATACAATAATAGTCAGCACTGTTATTCGCTGCTACTGAAATTAATGAAGTTGTAGTTTCTTCATTTGGGGTAATTGTGCTCGTTTGAGGGACAAAGTATTAAAGTTTGGCAAAGGAGGACTTAGTGATACCTTATTCCAGTTTAAGCTGAATAAGTCAAATTCTAATAATTTAAGTCTGCTCTATGCTGGCATGTTCCATGTTCAGTCCCAGTTTCACTGTAGTGACCTAGAAAAGCAGGAGCCTTTAGACTGTTGTTTTGCTCCAAATCTTGCATCAAATCAAATGTAACCTGGCTTTATTTTGGCCCTTAATGAAGGGCTGCTTTCTAATCTGAAAGTAGTGCCATCAGAGTTCTGGTACAGTCGCCGTAGTTGCATGGGAGCATGAGAAGTCCCAACAAAGACCAAAGCATCAGGACTTCTGGCTTTTGGTATGAACTTTACTATGTTTTCCTTATCTTTGGGGAAATTTGTTTTCTTAGATGTCTCAGCAGTTAGGTGCTAGATCTTAGACACACAGACTTTAAGAGATTATCAGTCTGGAGAAATTTAAGAAATCTTTGAAAACTTTGATTTCAACCTAGCCTTTTATTTGTAAAATAGCATTAATAGAGAGAATGTACTGTGTGAGAGTATTGTATTATTTTTTTTTGTTAAAATCAGATTGGAATCTTTTGCGTTGTGGACTCATCCCCAGGGTACTCTCAATCACAGACGTGAGCTAAATTTTGTCTCATTAAGAGAAAAAAAAAATAAAATCCCTGTTTTTTCAATTATCATGATGAGCAAATGAGCAAGAGCTTGATTATACTCTTCTAAAATGTATGGATTTGCTTTCAAGTGATATAGACTATAAACCACACTGTGAATTTGTCAAAGCTGAGCTGTGGTATACAAGCCCAAAGTGATAGTGGAACAGCAGCTTTAAGATTCATTCAAGGGTCAAATCCAGTAATTTATATTAGCTGAACGAGTTTACGTTTCTTTATTTATAAATAATTGTCCTAAGCAGCTTGTTTTCTGAGCTATAGATCAGTATTGAAAAGGCCGATGGTGAAGATGAATTCATAGGACTATAGTTAAGAAGCCAGTAAATTCCATTATTTAGGTAATTCAAGTATGTAGGATTTAAGTTATTTGATATTTTATATTAAAAAATAGGTGTGTATATATACCTATGGATAACTGTGTAGTCCTTTACTCTTTGGGGAAGCTATCATGTAGGCTGAACAGAAGCCTTGAGCTTCAGAACCTAGGCAAGTATAGGCTGGATGACGAGGCAGATGTGCAGACGTCTAGAAAATATTTGAGAATTTCTTCACTGCCTGTCAGGAAGATGGAAATTGTTTTCCTGTGAGCATAGGCTGTGGAAACCATAGATTTGGTTTCCACAAAATGAAATTGATCCTGTTTTTGCAGTTACTGAGCTGAATTGATTCTTGACATGACATGATGAGAGCCAGTGTAGTACACCTATGCTGGGCTACAAACCTTGTCCTTTACTTTCTTGTGAGATGGAAAACAGAAATTCCAAGTTTGTATGAAATCTATAGATTAAGAAGATTTCTTACTGAATTAGTTCTTATTAAACTGTATGTCTAGAGTCACAGAAGACTTTTTGAATGTATTTGAGAGACAGCAGTAGAAATTGGCTGTGTCCTGGATTCATCCTGTGTGGTCCTGACATCATAGTAATTGAATCCAGGATGTTTTTAGCACTCTAGCAGTTCAAGTGTATTTGGATGAAGACAGAATTGTATTGAAATGGACATTAGTAGCATATGAAATAGACCTGGCCCACAAACATTTTCTGATTCTGAAATATAACGTCAAAGGGGGTAGTCTAATTTTTAACTGGTATTCTAAAGTGATATTAATCATACTCTTGTCTTGTTTCAAAGCATAAATTCAGTTTTAACTTCTTTTGGAGTAATGATTGACAATTACTGAAATATTCAGGGACCTGGATTGCTTTGCATCTGGTTAGCTTTGAAAAGTGTACAGAGGTCTGAAAAATACCAAGTTTGTGTTTGTTGTTCAAGTGGAGAAGCAGAGTTTTCTGTGAATATCAAGTTCCAGATTCTGTGAATTTTGACAGCAAATATATGGGGTATAGTTTGATGATCCAGGAAGTCTGGCTCTTAGGATTGTTAGTGCTGCATCAGAAATACCATGCTAACAGGGTACAAGGTGCTGATGTGACAGAAACTTCGACAGGCACACTTTGTACTGTCAGGTATAACCCAAATCAGACTTTCTCTTACTGTGTCACTCTAGCTTTATGCAAGATCAGGTATTTTTGTCTTCTTCCATAAAGCTTTCATAAAACCAGCACAAAACACCCTGCGAACCATGTGTTCTAGTTAATTGGATAAAAATATGACTATACCTAATTTGCTAAAATTTGTACTGCAGGTAATCCAACAATGTACAGGTCTGGTGGCAGGGGTAGGAGAATCATAAGAGAGACAGGAAATCTCTGAGGCTGCATGCTTTTGCTAACAAACAGCTGACAGGAGCTAGCTATAAAAGTAGTGCCTCAGCCAGCTTGCTTTGTAGTGCCTCCTGTCCTGGGCCAGGAGGGCTGGCAGCACGGGAGTCTCACAGAGGATTAGGTCTGGGACTGACTTCCTGAAATACAGCTGCACTGGCTGACCATGCTCCAGCAGACTATGGCATAAAATGCCGATAATGTTACTATAAAATGCTAGGATTGTTGGACTTCCATGAAGAAGTGATGTGCAGAGACATAACATCCTGTTGACCACTTAATCAAGCTCTAATGCATGGGGTTAAACGAAAATACATATTTTACATCTTTGTGAAATGAGGCTCGGAAACTTAAGAATGTAAATATATAAATGAAGAATGTATGTTCATAAGTATCTTTACTGGCAAGAAGTCTGTATCTTAAAATTGTGATTTCTGGAACTGTTCTGATTTTTGACATTGATTAGATGTAGTCAATTAAAACTAATATGAGTACAGTGCAGAATCTGACACTTGAGTATGCTGGAAAGCATTGCAGTTCAAGGCTGGAATTGTTTAGCACATCTGCAGTTGTCTTTTTTTTTTTTTTGAGCAGTAAGAAAGAGACAAAATTTAAAATTATATACCTAACCTGTCAGAAAACTCCTTGAAGTGGTAGAAACTTTTATAATCTCTGTATCAAATTGTCAATGAATAACTTACACTCTGTTTCATAAAATTGCCTACTGCAGTATTTACTGATGAAATGTCAAGTGTTTTATGCCCACTCACTTCTGTTTTCATTTGTATAATGTTTCTTTTACATGTCAACCCTTTGCTTTAACTGCTTTGGCTTCTATCTCAAGGCAGCAATGATAACTGAAGAAAACAGTAATGATACATGGCTGAGAAACTGTATTTTGGTTGCTGCTGGGGCCAGGTATTGCAAGTGATTCTTAGATCTTGCAGATTTGATACTCTAGGGTATAATCCACTGGCATACTTCCACTGTCAAGCTTAAAAGGAATTTCAAGTCTTCTGTAGTCCTCTGTGTTTCTTATCCATTTGCATCCTTCACATAATTTTCATTTTAGTGAAAACCTCATCATCTTTCCTATATCAGTGGTTGTTTTTTTTTTTCATTTGTACTGTGGTTCAGAGACCTAACAGCTAGCCAGGAAAGAGAATAATGGAGGGGTAATGCTGAAAAAAGTGTGATGTTGTTCTGTTCATATGACTTCTGAACAAATCCTTGAATTACTGTATTGAAGAGGCTTGAAATTTTACAGTCTTTGCTGACAGGAAAACAAGGAGAATCTATCAGCAGTGCACAGTGGACGGGCCACATTCCTCAAATAATCCAGTCAATTAAAAATTGATTTTTGTTCTAGGCAGCATGGTGGTAATGTAGTGGGGAGACAGTGTATGCATTATCAACAGAGCTCACATCAGTTAAGTGATATTTAGGTGATCTTCTGTCATGGGAGAAAGCAGTGCAGTTGATGATCTTTGCTACTGAAGAAGCTAAATTGAAGTGTCAGATACCAGAATTGCATTTTATTTCTAATATGTTGGCCTGCCAGCCTGGGAGAAGCTATGTGAAGTAGGTGAATATAAAGGGACAAAAGTGCTAAATCTGGCAGAAACTGAATGGTTTGGGCAAGATTGAACTATAACGTGGCTTTTAGAGCCTTCAAGTAAATGCTTTTAAGGAAATTGAATCCAGTTGCTGGACCTTTTGTCTACTACCTTTCTCCCTTTTCCCTGACAGCAGATCAAAAATAAACAAAAGATATGCAGCATCTAAATGGCACCAGTCTTGTTGATTAAAAGGAAAAGAGGTTATAATGTCTCTGAAAAGTTAGTAAAAAACTTCGCTTAAGGTAATTGAACTTAGAACAAAGCCTAAAACTCTTCACTGAAAAAACCATTTACCTCAGATTTGCAAGATTCGGAGTTACGGAATGTAAAGAGGTCACTTTTTCTATTATTGGAAATGTGGAGTCATGCTGATCGGGCTGTATCCTAAAGGCATGTTGTGAGCCTGTGCAGTGCTTCTTTTGGTACCAGCTCGCAGATCTGAACTTAGTCTTGTCTTGATTAAAGCATCTAACGTTAATGATAGCTTTGCAAACTTTCCAGCAGAATAGAAAACATGCAAAGAGGTTTATCTGAAATTCTTAGTAATGACAGAATGTTGAAGTCACATCTGCTTTTGTTTATGAGACATCACAGTCAAACACCATGACACCAGAGGTGTGACTTTTTTTTTTTTAACAGGATGCAGATTTTTTTCCCCTTAATTTTCTATCAAAAGCAGTGGTAGGATGTCCTGGTGTGTCTGTGCTTCACCTGAAAGGTGGTGCCATTTAAGTGGTGAGTTAAGTGATACACATTACCCTTAGTCAGACCTTTCAGAGGTTTTGAGAGGTTCAGATTCTTAATGTCTGTAAAGTACTTTATAGTGCTCAGGTGAAAGGCACTGGAGAAAACATAAGTGGTCCTGTTGTTTAAAGTTTAGATCCCAATTTAAAATGGATAATGTTATGGCTATGCTTGCCAGAAAACTCTGTGTCATTGTAACCTCTTGACATCTATCTCACATCTTGGATTAGCTTTCAGCATTGAGTATTACCTGTTTGTGAAATAAATACTTTGGAGAGAGACTGGAATGATGAGCAAGGATCTGCAGGGTATTTTGGAACTTGTGGTTATAAAGTAATGCTGTGCTATGTGTCTGAACACTGCTTGACAAAAGTGCTTGACATCTCAAAGCCAAATTATGATGTGGACAGTGCAGTGATAAAAGCAAGAATCCAAAATTGAATACAATAGAAGAGAATGGTACAAAATCTGAGTATTGGTTGTCAGCACAGTTACTTCTTAACATCGTGCTTAATTTTAACATAAATTTTAATAAATTAAAAGTCTTCTGTAAAAGATTATTTCACTGGTGTCAGTAGTTTTCTTCACTGATTTCTTCAGAGACTGAATAAAGAGAAAATAAATCACTAAAGTTTTTTAAAGGTTACTATAAAATGCTGCTGAGTTTTACTGCTTTCGTAGTGGGGAAAAAAAAAATACAGAAAAACAAGTGGTTTTGGGCTTCAAAACTCCTCAGCATGATTGGGATAAAAGTGGCTAACTGTTAGGCTCCCTTCTGGTAATTACAGTATTTCAAACAAGACTAATTTGACAGCCACCAGCTCATATTATGCTAAATACTTCCTGTAGTATTACTTTGAGGAGAAGTTCCCTGCCCCCTCCCATGTGAATACTTTTTGATAGGACATTATAGTTTTAGAAGCTCTGCACCACAAGTAGGTAATAACTAATTAATACTAGTTCTCTGTTTAATTTGAACAATTGTTCCTTGCTAATGACTAAGTTGAAAAGGTTTGACCAATCATTGACAGAGCCATGTACAAAATGTGGTCAGATACTTTCTCTAAAATGACTTTAAAAACGTCTGTGATATTGTCGGTGTAGAGATATCAATTTACTTGATCTGTTGCAGTGAGTGATGGATAATTTATTGTAAATAATCTTCCTTCCGGGTTTCATTAAATAGATGGCATTTTTAATTTTATTTAAAGTTCTTTTTTTTGCACTAGAATAGTGAAAAACAAGCTGGCTACTCATCTTAAAACTAAATCTACATATTGTAGTTGTTGTAGTATGGTATTTGATGTTACAAAAATACTTAATGATGTTTAGTAAAATGCAAGAAATTATCTGCTTTCGTGTGAACTCGAAGCTCATACTTTATGAACAGCTTAGGAAGTAACTTCACGGGAAGTATTTATTTAAAAAAAAAATACTAGAGTTGTAGTAACTTTTCTTTTACATTATTACTGTAGTTTTATCCAAATTCCACCAGGTGCTGCCAAAGAACATACAGCCAAAGCAAAGTTTACAGCTTAAGTGGAGGTTGCTTAGAGCACGTGTGCAGCTTTCATGAATACAGCCATGAAAACCTTTATCAGAGGCGGGAGGAGCAGCTTCCCTACTTACTTGAGACCAAACCTCTTTTCTTTGTAACTAACTACTAGGAATCAAATCATTTGATACAGACTGACATCACTTACGGGTGTCATGTTTGGAATAATGTACTTTTTCTTATGACAGAAAGATATTTGTTAACAGGCTGTAGGTGAGCAATGCACTCTTTTAATAAGTAGCTATAAGTTCTTGTAAATATTCCACTATGTTGCTGTGTTAATTTTGGGTGATAGGGTATTATTTTAGTAGCGAAGTGCAAATTACTAAAATGTAGTCTACTTGGAGGTTTGGTTTGGGTTTGTTGTTTAGGTTTTTTTGTTGTTGGCTTTTTTTTTAGTTCTAATTAGTAAAGTTGTTACAGACACTTTATTCCTACTAACTTCGGTAAAGATGTTTCTTTTTATGCTTTTTGTCTTGCTTAGTCAGGAATTTTGCATATCAGAAGTCAGTTCTGTTTCAGGTTCTGTTTCATTCAGGGAAGAAAATGTGCTTCAAAAAGCCAAGGTTTGCTTGAGGTAATAAGAGCCCCAAAGTTGTGACTGATCACTACAGTGCAGTGCAAAATGCTCAGGCAAACAGCACTCGTAGCAGCAGGAATCAATTCAGAGACTTGGCGCAGAGCAGTTTCTATCCTGCCTCCCTGGTGAGTTCAGCCATTGTGCTTATGACATAAAAAGCAATATGCATTTTAATTGCTAGACTTCTTTTTGAACTGTTGCTCAAGTATTAGCATGGTTTAAGTCAAAAAGGCTGTATCATGGATAATGCAGTTATCGGATGCCAAATGGGGTACTCAGTGTCTGCTAGTGTTGGTGATGCAAAAATCCTGTATTAGCTACTGCATTGGGCAAGGAACTTTGAAGGATTAGCCTTGTAGCAGGTAATCACTGATCACAGGAATGATGCCATTACGTTCTATAAATGCTGTCTTGTTTGCTTTTATATTTTATTTAACTAAAGCCTGGAGTTTATTGTCATGCAAAAATGGTTTATATTTGAATGTTTATTGAATGTTCAGCAGCAAAAATGAAAGAAAAAAAAAAGATATTTGGGGTAGTCTGGCATAATCAGTGTGGATTGCAAAGATAAATGTTTTTAAGTGAAAAGGAAAGGAACAATAGAAATGTAGCCATTACTTTAAGCAGAAATCTAGTCAGAAACGTGACTGTAGCTAAGTCTGCACAAAGAAACTCCTTGCCTGTAAGAAATCCATGGCAGTGGCTTCACCTGGCAGGATTTAGTTATTTATTTACTGAGCACTATGCTTGCCTTCCCTTGGGATATGATCTTTGTTGTGTCTCCCTCCTTCCACCAAAAAGTATCAACTCATAATTTGGATTTTGAATATAGAATATTTTAATTACTTTAGATCTCAAAAAGCGTAAGTATGTAATACTTTGTTTCTGTTCATCACCCTGTGTGTATAATAGCTCAACATTACTGTACCTGCCCTGGGTTCCCATTTTGTTGCCATCCCACTCTGCTTGACAGGGAGGAAAAGAAAAAGAGGAAACAAAAATTCTCCTGCTGATGTAAGATTAGATCAACATTTAAGCCAGTAGGTGTAATACAGATGCTGTGATCAGATGCTCAGAGCCAAAATACTCACAGTCCTTGTGCTATTCTAATCAAAGGTACTGAAGACTGAGCAGTCCTCTGATGTGGTCTTATCAGTTTGAGTATAATGTAAATCCTGTTACAGCAGCTTTGTCCGATCTGCCTGTAGCTTTGTTCTGAACCTTTCAGTAACAGTTCACTGAAGCAGAAAGAGCCCTGTGAATTGATATTATAAACCTGCATGGTTGCTTTATTCATTCTTGAAGGAACAGAATATAACAGAAGTATTTATTTTAGTGGATTGAGGATACTTTTTTTTTTTTTGTATTCTATCAGCAGGAGAGAAATGTTCTAAATGCAAAAGAGGAAAAGCTAATACTATACTAATATCCACACCCATTCGGAGCACAATCCCATTGAAAGATAATACAGAGTACTATATGTTTAATTTATTTTACACATTCAGAGAGATTGTTAAATCCCAAGGTATTGTTATTTCTTGCTGATGTAGAAAAAAATATCATGTGACACTATTATAATCGGGGAATAATAGTCTTGTGAAATAAAAGCTTCTTATAATGCACTTAGTCTTCCCAGCATCTTCTAAGCATCATCTACCTGCTCTCTTTGGGACTGAGATGAGTCTTAGGAATTCCAGATTGTAGTGTGTTCACTTTCTTGCTGGTGGGCATTCCTTACGGAAGTTCAAGAGCGTAAAATTTCTCTTTAGTCTCACTGCTTTGATATGGTATTTGCCTAATAATCAAACATATTGAAGTGTGGAAAAAAAATTATAAAACTTCACTATCTTGAAATTAAGAGGCTAAGATATTAAATTGCGTTTCTTATAATAATGCTGTGGTGCTCTGCTGTCCCTGACTCTTGGAAGTCATTTTTTATGTTGAACATTAATAAGAAATGTTACAGCTTTGGGAATTTGACAGAAGATACATGCTATTAAAACTTTTAAAGTGTTATGTAATCTGAAAAAAAAATCTGGGTTTATACTTTCAAGATCTTCTGGAGACATTTAATTGAAATTTGTGAACTGTGCAGATATGGAAGCCCAAGTTTATTTGTTGACATTGGTTTATGCTTCAGACACACTCTCTCTCTTGTGTGGGGATAGGAAGACTTACAGCCAGTTCCATTAACACTAAAAAGTGTTTCAAATGGAAATCTCTCTAAGACAAGAGTAATTTGGAATTATTTTCGTATAGTGCTCTTAAGATTTCATGTTCAGTTTTTTAAAAAACCCTCTGATCATAAAGTGAATAGCTGATTATTTTTAAAAAATGTTATCTATTTTAAATACCTAAGGAAAATAAAAGTATACTAAACTCTTAATTATGAGGAAAAAAGAAACTTATCACCTCTTGATTGAAATTTAGAAGTGTAAACATTACTTTTGTGGAGAAGTAACATAGTTAAAATTGATATTTCATATTTGTCTTTCAATTAATTTCACATAATATTCCATGAAAAGACACACTATGGTTTTATTTGATGACATAAGCAATCACAGATAACCAGAGGAAAATGCCTGTCAAAATAAAGTTATTCAGTGCAAAGTCCTGCATCCAGACTCCAATGGGGGAATCCTGTTTCTATTTGGAGTACCTGAGTGCAGAGTAGAGCTTCTGTAACTCGATGGGGGAACACCACGTGCTACATGCCAGTCCCGTCTCAGAACCTGCTAAGTCAAGTAACGCTGAAAGCTCTGAAAGAACTAAATTGTAATCAAAGAGGGATGTTTGTATTTAAATGATGAGAATTACATGTCCTCGCTGTTTCATTATGTGTAGCGTAAAGGGTTTCCATATTGGAAATTGGAAAAAGTTTGGGTGATATAAAAAATGTAGGTGCCTTATGGGATGAAAAGTGAAGGGGTGTTTTGTTTTCTCTTTTTAAATTTTTTTGTTCAGGTAGCATAGTAAAAATGAAAAACATTTTTGGTTAATTTCACATATTTAAACAGTTTTAGTGTGACATGAGTGCTGCTGATTTTTCTCTATATAGCCATTTCTCTCTTTTACATAGTAAATAGTTGTATGTGATTTCATAGGATGAGTATTTTTATTAATCCTTGACAAAGGATTGTTTCATTCTCACTTTAAATGCCACCTAAATAAGTCTGACAGTTGTAAACACAGTAAAATGTAAAGAGGAATAAATGGACTAAATTTTGCAGATTGCTCTTTGGTATGTACCCCCACCACGCATTAATCCAGATGTTCCATGTATTGACCACAAGACACTCACGTCTCTAGATTATGAAAACATACCTGTTTGCATTACCAAGATGAATGTTTAACTAATTTAGTAGTCAGGTCTTCAATCTGTGATCACTCTAACCATTTACATTGATTAGGAGGAAAAACAAGGCATGTTTGCAAAGCCAGAGAGTTGAATTGCCTCAAGTTGATTTTTTGTTTGTTTTATTTCATTTACATGTTATTTATTATTATGGTTTTTATTATAAAATAAATTTTAAGTATTTCTGAAAGGGTTATTGAAAAATAAGGTTTAAATATAGTGTTATATTTTCATATTTGTCTCTCTGTCTTCTGATGTTTTTTAATTACTTGAAGATCTGTGTTTCTATTAAATCTTCACTCTGAAACAATTCCTCCCACTTTGTACTCTATAAAGCTGTAATATTTTCCAAGGATGAGCTGCATTCAACATTTTGTTAACTGAAATGGGAAGTGACAGACTGACTGAAAGAAAATCTCCGTGCCAAAGAAACAGATATTACTTCTTTCTCACAGATTACTGTGTGCCTGGACACTGAAGACTGAGATTGCAGGTGCACTAACGTTTCATATTGATCCATGTTGGACTCATTTGGTCAGAAGAGAGACTTCTGTATCCTGTGTTTTTGTCCCATAGTGTTTAGTTCAGGTGGACAAACACTGAGAATATTGTGCAGGAAAGAGAGATTGCAAAAAGAGAGACATTAAAAAAAGCAGTACAGATTTGTTAGATACTTTTTGTTTGCATTGATTTCCGTGCGGATTGATATCTTTTGAAGGCAGCTGTCTTCAAAAGAATAGCATAATACATAATACTCTGCTACATATTTTTTATATGATTACTTCTTTTTACTGGTATTTGTAGAATAATTTAATCGTTGAAGTTAGTCAGTAGCTGCACCTTCAGCAAAGTTTTTCTTTCTTGCATTTTGAATGTTTTTTGGCAAAATACGAGAAAGCCATAGCTGTCAAGAAAGAATATGAATTTCAGAAAAGTTCAGAGGAGATTCTGCAACATGGGCGTGACAAAGTATAAATTATATTCTAGTCTTGCAGAAGGTCTTGAGCTACAGGGAATGCTCCATCCAACAGAAGACAGGCTACTGTCTGCTTTTTAGTTGAGCTTTATCAGACTTTATCAGTGGTGATTGTTCTGGTTGGAAGAGTCCCCGTCCTGGAGAATTTGCTTCCTTGCTTCAAGAAAGTGAGGAGACAGGGGATTAGTACTGGGAAATTGTCACAATTTCAGATGACATTTGTTTTGAAAGAACCGGGAGCCTTGAAAAAGCAACACATGATGGTAATTCAGAGCCTCCTATACATGAGGAGAAGGGATATTAGGCTGCTTACATCCAACTGCATCTGCTGTTCTTCAGGTCCTTCACAGTCTTACTGGTTGAGACAATGAATAATGTCAACTAATTACCAGTTGTCTCTCCCAGTCTTTCCAGAAGCTTGAATGAGGAGATATGCCCTGCTCTTCCTTTCATTAGTCATAAGAGGGAGCGTGTATTTCACCACTTTAGGGACATCCAGCTTGGCTAAATTTGAAGAAGTCCACTGTGATTTTTCTTGCCAATCTTTACTTGTGTAAAAAGGAAAGAGATACTCTGAAAGTTATGTTGTTTTATAATAAGAAATGGGAAACCATGGCAATCTGCTGTAATTTCCTGGCTAATATGCTAATTTTGTTACTGAATTTAGTACTGGGTGTCTTCTGTCCAGTCAAGTTAAAGTTAACCAGAAGCATCCATTTTGTGTAAGCTGAAAACAGAGTGATTGTAACATGGTGTAAGCCTTGGTGAGACAGAAAGGGTAGTTATCACGTAGTGTCATCACATCATTTGCAGAGCAGTTTTATTTTTGCTTGCAGTTATAGCTCAGGACAGGGAAAATGGGTATCGCTTTTTTTTGGTTTTGACTCATGAGATAGCATGCCTTGTCAAGAGTGAATTTGTTGGTCTCACTGACATATTTATATTAAAAACATAAGAGGCCTGCACTATCAATTGCTTTTCATTACCCTTGTCTGTACTTGCAAAGGTCATCACCTTGCATGTGAATCAAATTTGTAAAAGAGTATTTTCTTTGGGAGTGGAACTGTAGTCTGAACTAAAAGGTTGTTTGAGAAAGTTAATATAACGTATTCCTGAGCTTCCTTTTAACTCTTATATGAAGTTAATTCAGCACCTTTGTGTGGGCAGATTGTATTCTTCCCTGTCAGAGTTGCAGTTGCTTTTGTTTTGTTTCACATTTGAATAATACATTTGATTACCATGGCAAATGTTGCAGTGTATGCATGCCTGACTGTAGTGCCTAATTAACTGATGATAACAAGGCAGGATTGCCCTCTTCTCTTTCATAAGCAATCATATACATGACAGTTCTTTTATCTTTCTTCAAAACTGACTTGCTCTCCTGACCCTTAAGCAGCTCCTGTTTTGTGTGTTTACCTCTGATGTCTTTGCAAGACTGTTAATTTTCTGTGGCATATCCTATCTGCTTGTAATTAACACATCGAACAGTGAAGAAATAGTTCTGCTTGCAGATGCCTAATGGAGGAATGCTTTCTTCCTACTAATTATACTGCCTCATTGTAGTGATTTGCATTGACCTACAAGGGTGGTTTTTTTCAATGGTGGGTTTGGTTTTTTTTGTTTGCTTTGTGATTTTTTTAGGACATCTACAGTGATATAGTCCTATTTAGGTAGGGAAAACAAACTAAAAAATTAGGTTAATCTGCTACAGTTTATCCACACGTATAAAGTAACCTTGGAAGCACTAAGTGGTGAGTTTCATAAAGCTTTTCATTTAGCAAAGGTAAATTGGAGGTAAACAGTGTTGTCTTCTTGCATGTTTTTAATCCTGAAGTCGAAGGGCTGTTCTTATAATTAGAAACTTCAAGAAGCACTTGACCTATTTTAAGGAACCATTAAAGTCACGTGTATATAAAGCAAATATTTCCCAGCATTGTATCTTAAAAAACCTGAACTTACACTTCAAATAAATGAGACTAGGATTTCTATTTATCATTTTACAGCTAGGCTGAGATTAAAGCCATAATGAATACAAGTTCAAAGAGAGGAATGTATAAGAGAAAAGGTTGGTAGTTACAGCAATAAAAACAGGGGCAAAAAGAACAGCTTTTCTGAAGGACTCAGGCTGGAATAATAATGATAGAATTGTCTAAATCGATATATCTCTTGTCAGCCTCACGTCTGATGTTTGAATCAGTCAGGCCTTTTCTGCAAGAGCTTTCCTCAGGAATATTGAATTATTTATTATTTGTATCTTTTCTCCTTCTCTTTCTGATGATTTTTTTTCTTCTTTTCCTGACTTAGTAAAATTTGTTTTTTATGCTGCCAGGTTCAGTGTTGTCTTCTGTTTGATAAATAGCAGTAATTGGATGTATGGCAGAAGTCGTGTAAAAATGTATTACTTCAATTATATCTAGAACAATTTTTTCTTTATATTGATCTTTTTTTTTCTGTATAAGATCTCCTCTTCATAGCCTCCAGTGCTGAGTTTTTAAAGAATTACTCTATGTCCATATGTTGGCATGCACTTTTGAACCCATGCATCTTTTTTTTTTTTTTCTTTTTAATGGAATGCTGTCTTGAATCAGTTCTGTCTGAGCAGTAAGTGAAAAATTAGTGTCATTCAAATAGTGAGATATTCTATTCTAGTCAGATGAGGGATTGCATTACTTTAAAATTACAATGCTTTCTTACAGTCCCTGTTTCTCTTGTCTGAGATAATGAAATGAGGGTAGTGGTCAATTAATGAAAACATCTTTCATTAACAAGTATAATTCAGATAAAATATGTGTTTTGAAAGTCACTTCCATGTGGTAAAGTGTTCAGCCTTGTAAATGTTATCAAAGGTGCTAATGTCATAGAAATGTACTATCTAGTTTCAAAGATTATGTCAGAATTCTCATTGTGTTCCAGCTGTGATGTCTTAAATGGTTTCTTGCTTCTTTATGCTGGTACATGAGGTGATGAGTGATTTGATCCACATATGTGATGCTGAATGTTGATAAAATTAGTTCATGTATTTGCCCTGAAATGTCTTTATAGCTCAGAACAAAAGATGGTCTGAATTTCACATTTGGACTGGGATTAAGGTTTGCCCTTATGGGGGGTGTTGGACTGGTTAGAAGTTTAAGGTCTGAATCCAGGCTTCTGCAGAGTTGGAGGCTGTCAGCATTGGGTTTTTGCATGGGATGCTGCTATAAACTGTCATGCATGTTGTTTTTCTTTGTGTGCATTTATAAAGGGAGCCGCAGAGAAATATTGCCTTGTCCTTATTAAATAAATGTTTTGTTGGTTTCCTAAGTCTTTGCGTGACGTGCTTCGTGCTTCAAACTCTTCTAAAGTGAGATTCAAAGTAAAGGGTTATATAAACAGTCGTATTTGTGCCATCCAGCGGTGGATCAAAGGGAATATTCTTCACAATTGTGGTTAATTTATGTCATTTGAAAATGGAGTTACCTCATTATTATTGCCTGCTTTATACAGTCTTATTTGGTGTTTTTAAAAAGCAGATCTCTGGTTTGCTAGTGGAGAGGAGAGCCTGGCTAAATCCTGCAGTTCTTTCCCTGGTACATGTCCCACTGTTGTTACAGGAGTTAGAGCTGGAATCACAAATTTTGCTTCAATATTTATAATTCAGAGAATTGGTAGAGAGTGTCCTGTTTCTGTTGGAGGCAGTTCTCAGGGTATGTTTCAGGCTGTTAATATGTGTGTCTTTCAGAATGTGTATATTAGCAAAGAAATACCTCCTGTGTCTGAAATGTTTTGTTTAGGAAACCCCAACATATACAGCTGTTTCTAAAGGATTACTTTAGTGTAACTTATTTGAGGACTGTCAATAAATGCTTGAATTGCTCTGCAGATCATCACAGGAAGCTGGGGTTAATTAGATATAAAGAAGTTAGTGATGTTTTTACCCCAAGTCTTGTTTAAGCCTCACTAGTCTGTTTGTTCCTGTAGCAGTTTGACAAAATTGCCTTTCCTACCAGCAGCCTGTTAGGTGCCGTGCACAGAAACAAAACCCTATTGTTTTAGATTTTCTTTCATATCATGTAGGTGTCTATGCCATACCACCCACACAGTAAAGCAAGTGAGCTGTGAAATATATTCATTGTTAGAGTACAGGGGAAATGGAGGCAAGCAATCGGCAGTAATAATGTACGACAGCAAGGGGAGGCTGCCAACATTACCTGCATTATTTCGGTTGCCTTTTTCATTATAGGTTCGGGAAATAGGCAGCAATTCGATTATGGCATGATTTGGGATGGAATTGCTTGCCGTTCACTGACCCTGTCACAAGGGGATCAAATGAGAAGTCAGCTCAAATAAAGTTTATAGTGCATTAACTGGACCAAGCGTTGCCTAGCCTGGGAGCAGGATTTTTCATCTTCCAGGGTTTTGTAACTGCTTCTCAGATATATTTGTACCTTAAGGGCGAGAGGAGGGGGAGGAAAGAAAAAAAGGAAAGGGGAAAAAAAAAAAAAAAAAGGAGGATTGGCTGAGATGTATAGGAATGAGCTAGTTGGCCAATAGTGTACTTTCCCCTCCCCTCCCATGTGCAAATCCCGGCTCCTCTCTAGCTTGTGAGAAGCAGCATGATTAATAACACTGAGAGAACCTGCCTGTTGGATTATTAATTTTTCATCCTTTTTCCCTTCTCTTACGCATACCCCTGTCGCTTTGCCTTTTTTAAAAAAAGCTTTTCTTTTTCTTCCCCCCCTCCCTTTTTTCTTTTTATTTTTTTTTTCCTTTCTTTCCTTTTTTTTTTGCCTTTGTTGTTGTTTTGTGTTTTTTTCCCTTTCTTCCCATGGAGCTAACCACTAGCCACTAACATTCTCTTGGCTATCCAACCCTGCAAGGGCTTACTTCACAGTGGGGTGAGTTTGTATATTAAAATAGGGGATTCTGCAAGGAAGCAGCAACAGGGAAAAAAAAAAAAAGAGAGAGAGAGAGGGAAAGCAAAACCATCCCTGTGATGCTTGATTACAGCACAGTTACTTTCAGCTACAACTGCTACAACTAGTGTTAATGCTGACCTAGAAGGCAAGAAATGTGTTGCAGTGTCTGCCTGTTCTAGAGAGTACTGCACTGCATGGACAGATAAACATTGCTTCTCATTACTTGAACTCATTAAAATTGGCCCTTTAGAGACGTTGATTGCATAGAGAGGGTGCAAATTGATACAAAATGGGAGTTAATGGTAGGTAATTGGACAAGCTGCAATTTTTGTTGGTGATGCTTGTTATGCCTTTTTATTTTTTTTTTTTTTTTTGAAACAAGGCTTTTACAAGACTCATTGTAATGAAATTAGGTTTATTTTTGCAATCACAAATATATCATTGTTGAGTTTTATTATTTTCGTGGAATAATAATGATACAATGTAATTTACAGATCATAGATATGTTTGGTGGGGGAGTCTCACACTAGCTGAGGATAGTTTAGCACAAATGGGATAGAATGGGTGCTGATAACGTTTCACGTGCATGTGATACTGTGGGCTTCTCTCTTTTGATTCGCTGACCAGGTCATGTGTCCAGTCTATATAAAGGGAATATGTGATGTAGGAATTCCATTTCGATTTCAGATGTCTACATGTTATTAGTTTTATGGAGTTATGTTATATTACGGCACAATATATTTTATTATTCAAAATGAATACAGCAAGACTATGAAATTTTCTCCTGCTAATTCACAGTATAATACAGTGAAATACCAAGAATTTATGTCTTGAAGCAAATGATAGAAAATATGAACTTAAAATAAAAAGTTAAATGTCAAATATATTTATAAATGTATTTATGAAGGTGTACATGCAGTTAGTAGGGGCTTTTTTGTGAAAGGAGCAGACGAGATAATGCATCAAGAATGCACTGTTCATGTGTTTTTACTGAAGATAGGATGGGGAGATGTAATTTTATTTTTTTTAAAACCTATGCAATACTTCTGGAGTCATAAGGAAATAAGATGTAGATCAAAGCTATTTTAACATTGCAACTGCTTTTAATTTTTGCGCTGAATTTGTTAATTCATATTTTGTCTTGTGATTTAAAAGCATGGATACAAGAAAGACAAAATATTTCCTCCCTAATACCAACATAGATGGTACACCTACAGGCATTCTGCACTTTATATCATAGAATATTGCAAGTCGGAATGATCACAATGATCAGTGAGTCCAAATCCGAAACGTGTATCCTCAATTTATTTAAGAAAGATATATATGTCATATATCTGTCTTCAAACATGCATCTGAAATATTTTGTTAACTTAAGGTACTCTTTTTCCTGTCAGCCTTTAAAATATATATACTCTAAAGAAACTAGTATTACCATAATCTCAGTATTCAGAGCATCCTGGTACTGTTTTAATAATATTCCACGTATAGTCTTTCTACATGGAACACACATTGTCATTCTTCATTTCCAGTTGCTCTTTAATAGGAATTCTTACCTTATTGCTCAAGGACCTGTTTCATTCCTGGAAGGTAGTTTAAATGCTGTTATAAAGGTACTGTTTCCAGTTCAAGTTTGAGATGCATAGAAAACCTGGGAGCAGTGCTTTCATGTTTAGTTTATTTATTTTTATTGCTCGTGAGATTATCAGTGCATCAGCAGAAGGAACTGTTGATTGATTCCTGAGCCCTAATTTTTTTTTTTAATTTCTTTTCCCTCTATTACTGTTAGTGATAACCAAGTTTAGATAGGCATGAACACTGTGACATACAGTGCAACAAACCCACTGAAATGATCCTAGCTTTTGATTCTTAGAAAACTATTGATGATAATACAGATTATTTTTAAGGGTATGTTTTACTTTTGATTTTATAATAAAAGTGATCCTCAGTACTGCTGAAACAGACTTAAACCTTAAAACAATGAATGCATTTGTGAGGCCAGTCTTATTCTGACATTTGCATATGCTCTGTCTTCATCTGCTCTCGGTGAGCAATAGCCTGATGTGCCTGTATGCCTTGTATTGACAAAGAGCTACTCTTATAGTAACTTTGGGAACTGTCTTATGCTATTCTTGGTTGTTTGTTTGTTTTTTCACTATGGCTAAATATTAATTTTGTTTTTTTGATGCTAAGAACTCAGGTTATGTAAAACGATAGAAGGAAATGTAACTTTTAATCAGGCAATTGAGCTAACCTCAGGCTCAGACTGCAAAGGCAGAATAAAACTTTGTAATCTCTAAAATGGTATAATTTGTTAGGCATGTTGATTTTTAGTCCCCAACAATTACAGATCTGTCAGGTGTTATGAAGCTAGTGCCTATAGTCTTTATTTAATGTTATAATCTAGTGCAGGTTTAAGATGCAGAAAAAAAAATTCAGACAGTACCAATAAAACTGTCTCAAATTAAATAAGTTGTTTTCTTTTTTTTTTTTTTTTAATTTAAAGTAAAAGTAACTGGGAATAAAATAATTGTCAATGAATAAATGTGTAACAACTGCTTGAAAATATGTGATGAGTAGAATGGAACACTATTGCAATCGTACAGATAATTTTTTCACATTGGAACTGACAGATTTGGTCGTAATACTGCCTCCAAACCATGCAAGTCTTAATTTATCTCAGTTCACAGTCCCAGTGTTGACAGGCATGTATCGTCATCTCAGTAATCTGAAGAATGTACAGGATTGGTGACCGCAAATTATTTTTTTCAGCCTTAATTTGTTTTATTATCTATCTATCTGTCTGTAGGTCGGTACTTTGATGTGTCCACACTTCTAAAGATTACTGTTAGTAATTCCTAAAGCTCTTAGAGAAGTGATTAGAGAGTCATGATTGCTCACAAATTGAGTCTTTTTTCTGCTTGCCACTGATCCTGTGATAGTCTCCCCACTTAATCCTCACTAGCAATTTGCCTATAGTTGCAGCTAACAGGAGGTGATTAGAGGGGAGTTGCCCGCTGCCTTTTTACTTCTGCTGTGCTGGCGTGTTAGACAGAGGCTAGTGAATCAAAGCAGTTTTCCTATTAACTCAACACCTCCTAATGCATTAGAGCCACTTTTATCTAATAACAGTGTTCAGCTTCTAGCGCTATTTTAATGTTATTTGCTATTCCTTTTAAAACATCACAATGAAAGTTTGTAAAATTAGAGAATAAAACCCGTAAAGCAGAATACCCAAGGATGAAAGCAAAATAATGAAACTAACAGGTCGCAGCTTTTATCAGCACATAAGTGTATCCTCGGTTAAAAGTACAGAGAATTTTCTGCGTGCATCAACAGGTACTTGTTCTAAACATTACTTGATTTGCAATCGTGGTGACAGGATGTATTATTTTTGAAGTGAGAGCAGCACCAATGAAAGGGTGATAATGAAGAGCTAACTTTTCCAAGTATTAGTTGCAATTAAGACTAATATGAAGAGCCTGAATGAAAATTTCTAAGTACTTTTAAATTTGTCCCACCTGTAAAACATGTCAAGGATTACTTGGCATTTATTATTTTATTGGTATGGCACAGAATCTTGCTTTTGACTTTACTACTTTTTGGACAAAGAAATTGAAGGGGTAGATCTGAAAGACCTCTGTAATGACATACAACCTGAGAAGTGCCCGACAGCAAGCTGACTTGAGTTTCTTTTTAGAGGTCAGTGAATAAATGTCCTTTTAAGATTCATGCTTGCATCAAACGCAGTGCATGAATGTCATGTTTTAAACACAATTTCTTGGCTTTACAGAGTCTGCCACTGGGCTACGTGCTAAGTGTCTGTTTGTGTTACAGGGCCTGTCACTAAGGTTACTGCCCACGATAAAATAGCTAGTTCGAGTGCAAAAATACAAAGGTGGCAGTTAACAAGGTAAAGGTTGCCTGAGATGCAAGGAACAAAGGAGGAGGCATCTCAAGCTATTTCACAGTTTGCCTAACAATCTCTGTTTCTCATTTCAACTTATCTCCTTTCTTTTCTTGAGGTCCATTTTGCTGATGATAAAGATTATTTCCGGAACACTTTAGTGAATATATTTCAATTTATGTTCTTAAGAGTGGTTGGATCATTAGGTAATCCAAGATGTAACTGAATTCTGTTATGGAACCTGTTTTTCAGGAAATGTTTTGATCAAGAACTCTTCATCCTGCACAGTCCTCACATTTTGTCTTCAATTATATATTGCGTTTCTCTTTTTTAATGTGGCTGCAAAAATGTATCCCATAAATTTGCATAAGGAAGGCAAGTCATAATACCCATAATTTGTCTTCTTTTTTTAGAAATGGAAGGCAGATTGAGATACTGTTTTCTGTTCTGTATTTTTTGTTCTGTAGGTGGCTAATACTAAACATTAAAAAAGACATAAATTCTGTTATACAGAAACTGCTGAGCTTCTGATAATATAAAACCATAAGCAAAAAAGTCTTTCAGAACTATTTTCAGATTGGTTTTCGTGCTTTTTGAAGGTACTAGATGCAGAACCGTAGAAAATTTATGTAGTCTCCACACAAGACACATTGCTTTGAACTACTGCCTGACAGGGCATCTGTCTTCCAGACCTGTAGGACTGCTTAATATCCAGGACTTTAAGGTCTGTTTTGTTTATTTAAGTAATAAGCATGCCTAGGTTATAGGGTGCAATACTTCCAATTCATTTCTTTAAGGGCACTGAATAACAGTTTTTGCTTTCTTTTTTTCTGTGATTTTTCTGGAGTGTTGCTGAAATAACTGGAATTGTAAATTTCCACAGTTATGCAGGCAAAAATAATTTTTAGTCATGTGACAACTGTTTTTAATTGGTGATTGCAGCCCAGAAGTGTACAGTCTGTATCGGTAGTGTAAGTGTACAAAATCACTGCCCTGAAGGAACAGGACTGTTAGTGACTTTAGTTAAGGTGAAAAGAATCATGTGACATGGTTGAAATCTGAATGGGTTCAGCCTTCATTATATTAACAGCTTGCTGTTCTTTACCCAGAGATTAATTGTAAAATTGGACATTGCAGGATTCTGTTCTTTCATCCTCAAAGTCTCTCATGCCCTACCTAGTTTAATGTATTACAGCATTTCTCCTGGGGTGTGCTGTGGTATCCCATGCTTGGGTTGGGGCTAGAAGTGATTTCCAGTGCCAAGTAAATGCTCTGGATGGGTTGTGAGTCTATGTCAGGATAAAAACTCTCTGCACTCCTTCTCCTCTCCCACTGTCTCTGACAGGAAAGTCCAGGTGCATCAAGCAGAAAGAACAAGGACTGCAATGTTCTTCAGAATGCACCTTCCCTTCAGTGTGTCTGGAAGCACAGTCAATCACAGATGAAGCACAGCTCTGTTTATGGTTGCAGACTTACACAGGTTCCTGAGAAGTACAGTATTGGTCTGCAGTTCCTTTTAGTGAATCATCTCCTAGCACGTTTATGTTTTGGTTCCTTCCAAGTGCAGTTACTTGCTTCACAGTGACTGCTTGAATACCGTTGTATGTCCTGTTTGCTTAGCCTGTGATTTTTACAATGAAAATGTGAAAATTAGTAAGGGGTTGGAGGAAGCCTGCTTTGATAATATTCACGGGAGAAAATCCAGGTTGATTTCTAGAAGTGAAATCTAATTGTGTTCTCCTGAAGTATCGTGAGTAGTACAGACATGGAACATCAAACAGTGACCTTTAGTGTTACTTGTGCTTCTGTTTCCTTTAATGGTCAGGCTTTAGTGTACCTGATTCGACTTGGTTTTCAGGTATTTTTAGAGTCTCATTTCTGATAAAAGGCTTTTAAAAATAACTGTGCAATGAACAGTTCTGTTACTGAGGCCCAGAGTGTACTTCCCCAAAGTCAGATGTGAAATGTTAATTTTGCCACAATTTTAGGGGTGGGGAGGGGGAGCAGGCTGCAATGACTCCATAAATGCTAGGACTCTGAGTAACTAAGGCTGGTATTTGGACTGATATTGCAGTATTTTTATAATCGGCTTCCAGAGAAATAGCACTTGTTTGAACCTGTATCGAAAATTACAGGAAACTAAAGCATGTCTAGCACCTTTTCTCTCTGTAGCCTAAGGAGGACAATCAGCAAAAGGCTGATAGAATCTTCTTTTGTACCTGCCATTCCTCTCTTGTGTAGCAGGCTGATTCTATTGGAATGGAAAAATATGGCTCCATACCTCACCCACCTCCCAAGGGAAGTAAGGTAACACTCCAAATGAATAAGAAGTCCTGCCCTTCCTTGTACCTGTGCAGCTATTCACTGAACCAAATCATGAGACTCATCTGGGTGATGCTAATCAGTTTGCTCTGGGTTAATTTAACCCAAGTCAAATTCCTGCCCCTGTTCACCCATGTTCATGCACAGGTTTGGGTCAGTACATGTGAGAAGGCACTGCAGATGTCACTGTGGGCCATTAAAAGCTGCAAGACTGGCACCACCTTTTGGAAAGAGTTCCTTCTGCTAGGTTATCACTGAACTGTGGCATTACTAGAGAAAGGAAAGAAGACAACAGTGTGTAAGTAATTGGGTAGTTTTGGAAATGCTTTCATGTTTCCTGTGATCATATGAAATATTTCAACATCCATCCTGTTCTAGCATATATATCCAAATCAGGACTGCTTAGAACTGCATTTGGAACTTCATGTGTCCTGGGACATTTCAAGTCCTTTCTCACTTAAATGGCAAATGTGATGTCTTAGGGCTGTGGCTGATGCTACGGAAATGTAGTCTCAACCTTGAAGCTTTCTAACCCAGCTGGTAGCATATGAGTTATTTATAGGGCAATCAATTGTAGCTTTGTTAAAATGTCTGAGGTTTTGGGGTTGGTTTTGTTTTTTTTTTCAATAGCACTAAACGTTTACATAATTTAAATAAGCTGGGATGCAGAATTTGGTACAGTATTCAGTTCTTCTTGTTCCTGGAATTATCTGTGGTTTGTTTTACTGAAGTTGATATACATAAATGCCAAACTAAAACCCTATATAAGCAAGCAACATTGACAGTCTAAGGCAGAAGTTATTCTGGTGACTGATTTACTCTAAAATGGTATTAATTTTTATGAGAAACTTCTGGAAAGTGTCAAGGATATTTTTCTTATTTAATTTTAGGGTATAGTTTAAAAACTCTAGAAAATGGGATATTAAAGTGGGAGGTACTCACATGTGAAAATGCTTACTGTCTTTAATACCTTGAAAAAGTTACTTGGTTTCAGTGATTCTAATATTACATATGCTTCTTTATATAGTTCAGCAAAATATAAGCATTTTTGGTTTGCTCCCTCTAACATCAGTTTTGTTGATTTCCTGAGGAACTTTCCTGGTTACTATTTAGGTTGTGGAAAATTGCAGAGATTTGGCAGTGTGGAAGTTGTGGGCAAAGATGATTCTTCAGACTTGTTCTTTGAAGGCTTCCTAAAGATGGCAAGAATTCAGGGGTTTAATTAGGACATTGAGCTGCAAGACAGAGTTTTTGCTTTTTGATGGGCTAAATAGAAGTATCTTGAATAGTCAGTCATGGTTTTAATGTTCTATTCCTGAATATTTTTTCACTAGACCTGCATGGCAAACAATGTGATGTATTTTATACGTGCTGCAAATGGACAATACAGTGAGGATGTGCAGTTCAGAGGAAAAAAAAAAAACAAACAAACTTGTATTGGATCTACACAGTGCATTAGGAAGAGGCTCCTGGCCTCTGAGAGCAAGTATGATCTCAAAACCAAACCAAAATAGTCCATCTAAAGTATTCCTGATACGCTGCCTGGCTGACAATCAGTCTAGAAGAGAGGTAATCTCAGGAGATTGTGGGAAACACCCACAGGAGATTATAAACCTCAGGAGGGAGTGTATCTCAATTATAAGCTCAAGATCACTTACTCCATTACTGTGACAATATATACTGTAACTTGTATTAAAAATATTTGCACCATCAGCTGACTTATTGTTCTAGAAAATCTAAAACCAGCATCCACTTCAGAAACATAACAAGAAGAGCTCTCTGCTCCTGGCTGCTTGGCTGCATTATTTTCTTCAGGCTCACTTCTAACATTGCCGAACTCAAAACCAGCAAGGGTTACTAAATGCACAGAACACATGTTCGTCTTGGGGTGTCTGTGTGTTAAACAGCATAGGAGGCTAGAAAGTTGTTTTTTTGAGGAGTATCATATAGTTTTGCTTTCTTTCCAGATTCTTCACCAGTTTTATACTCAAAGTATAGTTATGGACAAAAAGAATAAGGAACTTGCACAGAAAGCAAGTAATTTAATACTAATGTAATGGAAATTAATAGTACAGTTTTCATTTTTACAGAAAGAAAAAGGAAACAAACTTTTACAGACCAAGTAGTTAAAAAGAATTAAAATTGTTGCCCTAGGAATTTATGCCCTCCGTTTTAGCAAACGGGCACATACAAGGGTTTTTTGGTAATGCCTAACAGGATTGTGTCAACAAGTCTAGACTTTTCAGAGAAATGAGCTTGGAGACATTATCACAGAAGTAGGCAAAAATGTGCTAGTGCTACCTCTTTATTCATAGAGACATCAGGGGTCATGCTGTAAATATCTTATGCAAGTCTGTTCTGGCTAGTATCCTGTTACATGCAAAATAAATGATATGTTATAGTGGCTTAGTTTGACCAGTCACCGTATTGAAAGTGACATGTACATCTTATTGTAAGCATAATATATCCAGTATAGAATCTTATTATTTGCCTTTTTCTTCTGCTTTGACTCCCATAATAAACCACACCAGCTTTAAGTCCTTTAATGTCTTTGTATTTCTCATCAAGATATTAAGGTAGATTTTTTTCTGCACAACAATAGGAAGGTAGCAACGTTTAGAGTTGGCTGTTACATAGGGTCATAGCAGAAATAACATGTATTTTCACATACCTTATTTATATTTCATCATAACTACTTTTTCTGGGGTCAGCTTTGACAGTAAATGAAAAGGTGTCTGTTAAAGGGAAGGATTATTTAGTAATGTATTGAAATTGGAAGGACATCTGTGACATGTTCTGTGCCTCTTCTGCCTTGCTTTCTGTTGTCCACAGCATTGGGGTAACAGCTAGATTTCCACTAAACAGCAAGAAAAGCCTGTGAGTTGATGCAAAGCAAAATGGTTTTCTCTCAATGATATAGCATGATAAGTAAATACTAAAAGTAGCAAACAGTTGGCTGTCTGATTTGTCAAAGGGTGTGTTTAATTTGCTCTGTGCGTGAGCGTATCCAAGTTCATGGACATGGAAAGCACCTCACCATAAAACTACCCAGAATTTTAATTATCTTACTCTGTTAGGTTAAATTACTAAACAGCTTCTTCAAAGATGCTGTTCTATGTTTGAATAAACACAATATGCAAAAATGTGAAAATTGCTCCTAGTATGATACCCAAGTGGGATATGGTGGCTTTGTGGTGTCATATTTTGGGAAATTATTTAAAGACTCACAAAAGGACACTGTCACTCTGTTATTAATGTTAAAAATTGTTGATGCTCTGTGCAGTGTGTTTTTCTAATTAGAAGAAAGCTGTAGAGTACCATTTCCATAATCAACATGGGAACAGAAACTCAGCAAAATTTCATGTATTTGCAGTGAAACTGCTCCTCAGCAACATAAAAATGGCTTTTATAACATAAAGGCTGTAATTAGAATAAGTCAAATCAGTTGGAAACGATTAAAGCCAGAACAGGCTAAGCTGCCTTCTAAATATTTGTCTGGAGATTAGCCCTACTCTTACAGCCCCTGAGAAGCATCTTTGATTTACTTATAATGCTTGACATGGCAAAGATAATCCTGCAGAAGGCAAATGAACACAAATTTAGATGTGCTGTTAGGCTCTCTTTGTTGATTTGACAGGAGGCAGCATATTGGAAGTGATGTTGGAGAAATGAGTATAGGGTCACATTAGACAAATTGTTTAACCCCCTCCCCCCTCCCAATCATCAATTTAAATTCTTTTAAAAATGTACTCATTCTTTGAAGCTTTTAGGATGCACTTTAGAAGTCCATGTGGAATAATTTTCTGCATGTCTATGCGACAGTTGATGTGAGTCTCATTGTATTTAAAATTATAGTCCCGAGATGGAACTTTCTGCTTGTTGCTTGTCTGACATCAGCTATTAAAATACAAGTAAAGCTTGGCAGGTATAAATTTGAAGAAGAAAAGAGACTATGTAAGGAGATCAGAATTGTTCATATTAATCAGCTAGTTGTGGAAGAATGGCAATGCACTCTGTAGACGAGTTCTGTGGGAAGAACAAACAAACAAACCAGGCACTGGGTAGCCAGTGACTTACTGACACCCCTCTACTGCACTTTTGATAGCCAGAAAGGTTAATAGGTGTAGAACTAATGTGGCTCATAGAGTGTAAACATGGACTGGCCATTGCATTAGCTTGTCGATTTAATGACATCATCAGAAGGTAACTATGAACCTTGAGAAGGTAATTTATGTAATTTATGAAAGCCAGACTGTATTTTAGGATGATGAACCTCTACGTTATTGTTAACCCTTGACTGCCACATGGTATACTGGTACAGAATGGTGAAAAATTGTTAAGTTTGTAAAGTGGAGTTACTTGAAATGATTTTAAAACCTTAGTTTCTTGGTGTAGAGCAGATTCGTACTTTGTGTAGTTTTCCTTTCATTTATAATCTCTGCAACATCCCAAACTTTTTGTTTAGCTGGTGAAAATATAATCAGTCTAATGTATTCTCTTACTGAATTTTAAACAAGACCATTAAAACTCCTTTAACGCACTAAAGTAAGCTTCAGAGAGGGTTTCCATTTCATCTTTATTGAACTGAGGCTGTAGCACTCTTTCCCTTTGCACCACAGTGAGAGGCTGTCAATAATTCAATAGGCATGGCCTTGATGGGCCAAGGCCTAACTTAGACTTTAAACAGAGCCAAGCAGCTTGTCAAAGTGTGATGTGCTGTCAATGCCTGACTGATCTATACTGCATGAATTCTCCCTTAGCTCTTGATGTATCCCTGGGAATAAAAAGAAAGTAATTTTAGAAGTAGACTTAGTGTGAAGCACCTGTTTGTTTTGAATTTTTAAAAAGGGAAAGTTGTCTGAGTAATGAAGCTCAATGAAGTAATTGAATTTTTGTTTAGAGGACCCACACTAAATTCCTGTCTAATAGCAGGGATGTGTTTCCAGCATTTTCAGGAAAGGAAGTCACAGTGTTGGAAAAGATGTTAATGCCTTAGAACAAATTCACTTGGAGCAATACTTAATAACTAATGACAAGTAACTTTGCTTAATCCAAATTACCTATTTACATCTTCCACTTGTATTGATATTGTACTATTGACAGTCAGTATTGCAGTAATAAAACTTTTTCACAGCTATTTGTTTTCAAGGTTTTTCCCACATGCAGTACCTGGTATATGTGGTGTGTTGTTTTCCTTTCTAAATGCTTTACATTGAATTTGCTTATATTTTATAGTTTACTTAGAAGCTGAAAAATTACTTGCTTTTCTGAGAAAATTGTTTAGAGAACAGTGAGATGATGTGGTAACTAGTTATATACTAGTTCTCTTACACTTAATACATAAATGTAAGAGCAGAATTATATCTAAGGTGCCTTTGAAAAGGTATAAGAAAGCTTAAACATGACTTCACAATATTTGTCTAAAACCCAAAATTTAGTGTTATGTGTACTTAGTTTTATTTTAAAGTCTTTGAATGTTAGTCCTTGTGTTGCTCAGCTTCTCCTATGATAAGTTTTATTGGAATTTAAAAGATAAAACTAACATTACTATTCTCCCTTTAAATGCATTTGTTTTGTAATTGTTTTCTTTACAAAACCATGTTTTATGAAGTTTCTGTATCTTCAGAAAGTTTCATGAGACTCACAGGTTCTCAACCATCAGGTAATTTTGAATAGAGACACAAGAGACTAATGGAAAAATAAATGAAGTTCTCTTCGTGTTTTAGAAGTGCTGAAACCTTGTGCTAGTGGGTTTGATAGTCACGGGTTTTTTACAGCTAGTTGTACAGTTTCATTTTAAGTAGCTTATTCCAAAAGTTGTCATTTTTTCAGAAAACTTGAATTTCAGTATTTGATCAGTGTTTATGATACTGCAGCTTTTATCCTTCACACGGGGAAGCAGAGGAAACACAGTGTAAAACATGGCTGATCATGTTTCTCAACTAAGACTTTATTTTAGTGGTGTGGCTGCCTCATACTCCAGAATGTAAACTAATTGAAGCCCCCACTGAAGACTGAATGGAGAGACAGATTTTTACTAAAAACAAAACAATTGAAAAAGGTACTGGTTTGGGTTGTCTGTTTGTTTTGTTTTTATTTTATTTTGTTTGATTTTTTTCATATTTGTTAAGTTGCTCCTTAAGCTGGCCATTAAATAGTCTCACTCTGTGCCAAGTAAGACTGATCTGCTTAACCTGCAGCTGAGAATTGTGTGTTGGATTGTTGATTTGTGCTGGAGTTTGTGTTGATGCCAGAGTAATGTTGTATATTGAGCAATTAGGCAAAGATATTTGTGTGAAACAAACTTCACACCCCATCAATTTACCTGTGTTGCTTGAGGTACACAGTGCTCACTGCACTTGAAAATGTGATAGAGTAACTATATTGGTTCAACACTTCTCATGACAATGATCTTTGTTAAAAAAAATGTGTGTGACAGACTTCAAACTCTTTCAGTCTCACAGCTCATGACTAAAATTCATGATTTGGCCAGTGATCTTCCAAATAATTAATTCTTCCAGGTTAAGTATGTACTTTTGACGCTCTGAGTGCATATTTGTGCTGAAGTAAAGAAAGGAAATTAATAGATTGACTTGGAGAAATGCTGCAGGCCTTGATGCTGTGCTGCCTTGAGGGATGATGGGCTGAAGGCTGTGGCTGAGATGGTTGTTCACCATCATAACGTGAGCAGAGAAGGAACTTGACAAGAATAACAATGTATCCTGTGTGTAGTGCAGTGTATGAAGTGCAAGCAAGGTGAAAATACATAAAACTGAATATTAACATGCTTGCAAAAAGATGTTTAAAGACATTCCTGCGAGATTGGAGTGAGATGAGAGACTTCTTCATTCTGACAGTTGTTTACATTCTTGACTTCACTGCTTAAGTAGAATTTGGTTGGTTTTCAACAGATGATCTGTAGAAGGATTAGAACACACTTCTTGTCCAGATCTTTCTCTGCTACCCCAGATTCCTCAGATGTATAATACATGCTTTGGGCATGTATCTATATCTGAATAGCTGTGCCCTGCGTGTGACAGTAATGTTTGTTAGAATTAAGCTGTTGTAAGAGCAGTTTTAGTAACTGACTTTGGAGAAGGTGTGCTTGTGAGGCTCTCCTCCTACCCCTTACACAAATTTGCAAACGGATACTGGTGCAGCACTCACTAGCTTTTGTCAGCAGAGGCCTAGGGGTGGAAACCCACTTTTGTGAACCTTGATATTCTCTTTGTTGTGCGACAGAAGTAAGGAAACTTTTGCAATCACCCCAGGATATTTTGATCACAAAGAAAGTATTAGCAAGGTTTCCCAGCTCGTGCTGATGGCAAAAGTAAGGATCGTTTCTCTTAGGGACTTGAGCAAATGATAGAAAAGGTGAAAACATACAAGAAAAAGCTACTTTATTTAACCAGTATTTTTTATTTTATTCTGGAGTGTTTAATCTCAGGTGCCAAAAAAACCAAATTAAATGCCAAAAGCACTCCTACCTGAGTGAGTTCTCAGGCATCTGTATCTAGTAGCCTTAATTCTGCACATCTTGATTTCTCTTTGGATCTTAGCCCGTGTTTGGTCGTTGTTATGCATAGGTAACTTTTGCTAATGTAATCAGAAGAGAATCCACTAGGTTTTCTGATCCTGCCTTTCAGTATAGAACCATCAAAGCCTTACAAATGAACAGAGCTAGGTTAGCTTTGGTGTACAGAAGGAACTGCCTTTGTGGAGCCCTGGGTGTAGCATAAGTTTGGAAACAGCCTTGCTCATTGTACAAAATCATTAGAAGTGCTGTGTCTGGGAAACACAAGAAACTGGAATGGCTAGGTGAAAGTGAATAAAAATGAGGAGACTCGCAAACTGCTTTTGCTTGAGGGCTGGTTTTAATGAGCTTGTCCCTAATGAGTTGTCCCTGCAACTAGCTTCAGGCCTAAACAGATGAGGCAGGGGTTCTGCTAAATTTTTGATGGGATTTGCAGTGGTTTTATGAGAAAGCAAGCGGTAGAGAGTGCAAAGTTGTGTCATGAATCTTTTACGAGACTGGATTGTTGTCCATCTTGTCAATAGGGATTGTGAGACCTGATTGCTGATAGAAGACATGCCACATGCTGCTTGTACTGCCAAACTTAAATAAATAAGGTAGCATATATGTCAAGGGAAGATTTGGTTTGTCAGGAGCAGGGACTCAATGACCAATATATGGTGCTTTCTAAAAATAACTATAATACGTTACCGAGTTGATTACTGAATGAATGGTGGTGTTTGCAGCCAGGTGTAGCCGTGTACAGAAACAGACTGTGTGTGGGTGTGGGCTGTAAGGGTGACCATGTACCACTTGGTGTGTTGGTTCTAATGCAACGGTAGATGGAAAAACTCATTCATCATTTCATGCTTTTATGTTCCAAGGCTTGTATTTGTAGTTTCATTTTGGTTTAATTATATGGATTTCTGTTTGTTTTTTATTAGCAGTTTGTAAGCTCCAGAAGTAAAACAGAATTTTTATTGAGAGTCTCTCAATTTGAGAGATTGTTTTTGATGTTCCCAATACATGTCTCATCAATATGAAGAACTACTGATAAAAGTATTGCTTAGGTTTGGCTTACCCAACAAGATTTTCCTAGTGGCTTAGTTAGTTGCAAAAATGCCTGTCAGCAGCCTTTGCTGCATTTGGAAGTGTTCTTTTCCATATTTCCAGTTGCATTGCACACATGTTGATCATGTAACAGATGTAAATAGGCCTTGCTTTCTTAAGCTGCTTTTATAGAATTTCACATCAGCTTTTGACAGTCAGGCTACAGTGTGAAAGTTCATCTTGGATTAATATGTAGTTTACAAATTTTGTTTCCACTTTGTAAGTGTCATTTGGAAAGTGTAGGAAAAAAACAACTTCTTTGAAAATTGATATTTTTTTTATTACCTTCTGAAGTTGTTCCTCAGGGTTAGTTTGAATCCTTGTTTTATGTATTGTGTAAAATACAGGTACAGGTCCATGGTGGAGTGAAGATAAATCCATTTGTTTAAGTTCTATGAAGCTAAATTAACAAGTGCTGGTGGGAAATAAAAAATTAAATAATTAACTAAGATCTTATTTTAATATTATGTTACTCCATAAAGTTTAACAACATGAATATATTGCATTAAAATGTCATCATTTTCTTAAATGTACACAGCGGAAACACATTCATCAAAGAATTCAAAGATTATCATGTTCATATTTATTGATCTGTCTCCATAGTATTGAATAGATTGAAACACAAAGACACGATAAGTGAGGCCAAGTCTTAGGATGTCATGTTTCTGTTCTCTCAGGTCTTTATTTCTAAAACTGTTTTTCCTCTATTCATTTTATGTTCATCCTTCCTTTTTTTCCTCCTGCTGTTTGTTATTTTTCCCAAGCATATATTATTTTGGTTGCTTCTCTCTCCTAATCTAAGTCTCACTTCTTTTTCTAATATTTGATCTTCATAAGGTAAATAGAATGAGGAAAAGGTATGTTCACATGAGCAAAAACTGTACAGAGAATGGCTAAACTGGCTTGTTGGGAGTGGGGAGAACAGCAGAACTTGACACTTAAAAAATGAGTCAAAATACCTGTAAAGACTATGCATAACTAAAACAAGCTCTAATACATAAAGAGATTCATAAAGTGAACTCCTTACAAGGTATTTGATATGGCATCAAATAGAAATAGCAGGCCCACAAACAGAACCAGATGAAATTTCTTTCTAGTGTTATCAATATATGATTTTTTTTGTGTAATACCAGAGTACTCCAACAATTTTTTAAAAAAATCAAGATTCTAGTGAACGTAATTTTATAAAATATGTTTGAACAGTAGTAATATTTCATTTTGGTCTGCTTTCTGGGTTTTTAATACATGGTGTGTACCTTCTGCTGTCACCATCACATTTTAGAGCCTAAATCAAGACTTCCAGAAATAAGATTTTCAGATATCATAGGGCACATCATATCGCTTTAACAGTTTTTCCTCAGATATCCTGAATATGTCTCAAGTCTTTAACTTATTTTATCACAGCTCTTTCCTCATTGTTTCCTACTGCGTCTGCATTTGTTTTTCTTACAGCTAGAAATTAAACAAAAAAATTTATGTGGAATTTACTATGAATATGTAATACTATAAACAGGAACTTAATTTAGATTTGATGAAAACACTGTTTTATTCATTCAGATAGATAATATAACTTCTTTTACTGACGGGAAGATCTGACTCTCATTTTAAAACTTAGAATTTTCAGCTCTATCTCCAAATAAATGTTTTAAAAGCATTTTGGGAATAAATTTATTTAAAATTGTCTCTGGTTCAAAAGCAAAATGGCAGGGAGAGGTAGGTGCCATCACAGATGTATTTAAAGCTCTCTTCAGAGACAAAAGTAAATTCTTTTAGATTAAAGAAAAATCTAAAGTTGTTTTCTGCTGGTCTGGTAATTTCTGAAGAATACTAAAATAATGAGCTTCTATTGCTGATATTGATTAATGTAATTTTCTTAGTGTTTTCAAGTACTGCTATTAGTCCAAACAGTAAAGATCATAAGCTCAGGGGAAGGATGCAGTACATTACCTAGGGGAGAGCAGTGTCAACTGCTCTGAAGGACATAGAAGGTAACCAGACTTCAAGGGAAAAAGATTCTTTAGTCAAGTTAGACCTGCTTTTGGGGGGTTAATAAAAGAAGACAAATTAGTTTGTTCATGCTAGTTGTGTTGTTGCTTATTTTTATACGTGTGGCTTGGTATTCCAAATGTGATAGGTTCTGATTGTTTTCTGTGGTGTGTGCATTTGTGTGCTGGACAGAAAAGTTTCTATTCCCTTATTGGAATAGGTTCCTAAGTATTTGTTTTTCCTGAGAGATCTGTGGGGTTTGCTTTTGGGCAGATGTGTATCAGTTTTCATTCCAGAATCTGCAGTTTCATCAGGAAGAAAGTATGTGAAGCTGTTTTGAAGCTTTTGGCTCTGGTGAGATGAGGTGTACCTTATTTTTTCAGTATCCAAGAGGAATCTTCTTATCTTCCTTAATAGTTTTCATACAGCCAAATTTAGATACCAAAATAAATGGCCAAGTTTTCAGAAGAATCTATGATTAAGACCCCTATTCCTTTTAAAAAAGTTTATATTTCCGGAGCCTAAATAGAAAGTAGAAACTAAGCTGCTTTTTGAAACCTGACCTTTATTTTAAGACTGAATAAATTAGGATGGGTTTGCTTATTCCCAGCGAAGACAGAAATGAGGTTTACAAAATGAAGATGGTTTTCTTCAGTTGCTTGAGTTTTCTGTTTTGCTGTTCCTTTTGTGGCTCATGAGAAAATACTAGTCTTTGCCTTTTCTCATTCTGTCCTCAGATGGGGTTGTCATCAAGACAGCAGGAGAAATTACTGCTTTACATGAACTTGTAGTCTTCTTAGTACGTGCTGTAATTAATTTTAACAATAAAGAAATACGTGGGTTTGTAAATTACCGTATTGTATTTGATTTTGAGGTGCAATATGAGGCAATCATTTTTCCACTCTAAACACTAAATAGGTTAATTTTGATGAACTTTCTTTTCAATCAGCAGATGAAACAAACTGATGTTAAGTTGGGAACTGGAAAAACTACAGTAAGTTCCTTCCTTTTCTCCCTCACTGCAGTAAGTCTATACCCTTTGGCCTTTCAGGTACACAACAAGACTTTCTCTGTTCTCCTGATCAGGATAGAGTTGAGGAAAGGGTAGAGCAGATACTTTCTTGGAAACACATGAAATTATTCTGTATGACTTATACATACGCTGTATGTACATTTTAAAGGTATTTTTTAATATGCTTATCCTTATTTCTTGTATTTTCCCCTCAATTTTAGTATCTCTGAAATACTGAATGCCTAGAGGATTTTCCAAAAAACTCCTAGTTTATTAAATAAATATATATGAGCACACAGATGACTGTGCTTGTATGTTAGGTTGTTAATACAAGTTCTAGCTTGTATTATATTTAAGGCATTATAAGTTTGGTGAATTTGCAAAAGATTTATTTCACATGTAAAGATTTTTGTGCTATAGTTTTCCTTTGTATGTTGAAAA
This sequence comes from Apus apus, assembly GCF_020740795.1. NCBI lineage: Eukaryota > Metazoa > Chordata > Aves > Apodiformes > Apodidae > Apus > Apus apus. The sequence goes on along the minus strand of NC_067295.1, from coordinate 13,038,997 downwards.
TGGCACATGGCAAACTCTTGGGCTGACAACATAGGTATATTTTTTGTCTATCAAGTAGGTTGGCCCAGAACGGGGTTTTTCTCCTTCTCCACACCAGTTTAGTTTATTATTCTCACAGGATCTCTTCAGTTAATTTTTTTGTGATGTGCTCAGTTGCTGGCATATCTACTCAGTGAAACGCACAGAGCAACTGGAGATTTGTATCTATTTTTAGATGTGTGAGGGTATGGATAGTGGTCATCAGCTTCCTTCAGAAATATCAAAGCTGATTGATTGACTTGTTATTCTGAGGGAAGCAAGAATATAGCTTGAGTAATGGATCTGTATTTCTCTTGGTGACTGCTGTTTCCATCATTATTGCTTGGCAAGTGTCTGGTTTATGAGACATCACGAGATATTAGTAAATATGAGTGTTGTGACACTGATTATGAAATTAGGTTTATTAACTGTATTAGCTAATTCCCCTTTCTTCTTTAGAACAGGCTCACTGAGCAGTACAGTGTGAGCAGGCTATATACTCATCTCAGCCATACATGGGCTGTACCAAATACTTACGTTTCAGCTGAGACCACTGGCCAGACCTCCTCCTCGCCTCCCAATTCCCTAATCTAATCTAACTCTGTGGGGTTTATGGGGGTTCATTTAAGCAGCAGAAGCTGTGCTATAATTGTTACATGTGCCAGCAGCGATTTGCACCATCTGGGTATGAAAAAAAGGGGCTAGTACTACCACGGAGAAAGATCTTTATTCTATTACTAAGCCAATGTAATTCAAGAGCGGCTGCAGAGCAATTGGAAACTGAGAAATGGGCAGCTACGTAGTTATAGTGAAATGTCAAAGTATAATGAAACAAGGGAAATGTACTGCTTCATGATATGAGCCAAGTTACAAGCAGGTGGCAGCAGTAAATATGTATATAAATAACAATATGGATGAAATGTCAAGGTTTCCAGCTGGCTTTGTAAAGACATTTCAGGAATATTATACTTAGAGTAGCAGTGTATTTTGACAATTGAATACAAATATGTATCACTTCAAAATGCATATATTTACATTAAGAGCTTAGGTGTACTCAGGTTTTATCACACTTAAAATTTAGCTTCTGGCCCCAAACTTTAGTTAAAACAGCCTGATAGTTTGTGAAACTTCAAACATACTGTGTGTTTTATGGCAGATTTGCTTCCATCTGACACCTTGTTATTCCACATAATGAAACCCGCAGTGTTTCTACTGGTACATTTTTGAAAATGAACGTAGACTAAGATAACTTGTGTATAATATTACACAGCTGTGTGGAGACCTGTTTCCATGCCAAGCCTGTAAACTTAGGTACAATGCAAAATACAGTCAGGGTGTTTGTTGGTTATGACAGAGGATCATGCAGTCAGACCTTTCAAACTGGAGAGCAAAACATTTTCAGTACGCTCTTCAGGACATTTCAGTCTCAAGGCTGAAGTTCTAGCTGCCACTATCAGTTCAATGACATTATTGGCTTTGAAGAAAGACATTCTCTATGATCAACATTATAAAAGTTTCACAACAGGGAGCATCAGAGAAAAAAGAAGATAAAGCATTTAAAAATAGATTTATTATTTTTTCCCCCTGTATTTGACGTGTGGCAGTTCATACCACCTTTTCTCAGAGAGTTCTCATGGAGTCAAATGCAGGAGGAGAAAGAGCTCTGACATACAGTTCAAAAACTTTCAATTCAAGTATTCATAATTAAGTTGCAAGCAGCCAGGAAGTCACAAAGTGATTAGAAAAGTAGATAATAATGAAAAACAACTCTTAACAAAGCCTCTAAAGTCAAATGCATTAACAGTTGTTAAACAAAGCTTGCATTTTATTTGCTGAGTAGAGCCTTTAGAGAGCAGCACTAGCATTGCCTTTGGCTCTGTTCTGTGTCCTGAAGATCAAGAAACTTGTTATGTTTACATTCCAGCATTTTGTAAGCATGAGATGAACACAAGTTAATATGTTTTCAACATACTGATATTGTAGGGATAAATTAAACTTAGGCTGAGAACTAGGACATTATGCTCCAACTCTATTAGTATTTTTCAGTCCAGATACTTCTGAAAGTCTGATAATGAAATTATGAGATTACCAATTACTAGAGATTACCAATTTGCTAACAGCATTAATACAGTAGTTGCTGATGGGTTACAGACAGTGACTGCCAACATCAATTTAATACAGGTTACAGAGTTTTTGTAACTAAAGCAAATCACCTTATGATGCAAGTGCTTCAGAAATGTCTCAGTAAATGTGTGGAATCTATAGTAGTATGTGCTGCAGAAAATAAGCTGAAACTTTGATTTACTGTTTTGTTTATTCTTCAAGACAGTGATCAAAGTGTGTCAGGTTGGACAGGGCTCTGAGCAACCTGGTCTAGTGAAAGATGTCCCTGCCCATTGCAGGGGAAGTGGAACTAGATGATCCTTAAGGTCCCTTCCAACCCAAACTATTGTGTGAGTCCATGATTCTATAGTCACTTAAGCACATCTGTTACATTGATGTATCACTAGTTTTATGGACCTGGATTAATTCCAGAGTAAACACTGAGCACTCTGCTGAAGAGCTGTAAACATAGATACAAGTCATTCATCTGCAAATCCCCAAGCATGATTTGCCAATGGACTGAGTGCCTCAAATATTTTATCCTCTTTGATGCAGCAAGATGCTAATACTCTCCATGCTGTAATACTGACATTGATTGGGGGGGAGAAGTAGTAAGGTGTTTTTTTTATTACTTATAATTACATTTGCTTGCCTTTAATATGGAAATACTATCAATCCTAAAGTTATGCTACAAATTTAAGAAGTGTGAATTTGATAAAAGTGAAATCTGCAGTGTTCCAAAAAGAAAGTTATGCAATATACAGGTTCCCAACAAGGTGTATATGTGTCTTCTAAAATTAACTACCATACCAGTTTGGGTATTTTGAACTAGACAAGACTACAACCTTGCACCCAAGCAATGAAAAATTCAGAAATATTTTCAATTCACTGTCCGAATTTGGAATCTGAATCTTCTTAGTGTAAGGTACAATAATACTTGGGGATCTTTTTTAGGAAAATTTGAATCATTGTCTTAAGTGCAGTTGCCTTACATTATTTGTCATAGCTGTAGGTCATGAAATATTAAAGGAATTGTGATTTTTAAGAGCGAATTTATTTATGAGATTCTGTAATTTTGATATCAGTGATCATTATTTTTAATTGTCCCAAATCTCATCCAGAGCTATGGTTTTTGTCTTGTATTCTGAGTAGGAAGAGTTAATTTATCTTTTCTGGAATTTTATCCCAGGTCCAGAAAACATCGAATTAGTCTTCGCAAATGGGAATTAACTGAATGGGCAGATTTTAGCCTAATTTTTAATTGGCATCTATTAATCAACTGGGAGTGTTATTACCCACTACAAGGTACAAAAGATGTGTTGTACATGATTCTGATACAATCTCTGTCTTTAGGTACTTAAATTTAGCTCTGTAGGCTTCTGATTGTCATACCTATGCATCATTTATGTGGGTAGTTAATATTATACTGGGACAAATGCAGAAATGAGGACTGGGCCTTGACAGATATGGTATTTAGGATCTAAATAATAGCTAATTAACATGGTTATATTTAGCTGATATGTACAATACTTTCTGCTTACTACTGCAAATTTCGTAGCACATTAGAACCTACGTCTGTCATCTTTCAGAGCTACCAGCTGATTACAGCTGCTAATATAAAATAACTGGATGGGAGATTTCTGAGTGCTGTGAATTTTTATCTGTTTATATGATACTTTTATAAGTATTGAATAAGATAGTAATATTTGGAATTCAGTTTAAATGAGTGCAACCTACAGATCAAAAGAAAAAATGCTGTCCTTAAAGGACAGGTTATTGTATTTTCCTAGCAAGTGATCAAAGCTTGCTTCATTGGAACAGTGGTTAGGCACTGCTGCAGCATGCCAATGCTTAGGTCTCTTTTCTGTGCCATTTTGCTGTATCCCCTACAAGGACAGTGAAGGTAGACAGCTGAAGGACCCCCTAGAAGAAAGGACAGCATGTGTGGCAGAATTCCCTGTGAGGTTCCATCACATTTGATTTAAACATTTCATATTCATATTGAGTATCTTTTATGCTGGTTTTATGCTGATTATACCTAGAGGCCATTAAATGTTATCAGGCACTTTATATTTGCAATTTTGAATGCAATGCATGGTATAAAATTCTTTTACAGGGATATGTTTGACATGGACCATGAACATATTAAAGTGAATGTACTTTTGTAAACTCATAGAGGTTGAGGGCATCTTTTTTTATTATTTCTCTTTTAACTGTCAACTGCTGGATGTAAGTTGGTTCTGAGGTAGGGAAAATTAAGTAGGTTTTAAAATATCTATTCCTGTGACTTTTGCTTTTGCTGTTTTGAATTATAAAACCAGAAGAGTTTATACAGTCCATCACGTTTGCTCAAGCACTACAAAATACGACTTTAAGGAGTATACTTGGAGATCTATATCTGATGTTCCATTTTAGTATATTCCCCATAAGGAGTTAAGTTGACATACTGGAGAGATGCAGTTGAAATAGCAAGGAGCACTGTACAGAGGCTGTTGTGAACAACTGGGTGTAGGTTACTGAGCTTCCACTAGAGAAAGATCTTAACCTGTTCAAGTATAAGATAAATCTTATTCTGTGGAGAAAGAGAACAGTGTGTTTGGAGTATATGGGAAAATAGAAAGAAAAATTAAATGAGGAGAATTTTAATCTTCAAAGCACTTTGGAAGCTGTAATTCTGACAACATACATGATAGAGGTACATGTTACCAATATAAGCTTTGTTTCTTCCAGAACAGACAGGGCTGGGCTCTAGGCCCTGCTGTGCATCCGTGCCTGTATGACCAAGACCAGCCCATCTTTAAAGCCAAGGAAAGGGTATGCAAATACTCAAATAATATATAATACAATTATAACCGACATAACTACTTGAAAACTAAGGCAAACATCATTAAGACCATTAGCACTAATATATTAAGAATACATGCTGGACCATCTACAAGCACAGGTTTTCCAGAAAGATCCTGTAGGATACCAGCACAATGAAAGTCAAAATGTAGTATTTAAAAATCACTTCTCTTTCTGGATTAAAATAGAATGCAAATGACTACCAGAGACTAATAGATGCTACAATGATTGTAAATCAATGTAGATGATGCAAGACCCAACTTTTAATTTCTCTATAAAGGTAGGGGAAAATAAAAAATTAATAATCCCCTTTTTGGAAGTCCTGTAAGCAAGTCTTCTGGCATACAGCCAACCATTTTAATCAAAATAACTTTCCAACTTGGTTTAGAATTAAGGTAGGTCACATAGAATCATATTTAAATTCATTTGCAAAACATGTATTCTCTCATGTACCTATCATGGTAAAAAGCAGGGTACAGAAGCTGAGATATTTTCCTTCTTTTTATAGTATGTTCAAAGGATCTGTCAAGTATTTTTGCTGGACGTGCTTAATCCTAGGGCTTTCAGATGCAGCTTGTTACCTTCGCTCCACTTCAACACAGTTTTGTGATGTATTTAAGAGGCTGAGGCTAAACTGGGTCTGCTTGGAAAAATAAAACCTAACAAAAAGGTATTTTAACCTGTTTAGGCTGACTTCTTGTCAACCAGTTCAAAGGTTTATGCTGTTGTTATAACCTGGCATTGCAAAGAGGTGAGATATATACAACAGAACAAGTAACACGTCAAGTTTTCATTGCAAATAGTCAAATTTTATAAAGGGTAAAATTCTCATAGTTTAGATCATAAATAATTTCTGGTTTCCTATTAAGATACTATGAGAAATGCTGTAGACTTCTCAGCTGCTGAAGTAAAAAATTAAAATAGAAAGGGAAACATGAAGTCTGCAGAGAACAAATGAAGGTAAAGATTAAGATATAATTAAATTATTACAAGTTAGACCAGTGGTTTAACAGTCTATTTTAAACTGGTTTTGTTTCTGAAATCTAAGTTTAACCTAAGCTTTCCACATTATTATGGTGGAACAATGGTGGATCTCAAAAACAGAGAATGAGGAATGGGTAGTCGTGCCTCTCTGGTGGCTTTAGCAGTCAGGCTTTTCATTGACTAGAAAGGCTCTTCCTCATGGGTGGCAGATTTCAGTGGAGCACAGACCTGCCTGTCCCCCAGTCTCCTTTTATGGAGCCAAACCCAGTACGTTCTATGTTCCAGTGCTGCTCTGAGTGAATCTATATCCTGCTGCATGCTATTTATAATTTGTTTGGGCATGCACTCACAAATATTTTCTGTGATCTAATAATAGCTATTACTGATAGCTTAAATGACTTCAGCTGTTGAATCTGTTTACTATTCAGCATGGTGTACTGTTAGTGTTGATTTACTGTAGTAACTCCACAACCTCCCAAGTCTGCTATGGTGGTTGTGTTTCTCAGTTGTGATTTAGCTGGGGAAAACCTGCTAAAATACAGCAAAGATAGTGCCTGAAAATAAGAAATAATTTAAATGAAAGACTAGTAGTATGGAAACTTCTTTATTATTATTTTAAATTAGTGGCTAAATACAGGTATCTTGTCTATTATGATTTGATCATGAGGTTCTCAGAAGCCCTTCCTCCCCTGGTGACCCAGGTCAGTGTAGCTTTCTTTGCTTACTTTATGTATAGAGATAACTCAAGTTCCTTGGATGAATCTGTTAAATTCTTCAAAGAAATAGTCTTTCCAGTGCAAGGTGTCATATTCAAAGAGTTTTTATCAGGATATTCTTAAAATAACTGGTTTAAAATGGAAATACTTATGGAAAATAGTTCTGGAAAATAGCAGTGCAAGTTCATCTTGTTGAGGCATGAGGTAAAGTTTGGCGTGTTGCCTGAAAATAGGGGAATGCTGAAAAATGAGCTATTTTACTCATTCACCTTAAAATTTAATCAAATTAATCCTGTCATAAAAACAATTATTTCTCTTGTGCTCCACCTGCCCCCTCTCCTGCCCTGTATGGTCCATGGAGTTATGGCCCCAGCAGGCTGTGTTGCCTTTCATAATTGCATAGACTTTTCCTCTCAGGATGGTCATGTAGCAAGCACTGTAACTGTTTATCTAGAAAAAAGGCATTAAAAATGGCATTATGTCTTTTTTTGTTAGCCTGTTTTCAGCTCTGTCTTTTATAGTGAATAAGCAGAGGGAAACAAGGAGAGGAGCCAGCTCCAGGTGACTGGCCAGCTGCCTGTGGATCAGCATCAGAAAGTGCTCCACAGATTGCAATCTGAAACCCATTAATATAATGGATAAAGTCTATGAAGCATTTTAAAATCTCCCTTGCTTATAGTGCTGCATTTTATAAGCTAGGTGACATCAAAAGAATTGGTTCTGGCTCAGACCATCTAATAAAAATGGATAAGGCTTATTTTTATGCTGAATATCAGTAAAAGCATGTGCAGAAAATTACATTTAACATTCTGGCTTTTACCCAGAGCACAACAAAGTCTATCTTATCCCCATCCATCAGAACAGAGTTTGATAGGTTTGGAGACCTCAGGTTTTTGCCTCCTTCTATTGAAGCATGAAGAAGCAGCTTGGACTTGCATGTAGATCATATGAACATGACATTGCTTACTTTTACTGTTACATTTCCTTGAACAACTACAAAAAAGGCTATTTGATTAGGCACATCATTAAATAGGGTCTTGTAAATGATAATTCTTAAAGCTGATATTAAGTATTAAATGATGTTATATCTTACAATGCAAGGAAAAATGGAAAGAAAGTCTGGCTAATTCCTTAAATCAGAGAGAGAGCAAGGTCCTTCTGAGGCCAGTAGAAATCACATGTTGATTTTGTGCCTATGCAGCTTTAATTATTGTTAATTTTTCTAGTCACCACATGTCTACTTAAAACTGATTTTTTTGGTTCAGTAGTCCAGCCTGTACCAGCATTAGCCTCCAGATCTCAACAGCATCCTGTTTATTCTGATCTAGCTTGCCTGACTGACTCCCCAAAGATAAAATTCACTAAGTGAACTTGACAGATTCCAGGCTGTCTCCATATGGCAGGGACTGTGCTGCAGCTTCAGAATCTGCCTGGGATTTCAAAGCTGCTCTCACCTTATTAAGATGGCAGCAGTTACATGCAAGTCAAGTTCACGGGGGCTTGTTTTAATTCTTCTGGCCTCTGCTTGAGTCCAATCCATACCATTTTTTTGTATTTGAATTAGAGCAGGACCAGAAGGATGACCTTTCTTTTCCAAACAGTTCTTACACCAGCAAGAGATCAGAATTGAAAATGAATCTGTACTTCAGTTGTTGACAATTTTTGGAGAAAAGTGTATACAGTTTTGTCTTAGCAGGTGCTAAATGGACCGGAGCAAAAGAGATTTCTGAAAAAAAGTGATGAAAGAGTGTGAATTTATTTCTTGCCATGTCTTTCTTCCCTTTTGCCTTTGTGTACTAACTGCTTATCTGTTGTTTTGGGTTTGTTTTTTTTTGCTATTAAAAAAATCAGTATTATTTTTCTATATTAAAAATGTCAAACCTATATTCTGACAACATCCAAATATTGAGCTTTGCGAACTGAATTGCAGGCAGCATTTCTGAGAATTCAGACCAGCTGAGGATCTTTCTCTGCATGTTGAAATCTGTGCTGCATGTGGCAGATAGCCAAAATCACTTACAAAAAAAGGTTCTCATGAAGTGACTGAATATTAGTGAAAGAGAATAGTACTCAAAACACATATGCATTACATGTAAATGAAAATATTAGTATTTGTCATCCTAATCAGCTTTAATCAAAAGCTTATCATTACAGGATTAAAAAAAATCTTAGTTCTTTGAATATTTTTTCTCTGGTAGGTAAGCACAGATCGTGCTTAAAATTACAACATTAGCAAAAAGAATTTAGAAAAAGTACACAAAATGCCTTGTGCTTAGTACAAGTTCTTTAAAATATAAACATTGCAAAAAAATAGTTCAATAAGTTTAAATTAGTGTTGCTGTAGTGAAATTGATACAATTGTAGAAATAGCTGCATTTTTTTAAAATAAGAAAATACCAGCAGAAATACAGATTTCCTTTTCTACTCTTGGTCTTGCCTGACATTGTTTATCAGTACCACGTGCATACTTGAAAGAGAGATAATGAGCAATGTTTCTAAATTTGTTTTGTTATGTCTTCTTTGTCTGCTTTTCATAGTCCAAAAGTGAAAGGTGAACTGACATGATACATTCAAATTTAAAAAAAAATAATAAAATGTAAATTTTTGTGGATTAAACTTTCTCTTTAAATCAACTGAGTTGACCAAAACAAGCAATGACATGTCATAATCTCTCCCTATGGATAGTGTAGTTTCTTTGAGGAACAGTGATTTAATTTTTTTATTTTTTTCTACCCCACCTGATACTTGCTTGTATATTTGGGAGTTGAGTTGTTATAGAAACACTGAATCAAGCAACAGGAATTTTGGTTATCTGTGGTTTTCTGTGGTTCTTGCCCTTACATACTTTTCATAGCAGAAAAAGAGGATCTGTTGGAACCATTTAATCAGTTGTACAGTCTTATCTTTTCTGGAAAGAGAAGCTCTTGAGGAAACCCCGATTAGCATCTTGGCACTTTCTATTTTATCTGAAGCTGTGTGAATAAGTTTGAGAAAACTGTGATTTTTCTCTCAGCTATGTGAACATGTTTAGCTGTTGGGAATCATCTGTGTGTTCCTAAATGTCATTTGTAATGTTTTTTAGATTCAGTTAATTTGCATTTAGGTGCAGATCAGTTTGCAGCGTTAACTAACTCCTTATTTGCTTTCTGAGGAAACATCACTGTTACTTTTGGTTGTATAATTGTAGACCTGTACCAAAAGTTACCAATAGACCCAATAGTGATTAAGCTGGGAACAACAGGACCTACATACTTACTGTTTCTCACAATGTATGCTTGGGTCTTGTGAGCGCATATATAAGAAATGCCAACCGAGTCATTATTATTGTGGAGGCTCTTACAGCCTATATTTTAAGGGCAAATCCTCAAGTCTCTGAAAGAAAAGAAGCTAAATTTCGACAGAAGGTTACACTTTAATCTTAGATATAAGTGAATTATCTCTCTCATGACATCCTGCTTTCCTGCTGTATGTGTTACATGAAGGAAGTTTTACAGTCTGGCTGAAGCACCAGGTACAGGATATATTAGTGTGTATGGAGAATCTTTGAGGAAGGAGCCTTCAGTGTTATATTTGCATGAAAAGGCAGATAGGTTTGATTTTTAACAAGACACTGCAGTCATGTTGTTAAATCTGTTAAAAATTCACAGACATTTGACTTTTAAAGCAATTATAGTAGATAAATGCAGTGCCTTACAGACTCGTGTTTTATTTTACCAAAACCTGTTTTAGAATGGAAAGCCGTAGAGGAACCTTTGCTTTTATTTTTACATGCCTTTTGTGTATCACTGATGTTTTTACAGGTGAGTCATTTGATGCTGCAGTTATACAGCTCTTGCATTTGTGAAGTGAGCATCTTTTTTATTATTAATTTTCTGTTGTATGGACTAGGCAGTAGTATTTCTTCGTGCCACTGACTTAATGATAAATTGAATCCATTATTTGAGTCAACAATTAAATGACTTCTCTGCTAAACCTGGATGTTAATGGCTGTGAAATGAAATAAAGTGAAATTATCAGGACTGGCAGCTCAATCTCACTCTTTAAATATCTTGATGTGCTGAAGTACAGTGGTCTATATTTACAGCAGAGCTGGCAGAAAGTGTGCATGTTCTTTATTTGCATCATGGTAAAGTCTTATTTTATGTTGCTGATAAAGAAATTTGAAGTAATCTTGATATTTTTTTCACAGTAGCTCATGAGAGAGTGTTGTGGCAGTTAAAGGATCACATGAACTAATGTTAGCATTGCTCAGCAGAAAGCAAAAAGGCCTGAAAGGTCTTTAGCACCTCCAGCTAACTCGGGAAAATGACACCTGTTAAGACCTTTGGGGGCTTTTTTTTCTTTGAAGAAATGTGGCTTTGATTTCTGGGTCATGTTTTTGTTGATTTTATTTGTATTTACCTGGCTGGAAATTTTTTTGTGAGGTTATAGTAATACAAATAGACTAGGTTGGTCACCTCTTCAAACACTCAGAGTTGTTGGTTTGTTTGGTTTTTTTCTAGTTTCAACACTGGCCTTTCCAACAATATTGCAAGGTGCAGCATAGCTGAACGTGTATGATCGAAATGAACATTTCTTTATCAGAGTCATTTGGAACATCTGGCATGTTTCATTCCCCTGCTTCTTCCATTGCATTATTTTTAGAACGTGGTAACAATCTATTCATATATTTGTGATGTAAACTCCTATGCAATAATGACATACCAAACACATATGAAAGTTAGCAGATTGTATTGAACTGGTTAGTGATGTGGAACACAAAGTTTTAGGTTATGGTTTCCTTTAGTGCCAGTTAGTGGATGCAGTTAGTTGTAAATGATACTTTGGCATGTAATAATTAGGAGAAGGAAACACTTTCATATTTTAGAGTGGCATACGATTTGCACCTGTGTCTGAAATACAACCTTTATAAAAAATTTACAATAAATATAGAGTAGGATTATTTGAAAGCTGTGGTTCATGTTCACAGGAAAGGAGCTTCAGAGGTTCTGTAAACATTATATTGGCTTAAGTGAACTGATTTAATTATTCTGTTTAAGCTTCTGTGGTCAGTGTTTGCTCCAAAATAAGAGCAGATTTGGTGAGAGGGTTTGCTTCTCTTCCCATGGAAGGTATCTTTACTGTGAAGGATCTCGTATATACATGGTGAGATACTTTTTGTTAATACAATGTTTCTTTTAAACAGCCATAAGCTGACATCTTTGAAGGGTCATTGTCTGAGTTTGAACTGTCTTCCAGGAGTGATCAACACATTAGTTGTACGAGTAGAATTAACAGTTTTCCAGGGGAAATCCATTTATCTACTTCATGTCTAAAAGAAAAGAAACGAAATTCCCCTATTCATACTGTCCTTTTAGAGTGGTGCATAGCTATATTGTCTGAGTTAGGCTATCACAGAGGAAATCAGGAAATACATCCACCTCTCACGTTAATTCAAACAAAAATAAATTATAGGGAGTAAACAGTAGTAGCTTTTTCAGATTGTGTAATATGGTATGGCTTGCTAAATTTAGGATACTGATATGGGAACCTTCAGAGTATTTGCTTCCTAAAGAAGTCTAAGTTCAAGTTGTTTGTGTACACTGTGCTAACATCTAACAGAAAATATAGATGATGTGGAGAAAGCATGTCCAGATGTGAGCTGCCACTGCTTTGTTGGATGCCTTTGTACTCATAAGTGCAGCAGAAAGTGCTTAACAAATTGGCTCTTAACATAATCTGACTGTCTTGCACTGTGTTTTGCTCTCTGGCAGAAGGCAGTTCCTTGTCAAATACATAAAAGTTGGGCTTTCAGGTTGGCTTCTGCAGAGTAATTTTTTGCAGGCTAATGATCTCAAACAGGTTCAAAACAGGAATTTACTCTCTCCCAGTTTGGAAAGGGACTGTATTTACATATTTCCAGTGAGCTCTGGATTAAGCGCAAGATTCTGTGCACACAAAACTGGCCCAGGTTGCCTTCTGCTTTACATTTTCACTTCAGTTTTCTCCTCTGTAGATATTAACAAAAATCTTTGCTATATTTGGAATGCTAATGGCAGTCAAGTTACATGAAAAGAGGGATCTATTATTAAATTGACAGAATGTCAGTGGCAGATTTCAGCTATAACATGTTCTGCATGTCATTAGCTGGAAAAATCACATGCAAATTTTGGAACATTGATCAAAATTTCATTTCTCGTTGGTTTTTGCTGTGCTAGACCTAGGACAGAATAAGAAATGATTCTCAGGTGTAGTTTGGTACACAAAAGAAATTGCAGTGCATGGAGCCAATTTTTACTTTGTGAGTAGTTTATGCATTCATTTATCCCTTCAAAATAATGTTTCCCTAAGTTAGTGAAACCTGGCTGAGATCTTTTTAATGTAAAAAGAGATTTCCCACATTTCTGGTTTTGATTGTCACATCCTTCAGTGTGCTTGTCCAAACCCTACCCACATGCCACCATGAAATGAGGCACTCCCACGTAGTGAGGGTTATGCACAGAAAGCATGAAACGCATAAGCAGCCTTTTTTTCCTTTTAACAAATGGAGTCTTAAAAAATATTCTAAAGAAAGTACAATTCTGCCCACCAACTGGGGATAATGCAGGGGCACCTTTATCATAGAATCATAGAGCTATTCAGGTTGGAAAAGACCCTTGGGATCACAGAGTCTAACCATCATCCCTACACTCCGAATTCTCCCCATTAAACCATCTCCACCAACACCACATCCAAACGACCCTTCAACACATCCAGGGATGGTGACTCCACCACCTCCCTGGGCAGCCTATTCCAGTGTCTAACCACTCCCTCTGTGAATTTTTTTTTCCTAATGTCCAGTCTAAACCTCCTCTGTTGCAGCTTGACGCCATTCCCTCTTATTCTGTTGCTAATTACCCCTGAGAAGAGACCAGCACCAACGTCTCTACAATGACCTTTCAGGTAGTTGTAGAGACTGATGAGGTCACCCCTCAGCCTCCTCTTTCTCAAACTAAACATTCCCAGCTCCTTCAAGCGTTCCTCATAAGATTTATTCTCTAGGCCCTTCACCAGCTTCCTTGCCCTCTGTCCTTGCTCAAGCACCTCAATATCTCTCTTGAATTGAGGTGCCCAAAACTGGACCAAATACTCCAGGTGTGGCCTCACCAGTGCTGAGGACAGGGGGAAAATCACCTCTCTACTTCTGCTGGTCACACTATTTCTAAGACAAGCCAGGATGCCATTGGCTTTCTTGGCCACCTGGGCAGACTTCTGGCTCATATTCAGCCGCTTGTCAATGAGAACCCCCAGGTCCTTTTCTGCCAGACACTTTCCAGCCACACTTCCCCAAGCCTGGAGCATTGCCTGGGGTTGTTGTGGCCCAAGTGCAGGACCCAGCACTTGGTCTTGTTGCTGTAAACTTTAAAATATATTGTTATATAAGCTTAAAGGAAGAAATTAGGCAAAAATAGCAAACTTTTGCTGCAGCTTTAGAAAGTTGTGGGCTATTGAGGTGGAACACAAGCTAGTTTAATTCACTTCAGCTACTGGTTATATTTGAATCAATAATAAACTGGCACAGATATAACTGGCAAACCTCTACCCCCTTGACTGAAGGCAACTGCAATGATAAGACAGTTACATTGTTGGAGATGATGCTTTTCACAGTAATAGTAAAACTGGGGTGGTGGTTGTTCTTTAATTTGCATTTTGCTACATCTTTCATTTGCTTTGCCAGATTAGACAAGTGAGCTCTGCGATGTTGGCCAATCCCAGCCATGGCCAGTGTAGCTCATTCGCACTGTCTCTGCTACCTGCCCAGTTTATTCCTTTTCTGTCTTCTGACAAAAAATTGTCAGTTGATCCTATGCACTGGTGAATATTTTTTGTGTGTCCTGTTTCAAGAGCAGCTTTGTTTCAGAGAAAGCTCTGGTAGCTCCTAGAGGTATGTTGATGATGAGAGAAATGTTTACAGGGGGGTTTATAATCTTTGGGGTTTTAGTGTGATAGCTGAATGTAAAAATGTATCTGCAACACAAATTTTTATTTTCTATAAAAGTTGTACATGTAAGAACCACGAACAAAATCTAATACAGCTCAAACAAATATTTTTAAAACCTCACTTGTCCCATTGCCATTTAAACTACAGCAATCATATTAGAAGCTGGATTATTTCATTTATGTGTTGTATTCTCCATACATTTTGATCTTGTTAGTCAAAATGAATTAAAAATGACTGAGACTTTACTGTTTGATTCTTCATAGTTCAGTGATTGGTTTCCATATGTTGAAATAAGCAACTGTTTAAAGCCATCTGTTTTCTTTGGAATTAATAGTATTTTCATTAGATTTAAGCATTTAACAGATACTTTAAAAAAATTAGGCTAAATTTAACTTTATCTTTTACTAGTTCATATACTACCAGTAGTATTATGCTTTGGACATTATTCAAATAACAACATATTCTGTGTTTAAGAAACTGTCAGTCTTTTTATTAGCAGTATTTGAGGTATACTTGCATTGAGAAGTCACCTGATACAAAAAAAATAAGTCTTATATATAAAATTGAATGAGAAAGTGTCACCCTCATTAACTGAGTGGGCTGTCAGCAATGTATAAGCCTTATTCAGGTCTCTGTGTAAAGGTAAATTTATCTAATAAACATACTGACTAGAAACCAAATTTATGTTTCCATTTTAAGATGGCTAAAGATTAGGAAAACTGTTACTTCATCATTTGAGTCAGAAGGTTCTCTCTGCTCCTCACTTTTGCTTATGACACTGCAATTTCACTGCTAAGTTTTGTATGTTACTGATATCATTAGCTTCTTCCTGGGAAGGCCATAAAATCCTGAGTCAGGTCACTTGGCAGTCAAGTGGAAGAGAAAACTGCTTTTCAGCTATATTGTATTGCTTTAAATTGCAAATGTCTTTGTATTTGCTTCAGGTTTTTGCTGTGGTTTTTTTTCCATTTAATTTTGTTTTTAATCCTGCTGTTTCACTCTCTGTGTTAGAATCTAAGATTTATATTTCTTTGACTGTTTAATGTTTTCTTTCATCGCCTTCATAAATAGTAATGACGGGCTTATGTATATCCAGGGAAGTAAGGCAAAAAGCCCTTGAGTGTGCCAAGACTGAAAAAATTTAAATTAGTGTATCAAACGCTAGAAGAAGAGGAATTAAGGCTCTTATCAGCTAACCATAAGCCAAGAATCTTTTAAATTCTAACAATGGTTTGGTAGATACAGATAAATCTAGCTTTGCTTCCGAAAGACAATGGCAGTTGTGTGGTTCAAAGTAAAATATTTCAATTTAATGAAAGCTGTTTAACATGGTATTCCAAATGCACAGAAAGGCAAATCTTTATTCCAAGGTGCAGGTCATTTCTGCTAGGGGAATCCCAGATTTTTTAATGAACATTTTTCTTTTTCTCATTTCTAATTAGCTTCAGCACTTAGATTCCAGAATGCTAGCCTTCAACACTGAGACTTCTAATGGTAATAAAGCACTTGAGGTGGTATTTAATTAGAGTGGTGATAGGAAAGACCCGAGCAGGGCTGAAATGCTAATCCTTTTGCATTGCTCAGTGTCCCCTTGTGATTGTGATTGATGAGTTGATTTCTCTTTACAACTTCATTTGCATCATGTGGTAATACCCGCAGGCAGAGGTGCTGCGTGTTTCTGGATGAGAGCTCACCAGCTAATGTGTTCAGTGCTGTAGAGGTGGGGTGAAGAGCTCTCTTAGCTCATAAGCAACCTATTAACTGGTTCATGGTGGGTGATGTGACTCCCCATGTAAATGCAAGCGCTTCTAGTATCTTTATCTACTTTTACCGTGAAAATATGCCCCCACCCACCCACTCTGTCTTCCACTTTCCCCTCTTCTATTTGTCTGTTATTCTGTTAAAAAGGTCATGCCAGGTAGTCACTGCTCTGAGGAAAAGAGTTTTCTTTAATTCTTAGATGCAAAAGAAATTGGTCAGGACTTGCTGAAAAAAAGTAGAGGTATTCCTTATTACTAGAATTCCTGGTTTCTGAAATTCTTCCTCTGACTTGAGACTGTAATGGCAGAGCTTTTTCTTGTTTGGAGCAAAGGAGTTTATACTGGGACTATCCAAGCTTCTTCTGCTGTCAGTCTTCATTGCCATTGCAAAGTTTGAGAATGGTATTTTGCTTCACTTTCTTTCCACAAGGAAGGTCAGTTTGCACCCGGAAGGTCTGTTCAAATCAATGGAGACTGGCTGGATTAGGATAGATATCCTGGAAG
Source organism: Apus apus (assembly GCF_020740795.1). Taxonomy (NCBI): domain Eukaryota; kingdom Metazoa; phylum Chordata; class Aves; order Apodiformes; family Apodidae; genus Apus; species Apus apus. The sequence goes on along the minus strand of NC_067295.1, from coordinate 13,022,108 downwards.
GCACTTCAAATTCAAAAGAACATCTTAATCTCATAAAGGAAGTGCATTTTTTTTACGATACACATAACATGAAGAGTGTAGCTAAACACTCTTAACTTCCATAGCTGGATACTTTATTTTTCACAGCTGATGCATGTTGTCTAAAACACAAAACCTAATTTTTTACCAATTACATTGGATAATCCAACATAATGCAGACATGCAAATCCTTATAACATTATCTTTACCCTCTAGGCTGTCCTACCTATTGCCTCTCCTGTCTCCTTAGTGAATAGAATGCTCTGACAGCCTTTTTGGGGTTTAGATCAAAGTATTACTTAATTTCAACAGAAAAGAAGAAATAATTTAAATCTGTGTAAAATAAACAATCTTATGTGTGCACTTCTAGAACCTGAAGGGTTAATATCCCTTCTGTTTAGATTTTAGGCAGATTTCCTGGAGAAGAGAAGGCTGAGAGGAGACCTCATTGCTCTCTACAACTACTCGAGAGGAGGTTGTAGTGAGGTGGGTGTTGGCCTCTTCTCCCTGGTGACTAGTGATAGGACAAGAGGAAATGGGGTCAAGTTGTGCCAGAGAATGTTCAGATTGGATATTAGGAAGAATTTATTCACAGGAAGAGAGGTGAGGCATTGGAACAGGCTGCCCAGGTAGGTGGTGAAGGCACTATCTCTGGAGGTGTTCAAAAGATGGTTGGACATGGTGTTTCAGGAGATGGTTTAGTGGTTAGGGGTTGTAGGGCAGATTGTTGGACTTGATGATCTTGAAGGTTGTTTCCAACTTTGATGATTCTATGATCCTCATGTGAGTGAAAGTGTGTTTTTAAGATAGCAAGGGAGTTTATTTTCCTGAGTTCACAAGTATCAACTTTTTCCAAATCTAGTTGTATCAGCCCACTTTTGAAAATAAATTGGCTTTAGTTTGATACTATGAACATGCATATATCTCTGTGTGTCTACATGACACTAATAGAAGAAGACTGAGGGAGGATAGGGAAAATTAGATCTGAATGAGAAAAGAGGGTAATTCAGACTTGGCACAGTAAACTCATTACATTTGTAGAGATAAACTTCTGCTTTTCAGGTCCCTGTTTTGGAGCCTAAATTCTGTTCGTACAGTGTGCGTGTCTTCTGAGGTGGGTGAGTCTGCCAAAGTGCATACTGGGCATATGTGCCACTTACCAGTTTTGGTTACTTTCCCAGAATAAAATTCATGTTTCTACATTTTTTGTTATTGTATTTAGTTGCTGGCTGCTGAAAACTGTTTTATTTCTGATAGATTCTATAGTGATCATTTTGCGTTGCTGTTCAGATAAGTCATTAACAGTATGTACATGAAGCACATTTCAGTATAAACCTTATCAAGTGTCTGTTGCGTTCCTCAAACCCTTCTTCTGAAACACAGTCCTTCATACCTGATTCTGCTAAATCTGACAAAAATCAGTAGGTAATAGTGAACTCAAATTGTTGTTCCTTTTTAAACATGCTCTTAACTATTAGAAAGCAAGTGAAGAAAGAAAATTGGTAATGCTCTCATACCTACTGCTACTTCAAGGAAAAAGTCTTACCTTTTACACAGGCAGACTTCAGAGGAACATAAGTAATTGGCAGTACACATTATACTGTAACTAGGAGTTCAGGCACACTAGGTGTGCATTGAAAAGACCATGGAATAGATTACTTTGAGGGTATAATACTTATGAAAATTGTTCTATACAGATATCAGAATATTAAATAAAAGGAAAAAGCTTCATAAAGTCTCACATAATCCCTCATGGCATGGGTATATGAGTAGGTATTGAGGTTTTTTTCCTTTAAGTATGCTGATATGATTAAATTGAACTTGACACAAGTGATGTACTATACCATGTGATTGTAATATTTAAAAGAAAAACCACTTTTCTGATTGAATACCTACTAGCTATAAATTTCTGTGTAGCAGTATCTAATATAAATTTCTTTTGCAGATAGAATGCTAACACATTTGCTGTATCCTTCATCTCACAAGGTGCACACTCAGCAAATACTGCAGTGTTTCAACATTTTTTTGGTATCTTATTTAATCTAGTGTTCTAGTATAAAAGACAGCCAGTTCTCTTCATGTGAATTAAAAGCAGTTTTCAAGCTCTAACTCTTCTCTCCCACAATAGTCTATGTAGATGCTTATTTTCCCCAATTCTAGAATTTGGGTGCTGTGGCTGTGATACATGCTGCTATACTGTATAAACACAAATGCTATTGGATGTGATTGCTGTAAATAAGCTGTATGCTTCTGGTAAATATGCCAAAGTTTTTCTCAATCCTGTTTAAGTTTTGGAATTACCTTTCCTCCCCCCAGCCCTCCCTTCCTTAGATACAGAGGTAAACTGAGAAGGTTCATTTGTACTCAGTCCCACAATCTATATTCTTTTAAAATAATATTGTTCAAAGCAATGGTTTTTAAGCTTACTAGGATTTAGCACCTATGGCTTATGGCAGGTGCCAGCTATAGAGCAAGATTAACTATAATCATAGAATGGTTTGGGTTGGAAGGGACCTTAACGACCATCTAGTTCAACCCCCCTGCATGGGCAGGGACACCTCCCACCAGTCCAGGTTGCTCCAAGCCCCATCCAACCTGCCCTTCAACACTGCCAGGGATGGGGCAGCCACAGCTCCCCTGGGCATCCTGGGCCAGGGTCTCACTACCCACCCGTACAGTGAAGAATTTCCTTCTGATGCCTAACCTCCTAAATCTCCCTTCTTCCAGTTTAAAGCCATTGCCCCTTGTCCTTTCACTCCATGTCCTTGTCAAAAGCCCCTCCACAGATTTCCTGTAGTCCTGTAGGCACTGGAAGGTGCTTCCTGGTCTCCCTGGACCCTTCTCTTCTCCAGGCTGAACACCCTCAAGTCTCAGCCTGTCTCCAGAACAGAGCTACTCCAGCCCTTGGATCATCTTTGTGACCTCCTCTGGACTAATTCCAGGAGGTCTATGTCCTTCCTGTGTTGGGAGCTCCAGAACTGGACACAGTACTCCAGGTGGGGTCTCACAAGAGTACTTTCAGTCTTGTGAAGAAAGGCTAGTAAAAAATTTCTAGATAAAATGAGCAGGGAGAAGCAATATAGTTCTGCAGATTTGACAGCTGTTTTAGTCCCTGTCCTACACATGAGGAAATTAAAATGTCAAGACATATTGCCCACTTCTTCCATAGTCACAGAAGCTTTTAAGACATTTAACAAAGTAGAACTCGCTGCTCAGAATAGTCAGCAAAAGTCTTTCCAATGCTACAGGAACCATTAAAGGATTTTCTTCACTCTCTTCATAGGTTTGTTTTCAGCCAGTTGTGACATTCAGCAGTGTTTAGAAATACATTTTGCATTGCGCAGGCAAATCTCATCACCATTTTTATCTTGCTGGTAAGAAGAGCTTTATCTTTCTTCAGTATTGTGGCTTACTTGTTAGTACTATACCAGCATCTTAACATAAGCATTAACCGAAGTACACAAATTATCTCCGTGATAAGCATGGCAAAGTGTAGCTGAGGCAGGATGCCAGTCTCTCTGTTCCTTGTGCCCAATGATAGTAATTTGATAGTCATTTTAATCTTAGAAGTAAATAACATTTGAGCTCGTGTTCCAGCATTTCATTTCAGTGCCAAAAAAAACGAACGCTGCTTGAACGAGTACTAAACGAGATGGTATCACTGTGATAGTATTGCAGCTCAGGTCATCTATGTTCCACCATAAATAGCAAAATATTAGAAATTACAAAATAAAACAGAGGTGTGAAGTGGATGTTGTCTGAAAGAAGTGGTAAAACAGTGAATTCCAAGATTATTTAAGTTTTTTCTGAAATTTTAAAGAAGAGAAACAGCAGGATGGTGAATTTCTTACCTATAAAACTATATTCAGCTCTGTTGAAATGACTTCATTTTACATGGAAGTTTATGGGCATGAAGATCACAATTCTTGTTTCTTGGAACTGGTAAGTATGAATTGTGGATATATTGAATTCATAAATATTCTGCCAAATTTGTTGAAAATATTGAGGTTGAAAATAAAAAGAAAATAATAGAATTTCATTTGCAATTGGAAAGATTTATGGTCTAGGAACAATCTGGTTCCAAGGACAAATAACAAGGCACTTACTATTTATATAGATTACATTTCTGTGTTTTAATACCTTATCATATGCAGACTAAAACTGAATGGGGTTCAGTCAATGTGCAACGAGCTTCATTCCCTCAAACTGTTATTCCATGATGCAGAACTTTGCACTTCTCCATACTGAACTGTGTTAGGACTCTGATTCCTCAGTTCTCACTTTTATCAAGGTGTACCTAGGTTGAGGCTCCATAGTTTACTGCTTTCTACAAATTTGCTGAGCTTGTGTTCTTTTTCATTCTCCAAGTTGTTGAAAGATGTGAGACCCAGTATTGATGCGAAGATGTTCAACTTATTACTGGTCATGAGCTAGACATTAAACTATTGATCTTAGAGCCTGGCAGTCCAGCACGTTTTCAACCCATCTGACAGCCCAGTCCTTTTTTCCTCTGCTCTCAACTGGGAATGCTATGGGAGAGGGAGACAGCACTAAAAGCTTTCTTGAAGTCAAGGTAGACTGTATTCAGTGCTTTCGCTTCCTCCATGTAGCCACTTGTTTTTGTCCTTTGAAAGCAAACAGGTTGATCAAACATTATTTTCCCTTGAAAAATCCATGTTGACCATTTCATATTACCTCCTTTGTGTGCTTGGAAATGGATTCTTAAAGGATGTGCTCCATGATCTTTCCAAGGCCTGAGGCTGAGTGGTCAGTGGTTCTTTCAATTGTCCTCCTCACCTTTTTAAAAGACAGGAGTAACGTTAGCTTTCTGAGTCATCTGGGGCTTCCCCTGTCAGTGGCATTTTTCATAGTTGAATAGGCACTGGCTCATGATCACAGTGATCTACTGCCTCTGCATCCTCTTGAATCCCCCAGGGCTTCAAATATGCAAATACATCCAGCTTCAATAAGTCATCCCTAACCTCTTGCATCTTCATTGTCCTTCTCCTTCGCTATCCATGGTGTCCATGATTTGGGTGCAATGATTTAGCATCAGACTTTACCTGAAACAATGAAGACATGAGGTACTTCTTTGTGTTGTTATAACTTTTTAATGACAAGACTGTCTCCTCCGTGCATCAACTTTTTCCTTGAACTTTCTTTTGCAACAGGCAGACCTGATAGGTAGAACCCTTTCCTGTCACTCTTATGTCTTCACTTGTCTTATTTCTGGCTAGACTGGACAAAAAAACTTTCCAGATTTTGTCCTCAAGTACCTGAGCAATATTTTTGTACTCATCTTTTGTTGCCAAGCCTTGATTCCATTGCTTGTATGCTCCCTTTCTTTTGTCCTTCTTCACTGAGAAACTTTCTATTTAGCCTTGTAGGTTTTCTGCTGGATATCTTCCTGCCTAATGAATGGTTTGTTCCCACACACTGAAGTTCTCTTTAATCAATCAGTCGATCAGCAGCTGCCTTGAACAGTTTCATTTCATGGGTGAACCTCAGAGATTCCTAACAATTCCCTGTTTAAGCTGAAGTCTCTTTTCCTGAAGCTGTTGTCTAACTGCTGCTTATTTTCCTGGTCTTCCAAATTCCTAAGCTCCATCATGTAATTGTCTTTATGGAGCTTACCACATACATCAAACTCTTAAATGTACCTAGGTTAAACAGAGTAAACCAAAACAATTCCCACTAGTTTATTTGGGAGACTTTTACAGTAATAATTATCCCTTAATTTGGCCATTTAAACTGAACTGGCTTATAAAGCTGCCCAGTAAACATGGGTGTTTGCAAACAAATAGCTAAGGAAGTATGAACTTCAGTGAGCTTTGCTGCTTAGGACAACTTATGGCATTGCATTCTCATTTCCCTTACCAGTTGACTATATTCCTGGTTTTATTTCAGTAGAGTCAAGTAATGATCCTCCTATTTGTGATGCTGGAACTTGTATCTGTTTCACATATAATGGATGAACTGTGATTATTGTGTTACTGCCTTAGAAAAGGATTTAGCATGAGGGATTATGAAGAGAAATGTCTCCTTTATTTTCTGAGGCCAAATCACATCTCATCAGTGAAAGATTGTGTCCCTGGTAAAAAAGGTTATTCCAAGTGTTCAGCTCAAAGAGATGGCATGCCAGTTGCACTCAAACGACTGCTGCTGCCCTCCTGTCTCCTGGTGTAATATTGCTTGCTCTGTCCCTGTAGCCTTGATTTGCTACAAATCTGAGAAGCTGGGTCCAACTGCTTTGGGATGCAGTCACTTCAGTGGTGCTCTTGTGAAGCAGGCAGAAGTCTGCTAGGCAGAACACTGTGAGCCTGGTCACAGCTCTGTTTCCTTGGTTCTCTTTGTCTAATACTTGTAACACACGTCACTCACTCTGCCTAGTATGTTTTTTGAAATAGAAAACAATTTCAAAAATAACTACTTAGGTACTGATGTAACTGATATCGGTTCTCCAGGCCAAATGTTGTCTCTGCATGTGACCTTAGGTTTGCCACCTTCTATTGCTAACAAAGATGGCAAATACATGGCTACATTTTGTGATAGAATCTCTTGAGTTATTCAGTTAGGGGATTTTTGGAGTAAATTGCAATTGAGTTGTTGAGTTTTACTTAAAGTGAATCTTAAATTAATTATTTTAGCTATTTTACAATATTTTCTCATATTTCTAGGAGTTATCTCACTGTTGAAAAACATGCCTCCAGCTGGATTTGATAGCTGTTCAGTTCCTCTGTGCAGATGGCATTTAGAGAAGTTTTTTACTCAAATTCTGAAAATACTTATGCTTGTTTGTAAGTTGCAAGGTAGGAATAGTCTCGGTGGAGCCTAGAAGAAAGGCTCACAAAGTATGATGCAGGGCTGTGTTGAGAGCAGACATAGTCTTGCTACATAAACATGGTTTGTCACCTGGGCTGCTGTATCTGGCTTCTCATAAGCACTAATACCTCCTAGGAAAATAGTCTTGCCTACACATCTCTGCAGCTCCCACTGCTAGAGCTGTGAATCATATTTTTGTCTGTAGTTAAAAAGAAGTCCCAGTGGTTCTTGCTTTGCAGACCTAAAGGCTACATGGTTGCAGCACGTTTGTTTCCTCTCAGGTACATCATCAGTTGTGGTAGCTCTGAGATCTGTGTTAGCTGGATTAAAAGAGCAGATTGATGTTTTTACTGTTTCCTGTAAAGGCCTGTAATTCAGCACTTGGTCTGTGTTGCCTTCATTCTTGCAAATTTAGGATTTAGATTATTAAGAGATGGTTTCTCAGGACAAAATCTTTTATGTCAATAAACATACTATTTGTCTGCTATTTGTCCTCCTTCTCTAACTCCCATTGATCGTTTTTTCAGTGCACTAACTTCTCACTTCTCTTGTCACAATTACTTGTGAACTGATTTGGGAACTGATCCAGCTTTAAAAATCCCATATCTTCAATCAGTATTGCAGTTAAAAAAAAAAAAAAATAAAAAATTGGCTTGTGCAGCCACTTTCCTAGACACTGAAAAATAAGAAAATGGACATATTAGCTTTACTAGAATTCAGCTTTAGGAGGCGGCAGTGATTTTCAGTAAATTAATATATGAAATAGAATAAAATTTCATTTCAGTAGAAAAATTGCAGATAAAATTAAAAAGCTTATATGCCTGTAGTAGTTTTTGTTTTAGAGTTGATGCAGAAGGCACAGAAAAATACTCATTTCTCTGGAGATGCAATTGTTAAGACAGTGTTTCTCTACATAATAAAAATGGTGACATTTGGCAGAAAGTTAACACATGTCATAGTTCACAACATTGATTTGCATTGTTTGTGAAACTATTCTTATCTTGCATGCACTGTAGTGATGCCTCTTTCATACTGCTTTGGCTGTGGATTAAAAAGATGTAAATGTATTTTTCTAAAAAAAATTCCAAATCTGTCTCAAAGAATTGAGAGATTGTTTCTTGAAGAGAGAAAGCAGATGAATAGTTGTAGCTTGTCTCTTCCTTGTCAGTAAATTCTTTATGAGCAAAGTAGTCTAATAGGATGAAAGTATAAAATAAATTTTGAAGCTGTTCTGCTGCTCTTGAAACATAGAATATTTTTGATTGGAAGGGAACTTCAGAGGCCATGTAATCCCAATATCCTTTTTAAATCAAGGGTCACAACACAGATCATGTTGCTTAAGGGGCTTATCCAGTTGAGTTTTAGAAGTCTTCGGTATGGTACAAACTCTCTAAAGCAGCATGTTCCCGTGCTTAACTTACCTGATCTTCATTATTTTATTCTCTATAGCCAAACAAAGCCTTCCATCCTGCAACTTTTGGTAGTTCCTTCTTGTTCTTTTCCTCTGTATCTCTGACAAAGATCTGTCTCTGTCTCTGCAACCATCCATTAAGTTGGAGAAGATGAAGTTAAGTTTTCTGTGAGCCCTCTCTTCTGCAGGATGTGCTAAACTAGCTCCCCCCCATCTCCTCACACATCCTGTGCTCCAGCCCTCCAGCTGGCTGAGCAACCCACCACTGAACTCTCCAGTTTGCCAATAGATCTCCTGCCCTGGGGAACTCCAGACTGGACCCGGAGCTCCAGATGCTGTCCCACAAGTGCAGGGAGGAATGATCTCTTTTCCCAACACATTGACTACCCTTTTGCTAATGCAGCCCACTGTGCAGTTAGCCTTTATTGCCTCCAAAGCAGACTATGTATTCAGACCTCATTGATCCCCAGGACCCACCCATCCTTGTCTGCAGTCCACAGCCAGTACCAATGCATTGGGGGTTCTGTCCCAAGACCAGAACTTTGGTCAGGTTCTTGTCAGCCCATTCCTTTAGTTTCACAAGACCCCTATAACTCTTTCCCTTCTTTGCTGTCAAGTATGAATTACGTTCTGACACTTCAGACAAGATGTGCAAGAGTTTTGGACCTTGCCTTGATGCCCAAGGGATGGCACTGTCAGTTGACAGCACTGTCAGTTGATGGCACTGAATGTTGACTGCTGCTGTCTTTAAAGGCCAGTGCTCCATGCAGGTTTTTATGTACCTCGTATGGTGACAATCCAGTCTTCTTCCTTCTGTTTGGGTACAATGATGCTGCATCATCATTTTCAGTGTGCTCCACTAAAGGTGTAAAATAAGATTAGGTGTAAGAGTCAGTTCTTATTTTGAAAATGAACTGTAGATACACCTGCTGAATACTCCAGGTTCTTTTGCTCTATGGGTCTTCAAGCAATTTTTGAGATTTGTGTTTTTAAAATGTGATGTAAAGATCTTTCCATGTATTTAGAAAAGGAATAGATGGAAGGTTGAGCTGCAGTTGAAAAGACCTGTATAAAAGACTTGAGTCAGAGTTGAGGAACATGAGGAACAGGCAGGAGACTTCAGTGACTTCAGCAGTGACAACTGCAAAGAATGCAGAGGGAATGCTTCCTTCCTATATACCTGTACATCAGTAGTGCTACATGGTCTCAAATGCAGACAGGAATTCAGACTGGAACTTAGTATTTGGTAAGTTATTTTCTGCCTTCTGTTAAATGTAAGGAAATGTAGATAACCTTCCTACTTTGCAGGGTGTTGTGATGTTTCATTAGTCTGTTCCATACTTCTGGCACTGACCCAAAATGAACATTTCCTTTTCAAATGTCTATGAAGCAGTAGCAAGAGCACAGACTTTACTGGAATGCAGTCTGTTAGATGTGAGGAGGACCAGACGTAAATGTTTCTCTGTGATGGGAGTAGAGAGAGAGTACTTTGTTGCTAAGGTGGTAAAGAAATTCCCTTTTGCTTCCTTACTGTTACATTTTTCCCCCTTGGTCTCTGAAAAAAATATTTTGCATTGTCTTTCCTACTTTTGAGGATACCCGTCTTTTGGAACCAAGACAGTTTTTAAAATGAAATCTGAACTTGGCTCTGTACTGAACCTTCCAAAAAAGAGATGTGGCTGGAGAATTCATTTTGTATCATTGCAGAAGCAAATGATCTGAGTCAAGTGGCCTGGTCAGATAATTAAGCTACAACAGGGAAAGCTCGCAGAGTCAGTCAGTTGTGGTTATCAGTCCAGTGTGGTTGGATGTCTGATTCCTTCTGAAAAATTTGAAGTGGCTGCTTTTATTATCATTAATTGGGGAGTGTCAGCAACAAAGCTGGAAGAATTACATTGCTACTTTAAAGAAATCCAATATATTTCAGTTTAACAATGAATTGATGGCTATTTATCTGCTGTTCTGCCCACTCCTCCTGATTTGAACATTTGTAAGAATTCCTAAGTTACACGTCTGCCCTGTTTCTGAATTCTTGTGTCTGTACATAGTCCATCACAGAGTGGCAATAATGGCCATGTATTCTTTTGGACTGTCTGTATCTTCTTGGGCTATTTTGTTTACTTTGTTATGTGATTTAATTAGCAGTTTAGTAATTTTAAAAATACCTCCAGAGCATCTAGGAAAACTCCTTTAATAGCGAAGTATTAAGTTGCTTAAAGAGCCTCACAGAACTAAACCTTGGAAGCATTTCTGAAATGTTTTCCCTGCTAAGGAAGAGGGATGCCATGAAATGAAACAAAAAAGGAAACGATTTTTCATTTGTACGGAAGGATAAAGTACATTTAATCTAAAACAGGCTAGTTCAGTATCGATTGTTTTCTTGTGGAGTTCAGCAATTTTAAAATAGAAATCTTATTGTTATTAGCTCTACCACATGTAGGAGGAATTAGGGACATAGCAATGCACACATGTTACTGTACATGGGAGCTGTGAGAAGCTGAGGCACGGGCAGCTCAGGGGCTGCAGCTCTGAACGCAGCTGTCTTCGTTCTAAAACAAAAATGTTCAGCTTCCAGCAACTTACATAGTAGCATTTTTAATGTTTTTTAAACAGCTATTAATGTAGTCAAGCTGTGTTTTTTCTTCTTCTGTGTGTAATCATCTGCTCAGTGGTGCGCTCTATAACTAGTAGCAGGAGACAGGGGAGTGGCCTGCTGTGATTGATGGGGCGAGGCCCTGCAAACTGAAAGAGTCCCATCTGGATCAGGTTTTGGGAGCAGTCAGATGTTGAGAGGGAGGTCAGTAAGCCTTGCATTAGCTCCCCCTCCTTCAACACCCCTATCATCCACACTCGTGCACACATTACATTGCTCACACGCCCTCATCCATAATTGATGCTTGCCTTGGGCAGATGCTGTATGGCCTGGGACTAGAGCAGCTGCTAAGTTTATGGAGAATAAAGGGAGCAGGATGGTACAGCAGGTATTTTAACTTTTATTTTCACTTGAAACTCTTGATTTTAGTCAAGCCAGGGCATTTCTGATAGCCAGCTGCACCACTGCATGTAAAGCTTCTAATTCATGTTTGGTTGCTTAAGTCTGAAGGAGGGTCAACTACAGCAGTGATTATCTGTCTCTGTTGGGCTTGATATATCTAACTGAGCTGTTCTTATAACCAGCAGGTTTACAGAGTAATGTTGCATTTTTCTTCTTTGTTCCTGTGCCCTAAGGATGTGATGCAGTTTGGCTCATTTAACTGCAGTATGAGAGGCTTTCTCTAAATGTGAACTATCTCTTGACAAAGAAACAAAATGCAACAAACAGAAAACAGAGTAAAACAATGAACTGTTAGTTAGACTTGAAAATGCAGGCAAGCAGAAAGCTTTTTATTGAATACATTTTTATGGTGCAAATGTGTTTTTAAAAAGAAACACTGCATAAGTAATATTTTCTGTGCTTTGTCTTTTGTGTACAAACATAACAAGCTTGCTTTATTATGTTTTGACACTTATCCTGCATTTCTTAATTATGAAATCCTTTCAGAGAAGAAGATGCTGAAAAGGCATGTTTAGATCTGAGATACTGGGAGCATTTTAAACTCTAAGCTTTTCTTCTAGTGGAGTAATATATATGGAATAGAAGCAACTTCACTTACCTACATCATTGGAATGCTCTCTTTTTTTGTTCTTTGGAGCTCAACATTTAACCAGAAAGCAATAAATTTGATTTTATACACTGCCACGTAAAGCAGATTTTTTCAGTTGAAATGTGGTTTTCATTAAAACTCAGGCCAGAATATTGAGCAGAGCCTGACTGTCTGCCATCCTTTGTTCTTCTTTCTGTTGCCAACAGCTACTTTATTACATACCATGCACAAAGTGAGCATTAAGGGGTCATTTAATCTTAAAGATACTTGGAACTAAGTCTGAAGGGACAACTTCTGTTTAGCTTGTCATGCCTAGAGTTATTGCTGTGTATTGTCATCTGCATTTTTGAGATTTCTCCAATTCCTGAGTTCATAGGCTAATTTAGGATCAATTGTTGCTTTTAGGGCCATTTCATGTTTTTAACTCGATGCATTAGATCTGTTATTTCCCTTATTCATTTTAATTCACGGTGTTTTAAAGGGCACAATAAAAGGGACATTTTAGGTGATTATATTTGAAGAGCTTCTAGTTCTTTAAAATCTATGCAAATACATCTGACTAGTGTGCAGGCTGGGATTTCCATCAACCACATGGACATACAACTAAGTTGACACTGCATTGGTTTTGGTATGAATTCATATGCTAAAAATAAGCTATTGGCTTGATACCTGTAAAAGTAGTAAAGAACATGTTTATGCATACATGTTTTCATGCTATTTCAATATTCTGTTTATTGTAGTAACTGTGAATCATAAATTCACACTAATTTTAAAGGCTAGGAAAAACTACATTAGGCACTGATTTTGAGAGGGACAGCTCAGATTTATTGTCAGTATAATTTTAAACTTATATGCTACAATAGAGTGTATAAGCATAATATACTTAGTATTCGTTTGTGTTTTTTTCCCCAAAACAATTAAATGAACATGCAGTGCCTGGGCTAATAATCTTGCAAGCCAGTTTTCTACTATTTTTTTGTTTGTTTGTGTAATGGCAAGGCTGTAAATCCCTGAATACACAGAGGTTATGTAAAAAAATAATAATAAAAAAAGAGACATATCCCTGACCCTTAATTGGTTACTTAGTAATAGGGTGTCAGTTATAAACGAGTGATCCAGACCTCAGCTTAACCAGTGTAATGAAAGAGGTAGAAGAGACTCAGCCACGTGAAGGTGCTCGAATTGCCAGTGCAGTTTGTCATTTTATGATAAATCTAAAAAGTTACTGGTTTGGAGTTGCTGGTAAAAATAATATAACAAGTTCAGCCCTCTTAATTAAGTATTAGCTGTAATTAGCACTGAGTGTGAATGCTTTGAATATTAATCAGGGTCTCATGGAACTGCTGTCAATGTTAATGAGAAACAGTGGGGAACTCAGCAACAGCTGGTTTAGGACTCAAGGTAGTATAAAAACCTTTAGATCAGATGCACCTGGACATTAACCCTTGGACCCTTTGTTGCCATAATTGTTCTTTTTTAACAGCTGCTGCCTCTAAAGCCATGTCTAACATCTGACATGAAGGAATAGTTTAAGGACCAGCAGTAAGCAGCTACTGTGTCTCAAAGCCAGCACAGTGAAAATGCTTGTAGGCAGAGGTTCGATTTGCTGTTGTTCCTGCTTACCACTTGGTGAAGTCCTTCCTGAAACAGTTGATTAAAAAATTTAAACTCCCCTGCCTCCCCCGCCAGTTTTAAAAATACTTCTTTAACATTCAACAAATGTCTCTGGTGTAATCTAGCCATTACAGTTTTTTCTTCATCTGGATTTTCTGTTTAACAGTGAAAATATTAGGGAAAAGAAACAGAAAGGGATGTTGCCACTTTTCTGTGAGAGGGTATAAATATACATTTATGAGAGTTTTTAACCTCCACTGGAATTTAAATTGGGCAAGTCTCAGTGCAGCATTAACCTTAGAATGATGGTGGATACATGCAAATGAAAATTACTGACTTAACCCTGTCAAAGTAGGTAGATGTCACTATTTTCATTTTAAAGAGGATTGAATGAAGCATTGTAAGCTACTTGCCCAAGGCCATACACTAGAATATTAGCGAATGTGGAATTAAAATTAGGGAGGGTTTGATAGCTGATATAAAGTTTTAATTTTTTAGGATACACTGAGTGTCTTTTACAAAGAAAAATTTGATTTTTCCCTTCTAAGCCTGCCACATAGCAAGGCTTGCTTCTGTGCTGTGAAGCTGCAAAAAGCAGAATTCTTATCAGCTCTTGAGTTTAGGACCAGTTCACGTTAAAGAACTGATGGCTGAATTAGTTGAAATTGTCTGGAAATGTGCTAAAGTGTAGAAGAATGTCTTTTATTAACTGTTTTGAAATCAGGAAATCAAGGGCTGACAATTACAATAGGCAACATCCCTGCAGTAGTTCTGTACAGGTACTTGTACATGCTTTGGAAGAATGATGAGTATTTTAAAAAAAAATTAGTTTTACTCAAATATTCATTTTTACATTACTTGATGTTTAGAGGGACAGTTTTACCTTGTAAATCAGCACATCTGAGCCTGATATAGTCCCTGCATTAATGGCCTCTAATGCTGTGTCATCTGCAGCATCACGTTATGGACACCTTTTATATTAGTTTTAAAAGACTGTTCTGTATTTTTCCTCCCCTAGAATTATTGCTATTTGGTGTGAGCAGAGTATTTAGTCAGAAGTCTCTGATAAATTAACATGTCTGTCCTTCCTTATATCAAACAGAAAGATGGATAAAGAAATAAAGACTTTTGTTTTTAATTGTATAGGCTTATTGCAATATGGAAATGAAATACTATTGTCCTCAGATGTAAAGCCTTTAAAATTCTTAAATATATTTCTTTTGACAGCCTGCAACATAGAATTGTTCTTTTATGTTAGGATTTTTAACTGATGCAGTTTTAGATTAAAAGCTTACTATTTTGATTGGATCTTGTTATTTTTTTGCATTGATGGTATGCAGTTGCTCAATACAGTGTGCCTCAAAGTACTTCTGAATATCTCTTAGAGCATTATTTAATATAAATGTTTCCAGTATGTGGTCGTGTGAACAGTGTGCACCCAAATCCTTCTCTGTGTCTAGGTTGTATTCTGCAAATGGTAAGTCAGAATGGGTCACAGCCCATGGGGCAGCCTTACCAGAGCTCTGTATTGGCAGTTGCACCCTGTAGCCTTGGGAATAAACTGTTTTGTCCCTCTTCATTGTTTGAGCTGAAGCATTAGATTTCACTGACCTTTCCCAGTTCAAGTAGTCTAGAATAATCCAGAGAACAGCAGATTCACTTGTCTAATTAGAATAAGACTTCACGGAGTCTGCAAAATGAATTTAATTCAGATAAGAAATTTTTCCTCCAGAAACAACCATTGTGCCCTTGCCAGGCCAGCAACCTTAGCAGAATTCTGTCATTGCTTTCTGCCTCACGTGTGCAGGATCGTTGCCTATTTTATCTCAAGCCACATTTCTTCCTTTTTTTTTTTTTTTTCTTTTGATCTTCACAGGGTAATCAGGAAGCTACAGCACCTCCTGACACAATGGCACAGCCTTATGCCTCAGCCCAGTTTGCTCCACCTCAGAATGGTATCCCTGCAGAATACACAGCCCCACATCCTCATCCAGCTCCAGACTACACAGGCCAAACCACTGTTCCAGAGCACACGTTAAACATGTACCCTCCTGCTCAGACACACTCTGAACAGAGTGCACCTGACACAAATGCACAAACTGTCTCCGGCACAGCCACAGTAAGTCAAGGTTTCATCTATTTCTCAAGCTGTGTGTTTCTAGTTACATCTGCATATATTGATAACATTTATTCCTAGGTTACGTGTGATTTCGCACTTCTTTGTGTTAGGATTACTCACCATCTCAAGGTTGAAAGTCTGTAAAAGTTTATCCTTGAACTTGGAGGATGTATTTTTGCTGCTTTAGGAGCCTCTTAGTTGTGGGAGCTTTGTAGAACCTGTGTTTTTCCTTTTCTACAGTGTTGGGCAGACAAAATGATTAATAGCAAGCCCATGAATCATATAATAAAGTTGGACTAAGTCCAGTATGGAAAAACATTTCAAAAGAGTCTAAGCATTCATTTGGGAAAAAAACCCAAACCCAAACCAACCCAAAACAAACCAGAAAAATTTTGTTATTTTTAATGACCTCTGTATTTTTGACACTTCTGAGTTGTTTTTTTATAGCAACGTTCATTGAGTGATACTGTATTGAAATGACTTGTGGAACTGTGTGAATGAGTGCTGTGAAGAGCATGTCTCTAGCACTGTGTTTTCTAGAGAGCTCATTTGTGCAGCCAGTCCTGAAGCTGTGTGTGGATCTGTGCTCAACAGAGCAGAAATGATAGACTTTCCTTCCATTTGATTTATATAAGAAGTTCTGAAGTGTCATGAATTATGCAAGAGACTCTTTGGATAGCCATACCTTATAATTTATGCCACAAATTTCACACCTTGCTAGTTTAGTGCTTCTGCCTCAATTCTAGATTGGGACCCAATATATCCAGTGCCAACAGCTGGCAGATTTCTGAGCCACCAGCCACCTGCCTTACTTGTCTAGGTTCTAGCACAGAACAGGCAGGACACTACGACTTGAAATGTCTCCACTAGCTGTCCTCATCCATGCTGCAACCGTGCTCCAACCCTCAGCTTACCTCCCCCTCCTCCCCTGGCACGTATTCCACCTGAAAAGGGTCATGCATCAGGGCAGGAGGAAAGGGAAAGTGTGTACCCTTTAATGACTTGTTCTGAAGATGTATGTTTATTGCCATGTCACTATTTTCTTTATATGGGTATGAACAAGGAAGCAAAGCAATAGAAAAAGCATGGAAGAATATTCCTTGCTATTATCATAAAGATGTCCTTGTGAATTAGTTACACAGTTTTGTGGTTTATGCTCTAAAATGTTTCGGTCCTTTTGGTTTTCACTTAAGAACTTGTTATTGCTCTGACTGGCCCTTTGCTCTTGTGGTATGAGAAAGTTTTAGTTGAAGAACATCCTATTTACCTATATCTCGTAGTATTTTTGCAGCTCTAGAGTGTCCCCTCTTTGTCATCTCTTTGCTAAGTTAACTTCCTGGTTCTTTCAAGCTTTAAAAATTTTCTTCCAGAATGATTTGATGGTCAGGAAACTCTTGTCACATGCCAGAGCAGAAACCCTGAGCTGAATAGATACTCCTAAAGATTGGATATTGACCAAAAAAAAAAAAAAAGTCTTTCCTTCTGCCCCTGTCTCATCCTTTTTATATTTTACTATTTAGCATGCTCCTTTGCCCACCACTGCTGAACACTGAACAGTCCCTTGTGATGTCCAGCTCAGACTTTTTGTATTTTGAAAGTCATGGTCTGTTTGCTGTTCAGTTCCAAAGTTAAAGACTGTTGGTGTTAAAATCAATGGCAAAACACCTCTCGATGTGAGTGGGACAGGAGCTCATCCCTCATCGTTTATTGCTTTCAATTTATTCTCTTTCCTCACCCCTATTTGATTTTTCAGTTTGAAGAAGTGTTAGTCTCTTTATCAGTAAAGTCAGGTATGTGTTTTTCCAACCTTTTCCATGGCAAAGGCTGATGAAAAGAAATTTGGATTGTCTGCAATGCATTTATCTTCAAGTACTCTATTCAATCCCAGCTCTAGCAAATCCAATTATTCCCTTGAAAGTTCTCTGCTTCTTATATACTAATAGGCTTTATTGTTACTTGTTTTTGTATCCTTTGCTATCTGCTCTTCTTATTTCCTTTTTGCCTTCTGATTATCCAGCTTATATTTTACCTGTCATACACTTTCTCCCTTCTGGTTCCACTTGGAGTGAATTTCCATCTTCTGAAGGATGACACTTCAATTCCAGTAACCTTTTGTATTTGGGGAATATACTATAGTTCCTTGCTCTTTTTATTATGGCTCCTTTTCTTGCCTTCCTGTTTGCTTTCTCGCAGGGGACTGCACATAACTTTTTTTGAAGTAGCTCTCATGCTGTTTCTAAGGAATTACCTTATTTTTGATTTTAGGGTGTTTTTAAAGAAAAGTTATGTTTTGTGGGTTTTTTTAAAGATAATTTTTCTAAATTGCAATGTTATATTGAAAGTTGTGGAGTTGTCATCCCTTCCTGGAGAACAATGCATCAAAATACAATTTTACAAGAAATGTGCATCTAGGGATTTACTTTTTCAAAGCAGCCTTGACATTTAACATGTTACCAGCTACTTTTACAAATTTACAGTCAAATATTGTTTGCACAATTTAGTTATGGCTACCTAGATCTAAAATCTGTTATGCTGTGTCTCATTAGCATTGCACTTAACACAGTGTAGAGACATTATAAATAAATATATTTAGAAGGATCCCAGGCAGATTTGACATGGATTTTCTAATGTTAGGAGGGTCCAGCTGTGTACATCTCTCTGTAGGTTTAGTAATACATGTTTTCATTACGAAATAGAGCTCCCATAGGTGTGTGTCAACATTGTAACTCGTGGTCTTTATTGTTGAAGGAAAAAAAATAATTGTTTCTTTCCAGTTCCTGCTAGCTTTCTGAATAGTTGATTTCTAGTCTTAAGGAATTTTAAGTGGACTTGATGTGAAGACATAGTGGCATTGTTTGGTAGGTTCCAGTAGTTTTACACAGCTTCTTTTCAGCAAGCTGTATTACATGCATTTATAAGAAGGATAATCAATTGATCAGTCATTTGCAAAAAAATACTGCTGTGATTAATGTGGATTAGGCAAGCTATTGGAGGCAAGAACAATTCTTGATATTTCTTACATTAATATGCATTTACATGTGAAGCTGGATATACCACTAAAAATGTATCTTAAATTTTTTAAATATGAAGCTTATAAACTGCAGGGCAGTTACCTAATTTGTAGAACTACTGCCAGAAGTGCTACTACTTACCCTCAACCATGAAGGGCTTAATCCACGCTGAGGCTAGACACACACCTGGCTCTCTCTGCATGTCCCAGTTTGTTTCTTGTTGTCTGAAGAGATCATACACTGAAGCTCGAGCTCACATTCAGTCTAGTGCAACCTAAACCTCAGTAAAGATATAAGTAATACAGGTAAAAAATAAAAAGGTTCTATGCAACTTCTCTTGGATCTGTTACTGCAACACGGAATGTGATCCTAGCCCAGTCAGAACCTCGGCCAGTGTCCCTCTTTGCTGCAATTTGAACAAGATCCCAATTGTCAGTTTTATTACAGTGTGCCGTTTTGTGCACGAAAGAGTGCTATGAATACAGAAAGTCTGTAGGCTTGATTTCCTTATGAGTAGAATCTATGGGCTCTAGTAAAGGTTTTCTGTTTTGTCTTTGGTCATTCAGAGCCTTTTGAAATGGATGTAGGTACTACCAAGCCAAAAAGACATTGCTTTAAACCAACTTTGAGTTGGTGTGGAACATTAATGAGCACAAAACATACTGTATTATTCATGTGCCATGAAAGCAGAAAAACCTGATTGGAAGAGAGGATAGGCTTTTTTTTTTTTTTTAATAAAATGGAAATATTTTGTTGAGAACTTAATAAGGGATCTTTTTTTACTTCTTGGATTTCACTTTTTATAACAAAACTTGGCACAAGCCCTTTCATATCTTGAGCTTCCCCAGAGAGCACACGTATTATCTGAATATAATGCTCTGAGTATCTTCTGTCATTTGTAGTACTAACTTTCTGTGAACTCTCAACAGGCATCTACTGGCTGAGCGTCAACCCTGTCCAAAACCACGACATTTTCCTTACATTTATCTCTTAATTTAATTCTTGGTTAAGAACGAACATTTTTTTGCTTGCTTTTGCTCGAGCTGACAAACAAGCACTTCAAAAATGGCAGTTGTGGAGTATGGAATGTTCTAATATTGTTAAGGTTTTACTTTTCTGTGTGTTATGCTGAACTCATTTAAGTATAACTTAATGGAGATTTATTTAACAGTGAAGATGTGGGATTAGAAATTCTCCTGTGCTTCCAAGAAGTGTACTTCCTATTTGTCCTGGCTTTGCTGGGCCACAGCCCTAGGCCAGCTGTGGAGGACAGGCCATTAGCAGGTTGGACTCAGCTGGGGGCTTAACTCATGGCAGCTGCCCCAATCTGTGGGACAGGTGTGTCCTAGACTATAAACCTCACCCTTGTTAGAAAGGGGAAGGCTTGCTGAGTGCAGGGGATCTTGCTCTTTCTCTTCCCAAGAATTTGGCTGAGTATAACCCTGTCTACTTTATGTTGCTGCTAGTATTTGTTTTGCTATTTCATTGAATCCATTTTCCTTTCAATGCAGGAGTCTCCTTTTCCCAGTTGCCCCTTCTCATCTGGGGAGAGGTTATCAGATGAGGGAGCAACTGCTTTAGTTTAGCCCCAGAATGGGTTAAATGTAGATGCAAGTGAAAATTTTTAACCTAGTATCTGGATAAAATAGTGCAAACCAGTATTAGGTTAAGTATTGGTCATAGGAGGTGCTTAGATTGTACAGGGATTGCTAAGACCATGTTTTTTATGCTGTGAAACAGAAAATGTACAGAATGAAAGGGAAGTAAATGCTTAGAGACAGGATGATTTAGCTGAAATAATAGAAAATCATCTGTAGGTAATAAAATACTGTCAAAAGTGACTTTGAGTCTTCTCTGAATAATATGGTTTTCATCTTCTTGGATCAATATGTTTGTTTAATCAAGGAAGTAGTCCATATGAGTGTAGGTATAATCAATACTCATCCAGTACTGGGCTGTTTAATTGCTGGTAGACTTTTGGAGTTGCATAGCACCAAATGTGCTTTTAGTCATTAACAAAAATAGTAAATTACTTCTTTCAGTAAGGGTGGATCAATGATAAGTTGGTTACAAAGTTATGGTAACAGTAACATGTCTGATGATTTTGCAGAGTACGTTTGATTGTCATTTTAAATGGTTACATATTTTAAAGGATTTTAAAATAAGACACTTGATTATTTTATGAAATATGAAATCACCTTTTACCTGTGTACATATATATGCAAACATATTGTACATGTATAGTTCTGAGAGTAAAACTTGTTCAATTTTTGCCTGAGGTTTTTATTTTCTGAGGTCCAGGTTTGTGCAGTCTTTTGTCATGTAGCAGAGGCCATCTCTTCATCTAGGGATTTGGGAAGCCTTAGTGATATTCTGGACTGAAAAATTATTAACTGTGTTGAACTCGGTTGTTTGAGGGAAAGGAAAGATCTACAGCCTGTTAATTTTATTTATTTATTTTGGTACTGATTTCTTTGTTGTGCTTTTTAATTTGCATAAGGAAACTGTCAGTAGCAAGCATTTATAGTAAATGCTTTAGCACGTTGTGTAAGCCTGCAGGTGGTTAGGCTGTTACTCCGGTGCTCTGCAGCACAGTTCTATTTTGATTAGCTTTTTTTCCTGCTCTGTTCTTTATGTAAGTTATCAGTGTAAGTTATTTTTATTCAAAATTTCCCCCCTTTCTTTCTTTTCTTCCTGTTGCTTAATTATTCTTCTCCTTTTCTCCTACTATTTTATTCCTGGCCTGTCCATCTCCTGGGGATACATGAGCTGTTTCAAGAAATTCTCCATCAGGGTATATCCCACTTGATTTAGTGGTGGCCAACAATGTTCCTTCAACAATGTGTCATTGAAGCAGAGATGTTTAAAAAAAAGTTCTCTGTACCTTGCTGGTTCATTGCCTATCTGTGGTTGTGCTTGTTAACCCTGAGGTAGACATCCCTGGTGTCCAGCATACCAAGTACCTGCATAGTGAGGGGGACGCTTCTCAGTGCTGCTGAGCTCAGCTGGTGTTATCCTTGCCTCCCAATATTCTGCCTTTGCCTAGCAGGTTTTCATGGTGCGCCTGGAATGCAGATCCTGCAACTGCATCTTGTGGCTTGGGAAGAAAAAGTGACTGGCTTGCCCGTGTGTGTAGTTGTGTCTGGAAAGCAGGGCTAGCAGGGAAGCATGTCCATCACTTCTCTCAAGGGCAGTGCTCGGAGGACTGCTCCCCTGGGGAGGAGCTCTCACCATGAAGCAGCTCTCTTGCAAGTCAGATTTCCCCATGGATTTTTTTTTTTCCTTACTGCTATCGGTGACCCAGTTTTTATTCTATTTCACTTCCATTTTTTTTGGTCTATAGATGTTTGCCACCAGTATGCTAGAGAGTTGATAATACTTGGACAATTGTTACAGCAGTGTTTATTCATCTAAATCATACCCTGCTGGTGCGGGCTATTGTATCAGCATGTCATGCTATTTCTGTTATGCTATCTATTATAATTGGTCCCAAATGCTACTTGAAAAAAAAGATTTCAAGGAGCTTGTTTCAAGACCCCGGGTGCTTCAGAGCTGCAGGAGCAAGCACCCTGGTCCAGCTCCTACTCTATAGTGAAGAGATCAAAACCGACATCCCAAATAGCTAACATAATGCTGTGCTAGTTTGCTGAGGCACAGCAATGACTTGTGATCATAGGCATTATTACTTCTAAGAGGCTTCCTTGCTGAGAGCCCTGCGTGTAAACTTTGTAACTGTGCCCCACGTGTATTTCTTTGCTTATACTAAGGGAGAGCAGGAACATACTGCTCACTTTAGCAGCTGTATGTCAGTGCATGCTCTTAAATAGATGCTTCTCAAGGATACACCAACTGTTTTTTATGATAACATTTATAAACTGCCTGTTTGTATACTTAGTTGTTTTGCCTGGTGAGAAGATAGCCACCTTTTTTTCCTGTGAGCCTAAGTTGGCTTAGGCTTTGCTCCCAGCAAATACTTGTCATTTTCTGGGTGGTATCTGGTGTGAGCAGAGCAGCTGTTACATGGCCAAGTGGTTGTGCCACAGCATATCAGCATGTCTGGTGTTCTTCTGAAATCTCAGTAACTGACCCTTGTCATTTAGGTAGCACCTCAGCTTCATTTTCCTTTTGATTCTCATAGCAAAAAGGTATTGCAAGTGGGATACTGATAGAGAAGATTTAAATCTTCCAGGTTTTGGTTTGTTTGTTTGTTTACTTTTTTTCTTTTATGTGATTTTTTAACTCTCATTTTTGAGTGCTTGAAATTGGTGAAGGAGTAAAGCTGAAGCTCCTCCCCCTCTCAGTCCCCCCCACAACTCCTCCATTTCAAAAAAACCCTACCACCCACCCAGGCATAAAGAGAGCAATTACTCTATCATGTCTAGTCCTGTTTGCTCAAATAAATTTGCTGAACACCATTGAATACCCCTCTGCATGTTTATTGTGGGGCAGACTAGTTCTTGGATCACTTGAGCAGGTAATTCCAGTCCACTCTGAGGTGAATTCAATGCACAAATCACTGCAGAGGTCTTTTCAATCACATTGCCAACCAGAGATGGTCATATTATTCCGACTTGAAAAGTTTATTCTAAAGAGCAGTATCAATTACTTTCTGATGGGCCAAGTTTAATTGACCAAATAAACAATTTAAGATTTTTTTTTCCTGTTTCATCCAGAAAGAGAATATTGTTCTTTTCAGCTTTTTTGAATTTCATATTGTCTCTTGGACTCTTTACTTTTCTGTATGAATTCTTTTACATGTTACATTATTGCCTTTTCCTTCTCTCTATGCAGTCAGAGTAGTCCTGGCATCCAAATGCTGTGGCTGGGCTTTGGGTCCTGATATATTGAGAAAAGCTTTTGTTGCACATTTTGCCGAATAAACTGAGCATAAATTTCAAAGGGAGTCTTGGTATGATGAAATAGCTAATGATAGCTAATTAAAACTTACTTTATATTCGACCTTCTGCATCTTAGCTTCACAATATAACATAGTGATTAGAATAGATTATTACAGGGGAGATTTTTTCTGTTGAAAATTAACTCTCAGTTTCACTAAATACAGCAGTGGCTGTGCTAGGGTAAGACTAATGATGTTTTTCCTTCTCTTGTAATTGGCATGCAAACAGTAAGTAACTGTTTGCAACTTTATCAGCAGTTGTCAATTCCTCCCTGCACCAACTGTTTGTCATTGCAATATAAACTTGTATATTGCCTGGAGTACTTTGTGTGTAACTTCCTGGTTAACCAGAAACATCCTTAGGTCCTTGCTTGCAAGAAACTGCCTTTCCATTGGATAGGTCAGAGTGGTCAGGTAGCAAAGGTAAATGGAAAACTAACATGGTTTGTTGTAGTTAAAAGCTATGAAGATAATTTGGTTTGTCTTACTCTTCAACCATAAGGCTGAATTTCTATTCATGTGACCATCTTTACCAGGGCTACATAAGAGCTAAACTTGCTCTCCTGCCTGACCCCATGTGGGTCTCAGTTAAGGATGGCTTAATGGCTGATTACCCCCCAAGCCCAATGCTGAAAATATTTTTTTCAAATCCTGTTTGTACTCTCAAGTTTCCATTCCTCTCCCACACTCCTCTCTTCAGCTTTCCCACACACCCACCTACCTACCCACAGAATTACTTTAATTAAATGTTACTCATCTGTGGGCTTACTTCCCACTTCTGCCTGCTTAATCTGTTCCCTTTCTAGAGCCAGTATGAAAAAGTGACTTGATTCAAACATCTAACTTTGCTATCCATCAATATTAGAAAGACAGTAGCAAGGGACATTGATCTGCCTCGGCTTAACCTGCCAGCAGTTGAGTTGATCTGTCTTGGCTTAACCTGCCAGCAGTTGAATTAATCTGTAAGTTTGAAGCTGGCTTGTGGTCTACCAGTGATGTGGCAGGGTGAAATGCACATCTCGGGCAGCAGACAGAGGACACCACAGGTGTGTTACACAGAACATGAATCTGTCTATTGATGGAACAAAGCACTTCCAAGATGGCCATAGCAGACATCTCAATCTTCCTATATTGACTGATTCTGTAATAAGACTGGTACTGCCTCCCAGCTCCCTTGTACCTTGACAAGTGAGAATGAAGGGCTTCCTGTGCTTGCTTGCTTTGGATTGTAATTGAAATATTTTATTCACTGCTTTATAAGAGAAAAATAAAACAGCAGAATGCCTTCTGATGCAGTCAGAAGATGAAAGTGTGATTGCAATCTGCAGCCCTTTTCAGTTCCTTTGTTTTTTTTGTTGCTGTTATAAAAAGTGCATCAATAGATGTCAACTATTTAAAAAGGATTCACACAAATTCCAGCTGTTCCAGAATAGTATCTAAATATTTGATTTGAAAACAATATGTGTACCAACACTGCAACACACTACAGGCATGATCACCCAGCTATCCAGAAAGACCTAAGTCTGTCTGTGCTAATTAGTATTTGCAGATGAAGCTTCTGTAGCAGTAGCTTGAGGTAACAGAAGAACTTCTGGGTTATAAGCACATAATGTGCAACATAAGAAATGTCTACAAAACTGAAAGGAAATGATGCAAATTTATTATTTTCAAGTCATAATAATAGTGGAGCACCTAATTTTGTTTCATAACGGTGTATTGTGTTTTGTACTATGTTCATATTACAAAAAAATCTTATTGCTGCCCTTATTTAGATAGATTTATTTCAAAAAATATAGTTATAAGATGTTAATTTTCTTAAAATATTTGATACACTTAGTCTTAACATGAAATTATATTCAAACAGTTATGTGGTTTTTCACTTTCATCAAGGAAAAATTGATGCTTGAAGCCGGAGAGCCTGCTGGTGTGCATAAAGATATCCGGTAGTGGCTACTCTGAGGGCTATTGAAAATGTTTTGAAGGTAATCTTTAGCATATACTTGTAGTTGCAGCTCTTAGGAACACTGCAAGCCCTACTCGTCGTCAATTTGCTGCAGCTCATGTGCAGACTGGCAGTATGTGGACTTGTGAAATGGCTCACATGTGCTGGAAAAGCACTTTCACACCAGCATAAAATGTTGCTATTGGCTTCTTCCTGTCTCCAGCAAGCCTTTCCAATTTTAGAATTTTCTTCCTCTCATTTTTGAGGCAGGCTCCCTCTTTTCTTTTTTTCCCCACCGAGTTGAAAGTGTTGCAGATCCATTCCTTTTATCCTTCTGTCCTCTCCTGAAAGGAACTTGCAGCCATTTCCCTTGTTACTTCCCTTTTTGCATGTCCAGCAAAAGGAACTCTCTGAAGATTCTTGTGTGTTTTACAGACAAAACATGTTCAATCAAAAGTACTAGTGTCTGAATCATGGATTCTCTTCTGCACTTTCTAATGGAAAGAGTGAAGATTTTTCTCTTTTTGTTATTATTGGTACAGCCAGACATACTTCTGTGTTCAACACGGGTATGTTTTTTGGGGTGTATCTGTTTGTTTTTGAAATACATACTTTCAGGAGGGCAGATTTACTACATCCCATGTGTCTGCCTTAGCCCAATGCATCTCATTTTTCTCCTTCGAACTCTTATCCAGGTGCAATTTAAGGACTTGGGATGTTTCCTGGAGCTTTTCAAAGTTCATATTTCCAAATAGACTGTTACATAGTAGCCTACACTCCCTGTCTGCTAGATGATATTGTTGATCTTAGAATCCTCACTATGAATGTGTAGCAAGGCCTGTCTATAGTAAAAATTAAGTAATGTTGTGTGTCAAGTTTCTGACTGGAAAATGTGGTGGCCCTACTGGTCACATATGTCCTGGCCACTCACCATATAAAATTGCTTTCTGCTATCATCAGGTGTTTAATATCTCTATAGACAATCTTTTCAGGTAGCAAACTGAATCTAGTCTCAGTATCTCCAGTTTCCTTAACCTAAACATTCACAATGTGTTGGCCCAAATTTTTAAGTAGATTTCTAGTGAATTGATTTACTGATTTGTCATATTTCAGATGGTTATAATTTAGACCTGCTAGGTTTAAAACCAGTTAGCCAGCATAATTTAGGAGCCTGGTATTTTTTTGGTTGAACTTACCATGTCCTATGCTTGTAATTCTTTTGCCTGCAGTGGGAAGGAAGAAGGACTTATGTTCCAGAATATTTAAGTACTGTAATTGTATTGTATTTGTAATATTAAGTATCCTCTTTATTACAAGTAAGAGAGTCTTTTTGGTACAGCATAGAGTTCCTCATTGCTTCAGGCATTCACAGGAAGTTTACTGCATGTATAGCATAGTGATTCCACAGGTATCAGAGTCATCATTCAAGTTTAGACTAGCTTTGAATCTGTTTTACAAGTTACTGTTTAATGAGTATTACAAACGTACTCTGTTCTCCTTCAGAAAGCTGTGTGTCCTCAGGTGCATGTTCATGCTGCTGGGACTGAAAAGAGAAGGAAGAGGCAGGCTGGTGGTGTGTTCACTGAAGTTGTTTTGCCCCTGCAACAAATCATGCATTTGCTACAACGAAGTGTTCTGGGTTTTACTTTTCAGGTGCAGAAAGGGAATGGACTAGGAAATCCTAGAGATGTAGTTGAAAGTACCTCTTCCCTTGGGGATGCTTTGTAACACCTTGCCCTCCTGATCCAAAGCAGCAATCAAATGTGGTATTTGCTCAGCAGTTTTCAGTAAGAGCAGATATTTCATGCCAAATTTTATTTACGTTATTTCGAGGTGGGCTTTTTGGTAAATTGAGTAGTGCCCAGGTGATAAATTTGCAGCTCTCACATTTGCTAAAAGACTTTTGTACCTTGACCTTCTTCTGATAATAAGGTTGGTGAAAATAGTATCTTAGAGCATATGTAGGCCAATTTTATCACAAGGAGAAAGTGCTATGAGGGCTTGAAGAGATGGTGGGTTTTGTTGTTTTTTTTCTTTGTTTGCTTCAGTCCTATCTCCAAAGTCATGAATTCCCTGTCCACTCTCCTGTCCATTAAAGGCTGAGTGGGGAATACATAAAATATCTGAGGCTTATAATGCTGCAGGGATATAACATGAGGGTTCAGTGTTGCACTGTACAGGCTTGTTGGTGCTGATGAATTACCTTGTCACAGAGATGTAACCAATGGTATGAAATCTTACTGTGGTTTTTTTCCTCATAGAAATGTCACAATGACTGAAGGAGGATGTATGACATGCTGTGTTACTGCCTTAGGACCAGAATGTGTTGTCTGCTTTGGAGCAGCTGAGGGACTAAAGGGTTTGTCTTACCAGCAGCTTGTCAGGGCATGAGGCAATCTGTTGGTGCGTTATAGGGCTGCTCAAAGGTGATTCTGAACGCAAGGCAACCCTTCTGTGTTTTCTCTAAAATTTCTGACATTTTATCAGGTGATGACACCTTAGATGAGGGAAGTTGAATTGCATTTCCTGCCACTCGTACAGAGTAGCACAAAACAATTTCAGATAGAGAGCTGACAAGCCTGTGACCTCAAATGATAAAGGTATTTAGATTTGGGAGTGGATTGTAAGACTGAGATATTTCGGAATGTGATGCTACTGCTTTAATCTAGCGTGATTATGTCTTTCTTGTTGAGTTTAGAGGATGATCCCCTTCAAGCATCTCACAAAGATTGATGTCATCCCTGTGACCATTTTGTGAGATTTTGTTGAATTACAATTCTTGTTTTTTCCACTTTTGCAGAGGAAGAACTAGGGTACAAGTAGTTTAAATAACCTGCCAGAGGCAAATCTGTGACAAAACAGATTGCAGCAGCTGGCAGTCTTGAGCCCAAGTGTCTAGACTGAAAGTGAGTCTTTTTTCCTATAACAGCAGAATCCTATGGCTGCATTTCATTTGAAACTGGTGTGTGCTTGTGGAGCACTGAGCGTTGAATCGATCACAGCCTGAGCTTGATTTGTGTTAATGTTATGTTTCAGGTGTGGGGATCAGAAAAAAGAGTTGGGAAGATACTCTCTAGCTTAGGAAATGTGTGTGGTTTTTCTTAAAAGGCAAAACTCTACTACAGTTTGGTTTAACTTTCAGACATACTATGTGGACTGTGTGAAGCTAACAGCTCTTTGTCTACCTGCACCAACCTTGTGCTCTGTGCTGAGGGTCAGGTCATTGTGTGTGCTACCATCTAGAAAGATGGATCTGCTCCTTCGGCTTGATTTCCAGCCCTCTTCCACAGAGGAGTGGGATGGAGATGTCAAAGATGGGGCATGAAATTGTATGAGGATCATGACTGGTGCCAGGATCGTGGCAAAGGTCAGGTCACAAGGGTCTGAAACTCCCTGTAGCATGCTGAATGTGAAGGTGTTCTGCTGTGTTACTTAGCTTTACAAATACAGGGACCTGTGGGTGTCCAGAGAGAGGGAAACTGAAAACTGGCTTTTGCCTTAGTAGGTTGTGGAGTTTAACCCCTACATGGCAAAGTCTTGAGAAAGCTGCAAGAAGGGTGGCAGAGGATCAGAATCTGGACAAAGGATCATGACCGGGGGGGTTCACCTGGTAGCATCTTCTTGGAGGCAAGGGCACTATAGACAGCAAAATACCTCAGCAACTCCTTAATCTAATCCATCTGTAACAAAGTTATTTACTTTGGGGATTTTTTTTCTGCAGTAAGTGCACCAGGCAAGGCCAGTAGTAATCTGGATCTCAGTACGATTACCTGCAAGCAGGAATCCCTCAGAGGTTGAAACTGACTTCTTGTTTCAACCATTTGAGTTGTTACCATCTGCATGTGTGCAGATGGTAATAGAGCAGCAGATACTTTTTTTTTTTTCCCTTCCTGTAGCTTTTTTCCCTATAGTATCCATTTCCTTTCTTTCTGTCTCTATTTTTTTGAAGTTTTTTCTTTTTGCTGGCACTCGGGTGCCTGTGGCTAGAAGGAAAATTCCTCACCCTGCTCGATGCCCCAAGAGAGAGCAAAGACACAACAGGTTTAGCCAGGCATTGTTTCTTTTGGAGAGATGCTCATGCAGTGGTGTTTATTAGCCATAAATTTTATGAGACTGTTTGCAAGCTTACAATTTTGCCTTCCTCATGGTAGGTTCCAGCACGGCACATTT
Organism: Apus apus; assembly: GCF_020740795.1. Classification (NCBI taxonomy): domain Eukaryota; kingdom Metazoa; phylum Chordata; class Aves; order Apodiformes; family Apodidae; genus Apus; species Apus apus. Next base: position 12,992,460 of record NC_067295.1, on the reverse strand, counting down.
CGTAGTGATTTCCCAGGAAAAATATTTGCAAGCAACACTGTGTATGTGTAATAGTTGTAGAGTACATTAATCAACTGCAGGTTTTTTCTCAAAGATAGCTATGCCTATGGCGTGGAGACCTGGAACACAGCATCCATGCTGCCTGCATTGCTTTATTTTATGGAGGTTTTTTGTTAAATGGAGAGCATGATATGGAGTTGGAGAATCTGCAACTTAAGAGTTGCAATGATTTTTGTACCAGGAGTACTTCAGTCTATTGTTTTGCTACCGTGCACTGTTGAATATTGCAGAAAGCATAACAAATATATTTGCTGCTTCCAAAAAATTCTTATTTTAGACTAAAATTTACATGAGAGAGTTTTCTTCATGTTGGTGTGAGTCACCATCCTTGGAGATATTCAAGAATCATGTAGATGGGGAACTTTACGGCATGCTTTAGTGGCCAGGATTGCAGGGAGTTGGGTTTTTTGGTGGGTGTTATTTGGTGGAGTGTGTGTGGCATTTGTGTTTGTGTGGGGTGGTGGGTTGGCTTGGGTTTGTGGGGTTTTTTTGTGGTAATGGTTGGACTTGGTGATCTCAGAGGTCCTTTCCAACCTTGACTAATCTGTAATTCTGTGTATTTGAGGCATTTGGCAGTTTTGTGGCTAGTCATTTTCATGGATAGTGAAAAAATAGTTCTACTTTGCATTAATGGCTTTGTTAAATATATGGACTGTATACCAAAGGGAGTTTAAATTCAGGCAAAAAGAAATTATAAATGTTCTTAAACAACGATAGCTAAAATACAGTGCTGTATATGAGCTTTCAGTTTGATAAATACTTACTTATGAGGTCATAAATACTTGAGGTACCAAAGGTTAATGTAGTGTGAAAGGCTGTAAAACACAGCGAGCAACCTGCTAGATCATAATGATGCATTAGTACCTTTCAGTAAGAATGCTACTAGTTATAAAAGCTTTGGGTTGAATTTATTCTGTAATACAAGAATGTAAAGCCACAGTATCTTCACTGTGTAGTTGTACTTATCTTTTTTATATTTATTTCTCTTTGGAACAACAACAAAAAAGGCTATCATCTGGTCATAAGTGCCCACTGACTGAAAATTATTAAAACCTCTTTTTGACTAACATAATTTCTGAAGAGCCTATATCATAGGCACTGCCTGTGTACTCAAAGTAAGTAATAAAATAAAGTAATACTTGGTGATTTTTTTGCTTTCTGTGTATTAATAAGTTTCCATGAGATAAAGTAGCAGTCATACATAAAAGAAACAAAAGCTGCATAAATTCTATAAAGCAGTAATGGAACTCATATTTGAGGAGAAAGAAAGTGTGAAATTCATGAAGTGAGCATTTACTGAATTATAAAACTGACTTTATCATAATAAACTACAGTATTTCTGTCTTAGAAGTCTTCTGCAGTTTGTAGTTGTCTCCAATATGCTGATGCGGCTAACATTTCTCACTTAATGTCTACCTCTGTGAAGTGTTAATTTTCATGCTTTGGTGATCATTGCTTTTTACTGAAGCAAATTACTTCCTCTTTCTCCTAGATCAGAGCTTATGACAGATTAGGATAATTTTACTGTAATTAATCTTTGAGTCAGTTCTTCTCTTTTCAGTGAAGTGCCATGTCTTGACCAGGCTAAATTGAAGCAGTTAATAAAACCTGGAATCAAATAGGAAAAGCTTGTATTTGTAGAACTTGATACTTGCTTTCAGCCTTCTCTGATCTGAGGTTACAAAAAAGTATTTTATGTTCAAATTCTTCTCTTAATAAAGTACACCTGTATCTGGAGGCTGGCAGATAGTTTTGAGGAATTAAACAAGAAAGATGTCTACAGGAAAATATTAGATATAGATACATCCGTCTCCCGGTGCAGACACCTCGTTACTTTTTTTATTATGGTTTTTAGATGTTGAAAATCAACACATTCAGTCCTTATTAATATACAATTTAAAAGTTGAGAGTGTCTGGATTGTGTAAATATATTGCTGGTAAGTCTCTCTAGATTATTAGTTTTCGTTTAAGACCATATTTAAATTGGCAAAGAACACTGTGAGCAGTTTCTGCTCTGATGGAATTAGCACAGAATACCTGTGAGAGAACAGAAAGTGAAATATGCTTTTTGTAGCATTCTGCAAACAATGCATTTCCGTGCAAATGTTGTTTGGGACAATTGGTCAAACTAGAAATCCAAACAAAACCCTGGTGGGCCAGTGTATCAGGTTATGGACAAATGACTCATTGTAAGATGCCGCTTTGTGTTACAAAATACAGGATTGGGATGATAGCACCAAAAATTATTATATAGTACCAACTCATACTTGTATATTAGGTTATGAGGCTTTTCTGTATCATACTCGTGGGTAGAAACTTTGTTTATTTTGTTAGGAGGCTTTTTGCTGTAATATTCTCAGAGTCTGCACTACATGAAGGCAGCCACACCTGTTCGGTCATTCTGATTGACTGGCTGTATGTTTCAGTAGTGCCTCTTCCTTTTTGAATTAAATATCCTCCTCATGCTACAGTAATCATGGATATTCTTAATAGAATTGCATGGGGGAACTTAATTAAGCTTTTCTTCTTCCTTTTTATTTAAAGGAAATTTGAAGAAATCAATGGTGTGGTTTCTAATTTAATGCGTGCACCCCACAACGTCTATTAGAGTCTCTTCACATGAGTAAGTCAGGTGAGACAGAACTGCTCATCTTAAGCTCACAATTCATTTTTTTCAGCTGAAATGTTCACCTGACATTCTAATCGGGGAAGAGTAAGAGTCCTGAGTGTGTGTGTTAATAAATATATATTCTTCATGAATATATATAATCTCATAACTGCAGTCATTAAAACATATTGGATGGTTATGCAAATAACTGAAGGAATTTGAATTCATACCTACCACCTTGTGAATCTCATTTCTTAATCTGCTTTTTGCTCATTTTCTAAATAATAACTAAAATGCTTGTGACACTTTCTAGCCTTTGAGTGCTCAAGAGATGCAGTGTTCTAGAGCAGATGATCTCTTTACTGAGATGGAAATAGCCAAGGCATTTAAAATTATAATTTACAATTTTAATTGTCCATTTCCAGATCTCTGACAGAGCAATTTTGACAGTTTCCTTTAGAAGCAGAGGAAGGGGAGGTGTTACAAAAGTAGGTGATACTAAATGTAATGCCATTCATGCCATATTTCTGTAAGCTGCTCTTTTCTCTTTCTCTGGATGAAGTCAGTTTAAATATTCTCAGTTTATTATATTTCTAAATGAGTTTTACTCCCAATAGCTGTTAATTATTGCCATAACTTCCTCTCATATTAGTGTCTAAGTTGTACTCACAAAAAGAATATTCTTAGCTCATCATGAATCCAGTCTGTCTTTATAGATTTAAAAACTCCTGTGATTTTCCCACATTCCAGGAGTATGGTATGTACAGTGTAGGCTTGGTAGTTCAAACTGAATGACTAAACCCTTTTTTTTTTTCCCCTTAAAAGTGGTAAATTCAGTAAGAGTAAAAAGTAGAATGAAAATTCCATACATAGAAACGAACAAAAAAGAACCAAGAAATGGTTTATTTTGAGTATATTTTAGGGGACCAAATGTTTTTTGTGGCAGCATTGAAGTGAAATGTACTTGTATGTCCCCAAGCAGCTGAAGAAAAAAAAAAATCTGTTTGGCTGACATTTTATACAATTTAGGAAGACAAGCTTAGTTTTGGAAGCAGGTTTCAAGAAAGAAACCTGGAAATTAGTATCTTTCCCCCTCTTTCCAGTTTCAGTCCACTGACCCGTGTAGATGGTTGACTTGAAAGGTTGAGGGGACTTTCTTTTGCAGTAGAGGTTTGAAGTGAAAAATGTGGAAAAAGAATTCCTTAAATTTCATGCAAGATTGCTTTGGGATATCAGAAACTGGTATGATTCCCACAGAGGGTGGTGGCTGATAAGCTGAATGTGTCATGGACATCTGGCAATAGTGTTCTTTTGGTAGCTTTGCTTAAGTTATCTTCCTTTTTCCTTTCAGTTGGAAGGAAATCAAGCAGACTTCAGTTGTAATTCAGGAATCTGGTGAGCATTCCGGCTTACAGTTACTAGCATGTGAAACCAAGTGTGTATAGAGGGACTTCCTCTATATCCTTACTCAGGGTCAGGATAAGTGGTGGAAAGGGCACGAGATCTGTGAAGAGATCGTGCAAGAGATTGTGCAAGAGAGGAAGACGGGAATCTTAGACCTGTGAGATTTAAGGGGAAAGCAGGGTAGCTGTGTACATTGATGCACAAAGTGCAGTGTGATGATGCTGAAGTGCCTTCCTGTAGCATATTAATCCTTCCTCTCTGAAAAGTCTCTTGTTTATTTGGGTTATGACCATCAGATGCTAGATGTTGTAGATCAGTGGTGGGAAAAGATGATGTACAGTTGTCATTTGCTGGCAGTGTGTTTCACACAATGCTTATTCTACTGCCATTTCAAACCAAGGTCTGAAGGCTTGTGTTTTTCTGTGTCTGTTCATGCCACACCCCCTCAGAGATGCATACATATATGTAGCATTAAAAAAAAATAACTAAAAAATTTAACTGAATAATAACCCTATCTGTACTTAGAAAAGGATGTACAGGGTATTTTAAGAGATAATCCTTGTATATTTCAGCAAGATCACATTCCCACTTGGGGAAATGGAAAGAATTGCTTTTTGAGGGGGGAGTTCTTCTGAATAGTTGTCTTTCTAGAGAGTTTTCTCCATCACTCGAAGGAATTTATGTCAGATACTGGATCAGGAAAAACATTTGCATTGTTACATTTGCAAAGCCTGGTATTTGAAACAAGATTTTTTCGGAAGAAATAGTTTGTGCAGAGAATGCAAGATTGGCCCAGATAATTGCAATATGCAGCTCAAAGCTGTTGCTGCTATTTTTAGATCTTTTTGGTGTGTGGGTTGTTCCATATAAGTAACAACTATAAACTGATTCAACTTCCTGAAGTTCCTGTTGGCCTGTCTCTATAGTGTGTTGAGGTCCCCCTGCATGGCATCACAACCCTCTGGTGTATCAGTCACTCCATCCAGTTTTGTTTCATCTGCAAGCAACATTACTGGAGTGAGTCCAGTTTCTGAAAAGTCAAGAGAAGGTGAAATTCTTAATACTAGCCAAGGGAGCATGGCTGTAACACCCTGTACTGATTCCTGAGGTAGACTATAAATCACAAAACTGAGACTATTGAGGGCAATGGCTTCTCGGTACAGTTGTTGGATGAAAATATGTGTATCTTGACTGAGAAATTTCTAGTGGCTGTGCTTGAGGATGAAAGAGGGAAGAGGTCTGTTGGCAAGCTCGTTTTGAGAAATAGGGAAAGATAAACAGCTTTAAACTCTTTGTGCCAACCCTCCTGATTCAAGGTTTGCTATTAGAGAATGTTGGGGGTTTTGCCATCTTTCCTGAGAACTTAACTTTTAAAGAAAGGAGGGATCAAGGGGATCTGAGTTCTGTTTCCACTTCTTTAATAGATGTTTCTTTAAACTTGGGTATCTGTAATAAAAGTTGTTGCCCAGTTCTGCAGTAAATCTGCATTGATGAAGCTGTGTAACAAGGAGCATTCATGTGATCAAGCAGAACTCACCATAAGACTAACTTTTACAGCTAGATTTGAATTGGTGATTTAAACCCTTTACAAATTCATTAAAACATCCAGGTTTGTTTTGTGTGTGTTTGTTTGTTTTTAAGTGGGTGAGGGGAAGAAAAAAGGGGTATTTTCAAAAACTTCAAATTCTCTTCCACATTAATGAATGAGCGGTGTTGGATGAACTTGAGGAAAAGGATTGAAAGGTCTGCTTCTGGTTTATGTAAAGCATAACGTTCCATGAGGTGGATGTCTCTGACTTTGGTTGTGCTAGCAGAAAACTTGGTGTTTTCCAGGGACTGTGACAGTGCATCTAGTGTTCTGCAACAGGACAGCATCAGAGCACAGCAGGCACAGGCTTGCTTTTCTGTTCAAAACGTTCTGTCTCTTCTGAAGTGCTTGCATTTCGTTGCAACGTGCAAAGATGTGAGACTACCAAACATCAGCAATAAGAAAAGTAAATCCAGCTATTTTTTTCTGAAGTGACAGTAAACTAAGTTTGAAAAAATACTGTCCTGTGTAGGAGCTGAACTGCTGTTTATTAGGTTGGTGCATACTTCAGTATAAAAAGAGCAGTGTGATTTAGAAAGTGGCTTTTTGTGACATGTAGAACTCTCAAATTCTGCTGTGTTTTGGAGGGTTCAAGAACTGACTCCTCGGGATAAGACATGCAAGTGAGCAAATGGAAAGTCACAGCAGGAATTCAGGAATAGGTGAGGGGTCAAACAATGAAAAAGCTTTCATCATGCTGTCACATTTTCTTTCTTGTCATGAGCTTGCACTGTAGCAATCAACCATTCTCTCTCAGCATGAAGCTCTGCTCTCACAAGTTCACTCAGCGGTTGGTTGTGTCAACACGACTCTTACAAAAAGGGACTTCACATGCATGACATAAGTCTAGTTCAGGGGGGGAATTCCAGAAACTGAAGTACATTAATTCCAGCTGAGGGTAAACATCACTTTCTAAACAACTCTTTGTATCTAAACCTGCAAGTGTTCCAACTAAAGAAACTTCTTCCCTTTCCTTTCAAGAAAGTAATGTCCTTTGAACCTGCCTAGCATAGTATTTCATGAATTATTTTTATTTTGGACAAATATTGTTAAATGTCACAGCATTGTACAAGGTAAAAGATATTTTTGTCCAGATAGAGCCTGTTGCTAGGAAAAAAAAAAAAAAAAAAAAAAAAAAGCTTTATTGCAGCTTTCCAACATTTTATGATGTTGACTTATGAGGGAGAATACTTGCAAGAATTTTTAAGCCAAGAGCAAAATCTCATTCTGTTTTATAACAGTGATGCTTCTGCGTAAATGAATGACCACAGGCAAAGCTACAGCTGCTTTCCTGTGTATTGAGTTCTGTTGTTTTGTGAACAATTTCTTCATATATTAAGTTAATAACTGAGTTGGACAGGAGAACTTGCATAGGAAGAATGCATTTCCAGTAACCAAGTTACTGCCACAAGCTTTGCATCAGTCACAAAGTTGTGGTCTCAGGAGTGTTGTGTTCTTACTTATTGTCAGTATGTGATTGCCTTTCAAGGTGGAACTTAGAAGGTTTTTTAGTACTTTCATAACTATTAGGCTTCTTTACCTGTAAGCTTTACTAAACATTTCTGTATTTCTTCATCTATTTGACCCCTCTTCACTTAACCTTTGTGACTTACTGGTGTGCAGTTTCAGATGGCAGATACGAGTTTTTGGATGTTTATAACAAATCCTACATGTTTCCCATTAATACTTCTAGCAGAAACACTTCAACTCCTGGTTTATAAAATTTATTTGTATAAATCTCTAATCCCTGAAATTCTTCGCCATGGTTGAAATAAGCGATGGTTTCCAAAGCGGCTTAAGGTAAACTAAGGCTGTGCTGCCATAGAAAGGAATAGGTTTGTCCTCCAGCTGTCTCTTACCTGACATCATCTACATATTTATGGCCCTTTTTTCACTTGTGAATTGGATCAGCTCACAGATGAGTTTTATGAAGTGTAAGTTTCCTGTTGGATCAATGGGTCTGAACCAACACTCATCTGTTCAAGTGCTGAAGTAAATACAAGGCAGGTGGGAGGAACCTGAGTCCCATCGTGGCACCAAAGGCAGGACTTTGTGTCCAATGTGTTGTTGAGGCTGTTGTTAATTGTGAAAGCACGTCCTCAGAATGATTTTTTTTTTTTCAGCACATGAGAGGAAACAGGGTCCATCATGAGAAAAATAAGAAATTAACTTAGGATGTAAATGTGCTGAGTAATTTGTGTGCAAAAATGACACGTGTAAGTAATTAGTGCTGAGGATACTGATGGCTTTTTGTTCTTGTAATACTTTGATGGACTTACCAAACAAGCTTGTGCAGTGTGAAGCTAGAGCTCCTATTCAAATAATAAAAAAGCCTTTTAGTCTACTTTAATCAAGATTTCTATATTTAGTTTAATGGTATTTTTAAAAATATGTTTTTGTTTCTTGCCTGTCTTGATTTTACATGAGTCTTTCAATACTTGAAACAAAGTTATTTTTAAACGCTTCATTCCTGCTCTTGAAGTCCCTTGAAAGAAGAACAAGAATTACATCAGAAATAATAGTCATCTGACTAATAGTTGAAAGAGGAATAACAAAATTAATTTAATATTTCTTTATGCCTCTGCATTGCTGTTTAAGATATTTCAGTTGGATTAAACCAATGTTCTTGTCCCTTCACCAGTAAAATGTTTCTTAGTGTGTCTGCTTATTTTTTTTTTTTTCTGAGGATAAACCCAAGGAATTTGTTTTTAAATTATCCTGTGAAAAGATAACATTAGTTTCTGCAGATGTAGAATGAACTTCTAAACATGTGTATAGAGTGTATGCTTTTCCTTCTTGGCTGATGGAGCCAGGAAGCAGCTGATTAGAGAAGGGTTTGGTTAATTGTGGTTGTGTGGTATTCCTGGATGAGATCAGTAGGCAGTGAGAAATAGTTATTGAATCAATGTGAACAATAAATAATGCATTAAGGCAAACTACTATAATTCCTTCTTCCAAGTTATTGATATGCTAATGTCAGTCGAATGTCCTTAACTGAACTTGGCAGCTGCTTAGTTACTCTAAACCCTCTTAAAACCTATCATGAATATTATTTTTACCACCAAATTTTGCCTAAGTTTTGAGACAACTCATTGAGAATCCAAAACACATATGGCTTCTGGTGTTTCCACTCCAGACATGATTGATATGCTACTCCCTGATATCCTGCTGACTATTTCAGAAGAAAAATGATGAGCCAGCAATGGCGATGGAAAGCACTACGTAAGGGCTATATTCCATATTGTTAAGGAAGATAGATTGGGGAAATAATTAATGTAGCCAAGTAATTAATAACTCTTTGGTTGCCCTGCAGTACTAAAAGCTTAAGAAACCTATCTTATTGCCCCTATCTGTCCTCAAAATTAATGATCTCTTATTTAGGCTGCTAGCTCTCTGTGCATAAGCTATCAAATAATAGCAATAGTTTCCTGTAGCTTGTGGTATCGGTGTCCAGAATTCATCCATCTAGAAATGAAAGAAATAATCAGTACTGCTTTAAAGTCCTCAACCCAGAACAATAACCAGTACGCTGAAGCCCCAAAGCATGTTCAATAGCAGGAACCATAGAAACTGCTGAAGCAAAGCATAGAATTATTCAGGTTCTTTTTCCTTTGCCTGTAAATTGGATCAAAGGTTTCTACCCTTACATTATAATGCTTGTGCATTGCAGTGTATCTAAAATGTCCCAGTTAGAGCTGGCCACCTTACGTTGTCTTCCTGGCAGCAAAATGTATTCATTGGACTGATTAAGGACCCCTAACATAAAATACTCCAGAGGGGAGGTGGTTGTCTCTTCTCACTTCCCAGAGGTGCACTGCCCTCCTGCCCCCTGGGCAGTGCAGGCTGCCCACCCCTGCCTCTGGCCTGCGCGGGCCCTGCAGGCGGGATGTGCCGCGCTGCCCCAGCAAGGGCCGGTGCTGCTGCTGCTGGAGCCAAGGAGCCACATCACTCTTGCCCACCCTCAAGAAGCATTTGCATGATTGACCCTTCCTGCCAGATGACCCGGACACCAAGTGTCCCTGGCTGCCCGCTGGAGCTGCTGCATCACTTGTGATCCAGGGTTTGCTGCTGGTGACGGGGTGAGTTGCCGCGTGGACGTGCTGTTGATCATCTTTCTTACTGCCTCTGGAGAGCTCTGCCGCCAGACTCCATTCCTGCTCTGGCCACATGCACTTTTATCGACTGTAGTCTGAGACACACAGAACTGGAGCTGGGTAGGCACTTTTCTGGTCCCCTGTGCCTGGCAGAAAAGAAAGCTGAGTTTCTTTGTCTGGTATGAAACTTGCTTGAGGCAGATACTTTCATGAGCTTGTGAGAATTTTGGACCAGGGCATAGAGAAGAGCAGCTGCTTTTCCTTGCCTTTGTTTCCAAAGGCCAGTCTACACAAAGCAATTGCTTTCTTGTGAAGCACAATGTTGTGAATAAATCTATTCTGCCTGTACCAGATAATCAGGCTGGCTGGTCTCTCCAGCTTCATCGCTTGGGTCACCAAAACACCACACAGCTTGCAAACCTCAGTGTCTCTCTCACATTTCGTCTCAACTTTGGAAGTTTTACATTATTAATACAAATAATAGGCCCAAGTGAAAATCTAACACACCTTTGCCAGTAGTGAAATGGAAGGAGGACTGCTCTTATGCAGTAATAGCCTGGACAGTAGCCAGTGTGATAGCTCAGTGCTTTAGAGGTGGGACAAGATGGCCTTGCAAAGCAGGGGCTTGGCTGCTATGTATGTTTCTTTTCAGAACTGGCACAGGGGATGGTGACAAAGTAATTGCTTCAGATTGTTTTCATTTGGTGCTTTGAATAGCAAAATGTTTTTGTGAAGGATATGAAATTGGGAACATTATACCTTTTGTAAACTGGGAAATTGAGTGAAATGAATGAGAATGGTGAGACTATTTTGTCAACCGGATATAATTTTGGGGTGAAGTTCTGAGTTGGTTATTTCATAATTATTTATTTATTATCACTGAAAACAAGAGGGTCAGGGTTTCCCATGCAGGGTCTAAGTCTCAGATATCCAGAATATCAATTTATCAAAACCTTTTATTAATGATGAATCAGTCACTCGACTTCAGCAAACAGGAAAGACAGCAGCCCATAGCACTTGTCAGTGCACTCCTCGTGGTGTATTTGGTAAACAGTCTTTTCAGAAAGTCCAAAACTCAGATTTAAGTTATTCTCTCTCTGCTCACTTTTTAATGGAAAGGTAACTTTTCAGAATCTAGACCCTTTTTAAATGGAAAATGTGCAATATTATCTAAGGAAAGTATGAAGTTGATTTCCTATGCGTGTTTTTTTCAGTTCTTTGTACACATTCAGTATGGTTACATTTTTGCTCAGGACGCATATATATTTTTTCTGCTGAACTTTTCTTGATTGCTTTTTTATCAGGTTTACAAATCAAATCAAACAGGTATATTGCAGAGCTCTCTGATATTATTTTCTGCACTTATAGCACAATGTATTGAATTATGCTTGCTCATGTACTGCTGCTGCTATTCTCTCCAGATTGAGAGAGTATGACTGTGGGGGCTGTAAATTCACTTGGCTTCCAGCACCACTGGTTAAATCAAGAGCCCTGTTCAGGCTGGAGAAGAGAGAGAGCAAGTGTTCATTACACAAATCAATTTGGTCAAAAGTACAGCACGGTGGGTACTCAACCATTGCTTACATAATATTGTCAACTTAATCAAATAATGCCTAGCAGACATTCACAAGCTCTTTCTCTCTGAGAAATAACCTGATTGGTGCATCAGGAAAAAACAGGTGCTATTTTGACACTTTTAATTCAATGAACTCTTATTTTTAATTTAAAATTCTGAAGAGGTTCACTCTTACGCAGGTGTGTATATATGAGAAACTCACTGTTGCACTAAGTTTGCCACTAAGTATATTTTGAGGAAGAATCCATTGCTTTTCTTTTCTTTTCTTCCTGTATATTTTTTACAGGTTATTCCTAGTAGAAATAGGCTGTTCCTCCTCTAGTCTTGGTGTGTTTAAAAAGCATGCAACCAATTTGTTTATGGCTTACATAAGAATGGACAAGACTTGGTAAAGCTTTTTCAAGTTATTCTAATACAACATATTTTCAGTTTATTCAGCAAGAGATAACAGGTTTAGTTCAATTTTATGCTTTCCTACTGTTTATGTCCCATTTACTCTTTAAAAGCTGAGATTGAGGGCAGGATTCTTTTTGTAGTGACACTCAGCTATTCTGTGACAGCTTTTCATTACATTTTAAACAGGGTTTGAGAGGAAAGGATGTTGTTTTTTAGAAAATGAAAGAGATTGGTAAATTAAAAAGAATGGAGGGGAAGTGCAACCTCACAATTCCAGCGTGAGAAGCATTGTAGGACCTACTGTCTTCAGCAACAGATGGAAGAGGACACAAAATCTGTATCTGCAGGGAAGGTGAAGGGAATTGTTTTTCTGTCCAAATGGTGCACACAAGCTCTGTTTGATTTCAGGTTCCCTGGACATTATGGTTGATTGCATGTAGTGCCTGTGCCACAAATGGTAAGGATGGGAGGTGACACCTGTGCCCAGTCAGGAGTAACCTGGGAAACTGGTTTATATTAGAGCTGGATGAAGGTTTTAGAACATAATTCTCCCCCCTCTTGCCCCCTTTAAAAAACATATTTCTAGGTGAATATTTACTGCAATTTTGTGTTTAGTGAGATCTTAAAAAAAGGAGAAGGGAGATACTCTTTTATCCAAATACAAAATCTTAAGCTTGGTTAGGTTTACTTCACTTTCATAAACTTTGTTAAATTCTTGGGAAAAAGCTAGAAAGTGGGGAAAAAATGGCTGAAATGTTTTAGAAAATGGTTTTCTTCTGATATGAGAAACTTATAGTGCAAGTCAGTCCCAAGGCAGCACCGTAGATCATGTGTTCTTTGGTGGTGAGATGAAATGAGCTGAGACTCTTCATGGCTACCTGGCCCCAAAAGGAGCAGCAGCTCTGGAAGGATGAGGTGTGCTCCACTGGGGCTCCAGGAGTGCAGGGCACTGCCTGCATTTGCAGAAACACTACAAACCATATTTTATTAAAAATAATCTGTGCCTGTTGCCAGTTGTTAGAAGGCACTTTGTCAACCACAAAACTTCTCAAAGCTTGCAGCATAACTGACACTCCTCATTTTTTCATTGCATTTTACCTCCTCCCAGATAAAATGGAAGAATTGGTAATTATGACATTTGTGGAAAAACTAGGCTGGCCAAAATATATATAGGTTTTAAGAACTTGACTTCAGTGTGGAGTCTTTGAAGAACTTGAGTGAAGTCTTTTCAAGATAGCAGATTTCTGTTTCTAGAACTGAGCTACAGAGGTGAAAAATCAGGGTTTAGATTTTATTTCAACTGTCCTGATGATGGATTTGGTTAAAAAGTGTACCCTGTATTTATACTGAAATTGTCTTACAAGAAATATAAAATCACTTTCTGAAACACCCTCTTTGATTTGGCTTCACTTACCTATATATAAGAATGTTTTCCATTTTAGTTTACCCTGACACCTGAGGCTTTAGTAGCTCACAGAGGTAAAGAGACTAAAGGGAATTTGCCTCTATTTCTCTGTATGTGAGATTTTGGTCTTCTGTTTCTCTATTTTGTGTTTATATCTTTCAATATAAGATTTAAGGCTATTGTATAGTAAGATTATTGAATGTTTTATAATTGCAACTATGTGATGGAGTGGTAACCAGAAGCAGTATAAATGATTTGGCCAGAAAAGGCAATGATTTGACAGCCCTGAGTGATTATGAGAGAGAGAACAAATCAGTAGAAACAAATTCCTGTAAACTCTGTATAAATACTGAAGACAACTGAGACTCAGAAGTTTTATATCAGATGTAATTTGCATTAGCTTCCCTAGCAATGTTTTCTGAATGCAGACTAGTGAAGGATTTTCTTTTCTGTGTCATTTTTTCCTGAGTATATTTTGAACTGTCAGAGAATTACTTCAGATATTGTAATGAAACATGATATGCAAGGGAATATGATTTTAGTCCTAGTTTTATTTAAATATTTGTTATTATCATTTACACTTCCACACACTTCTGGTAGTTGATTTGATAATTTTAGTGATAAATATTAATATGATTCTGCCCAATATTATGAACATAGCTATTTCATTTAAATTGGCTAGCTCAAGAAGTCAGTTTCACAGTGTTTGTTTCTCTCAGGGGTTAGATCTATTTCCTCATTTTTTGTGTCAAATAGTTTCTCTTCAATATTTATGAGATGGTAACGCAAAACATTTGTATTAAAATGGATATGTATGTATTGAATAAGACTGGACAAAGGTTGAGAAAAGTGAACTATAAAAAGCTATCAACGAATAATAATAATAGCATGACACAGGGTCTTAAGATAAAGAGCAATTTTTGTTCTCTGAAATGATGAATTAAAATTGACATATGAAGATGTATTTCTGCATAGAGATGCACACATGCCTCACATGATTTTCTCAGAATGTTGTCCATACCTAAATTAAATTTCACCAAGATTAAACTTGTGTAGCTCATATATATCGATTGAGTTAGAAATTATTATGGAAATGGAGCATCTCAATTCTGTATGAAGTGCCTACAAATGCAATCAACAGTCGTAAAAGGATTCAAGTTTCAGCAACTTATTTTAACATTTATAACATTAAAATGGTGCTGGAAACTTGCAATTGTGTATTAATAAATATCCATAGCAAATGTTTTTCATGTAAATAAGATTTTGTAGCAGTGTCTGTTGTTTTATAGTCAATAGGATCCCACAGATTTCATCCAGTGGTTCCTTTCAGGCAGTACTCATCGATAAGCTGCTAAAATATGTAACTGCTTATGAGTGTTTTTAGATTAGAAATACATTCTCAGTGGAACAGAAAAAAAGTCATGCAATATATTGGTGAAAATGACCTTTCAGTGAAGATCACAAACGACATCTTAAAGCTCAGAGCTCAAACACAACCTGATGCAGGGCTGACTGACATGAAGAGGAAAAAAGCCAAGCTGTAGTAATTTTCAAGGGTGCTGAGAACCTGCAGTTACCACTGATTTCCTACAGCACTGAAGCTCTGTATTACCAGTGCTCAGTGCATTGGTAGCTTTACTTCTTGATCTGTTGCTTCTTTTAAAATTATTTGAACTGCCACATGCTGGATATTTTTAATAGCTTTAACAGTTATGAAGCATTATGTAGCATTCTAGAAGTGTTCAAGAACTTTACAGTCTCAGAGAAATTCCATACTTTAGGCCATGCAATCTTGGGAAGAAGGGTAAGAAGACCTTTCTGCTTTGAAAGTTTTCTCACTCTAGAAGTCAGCCTCAGCTGGGTGATTATTAGTCATTTCCCAGCTGTCAGAAAAAGTTGTCAGTCTCAAAGAGGGAAGAAACCAATTAAAAAATATTCAGGTAAGTTAGGTGTGGAGGGTTTGTTTGAGTTAACTGTTTCTAATTAACTCTGTTCCAAGGTATTTAAATATTAAACTGATAGTATTTTTGAGATATTAGTGTCTGTTACCTTGAGAATACTGAGCAGAGGTACAGGTGAACTGGACTAGTGTAGACTTGATGCCAGTTTTTAAAGAGGAGAGAGAGAGAAATGTTGGTTACAAAGGGTAAAGGGATGTGTTGGCATCAAAGTTTCAGTCGTGTGAATGTACTGGAACAAGTAAATGCACACTGCATTTTTAATGCTGAGGGTACAAGAAGAATAGCCATCAGCACAGATTTGCCAAAGTCATTTACTTCTACTGTGGCCTTGTGGACAAGGAAAAGCTTTGAATGTTTTACTTGCTTTTCATAAGTATTTGAAACTTTCACACAACACATGATTTTAAGCCATCTGGGAAGTACAGTGATGTCCTGCTTTTGCTGGGACAGAATTCTAAAATAATTGTTCTGTTTAGAGAAACTGTAGTTTTGAGAGACTGCCAAGTGCAATTCTGTGAGAACAGAAGAGATAAGCTGCTCGAGTATGCAGGTGTCAGCAGGGACCAAAGTTGAGGATGGCTTGAGCTGTGGAGATGCAGAGAGCCAGGAGGGGTGAATGCCAGGGCAGCTGAGCCAGGCTGACCAACCCAAGGATTCCAGACCATAACCGTCACCCTCGCTATGCATCTGGAAGTCTGGGGGGATGTTCTGGGGACTTCTACCATGGCTGCCTTCCTGAGAAGGTCCTCTCCATCTCTTTGGCCAGCCTGCTCCTCCATGTGCTGGGACAGTCCTGGTCTGGCTGGAGCTGCTGTGCTGCAGGGCTGGCTGAACCTGCCCCGCTCAGCACTGCGGGCTGGAGCTCACTGTGACTTGGTGTCTTATATTAGAATGAGGGTTAATATCAGTTCATTATTATTCTGGTACATCTGGTTTCATTTCAACTTGCAGGCCTCCTTTCTTTTTCCCAATCCCCCCTCCCAGGTGGGGTCGGGTGATAGAGCAACTGTCCAAGCCACGACAGGTAAACATGCAGCTACAATAGGCTGGAAACTGTGTTTAAGATGTAGCTCACTATCAAAATGAGAAGATTTATTAAAAGGAATTCTGCAGGGATTTGTGGTGACTCAGTGCTTTTCAGCATTTTCATTAATGATCTGAATGATGGAATAGAGTGTAAGCTTATTAAATTTGCAACAATACCAAGCTGGGAAGGACTGCAAGTACATTGCAGGACAGGATTAGAATTCAAAATAATCTTGATAAATTGTAGGTACTGGCTGGAAAAATAAGATGCTATTTCAGAACATAAAAATGCTAGATGTTTACACAGCAATAACAAAGTGCACAAATACAGCATGGAAAAGTTACTGCTTAGAGAGCAGCTCCATAAACAAGATTATAATGGATTTGAAGTTGTGTATGAGTTTACTTTGTCATCTTCTGTAAGAAAAAAAGCCAATACATGTACAAGGAAAAGTAAGGACCACCAGACAGCAGATAGTTACAAAGGCAACTTGTTGAACAGTTGGTTTATGGGTAGCAATCTCTCCACAAAGTTAGACTTGGGACTTTTTGATTCATGAAGGTAATTCTGATAGAGCTTTGTACTAAAAAAATTAGGTCATGTGAAAAACCACGCAGACTACACTTTTTTGAATTTCTCTTTAATGATGAGGCTTAAGGAGGTTATTTATTTGTTTTGCATAAAGTACACTAATTTTCTTGTTTGGTTTCTGAGAGGGAGGGCATTGAAAGAGACCAAACACATAGGAGATCAGGACTTGTGCTGATTGTGTCCTAGACTGCAGGGATGTAGCGAAGCTAATGTCATAACACCAACTTCAGTTGATTTTTAAAGAAATATTAAACACCAATCTTTAGATCCTCTTGCAATGAAAATGTTATCTTGAAATATATTATTGATGTGCAAGGTAAATTGTGTTCTAGCTCTTTGAGTTCACAGGGCTTTTGGAACTTTCCGTTCTGGGATTTTGCAAAATCCAGCCTGTCCCAATGTGTGTTTTACTTCCTTAGTGTTGCTCAGAAATTTTTGTGTAAGCTTCACATTATGATTTAAATTTGCAGTTATCCTTCTCCAGATCTCCTAGGCTTATCCACAGGTTGCTGAATCATAGTGTGCTTTGTAAAGGCACAGCTATATTGGCAAGCCTTTTCATAAATTTTAAAAGGTTTGGATCTGCTAATTCTGCCAGGCACTTCTTTAAGGGCACTTCCAATATGAAGCTGATGATACTGAGTATCGGAAGTGTCTGGTTTTGAGTCCTTACTGCCCAAATTTGGAGACATTATTTGCTAAAACTAATTTCAGGCTTCTGTGAACAAAAGTGGTAAAATCGGAAGGAAAGACAGGACCTGGATTTACCCACTTCAGCTCTGATTTTTAGCTCCTTCACTTCCACATGATCTTCAGAAACCTCACTGGCTTTTTGTTGACAATATATTTGCTCTGCTTCTTGGCAGAGAAGCTGCTCCTAATGTTTTGGTATGCTAATAGTGCACGGCTCAACCCTCCTACTCCTTGTTTCTCAGCTTTTATATTAATACAATGAACAGAAATTACTTTCTCCAATTTGCATTGCTACATTACGCTGATTATATAATTTCTTCCTGGTGCACTCTTTGTTCCTGAAGCTGAACAGCACCTTCAGAATGCTTGAATTCTGTTTGGATTAATCTAATTGACCCTAAATTCTTCTGGAGTGTTTTGTTTCAAGAGTTTCTAGTCCCTCATCCCCAACCTGCTCTCAAATACCAAATTTCCTTCACATTTATCTCCTTTTAAGGCCTGAGGGTAGAAAGTGATCTCTGTGGTTTTATGGATGGAACAGTAGTCTGAAATCTAAATTTTGAATTTCTGAAATGGTTTTAGATAGGAACAAATGAGCATGGAGCACATTTGTCTCAACAGTTATGTACCATGTTTAGCATTTACATTACTAGAAATTCATAAACATTAATGGTTCAGTTTGTGGGACCCTGCCTGGGAGATGAGGGGGTAGCCGATGAGGAGATGTGCTGGCACTGACTGAGTTGTAGGTTTAAATTTGAGCTGTTCCTGGTTCCTTGTTTAGGTCACTTGAAAATCCTCTTTAGTGCACACAAAACTCTGCATTTATGTACAAGTATCGTTGTACCCAGTGAAATGTGGACGTTGCTGATGAACTGATGCTTGCAGAAATGATAAGGACCTTGATTTGTAAAGTGTTATTTAACTTGCCAGAATTAAATTTCTATGGGAGTTATTGCTGATGTAAATTGTGTTATGTCTGAGTTCTTTTGCTTCTTCCTTAACAGGCCTATTGGTGCTAAAAATGTGTGGTAAGGTTTATTTTATTTAACCATTTCTGTTTTGCTTAAAACTATTGTCTTTTAAAAGAAATTTGATGCTAGAAAGAAATGAGTGATATTGTCTTTTTTTAATTAAACAAGTTAGAAAGACAAGCTGAACTGTAACATTAGAACACAAGAGAAAAGTAAATCCTTGGAAAATTAATATGCTCAGAAGGAAGAGAAAGGACAGAGAAAATAGAGTAACAGCTCTAAGATGATCCTTGTAGTTTCGTTCAATTTATTTTGTTTCTTCTTCTTCTGTTCCAAATCTCCTCTACTAGTGCAAAAGAAAATAGCCATTATAACTGCTGTTTTTACATACATGGGTAAAATCTTATTGTAGTGAATGTGTGCTGTACCTGCAGTGGTTTACTAGTATCATATCATTGAAGAACACAACCCAGAAATTTTTCTAATATACTGATAGAGTTGCACTGGTTAGTTTTACTTTTTGGATGAAGGATTTTTTTTTTTTCCTAATCTCTCTAGGGGTTTAGTACTTCTGTTGGTTTGTTAAATTGTAATATGCAGAAATGTCCTTCAGTTATAAAAGAGCATTTTAAAACTAGAGAACAGTATTCTTGTAGGAAATACCATGATATGATCTTATTTTGGTGACAAAGAAAATCCCTACAACTTTGTTACTGGGTCTCACTTGTCTGTCAGGAAACCTTCACCACTGATTATCCTTCTGTTCCCTGTCTCCACTCAAGGCCTTTTCCATAATAGTGACCATTTATCTAGGCAAAATGACCCTCTAGTGCCCATTAACACTGCTTATGAAATGGCAACTAGGATGTGATGTGTTACCTGCCTCCCGTGTAGAAGTCCCAGTGGCCTCTGAGTGAAAGTACTAATCTTATTTGAAAGAGTAGAGTTTGCTTCTGCAAGTAGGCTGTTATTTGGGCATGGAGATTCAGTTTCTTACACTGGCAAACACTGATGAGGCTACAGGGACTTCAACAGCCTTACAATGTCGGGAGGCATAATAATTCATTATTTTAAAATAGCTAAGAAGATAAACTAATAATAATCTCCTTTCTATTCCCCAACTTATTCCAATACATAATAAAAATACCACTGAAAACCTATACTGTTGAGACAGATACAGAAACGGACTTGATTTGCATGTGTTTCAGCTTCTGGTATTTTTCAGCACCTTTGTCAGAGCAGATTCAGCTTATTTTTAGTAAATTTTTTTTTAGGAGAATTTAAGGCCACCTCTTTATCTTAAAAATGGCAGACATACTTAGTGTGCTTTACTTTGTTCTGCTTTACCCTTTTAGCAGACAGATGATGCAGCACAGACCGATGGCCAGCAACAGACACAGTCTTCTGAAAACACAGAAAACAAATCACAGCCAAAACGGCTTCACGTCTCAAATATACCATTCAGGTTCCGGGATCCAGATCTTAGACAAATGTTTGGTGTAAGTACTCATGCTTTATTAATGCTTTTTAATATTTACATTGCAACAGGTATTTCATATTAAAGCCAACCATGAGAGCACTATCTGTAATGCAGGCTCTTTAACCATTTTCAGTAAGGATTCTCTTCTGTTTATAACCAAACATCTAATTTGCTGGTCACACCTGGGAAAATCTACTGATTCTACAAGATGTGATACAGATGAGTCCATTATACATCTTGTGCTGCTTTGTATTACTCTCCAAAAAAGCTGCCTACATTGGCTTAAAATATTGAATCCATAGATATTCCTGGTGTACACATCTGGATTTATAAGCCCGTGTTTATTGATTTTTGGAGAGCCTACTGAAAAATAGTCAATGCTTGACTTCATAAGCAAGGAGCCCAAATCCATACAAGTAAGGCATGGGCTGAATTTAAGCAGGAAGACCAGGAGCAGGAATCCTCAACAACCCCCACAGATTTTTTAGGTCTCTAAGCTTCTGAAGTCTTTGCCTGTATTTTTTTAAAGTCTCTCAATTTTTGCTTTTGCCCAGGCCATCAGCTCCTCTCATGTGTATTGGCTGTTTCACACATCTCATATGTGCCATTGGTTCTAGGCTCACAACCATGAGAGGTTAGACATTTTGAAATGTCACTAAATAAAATATAGTAATAGTACTTGATCAGATTAGAACCCAGCTTGTCCTTTTCCAAGTTAATACATTTAATTATTTGTGTTCCTCTTGCTTTCTTATTTCGGCCTAAGACTTAATTCCCTTCCGCGTTACGGTTTGTTATGCAGTGAAGCACCAAGCACTTCATAGCACTAAACTTGTCTCCATCTTTCATGCTTGGTTCAGATATTTAAGTTCTTTTAATGTCTTTGTATGTGAGTTAAGGCATTGTGTTTTTCAGTATTTGTGTGTGTGCAGTGAAGGAAACACTCGTTGGAAAAAGAATCCTGGTATAGTATTGGGAAATGAGTGACACTTCTGCTGTGTCTGACTTGCTACAAGGAATTGCCCCTAAATGCAGTTGGCAGCACATCAGCAAAATAGCAGAAGGGATAATAATTAACCCTTTAAGGAAAAATAAGCAGATTTATTTAAATAAAGCAGACCACTTAAAATCGATTTTATTTGAAAGTACGCTAAATGAAAGGGGGTTATTTTATTTTCAGGAATTGCAGTAATGCAGTTAATAACTACGTTTCTTTTCAGTATTTACAAGTCTTAGGTGTCAAAAGACTAGAGAACTGGGTAATGGGTAGTGTTTTCCAGCTTTAGAATGACTTGGTAACAGTCAACAGTCAACTTGTATCTTCTGAATTGATAGAAAAATTAAATTTCTGCAAGTGTGAGTGATATGTCTGATACTGAATATGGTAACTCTGCATCATGACCACATTCTACACAACAAACGATGTTTTTACATGGACATAAACAGAGCCAAGGATTGCCAAGTGTCTGCTTATAGGCCAAAGTTTCAGTTAAACATTAATTAGATGGTGAATGCAATGACATAAAATAAGCCAGGGGATAATAAATGATAGTTGATTTTCATGACCAAGTTGAAACACTTTGATAAGCTAGGGAAGCAATACTGTCCTTTCTGCCCTGTAAGTGTTTATTCTATATTAAAATACTGAAATATAGGCTCATTTCTGCAGTACCTTGGACTACTGATAGATTACTCTTCATTTGCTTTCTTCTAATTTCTGCCTTTTTATTTAATCTATTGTGTCACTTATCAGTTTGAACACTCATCCATACTGGATTTAATTGACTTAGGAAATAACAAAAATGCCCCACTGATAATTACAGTAGGATATCACAAAATGTGTAACAGCAGGAAGTGTTCTAAGCACTGCCCAAGTCAGACAGTTATTCTTTTACTAAGGCAAGTCCAATAGAGCCTTTTTCTTTGGGATAGCAACTGTGGTTCAGTTCAGTGTGTGAGAACAATGCCACAATGTGATTGCTATTATAAGTTCAATAGTAATAATAGTTACTAGGAATATTATAATAAAAATGCAATTCTGAGCAGGGAAAAATATCCAAATTATATTCTAGTAAGACAATAATTGCATAGGGAGTAATGGTTATCCCTTTTCAGCAAGAGTGAAGAGAAGTCCTCGCTCCTTGAGGCTAGTGACAAAACTTCCAGCTGGTTTAAGTGTTATTACTGGAAAGCAGAAGTAGCCAGACTCCTTCATCTGTCCTGGGAAGCAGCTGCAAAGTCCTCTGAAACAAAGGTCCTTCAGAGGGAAGGATGACCAGAGGGCACCAGTGTTTATGCAGCAGTTAATCCTGACTTGTTAGTGATGTTTCTTACACTGCAAGCAAATTAACCACTAGCACATTGCATAGGAGAAGCATTGTGATAGCAGATGGACTGGATGCATCACAAATAAGTAACCTACCATGTGCAAAGGCAAAGTAAAAAAAAAAAAATAAAAAAAAAATTAAAATTGAGCCTTTCACTCGACTGTAATCACAGTTTAATGATGATTTCCTCTTTGTCAGGTGGTTTCACTGAATTTTAAGTTCATAACTGCCTATCAGAGTGATAGTGATGAGTGTAATGATACGTATGATTCAGCTGTAGTACTGATCTGGCTCCTCTTCTGTGTGTCCTCTTTGGTGCTTGGCTATCTTTGATTTTATATTCTTTAACTATTTGGTGCACCATTTTCTGAAACAAGCATTTGTACTGTATATAATACAAGTCTTAAAGTTATCTTATTTTCATGTCACTTTTCTATTTCTTTGCAGCAATTTGGTAAAATCTTAGATGTTGAAATTATTTTTAATGAGAGAGGCTCAAAGGTAAGCAGTTTAATTCACCTATGGAATTTTTTTATTTGTTGAAATATTTATATGAGTAAAAGGAAACAACTGCACTGCTGTAAAAAACAGAGTCTGAAATTCCATGTTAGTAAAAACATCTTCTGAGCTGTCATTCAGTTTCCTAAGCAGCATGAAAATCATTGGACTCATATCTTTTAAAGGGGGTAATTTTAGCTACTCCAAACTGTCATCTCTTTTATAGGAATGTTGATTTCTGCTGGTTTTAGTCTTCACTGGTAATTATCTTGTTTATATTACAAGATGAGTCCATACTTACAGATATTTGTAGAAGGTCTGTATTAGTACAGGTATTTTTTTTCCCCCCCCTGTTGAAATGAAAGATGATAATGATACCTATTAACTATCCTCTTTAGTAATTAGCTGAGAAAATATGTGATTGATCTAGATTATCTAAGTGCAGATGTTTTCCTCTTCAGTTGAAGCTTCAGTACACCAACCCTTTGAAAACAATCTATATTAACATTAATTTGATCAAGAGTTCTTATTGTATTGCAAACATTTATTATTTCCTGAAATCACTTTGCCTTAAACGCCTACTTCAATTTATTCACCATTTAAGAAATAAAGCAAGATAGAATAGTAATGACTGTATTAACATCATTAACTGCTGCACAACTGTAGCCCAGTGTGCTTCACCTATGTTGTCAGCTGCATTATCAGGGGGTGTGTGTTATGCCATATGCATCTCTGTCCTTTTCCTCCCGTGTCATACACACTGGGATGTTCATCCCCCAATAGTCGAGTCTTCCTGTAACCTATATATATGATTTATTATTAGTGATGGAATTCTTTTCCTGTTGCAGACATACTGTTCTTTGTCATTTTTTAGTAATAAGATTTATCATAAATCTCTCTTTAACAGAATTAAAAAGATAGCTGGTTTATTTTTCCTTAATGTAACTGGTTTTTTAGTCTAAATTGAAAGCCACCACCTATATAAAAAAAAAACAAAACACAACAAAATAGTTGAAATTTCCTGCTTCATATTCCAAAATTATTCTGACGTTCATTAAGCAGCACCCTTGCCTGCTGGCCCAAACTCAGTTGACACATTTACTTTTTTTGTTCAGTAAAGAATCAAAATGTATGAAATTTGGTGGCTTAGAATCCTCTTTCTCTGCCTGAAATTTATGATAATTACATTGTAGCTGTTCCATAGTATTTGCCAGAGATGTTCATTGTCCAGAACCTGCTTCTACTGGGTAGTTTCATACATCTCAAAAGACAGCCCTCACTTGCCACCTTTAATTGCTTCTTTTGAAGCTGGAGTGGAGCTGAGTACACATGTGGTAATGGTTCACACATTCCTTTAGTCCTTAAATCTTACATGTGTAGGACCTCTAACCACCATCTCTGCATCAAGCTGCATTTAAAAAAATGTTTGGTGCTGAGGTGCCAGGAAGTGCTGTTTCTGAGTGGAGGTCTTTTTATAATGATCTTGCAGAGAAGAATCCAGAGCTTTTTGCTAAAAACAAGCTCCTAGATAGGATTTCACAAGGAAGAGGCTTTTCTAGGTAGGCTTGTCATGTCACTCCTTCAGTTACACACTTTGTATTAGAGACTCTTAAGACCTGTTCTCATGAAATACTACACTACCCACTGCTGCCTTGTTGCTGTTTCTGAGGAAGCTGCTGAAGATTCTGCTGAAGCAGTTCTGAGATGCATCTCATCACTTATGTTTGCTGCTTCTCAGTGTTTAGAGTTCTCTCAGGTGTAGCTAGGTAGTATTTTGATTAGCAGAAGTACCCTTAGAGTCTCTCAATTAAATACAAATTAAACAGGTTTAGGAATAAGAGGAACATCCTTTATTTTTCTTATTATTTTGTTTAATCTGATCATTTCATGTCCATTCTGTAGGATTTAAGATGCACCAGATTAAAGTCCCATTCCTGGCAGTGCTTATCTATGTTTTCATAAAATCCCACTGAAACTGAAAGGACTACTAAGTGGTCTCAAACTGAGTACAGGTAAAAAAATTTGTAGGATCAAAATTCAAACTTGTTTCTAGCTGCAGTTTGGCACAGAAGAATTGCTAGAAAATGTCTGTCTCTGGTTTTGTTTATTTTTATTCCAATAATGTTTAAAAATATTCTTTCATAAACAGTGATGGTGAGCTCATTTTCATATCATAATAGTTAAGAAAAATGGAATTGCAGACTCAAAAAACATAATGCTGCAGCACCACCAAAAAATATAAACTAATTTTATAGAAGGGAGTTTCTCCATAAAAGAAACTTTAAAATAATGCATGTTTCATATTACAAATTTCTGTTTATTTAGGGCCATAATAATAATTGACTTTCCTAGAATTGTATGACAATTCTGATGACATTTGAAACTTTTTTAAAGCACGTCAAGAATTGCAGTGTTGTTTTGGTGCTCGGGGATTTTAGCAACTTGGTCTAGTGGGAGGTGTCCCTGCCCATGCAGGGGGGTTGGAACTAAGTGATCTTCAAGTTCCCTTCCAACCCAAACGTTCCATGATTCTATGATCTTTCTTACAAGTGTGTTAAATAAGCGGGGCTGGCCTTTGCCAATTCTTAAAGCTGTTGATGAAAGTAACATTAAAAACTGCTGGTAACTTAGCTTTCTTTGGGTTATCATCTTGGAAGGACAATTTGAAATACAGCCTCCATTGCTATGCCAACTTAACACTGCAGCTCTGCATGGAGCTGTGAACAGCTTGTGTCTTGGGCACAAGTGCAAGGCTGCAAAGATAGAGGAACACCAGCAAGTACCATTTTTTACAGCTGTAAATTAATGCACTATACAGCTATATCCTGCACATGTACCCTCATAAATCTGTTTGTGCATGTGTATGAATACATTTAGAGGTATATTATAGTAATGTATTTTGGCAAATAAGCAGAGCCCAAAATCACCTCCCAAATTAAAACATAACCTTCTCAGGTACTGATTTGGTTACTACTGTATCGTTTGGCAGACTGGAAAAATACAATGCAGAATTTTATATAATTGGTTAATAAAATGCATAGTAAGTATACTAAGCTACAGTAGCTGTTGAATTAGCTGCATATAAAATTAATGTTAATTTGTTTGTGTAGATATTTGAATGTGCAATGACTGAACCTGTGTTCTCTGAATTTGTGTCAGCTAGGTAAAATTCAAGATTTGCATAAATAATAAGAGCTTAATTTAAATAGTGTTAATTATGAGAATAAGTACAACATAAGAAATTAAAAAATTACAATGAGTATTCTTTTCAGAATCTTTGAAGTTCCTGTCTTATCTTGGCTTGTGGCTCCACTCTATATCTTTTTCTAATTTTTTAATATAATTAGGTTTTTATCTTTTCTGTCAGTTGCTTGAAAAAAATGAACTGGTAGTGCTGTGAGCTAAGATGACTGATTCAAAATTTTGAGTAACCAACTCCCACCAAATGTTTGCAGTTCTGCAAAGGTGCAGCTGGTCAGGAGGAGGAGAGGGGAGAGTAAACAGAACTGGGGCGGTTTCTGGTGTTGCCTGGACCTGGGCTTGTTGGATTGATGGTTTCAGGGATGTTTTCTTGATGGCATCTTAAATTTTGTGTCTCTTTTTTTTTTTTTTTTTTTTTTTTCCCAAGCTTCTACAAGGTGGGAGGAAACGCTTGAAATAAAAAAAAATGAAGTTGAGGCTGGGTTTAGATAGAACAAAACCTTATGCAAGCATCTAGAACATAGGGATTGATACTGAGGAGGGGGATTCACTTTCTCTTGAAAACTTGGGGTGTTCTGGGGAAAAGACAGTTACATCCTCAGTGTCTTGTGACAAGTGAGGTTGTGGCTTGGTGCGAAAATTGTGGAGGGTGGAGTGGAGGAAATGTGTGGAAACAGATGTGCCAAAAATGGTAGGAGGGGCACTGCGGATAGAGTCCTGCTGAGCTCAGCCTGGGGGTGCCTTTAGGAAAAGAACAAAAGAAAACAAAAAAAGAGCAAGAGATGATTTGTTTAAGCTACTTTGAAGAGCACAGAACATAAACTGCTACTGTAGATACAGGTGATTTTCTATATTATGTGTATGTGTAAGAACACATGTATATATGTTCTTTCAGTAGGTAAAATAACCCAAATAGCTCGTATAACGACCCTGATAGTTAGTTAACTCTTTTTGATTAATTAATTTTGGAGTTCATATCCATTGTTTTTCTCGGTGATTGATGTTGGTTTGCCTTCATTTCTCATTTGGTCTCTTCTTTGTATAAAATGTATAAATACTATCACTTCATTTTTTTTCTTTTCTGTTGTTTTGTTGTATTTTTTAAAAAATCAGTCACCATGTACATAATAGGTAGAACTGGAGAGAGTAAGTGGGTTAATAGTGACCACAAAGCTTAGGAGTGGTCTGGCAAAGGAGGAGCCACAATGCTTCTTGCTGAGGAGCAGAGCAGAGGAAAGCTCTAATTCCACAGGTCAAGCTACAGTAACAGTAAAGAAAAAGGTGGTAGTAGGACTTCACATATGTGCAGCAATGCCTGCTCTTTATGCAGCAGCCACGTGTATCTGGCAAGTGTTTCTTGTTACGAAACACCAAGGATGTAGCAGCTTATTTGTTCAGTCACCTTTGGGAAAGCACACAAAGGCACTGTAGTGTTCACATGAGAACTGCTTCAAAGGGTTGGTGTATGTTTCTGAAATGTTTTTCCATGTCAGATTTTTTCAGAAATATTTGCCATTTTAAACAGTGTTTAAAGTAACTTAACACAATAAAAATTGTTTTAGGAGGATTTGAAATGTTTGTTTAGTCTCATATAATAAAGCCAAACATTTGTCCTAGGCAGGATTTCACATTTGTCAAGTGTTCTCCTGTCCCACTAACATGGGATTCTGGAGTTCTGCCAGTTGCATGTTCTATATGTGAAAATAATGTGCAGAAACAGTAAATGAACCAGTTAAACTTATTCTAAACATTTGCATTTTATTCCTTTATCAGAGTTTCTTTTTCTATTCACATCATGTGATTTTATTTGATCTGTTAATATAAGAAAGCTTATACTTTGTTCTAAAAGTACTTCTGTTGGTGGTTTTCTTTTTTTTTTTTTTCTTTTATAAAAAAATAAGTAAAGGCTGTGTAGTTTGACAAAAGTTTAAGTTACCCTAGTGTTGCATGGGAACAATGTTTCTTATGATCACAACAGCATGATTAAGTAGGCAATGTTTTAGAGTATATTGACATTCAGTGTTGAATTTTGTGCACATGTTTTTTATTTCGTTATCTGCATGTCATTAAAATGTGTTCATTTTCTTTTCTCATTAGTTCATTTCTTTCTATGTGGAGACACTGTAATTTATTTTAATTTCATTTTCTTATTGTTATATTTATTTTCCTCTGTAGTGACATGTAGAAAGGTATTTTTGGTATCATTCTTTGAATTTCTCAGAGGGTATTATCTAACTGATGACAGAAAATTTGTTCACATTTGTCGCTTATTTATTGCACATCTCAATACAATTATAATTTTTCTAATTTGCATGTTACAGAAATGAAGCAAGGACAAGAAAAATATTAAATTAAAGAGAGAGAACATAAGCAAACGAGTGGTCATTGACTGAAATAATAATGTGCATGTTGTTTTCCCCCCTTCTCCCTCCTGCATGCAGGGATTTGGTTTCGTAACTTTCGAAAATAGTGCTGATGCGGACAGGGCGAGGGAGAAATTACACGGCACCGTGGTAGAGGGCCGTAAAATCGAGGTGCATGTTCAAAATATTTTCCTTTTCATCTTTTTTATAAATGTCTGCTTCACTCTCATTTGTTGTTTCAGATGCATCATTGGTGTCTTCTGTGTGCTCCCCTTCCCCCTACCCATTGTTTATATATATATATTTATATATAAAGAGAGAATCTGGCCTTACTTGGGTTTTTTATTATCATTTCTTTTGTAATTATTATTATTATTATCATTATTGCTGAAAGGTGGATGACAGAATTAGAAAAAAATGAAAGCTTTAATATCTTGGAGTTATTATTTTGGATGTTTTGTAAATCAATGGGTGCAGTAGATTCCAAAAACCTGCCAACAACAACAACAACAAAATTTAAAAAAAAAAATTGAGAACAACAAAAAAAAAAGTGTGACAGACAAACCAAAATCAAACAAAAGGTTGGTTTTTTTTTCTGTTTGTTTGTTTTTTCTTTTTCTTTTTTTTTTTTTCCTGCAGGGTTGATGTGGGATCCACAGTGGCTTTCAAAAAATTCAGATTGGGAAAGAAGCATCCAAAAGATGTACAAGAAAAAGAACCAAAGGCAGACTAGACACCAACCAATTTTAAGAATGTGTTTTTAATAAGGCCATCAGTCTACTTGGGCTGGGTGGCCTGAGCTGTTCATCTCTATGAAAAGCCCAACTCGGATGAGTTTTAGTGCCACTGGATCCCCTTCAATACTGCCTCGGTCATATTTGTTAGAATAAAAAAAATACCAATTGAAAATGCTGTCGTCTTTTGAGTAAGATGTTGCATATTTTGCCTTTTCATTTTCCCCCTTCGACGATAGCGCTTAGGGCCCTCACCAAACTCTCAGTAACCATGGTAACTGTATACATACCCATGCTGGCGATGGTGCTGAATGGTAAGTGGAGAAGTCCATCTGCCGTTTCACGTATTTAGCGCTGATATACCACGTGAATTTTTTTGACTTGTTGTATTAAGTTTTCTTGATGCTACATTTTTTTCTATATTGGTACGCCTGTAATTGAGTGTACGTTTTAAGCAAGCCTGGGAGGCACTGATTGGATTGAGGATATGACTTCGTGCACATCTTACTCAGATTGTTAACTCCATATTGTGTTAAATAATGCACCCTCTTTTTATCCTTTTGTTAGCTGTGATTTTAAAGCTTGAATGATTTTGTTAATTCTTGCAATGAAAAAGGCTCTTGTTCCAAGTGTTGAATGCTAGATGTTGCTTTTCCAATGGTACTTCTCTTCTAAAGGGTTATGTTGCACACTGCTAAAATTTGTTTGTCCCTTTTTTTGACATTTTCTTTGTTTCCTTGTACCTTGTCTCTTTCCCTTCTACTCCACTGCATGTTCCTTCATATAATCTTTTTTTTTTCTGTTTTGAGTATTTATTGTATCAGTGTTATCATGGAATACAAGCATGCTCTTATGTCTTAAATTATGCAGTACCTTTTAATTTGCTTTTAATGTCTTTTTATTAAAGTTTAAATGATATGATGTTGCTTTATTGAAATGATTTGTAAGTTAAAATGGTTATGAAAGTAAATGTAATTATAAATATTATGATTTTGTTATGCACCTGTTGCCTTCTATAAATTAAATTGCATTTTATTTTTACATGACTAATAGCAGTAATAATGCATGCATTTGATAGTAACATGGACCCTCCCTGTAACCCTTTTCTAATCCAGTGTTCTATGTGCTTAGGTAAATAATGCAACAGCACGTGTAATGACAAATAAAAAGACGGTCAACCCTTACACGAATGGTAAGTGCAAGAGATCTCTGTGCTTTGTCCTGCTGTCAGTGCATGTGACACCTTGTTCTGCTGCTGAAGGGGTGGACTCATCTACTCATCAAGTGTCAGAATCCACATGCCCTGCATATCCTTGGGCTCAGCCTACGTACAGCAACCTCAAACATGATCTGGCTGGGCATAAATTTCATCTGTGTGAAGGTCAGCTAACTCACAGCCCTGTGGCAGCAGCAGGCAGCATTTTGCCAGGTTGGAACCTGAGTGATGAACTGCAGGGGCTTTTGTACAGGAAGCTATCCCTAAAGCCTTGTTCTCTTCTAGCTTTGTGCAGTGCTAACGTTGCAATGAATGAACTAATCAGAGAATTCAATTTTGCTTGGATGATGGAGGAAGGGAGACGAGTAAGAAGAATGTCTCTGTCAAGCATGAGTTACTTTTTAGTACCAAGACACACATCTAGTCAAAGATAATTTTCTGTATCTTCTTTCCACAGTTTGTTAGAAGTAAAGGGCATACCATAATTGGGTGCTGCTTCCAGTTTTTTTACCATGGAAAAATCTAAGCTGAGCTATCTAAAAAAAAAATATTCTAACACTTACTGAAGTTGGAATAATGTTGTACAGTAAAGATAGAAAAATAATCCATGCATGTTTGAGGGGTTTGGAAGCAATACATTTTAATTTTTTTTCCATTGGCGGTGCTTGATGGAGTTGTTTTCATTTGCTAGTTCAGAAAACTCAACAGCATCAAACAATAATACATCACTTGAAGTGAATTGCAGTTACATTTTTCAGTTTTACTAAACTGTGTAGTTATAATTATTTGCTTTGCAATTTAATTTAGTTTTTCCCATCCAGCAGAAAGCAGATGAAATCTGCACGTACATCAGTAAAGGTTTCCACAGGTAGATTAGATTCTTTTCCATTCTGAAATATAATGTATCTTATTTTCTATATCTGAGGTTTCATTAGTGAGGTTTTAGTAAAACCCAAGGCAGACAGTGGCTTGATTTTTTTTATGAGACACTCATAATTTTTTCTACCACAGTATAAATAAAATATAGTGATGGTTTTCATTTGACATGTGATAACTGAGCTACTTAAAATCATCTGGAGATGAAATCTGAAATTCCTCCTGCTTTCTCAGAAACTTTTAATCTTCATTTTGTATGTAAATGTGGAAGTTGGAAATAGTGCAGATGGGAAAATCTGCATTTTCACTGG
Organism: Apus apus; assembly: GCF_020740795.1. Taxonomy (NCBI): domain Eukaryota; kingdom Metazoa; phylum Chordata; class Aves; order Apodiformes; family Apodidae; genus Apus; species Apus apus. Next base: position 12,961,077 of record NC_067295.1, on the reverse strand, counting down.
CTTTAAGACGTCAGTGGATATAGTGAAGGAGAGATGAACCTTGGCTGGATCACATAACAAAATTTTGTTGCAATAGGAAACTAAATTAACTCTGCACATATGATACTATGAACTTTGTCTCCTATCTTGTAATGATAAAAGGATAAAGGTAGTTTTGTTATAAATGATGATGTATATTTTTTATTCACATTATCCTAAGGCTACAAAACTGTTAATGTTTAAATAATGTTACATACCCCAGTGCTGTAGGAAGGGAATTCTGGAAATGGAGATGTGAGAGTCTGAGGAATCTGGTTTTAGATGAGGTTCACCTCTGTGTCCTACATTGCAGAATTGCTTTAGTCATATATTAACATTTATTAATATCCAAACCCAGAATTATTAAAGTCTGCTGTTAAGTGTTTCTCACCTCAAATGTTTCGTGTCTTTAATTTTCCATCGTGTCCCATCTGGAGTAGATCTCACCAACCTCCTGATTAGTGCATAAAAATGAGCATTCATGTTTCTGAATCCATATATCCAAGGCATTGCAGGCTGTTCTTTGGCACACCTTTTGATGGGTATCTACGAAGGCAAATTCTGGCTGTAGTTCATACGTGTTGATTTATTTATTTTTACTTTAATATCTGAGATCCCCTTAAGTAAAAACACAAAAATAATTATTTTCTTCTTGCATTATCATTACAAACGACAAGGAATAAAGTGTAGACATGCAAGGTGCTTCATTTAGTTTAATCAGTGCTTTTATTACCAGCAGTCCTGACATTGTGTGATTCGAGTTCTTTATCATTTTGCCAGGAATTATCCAGTGCTATAGCTGATTATTAAAGATTATTGCTGTCTAAAGTAAAGGTCTCATCTTTTAACTATAAGGCTAGCTTTTGTGTGTTCTTCTATAAGCATCTCAACATTTGCAAGATGCTTCTGATGCAGATAGGCAGACATGGTTTGTTTGCACATGCCTGTCTCTTCAGAACTGCTTCTTTTTTCACGTGTGGCTTTATTTTTCAAGGAGTACGTGGTGACTGATGTGTTATTGGCAGGTATTCAAAGTGTAGTTGGAGCATGTGTTGTGTGGTATGAAAACATCGGGCACTAATATTTACTGTAATTTAAAAATAAGGTACACTCTATTTTGTTTTTTATTCCTGAAAACTGCTGGTAGGTTTATAACAGGGCTCATGTTATAAATATGATTGCAAAAGTCAGTAGATCTTAAAACATAAAAAACTAGACTTCTTTTTGTTAATATATGCAGCTTTATTCAGATAAGTAGCTTGCTTTTGTGTGGTTTGTGAAATAAGTATGCTTTCTTGTGACTTTTGATGATTCTTGACATGAGTAGTTCATAAATGCTCAGTTGCTAGGACAGGTTTTTGTGAAAGTTTCTTATCAGACAGGATGATTTTGATGGCTGACCTCATGTGCCTTGCAGATCAGCCTGCCTTTTCTTTGCAGATAAATTCAGTGTCAGGTGTTCTACTTGTTGGTCGAAATTTTTTAGAGACATTCTTAGATGTTCAAATCTAGCCTGTTCACATGTATATGTTTCTTCTGATGCCCGTAGTGCAGTTCAGGAAATGATTCCAGGTGTTGCAGGGAATAGAGAATTGTGTGAAAGCAGATTCAGAGAACTGCAGCAGTAAGTGAAGGAAGTGAAACAGAGATCAGTAGAGGGATATCACAGAATTACCTTGGTTGGAAAAGACCTTCAAGATCCCATTAACCTAGCACTGACAAGTCTTAACTAAACCATGCCTGATAACCCTTTGGGGAAGAAATTCTTCCCAACATCCAATCTAAACCTCCCCTGGGGCTACTTGAGGCCACTGCCTCTTGTCCTACCACTTGTAACTTCACTGAACAGCCCAGTCCCCACCTCTTTACAGTCTCCTGTCAGGCAGTTGTAGGGAGCGAGGATGTCTCCCCTCAGCTTCCTTTTATCTAAGCTAAACGACCCCAGCTCTCTCAGCCCCTCCTCGTATGTATGTTTTAAAGCTTATGTTTGCAAAGACTTAAATTTGAGCCTTCTGTTGGTCACAACTTAAGACTCAAATTCACAGGGAGTGGCTCTTACTGCAGCTGAATTCCCCCCTGTCCTCCCTGCCTGCCAGGCAGGCAGCGGTCAGTGTGTCAGGGCTGCGATGTGGGTGACAGGACAGTGTGACAGGACAGAGTGACCGCACTGCTTTCCCGCCCTTCCTGCCCGGCCTGTGCCACCTGAACGAGCCCCTGCCCACCCTCAGCAGCGCCACAATTTCCCGCCCTTTAGCACCTCAGTTTCCTTTGCTGACTGTCTAAGATGGTGTTTTTGGGGCAGGCACAAGTTTGTTTCCTTGTTTTGAACTTTTGTAGTCTGAACAAAAGGAGATAAGTACTGTAATGGTAAGAAAAATGCACAAAATTACACCCACTGCCAGGAGTTTGCCTCCTCCAGCTGCTGAAATAGGGTTGCTTGGCAGATGCTCGCTCAGATACATGAACTCCTGTCACACTTGGTTAACCCACACAGCTCTGGGCCAGCACATTGCTAGATGATGAGATAAAGTTAATTACTGTTATTTTCAAGATGAATGAAGTATTTCCTGTATAAGCTTGAAAAAGTTAGACGAGCCAGCCATCCCTGTGAGAGAGCTAGGGAACTGAAAGATAAGAGTGCATTTCAGCTGTGAGGAGCGATCTGAGTCTTGTAAGATTTTTTCTTTCTCTCAGACAAATTGTAGGCCTTTTGGTGTGACTTAGAGGCTGAGAGGTGTCTTTCAGCTTCTTTGACAGCAAAAGCTGTCAGATCTGATACTTGGGCCCGTCTTTCACTTTGGATGGTGTTGATCAGTGATCTTTGTAAGAAATGATGAATTTGAAACATTAAACAGTGCCTAAGCTCTGAAGAGATTTTTATTGAAAGTCTCAAAATTTCAGTGATTTAATGTCACAAAATCTGGCTAAGGGTATTTGTTATACCCCAGTATTCATGAATATAGTCATGTAGTATGTAAAATTGAATGGTCAGGTAAAATTGTGCGATATTTTCAGGAAGAAAGTAATTTGAACCCTTCTTAGTTGGCTGTTTTTCAACTATCATAATTGTCTTTTAGCTATGTACAGCAACTGTAATTACTTCCACAGAGCAATTGCATGCAATGCTGCTCCTTACTCTGAGCTTATTAATAAGTTGCCTTTCAAAAACACCCTTTGCCTCTGTTACTGAACAATTAATTGCTGGTAAATAGTTACTGTGCATCAGATAGAGAAAGCAGTATTTTTAAAGGGTAGGTGTAGTTTTACTTGTGTTATTATTGAGATTGTTGTATTACACTTTTTCTGCCTTTAAATGCATTATGGTTTTAGGGTCTTGTACTGTGCTTTTACATTGGTATGGCCAAGGCAGAATTAGGCCTCAATACAGTTTGCATTTAAATTCTTCTAATCTTGGCTCTGCTGATTTGGAAAGTCTTGCTGTCCCTGTCTTTGCTGTATTTTGTTTCTAGCAGCATAGTTATAGGATCTATTTAAAGTACAGTAGTTCTTGAGTTTACAAGATTATTTTTTTTTCCTCTTTTTTTTTTTTTCTTTATTGCCACTTAGGAATGGTGCTTCCCACTCCTCTGATTCAACTGTGCTTTTGGAAAACCCCTCATTTTTCAGTCCCAGTAGTTCAGATTGTTCAAACACTAGAAGAAATAAAAAAAAAAAGAACAAAAAAACAATGAAAGTGTGGGTGGAGGGATGTTCTGCGGAATTTGGTGTTAAAAGGGAGCGGATCTACCTGTGACTGAGCAAAACACAATAACAGGCACTTTACCACAGCAGAGAAGGCTAAGGAGTTAGCCAGTGTTCTCTCCTGCTATTCTCTTCCCAATTCCCCTCCAGTTCCTTCAGCATTCCTGTCTTTCACCACATGCTATGAAGGCAGGCCCTTCTGCAGCCACCCTGTGCTCTCCAGGCTGACCTGGAAATGCTGCGTTGCGTGTAAGGACACAACAGCAGTCATCTGGAGTTTGGCCAGAGCACATGATACAGAATCTCTCTTGCTTCCATGCTTTGGTTATATGCCAGCTGTGGGAGGACAATGATTATTTAAGATAAAGGCAGTGACTGCATTTGTACCACTTAAGAGCTTTACAGAATGCGACTGTGGTGTTCTCTTACACGCCAGCTACTTTATAGCCACGTGCTAACAGCATTTATCAGCTGTAAATAAATGCAGGTGGTACAGCCACTTTTGGTACTTGCCTGTAATTCCCCTGTTTGAGTGCAGACAGTCTGATGTACAACTGCAAATGGAAGAAAAGTCTCTGGCACTTGACTGGGATCCCACAGCCTGCAAATCTCTTCTGTGTCATAGTAGAGATTGCCATACAGTCAATGTCTGTGCTTTCTTTTATCCCAGAGTAGAATGCAAATGAGCAGATTATTTGATTGCCTTGTAACCTACACTAACACATTAGAAACATGCTTAATAGAAATGTGTCCAGCAAATGAACTGTTTTGGCCTGTCTGGCTTGTAACTGGAGAGTGAAAGCAATGAAAAAGAACCGATCTACTCTGGTGTTACATGATACAGAGATACCTGAACTAGTTCTGACTTAATTCCATAGATTAAGGGAAAAAGGCCATAGTAACAGTGCATTGCAGGCAAGGTAATTTGCCTGATAATTTACTCCAGTACTACATGTCCAGAAAATGCCTTGCTTCATTACTTATTCCACACTTCATAGTCCGATATTAAAGATCTGTAATCTAAGAGGCCTATAAAACTTTCATTAAAATTACCTTTTTTGAAGCCATTTTATCTGCATCCCTCTATACAAAAATAAAATGAAAAAAAACCCAAACATTTTTAGTAGTATTATTATTGCTGCTGCTACTACTAGTAATTGCAATATTAACTCCATTATGTTTTATGTTTCTGCAGGCTGGAAATTAAATCCAGTTGTTGGTGCAGTTTATAGTCCAGAATTCTATGCAGGTAAGGATTATGTGACGGTTGTCCATGTCCTATTTTGTTTTACTATGTTTTAAAACATGCAAAAGTACAGAATACTTGTTTGGTGTGATGTTTGGTTTCTTTGTCTGATTTCTTTTTTTGATTCATGTTATCTGCAAGTCATTTACAGATTTGTGATGCAGGATCCTAAATTATTTGGGCATATGGAAGTTTTTACAGAAGATATATGAATACCTTTTTATTGGAATGTAGATAGTATAACATGAAATTTACTGCAATATCCCAGTCTTACAGGATATTTTATTTTATTTATATTTTATTTGAATTTATATTTCAGCACAGTCGCTTTACTCCAGGAATTATTTAAGCCTAGTGGGCAACAAAAGCAAATCTCTTTTGTATTTATACATGAACATGGACACACATAGGTATAGAGTATCTGGGTTCATAAGTTTTTCTTGAATATTTTTCTTTAAATTTTATGATTAGTTCTTCACTTTCTTAAAATTTTTGTATCTTAAATCTGTATTATCGCTGGAATCTTCAACAAGACCAAATTCTGATCCTGGTTACAATTTTGAAGTTAAGGAGGTATGGGTTGGGTTTTTTTTCTGCTGGAAGTCAGTAGTGGCCAGCAACAGTTTCTAAGTGTGTTGTAGCAACAGCATGGAAGACGAACATGGTCATACCCCCAACCCCAGTTCTTTTAGAGCAATTCAAATCCTTCCCATAAACATCGTCGCTAGGAAGTCCAAAAAAAGCCATTTTTGAAAGCTAATGATTTTACATCTAAGGCATAAATAATCACTGTAACTCCAAGTGTTTCTAATAGATAATAGATAGCCTTCCTTGATGAAGTTCCAGAATCATATCTGAGTCTTTCATGGGAAACCCTGGCAGTGTTTTAGTTTTTTGGATGTGTATGTCTTGGATACAAACCTAATGATGTTTTTAAAACCAAAATATTTATCCATTGTGACATACTTAGGTCATTGAGAATAAAGAGGTAATTATAGAATACCTAGAATACATTTGCTGCAGCAAGTAAAGAACAGATAGTAGGAAAGCTTTTTTCACAAATGGTGGTTAAGCATGGCAAGAGTTTGCCCACAAAAACTGAGGAATCTCTGCTTATGGTGATATTCAAGCCTTCACTAGTCAAAGCTGAAAAACTTTGGTTACTTCAAGGGACTTCAAGAGATAAAAATTGTTAATCATAGAATGTTTTGGGTTGGCAGGGACCTTAAAGGTCATCTAGTTCCAAGCCCCTGCATCAGCAGGGACACCTCTCACTAGACCAGGTGGCTCCAAGTCCCATCCAACTTGGCTGAGAACATTTCCAGGGATGGAGCTTTCACAGCTTCTGTGGGCCAGTGTTTCAGCACCCTCATATTGAAGAATTTCTCCCTCATGTAAATCTAAATCTCCCCTCTTCCATTTTTAAAGCCATCACCTCTTGTCCTGTTGCTGCCCTTGTGAAAAGCTCCTCCCCAGCTTCCCTGTAGGGCCTCCTCGGGTAAATAAAATAGGTCTTGGATATGCAATATTTAGTGTAGGCAGAATTTATTTCCTTCCTTGATGTATGCCTGCATTGAAAACAGGAATTTAACATTGATCTTGTTTGAGTAGTTAGTGAACCAACCCTGAACCTGCATAAATTAGAAAGTCAGAGTTATTAGTCATTTTATATAAATGACTTTTTAAAATGACAAATATAATAATATTCCCATAGTACAGTAATCAATTTTCTAATATGTATGCAGAATTAACAATCTGACTTATAATTGTCTCATGAAGTAGGGCATGAAGAGTTCACATAGTTTGTAAATTAAAATCAATATTTTCAATCTCTTCTGAAGGTAATTTTCCTAATTTACTGCACTTTTCCCTAACATTTATTTTGTCTTTTAATTATAAAATGGCAGGTTATTGATTTTTTTTTATATAACCTCCTGAGGTCCCAAGTGCATTTTTATTGCCGTCACAAGGGAGGTGTTTGCCCTTCTTAATGAGAATCTTTAATTACCATTAGAAGAGTATTAATTTAATTTTATGAATTATGACATGCACTCCACCACACCTATCCAGAAAGTTCTATCAAGACGCTTCATGCATTTCAGATTTTTGTTCTGTTTACACATAGAGGCAGTTTTGTTTGTTTTTCTTTTAAATGCATATCAAATGCATATTTTCTGTATTGACTAAAGACGGTAATTTTTTTTGTCAGACATTTAAACTTTCTTTTAAGAACTGTAGTTTAAAGAAAAAAAAAACAACCACAAATGAGCTCTGTGCAGATGACTGGCAGTTGATAGAAAATGAAATAGTGGAAGAACAAGGCATTTCTTGCATTATAGAATACTGCAACGTATCTGTATCTTTCCTTTTGGGTTTCCACCCGCCCAGCTTACTTGGAGAGGAAGCAACTGCACTTTCGAAGATTATAAAATTAGAAATGTGGGTTTTAAGACTCAGAGTTCTAGTTCTTTGGTTTAATTATGGTCTCCAACACTGTCATGTTACAATTATCCCAACTCTTTCATAGTCAGTGCCAGAAGTTCCTTTAACTCTTAACAAACGATGAAAAATTTGGCCACTTCTGAAATAAAGATGATATATTTGCAGACAAACTATTGATTTAAAGCACCTTTAATCTTCATAAATGAGTAAAAAAAACCCAGAAGGTTATACAAAGCTGTCAAGATGGCACTGATGAATGGCAAATTCACCCGTTTCTCAATTGCTGGTGAAGACACACGCCGCAAGGCTTAACCGTATTGTACATCATATCTGCCAACTCATTTCTGTGATTAAATATTCCATCAGTGTGGGCTATAAGGCGGTAAAGCTTAACAAGATTCATAAGATGCACCACTTGAATACACATAACTCACTTCCTTGGGTAGAGAGCACCCCGCATGCAAAAGAAAATTAGAATCGAGTTAAATTGCTCCATAAGACAAGATCAATAGAGAAAGGAAAAGATCCCCTAATGCAATGCAAATCTAAGATATAGTTATGTCCTGACAACTTGAAGCAGACAATTAAAGTCAAATAGGGAGGAACACAATGTAAATCAACCCTAAAACCTTGAAGATAATGGTAAACAGTAGGACCAGTGACATGATTGTTATAGCTCTGCTCTTTTTCTGGGTGTACACTTCTGTAAAAGAAAACCTTTATTGAGGAAATGCATGACAGCTAAAAATTGAGACTGTAAGATATGTAACAGGAGCACAGAAGGCACTACATAAATGATGTGTTACTTGGGGACTTGAAAATACTGTGTATTTACAAAACGCTACAGATTTTTCTTCCTGAGTAGCCCTTCCAAGACTGTTTTTCTGACTTGGAAATGCTTGTGCTGTAGTAAATTGGAAAGCTCCAGAAATAGGGCTGCTTAGGTCACGTGGTAGCATTAATATGGATTTCCAGTAAAGTGTTCACAACGTGTGAGTTGAAGATGGCCGGTGTAATTCTGAGGCCCAGCAAGTGTGGGTGTGCTGGGAGGTGGACTCTGGCACACCTCTTGCCCTTCCCATGGCTCTGCTGGGGGGGGCCCAAAATGGCATTTCATAGAAAACAAAAGGACAGAGATTTTTTTCATTTATCATTTTCAGCACTTCACAGAATTCTACTTCTCCTTCTGTCATAGTTGATAGGTAATTTTTTTAGAGTTTAGTTATGTCCACATAGATTCTTTCTAGTAAAGAAAAGGATACTATTTAAGGTGTTTTTCTTCCTTATGAGAAAGAAATTCTTAATGAAGTTACAATTTCCATTTCAGCTTATCTTTGCCAGTAAACTATTTGTCAAGTTTAGTCCTAGTGAGGGAATTTTTAAGAAGCACTGGGCAATTCATCTCACTGAGTCTTTATGTATATTGGGACAAATTTTTCATTTATTTGTATATCCATCCAATTTGAAATCCATCCTATAGTGACCCATAATTTTGCTGTGTGAAGCTAGAGTCTGTGATCTTCACCCATACATTCGTCTGTCTCTTGCAAAATATAGATTTGCAGTCTGGTTTCTTTACTAGGAGTACTCCTGGTACTTTCTTACCTAAAGTTTTTACATTCTTTGCCTCTGTGGTTTGTTATAATATTCTTTTCACCTAGTTACTTATTTTTATACAGTGTATATTTTATCTGTAATACCTTCCTTTCAGTCTCAGGCAGTGTGGAAGTGAAGTTCCCTGTTGTTCCTTTCAGTTATTCTTTTTTCCTCTTGTGGTTTTTGGAATGATGAATTTTTGAGCAGTATCTTGCACTCTCCTTAATGGAACATAGAATACTGCATCCATATTACTGCAACAGATCAGGCCTTTAAAGCAGATTACATGAGACACAGTAAGGCCGTTTTAATAGACTTTGTCCTGGTATGTGGCAGAATACATATTTTAGGGGATGTACTTCTTGAAGAGGCTTCTTTTTGTCAGTTGCAGTATGCAAGGTGGGGGAAAAGATGTTACAGAAATTACCTGGAAATGTAGTGAATCTTCTTTCAGAGAACAGTTGAATTCATGGTGACCCACATGAGAAAATATTGTTGTCTGGTCATAACTAACAAACAATATTTCAGTCATGTCAAAATCAAGTGGTCAGTGGAGAAAGAAAAGACTTAAGACTAATGAAGAGCCACCATTAGAACAAGTCATGGAGCACCACTCAATGACAATCAACAGAGATCTTCTCCTTAAGTTACTAATTTTGGTTTTTTTCCTTCATATTCATGAAGTGAGGACTATTGTAGGCACCCAGTTTCTTGGCCGGTTACTAGTTATCACTCCAAGAAAGCTTGGGAAATTTTCCCCTTCACTTACAGTGAAAGAAAGAGGAATAACTTGGGCTTTTGACTGTTTACATGCCCTCAGAACAGAGAAATTTTAGATGCCTGGGGCTTTTTAGCGTGCTGTGGATTTGGAAGCTAGCAGTATCCTCCAAGAAGCAGAGTTTGTAACCAACTTCCTTTCACATGTTTCTTTCAATCTTTAAAAAATATATTCTATATAATTAAGAAGTGATTAAATTCATTAGTACTCGCTATATATAAACATGCACTTAAATAAGAGGAATTCAGAGGAAGAGAGGATTTCTGTATGTTTGCTAACACTGATCCTCTTTGTTGGTGTCTGTAAGTATGAATTTCTGGAGTGTAAGAGCACCTGAGATTCATTTCTTCTTTGTAGTGTTTTTCTTTGAATGTTAATGACACTTGCATAAGCTCAGCAAATACCCTAGAAACAGTTCTCAGTGAAGGTGTTTGGAAGGAAGGGAAGCTGAATTATATGCTTGCACAGCAATTCTAATCCTAGGGTAAAAAAAAGTTCACTTTACCATATCTGTAATGCATAATTTTGGTTAAAATCTGCTGTCTATCCCTATAGAGATTAATTCATTTTACATACACTTTGATTTGAACTTAGCCATTGACTAAGCAGATTTTACTAAATAAATGTATTCTCAACACTGTTAGCTAAAGAGTTGGTAATTTTCTAACTACAGACAAATCTAATAATTATTAACGTTCCATCTGTTATATATAGATGCTCCTTTTCAAAGCATGAAACAAATCTGTAACGATTGTTTAAAAAATCGTGATGTTAAAGTTACCATCATACAAATGATAACATCTGAGTTTCATTAACACCACTGCTGACAGCTGATACATTTTTAAAACTTCTGTGGAGCTGTTACAAGCCATTACAGTGGAAATACTGGTTTATGAAAGATTAATAAAGTCAGCAGAAAAACTGAATTCAGCATCTGTAGTAGCTATTTACTAAAAAAAGACTTTCAGAATTAATTATGCCTTATGCTACATTACAAGGAGTTTTTCATTAAAATGTATACCATCATGGAAATTAAACAAGGATTATTAAAAAAGAATAATTCCAATGACTGATTTTATTTTTTTAAGCTGAATTTAGTTAATTGGTTATACATCTAAAGCTGGAGCAAGGTTAATTTATCTGTATTTATCATTGTACCCAAGTCTGCACATTTTAAAGAGAAAATCACAAATACTGTCGGTGTTAACCTTTTAAAGATGTTTCTTCTGTTGGGATGTGTATTCAATAGCACAGTATACACTTAGACTTTGATAGTGTTCATGTGTGATCTCTAAAAGAATTTCCATGTACTTGATTACTTAATTATAAATCTTGAACTGCAGATAGAGCTTTATACCAGATGAAACGTTAAGAAGAGACCTCCTGCTTCTTCAATGTAAAAGTTTGGGAATTTTGACCACAATCTGATGTACAGGAATCATTTAATACTGGATTTTAATGAAAAATAGAACTTAGTAGAATAGTAGGATTAAAAACTGAATGTAGACTTCCAGGTGCAGCCTTGTTGATACCGTGTGTGTGTGTTGGGGGAATAACAGCAGCTCTTGATCTGCTGGCCATATTTCCATGTTGCTCTTAATTTCACCTAGTTTGCCTTGGTTACTTTGATAAGGCAAAAGCAAGTGTTCTGATCTTTCTTTGTTATTACATTTCTTCTAATTTCTTGTATGCTTGTTCAAATGTTGGTTTGCTGATTTATTTTTTATTGTGGATATAATGGATCCATTTTTAAAGGGCTAAAAAGAAAGTGACATGCTGTGCTTTAGTCAGGAAGAGGAAAAATAATACTTGGACTTGTCTTATTTAAGTGTCATTTTGGTGGTTAGTGAAAATGCATTCTGTGGCTTCCTGAATAGTGATGAACCAAAAATAAATTAACTAAATATGGTGGCAACTTAAAACTGTCTGATTATAAATATTATACTGAGATTTTTTTTCCCCACAGCTGTCTCCTTGTTCTCCTCTAAGACGTTAGTTTGCAGCATTAACATAGTTTTTAAGTAAATCTGAAAATTTTCCCTGCTTGCCATGTGCTGGCTTGGGATTTGCACAGCAGGTTTAGTATGTTTGAAATAGGTTCTGTTTGTAAGAAACTGCCCTGGGAGCTCTACTGGAAGCTCCCTGTGCACACTGACTGTCATATGTCATGCAGAGATTGGCTTTTGGACAGCTTTGGACAGTGTGTGGACTTGTTTGCTTCAGGGGACAAGACTAAACTTGATTCAGAATAAATTCTGCAGACTGTGTCTGATGTAGGTTTAAAGGTCAGATATAAAACCAGCTGGTTTATAGCTGTTGCTACAGTCTCACCAATTACTTGGCAATAGAGGTCAGCCTATGAGCACTGTCTGGACCCAAGGTCTGGGCTACAGTATCCAGTGATAGACTAAAACTGAGACTGTAATTCAAATGCCAGCTATGGATATATGTAAAAAGCAATGGCTTAAGAATCTCAGAGGAACATTTAAGAAAAGCTACAAGGTCATCACTAAAACACTTGTTGTTCAGGAATGGGTGGGATATTTGCAATTCTAGATAAGTTAATAGCAGTTATGCAGAGGAATAAATTCCTCTAATTAGAAGAGTAACAAAGTTAGGCAGATCCATGCTTAAGGATGGACAGTCAGGCAGACAAACTATTATGAAATGCAAAGTAATAAAGCAATATATGAAATGTAAAGTTAATACAGTTAAGTGGAATGGAAAACAACACTGCTGTGTGTTAAACCTTAATTACATCTGTAAATTAATGCTAAAGCAGAGCAGGATTATGTTGAATTGTTTTCCAAATATATAGCTAATGTTTTCTGTTGAATCTGCTGCTTTTTTTCCCCATTTTGGGCACTGGATCCCCAATATATTTGCTTCGTTATTGCATCTCATAATACTTATTGAGAGTCAATTCAAAATACTGTGTTTTCATTTGCAGAGGTAGCTGAGATGAAGCTCTGCTTTCCAGGGTTACAAAATCTCTGTCAGTTTGGCACTGCCAGATTTGCTTTTTGAAAATTGCTTTGGGGAGATTCTCTAAGCATAGAACTCCTTCAAGTAAAAGTGAATGTTCTGGTAAGGTTGGAAATGTTGCATTATCATTTTTGTAATGTTTTTCATGCTCCTGAAATTCTGGAATCTGAACAGGCTAGGGAAGAAATAGACTAATGAAACCCAGGATTATGCATGATAATTCAATTTTTGCTTTTTTATATTCTCTGCATGTCATTCAGAATAGGATTTTATTTATAAATTAAAACCAACATCCATTGGGGTAAGCAAATAGAACTGAGGGATTAGTCATTTGCATCTCTGCATCTAATTGCATTAGATTTGCATCTTGCCTTACCGATTTAGAGAAATAGGTAATTTACACAGAAAATAGTGTCTTGACACAATATGAGAGGATAAAGTATAAACACATCTACTTGTAATCCCTCCAGGGCCATGGTGAAACTGTAGTGTTGATGTTTGAGCAGAAAGGCTCCAGTTTCATTTATTCAGTGATTCTATTCATATTACAATCTTTATTCATCAGGCAGGTATATGAATGGGACTCAGTTATCAGAAGAATATAGATGCATTTTTTTATGTTCTCAAGTATCCTATTTCAAGAATAATACAATACCTGCTCAGAGTTTATATTGATACTTCAGGATTTCTCTCACATTTGCTTCTCAAAGTTACAAATGAACAAAGACTAGCCATCATTTGCATTCCTTTTGATCTGCTGGGAGGAGCTAGAAAGATTGGAAATAAAGATTTGATTTTCAAAAGTCCTGAACAACTTCAGTGGGATACATCTCCCAGTGTAAGATAATGGCAGTGAATATCAGTGGATATCAATTTAAGTGCACCTGAATTTGTGCATCTCTGTATCATCTAGTAATAATATTTTGTAGGAAAAATGCTGACAGTACCACTCCAGTTTCTTACATGGTTATGCACTGCATTTCCAGCCTTAGATATTTTTCATGGCAATATGTGAATAAGGATATACATTTGGATGCCACGGATGAAAATTCACTAACAAGCACAAGTAAACTCTCCTGGCTTGTCATGTATTGTGGTACAAGCAACACTTGAGTTTGTGTGACAGGGTGGTGTAATTTTGGTTGCAAAAAGACAAGGAATGCCTGTGGCTGATGAATCCTTTTAGAATTATATTTGGAAAGTGTGGTTTATTGCAACTGGTTTATGTTGTAAATGGAAAAAATAATAAAAATTTGTCCTGTGAAATGCAGCCCATCCACGGTAAGGTTGGCATGGCAGTGACAACAGAAACAGGTCAGTCACACAGTATGTGTTCTAAGCTGGCCTCACTTTGTACAATGGCACTTTGTACCATGGCACAGCCTAAATGTGCCACTAAAACCCAGTGATTGTGCCACGCTGCGTTGTCAGGATCTACCTCCTAAAGCAATCAGTGACCATTTTATTGGATTAGCAGTGGATGTATCCATCAAATTCTCATTGCTGAAGTGGGTGAAGCCTGGACGCAAGTCATCATGTTGTGAGGCAGGTGAAGGACAATGGCATGAGAGCAGAGCTTGAAAGAGTTTGTGGCTTTCCTGCTTCTGTGCTATCTGCGAGGTCTCTCCCAGTCTGACACCCCAGTACATGCTGGTAAGGAGTTTGACCAGTTGAGTACAGTATGTCAGGCTCTGGAGAAGGAAAGGTCCTTGTTACCTTGTGATGAGTTACATATACTGCAGAAAGAAGAGTTGGAGAGAAGGGGAATTAGGAGAATGTCAGACAAAATTCTTACCAGGCTACAGCCTTTGCTCATTCCATTTCTACTTACATAACACAAATACCCACCAATCCCTGCATGTCAGTGTGCTGGACACTCAGTGTATGTAACGGGGCATTGCTGTTCCCTGAGTCACTTTCCCCAAGTCATTGCCTAAATTCACTGAGTTATTTGGTGGTGTTTTAAGAGAGGTGATAATAAGGAAACACGCATTATGCTTAGAACAGTAATGGAAGGAAAACTGGCATCTTAAATAGAATTTTTTAATTAAAGGATCCCTTAAAATGTCTTAAGGAAGCAGACTTCCACCCCTAGCATGGAGTCCCCTGTTTTTAATAATGTCTGTGAGGTAATGTGAGGGTCAGGGACTTGCTACGTAATTTTAAGTGTATGTAGAGAGCACAGATTCTCATTCTCATAGTAGGAAGCATACTCTTATTAATCAATAATTGAATGTATTTCAGGTTTGCTGTGAAAAGGTAATACAGATACTGATTTGGACTTCCAGAACTAATCTTTGGACATCAACTGCTTAGATTCTTCTCCTTACCATGCAAATATCTTGCTTAAGTGAAACTCCATGTATGATTTTGAGGGAATTAAATATAAGTTCTGTTTGTATTTTTAAATTGGAATTTTATTGGAAGAAAGGAGATGTGCATTTTTTTGGATGATGCTACTTCATTCCTTGTTCATAGTGGATGAAACAGTTCCATGTGTCAACACAACTATCGATGAGTCTGATGGAGTATTAATCTGTTTATAGAAAGATCTCAACCAAAGGCACTCTTTCTTCTTTATTTTTTTTTTAATTAACAACACATTTAAAAGCATACTAATGCCATGTAGCTTGACTATAGATAATGAAGGGCTAAGACAACAAGTAAGAACTATTGAGTATTCAAGATACTCTCTTTAAATTCCCTAGTCAGGTGGGACAGTAGAAACTAATATGCTGTTGTTGTACAAACGTGACCTTTTAGTTAGGCATTGCTGATCCATTTCCATGACACGTTTTGAAATAACCCATGATAGAACAATATTTCAGATCAGAACAAAGATAATACTCTTTCTGTCTGGAAAGACCAATATTAAATTACCCTTTTAGAACAGTAAATTAAGAGCAGACATGGATTGTGTATGAGGATCTTTGATTTAGCACCAAATCTCCTGATAGGTTCATCAAAGATGTGGCCTTGTAGTTTTCGTCAGGCATTGTATATGGAAGAGGAATTTAGTGTATAGGAATAATACTTGTTGCAAAAGGTACAAAGAAAAGTGTGCAGAATGTCTGAGAGAAGTCTGGGTTATGAGGCATCCAGCTGTATTGGGAGAAAGGGAAAATGGAAAAACAACTACTGTATTTAATAAATATTGCAGCTTTTAGATTAGAGTAATGAAATAACATTTTATAATAATATAGACAAAACAGGACACAAATATTTTTAGCTTTTATTCACTTTTTCATTGATTTTTTTTGGGCTTTTTGGTAAGTTGTAGTACAGAATGTCTAAACTGGTATCAAGTTGCCAAAAGCAGTAAGAGGCTCTTACAGTAACATGACAGAATGAGCATGTATAAAGAGCAGCTGCTTTACCTGCCAAGTGAACAATGGATTAGAGTGATGTAACTTTCTCTAAATCTTCTTATATGTAATAACTTCCCTAGTTCCTATATTATAAACTCTCATTTTAGCTACGTGTGCATGAATACTTGTTGTAGACCAGCTCTGGATGTAGACTTGATTAATTTCTGACACTGAAAACGCCTATGTGGTTACCCTGTTGTTATGATGGAGGTAGTTGTCCCCTGTCTAGGACTCAGTTCTACTGTCATCTTCAGAGCTGTCTGAGGAGCTTTATATGGAGCTGTGGTTTTTAGGAGTCCCACAGCAAAAATAGGAAACCAGGTTTCCCCCTTTATTTCACCTTTTAACTTGCTGGGGTTACCCTGGACAACTTCAGTCATCTTCCCTTTTTTAAATCCCCCAAATCCTGGGAGGAATAAATTACAGCATGGTAAATTGAAAACGTTTGTGAGCAAAGGTACAAAAGCCATGTGTACTGGGAGGTGCTGTGTTTGTAACTCAAGTTACAACTCAGGTAACTAACTCCCTTGTGAGAGGAGAGAGCTATTCCCATGATCAAGGCCTTGCAACACCACTAATTGTACATAAGCAGCATAATTTTAACTAATGGTGTGAATTTTTTTCTGCTAAAAATGTTTCAATTTATACTTCCAGAAAGAATACCAAAGATATTCCAATTAGTTGTGTGAATTCTTTTAAACTTATTCCAGTTCTTTACTTTTAAGCTTTCTGTAGTTCTGGCTAGACAGTGTTTCCATGTTAGACCTAAAAAGGTATTTTTAGCAGAAGTGATTCTCTGTAATTTACTGGGAAGTCTTCCTGTTGTTGATGCTGGGTGGTATTTCTGAGGTACCAGAGTCTTTCAGAAATGCAGCGAACTTTGTCGTATGTACGAGCCAGTGAGTAGTCTGTGTATCATCACTAGTACGTTGGTGTTTCTGCTTGTGCTCTGTAGATTAATTAATGTAAATCATGTAAATCATAACTACGCACAAAAAATTACTTTTCAAAAAATATGAAAAAAAAAATTGAAAGAATACTTTTAGTTAAATATAGTAGAACCACTGGGAATGGAATTTTTGGTATTCTAAAAATATTGATGACTTGACATCATTTCCCTTACAGCCCTGAATATTTTTAGAGTAATTATTTTCTCAAAATAACTAGAGTGCTTCAACAAAGGCCCTAATCAAACACTATGCTCTTAATCGTGGACTGTAGGAGACATTGGAGGAAGAGAAGTCTGACTGGGATTTTTTTTTTTTAATCTTGAATAGTACATTTTTTTCCATGCTGTCGATTTGTGTGCTGAGAGGGGAATTATATTGCAGAAACACATAAAAGCTTGCAGATGATTCTTAGTGAGGAACTACCAGCCTTACATGTGCTGCTCCAGAAGGCATTGCAGAATTAAAGACAAACTCTTGCATGACTGTAATTTTTTCAAGTTCATCAGTTCTATGATACTATTAAATTACAGTTTGAACAGACTTATTAAGAACTTTGTATTAAAATCCTCTTTCTTAAACAAAACAAATGCCCTTTATTCTGTCATGCTAGAATTTAGTATTCTAGGGGAAAAATAAGATTTTTTTTTTTCCATTAGGGAATTTATAGATTGTTTTAATGTTCTGAAGTTTATCCAGATGATCTTATTGTTAAGAATTCAGTCTTTTCCCAGTTGCATTAATTACAATTTAAATATTTTTTAATACCAGAATTAGATGCAGCAGAAAATCTTTTCTAACAAAAGTAGATTAAAAAGTTCTAGTTTTATAACAAAATCTAATAATAGCGGGTTAGGTTTTAGTATTAATTTTATGTACAAATTCGAAGGCACATTGTCAAAATATAATTAGAAAGCTCTGTGCAGCAAATTAAATACATTCTAGTAGCATGGATGAAAAAAGCATCTGTTTTGAAGTACTTTCATTAGAAATTAGAAGACTTGAGTAGGGAAAATTAAATTTGTATGTGATGAAATGAGAAAAAAATGTAAAAAAGTTAGCTGCAAAGAGTATGAAAATAGCTATGGACTGTGGAACAAGCAAAGCATCAGCTAGAATTTGTTGAATAATACAAAAAGAAGCTATAATATTAGATTTCTAAAACCCTTTATACATTTACTAAATATACTTGAAGTCATTATCATTCCAATATTTTTAAAACCTAATGAAATGTATTTATTTTAATAATTCCTTTCTGCATTTCACTTGCCTGGATTGAATGGCCTTGTGCCTTCAGCTCACTTTCCTTTTCAGTCTTCTGTAGTAGGACAAGTTTTGAGGCATGTATGGTGTTGACTACATCCATATTTATAGTGTCAAGTGTGTTGATAGGTCCTGGTTATCTAATAGCCTGAAAATGGTGCTTGCCATTAGGATCTCAATAGGTACGTGTTCATTTAACAGCTTCCAGTTGTGGATTTGTTTGGAAGGCTAGGAGGGATATATATATAAATCTAGTCAATTATATGCTATCTTAAAGTAAGGGAAAAAAAGTAATTGGTTTTATATTTCAGTTTAGCAATGGGTGGCTGTAAAAAGCAAGCCTCTCCAAATTCTGTTTGTTAAGGGTTTGCTATGGTCTGGGAAGGTTAGCAGCAATATATTTCACAAGATTTCCAGTGCTCAGAGTCTTAGTGAAATTGCATATATGACAGAAATTACTTTTCTTCAGTATTTCCTGTATTTTTACTTCAACTGGCAGCCACAAGCAATAATCGAACAACTGGTTAATGATAGTATAACTCAGTCTGGTATCTGAATGTAAGCTGAGAATTACTTCTGTAATACTGTAGGGAGAACATGCCCACTGTCTGTAATGAATCTTCCAAACATGTCTGACTCAACTCTGTTGAGTTGCATTGCTTGTAAGTCAATGCACAGTTTTTACAGTCTCACAAATTGTGATGTAAATGTCATATTTTTGAAATTGCATGATTCACAAATCTTGACAGCTTGAAGCATGTCAGTTTGTGTGTGTGTGTAAATATATAGCCTTGTGTTTTTGTGCATATACAGATATATACACATATATCTGCAAAACAGATGTGCAACATCCTGCTCTCCCTGGTCGACTGTTTTCTGGAAGTGCAGAAGATTTTTTTCCCCTTGTATGATATAGTAGTTTCTACCTCTAATCAGTGTTCAATCTGTGTTCAGCTAAGACTGCTAAAATATAACTAAGAAAGATGTTGATATAGTAAGGTATTTTAAGTTCATTTGAAAACCAACAGGGTTTTTACTTCTGTCATTTGTTCCAAATGAAATGCATTGCAAAAGTGTTCTTTTAAATTGATTTGTTACTTTTACTTTTTTTCTTTTAAAAAAATTTGTTTCATTTATTTGATTAGATTTTATTCTTAATCCTGGATCCAGTTTCTATACTGGAAAGCAGCTTCTGTTTATGTATTTCTCATTGGAGCAAAAAATTTAGCCCTCTTCCCTTCTATGAGCAGTATTTCCATTTCCTGAGCACCAGTGTTAATGTAAGCACTCTGGCTGAGCTGGTACTTGGCCTCAGATGTGTGTCCCTGTGAATCTGGGGGTGCTGGGGGTGCCTGAGATGGGGTGAGGGGGGTGGGAGCTGGGCCTGGGGCCCAGGGCAGAGCAGGAGAGGGTCTGGCCTGTGCCAGGGACATGCTGCCCTGCACCGCCCTGCCTGGTGGCTGAAAGGTGTTTGCCTTTGGGGGGGATGTCTGTGTTTTGCTTTTTCAAATGTCAAATTGTACATGTTTACTGGGGCTCAGTCTGCTTTAAGGTCAAAGGCCAAAAAGTGGCCCTGCCTTGCTGCACCGCTCCGTTATGACTTTATTTCTGTTTTGAGATGAAAATGGAGGTTTAGTTTGAGTGTTGCAAAACCAGATACCACTCTCTCTCTCTTTCTTGTAGGCAGGGTGCTGCTGTGCCAGGCAAACCAGGAGGGATCTCCCGTGTACAGTGCCCCCAGTTCACTAGTATACACATCCACAAGTAAGCTAGTGCTATGGCTCTTGTTTCGTTTTGTTTTGTGACAAAAGCACATTAATGTGAATGAAGCCCCCTCAAACTGTAAACTTTCCTAATAGCTCTTGTAAATGTGGTATTTATAAACGTGTGAGTAATGTTGACAGATAATTCAGTGTTTTTATTTGCATCTTTCTCCTCAAAGTATACTTCAATAAATAAAAAAGATGGCCTGTATTGCACTGTTCTACAGAAACGGTCAAAAGTTCTACACTAACACTAACATTTTTTGGAATCCAGTACTGTTGTGCACTCTGCATTTTGTGTAGAAGATAAAGTTGTGTTTCATTTTCCTTGCTGGTCACAGGTTTGATTTAATAACCAAAAAGCCTCATTTCACGCCATCATTTGATTGCGTCAGGAAGAAAATGAAGTCTTTTTGTACAAAAAAGGAAAAAGACTGTGTGTAAATGGGTACTTTGAATTCTAAAAAGCTACCCTAATAAAAATAGCACAGAGATGCTGCCATCAGCTTTCTTTCTGTCCAAAATGTAGGTGTAGCAATGTCTCCCGTAAAACTGTGCAGCAGAAGTGGAACGGATTCTTCTTAGAGTGTTTTAGATCAAATTGGTGATACCACTGATGCTCATCCTGAAATCTAGTCAGATGAAGAAGCCTCTAGCAGAATGGAATAGTAGTACTTGCTTTTAGATGCTCCAAGAACATTTTGTACTGTGTCACCTTTCCCAAGCAGTGGGTTTTTGTAATCCTCATAATAACACAGTGATTAAATACTTTCTAAATCATTGCTCCCTATAGTACATTTTTAATGCACTAGTACTTTTTGACTGAAATACCAGTCTTTGACTGAAATTCTTTTCCTACAAAATTATTCAAACATTCATCTCAGTATTAGGGAGCTTCTTTTGGAGGAGGGCAGGGCAGTATTGTATTTTATATTTTCTGAAAATTAAATAAAGCCTTTCTCAATTGTATCCTTTTTCCCTTATTGTTTCACTGAGTTCTGTCCTAGGAAATTTATTTCTGGGGTTGCATTGTACAGTATTTCCATATTATTAAATCCCTAGATAGCCATTGTATAGCTAGCTAAGCTTTCTACTTCACTCTTTCCATTATCTCTCATGAGTCAATCCCTTTGAAAAATCTTATTTTTCAGTGGTGCTCCTTGAATAGTGATATTCTAACACCTGTTTCTTTTCAATTATGCAAAATACATAAGTAAACAGACTCTGCCTATCTGCCTCCCACTGGGCAATGTATAATACACAGTTTCATATCAGAGATTGCTAGTAGCCCTTGCAGTAGAAATTATTACACTATTGTTGAATCTGTATGTCTGCAAGTCATGATTTTTCTTTTATTATGTATAGTATTTTGTACTGGCAAAATGCAGTTCCCCCCACAGGGTCAAAACTCCTAATAATACTAAATTACTATAACTACTAATTATTGTAATTAGATCTTTTATTTTTCCTTATTACAAAGCTTTCAATAAAGATGTAAAATAGTTCAATGTCTATAGGAAATTCTACTAAGTGAATAGAAATTAAGCTCAAGTTCTGTCTCATTTTCTTTCTTTTATTATTTTAAAGGTTTTCTGGACTCCATGTTTAATGCACGTGTGATTTTGAAATGATAATCAATGAGTCAACATCTAAAGAACCTGAAGGTGCATAATCTATGGGACCTGATGGGATTCACCCACGGGTCCTGAGGGAGCTGGCGGATGAATTTGCTAAGCCTCTGTCCATCATATTTGAGAGGTCATGGCAGTCTGGTGAGGTTCCTACTCATTGGAAAAAAGGGAACATAGCCCCTATTTTTAAAAAGGGGAAAAAGGAAGACCCAGGGAACTACAGGCCGGTCATTTTCCCCTCTGTGCCTGGCAAGGTCATGGAGCAGATCCTCCTGGAAAGTCTGCTAAGGCACATGAAAAATAAAGAGGTGATTGGTGACAGCCAGCATGGCTTCACTAAGGACAAGTCATGCCTGACCAATCTGGTGGCCTTCAACAAGGCTACAGAGATGGTGGATGGTGGCAGAGCAACTGATGTCATCTACCTGGATTTGTGCAAGGCCTTTGACACGCTCCCACATGACATCCTGGTCTCCAAACTGACAAGGCATGGATTTGACAGATGGACCACTTGGTGCATAAGAGATTGGCTGTATGGCAGCACCCAGAGAGTTGTGGTCAATGGCTCAATGTCCAAATGGAGGCAGGTGACGAGTGGTGTCTGTCAGGGGTCAGTACTGGGACCAGTGCTGTTTAACATCTTTGTTGGAGACATGGACAGTGAGATTGAGTGTATCCTCAGCACATTTGCTGATGATACTGGCCTGTCTGGAGTAGCTGACACCCTAGAGGGAAGGGATGGCATCCAGAGGGACCTTGACAGGCTGGAGAGGTGGGCCAATGCTAACCTCATCAAGTTCAACAAGGCCAAGTACAGGGTCCTACACCTGGGTTGGCACAACCCCAGGCACAAATACAGGCTGGGGGAAGAACAGTCCTCAGGAGAAGGACTTGGGAGTGGTAGGTGATGAGAAGCTTGACATGAGCTGCCAGTGTGTGTTGGAACCCAGAGAGCTAGTTGTGTCCTGGGCTGCATCAAAAGAAGTGTGGCCAGCAGGGCCAGGGAGGTCATTCTGCACCTCTACTCTGCTCTGGTGAGACCCCAGCTGGAATACTGTGTACAGTATTGGTGCCCTCAGCACAAGAAAGATATAGACCTGTTGGAAAGGGTCCAGAGAAGGGCCACCAAGACAATCAAAGGCCTGGAGCACCTCTGCTATGAAGACAGGCTGAGAGACTTGGGGCTGTTCAGCGTGGAGAAGAGAAGGCTCCAGGGAGACCTTATGGCAGCCTTCCAGTACTTGAAAGGGGCCTACAGGAAAGCTGGAGAGGGGCTTTTCATCAGAGGAGATAGTGATAGGACAAGGGTTAATGGTTTTCAACTGACAGAGGGGAAATTTAGGTTAGATATTAGGAAGAAATTCTTCACTACAAGGGTGGTGAGGAACTGGAATGGGTTGCCCAGGGAGGCTGTTGATGCCCTATCCTTGGAGGTTTTTAAGGCCAGGTTGGATGAGGCTTTGTGCAGCTTGGTCTAGTGGTAGGGTTCCCTGTTCATGGCAGGGGGGGTTGTAGCTTTAGGTCCTTTTATGATTCTATAATTCTATGAACATTAATGTCTAGGAGATTTCTACTTTTACTATTATCACTCCACGTAGACAACAACATGGCAGCCTTAATCTCTGAGCAATTTGGTAATCGTTTATTCTGTTACTGCCAGTATTGTAACATTGGAATATTTCAGAACAGCTTACAATGGAAGAATAAGAGGTTTGAAGTTTGTAATTTTTTTAAAGGGAAAGAGTCAGCTGAGATTTTTAAAGCCATCTGAGAGGTTTGGAGTTCATTAAATGCTAATAGCATTTAGGAATTTTCCAGCTGTTTAGAAGAGGATAGTCCTTATTTTCAGAAATGTTAATGTCTTTAGCTTGAGTGTTCATATTTTGCTCCCAAGTTATATTCTGTAAGGAAAGAAGACTGAAATATGGTTGTAAAAAATATTTTTCTTATTTCAGCTAGCTTTATTTCTTACTTATCTTCTTGACTTGTGACTGTGTTGGCAACTGGTAGTCTCTGATGACTGAACACTTTTACCCTGTTTGTGGGTTTTTTAGGTTAGCCAGAAAGGAGAATGCATTTCTTGGAGCTACTCTTTCCCTTCTGATGTTTTATTTCCCCAGGATATGTATCACTTTGTGCATTACCCAGTACAGTGGTTAGTTACACCTCTGGGTACGTGAGGAGATGGAAACATGGCTCTGCTTCCTTCTATCACTTCTGGCCCTTTGCGTAATACAGAAAAAAATGAGCTGTTTTTTTGGGAAGCAGTGGAACAAATCAGTAGCAATAGTCTCTCATGCCTCATCTGCCTCATCTTAGGCTGAAGGAGAAGATGGGACCTGGATCAGTTTTTCATCTATTATCTGTTCTGGGAATAGATAATGTGTTCTGTAGAAAGCACAAGTTCAGCATGCAAGGGTGTTCACATTCCTTGGTGGGACAGACTTTGATTTAAGAACACAAATGAAATCAGGAAGCTCGTGGTCTCATCTGGGCTGTTGTAGATTCCCATAGCCTTGGCATCTTGAAGGGAGAGCTTTCACTTAAATCCCTCATTATTATCCTAATGCAGAATGTGGACAAGCACTGGAAGGAGACAAATCCAAAAAAGATAAAAGATTAGATTGCACCAAGTCCCAGTAGGCATTCCTGGAAGCTTCCTGGAGGCCCCTGGTGTCTCACTGGAACGTCATGAATCAAACTATGTGGCTGCACATCACTGACATTCTCTTTTTGCCCTTGCTTCTTTAGACCAGTTAGTTCCACTGGAATTTTAAAATACTGAATAAATTTCTATTTACTTGTAAATAAGAAATGTATCAAGAAAAATGTTGGAACTTTTCCAAATTGAAGCTACTCAGGAATAGGATCCATGGGAATGTCAAGATCCTGCTGAACAAAAGGAAGGTTAAAAAGAAGGAAGAAGTTCTGAATATCTGTGTCAATGTTCTTCAAAGGACAGTAATATAACTTAATATGTATGGTTAAAAAAGGCAAAAACGCTAATCTGAATTTATGCAAGGACTTGAAAAAAAACTGTTTAGTACCTGTTTCCCCTTTTTTCCTATAATATAGAAATGCCTGAAAATCTGAATGAAAAATAAGTTCATGAAAGCCAAAATGTGGAAAAGAAGGAAGATATAATATTGTAGAATCATAAAATAATTCAGGTTGGAAGGACGAGGTTGCACAGAGCAAGATGGAGTCTGCACCATCTTTCTGGGTCACCTGTTCCAATGCTTGAACGTCCTAACAGTGGATATCCCTCTTCTTTCCAGTAGTGTTTGTTGTCTCTGGTCTTCCCACTGTGTGCCTCTGTGAAGAACCTGGCTCTGTTTGCTTGATAACCTCTCCTGCCCTTTCTTGGCTGAGGGTGGAAAAGGAGATCTACCTGCCAGTAGAAGAGTTCTTTGTGCTCTGAAATAGCTGACCAAGGTCTGGGGCTCACTGGGCACTAGCTGGGTTAGGGAGGAAGCCATCTGAATATGTGCATCACATTTTTCCAAAATTCACAGCTCTGCATACCCAGGTCCTGTGGAAGGCAATGGGAGAGAGATTACAGATTTTCATTTAAGTTCAAAGGCAGCTCAATATATTTCACTCTCTAAATCAGAACTTTGATCTTTTTAAGTTCCAGGCTTTATTTTAGCTTCGAGTAAAGATAAAGATACTTGAGTTATCAGGTATGTAACCACTAGATGATTTTTCTGGGTATGTCTTAAAAGGGACATTTCACTGGATGGAATAGTTGACATCCATGGTAAAACAGTGAATTTCCACATGCCTTTAGTCAGAGTGAGGTGCAGATGAGTGCCTGTTTCCCAAATGTTTTGCACGCCCATAAAAGGGATTTTTGCCTTGACCTCAATGAGTATATTTTCAACTGATGTCAATTTTACCTTCATCTTCAGTAAGTGTTCTCGTCAGCTCCAGAATATATGTGCTCTTTTTCTATAAGCTTTAATTAAAAAAAAAAAAAAATCAGTCTTTTATACTTCAATAAAATGATAGAATTAAAAGTAGAATAATAAAAAAATGTAGAAGTCAGATATTAATATATTTTGTTTTATCCTACTCAAGGGCAAGTGAAGCTGATGGGCCATTTTTTAATTGACATATTGATTGCAATTTTGTAAGAAGTGCTGGTGGACTTCAGGAGAAATGATTGAGGTGGTACAAATGCTTATAAATCTGTCCCATGTTGTTCGTGTTCTTTAATTGTAATTGTCTGATAAAACTTCCATCAGTTTTTATAATTAACCTAATGGTCTAAATGAATTTCCAGATCACTGGTTATTCATTTCAATATAGAAAATGCCATTACATTGAGTTTAATTAATACAAAGTAAGTTCACAGTCCATTGTATCATTAGAATAGAATTTTACTGGTTTAACTGTTTAATTATTTTGTTCTTCTCATTTATGGACTTGAGTGTTCTTTATTCATACTAAAATAGTATAAACCCTCTATAACTAAAATATTTAAAACCCAATGCTCTTCAAGCTCCCATCCTCAAAGTACCATTGTAGTTATTTTTTGTATTTATAATTTCAACTATTTTTAAATAGAATTCAGTCAGTGCCGAACTCATAATCCCATGATATGCCCTAGAACATCTTATTTGTCTTGATATTCCTTTCACAGAAGTACATATGACAGATAAGCACTCACCAGAGAATACTTTTGCTTTGCGTCAGACAGATATTAAAACAATAAACTATGTTGCCCTGGGATTTTAGCTTATGAGCAACCAGAAAACAACAAGGCAAAGATGAGATGTTTTTGAAAGGTGGGAAGGCAGTTATTTCAGAAGATTCCCTAGAATCCTTTGGTCCTGTAATATTTTTGACTATATATATATATATTTTAATGCTTACGTTCTTTTAAAGGAAATCAGGAAATAGATTTCATTACTTCAGAGCAGGTGTTAGAAATGTTCCTATATTATTCAGATAATCCCATTGATCCAAAGTATTGCATTATAGGCCAGGAGAGAAGGAAAATCTATAGCAGAAGCTTGAAGCATTAATTATAAGATATGGGCATTTTGGTTTTTATACACCTGTTCTATTAAGAACTTAGCAATTCTGTATGATAGACACATATACTGGTTTTAAAAACCTTTTTTTTTTTTTTCCTGTGGGCATTTTGTTTTGATTCATAGGAGGATAGTTCAGGACTTTGTTGATATGCATGGAATCCATGAGGAAAATCATTAATGCTGAGTAAAAATACTATATCCAATAGTAGGATTTAGTCCATTTGAAGGCTCATTGTGCTACAGAAATCAAAATTAAGTCTGTTTATTCAATATGTCTATGGAATATCCTTGCTTAGAAGTAGGTTACTTGGCTCAAGAATACTAGTAAACTATCTAAAAAATGCTGTGTGAAATTATTTGATTCTTGTTTCAGTGAAGACATTCCAGGTTTTCTTTTTCTGTGGCATTATTATTGGGTTGTAGTAAGACCTTTGACATTTGTGTTTATATTCTGGGCTATTTCCACAGCCACGAAGTTTACAAGGGGAAAATATAAATTTTTGAAAGGTGATTTGAAGTGCTCTTCTGAGCAGAATCAGCAGTGGAAAAATTCAGTTTAGAAACCTTAATTCAGTTGATTTTGTCAAGTTTAATTTGCTGCACACATGTAATTACCCAGAAATTATATTGTAATGATGATAGTCTTCTGATAGTATTATCCTGAGACTCCAAGCAACTGCAGTGTAGGTGCTCCTGGCATGTGGTAAATCCTTTTCTGGCTTTTGTGTAGCAGACATGATTGACTGTATTCAGCCCACGTGAGCATCTACTTTATTGTAGTGATATCAATGACTTGTTCTGATTTTACTGTTGTAGATTTTATTAATTTATTTGTTGTCATTTTGCTATTATTGGTAAGGGAGAGACTGTTTAGTAAGCTTGCCATTTTGTGTCCATATATGGATCAGGAACAGCTTAAAGAATAAGTATTCAGATGGTATAAATAATTGGTTTACTTTACAGCATTTGTGAAGTAAATGTAAAAGGTTTATTTAAACTACATTTTTTGATTGGTCTGTTTTATCTTAAGATAAAATGGAGTGGCAGCTCACTTTATCACACTGGAAATAATATATTATTAGATGTATTTGTCTGTGATTTTGTCTGCTTTTTATTGCTTCATAGAAAAAAAGATAGAGTACCCCTGCAGAGGAGTTCAGTGATTAAGGCAGTTTAACCATTGTAGGACTGAGAGTCATGAATGAAGCAGTAGAGGAATCCTGCCCTGAGGGAAATGTCCATTCATTTAAGTAGACCAATCACACATATCAGTTCCAGCCTACAAAAACCTCATTAGTGAACATTTAGGAGTCAAACTATGTTTTAATGTGCTTCCTGAATTAATTAATTGCCTTTCTTCATCAAGTAAAGAGAATCACCTGGTAATAACCCTGGAATAATGTGACAAGTGCCCTTCCTTGTCTGTAAGTTAGAATACAATGGGTTTACACGAAAGTTTAAATACAGAAGTTTACTAATTGTTTTCTATTATTTTTTCCCCATGTATTAAATTGTAAAAGGTGGGAAAATAATGTATCATTTCCAGATAAAACGATTGATGTGCTTAATCGTTGAAGAGTCCTTAGGAGATTTTTAAACACTGTTTTGGCCCACTGGACTTGACCATCCTTTGAACAGTTACAAAATCTGGATGCTGGATAACCACAGACTTTTAAGTGAGATAGTTATAAAGATTATACAAAGATTAACAAAATTGAATGAAATTATATTATTACATATTATGTTATACTCTGAATTTATTTGTGAAGTGAACCTCTTTTGGGTTTGTTGGGTGTTTTTGGTAGCATTACCTGAAGTTCTTAAAGCATTTTTTGTGTTGTGTATCACTATATATTGTCCTTCTGTGCCTGTTTTAAGGATAGCTGTCCTTTTCCCTTTTATCAGTATTTTGGAAGGTGATTAAAATAGTCAGGGAGATGTATTGTAGCTGTCCAGAATCTGTAAGTATAATTTTCATTTCAGTCCTGCAAATCTGTTTTTAAGTGCCTCCTTCGTTTCACTCATGCTTCTGTTCATGTATTTAGTGATGGTGCAGTGTGTCTGAACAAGCTCAAGTTTTATAGCCACAGACATACCCTAAATTGTGTGCCACTGACTTTAAAAACTTCTACACCATCCTACCCCTGGCTGGTGGGAGATGACTGGAAAGGAGTGCGTAGCATTTTTAACGTAAATTGTGGAGACTGTTCTTTATTTCAAATAATAAATAATGTTTGACCAAGGACAGTTGGGCAGCTCATTTGTTTTACCTTAGTGCTTTCCTGTTGATGGAGATATGGCACTTGGTTGCTGGCAGTACTCATGAGTAACCAATGAGTTAGGAGAATAGGATTGCTTGTCTTACTCCTCACTTAGTACACTCTCTTAGTCCTGTCAGTACACAGCTAAATAGTGAGAATTACATTGAGTATTTTTGTGCTTTATGATCTATGATGTACATAAGATGCTTTGTGTAGAGTCTAGAGGCAGGCTTCTGATGTTGCCTTAGCTTTGCATTGTAGATGCTGTGTTACTCGTTGTTAGTAGGTAGGCACACACAGGTGACCATGCAGCTCAAGTCATTCTGTCTGTTAGATGTGAAGTTGGTAATTTGTGGTTTTCAGCTTAGCCTGTAAGATTTTGTTTCCAATAGTTTAGTGATACTCTTTCTTGCATTGTGTAACAGTTGTTATTAAATCATGATTCTTAAAACCGTGTTACATAAACCAAAATTCTTCAACCTGAATTTCACAAATGGCAAGTACTTTTGAGGAATTCATGTCCGTAATGCCTATGACTCTTTGCAGGTGCAATACTTTGTGTTGGCAATTTTTTCCGTTATGGCTTGGACTGGGTTAATAGCTCTTTTTTTTCCTCAATCTCTTTCTGCCTAAATTTTTCCCAAACCAGCAATGTGCTGACAATGTTCTTTTTCACAGCTTAATAATTCTGTTGAGTTTTTTTAGTAATCCTTGTGTCATCCAGACAGAGCTTCTTGTCACCACATAATTGACTTTCATAAGAATTCAAATTAATAATTATTACATCTCTTTATAGTAGTTCTACTCTTCATCTAGGTTTCTGCAACCATGTCCTTTTTACTTTGTCTCAGAAACAGTGTTTAGTTAGACACAGGGGAGTTTTCCATTTTGATTGGAACCTGTAGATGTCCAAACCCCAGGAACACAAGACATGTTGTTGATCAGTTTGATCATCTCTATTTGAAGATTGCTCTTTAATTTAAGATCAGATGTGGCTTCTAATCTCTACTGCTTCATTTTCTGTATGGCCTAGTTGCTTTGTGATTTTTACTCACTGATCTTTTTCTTGGTTTTTTTATTTGTTTATTTTGAAAAAAGTCAACTATTATTTGTACATCAATCATTTCTATTCTTTGTGACATCAGCTATTCAGTACTCTTATTATTACATACACCATAAGTAACTTGACCATCAGTTATAGCATCCTTTTATTCAGAGTTCATGCAGCTACATAACTTAACAAAAAAATTCTCAATCATCTGTTCTTTTTTTATCCCTCCGTATCCTCCATAATTTTTTTTCTGCATGTTAAGAGAAATCACTTGACGTCTGAGGGTTGCATATACAGTCTGGTAAAAGAAGGATGAGATATGTGGGAATTTCTAATAATCAGGGAATCACCAAATGAGTGAGTCTCAGAATGCTTAAGGTTGGAAGGAGCCTCTGGAGTTCACCTTGTCCACCTCCTCTGCTCAAGCAGTGTAACCTCGAGTAGGCTGCTCAGCACCATGTCCAAACAGCTTTTGAATGTCTCCATGGATGGAGACTCCACAGCCTCTCTGGGTACCTGAGCCAGAACTCAGTCACTGTCACAGTTAAAGAATGTAGACAAAAAGATGAGAAAGCTTCCAAGCTTTGGCATCAAGATTTTGCTGCAAATGTTATAAACTCCTGGCATATAATGGTATGAATATACATTAAAACCAATGATGGTTTGTTTATTGATATATTAGAGGAGATGGAACAAAGGAGGGCAGAGAAAAAGAATAATTCCATGTATACTTACAATAATTTTAAATGAAGCTAAGTGTGAATTCAGTATGTGCAATTCATTGTTGAAAGAGTAGATCAATTAGGTCTGAAGAAAATTAAAGGTAAAGATAACCAAATGAAGTTTTGCTGGAACAGCTGAGTATCTTTCTACAATTTAATATAAGATTAAACACATTAACCAGGATGTTGCTTTTTACCAAAATATTTTATGTATTTTTGTGTGTGTGAATTTGACTATGTTGGTATTTTGGTGTAGAAAAAAAAAATCTATCAAATCTTATTTTCATATGTCTGAGGATAAAATAGTCCAGAACACTGCCTTTCCTCTCTCTAGAAATATTTATGTAATCTTTCAGGGAACACCTTATCATAAGAAGTTTCACCAAATGTATGTAAAATTTGGTGCTCATTTGGATTTGACTGGAAACTCAATGCAGCAGTGTTGTGTAGAGGGATTCAATTACAGTGTGCAGTGTTTTGTAAGTAACTGTCTCACATAAAAAGTTAATTAATCAGAGCAGTGTCAATTTCCTTGTGCCATGTCACTTTGCAGCAAGGTAATTAATCACTAATCGCCCAGTGTGCAGCAAACTAAGGGATGATCCATGAGTCATTTGTTGTTATTTTTTTCCAAAATAAATGGCACACAGAGCCATGAAGAAACACATCTTGCCTTTCATAATATTTTTATCGACAGTTTTGCATGTTGTAATAGACTGCAGCAACAAGCAGCTGTAGTTCAATGGAATATGAATATTAAAGAAACAAATGAGAGCAGATTTATAGGCCATTGCTTTTCTGTTATGTCAGTTTTGAGATTACACTGAGCAAATGAACAGTGAAAAATTACTCTTCCATGTGGAGAATGGTGATTAGACTTGTACATTAATTAGAGTTTTTTGTTTTCCTTTTCAATGCATTTTAAATGAGAATGTCCTATAAGTAATGGTTTGTCCAAAATACAGATTTATTTATTCCTAAACAACAGTGCTTAACACTGACACATATTTTTGTACAATGTAAGGAAATAATTGTTCTACTAATGTTAAGTCTGTGTTTCAAAAAATAAATAGATTGTGACTGAAAGGAGTAGCAGTGACCAGTTATGACTGTATTTGACATGTATGGCAAAATTCCTTCAAATTCAGTTAATTCACAGTTAGATCCCAGGGATAATTCTCTCACAAAACTGACAGGTGAAAAAAAAATAAGGTATTTTCAGCTTGCTATTTTTAAACATTGTGAACTTCATAAAGAGTATTTAAATTTAGAAATTTAGAGAATCCATATGTATATAATTTTAAAATGTTCTTATAGTATAAACTATAGTAACAGAGTTTAAATTTTATTTGCCTTGTATTTTGGACTGTGTAGTTAAATGCAAAGAGCTGCACACATCCTCTTCAATGAGTTTTTATAATTCTTTTAAAGAATGCCAAGGAATACTACTTATTACTATTATGGTGAAGTGCAAACTTGGATTAAACTCCCAATCCTCTTCCTGAAATCTCAGAAAATCATATAGGTTCTTTTGCTTAGACTTTCTCAGCATGTTATCCATTATAGCTCCTTGGTTTTAATTTATTGTCCAGCACTTTTGAAGTGCTTCCTCAACAGGGATCCTCCTGAATTATGGGAACAGTGTAAATGCATCTCCCTCCTTTTCTAACAGTTAAACTAAATTAGCTATAAACTGAGCCAACATGATGTATCATTAAAATTCTTTGCCATATAATGTTTGAGAAGTCTTGATGGTGGATGACCTAATGGTTTGGGCAAAGGAGGAGAGATTAGGAGTGATGAGAGGTAGATTTGTTCATCCATTTTGATGGCACACCTTTCTTAAGGCATATGGCACTCTCCTACACATTCAAACCACAGCACAAATGCAAAGAATAATTGCCCATTAAAATGGCTGTATATTTTTATGGCCTTGATACAAAATCTGCCCCCTGTTGCTTTTTGCATCTGCTACTTTTTCACCCATCCCAAAGCTTTAAAAATTTAATACAATGTGTATATCCCCTAAGTATTTTTCATCAGGCTTTATTTCTCCTTTTAGCAACTCAAGCTTTGTTGTTATTCCTTCAGTCTTTGTTTTCCAAGGCATGTGTTGAGATATGAGGGAGGGACTTTATATGTGGGCATGTAGAGATAGAATGAGGGATGATGATTTTAAGCTGGAAGAGGGTAGAGTTAGATTAGACATTAGGAAGAAATTCTTTAGTGTAAGGGTGGTGAGACACTAGAACGGGCTGCCCAGGGAAGTTGTGGAAGCCCCATCCCTGAAAGTGTTCAAGGGCAGGTTGGATGGGGCTTGGAGCAACAATATCTACAGAGAGGTGTTCCTGCCCATGGAGGGGGGGTGGATCTACATAATGATTAAGGTCCCTTCCAACCCAAACCATTCTGTGATTCTGTATGGTTCCTATAAAGTGTTAGTATTTGCTGATCATTTTTAAGATCTAAACTGAAGTTCAAGGGAGGAGATACCCTCAAAGTGTTTTCATGCTTACAAGATGTATGTAGAAGAGAGAACTTTTTGGACAATATTCATTGTAATAGTGCATTTAAAAAAATATTTTTAAAAATTATTAAATATAAAAATAGAATAAGAAAGTTTAAAGGAGGTGTCCTACCAAAATAATATTCCTAAAAAAAATGTCATTTGGACTGTAGCACAAGGTTATTGGTATACTTTTGGATAATGATATTAAGCAAAGCCAAACACTTCCACAACATATTATTTTCACTCTTCTTGATTTGAAAATGTAAAATTGCAGTTCTGCTGTAGGAACTGATTTTTTTGTTCCTGCTGTTGTAATCTCATTCATATTTAAGTAACTGAATGAATAACTATTGAAGTGATGGGGCTATTAGATGAGAATGCAGATGGTTTCTCTGGCTTGATATTTGATCATATATAGTCATTAGAAAAGTCTTTTTTTTTTTTAACCTCCTCACCTCTTATCATCCATGTGTACTTGGAGAAATCTGCCTTTTCTCTACCAGAGATGAAAAGAATTCCAGTCATCAAATTACTTTGATAAATTTATGGTACTTTTGCTTACAAGTGGACTCAGATGCTTCCCTGCTGAGTGTCAAACACATTTTCAGCCCCATTATAATACCATTTTCACTGACTGAGTTTCAGCAGCTTGGTGCTGAGGCACTAAGGAAGGTTGACCTACAAACTGCAAGTCATTAAAACCTTTACCCCTCCTGGCTAGTGTATTCATTACTTTTGGGGCTTGTTAATAGCACTTAATGCTTCCTGATGGGAGAGCCCTTTTCATACAATTGTTTTTATGAAGTCCATTCTTCAGTTGTGTTCTAATGATACCACTTTTGCTGGTTTATTTTGGGGTAAGGATATTAAAAAGTTGGTAGCAAAATAAATTCTGTGGTTATTACATATTCCTGACCATCTGATGTCTCGCTTGGGCTGAAATAGCAATTTTTTTTTTTCTGAACTGAAATCTAAGGTGACATGATCCTATTGATTATTTTACCCAGAATTTTAACCTTTAATATCGCTACCTGGAAATAGAATACATATTTTCAGGTGCTGTGTTACCTTTTTGTCAATGAGAAGGACCTAGGAAAGCCCAAAAGCCACAGTAGTAAGACAATAATGGAAAATTCACCATAATTACAGTATTTATCTTCATATGTTATGTCAGAAAAGTCTAAAAGTTTTGATTTTTTTCATTTTGTTTTTCAAATTCAAGGCTTCATTTAAAATGTAGTGCTAAAACAGATGAAAGACAAATGCAGATTGAAATAATTTCATATTTCAGACTTAGAAAGCATACTGTTTTATACATTGTTATTTCCATTTGCTTGCTTCTTATTAGGGCTTTGCTAAGCTGTATTTATTTCTTTTGTCTCTCTTTTTACATAATGAAAAACAGTTCAACACAGTAAAGCACAACTGTAGTCACTTGAATGCCAACAGAGCTGGATTTTATTTTCTCTCACTGTTTAATTATGTCAAAAAATACCTTTTCTAACACTCACCAGAACATAGACATGAAGGAGAAATCAAGTAATGAAGTATTGGTTAAGAAAATGGTAGATTAAGTAAAGTGGAAAGTTTCCTTTTTATTTTTCAAGTTAAACGTTTATGAAGAGAGAAGTTATACAGGAAAAAAAAACCTAACACTTTTAAGTAGTGCTGTGTTACTGTTAATTTCTGATTAAAATATTTTAAGTCTCACATGGAATAGTAATTAATGTTTACACTTAGTTGCACTATAAGACTGAGTTAATTGCTGTATGTCTAAAGTGTTCCTATTGGGTCTGAATATTATCTGAATTAAAATAGATATTTCCAAACAATGCAAATCTTGCCTTTGAAAAGGAATAATGGGTGCTGTTATAAACAAGATACACACCCAGAATCTGAGAAGACTGCTGCTCTGTCTTTTTTTAATCTTGGTACACAGTTAAGACCCAGATAATAATTGACTTTTAAATAAAAATGGAACTCTGGTTGGTAAAATCACTAGATAATTTATGTCACTGGAGATTACCTGGTCTAACATCTCACCTCCACTCAGAGCAGGGCTGACTTTTGAAGATAAATCCAATAATGAAATCCAATAATGTAATGGAAATGTCTCTGGCTTTATAAATTTGAGCCTGAACTGGGAGACTCGGACCTCAAGAATCTCCTGGTAGCAGTGTTGGCTAAAACAGTTAACATTATATTTAACAGTGTCTTCTGAGAGAAACAGAGTCACCTATGATACTTCCATCTAAATTCCCAATTTGCTGTGTAAAAAGATGAGATGCCTGGTTAAAAGACTAATCATTTACTTACTTGGCAGCTCCCTCCTCCAGTTCTGCGCAAGGCTCGATATCAGCACAAACATGCTGCTACATTACCCTTGTTTTAAAGCACTAGATTGACCTGAATATTTTACGTTCCTCTTCTTCTCTTCCCAGTGCCAGGATTCCCCTACCCTGCTGCAACGGCAGCTGCTGCTTACAGAGGTGCACACCTAAGAGGCCGAGGTCGCACGGTGTACAACACGTTCCGGGCAGCAGCACCCCCTCCTCCCATCCCAGCCTACGGCGGGTAAGGAGAATCAGCCTCTTCTACCTCTCAGCATGACTGTCCCAGGCTGCAGGCCCTTGGTGGCCCTGGCACACACTGCTGGCCTTGCTGCAGCAGCCACTGGCCCTGCTGCACCTTGCACCCGCTGTTGAAAAATGACTGTAATTTGTACTTCCATGGTTGGTGGCCTTAAGCGCTTCAGATGTCACATGTTGTTATGTAAATGCTCTTAGAGACTGAATGCTCTGGAACAGAGGAATTGTTTCAGCTAAAGAGAGATTTTTGGTGATGGGAAACATCTGGTTATTAAGGAGGTTGGATCAAGTGAACTTTTTTCTTCAAACCATCCACTGAAAGTTGTCTCTGGACCTGAGGGCTTAGTGTGTATTTTGTTTGTTTCTTTCTTTCTTTCTTTCTTTTTTCTTATTGTAGTTTGTTTAGTTTTTCTAGTGGACATGTTTACCATGACAGAAATTAGAGGTGCTTTTCTCAGAACCACATTTCCAGTATATTTGCTTAAATAATACCTTAAGATTTCACCGACATACATTCACTAAAATCAAGTTGTAAACTAAGGAGCAAAGAGAGAAATGAATTGTAATGATTTCTACAAACTCAATAATCTTCTGTTATTTCAGAAGATTTAATTTTATTTTATTTGTTGAGGGAAAGAAGGAAGAAGCAGATTTTTCTGTAGCTCTGTAAGTGCTGACAGAGAAAGTTTTGTGTGCTGCACATGGTATTTCAGTGTCCTAACATTGTCAAAAGGTTTTCAGCTATTAAGAAATTGGGAGCTTTGGAAAGTCAGAAAACTTAGCAGATCCCAGGCCAGATTAGTATTTTGTCATAAAATTTTGAAGTAGATAAGCCACTTCCTCTCTATAGAGCAACCAGATCTTCCTGAGGAAGGATCAAGAAGGATTTGTGAAGCCTTTGAAGAAAGGTGATTTCTCACTGAAATCTTGCTCAGCACCTTGTCTGCTCTCACTCTGGGTATCCCTGGGAATGGAGGAGCATGCAGCACAAGATTGTGCTGCAACCCTGTCCTCCTGCTTCTTCATGGTAGGAGATGGATGCCCTTGACTAGTTCCCTCAGTTTCTCAGGACGCCTTTTTACTAGGAAGCCAAAGGGCATGTCTTCTTCCAGACAGGTTTGCAAATCTAGTTGGTCAGCCACTGAACTGAATTTCCAGGGATATTTAGGACAGGCACTTTGAGCACTCCTTCACATTTGGCAGTTATCCCCTCAGTGAGATAAGATGTTAGAAAAATGAGTATAAAAGTGATGACAAGGAATCCTGTTATTTTGTAAAAGTGTATTCTTTTTTTTTGTTATTTGTCTTTTGTGTAGTTTTATAAGCAAAACAATATTACCACTACTGGAGGACTTTTGACGATTGCCTGAGTTACCTTTGGACAAGGAGGTTGTCCCACAAGTTGCTGTTGCCTGGGCTCTTGTTTAGAGTTAGTCCAGGTGCTTGTAGGTGGCAATGATGGGGACAAGTTTAGGATGCCCTACAAGAGCTAATTTCAGGCTGAATTGTCTCAGCTACAAAGTGGACACTGCAAATAAAGGAAGTGGACTCTTTCCATCTTTGCTTAGGTTAAAAAGAAAATCTTAAATTTGAACAGTGCAATACGTAGCAACATCACAACATGGGTTATTGCCAGTTTCATGATGTCACGAACATAATACCTTAGTTTAAAACAAAGTAATAAATGAATATAAGAAAATATATACCAGCTATGAGTGATACAGCTTTTGAAATGGACAGTGCTTTTTCTGTTAGTATTCGCAAAATACGTAAATACTTTCAGACCAGTAATTACCTTAAATTTGCTTTAATTTAAGGGCCCACACGTGGTTGCTCTGTATTTGTGTGTTATGTAAACATTTTATAGTTTTGTTAGTACAGTGACTCAGCAGGACGAAGTAAATTTCCAAGCATAATACATACACATACTCATGTAATTGTACTGCTCACTCTCAGCATCTTTAGGCATAGTAAGTTAGGTGTATAAGCTTGGTGACCTCCTATTGTAAGTTACTACAGAAGTTTTGCATGGCAGCCAGGTTCAGCAGTCTCTCAGAACTGGGTTCCAAGAGGTCAGCTCAGCACTCTTATATTCTTCTGCAGGATAGTTTGACAGGTTGGACAGATCTCACCTACTACCTTCTTGACCTGTCTTAAAGCTGACCTCAGAGAGAGCCATGCATTGCATCAGTAAGAAGTCACATCTCATTGTTCTTATGACTTCCAGCTGTCTGAGAGGAACCCTTGGTAACCAAGGGCTCACCTTGCCAGTCTGTATGTTTTCTAACACAATTTGATCCTGCCAAAGTTTTCAATTAGTAGGTTTTGTCTTAGTTGAGATAGGTCTTAGTTCAGATATTAGTCAGGTTTCATTTTCTCCATCCACCTGTGCTTTATAAGGCATTGCATTTTGCCACACAAAACAAATTTCCAACTTCTGTAATTCATAGATGAGTGCAGAAATAGTATATACCTCTGTTGCACTGATCCATAGTTAAATTATTAAAGATGTATTCCGAGTATTTTATTTGGCGTAGTGTATTAGACTCTGTACTAGTAACTTCACTGACACGATAGTAGCTTGGAATTTTTTTACAATGCTTTG
The DNA here is from genome assembly GCF_020740795.1 of Apus apus. Taxonomy (NCBI): domain Eukaryota; kingdom Metazoa; phylum Chordata; class Aves; order Apodiformes; family Apodidae; genus Apus; species Apus apus. The sequence goes on along the minus strand of NC_067295.1, from coordinate 12,922,560 downwards.
TTCTGTGCTCACTCATTACCTGCTCTGACCTATCAAAGAAGCAAAAAGGAATTTTCATCAGAAAAAAAATCCTTAATCAATGAAAATAAATTATAAGAATGTACTTGTCAGTCACAGTGGCAGTAGGAGTCACAGAAAATTACAGAGGTAATAAAGAGATCACAGAGAATGAATGAACTTACAGAAGGAAGCAAACAAGTTGGAATATCATTTATTGATGGGAAAAATGGAAAAAACTTTGAATGCTATTTTGCAATTCATTTAACAGCAATTTCATATTTTTCACTCAAGGATGGAGCCCAGCCTTACAGCCAAGCAAACTATTTCATACTAAAATATTTTCCATCATCTAAAAAAACCCCACATGTATTTTGTATAATAACAGATGTAATTTTCATGTAAAATTTGAGTATCTATTATATTTAAAAGTAATATACTTTTTACACATTTCCGTTAAATTCCAGCAATGCTTAGAAAAAATTACTTTTCTTTTTAAAAAAACCCACATGTGTAAGTGTAAAATCTAAAGCTGAAGTTGGAAATGACCTTTTTCATTTTCTTTTATTTCATTAACCTTAGAAAGCTTATAATCTTCACACTTGTATAAAGTTCTAGAACTAAAACTGAATCATTTTGCTTTAAATTTTGAAATCAACTGAAAAGCTAAGAACACATTTCTTAGACTAGTCTGACATGCTGCTTACTAGTGTTTATCTCAGCAGCACTGCCTCAGGATCCCCTGCTCTGTAACAAAAGTCAGTTTCCCTTGAATCTGTAGCTGTTCTTGTTCCCGGGTGTCCTGTTTGATACTGACTGTGACCTTTTCTTGGAACTGTTCATCAACAAAGTTAAGAAATGGCAATGTGTCCCTGGCTGTAAGGAAATCCAGAAGATCCTGTGGACATGAAGCAAAGCAAGTTAGTGTGATTCCTCTGGAAAGCTGTCTTCTGCTGTGCCTCACTGGAAACAGCAGTTGTGGTCCACTTTGCTAGGCCTGTGGAAAGCTGTTGAATGTAGCAGTGTTAGTAGCCTTTGTAATGGCTGTAAATCAAAGAACACCACCCTTGCTTTTAGAATGTGTCATTTTACAATGAAATCAGGTGTGTAGCACTACAGAAATAATTAATGGATCCTTTCTTGTGAGTGAGGCATTTCACTAATTCTTTGACATAGTGTCTTGTTTATTAGCTCATGGGAAATACTTCATTTTTAGCATCTGTGGCCATTTCATTTCTAATGCCTTGACATACTGCAATGTGCAGCTTATTTATAATGTCGTATGTTTGATTCATTTATGTACCATAAAACCTACTGAAACTGAAATGAGGGTATAAAGCTTTATTTGTGTGAGAAAACTGACCTCTCATTCAGTTTTCATTCCATTGGAGTTCTCAGTTGCGTGGAGAGCTTAGCTTCAACACTGTGCCACAGGAGGAAGGGAAGCAAGAGGTGGTGGTGTTGTGTACGGAGGAGCAGAGCCTGGAGAGCACAGCCTGGCAGAGTGGGAGGATGTAGCTGTGAAGCTGTCAGGTAGTGCTTGCTCATCTCAGGGCTCTCTCCAGGAACTTCACAGCAAGACTGGGGACTTGGTGGAGGAGCAAAGCACTTGTTATTTGAAGCTGATTAAAATCCTTTCATACCTTCTTTCTCAGGACAGCTTCCATGTGGGAGGATGAGTTTACTGCTTCTTTGACCTTTCCTGCAGGCCTGGCTCTGGGTGCTAGATAGTGTTTTGTACAAGTTAATTTTTAAAAGATAAAAGTCATCAGTGTATAAATCAATGTCTTGTCAACTTGGCCTGTGTTTTTCTAGGGTTATCTGTTTTATTGACAGAGTGCCTACTAATGGTGTAAGAAATGTCTTAAATTGGAAAGCAATAGTAAAAGTACTCTTAGGATAGACTTTGGATGCAGTTGGCAGTACTTTCATTGCCAAAAGAAAGGAGAAAGAAGCAGTTTCTGGTGTCTTTGGCACACTACTGAAAGCAGGTGATTTGATTTTGATACCTGTAATTGCTTTGGGACTCTGCAGCAATTAGAAGCTCAGCATCTTGAAAATAATTCGCCAAATGTTGAAACATCATGAGTATGATGTTCCATCTTTATATTGCTGCCAAGAAATCCAGTGTCCCTTTCTGTCTGGTAGTACAGCAGCTAAAGGTAATGAGAAGGCCTTCTGTTCCAGCATCATTTACCTCAAGTTCTTCACAAGTTTAGTGTGGGATGACTTTGTCTTCACATTTAACTTCCACTCCTTCCAATTCTGATGAAGCTAACAGAGAATTAGCTTTCAGCCTTCATGTCCACTTCTACTGTCTTTTCTGGGAAAACAGAGGATAGCAATATGGTGGGTTTTTTTCTTCCTCTTTCAAAAGAATATTAATAATAACAAAAACAGCAACCCTAAATAAAATTATAAAGGTGGGTAAGGTGGAGAAGGAGTAATAGAACCTATTCAGAAACTGTTTCCCTCTATGAAAGTAATTGTTTTGAAGTGTTGCATTCTAACTTGAATCAAAAAGGAAAAGGTTTGTTTTCCAAAACCTTATTCTGAAATTAGGAAAGAAGGATAATTAACTACTGCATCTCCTACAGTAGTTACGAGTTTTTTCAATACATTTCTTTGGGCTCACAGAAACTTACTTTTTCTTCAGACTCTCTGCTTTGTATATAAATGCAGCTGTTAGAACAAAAAATGTGATTTGCCAGCACATAGTGATTGATGTCTTCCAGCTTTGTTCCCTGCAGCAATGCCCTCAATTAATTTTCCAAAGCAGATAATATAACTTGTTTGTGGCAGAAAATGTTGAAACTGGAAAGACAAGAACCTGAAATTAAAGTTCAAAGAGCTTAATACAAGGGTGTCAGTTCGATATTTACAACAGTGAAAATTGTGTTATTAGGGTGTTGAAAGTTGTTTAATTCTTGGTCTTTTCTTTGGTTTATTTTAGATAAAGTTGTAGTTGTGTTGCTTCTGTTATTTGTTTCATGAAGCCTTCATATGAAAGTTTTGATATAAAAGGTGATTTTCAAGACCAAGAACTAAAAAATATGTTTAGTGCAGTGAAGGTGACCCTACCAGCAGTCAGAAAACAGACAGCTTTTCTTCCTCAGGTGCTTTCTCTAAGTTGTGATGGAGGGGAAATAGCAAACTATAACCATGATTCCTATTGCAATAATGGTTGTAATGCCCGTTTGTTATGCTGAGTCAGTCAGTCCATGCACTTAAGCTGCCTTAGGTTATTTATGTTACTTGTGCAGATTGTGTGTATGGCTGAGGGCCATATATACTCAGCTGCTATGAAGTTACTGAACAAAGGTTTTTGCAGTCACGAACTGTCTTCTTATGTCATTGATAAATTATTCAACCCAATCCTTTTGAATGATGAGGGTAGAAAAATGATAATGAAGACAGATGCAGTCCTCCCAGGATATCATAAAGGTGGAATCTAAACTAGTAAAGTGCTTGTCTTAATAGAGTTAGAAAAAATTATTATTAGACAGAAACAAAAATAAAGCAGCTAAAGCCATGCAAAACAGATGTATAATGGTTGGTGAGAAAACAGTTTCATATTTATAGAAAAATAATACGATAAATTATTGCCACATATTATTTTATTCAGATGCACATTTTCTTATTAAATCAAGATTTCTCTCTGAGTTTTCCTTGGCACTATAAAATTGTAAAATACAACTCAATAAATCCCCCAAATTTGTTGTTCTTATTTTAATGCCTTCAGGTAGCTCATTAATGTATCATCTGTTATTGGGTGAGGTAATTCAGATTTCAGCAATGTGACTATTTCCAGATCCAGTGTTGGTTTACAAGGAACTCAAGATTTATGTGTCTGCCAGGCCATATTTTTTTAATATTAAGTGTAAAAGAAGCTGTGGTGAGATGGGTCTTATCATCTGTTTTCTGCCTACAGTTTCAGAGAGAGAAAAGGGGATGATAAGCCAAGCAAATTACCCTTTGGAAAATTATATACTGAAGGAAGAAAAGCGCAAGAACAAAACACAGCTCTTGGTATTTTGTACTTTGTCCTGATGAAGGGTGCTATTAGAAAATACATTTGACTCCACTGCTAAGATTCAGTCATGGGAGTCAAAAATGACAAGGACAGTGAATATAGAAAATATTCTCTGGAAATCTATGAAAATGTGAAGAATTACTTTTCCTCAAACTTTGAAAGAAGCAGAAAGTTTTCTATTTAACATTAGTATCATATTACAAGACCATGTGGAGGAAATCAGCTGGTATCTTATCACAGTGCTTGTCCTGCTTGGAAATGTGATCCTCATTTGCTTGATTCTGTCGTTTCATCTTATTACTAACCATGCTTATTGATGGAGTCATGCTCTCATGTCTCATTTTAGTGTTGGATACTTCCTTTGGTATAATATTTATCCAGCAGCTGCACCTTCATAATTCAAAATAAATCTTTGTACATGACTGAGCATTATATGTACCAGGAAGGCCTAGGTGAATGAAGTGACCTGTCCAAGATTACAAGCAGCTGCACCTGGGAATTCAAAATGTATCAGCCCGTATTCATCTTATGACATTTTTAGAGTGTATTTATAGATCACCAAGAGGAGGAAGTAAAAAAGGTGCCCTTCCTGACAGATACTGTCTCAAAAGCATAACTTTCTGACTAGCAATGTGTAATAATAATGGAAAGTAGTATGCTTTAATGTACTGTGGTGGGTTGACCTTGGCTGGCTGCCAGGCCCTCACCCAGCCACCCTCTCATTCCCCCTCCTCAAGAGCATAGAGGGAGGGAAAGTGAGATGGAAAGGCTCTTGAGATGATATAAACACAGGGAGATCGCTTACTGGTTACCATCATGGGCAAAATGGGCTTGAATTGAAAACTCATTTCTTGCTGATTAAATTGCACTTGGATGGTTAGAAACAAATAACCTAAACCACCTTCCCTCCCTCCCTGCCCCTTCCTCCCAGTCCTCAACTTCATTCCTTCTTTCCCATCTCTTCCACCTCATCCCAGCGCGAGCAGTGGAGGGATATTAGGAACTGGGGGTCGTGGCTTCGGTAGACTTTGTATCATTTGTATGTGATCTCATGAGGCTCCTTCCATGTTGTTCACGAGTGTGTACTTCTACCTCACAGCCATGAGAAAGCTTTATTTCTTACATGCAAATGGGTATAAGAAAAACGTGTAGTATCTTAATGAGAATATCAAAACTAAAATGAAGGTACACTACAGTGCCAACAGGAAGCTCTCTGAATGCTGCCAGTGTAGATGAGGTTTGGCATATTTTTGCTCTGCAGACTTCAGAAATGGAGAAATACATGAGCAAAGGTCTGACCTTGTTGAAGCAAATGGCAGACACTCCGATTTAAGTGGACCTGAGTTTTCACACATTATTATTCCACAGCAAGTTTTTATCATCAGTGTGGTTTTATCAATGTGTTTTATGTGCATGCATGCATATTTATGATTTGCTCAAGGGATTCTGACTTAGACACATACCAGCTCAGCCCTGTGGGCTTTGGTCATTGACCTCAATAGATCAGTTATATTTCTGACATGAAAATTCCTGTTGGAATTGCAAAACAGCTTAGGCTAGCAACATGGTAATAACTGCTATTGCCAGATAACAGTATTCCCAAATAGAAAATATTGTTGCAAAATCCCTATTGTGTGTTCCCATATTTAGGTCTTGAAACAGCCTGAGTTGACTCTGAGATTGGAAATACCCATCTGAAGTTGCAGAGCTGCCAAATTAATGTAAAATTGCAGGTCTTACGTAATTTCTGTAATTGGAAGACCACCGTTGTGTACTTCCAGTTGTATTTAATGCAGTCATGTAAACTATCTGTGTCATACTGTGTCACATATCCTCAAGGGTTTAGAATCTAAAATTTGAACTATTTAAAGTGACAATTTGTCTTAGCTGACCTGCAGCTGTCTTTGGGTAAACTGTTAACAGCAATATAACAATTTTTTCAGATAAATAGTAATGTATCCAACCAAAAGTGCAGGGCAGCTCAGAACCATTGGGACATGTGACAAAGTTGTAAAATGACAAAGTGAGGAAGGTTAGTACTTTTAAGAATAAGAGTAATGCTAAGACCTTCTTAGCAGACCTGTTGTCACTGTCGGAAATGTGTATCAAGCCAACAATGCAGTACCTGGGAATATTCTCCTCTGTGGACATTGAGGTACCAAGCTTTGACCCAATAGGTAGAATGCCACCACTATAATTATTTCACACATTCATCTCACAATATAAACTTATGCTTCATTTAGTTTTCTGTGTAAGTAGTGACAACTACCACTTTGTTTCAGAGGGCTGCGCTAATTGCAGGACAAGAAACTCGTAGCTCAAAGGATAGCATTTGTCAATGTTTAAACTGATTGTAGGATTGGCCCACTGAAAATGTGTATAGAAAACATGCTGCCAATGTGTGGTTCCTAAAAAAACCCAACAAACCTTACATTATTTTCTGATCCTGCCATGCTCTGACTAAGCATTTGGCATACTTTATAAGATGATGTATTTGGAAGAGTTTCACTTCTGATGGTTACTCCCAACCTCCTTAACCAATGTGAAGAGTGCCTTCCTTCCCCCCTCCCTCTGTTCTTGTGACAAGACTAACCTCAGCTGTGCAGGGGTTGGTGGCATTTGCATGTGGAAATGCACTAATATGGATGTTTTTCTTTGTGTGTGCATCCTTGCAGTGTTGTATACCAGGATGGATTTTATGGTGCAGACATTTATGTAAGTATTCATTGATGTGCATGCTGTCCTTGTACATTACCAGAGTCATTCTTTTTACAACTTTGCTGCCTAGCTTGACTCTGTTTTGTCTATTTACCATCCCTTGCCTGTCAGAAAGAATTGAGAAGAATATCTCTCACATTGGAAGACCTTTCTGTTCATTACATCTATCATTGTTCAGTGGAGCTGAATTAACTCTTCAATCAAATGCTGAATGAATGCAAAAAGATGTGAAAAATGTGTGTGCATGTGTGGAGGGGTGTCTCCCTTCAAAATTGGAGTTCAAAGAAAAAATAAAAACAAAGCAGAAGCATTCTTCTGCAAATCCCCAAAAGCTCTTATTTAAAAATCCGGGTAGGCTGAATATTATTATCTGAAGTATGAAAATACTTTATAGAGAAATATAAATTTCCCAAATCCAGGCAAAAGTGGGTGTATATAAGTGCCATGGTGATAGTCAAGCTTAATGACATACTAAGTTTAAGATGTGGCTGTAATCTGAATAGACTTCCATCTGCTCTTTAAAAATCCAGTTAATTCAAATGAAATGGGTAGAGGCTGCTCATGATACAAGAAGTGGATATATTTGTTAGTGAGGATATATGGTCCTGGGTGAGTCACTGCATACTTCCCCTCACTGGCAACCACTTGCCTTTGAAATAATATTTTTTTTTAGTTTTTTTACCAATACTGAAGTTTTTGCCTTGAATTTATACAAAGAGGCTACTCATGTCTGAGTATGCAAGACATTTCGGGTGGTTGAGGCTGAATTTCACTCTTCTAAAACAATAAACTCTAATATCCTGTGTGTAGAGGTAAAATACTTTACTGATACTCCAGCAGTCTTTCACATTTCATATTATTTTGCTAAAACAATCTAGCCCTAAGTTGCAGATAGTATCTTTATTTCACCAGACAACTTTCTCTAACCCACTTGTAATTCTGTTGTACTGTCTCTGTTGAGATAGAAAGAGATGGATAAGTTGAAATTGGTGTGAATGTTAAAAATTCAATAGGTAGTGCTAGAAAACATTTCTTGTATTCACTATCAGCAATCTTTTAGAACTATTTCCAATGGAACATATTTTTTTTAAGTAAATTTTCGTATAAAAACACGATCTGAATTTATGCATGAAGTAGTCTTTAGTTTTCTTATGGAGGTAGAAAAAGGCTGAAAAATCATTTATGTAGATTAAATATATATTTAAAATAAATTAGCATGGGTTAAAATTCTCTCCCTATGTACCTAGTGATGTTATCAGTAACATATTGTTAATGACACAGGAGAATTGCCCATTAGCCCAAGGCTTGCTGATGTGTAGTGTGCTGCTCTAATCTCACCGAACACCTTGCTGCTCAATTTCTGAGCTGTATAGGATACATGGTACAGAGTGGAATTTCTTCAAGTGTGGTTTCCAATGTTCATATTTTCTTCAAACTGACAAAAGAATGAGACATCCATTTTGCTCAGGTTCCCCACCCAAATTTTTGAAAGGCACCAAGATGTCTCTCTCAGGGTTACTTAATGCAGTAGTATAGGTGGAAACTAAATATTAATGTAGCAGTTTGTAGTTTTGGAACCCTCTGCTGTTGGAAAAAGGGAATCTCTCTTTTGATGATTGACAGTATTATTTTTAGGTGGCCTTACATTTTGTAGACTTTAACATTTTGTTTCCAAATGGAAAGTTACTTCAATCAGAAAGATTCCAAAGAAATTACTCGTTTCTAGCCTGGCCACGGTTTTGTCGTCTGGAATTTCCACGTGCCCTAGAAAATGGAATAACTGTACTGGTTTTCACTCAGGCACAGCTTTGTGTTTCTGATTGCATGTCTTAGCTATCTTAATGCATCATAATGTTTACCTTTACATCAAAACACTCTTCTGGAAATTAGTTTGTGTTAATTCTTAGTGTATTAGTTTGCAGGGGACCAAGTTATTAAATCCTAATTGATGATGACATAGTTCTATTCAGCTGTTCATTTTAAGTGCAGAGCTGAAGCTTTGTGAAAGAACAAATGCTTTGTGAAAAAACAAAACAAAACAACAAAACCTAAAAAACAATGATGTAGTTTTTAATAACAGACTGGAGAGAAAGGAACCTTAAAAATACCACAGAAAGCTAAACTTAATAGTACTGAAAGGCCAGACCAGAATATGCAAGTGTATCAAAGTGGGTTTCATTCTGATATGATTACATTGAGTACCAACAGTAATATGATCCCTGCTAATCTTTTCCTAAGTAACTATCAGTGTAGCTTTTGATGGCTAGATTTTGTGGGAAGGAAGGAGGGAGGCCTACAAAGATACTGGTTGGGTAAGAACTGCAGGGTGAACCAGGAGCAGCAAAAAGCCAGAGCTGCTTAATACTATCCAGAGGAAAAGAAGAGAACAGCAATATAAAAATAGGTAGAAAGTACAGTTTAAAATGAAAAATCAACAGCCACAGTTCTAGATGCAATATAATATATTATGTATTTCATATAGTTGTATAAGGAATGTAATAATGCTTCTGAAATAGCTGAGCTATTGAATTCCTTTTTAAATGTGCCTTTGATTAGGAAAAATAAAGGAGATTATTAGGAAGTAAGGAAGACCTTTTGAAATTAAGTATTGATTCACTAAGAGCAAAAGTCATTAAAAGAGAATTAAGGTTGCCTGCCAGCAAATATAGAAGTTCCTAGATGAAGACTGACAACTGTGAAAATAAGAGAATACACTCCACAAAATGAAGCAAAAATGGTAACAGGCACAGAAATATGCAGTTGGAATAATAGTTCTACACTATTGCTCTGCTTTATCTTAAATCTGTTATTTTTTTTAAAGAATGTTCTCAGGACGTGTCAGTCTTCAATCTACACCTAGAATGTAGGAAGGCTCAGAAACAGGAAAACCTTCTGAACTCTGTCACCCCCAGGTCCAGCAGTGCCACGGCAGTATCAATTAGCCCTGCATATTGGTCAGTCTTCTAGTTCGCAGCAAGGCTGTTGAACCTTGTTCTCTGGTGATCCTGCAGCTGTCAAGGGTCCACAGCAACATATAACTACATAGGTGGTTTTGTTTGTTTTTCTGAGCAGATATAATTATCTAAACAATGTTCCCATGATACCAGATAGGATTTCATGAATGCTATCAGATACCCTGAGAGGCACTGTTTTGCTGCGGGAAGTGATGATATGCATTTAGCACTGAACTCTTTCTTTCAAGTGCTAAAGACGTTTGTGTTTCATTAAATGGAAGGATGTGCTGTTTCTTGTGACTCACAAAAACAGAAGTGGAAAAAAGACTTTTTCAAGGGCAAAAGAATCCCCGAGGACAAGTGGATTGTTTCTCCTAGTGCTCGCTGTGCTGGAACGCTCCATGATAACTTTTAAAGAGTTTTGAGATCTATACTGAAATGTCTTTTCATCTCTCTGATCTCTATCTGTGATGTGAACATTTAAAAAACTGCTAGATCAGTCCTGGTGATTGTACTTGGTTGCAATGAATATAGGTGGTATCAGTTAGGTTATATTACCAAAAGTTTCTTTGAGGCAACAGGTGCCTCTGGGAACACAATACAGAAATAACATGAATCTTGCCCATAGGCCTGTTCCAGAAGTTGAGCCAGCACAAAGAGGTGGTGGATATTTTAATTTTAACTCTCCTAGTCAAACTTTTACTCCATGAGCAGAACAAATACTGTTTAAACCTCAATATCATATGAGTGGAGGAAGAGGAAAGGATTACTTCTGCTTTCTGTATTATGCAGGGCTGAGTGCAATTTGTGCCATTTTTAATCCCATTCCTCTATGTGCAGCTACTAAGACAGGTATAAATCTCAATACTAGAGAAGGTTTTGAGCCTTGACTAATTTATACTAACAATATACTTTCAGATCCTTAAATGAAAGGAAGTAAAAACTGAGGAAAAATGATTCAACTTTCACATAGAATATTAAACATGTTAGTAGTAGGAAAAACTAATGAAAAGAAGTACCCATAATTTGGGGTCACTTTAGTTTATCTGTATGAACATCTGAGATCAAAAGGTAATTTAGATGTTTTAGGAGGTGATAGACTCATGTATACATGTTTTTTTTAATCTATAGATGTATGTTTGTGTAACTAATTTTTGCAGAAATTATTCGTAATACAAATATATAGGCTTTATTTTAAAATTCAGATGCATTTGATTTTCTGTTCATTTCCATTTTTTCATCTCATATAAAAATTCTGCAATTTCTTTCTAAAATTGAATAATATTTCTCTGTAATAATTGGCTATTGATTGTTGACAGATCATTTCCAATTTGACTGTTCCGCAGAGACACATTGAGAGGAAAATTGCAATGATTGGCTGTGGAGAATTTGTCTAGACTCCTTCCTTACATCTTTCATTTCATTCTTCTTTCCTTACTCATTCAAATCATTACATTTCTGTTTCCTTATAGAGCAGTATTGCAAGAGCCTGTGTTTGGCAATAAATTACCACAGGTATGACATACTGATGGAAAAAAACTCATTATGCTGAGTTTAGACTCGTGAAATCATGCTAATAGTCAAGTAATTATGTGAGAAAATGGGTTCTATGTGTATAAATTATAATAGTCTACTAGTTGCATTTTATTTTCCAGATTCTATCACAAAATCAGAGATATTTGTATATCCCATGAAATACAACAGTTACTATTGTGACTGTCCAGTTCAGTGTTTTATAGCAATGAGATACATCTCTATAATTTATCTGCAAGGGTATTGACTATACTTATTTTTTTAAGGCAACTTAAGCTGTTATATCATTGTCTTATTGTTGCTTTGGAGGTAGCAAATATGGGAGCACAGAAAAGGCAGCAGACATTTTTTCATTATTTTAGCTGAATTTTCAAAATAACAATTTAAAGCAGAACAGTCAGGTACTCTATTTGAATGTACTAAAACAGGAACTGAAAATGATGATTAATTTTTATGTGATTATTACATAACTTTGTCAATATTTTGTTTTGCAATAGAGTCTAAGGCATGAAGATGAATATTTAATATGTAACTCAAGAGGTGAATACGTAGTGAACGTTTTCATCTAAGATATCAGCCAAGTTAAAAATTAGAGAAAAACTGTCAAGTAGAACTTGTCATAGAAGTTTAGCATTCAGGGGTTTGAATCAGTTTCCCATCCTGATTCCCAGTGTAAAGTGTACCTTCAGGTGTTTTGTTTTTACAATGCTAAATCATCTGAGCTAACTGAAGAAAAAGAATAAGAAAACTTAGTACCACACCAAAACTGCAGAACACAAACCTTGTAAAAACAATTTGCTTAAGAACGTTTACATGTGTAATTATACGAGAACTTATGTTAAAAATATGAACTCATGACACGGCCTGGTAGAGAACTCTGATTTTCTTGGTAACCAAATATGTGCTGCATTTTAGTTCTCCAAAGAATTCAGGCAAATTCAATAACTTCGATCTCTTTTTATTTTTATTGCTTTAGATTCAGTCTTTTCAGGACTCTCACAAATGTCATCCTGATTGTTGAATCTTAATAAAGTTCAGAGTTAAGGTTCATTGTTCAGCAGTGAGTCTTTGACGAAAGCAAATAAAAATGTAAGCCTAAAAGGAATTTAACTCTTATATTTAGGGAGGAAGGAAAGGTCCGTCTTCACAGACTGACCAATTTTTAATGATAATAAAATAAGAGAAAGAAAACCAGTTCTCAAAGAGCCCACAGTCCTCAAGCTTAAAACTAGCCAGTATGTGAACAGCCTGTCTCATTTTTGTCTGATTAAGAACAGCAAAACATTGATACTGCTCCTGGTGGCCCATTCTCAGGTCTGTACCACTGGCATAGAGGGGTTGAAATGAAGTAGCTCTCACGTGTAAATAGGGGGTTTCAGAAATGGACTACAGGACAATGAGGGGGTCCTACATGTGGGGAACAGAATGGTGTCATGCTGCAGAACGACTGGCAGTCTGACACATGCTCAGGACTGGATCAGTAAAGCAAATTTAATATCTTCTTTACATTTTCTACCATTTGTACTCCCTTGTATCAGCACAAAAAAAAGAAAAAAGAAAAAAATAAAGTTGCTATATTTAACACTGACAAACCAAGAAGGAAGAACAGATAAATGTGTATAATATCTCACCTTTCTCCTTGTAGCAGAAGCCAGACAAAGTGTGCAGCTTGCATTATCATCTCTCAGCCTCACTGCTCCCTGGCTCGGTTTGCACTCAGTGACATTATTTGACATCTGATTACCTCTATGCACATACCTGCAAGCAATATGTGCCTAGTATACATTTTTGACAGTAATAGCCTTCTATTGGTTTATAAAAATCAAATGATCTGAAATGAGAAAGTATTTCATCTCAGTGCTGCTGTGCTGGCCCCGCGAGGCAGCGTGTGCTGCACGGGCAAGAGCACAGCTAGTGTCCTGCAACCCCCTCCTTCTGCCAGGGGGGTGACACGATGGCTGCTGGCAGGAGCTGACCAGGACTGGGGAGGTAAATGTGCTGCTCCCTGTGTGAGCACTTAGAGCAGTCAGAAAGAATGGTCCTCAAGTGAGCTGATGGTTTAAAGCCTGGAGTTTCTAATGAGCTGTCGGTATATGTAAAACATCTGTTTATTCTTAGGGTGATGTGGCATTATCAGCTAAATGATTGATTTCCAAAAGCCAGCTGCTTCAGATCTTCAGCCCAACAGTGGTTTACACCTGATTGGTGTGAAAGTGATTCTGCCAAGCAAAGTAGTAGAAGGGGAGATAGCTTGTAAAACAGTTGAAATGGCGTTTCTGAAGAGAGTGATTTTTTTCTTTGTCAAACCAAGATAGAAAAGCCACACAAGTTCCTGCAGTAAGTGCACTACTGCTACAGCAAAGGTGGACACATCGTAGCCTGTTCTCCATGCTTCAGCAAATCTGGTGTGAATGCAGCCTTCCAAAAAAAAACCCCAATCCAACCATTAAAGCAAACCCTTTAGCAAAAGAGTGAATTTTTTTCAAAGCTGAGTGATCTGATACTTTCTTACTCAACTCTTTGTGAAGGTGGGGGGAAGGTGGGGAAAGGCAGTAGAAAAGTCCCCTGTCCCAGAGGATTATGGGGTGGTGAATTCTAATTGGGACGTAAATCATGTTTGTGTTATCTGTGGAGACTGGCCTCTGTTTGTTAATTGGCATGCTGAGATCATTTTGAAATGGTTGATATAACTCCGTGGTCCATTGAACAGGAAGCTCTGCTGTTTTCACAGTTTGATAATCAATGCATCACTGCACACAATTCCTTTCAAATGTGTGTTTGTTTGTCCTGTTTGCCTAATTGAACAGCTGCAATTACTGTTACATACAACTGAATGTTAATTCATGGAAGAAGAGAATTTGGCTTCTTCATTATAATTTTATGTATTAATTGGAAACCTATGTAACATTAAGTGTTAATTGAGTGCACAATTTTGTAGGTTTAATCAAGGAGAGATGATAAATCGTATTTTGTAAAAAAAAAGTATTTATTATTAGTTGAGTTTTTCTTTTAAGTTCAGCATTGTTTTATTAGCATGCACACACCTCATCCATAAGAACAATTGCTCCTTGAAAATTTGTGGAAGAATGCAGTATTGTCTTTTAAAAACCCTTACCTTAATTAATGCAGTTCATTGCTTTCTCCTGATCTTTGGGACAATTCATAACGAGTTTGTGGAGATAAATTTTGCTTAACAATTTACTGACATATTTCCTGCGTACTTAACCCTTGAACTGCACTTACAGCATGACAGTGCTCTTTCACTTGTTGCTAAATTTTGCAGAATGTTATTTAAGGTGCTGTAGCAATCCAGTTAGAGCATGAGTTTGTGTTTCAGGGTGGTTATGCTGCCTACCGGTATGCCCAGCCTGCCACTGCCACTGCAGCTGCCTACAGTGACAGGTAAGACCTCATTTATTGCTAATAAATATTTGACCAGTGGAAGTTGAAGTCGATTCTATAAATTTGCCTTGTTGAAGTCTCATAACTGTCTTGTTGCTCTGCAGATAATTGTGATATCTAAGCAGGCTGTTTGATTATAATCCATGAATAGCCATAAATTGAGAGATTTTTAGGCCTTAATTGAGAATCAGGCATGAGCTGTGCACATTCCCAAGCTGTAGATCATCCAGTTAATGCCTGTGACCCTTGTGCAACATAGATAAATATACGTACAGCTTCATGATGGTCTGTTTCTAAAGATCATTATTTGTCTTAGGAGTATTATTTCTGTTGATATAGAACCTGAACTCATTGAGTGCTCTCAATTCTCATTGACACTGTTTTAGTCAGTGGAAACTGAGAATGAATTGTGTCTGAGCTTGAGCTGTCCAAGGCAAAACAATATTTTTTCCATTTGCTTTCTTTTCAGGCATTTGATTTTTTGAAATACTGAAAACAAACAACAACAAAAATATATATATATTAATTGTTTTGCTCTGTATTTTTATCCTCAAATTCTAAACCACATTTGGTGGAAATAATACCCAGAATAAAATAATATTAAAATCTGCTTAAGACAAACATGCAAAGACTTATCCTGTACAAACTAAAAGTGATGTTATATAAATTCTCTTCTTGCAAGATGAAAATTGGGACCCATTTTGAAGTCAATGTCTAAGTTGCTGTTGGCTTCAGTAGGAACAGGATTGCATAAAATTAAGTCTTTGCAGTGTGTGGACACTATTTTGTAATGAAAAGAATGAATAGCCTGTGTTTTCTTCATAAAACATACCCTTAATAAAATCCATGCTATCAGTACTAGTTTTCAAGTACTTGAAGAGTGTGCAGTCATAAAGGGAGGAGGATGTACATTGTGAAGGACAGATACATGTGGATATTTTGCTTCAAAACAGCAGTGAGAAGTAAGGTCACACTTCTCAATTCATTATATAAAAATAATTTTCCCTTGGAATCATGGAGATAATTTCCTGAACCTTGAATATGTATTGAAAATTTTCATTCAATGCTAAATTAGACATTGTTTTAAATGTTTCTGTTTCTTAAAGAAATCAACATATTAAGAAATTTCAGCAAACTATTTCTTAGCTTGAAGTGCTGTTCATGGATTCTGTATTTTTAGATGAAAGTACCATGGTATGAATGTTAAAATGCTGTGCATGCGTATTTGCCTTTCAAATGCTTATTCTGGGTAATGAAGAGATATTTTTTAAAGTTATGTGAATAAAGCAATTTGCATGTGTGGCTGAGGCATGCTGTGTCAGACAGGTAAGCAAGTTACTTCCTATTAATTTTGGTTCAGTAACGTCAAGTAGACCTGTGCTGTGTGCACTTTGTTGGCAATGTACTATTTCTACTTAGGGTAACCTACCAAGGTGAAGTGCTGCTCGGTAGTTTCATTTCATTTCCACAAAGGTGTGTTAGCATGTCGCAGCTCTCCTACTTTTCTGCGAGCTTATAATGCAAAACTATTCCTGCTTCTAACAACCGACTAAACCGAAAGGACAAAATTATAAATAACCTCCTGTGCTTAGACATTTTTGGCCAGATATCATTAAGGTGTCCCTGGATCATTTTACAGGGTGTTTATTCCTGTGAAAAAAATGAATCTCTGAAAACCTAGACATTACATAAACCAAACAGGATCGAGACGACTTCCCAATGCTTTAATTATGAGTTAATGCTCCTTCTCTTAAAGCAAATCAAATGCTGTAGAATAAAACATCAGGTGGTCACATGTTCTGCTGTGGGTAGAGAGTCAACATTACTAAGAGTTACGCTAACAAAAAAAAGTAAAGGATTTGCCTAAGAAGATAGAGCTCTTAAATGATGTATAAGGAAGCTTGAGGTGGCATCAGTAGGAATGCAGTTGTTACAACCTTTAATTATTTTTTTGAAAAGATGTCTAATTTTCAGATACACTTTGTGTATAATTAGAATTGTAATAACCTGTCTTTGCTTGCATAATTTTAAATATCTTAAATGAATTTTATATCTTTTGGATTTTTGTTAACTTAGCTTCTCTTTTCAAATGTGGTTAACCCTCATATTCAAGCTGCTTCCCCCAGATGAATATGGTTTCTTTTCTTAATTACAAATACTGTAACTGAATTTCTTTATTGGAGAATCCTAAAACTAGCATAGAGAACAAACCAAATGTCAGTCTGCTCAAACATTTCTTTGCATGTGGGAAATTATGTGCAAACATGGATACCTCTGATTACTCACAACTACAATTTGCTTAATGTGATTAACATTTCATTCACTTTTAAATGAATTTCATTTAGTAACTTTTGTGAGTTCTCAATATTGAAAGTGCTGAAATATGGTTCAGTACAGCTGCTTGTATCTTCTCAATGTACTGATCATCTGCTGTCCTCTGGCAATATGGAAGAGTCCGTATCTCATTATACAGTACTCTTATTTACTGTTGATTTGAGCCTCTATTTATTTCAATTGCACATTAAATATATTTCCTGTGTATGTGTAAACAATGCCCAGAAAAGTGAGTGCAAAATGCCCATGAAGTGAGGGCCACTGAGTATATGCTATTGAAGCAGTGACATATCGTGGAAGTACTACTTTATATTAATTTTTTAAAAATTAAAAAGCTTTAATTTTTGATCACAGCTCATAGACATGATGAATGCCAATGTTCCATATTTGACAGGCTTCTTAAGTCAGGAGATGGGAAGAGGAAATCTCTAGATTGGAGACATGTTTTGGTAAATTAAAAATAAAGGTTAACAGAAAGATTTGGGACTCCAGAATCAATAGACCAAGTCAATGGATAATGATCACTGTAAGAGAGCTCTATTGTGAAGAAATGCAATGGTATCCTTGTTTGTCACAGCTGGAAATGTCACTGGAAGTAGGCAAAGAACAGATATATAGGGGAGAATCAGGTGTCAAGGAAAACTCATGAAACCAATCCACAGAAACCCTTAAATATTTAAGACAAATCATGTGCTTCAGAAAACAATTTCACAAGGGACCTTGCAGATTTCTCCAGTAATTTCTTAGGGTTGTAAAACAAAAACAAAAGAAGAAACTAACAGGTACATTTTGGTTTATTTATGAAGCAATACAACCCCAGAATACAACTTAAAAAGATTTAGAATTGGATTTTAAGACTGTATGAACTATCATCAAATTAAGTTGTACTTAAAGCAAAAATGGGTCAAAAAGCCACGTTTAACATTCCAGTATTTAAAATACTTCTGATAAGTTTTCTGATTCTTTTAGCTGATAAAAGGGGACCTATTGGGCTATACATATGTTCTTCACTGTTCTGGAGATTTGCCTGCCAAAGTCTAAACTGAGAGTGTCTGGCACAAATAATTGTAAGGATGTGCAAAAGACACTAAATCAGTTGTCAATAAAATGTTCATAAATATTTTATTCAGCTTTTTCATGTAGCATTTTTTAATAAGATAAATAAAAATATATTTGCTATTTTTTTGTCCAAGTCTGAAGCAAGAGAAACGAGCAAAGTCATAAAGTTTTCTAGATAGGATGTAGAAGAAGTCAAAGCATGGCAGTGGGGTGTATTGTCATTTTGTCATTGCATGTTCACTTGGTGTTGCTAGTATGTCTGTACTGCTGTACTGGATTGGACAGATCCATCACATAGCTCAGTGAATGGCTTGCTTGAATTAAGCCTATGGGCAGACATTCACATTGATTGGCTATTGGGTTTGTGTTTTATGATTTGATTATTGCATCTTTGATCAGAGTAAGAAAACTGTTCCTTTCTTGCATATTAACTTTGTCAGCAATCTTTCTGAAAGCCTATGTGGAAGTATGAGAAAGTAAAACCCCAGTAACAGTAAAGTAGCCTTGTCTGAAGGGCTGAGTCATTTCACTTGTGCTGCTTGCTAACCCTGGTGTACTTAATAATGATAATGATGTGTGTTTATATATGTATGATTGTGTATTCATATATATACACACATTCCCCATCCATCACCCACCCACAAACATGCACACACACATATACACTCACACATACGTATAGAGCTATTTTGTTCTGAATCTCATTCCCTTTTTCTAATAGTGTCAAATTTAAATCTCACTACAAACAATGGGAAGATTCCCATTGAATTATTTGTTGTCTGGATTAGATCCCTCATCACTGGAAGCTGACCTCTTTTTTTTTTTTTTTTACCAAACTTTTAAAAAAGCAGATAAAGCATATTCCAAAATACTTTGCACATAACATTGTATAGTATAGTATATGTTGGGGTTTTTTTCACTATCAGTTTGTGTTACATGTTCTGTGGTTGTACCTAGGATTTTGTATGAAATTTGAGACAGGAGATTTTTTCCTATGGAAGTTTTGTATCTTCCAGATCTGAAATCTTACTCCTGGTAAAATCCTGATATTCTAAGAGTTTACATTTTTAACATGCCTATGTGAAGTAGTCAGTTTTGTCAAAGTACTAGTGTCACAGAGATGTAAATTAATATATTTTCCAGTTATCTTTGGGCAAGTAGTTGAGAGTAATACTTGATATATTTGGTCAGATTATCCTAAAATAGAGTAGGTGCAGATTTGATGTAATTTGAAACATGCATGTTACAGAATGAAAACTTAGAATGAACAACCGAAATACACAGAATATAAAATACAAGCTTCTGTAAATGGAGGTCATTTTTATTGTATAGTGTAGGCTTTAAGCTCTTCTGTTTTCTAACTGAGCAATGCAAACCATTATAGTTTTATTCAAAGTATTTTCTCTTATTGAGTATCTTACTACTGTTACATACTAAAAATTAAGGTTTGAAGAGCATATAAAATCAAATAGCATCTTCATTCAGAATTTAATTTTCCATTAAATAACTTTATAGGGGGATAAATATTATAAAATGTAGTACTTCGTTTCATTATTGGACTTTCTAAGACTTAGGGAAAAGAGCCTCTATATACAGTATTAATTTCTAATGTAATCAGGCTGGAAGAGGAAAAATAATAGAATACAGGGATATCTTTACTCTTCTAATCCCAGCTGGAACATTGAAACCCTCTTGAATTTTGCTATACAAGTTGAACCTTAAGAAAATGAGAGGTTTGAGGGACAAGATGATACATAAACAAGAATTGTGCAGCCCATCCTGAGCTACTCCCGTTTTAAGAATGCAAAGGATCAGGTAGCATCTTGACCAGGTACAAAGATGGGGCTTAGCTGTTGTACCAGCAGTAATATAGTATATTTTTAGCACTTCTTCAAACACTTAGGTTTAATGTGGTGATGTTTGATTGGTCTAGGGTTTTTTTTTTGAGGTTATCCTGTGTGGTAGCTAAAGGTTGTTTATTCTCAATATTGCAAATAAAAATGAAACCGTTCTCTTTGCTGTTACAGAGAGGTAATGGATTTGGGCATCTACCGATTAGGCTTATATGTCTTTATGTCTGTATCTGATCTGTGGAAAACTAGAGGATCACTGGCATCATGTTAGTGTTTCATAATCCATATTCATCACTCAGCTCACAGTTTTGGGAATGACTGGAGTATATGATTCATGTTATAGCCAGAACAGTGCCTCCTAGTGAAGGCATTAGTAAAAGTGGATGATTACAAATAAAGATGATGCAGGAAAAAAATATATAATAAAAGAGCTTAAAATATTATGAACAGAGTTCCATGTAGAGCAACTTCAAAGAACTTTCCTGAAAATAAAAAAAGTTTTGCATAGAGTACTTTCAAATGGTTGAAACAGGGTTCATTCTAAACAACTGTAGATATCCCACTTTTTTGGGAGACACAGGGAGTCATATTAATTAATGTAGGAAAATGTGGCAAACTATTACCTTTCATAAAAAATACAATCTCTTACCAACTCTAGAAAGCTACAATAGATGCTTTGATGTTTTAATACATTCCTCTAATACTTGGTAGAATTAACATGTTTTCTGATACTTTGAAGGCTGGATTCACCTGTGTGTAATATCAGTATTCATGTAAAATCCATGTAACTATTACAACTACTCCACTAGTTCAGCTCTGAGGTAACACAGTAGTGAAAAAGCTTAGGGTTCTTGGCCCAGAATGGTGGTAAAAACTGACTATTAAAATTTTATTGTGTCAGAGCTTGTAATCTTCATACCCTGCTTCTACTTCTCTGTAGCATCAGGGATATTTCAAGAGTCTCAAGAGAAAAGGAAGGGCTTGGCTGGTACTGTAAATTCTGGTTTGACACCCATACTAGAAATTGTGAAGAAAAAACTGAGAGAAGGCAGATGAATGCTAAAGCCTAGATTTCCATACCTGGCTTCCTAAAGCACTCCAAGCTTAGAGATGCTGGGTACTTTTGCTGCCAGTTTCCTCTTGAACATAGTGGGAGCTATTAAAAGCTTATAAATAAAAAAAAAATGTTAGTGCACCTATTCTGACATCTACATATCAACTTCAATATCCTTGTTTTTCTTTTGATCAAAGGTTATCTAGCATGAGTTTTAACTTGGGAATTTCTTACTTTAAAATACAAATTAATAGTAAATAATGGTGATTATAAACATATTCCTTTGCATTTTCATGCATACTTTTTTCTCTAAAAGAGGGGGGGGAAGTACTGGCTAACAGTTTTAAAGTAGGAATTATCTCTTGAATAATTCATACTGGCCTCTTCACTCTTTGAGGATATTGAAAGCAAGTGTGACTTAAACATTTTTAAGTGTGTTGTTTTCAGCAGACAGGATAAAGATGGAGTTAGGGAGTTACTAAAACATCGATTCCTAATCCAGCAGACCAAAACTGTTACAGTCTATTGGGTCAACGCCTGTGACATGATAGACCATAACAGTTCCTTTGGACATGTCAGTGTCTAATTATACACTTTTTAGTTTTCAGATCATTGACCACAAAGAGGCAGATTAGAACAGGCCATAAGTATTGTCAACCTGAGGGCTCCACCACGGGTGCTCTGAAAGCAAGAAGGAAGTCAGAGCACTGTGAAAGAGACAGAAGAAGATGGAAGGACTAAAATGTTATTAATAAAATATGGAACAAATTGGATATAGTCTGCATGGATTAGCTGTGTAATTTACAATGTGTTTTAGGCAAGGTGAGGCAGGATTAGAAGAGCAAACAAAATAAATATAACTATGTAGATAAAATTAATGAAGAAAGAGGCAATTTATAGTCTTGCATGTTTTGACTGCAGTGTTTCCCACCTCAGGGGAGTCTAAATCATTTGATTAGGGCATTTAAATGGATTTTTTTTATATATATATAAATTTAGGCTTGTTAAGTTTCTAATACTTTAGGAACAAAACTGTGGCAAAATAGCACTTTATGTTAAAACTGCACAGCAGGAATGGGAGTAGAAAATTTACCCATGTATCCTAAAGAAGAACTCTTTTTTTTTTGGTGAAAACTGCTATAGGAAATTTCACATATATGCAGAAAAAAAGTAAGGTCTGGATTTAAGCCAAATGTGTATCAGCCTTTAAACTTGATTTTCTGTTTCTTGAATGAATTCTTAAATAATCCTGGCAAGGTTTTAATATATATGGCATTTTAGTTATAATATGAAAAAATGATGTTGCCAAGTGATTTGTAAAGTCATTCAAGCCTTAAAATAATTTAAAGGGAAAGAATTGTTTTTAGTCATGATTGCTAAAGTAGTTTATAATTATACCTCTGTATTTTAGAAGACTTTATTGTGGATAAAATAGTGGTTACTAGTAAGCCATCATAATTGTTATGAAATCAGAAACAAATACAAAATATGTTTTAATGAGACTTACTTTTAGAGATGATATACATAAAGAATAAATCCCCCAGTAAAAAAAAAATATATATATATTTTGTTATATATTTTATTGGATGAAATGCTGATTCTTTACACAATGCTGACTTCAAAATGCTGCACTGTTTGTCCTAAAGAGAGTGAACAATAAGTCAAAAATATAGTAATAAACAAAATTTTCAAATACAAATGATGAAACTTCAAAAATAGCCTTAATTTAGTTTAGTGGTCCTGGGTCATACTACATCAGGTTACACTGCTGGCAAGGAGCACTTCTGAAGTAAAGTTACTGAATTACTTCTTCAAGGACTTAGTTTAGGTGTGTAGACTGTATTAATTACAATAACAGGCAAATAACCTTAGAGCAGTTATACCACTGTTATAAGTACAAACTCTGCTGTTGAGTTATGTGGTGTTCAGAATTTCACCTGTCAGTTTTAGGTGTTTCACTTGAAAATGTGAAAATCCACTTAAAAGGCTTATGTTCCTCTTGCAGATAAATATGTATATTTTGCTGTGTATATTATTGATAACACAAACATTTATACTATGTATAAATTATTATGTAATCCCTCATACACAGAAAAAATCAACTAATGCAGCAGGTAACAGGGATTAGAATTAAGCCTATTTGTATAACTCAGCTTTAAAAAATAAATAGATCAGAATATAAATGTGTTGATTCAAAATGTGGGTGAAAGGGCTACAGATTTTAGCAGTGATTGGGATGTGAGACATTGTTTAGCAACCTATTAATAATAAACATATTTTTTTGCATAATTGCAATATAGCACCAATTAGCTAGATACTATCTTTATACAGTCTTTGAGGGGCAATGGGAGGAGAGAGAGGGGGAGTTCATAGACAAGGGATTGCCATGGAAGAATTCCAGCTGCAGTGCATGCTCTGTGGGCACCTTCTCCCTTCCCCAGTCTGCTTCACAGCATTAGTGTTTGGTGATGCTAAGAGGAGTCTGTCTCTTCTAGCATTTCAATATTCATTCAATTCATTCATTTCAAATTCAGGTTTAGGTCAATAGTTAGGTCAAAAGAAGGGCTAAAAATGATGTCTGTCCATCTCCTGGGGAAAGCCTAGAATAAGAACAGAAACTACAAGAAAGCACCTTCCATTGACCATTTTTTGTCTTTCTGCCTTTTGTGTTATTCTTTGGAGGTTTTTTCTCTGAGTGAATGGAATGATACAGACATGTCACCAGTCTTGGGGAGTGCACATTTCCAGTAGTGTCCAGAAGAGTTAGGGATTATTTTTTCTTTTTTTTTTTTTTCTTTTTCTTGAAGGTGTGCTTTTCACATTTGCAAAAGTGCTTTTTTAGTATTAAGCTGAATTATTACTGTTCAAGAAGTTGTGTGACTGGTGACAGGATGACATTTAATGAGGGGGATTTCTTAGTGTTTCTGTCTCCTGCTGTGTTTGGCAGTCTAAATTATGGCAGAGGCACCTTGTCATTGGCTTAATCCCACTGAAATGTCCTGTACTGAGCACAGAGAGGACACAAATAAAAAGCAATGCAGCAGTGACTAACCTAGCAGGGATCTAGTGCCACCCAAGACACTCTGGGGCATGGGAGACACCTGTGCAGGCAGAGGTGACTCTGCACCTTCCAGAGTGGCAGCTGAGTCCAGGCAGATGGACAAACTGCCTTTGCTTGAGCAATCAAGATGAGCCTTAGTGTTTTCTGTGAGGTAATATTTACAGAAGTAGCTACATGAATTTCTTTTAATGTGAGGTTTTACTCCATATGCTTCCAAGACCTGCCTCAAAATGTCAGAGAGGAGCATTAATAAAATTCTCAGGAGAGGTGGAGGTGGAAGGTGCATTACCTTTTGGCAATGAAAACAGAAGAGCTAAGTGAAAGCAGAGTCTTTGTCTTCTTCTTTGTCTCGGCACCATTAATAGGAGTTAGACTGAACAAGCAGTTCTGCAGAAAGAAGGAGACTGTGGTGGAAGAAATCAGTCTAAAAGTAAAAGATATTTTCCTAATGTACATCAGGTCAAACAAGTCACTGTTAGTGTTGTTGGAGCTCGATACCACATGAATTACTTTCTAGATACAGTTTTATTCTTACTTAACTTAAGGTATCTTATAGGTATGGTTGTGAAGTTTTTTAGTTATCTGTGTTGTGATTCAAATGCTATTAGTATGGCAATGTAGTTTGATCCTACAGTAATGGGAATCTAAAGCACAATAACAGCAAAATCATTAAATTATACCTATTATACTCATTTTAATTTTTAATTATTCTGTAGCCTTGATATTTAAACTTAGGATAACAGAAGGTTGGAGTTGGGGAGGACTTCATAAAATTATTTTGGAGGGAAACTCTGAAACTTTGACCATTCTTGAATATTACAGAAAGTTTTCAGGCAGCCAGCTGCCAGCTATGTTAGAATTCATAGTGAAAAAGCCCTCAACATTAAACGTCAAGGCTTCGTTGCTCTTGTTAGGACTCTAGAAGGAAAGGAAGGAAAAACAAAGTATTTTATAACATAATGGAGAAATGTATAGGTGTACCACATATAACATTTCTGGGAAAAACCACTGCTACCCTATATAGTTAGCACCAGATCCTTGGAGAATGCAATTTGGAGTAGCTCCAGTGAAGTCAATGCTTTCAGTTAAGCTGCATCAACGTTACCAGCTGACGTTCTGACCAATGAAGTCTGACTACTGACTGTATTTGTAAATCCCATGATGGTCTTACCAGAAAGAAGTCAACTGATTAGATACAGTTTAAAACTTCCCACTGTAATTTCCATTCAGTGTTGTGGTTGCATTCATCCTGATGTCTTATGTCCTGGGGGTCTGCACTGCTTTCAGCAGTTGCTGTAGTTTTGAGGAGAGCCTTTGTCTTTAGCAGAATTCTTTCTGTCTGGTTTTGTCAAGTTAGTAAGCAAAATCCAAAAATTCGAGTGTATTAAATATAATCACTGTGTGTTAGTGGATTATACTTTCTTTTGCATTTCAAATTTCCTAGAGTTAGTGTGATTATTTTTAGGGAAGTTCTGGATTCTTAAAATCCCACTTGGTCTCTGTTATGGCTTCTATTTTATGGAAGCTCTGGCTTGTCAGGAAGAGGGACTAAAAGCTTCTGGGAGTGCTGGGTGAAATTATGTGTGTGTAAAAATCGTGTGCTTAATCATCTGCTATGTAAAATGTATAGTGTTGAAAAATTCAAGGGTCACCTAGTTTTTTAGGGAGAAGATAGGACACAGAGAACACTTACATATTTGTCCCATGTGCCCTACAAACATGACCTAAGTGTATAAACTTCCCAAACACACCTTGTGTTTGTGAAGTACTTGTGTATCTGAAGAACAGTGGAGCCACTAACTAGTAGTAGGTTGTTGCTTTTTTAGGAATATGTAGTGCAGGAAAAGATGTCCTTTCCCAGAGTGGGGTGTTTATATAGAAACATCTAGGGGGAGCACTCAGTCTGAGGACAGACTGTCACTCTAGGTTGGAATTGTGCTTCAGGATGGTTAGATTCCTCATGTCTTAAAAAAAAAAAGAACATCCATGACCCATTCTCTGAATCTTTTCTTGTCTTCTACTTCTAGGTCCTGAGTTTTCCAAGTAAAGTAGCCAAATCCCATATGGGCCAGGCAGGATCAGCAGTTAGGTCTGTACTGTACACCCAGTCTCTCTTATAAGTCTACTCTTTCTGAGCTGCACTTTAAGCTGCCACTGATCTTTAAAATAAAGACTATGTAGATGTAGAAAATGTGATAAAAGTTGCATATATTGATGTGTAACTGAATTATCAGATTTTCAGTATTTAAGAAAACTTTGATTCCCAACTTGGGGAGAAACTCCGAACTTTCCACATGTGAAGGATCCCAAAGTTCAGTAAAGTATCACAGATGGTATAAACCAGAACTTCTCTCTCTGTTCTGGTATCTATTTGACATTCCAGTAGCTGAGCTCATTTGGTGTTAGTGTTTATGTGGGTGGGAAACATTAAGAGAATTTTGGAGAAGTTTGAAGTGAAGTCATAAAAGTCCATTAAACAGAAATGCTGTTAATACTCTAACTTAATTTTTTCTGATGGAGCAAGCAAAATATATGTACACTAAAAGCCAGCCAACCTCACTGGAATATGAGATGCCTCAAACTTGAAACTAACTCACAGAATATGTAGATTAAAAACAATTCAAAAAGGGAGTCAAGACTAAACATGCTTTTACAGAAAAGATTTATGTAGAAGTAAAAGCTGAAAACACTCCATAATCGTTACAAATTGGTGACATGGGTTCACATACATAGCCTTCCCTAAACTTAAATTCAGTGTTATATCCATGTAGCTTCTGTATTAGATCACTGTGCTTTAAAACTACTATGTGGAATTTCTTTCTGTACTGCTTCAGCACAGTTACGGTCACTTGTGGGAAACAAGACTGTAAAAGAGTCCTGACACACATGTAGATATAATATTTTGGCAAGAGAATGTACTGACAAAATATGTGTATGTAATATCTCAGGCCTCTTAATTAACTTGTTGTGTATAAACATGCAAAAAAAAAAATAGACTGTGGTATTTCAAAACAAAACGAATAAATAAAAATGGACACTCCAGAAGGCCTGTTTCTTGTGAGAAAATAACATTTACTGTAGTTATTTGTAATTGGTAATATTTTTCACTAAATTGTACCTTAGTAAAGCTTCAATTAAATTCCTCTTCTTTGCTTGCTTAAATATTTTAAGAATTTATTATATAAGCCTTACAATTCAGTGGCCAGCTTCAATTTAGAACAGGAAACTTTTAGTCAAGTGATAAAGCTGAACCTGAAAATATTTTGTTATGCTTTTTGAAGTTTGATGCTGCAAAGTACAGTTGTGATTCTGGCAGCTGGGCTTTTCCTGACCAGCTCATACCATCACAAAAGCTTTCAAACAATATTTGGTTTTATAATGCAAGTCCTGTCCCTGTCTAAATACTATTTATTAGTTTAATAATGAGTGAAAGTCATTTCTGAGGGCATAAATCCCAATGATGCTAATCAAGGGTCTTGTAATAAAAGGACTTGCGTAATAAAAAGTGCTTGAGTGCAAGATACATATAGAAAATCATGCTGGGCAGAAATAGCAGGTGCTCAAACTGATGGGCAGGTTTATGTCAGATATGGGGCCTTGAAGGAACGTATTTGTTAGGACTCTGCCAAAGGGTCTGTGGGGAATGGAGCAGAGGAAATTAGAACATATTTGAACTTTTGAAAATCGGTGTAATGCAGGTTCAATAACTATCTCAAAGTAAGAAAGAGCATCTAAATCACTTCATATTAATCTTGTTGTCCTTCCCTTCTGTTTCTGTCTTAATTCAGGAAATACATCAAATCCTTAAATGTTATTTTTTCCAATTTAAAAAATATCTTTATTCTTGTTCTGATAAAAAACCAACAACTGTGGTAGTTTTCAATTTACTAGAAGAAATAGGAAATTGATATATAGACTTGAGAGAAGTAATGGTACGCAGGAGCATTTGCCCTTGGGAAATAGCTGCTCAGGTGGAACACAGCCATTTTGAGTCCCAAAAGTACATTTTCATGACCTGCACTGCCTGGATTTCTATCAGAGAGCTCAGGCTGCCAAAGGGTGCCACTGCAGCACTCAAAGGATTGCACTTAGCCCAGGGTGTGAATATCTGGCAAGCTGAATACATTCAACTGTACATTCAGGTGTATCTGTCATGTTATTTCAATTTGTTTTTCTGTTTATCTCCCTTACAACCAGTAACAACTTTTGAAATTTTATTCAAAGAAAAACAAACAACAGTTCTGTGGATTTAAAATGTGCATTCTTTTACACATGAAGTATAAAACAGTGAGCAGTAAAAATGTTGTTCTATACATTCACTGTTAATACACAAATTAAATTAGGGAAGCAATTCTGTATCTTAATAATTGAGGGGGGTTTCTTGCATAATTAAGTTAGGCCCACTTACATAGCTTGCACCTTTTTGAATTAAAAAAAAAAAAAAAAGTGCAGCAGGTATGAGGAACTTTAAAACAATCTAAAATGCATCATGATTTTTCACCATACTTTGTTTGTGGAGGTTTTTTTTTAGCTTTGTACACTCAATGCAGTAAGTGCATAAAAATGATCTTTAAAGGGAGCAACCCCCCATTTGCACTGGACCCAGCTGGGTTCCCTGCCCTCTTCCAGGTCTGCATCTCCTGCACCTTCAGGCAGGTAGAACATGATGCACCACAGTGTCAGCCTAACTTAGAAGGACTCAGTTTGCAAATGATGGGGTTGTCCACACTAAGAAAGAATGCTTTCCACATCAGGTGTGATATATATCTAGAATTGCACCTCTGATTATCAGTTCTCCCTCTAGGTCTATGTAAACAATAGTATAGAATTTCAATAAAAACTTGCCACTATAGAAACTTTAAAGCCACTCACGTACTAAACAATTTCTTGTTACTGTTACAAATAACACCTAATTAGTTATAAAAGGTTGAATTGTCTTATTGAACTCTAGCACCTAGTCTTTTGATTCTCACAGTTGCTATGCTAAACAATAGGTAACTTCTTTCTTTTAAAATTGATATATGGAGTTCAAAAAGCAAAATACAGATAAAATAGTATCTTCCCATGTAAATTGAAGCAGTATAACCAGGAATGTTTATGCCAGATATTCCCTAAGTAGGTGTCACTTTTGGTTAAATTGTTTAAAATTTATTTCCTACTAGTAAGTAAAAAGTTGGTAATAAAAAGTGAGATTTCAGAACAGTTTCAATAACATCTGTCGTTCCAAACAACAAATAGCAGTTACTGTTCTGGGCTCTTTCTGTAAGTAACTAAACCAGCACATTATTCTTCCAGATAATTCTGTACTTTGGCATCTGAAGACAGAGTATCTGTGGCTCAGTGTTCCACAACAAATGTTCTGAAAACAGATAAAGAAAAGGAGTTGTGCAAGTAGCCACTTCGGAGGGGGTTTTTATGGAAAAGTGATCTTTTCATTTAGGTGAGAAGGCAGTTTAGCAACTTCACAGAAATGGATTTTCTGTAAAACAGTAGCTGGTATGTTTTCAGCCATTGCAACTGGCTGAAACCCTTTTAGGGCAAACCTCTAACTGTTTCTATATAATTATCACAAGTGGAGATAATAAAAGAGCTGATAGCAGTAAACACGGTGACAAATTATGCTACCTGTGAAATACAGAGTAACTCTGTATTTATAATGTTAAATGTATCCCCCTTCATTTTTTAGTTTCATCTCCAGCATTACATGCAAGGCAGATCTCCTTAGCTTGTGAAACTGCTGCAGATGACAAAATAAAGAGCAAAATTACCAACCTCTACATCCAATTTAAAATGAAAGAATATACATTTTGATCAATAAATTCATTCATACTAAGAGGCAGGTGCTAGTATCTCTGAGATTGTGCAGAGGCAATGATCAGATACAGTTTTTGATATTAATCAATCCTGTCCCTAGAGTATGGGTTGTAGATTCCTTGTGTTATGGGTGACAGATTCCTTGCTTTGGTTTTCGTTTTGTTTTGTTTTTCCCAAATGTGAACTTTCAAGTAACAAGGTTTACAGATTTCTAAACAAGAATTTCAAATCTCTTCAATATATTGGAGGAAACAGAAACAGATTTTGTTCTCTTAGGGCTTAACTCTTCAAGGTTCTGTTGCCCTGGGAGATACTTGCTCCTGAATGGAATAGTTTCCAATAGTATTTGCAGAGTACTTAATGCTTTCAGCATTTTGCAGAACTAAGTTTTCCAGGTAGTCCTTGGTACAATCTAGAACTAGTTCCTTCTGGCTCCCATTGGGTAGGCTTTTGCATTAAAGCTGCTCAAAAATAAAACTTCAAGTTTTTCAGCATGCCAAGCAGTGCAGGCTGGAGGAGCTACATTGAATTTGGAGTAAAACAGCACTCAAGTGTTAAAATTTTGCCCAGGTTCTTTATTAATCCTGCCGAGCACAAAATAACTCAAGGAAGCTGTGAATGTGCATATAAAGGAATCGTTTTACGTTAATCCTTAAACATGGTTTCCACTAACCCAAATCCTGTTTGCTGTGAGTTTGGAAAGGACAAATCAGGATTTGTGCTGTAATGAAGTTTTCTGCATTTTGAAATATTAGTGTATTTAGCATTTCTCTCTTTATGTTACCTGGTTTAAAAAGAATTTTGCAAGAGAAGGTTTATATTAAATTTCTCATATCTCTAGTTTATTCTCCTAAGATTCTGCAAAAAACTTTTGTATGTATTTGGATGACAGTATATGAGAATATACTAAGTCATTTTTTTTTAATAAATAGCAGAACATTCATTTTCTGATTGCAATCATATTAGACATATAAAAGCAAAGTATTTTACTTTCAGTATATTACTTTCAAATGCACGAAGTTAGTTGCAATTTTTTTTAAAAAACACACTTTTTATATATTTTGTAGTCATGCCCTTTTAATATCTATATCAATATAAATACTGTTTCATTTTTATTAGACTTCATAAATATATTGACATATCTGTAACACTAAACATGAAGCTTCCAATGCAGGAGTTTGTACATAGTCCATATCCAAATGTCACCATTATTTCATTTAAAAGATCCCAGCATGTCTACCTCATGATCCTTATAAGCTCTATAGCACTGAAATACGTCAACACTTTTTCTTGCTACATTCATTAAAATTAAGCACCCTTACCCTACCCCATCTGTAAACATCAAGTCAATTGGCAGCTAGCACATTTCCCAGTCAGCAAGCAGTATTGTGAATTTTATCTTCTCTTGCAGAAATCAATTCGTCTTCGTTGCAGCAGATGAAATTTCTTGTAACACCTCTGCAGGTAACAATCATTGATACTTCTTGATGCATCCATCCAGGTCTCAATATCCTTTTTCACAAGCTGCATTTAAGCATAAGAGAAAGCATAGGAAAGTCCATAGGATAAATCTTTGGAGCAGTTTAACTAATTTATAGCTTCAGCCTATAGGTTCTGCCATATCAAAGACATTAGGCGATTTTGCTGCCTTTGGTGTTTTATTTCCGGTTTAAATCTCCTATGGCCTAGTAAGTAAGGATATGTTAAACCTCCTAATAAAAACTTACTGTGCTGTACAATCAAGACTGTGACTTTCAAAAAGCCAAAAAGAACAGAACTAATGAAAAGAATAAAGGCTTAGATGTATCTAGGACATTGTAAGTGCTATAGATGTAACTATTTTCTTTTCGACTCTTTGGGGGCAAATATTGCCCACATGGCTACTGCAGACCCTAAAGCACTCACAAAGTCTGTCCTATGGATGAGATAGTGGGAGAGAGGGTCTTTGTCTTCAGAGGATCTCTCTCTAGTAAGTAAAAAATCCTAGCTGCTTTGCTGATATACTATCGTGTTGTAAG
Organism: Apus apus; assembly: GCF_020740795.1. Taxonomy (NCBI): domain Eukaryota; kingdom Metazoa; phylum Chordata; class Aves; order Apodiformes; family Apodidae; genus Apus; species Apus apus. The sequence goes on along the minus strand of NC_067295.1, from coordinate 12,890,730 downwards.
CCATGGGTACAGAAGAATGAATGATGTTTTTTAAAGGTAATGGTAATTATATTGAATATGTCAAGGGATTTTACTCACTTTGAAGCAATAGAGTTTTTGAACAGTCTTAGTCTTAATTCAGGTAAGGATGGTATTAATGTCACTAAAGAAATCAAAAGCCAAAATAAATAGTAACAGTGCCGGGACATATTCTGCCAATATTGCTTTGCAAAACATCTGCCGAGTTCATAGAAGTTGCTTGTACTGAAGGATGAAAGGGTCTATAGAGTGTGACACAAAATGGTGATACTAAGAAGTGTCTATTTATAGAATTTTACTTTAGCAGAAATAAATGAGAGGTGAAGAGTTTTCTGTATGTGCCAGTGACCCACAAAGAAACAATTAAAGAACATTAAGACAAAGAAGATTATAGCTCAAGCCAAGTATGCTAACATTGTAATAACCTGTATGCTAACCACAGCATTTTTGGTGGTAATCTGAAAAGTTCTTCTGTAGTAAAGCCTGATTTAACATAGACTTTTCAAAGCTATAAATTGTTAAGAATAGTCAACATTTGACACTTCCTTGGTATCACTAGACTGGGATTTTGGCTTTCATTTTTCCCGTGTGCTTCCTGCTCAGTTTTGGATTAGAGAGTGAGCTGTAGTGGGGAGGGTATTAACTTACAAATCTAGGCCTTGCTAAGTAAGAATAATTATTTTAGCAATTTTTACACTGGGAACTCTTGAGGTAGACATGTGATCCTTTTTTTTTCTTGTCCTGAAAACAATTTCCCCTTTTCCTTCTAAGGAAAAATTATTTCTCTGTAGATAATTTTTCCCCCCTCAATTTAGATACAATTGAAGTGTCCAAGACTATATTATATGTAGTCTGTATATCACTAGTTTGGAATTCCAGTAAAAAAATGGAATACCATTTTCCATAGGAAATGGATCTCTGTATTTATTATAACTTTTCAGTTTGCCAGTTGATTATCTCTGTTGAATTGATTCAACCATAATGTAGTTCTTCTAGGTATGTTTGTGGCCATATGATAAACATTTCCATTATAGGTGACTGTAGGTGCCTTTTTTTCTAATATGATCTGATGGAAAAAGCTAATAAAAGCCTGTACCTTCTGTTTCTTGTATACCTAAATTTTAGCCATAGAATTTAAAGGAGTTTTGGCTTTATTAGAAAACTAATTTTCTGACCCATATTCCTGTGGTGCAAGTTACCAAAGCTGCATTTTGTCTTTCAAATCTGTAAGTTGGATTTTGATTAATTGATTGTCTGATGTTTTATGTTTTAATACATGGAGCATATCCAGAGATCTGCAGAGTTCTAGAACTGAAGCTAACCTTCCTGGGGTTTCTCAGATGCATGAAAAGCACCTACAGTACCATTTCACAGTGCTTTTTTTAGTGCTTCTAAACTCAGTTACAGTAATTCAGCTGTGTTTGTAAAACTGATGTAAAGTGAAGATTCTGATAATATGCTCAATATTTGAAATGTGAGTATATGTATGTTTGTATTGTTTCCTTGTAAAGAATGTGTGTGTAGCTTTCTAATACTATTATAACAAGTAAACTTTTGGCTGGAACTTTATCATCAAATGGAAATTTGAGGTCTTGGGTGATTCTGCTGGTAATATTCACACTTCTCTTCCTAATACTTTATCATTCCTGCCTGAGGATACTTAGCCCTCAGCCACATGACATCTTTTCCGACTTGGGAATAAAGTAATCTTAAATAAATGAATAAATGTGTTCATGAACAAATTGTGTGTCCATCTAGACATTGCTATTTATGTGCATGTATCTGTTCTTGCATGCACATTATATAAAGAAAATGTAATTAATTATCTGACAGAGGGATCCTTCCATGGGAAATTTAAAAATATTTCACTCTTGATTGCATCCAGTGCATTCTGAGGCTAAAAATAATTACTCTTCAGAAGAGAAGTTCTGTGCTTCTGGGATAGATCTTCTCTGGCAGGCATGATTAGAGTTTGCAAACAGACCTGAACTAGAGCAGAGGTAGGAAAACTATCAAAAACCTCCTGTCAGTTTGATGATGGAATTTTAACAAGGATCTCTGAAGACCTTCCTCTAGCAAATCTCTGACACTAGTTACATTATGGGATAATTAATTCTGAGGTTCCTGGCTGATGGGGGCAATGGGCATCTTGCCTTATCAGGCTGTTAATAAATCATGACGAGACCCAGAATAAACCTGTGGTTTATTTACATGTTGGTTACAGAACATTGTTAACTTTGAACCTTTAGCATTTTTGGTGAATTTTTAAAATCAGTGCTCAATATGTGTTTTTCTACTTTTAGGTTTTATAAGATTGGAATTCATAGTTTTTAAAGAAAAGAAATATATAACCTAGTGTATTTTCTAAGTGCCTTCTAGGATGTACCTGCATATTATATTCTATGTTTTTTTGTGTAAATCTGGGACAGGACCTTTATTGTGTATTTATATCACTCCTCCCTCTCCTCCCTCTCCTCCCTCTCCTCCCTCTCCTCCCTCTCCTCCCTCTCCTCCCTCTCCTCCCTCTCCTCCCTCTCCTCCCTCTCCTCCCTCTCCTTCATTTCCTTCCTTCCTCTGATTTTTAACTGATTTCCAACTTCCATCTACAAACAAACAAAATCCAGTGTGGATGCATGCTCAGCATTATTTTTCTCCCAAGTATATATGCAGTTTATGATTTTGAAACAACAGAGAGAGAGAGGGAAGTGTATGAACAAACCTGAGCTTGGAATGAAGCATGGTGGAAGTGGATGTAACATCTCTCCAGTTGTGATTGTATTTGTTTGCATATTTGAGCAGAATCATCCCCAGGAGGTGGGATTGTGTTTGTATGTCAAAGAAATGCACTATAAAGCTTTGGAAGTTGATAGTCTTAAAGTTATTGATCTTCGTTTGGAGAAAGATGCAGTTTCCAAAACAGATTAAACATTCTGAAATGTTTAATTTTATAACTCTAGGAAAAAGGTTTCATAAAAGCAGGCAGCTTAAGGAAGCAAACATTGGAGTTTGTACTATTGAAGTAGTTTGAACAGGATACTGGCAATTTTTTTAAAACATGATTGCTCAAATCATTGCAGTTTTCCTTTATGCTATCATTGACCTGTCAACATGAACGCTACCACAAACTAAATTCATTAAACAATAACAAATATGGAGATACTTATTTAAAAGCAAATTAATATTTGACAAAGTGCCCAGAATGGTGGAGGTCCCTTGTTGTGGCATAACTCTGCTATGGTTATAAATAACTACAGCTGGTCAAAATGTTGCCATGCATGCTTGCATGTGTCTCATTGACTTGTGTGTCGAGTAGGAGATATTGAACAGATTATACTTTTTGAAAGGAATTTCTGAGAAGTACATCTAATCCAAACTGCTTTGGAAGAAAGCAGTTTCAGGGATATTTGCTTCAACCTTTTGGATTACTGTGTGAAGACATATGTTCAGTTGTGAGAGGTTCTTCCCTTTTTAGTATTGCTGCCTGTCATTTGACTTCATTTCAGGAAGACTGGGAAAATAACCATTTTCTATGAAATGCCTTTATTATTATGTTATGCTTTTCCACTAATCACATAAAATAAGAGATGAAGCTGAAGGAGCATCTGTAAGGTCTTTGTGCTTAGTATTTATTTAAGGCTGTGCTGCTTTTCCCTGTGAAAAACAGCAGTTACTGAAGTTTTTGATCTGGGAAGACTTGGAAACGTTGTACTAATGCACCATATTGAACTGCTACTATAAATTCAAGTGTCCATTTATGTTGGCAGTTTAAACTTGCATTTACTGCTGCTGTAAATAGTTGCTTATATGGAATTCCATTTGTTACAGCTTTTACTGCTGTTGGTAGCTGTGTGGTAAAGATGTTCAGGTATTGGATCAGTTGATAAAAATCAGTAAACACTTTGATTATCCTCTGATCTTCTTTCATGAAATGTGATTAATTCCATTTCCTTACCCAGTGAAAACACTGGCAGCCCTTTTTGGCATCTTTGTCATGATCTCTTTGACAGCCTTCCCAGTGCTTACAGTTCTAGGTCAGTTCGCATGGCTGGTCAAATGTGACAACATGACAAGATTAAGTAACGCTGAGGTTCTGTGGTTTGTAAATGGAGGATTTGCAATGTGAAGCTCCTTTGATAACAGAAGTAGTGAATAACCTGTCTTTGCCCTCAACAAGTGTGTCTGAGCATGTGTGCATCTTCTCAACTGGTGTTGTTTTTCTTAATGAAGGAACCAGAATTTTTTTGCTTTGGTAGACTGAAAATAGTACAGATGAAAGGTGGTTTGTGTCTGTGCATGTATGTGTGGTTATCTACAAGTACATTAAATAAACAAGGATTCGGTTGGAATATATCAACATTATCATATTCCATTTACAAAACTGGAAAAAAAATAAATAAATTGCATACTGCAAGACCTTACACACAAGCACAAAAGACTGCTTTAAAATTTAATAAACGAAGTATCCAGTATGTTTATTACTGAACTAGGTAAAGAAAGAATTCAAGGTATATTGCTGCAAAATATAACAGCAATAGTAGTAGGAAAAAGCTTTACACATCAAAGAAATAGTTGATTTTCTTTGTAATACAGCCTGTTCCAGCTGTCACCTGCTGGCAGCCTCCATTTCCCCAGTGTTTCTTTAATGAAGTTTATGTAAAGTTTAACTTTCTTGGATAGAGATTGTACAGAAAGGTGGTGTTGGCAGCATAGAATGATGTGAGATTTTTAACTAGATGCCCACCAAGTAAAATGGCCCAATTCAGATGTGACATAAGTAAGCAGGCAAGAATTTGAAATTCTTCTTTGAGCATAGAAAATTCTGAGTAAGTTTCTAAAGCTTCTCCTTGCTCCAACCTGCAGGAAAAAGTAAAGATTGCTTATACTGTTTCATCAATGACCTATTTAGGAAGATCCCTTCATGGCAATATTTTATTATTGCCCTCTTCGTATAGTAGACTGTGGTCAAATTTCCTCATCTCTGTGAAAACCCAGGACTGTTAATACTAGTAACAATACTAGTTAATAATAGTAAGAGGAAATCCTTCACAGCTTCCAAGGACATCAGCACTGCAGCACACCCTTGAAGTTGCTGTTTCATTGCCCTCTGTGTTTCTACTGCATCTTCCCAATTCTTTCTCTGCTCCACATCACAAATCTTTAAGGCATTATCAGCCATGGAAGAGGAAAATGATATGCAACAAAATATTGTATGGTACTTCCTTGCAGAATTATCTTAGAGTTTGATATTCTGCATCTATGTGCTTAGAGCGTGTTAGCATTCTTGGCTTTTACAATCAAAGAAAATTACTAGAAACGGTTTTCAGCAGATTTCAATAATTTCCCTTGGTCTTAAAATAAATCTTAGGATAGACATCTTTCCTACATACCTTTTCTGGTATGTAGGGAGAGTCATTGCTCATCCAGGTGACTGAAATGCCTACAGTTATTTGGTGTTACTATCCAAAATGAAATAAATTGACTGGTTGTACATGCTTTAAGTACCATAAGCAGGTACCACCTGAGTGCAGCAAAGGACTTTCAGTTCAAGGACTACAACCAGTGCTGCAGTGTTGGCCCACGAGGTTAAAATACTGCTCAGCCATGTGGTGTGTGGCTGGTGCTCTGCTGCTCATGTCACCTGTCTTGGCATCAGCATGGTTATATGATCAAGAGAAGGAGTGGGATGTTAGCTACTGGAATCATTTCTCTGGTTAAGTCTAGGTAACCCCTGTATTCCTTCCACTTCTTTACTAAAACCTTTGCATTTTTATCTAAATTTTTATTGCAATTCTGCATAAAGATCTGACAGAGACGTGGACTGCCCTTTCCTCCTGCCACCAGAACGAGGTGGCACTGCCACAGTGCCAGTTTCCTGGGCACTAAGAGCAGGAATACCCAACATTCCTCACTGTTCTCTGCCTCCTCCCACTTAGCCGAGTCTCACTCCTACAGGCACTTTTTTGGATGAAATTTAGTAATAATTGTCAGCACAAGAACTGCAGTAATTTAAGGTTATTCTGGTTGAAAATTCAACACGTATAGGTCTGAAGAAGCAGCATTTCTGTTACTTGACTCTGATTATAATCCAAGCTAGTAAAGAATGAATAATACTGTGCAAAAGTTAGAAGTAAGAACTTCCTGGCCATATGTACATTTTGCTTGTAATATGGCAAGTAATGGGGGATTAGATCAGAGTTACATTTAGCTGAGGTAGTATCTGATTATTAACTTCAAGTTTTACAGTTCTTCTAGCAAGGTTTAGAATTTTTAAAACAAGGGGAAATTATAATGATCAGAAAGATATGTGCATCGAATTCCTAGAAACAAAAATAATGTTCAAAATGCTCCCCAGTTCTCAAATAGAGAGGAAAAATAAAAAGATAAAAAAGATAAAAATAATAAAATAAAAAAATAGAAAAATAGAAAAAACCCTAAACAATATTAAAAAAATCTCAAATAGTTCTCAAATCATGTGAGGAAAATTTAGTATTTTGGTTAACAATCTATACTGTGAATTTTTCCTTTAAACTCTACAGTGTGTATATTATTAAGGAACTTCCAAATGTCTCCAGTATCAGACCTCCAGTATCCTATATTCAAATGGAAATACAGCCATAATAACAAAGAACTTAAAACCTTAACATGGTAATTGCAATTAGAGAGGCACATAGTTTCCTTAGTTTTAGAGATTTCACCAATCCCTACTACTGATGATTTAAACAGAGAGATTCAATTTCAAAGGCCCTACTAAAATAAATCTCATCACCAATTACCATTTTTAATTCTCTTTTTTTTTTTTAATTGATGTGGTGGACAACAAATTGTCCTTTCACGTAGCATTTTAGCAGTTTTAAACCCTGTACTGAAAACGATTGAAGAAATTGAGACCTCCAATGAGTAAAGAACATACCATACACTGAGCATTTGGGAAATGGTTTCCAGCTACATTTGCAGATGTTATCATGGTTCCACTGATTTTTGTCTCTGTTGCTTCCCAGTAAGATGTTAGTCCAGCTACTTAAGAACCAGTGCCAGTATGTTAATAAAATGTTAGCATATTTTTCCCTCTTGTCTTGAATATTTTTACCAGCTATGTTGGAGAATAGTGAAATCTACCTTGTTCTAATTAGTGGTGCATCAAAATTGCTCGTTAGAGGTCATCTTAGACAAGAATTTGTGAGTGCACATTATTGGGTTTGATACATAGATTTAACATTCCGTAAAACACACAGATAATTGCATTGACTATTAATTTATTCAAAATACTTTGCCATTTGCATGTCCTAAATTTTAGTAAATTGTTTACCTAGAGTGATTATTTCCAGTGTAAATTATCACAAAGCATTTAAATGCCACTAATTTTAATGAGAAATAAGCACGCTGGCATACTAGTGAATAAATGAACCAATGACTATGTGACTGAACTAGCTTACTGATGTTCAGTGTGACAATATAGTTTAAATCCTTCTTACTATTTGCAGCATGGAAATCAGAATCTATTCTGCTAACCTTCTGAGCTTCTAAATTTGGTGTCATGCAAGGGCGTGTTTAAAAATTAGCATTTAAAAAGAAACCCACTTGCTTTAAGTTTAAGCTGACACTGTTCCTTTCCTCTGTGGAAATGAAATTTATTAATCATAATAAAACCATCATATTCTGAAGGTAGAGGTCACCCTGAGGAGAAAAAAAAGAGTCTTTTTATCACAGAGGAATTTCAATGCATTTTTATCCCAGATAATATCTGAACATGTATTCTCTTCCCTTTGGAAATATATTCTTCCATGTTTTTGCTTACACATGTCAAGAATTTTTAGGAGGATGCAAGAATAAGGATTTTGCCATTATTTTTGTATACTTTGGTTTTTTTACAGAAGAGTTGGAAGAATGCTTTTTACACTTTATTTTAGTTAATGTTTGCATTGCACACAATCATTCAATGTCCTGTAAAAGAAATGGAAGTGTTTCTTATTTTAACAAGAATATAAGCATTGCTAATTCTGAAATATATTTTTTTGTGTTAATAGCACAAACTTCAGCATTATTGTAAAATGTAAAACGTTCTTTTTAAGGAGTAAGGATTAACTTAGGTCCCACAACTCTTTCATTTTAAGGAAGAAACACGGTTTGCACAAGAGGATGAAAAATATAATGTAAAGCACTGGCAATAAGTTATTACTACTTGGGCAGAAGAGTGATAGAAATGCACTCAGAA